>NC_046630.1:2447524-3946382 GCF_900324465.2 Anabas testudineus | reverse complement strand
TCATTGACCACCTGAGAGCAGAGAGAAGAAATTATTAGAAATTAAACTTCCACTGTCGAGAAAAAACATCTATACACAATAATGTATAAAGAAACATTTACCACCTTCATGCAGAGGACAGTTTTGGTGTGTCCCTCCAGTGTGCGCAGCAGGAGTCCGCTCTTGCCATCTCTCACAGTGATGGTGCTGTCGTAGGAGCCGACCAGTAGGATCCTTCTGGCTCCTTCCTGCGATGAGGAGAGACAGCTCACAGCTCGTGGCCCGTGGCACTCGAACACGTCCATCTGTTTGTTTGTCTGAAAAAAACAAGAATTAATACATTATTGAAAATGACACCAGTGGAGTACTTTTTGAGATGTTTCAAACTATTTTAAACATATTTTCCAACCACTGGGCCTCAGTAATGTGAGTATACTGTTGTAGAAAAGATAAATTTGTCTACATTATCTACTAAAAGCAAACTTATCATCTTGTTTAATGTTGAAGCCTTTAAGCCCGGTTATCACTGATATACAAAAGCAGTGTTTAGGGTAGAACTATTGAAAAATAATAACTGTAGCAGTCAAAACTTTTTCACTGTGGTTCACTGCATTTCTCACCTTGAGGTTAAATGTCACCACCGTGCCGTTTGCCAGGCCTGCATACAAAGTTTTCCAACGGCTGTGGAGGCAGAGGACTCGGTCTGACAGAGAAAACTGCTGCTCGAGCTCTTGTGTCTGTGGATAAGAAGGAGAAAGGAGTCCAAACTGTCCAATCCAACGTTTCCACATAAATGTTTTGAGACAATAAACGTGATACAGATAAAAAGGTGGTAGTTATTTAGTTGATGTGTGTTTTCACCTTGAGACTGTAGCAGCGGATGGTCTGGTCACTGGAACCAGTATAAAGCCGATGATGGAGGCTGGGAGCTGCAGACACCAACAGGCAGCTTACTTTGGAGCTGTGACCCTCAAACACAGCCACACATCTATGACTCTGCAACAGAGTGACAATAAAATTCAAGATTATTCAGTTGCTATGTTTACTGAAATAGTTATAATAGACGTTAGTGCACTCCTGTTATAGAAACAGTTCTTCGTCAACACTCACCACCAGGTCGAAGGCTCTGACAGTTCGGTCTCCTGAGCACGTGTAAAGCAGTCCATTGTGGATCTGCATTGCGTTGACTGCCTCCTGGTGGCCCTCGAATACCCCCTCTGTGGGCATTTCATCCTCACCGTGATCTGAAGATGCATCTGGTTAAAACGGATGCACATGAAAACTACAAGTATGAGCAAAGATAAATAACAAAGCTGTGTGTGAAGTGGTGTGATGAACAAAGTGCGGCACTATGATGTAAAGAACCAAATCTGTCCATTTTCCTCTTTTGTATAAATGTTTTTATATTTAAAAATCTCGCTAATTCTTTTTTTAGTAGTTTTTTCTAAGAGGTAGAATAGGTTTTATATATATACTTTCTTAGAAAGTCACATCCATTAATTACTGAACTTCTCCTGTGCAGTGCCACTGAAAGTCAAGTAACAGCTCTATGAATATCCTGTCCATAAAAAGTAATTTGGGCTCTCCAGAGTCTGTTTTAATTTGTCCACTCAATGTGACATTTCTAATTCTGGCTGCTCAGAACATGATAGCATTTTAGGATTGGTTATGTATGCTGATTTCTCTGTGAGGTGAGGAAACTGGGTTTACACTTTTAGGTTTTTATATGAACAACATTATTATATACGAACTGTTTGTATAACATGAACAACTCTTCAGAGAAAAACATACCTGATGAGGTCTTTATTATTTTGGGCAGTGTGATGGGAAACGGCATTTCACTGTGGGGATAAAGGTGGAACTAATTAACAGTTTGTTCCTTCACAGAATACGTTTAATCAATGACTCCAAAAAACATAACATAACAACTAGTTTGAAGACGTGAAAATATAAGAAAAGAAAAGTGATGAAACAGAAAAACTCACTTCTCAGAGGATTTACAGATCTCCATGTCACTGGTGGAGGTGACCTCATTGCAGGCCAGGCTCTGTGGCTCAGGTGTGAAGGTGCATGAGACGTGGGCTGGAGGGTAAGCTTGTACCAGGGGCTGCTGCTGACAGGCTGCAGTGACCTCCATGGTTTCTTCTAAATCTATGGTCAACGTCAGCTCTGTAGAGGCCACCTGGGGGAGCTCTGTCATGTGTTCAGACAAGTTGAGGTCTCCTTTCCCAACTATTGTGGTCGGAGACGTAGCTGCCTCTTCGCTGCCCTCTATGTTCATGTCCTCTCCAGCCTCTGTAGGCAAAGTGGAGTTGCTGACTTGAGAGCCTCCACTGGGCCTCCTGCGTGGTCGGAGCCACCTCGGCTTTGTGGCCTCCCCATCTATCTCTGTGTCACTGCTTTCTGCCTGCTCGGTCCCTTGAGCCTTCTTCAGCACTTTCCTCTTCTTCAGCTTCCTCACACGCTTTCCACTCCTCAGTTCAGAGGGAGATCCAGGCACATTAAGGACTGGAGGCACTGAAGGGGGCTCAATAACACTCCCTACATCAGAACCTCTCCTGCTGGATAAGACAGACTTTATGGGGGATTTGGAGTCACGTGTCATACAGCTCCAGGTTGACTGCGTGGCTGTTTCCATTGTCTCAACCTGTCCTGACAAGCTCTCTTTGCAGTCTGCAGGATCTCTAAGGCTCTCCCAAACACGTTCTGTGTTAGTTTGGTACGGGTCGGTTTTTCTTTGAGGAGAATGTTGAAAGTTAAGAGCAGGTTCTGCAAGAGTATCAGAGGCAAATGCATCAACACACTGCAGATTTAATCTACATAAACAGGAATTTCTCAATTTTCCCTTCAACTACTGTATTTCCTTCAATTTAAAAAATTGTGTTCAAAAGTACAATGTTGAATTATATATTTACATTCAGTGTTTCTAAAGATAAATTCATTAGGTGTTTTGGGGTCCATGATGCTTACATTCTAGATAAGCATGCTTTTTGCAGGAAGAGCTGAATATTCTAATGTTCAGAAAAGGAACATTTTTACTGTTGCATTCGGATGCTTTTGTTTAAGCAAAATGTCAGAAAGTCAGTAAACAAAGTACGGCAATGTGAATAACAAGATGCTCTAATCATATTACCTGGTGGAGAGGCTGCAGCAGCAGCAGTTACGGGCAGCTCCGGTGTGGTGCTGTGAGCAAAGTGGGTTGTATTGTCCAGAAGGTCCACCTCTAAGCTGATGTGAACAGGTGACTGTGGTTCCTCCTTGATGACTACAGGCATGAAAGAAGGGCTGGAGGAGGGAGGGGAGGCACGCTGAGCAGGAGAATTACATGTCGGACTCGATGCTGCAGCAGCAGCAGCCATGTCCATAACAGGGGAAAAGGAGGAAGGAGCGGATGGAGGACTGTGGGGCTCTGTATCAAATGAATCAATCTTTTCTTCTTTCAGTTTGATCTGAGGTGTTTCCTCCATAGTACCTGTATAAATAAAAAGACACAACAAAAACTTTACTGCAATAATCTTATACTATACTATATATCTATTTTGTTCAAAAAGAAGTACTTTAAGCACACTTAAATCCCACCTGTGGTTATCACAGTCAAAATAACAAATACTTAAAAATAAAATTACAAATGTATTTATTTCACATGCACCCTGATTGTATGTTCTTACCTTGCATCCCTTTGAGTAACTCAATACGCTTGTTTCTCAGTGTGCTCATCTCTGTAGTAATCTGAGAAAGACACACAAAAGTCACCAGAAAGTCAATATTGCTGTTTAGAATAGAGCAGAAGAATAAAAACATAAACATAAATAAAGGTATAACAGAGGTGCTTAAATTGACTTATTTACCATGCAATTGATGGTGGTTTCTCTTGGAAAGAGGGCATTTACCTGGTTAAATAAAGGGAACAAATCTGAACTGCTGTTGGCAGACATACCTGCTGTTTGACCACCATGAGCCGCTGCACCTCCATGTAGGCGGCCTCCAGCGCAGCTCGAGCCTGGATAAGGCTGGTATCCACAGTCTGCAGAGAGCGACTCAGCTCTTCCTCCCGCAGAGACACAGTCAACAGCTGGTCAATCTGTAAACGCTCTACATAGAGCCCAAAAGGTAATGGTGACCCATGAGCAGTTTGGAAAAACACACATTTGAATTTCATGTAGTTTCTGTAATCTTACAAAGCATTTAGCTGCATTATCTACATATAATACATGTCTGTAAAAAATGTATTAGAGTGAAAAAAGTACATTGTCCTCCCAGATTGTGTCAATAATTTTGAGAGTACATGAATTTATCATAAATAACAACCTTTTTTGGATTTGACTTTCCTTCTTTTGCTATTGTGCTCGACACAAGACGTCTCTGCACTCGGAACGTCCTACAAGGGAGAAAAATAAAAACAGTTTGTTTTGAAGCAGACACACATACAAGTGGTTTGTTTCTCAGGTCTCTCATAAAAATTATTCAGCAGTAGATTTTTTGATAACATTAATGGGTTTCTGACATCATGACAGCTAAAAATGAATATCAAGATTAATGTAGGAGAACCAGAGCTATTGTCTTACAGTGTTTTAAAATAGATTTGATGTGTAAAATCAGCATAGCTGCTTTCACTTACACCAGCTGCTCTTCGCCTCTTTCCTGTGCCCTGACCATCGTACTGCTCGGTCCCTGAACTGCTATCACCGAGCATTGAATCCGATCGCTGGAGAGCCTTCACTGTTGCTGATGTTAGTTTTTCTGGCTGCTTCTCTGCTTTATCCTCAAGCTGACAGAGCTCCACTTCTTTCTGACAGTGACCGAATACTGGAGACTCAGAAGATCCCTGCTGTTCCAGGCTGAGACAATCTCTCTCTGTAAACAGCGAGTAAATGGCGGTAGGGGCAATGCTGCTCTCTGATAAGGAGCGTTTTCGGGAGGCGCTTGAAGCAGAGATGTCCATCGACTCCCATTGGAAACCCTCCAGCAGGGGAATGTCATCTTCCTCCTGACTATGTTCTTCCTGGTCGTATGGCACCATTTCTATCCCAAACCTGGAGCACAAGAAAAATCTGGTTAAAAGCAACTGGAATCAAATTTAATCAGAAAAAAAGTCTACATGTAAGATCAAAACTTTACCTTGGCATGCCTTTTCCTTTGTCTTGCTTCTTCCTGACCTCCTGATACACCTGTTCCCAGTTGACATTGCGCCGAGACCCAGAGGAGCTGATTAGCTGCCGCACCGTAGGTTTGAGGCCGGAGTCCTTCTCTGTGTCACTTCTTCGAGATTCACTCAGATTTCGCACCCTTCTGGCAATGTTGAGGTTGGGCTCGTGGCTGCCTGTTTTGTTCTTGGAGCTGATGTGTTTGGTCAGGTCCCGTTTTAAGACAGGAGGCAGATCAAGTTTGGACAGACTTGATGACCCGGACACTGCCTGTGCCTCACCACTTCTGGAAGCGTCGCTCTCTGAGCTCTGCCCTGCAGAAACAGCCTGCATGGCTTCATCTGTGGCCAGTGAGCAGGTTTCTTTCTCCACTGTCTTCCTCTTCTCATCATCCTCCCTGCTTGACGCTGCAGGCTCTGAGCTCTCTATGGTAGAGGTGGTAACTTGTAAGGACTGAAGAAACTGGCTGCTGTCTGAATATGATAATACAGGTTTTTCTGTCCTGACTGACTCGGGTAAATTTGGTTTCAGTGCATTCTGCCTGTTTTCTTTGTTTACACCTATCTGACTCTGAACATGATTCTTCTGCTGCTGCTCCTCCACAATTTGCCGTGCCATTTCCAGTCTGCTTTTACTAGAGCTGTCTAAAGAACCCTTCTTTTCTAACACAATCTGTCTGGCTTTCTTGAAGCTTTCTGGGAGCTGTCGTTCTTGCCTTGATTGAAGGGGCCCCATAGGCAGAGCCTTGGGGCCCTGGGGTCCACTCTGCTTTGTGGTTGGCTTTGATTGTGCATGTGTTTGACTGGAAGGCTTGCTGATTTGAGCACCACTGCTGAGACAAGGAACTGAGGACATCTTCCAGTCTTTATTCAATGAAGGTTTATTTGCCCTTTCACTGGAAGGACCAGATGAGGGGTTCTGCTGACCATCTCTCTGAGCACTGCTGCTCCTACTGCTGCTGCTGCTGCTGTTAGTCACATTTTGGGGCTTGGTTTTGGGGTTTATTTTATGCTTCCCTTTCTCTTCTACACTTTGTCCACTCAAGGTCTGTCCTGGCTTCTGTTCAGGCCGGGATAGCCTGTTAAAGGCACTGGATTCTGGTGCTTTGTCGTGTTTCTGCTGCATGGTTCCTTTGGAGTACTTATCTAACAAATCTGGGTTGTTGCCTTTATGAGGTACAGATTCAAAACCCTTTGCGACTGGATAGGGTGACCAGCGACAGGCTTTGTCCAACTTTGGATTGCTACCAAAGGTCTTAGAGCCTTTACCACCATTTTGATCAGATCCTGCTGTTTGACCCTCCCCATTATGAAGCCTATCACACTGCTGCCCTCCCAGGTCATCTGTATTTTGAAACTGGTTTAGAGCTTGAGCAAAAAAACTGGGCACAGGCGGATTCATAGGAGGGTCAAAGAGGCTTAAGGGCCTGCTCCTTTGTGGGTACTGGGAAATATTGTTTTGGCCATAGAGCCCATGTCTACTACCTCCATTGCTGACCCAAGGAAGTCGACTTTGCTGATTGCCAGAAAATGCACCCTGATCCCATTGCTTCTTGTTCCAACCTTTCTGGCTGTGGAAATTTCTACCAGCAAACTCTCCAGATGCCCATTTTTGAAGGTTGGGTGGCTCCTGAGCATGCCACGTAGCACTCTTCCCCTGTTTATTGTAGTGCCAGGGTTGTGCCTCCCCCGATCTGGCATTATATCCATTATTCCTGTACCAAGAACCATGCTGACTGGGTCCACCAAATCCCTGTGATTGCTTCTTCCAGGAACACTCCACTCTGTAACGCTCTTTAGCTTCCCTTAGCCTGTGCTGAAACTCCTCTTTTTTCCTTCGTTCAGCTTCTTCGGCTGCCAGCTTTGCAGCTGCAGCCTCCTTCTCTTTTCTAGAAACAAGAGACAGATAGGAGTATACACTCAGTGGCCCCTTTAATTGGTACACCTACACATTAAATCCAAATAAACTCCACTTATATGATGCAGAAGTGTTTCTCGTACTCCCTTAAATTTAGGCAAATCGTAAGAACAAAACATAACCCAATATAATGCAGTCCAGTGAACCATGGCTTTAAATATAACCTCAGCAATAAATAAAATAATAATCAATATTAGTTTATTTTAACATTGAAATATTTTAGCTTTATTTCTGCAGCCCACACCTGGCCAAAAAATCTGGAACTGGTTCCCAGTGTGACCACTTTGACCTGCAGAGGTCCTGTTATATGTGGCATGTAACAGGCTGGCAGCTTCAGGCTTTTGCCTCCAACTGTTCAAGTTGTTTAAACATCCCAGAGAAACAGAGGTCAATACAGATGAAGTAGTCTCATAGGTTGAGCAGAAAAATAAATAAAAGAGAAGCTGCTGTTAGACCCTTTATTGACCACTTTAAATTTAATTTAATAGCTAATACCTTTTTGAATTATTCCCCACACTGATTGACTGAATACACCATTAGTCCAGGTAAGTAACAAATTATCACCCATGGAGAACATGTTATCGTATCTAACCTACCACAAAAGGTATAAAATTACATTTGAATGAAAAGTAAACCTCTTCTCTTTATTTTCCTCTAATATTATCATAAAAACTAAAATCATATTTACCAGGAGAGTTTTTTAAAGAACCTGCAGAAACTAGATAACATTTTCCACAGTTCTGACCATCGCATGATCAGAGTCAGAGGTTTTTGTTGGGTTTTATATTTTCTAGAAGGTAGAAAACTTTAAACGTTGTGTCTGAACTTTGTTTGTGCACTTGTACCCCTTTTTTTAGGCTGCAGTCTTGACATTTGACTCCAATTGCAGCTAAGCGTGAAGCAGCAGCTAAAATAGTCTTGTGAGCACCATGGTGCAGAATGTGACTATACATGGTTTACAGTGCAGTTTATACACACAGATGATTGACTGCAAATTGTCACCCTACTTTAGATCTTAGGTTTAATCCTAAAACTATAAAACACAGACAAAGAGTTGATAATACAAATATTTTAACACTGATACTGTTTACTAACATGAGTTTTACAATAACAACATACTGCAATTTTCTTAAAGCCCTGTTTACACTGCTTGTAAATGAATAAAAACAGAAGTATTAATCCCACGGCTCAAAAGCTGAAAGCAGCACAATAACTGTGTTCGATAGGAAAACTGTCTTACCTGATCTGTTCTTTTCTCTTTTCAATCAGGTCGACCAGCGTCTGGTCAAAGTAGTCCTCGCTGTCATTCCCAGGAGGCTTTTGTTCTGCAGCCTCCACATTTTGCTTGTGTGTTGGACTGGAAATGTGGCCGGCATAATCAGTCAGGCTCACGAGCGTCACCTTGCACACTCGGCACTCATGTCCGCAATCCCTGGGGAGAGAAGGCGAGTGCGGGCGTTCAATCGTTCCTTCAGGCATTGTTCTGGTCTAGTCTGGTTTGGTTTTGCTGCCTGCAGAGCCTACAACAACACACTGTGGCTCTACTTTCTGTTACTTCAAAGTAAAAAAAAAATCAGGAGAGGAGAATACTCAACAATCCTTACACTAAAATGTCCAAATTCTCTATCTGTCACAGATCAGGAGGTAGCTAACTTATAATTTTATCTTGTTAAAAAAGTTAAGATCTTTGTCATCCTGATCTTGTTATCCCTTTAGTCAGCAGGCCATGGGTGGCACAGCGAGGGCAGGAGCAGCCAGGCTGGACCAAAGCAGCATGCTAATCTAGCTGTTTATGTCCAGCAGCAACAACCAGCCATGCAGCACAGCACTGGGATGTGCCAAGAGGAGAGAGGCACGCCGCCCTCAGCCTAGTAAGCTTTCATGATGGTGTCCGCTGCACTCTGAGACTCAACAGAAGGCAATGTCTGTATTTGACCTCGCATTCTTCTATGAGAGCCAGAGCCCAGCCCCCTTCCAGGCCACCATGTGTTATTAGAACATGCCTGAGCATCCTGTTGACCAATTGCAAGCTATGCCTATGTAACTGGAGCCTGGGACAGCTGCTCAAAGCATCCACTTCAAAACCTCTCCCAAGTACAGTATGTCATCCTGTGGTTCTGAAAGGTGCAGCCACTTTGCTGGCTCGTTCTCAATTTCTTTTTCAAATCTGAGCCATGGCATGCTGACCTCTCGTGCAGTTAGCAAACTCTATCAGTGAGATAAGGTTTCTTATTTTGTTTGATTCGTTCATTCTTGGCTGCTGTGGTGGGGGAAATGAAACCTAAAGTTAAGCTGTCATCTTTCGTCCTTGACACAGTTCCCTGACAGGCTGTTTTCTAAGCGATCATGCATTCCTGAGGCACCACCACTGTCGTTCATGGTTTCTACGGTTCTACAAAGCATAGTGCTTTGACAAATTAACATAAAAGGGTGCTGTGTTTGCTAACCAATGTTTATAAGACATCCCAGTAAGTTAACTGCTTGAGATTCTTCCATCTTAGCAACAGGCCACATGCTATCAGCAATCTACAAGCAGGTCACAAGATAGCCAGTTGCTCTCTATTGGCCATGCCTGTTGTTCTGGAGAAATTGTGTCTAAATATATGTGCTACAGTTCAAACAGCTGCCCCTATATCCACTTGCCTAACACGTGCCCATGTGCACACGTGCCACATGACCCAAATACATCCGAACAAAACTCAAGACAAAGTCGAATCATGTGAGGTCACAATTATGATACTAGATGTTTAGCTTCATGTTGTAATAACACTGCATACAATTACACAATATCGGTGCATGCTGTAAATTCTTTGAAGAAATGTATGTAATGTACTCCGTTGGAGAAACAACTCACCGGCCTTTGAGCTTTTCCAGCTCACGGTGATGCAGCATACTTCTCATGTGCTCATCCATCTCCTGCAAACACAATTTTAAAATAAAGATTTTCTTTTAGTTATACAAAAAAACATAATGTTTCTAACTAAGTTTCATAAGTCTCCAAGAGTAGAAGTAGTAGTAGTAACAGGAGTTACATTTTACAGCAACTCCACTGAAATTGAACACTTTCTATTTGATTTTGTGTTGTAGTGTTAATGTAGGTCAAGGTCCTGAATGTACCAAAAATAAATCATACAGTATTTACACATAATATATATATATATATGTAGTATAATGTGAAGGACATTTGAAAATGCATCACCTGCTTGGAGATGTAGACTGTTTCACAGAGGATGCACTTTCTCTCTCTTGCCATTTTGAACACAGGTAGAGTTCAGCCCATTACTGTCAAGAGAGAGAATTTCTTGAAGTTAAGTGACTCATCATTAACACCCTACATAAAACAAAGCAACAGGTTATGCGATACCCTGAATGACAAACAATAGCAGTAAGGATCTACTTTCTATTGCACATGTTGGTGGATGAGCTCTCTGCAACATCTCAGACTGATTCAACCACTTCATTTCTTTAAACAACCACACTTAGCAATTTAACAACATGCCTCGGTACCACAGCCCAAATGTCAGGACAGAGTTCAATCTGGGCACTGATCTAATTCCAGTCTGCTGATGGAGCAATTCTGTGGCCAGGAGGCAGCAGGGCCATAGCAGCATCAGGGCTGGCTATGTCTGGACTTCAATGTTCACAAACACGGTGTGAAACTAACAGCACCCACAGGTCACTGAAGGTTTTCAACATAGGTATGTCTTTCTCAAGAGCCAACTCATCACAAATGTTACTGGCTATGAATAAAAAGCCAAGATTAAACTTTGAGAGAACATTCACAATAGAAGCAATTTTAAAAGCATTGGTACTTCATAAAGAACAAACAACAGGACAGAAAAACTGGCACCAAGAACTTTGTACAGCGAAAGTCCAACAAGGCTCTGATGGAGATAGTATCAACACCTGGCAACTTTGTGTATTATGTAAATCACAGGGATGTGTGAATAATTGTGTAAACGAACAAACTGAATGTCTGTTTGACCTGATGAAAACTAATCTGGCCAAAAGCAGCATACACAGTGTTGAATAAATGAAAAACAACAACATACTTTTATTCACAGAACAAGTGTGCAGGGCCGTCAGTCTTATTTCCAATAGCACAGCTTTCCACCTTTTACAATACTGAATGACTAATTAGTCATTAAAAACATGTAAACAGAATATTGATAATAATAAGAACGGTTAAGGTCTGGAGATCAACCATATCTTGATTATTTGGGTTTTCATTTTGTACACTACAGACCGTCACAATACTGCTAAATCTCAATTTCTCTTCTCTTTTAAAGCACCAGAAAGCAGCCAATGACGGTACAAAACAAGCAGATTGCAAGGTTATTTTAGGCGTAAAGGGTTATTTCAGCTCTGAGCTGCTCAGTCTGTGGAGGGCAGCAGGACGGACAGTGTGAGACATAAATAACTGATGCACCGATGGTAAAGATGTTTGGAAAAAGACTGTGGACGATAAAATGTAGTGAAGTACTTTACAAAGTCATCAATCACCACAGAGCTTCCTTCTGTTAAGACACATGCATAAAATAAAAGTTAAACAAACATTCATGTAAAGAAGAGAACTAACTACCAAAGCAAGTAAAATACATTTGTCTACACCTTTAACTAAACAATGAAACTTTAGCCTGCTAGCAGTTAGCTACTGGCAGACGTTTATTCAGTCTTCGATGCTTTGAAAACAATAACATTTGATTATAATAAGCAAGCAAAGCCAGTACAATGAGTACAATATTACAATGACTTGTTGAATTATTATATTTAACAACTAACGCTAGCGTTAGTTAGCTTATTAACTTGGTCAGCTAACAAGGGGTTGGACCGGTTGTTGTTAGCTTAGCTGCCAGGTTAGCTATAGTTACAGCACCTCTATAAAAATTAAAAAGCTAACGTGAACATCAGAGCTTGTCGATCATAAATCGTTAACACAAACTAACCATAAACAGAATTTACGTTATTTTAAACGTTAAGTAACGTAAAGTGACCAGACTAGTTAGCGAGCTAGCAATAGCATGCTAGCCACCGTAACCGACAAATCTCAAATTATTCACTAACTATAAAAGCATGAAGGACTGAAGCTAAGCCAGAATGTTTATGCGTTGTAAACAGTGAGACGTAATCGTTGGCTACCTTTATAACATCCAAATGTGTGTGAAAATACTGCTTTTCATATCCACAACTGAGGCTAACAACAACATCCTGCGCCACGACCCCTCACTGAACTACAACCCAGGATGCGTTCAAAACACCGCTGTGTGGGAAAAACGGACACTCGGGTCTTGAACGCGCCACCAGCTGGAATGGAGGGTGCATGACGAGGAGGAAGCGGAGTGTTGACACCACTCTGAGAAAATACTCTAATAAATACTTAAAAAAAACATCTAAATATTTAACGATTACATGTTAATCATTGCATTTACTGTCACTACTTTAAATCATAGGAGGCCTTGTATTTAAAGATAAATAGATACACATTAGATACTGTGTCACTTGTTTTCCTAAGATGATGGAACAAACATACATTTTAAAACGTTTAACATTAGAGGGGAATTATTTTACCTGATTAAATCAAAAAATCATGCAAATTTAACCTTATTTCTCGAGATTTCTGAATGTGTTCTCTCCTTACAGCATCCAGGCGTGGAAAGAACAGAAAATATGTCAGAAGATGAATATTTCACTGACATTAAAAAAGATTTTGTTCAAGTTCAGTTTCTATTTTCTACGTTAATTTTCCTAAAATGTGTGTTGCACTAGAATGCATATATGAAGTTTTCTGTATTGATGTTATTCTGTGTTAATGTTGCTGTAGATCTTTCCTGTTTGTGGTTCCCTTGTGTTGAGAACAACTGGCAAAACAACTTCCCTCTGGGATAAATTATTTATTGAAATAATTGCTAATAATTTTACCCAACATCCCAAACCAATGTGAAGAACAAGCCCAGAAGTAGTTAGTGAAGATACAGGTTCACATAATTTTGGCACAAAGATTTGAGACTGGATCATATAAAAAGAATCACGTATTTGTATCATTTCTATAAAGTAAAAATACCAGTCAGAGCATAATTTACTAAACACATTGATTCACGATGAAACAAGGATACAACGACCTACAGAGAAGAATCATACAGATTAAAACTGTCTCTACAGTTTTAGTTCGTGTTTGTTTGTAGTCGCTGCAGCAAAGTTACAGTTTGAAGCCCAATGAAAGGTGCAGTGATGTTTCACTACAGTGATTTGATTGATTGTCTCATTATATTTAATATTTATAGTTTTCGGCTGCAGCAGTTAGTTGAACGTGGTGAGAGTCAGAAGTGAAGCAGGTCTTTAGGTGAAGTGGTGGCTCTTAAAAGAGCCGTTGTGTTTTCGGAGCAGCTGTGGACGAGGTTTAACCTCCGAAGCCGTACAGGGTGCGTCCCTGTCTCTTGAGGGCGTAGACCACGTCCATGGCGGTGACGGTCTTCCTCTTGGCGTGCTCGGTGTAGGTGACGGCGTCACGGATGACGTTCTCCAGGAAGACCTTGAGCACCCCGCGGGTCTCCTCGTAGATGAGACCGGAGATCCGCTTGACTCCGCCGCGACGAGCCAGACGGCGGATGGCGGGTTTGGTGATTCCCTGGATGTTATCACGGAGAACTTTCCGGTGCCGCTTGGCGCCTCCTTTCCCGAGCCCCTTCCCGCCTTTCCCTCTTCCACTCATGGTGATTAGTTCTTGTTGAGTCGAACAAAGACGAACAGAAACCTGCTCTGAAGAGCGGCTGGATTTATAGAGGAGCTGCGGACGTGAGAGAAGACAGGAGGCGGGGCTTCAGGACTGCCAGCTTAAAGTCAAACTGGTTCAGATGATTCAGTTTATTTTAGTCTTAATTAACATTTAACAATTAAAAACAAACATTTGATCAATTCTGAATCTTATTTAATCCATGTGATATTTGATGTTGGTAACTTAATAACCTCCACTGTTAGAAATAACAAAAGGTTTTTATTTTATAGATAACATTTTTTATAAGTTTCAAGATTCAAAAATCTTTATTAATCCCAGAGGGAAATTGTTTCTCTTCATTACCGTTGTTCTCAAAACAGACAGAAAGAAAATGAACCACAACCAGGAAAGATCCAACACCAACATAAATACACAATAACATTAATACAGAAAAACTCAACATATTGTAGCGACCCAGAGGTGGGGAACATTGTTCTGTTGGTGTTTGACTGTTCCAGTTCCTGTTATGTGTTATGTGGTTCTTTTAATTGGTTCTTTTATTTTGTAGTGTATATAGTTGTGTGATGTCAGGTGTGCTTCCGGGGGTGGGGAAGAGGGAACCCGGGAGAAACAGGCGGGAGATTTAGAGCTTCCGGAGTGACTGAATGGGGAGCTGAGACCTGTTGTGACTGTGTGTTATTTTCATATAAAAATAAAAAGAGTTGTTCACTCTGAGGCTCGTCACAATATATACAGAATATGTAAAATAGATAAATGAAATTGGATCAATATATATAGCCTTTGTGGATTGACAGCAAGTATATGACACAACTATCACTTCCCCCATCCTTTACAGAGGGGGGAGGAATTGTACAGATTGATGGTCACAGGTAGAGAAGACCTCCTGTGGTTCTCTGTGGAACATTTAATGTTAATTAGTCTGTGGCTGAACGTGCTCCTTTCTCCAGCCAACACACTGTGCAGTGGGTGGGAGGGATTGTCCAGGACTGAGAGGAGTTTGGACAGCGTCCTCCTCTCAGCCACAACATGTAGATCATACTGAGGGTCTCAGCTGCTTCCTCCCTACAGCCACATGTGGCTCCACTATGGGAGAGGAAGAGCTGCCAGGTCTGTAGCAGCAAAGAGTAGAAAAGAGAAGAACAGTTGATGTTCTTCAATGTTCAATTCATGTTCAGAAGAAGGTTAAAGAACTGTTAATACACACATTTGAATCTGAATACAGCAGAAATAGAAGACTGAAGAAACCACATATAGTTGCAGAGTAGAGGAATCTAATTATTATTATTATTATTTTCATTGTTTTTATTTTATTTATTTATTACTGATTTATTTTCTTATTATTTTTAATGTGTTTATTTATTTTTTCATATTATTTTGTATTAAAAAATAAAAATAAAGAGATTTGAGAAGATAGGAAAACCTGATGCGGCCCAGCCTCACCCAGTCTCTGCTTCCCGCGGCCCCAAGGCCAAGGCCCTGATGTAGATGGTCCAGCTCCACCCCCAGAACAGAGCCAGCTCTCCTGATTAGTTTGTTTAGTCTGTTAGTGTCTGACACCTTCATGTTGCTGCTCCAACAGACCACAGCATAAAAGATGACACTGGAACTACAGACTCATAAAACATCTGCAACATGGTGCTGCAGACGTTGAAGGACCTGACTCTCCTCAGGAAGTACATCCGGCTCTGAGCCTTTTTGTACAGTCCTGATGACTTTTTAGTCCAGTCCACTTTACTGTACAAGTACACTCCCAGGTATTTGTACTCAGACACGACCTCCACCTCCTCCCCCTGTATAGAGAGAGGGATGGCAGGACTCCCAGATTTCCTGAAGTCCATCACCAGCTCCTTTGTTTTGTTGATGTTCAGTTGCAGATGGTTGAGTCCACACCAGTCAACAAAACTGTCCACCACTCCACGGTACTCTGTGACATCTCCACCCTTAATACATCCTACAACTGCAGAGTCATCAGAGAACTTCTGAAGATGACAGGACTCTGAGTTGTACCTGAAGTCTGAGGTGTACAGGGTGAAGAGGAATGGAGACAGAACTGTCCCCTGTGGAGCACCTGTGCTACTGATCACAGTGTCAGACACACAGTTCTGCAGGCGGACGTACTGTGGGCGGTTGGTGAGGTAGTCCATGATCCAGGAAATCAGGGGAGTGTTGACCTGCATGTTTTTTAATTTCTCTCCCAGCAGTGCAGGCTGGATGGTGTTGAATGCACTGGAGAAATCAAAAAACATGATCCTCACAAATTCCCCAGGCTTGTCCAGGTGGGTGTAGGTGCGATGGAGCAGGTGTATGATAAGATAAGATAAGATAAGATAAGAAAACCTTTATTAGTCCCACAATGGGGAAATTGCATTTTTACAACAGCTTGAACACTGTCAGAAAGACAGTCTGACCAAAGGAGACGAAAGACTAAACTGGCACAGTCCGAGATAAATAGGCTATGAAACCTGACAGTATAAACAGTTTAGTAATAAATAAAATATATACATGTAAGTACAGTATATGTAGCAGTGTGAGTATGTACAGTATATGGATATTACTGGAAGCAGTAATGAAAATGTACATTGTAAAGTTGGTTATTGCACAGGTGTAATATGAGTATCAACAGTGTTCATTGTACAGTCTGACTGCAGCAGGGAGAAAAGATCTGCGTAATCTCTCCTTCGCACAGCGAGGGTGGATCAGTCTGTCACTGAAGCTGCTCCCCAGAGCAGACAGGGCGTCCTGCAGTGGGTGAGACTCGTGGTCCAGCATGGATGTCAGTTTTGCCAGGACCCTTCTCTCACCCACCCTTTCGAGTCCAAGGGACAGCCCAGGACAGAGCTGGACTTCTTGATTACTTTGTCCAGCTCCTTCCTCTCCCTCTCTGTGATGCTGCTGCTCCAGCAGGCCACACCGTACAGGATGGCTGATGCCACTACAGAGTCATAGAAGGTCTTCAGGAGTGTTCCCTTCACTCCAAAAGACCTCAGTCTCCTCAGGAGGTACAACCTGCTCTGACCCTTCCTGAACAGTGCATCCGTGTTATGAGTCCAGTCTAGTTTATTGTTTAGGTGAACACCCAGATACTTATAAGAGTCCACTCTCTCAATATCTGTTCCCTGTATGTTCACCAGTGAGGGGACAGCAGGCTGCCGTCGGCGAAAATCCACCACCATCTCTTTGGTTTTCTTCGCATTGATCAGAAGGTGGTTTTGCCGACACCAGGCCACAAAGTTCTGCGTAAGTCCTCTGTACTCCGCGTCTTCATCGTCAGTGATCAGGCCGACAATCGCAGAATCATCAGAGAACTTCTGCAGAACACAGCTGTCCGTGTTGTGCCTGAAGTCTGCAGTGTAGAGGGTGAAGAGGAAGGGGGCCAGAACAGTCCCCTGGGGGGCTCCCACACTGCAGGTCACCCGGTCAGACGTACAGTCCCGGGCTCTCACAAACTGTGGCCTATTTGTGAGATAGTCCAGGATCCACTCTGTAAGATCAAGGTCCACACCTTGGCTTCATCCACTCCAATATGGGGTTGATAAGCAAACTAGAGGGGTCAAGTGAGGGTTCCAGGATTAGCCTCTCAAAAGCCTTCATAATGTGTGATGTCAGAGCCACTGGTCTGAAGTCATTGAGGACTCTGGGACGTGGCGTCTTATTCACAGGAACCAGGCACGACTTTTTCCACCCAAGAGGAACTCTCTCCAGGTGCAGGCTGAGATTAAAAATGTGCTGGAAGCACCACATTGATGTCCTCACAGTCAGGCTCACAGAGAGTCTTCCAGTCTGTCTTTTTATAGCATCCCTGCAGGGCAAGGTGTGCCCCCTCTGTCCACCTCTATTTTCCTTTCTCTTGTTTTAATGGTGGGAGGCTGCCTCTGAACCAAAGGTGTGTATTGTGGGAGGAGATGTACCAGGTTGTGGTCCGACTTTCCCAGAGGGGGGAGGACAGTGGAGCTGTGGGCATCTTTAACATTAGCATACAACAGGTTCAATGTCGTCTCCCCCCTGGTGGGACAGCTCAATAACTGGGTAAAGGTAGGAAGTGTCTTAGTGAGGGTGGCGTGATTAAATTCTCCAGAGATCATAAAGAAGGCGTCAGGGTGTCGGGTCTGCAGACTGGAGGTGACCATCTGAATGACGTCACATGCAGCAGTGCGAGCGGATGGAGGAACGTAAACAGCGAATAAAATGGAGTGAGAAAACTCTCACTCCAATAATATGGATGAAGTCTTTCACAGTTACAAACTAGGTTATTATTTAATAGAAGAATTTAGAAATAATAAAATGTTTCTTTTATAAATAATATTTTTATAATTCTTTGGGATAATTGAGTATGCATGTGTCCATTCTGTGTCTTATTGTCTTTTTTATTATTATTTATTATTTATTTACTGTTTTAGAAATTGTTAATTTAAAAGTTAATTTGATGTTAGTCTGTTTTTAACAGGGGATTTCATAGTTTACTGTATAATGCATTAATAGTAAATAAAAGATAAACTTTGTTCTCTGAACATACTGAAACTAAAACACTTTACATTTCCCTGCTGCTGTAGAGTCACATTAAGATAATATATAAAAGGTTAAAATAAGACTTTTGAATCTAAAATCTTACATTTTTTCTGGTAAATTAATTAAACTGTCTCTCATTTAAATACAGTTTAGTTCTGTAAAGTAATAAATATACAGATATGGTATTATTGTCTTTTCTCTCGTTTCTGCATAATATTGTCATCACACCAGTTTTATCCATTCTTCATTTTTCCCACTACTTCTGCAGATTCTTATTAATTTCTGCTCAGTTCTTTTTATTTTATCACACGGTGCGGTGGCTTTGTTTGCACATTTGTCAGCTAATTGACTTTCTGTCCATTAATGGAGGTACTGAGATGTGTAAGTGAAAGTTCTCAATAACGTTGTTGCCCAATTCCAGAATTGGAAAATGTACAGTACAGTATCTCGGTCAATTCAAATTATATCTGTATAAAATTTACCCAGGATGTTTCTTTTATTCTACATTTTTAAATTTCCTCCATTGAAAAGTCTATAGGACAGGAGATATGCACGATGCGTAGACTCCTTACCCCGTTTTGGTCCCATTGACTCCCATTATAACAACATATTTTTGATATACTGTAATTCTGACCTATTATAATTATTTTCTCGTAAATACCAAATAAATCTAAGCCTCTACCTTCAAAGTACAGGGAAAAAATGTTTGAGGGGGTCATGACCCCGAGGCCTGGTTCTCTTACTTTACCAAAATGCATGGCAATAAGAAATCTGAGCAGCACAAAAATAGTCTTGGTTAGGGATGTTTTTGAGGTTGAGGGTGCGTGGGACTGATGTAAAAGAGTAGTGTGTGTTTGAGAGAGTTAGTGTGTGCGTATGTGAAGTCATAGGCCCAATAGGCTCTGTTTATAAAACAGAGTGAAAGTGATTGAGAATACATTTTGTGTGTGTGTGAGTTAGTGTCGTCAAAGGCCAATTGGGCTTTGTTGTTTCTTTACCAAGAGAGAGCCTCGTCCGTCCTATTGGATGTGTGGTAAACACAACCATGCACCTGCATAAACATGCAGGGAGAGTAGTTTGGAGCCCTGTCTGTCTGGTCATTTGTCCTGAAGACAGCCATCAGAGGAAGTATGAAACTAGATGAGGCCCCTGCTGCAGACTTGAAGTCCTCTGAGGAGAGTGAGGAGCAATTACCAGGAGTGAAAAGTCACCCGAGAGCCAAGAGGGATGAGAGGTGGAATTACTGCTAGGCAAGTAGAGGACCTGCAACTCGGCGGAGGAGGAAGAGAAAGTGGCAATATCTCAATAGTGATCAAAAACTGGGGAAATCCTGTGGTCTGCCACACTTGAAGAGCCCCTACCATTCTTTCTTTTTCTCCCCCCCCCTCCCATCTTGACCCCAGGATAAGACTTACACTTTGCATTGTCAGGATCAGCACCCTGAGACTGCATTTGAGAGTATATGCCCTCCAAACCTAGAAAATATGGGTTGAAGATGTTGTCTGCCTGCATGCAGACCTCATATGCGTGTAGGTTCCAAGTAAATACAGGAATATGACATGATGGACATGTCATCTTATAATGCCTGTGTCCTGCTCACTTCTGCGGACCCATGCTGGAGCAGCAGTATGTGGAGCAGCTGGCATCTCTTCTTAGAGCAGGTTGACAGTGTTCTCATCGCCCCAGCCGTGGCAAGGAGGAGGCATTTGCCCAGAGCACTGTCTGCAGACAGACTGGTCCGACAAGCCCAGGTCCAGGACCATGGTCATGTGGAGAAAGAGGAGTAGTAGGAGCTACAGCCAGGGACCTCCAGAAAGCCGAAGCAGTGTGTGTTGGGCCCACGGTGCAGAAGGGGAACCATTGCACCAAATGGGGAGTGCATGAATGCTAAATTCACCTCACAGGGATCTGTGATTTATGCATCAACATGCAACACACAGACACACATGACAAAAAAAAAAACCCTCTTGACAGAAAATAACAAAAAGGGAACAAAAATTTAAAAAGCATATAAAAAGCATAAAAAAAACTTTTTTTATATGGATAGGTCTGAAGCTGTTGAAGAGATCTGATGTGGTAAAAGTGAAAAAAAATGCATATATAACGTTTTTATTTCACTTTTATGAGAAGATCCCGTTTAGGACCCGGAAATAAAAGGTGTAAATTTTGTACAAAAACTCTTATTGCTCCAAAAACAATAATGGATCAAAATCAAAGTTCTGAATTATTATTGACGTAGTCAAGGCTCTAATACCCTCATCCTGAATATTTCACTTTGCATCTTATTTTTGGTAAATACTGCATGTTTTGTGTTTTTGCCTGTTGAATAAATCAGGGGTTCTCGTGACAAAAAGGGCATCAAAGCCTAAAAAACATATAAAAATAATAAAAAAAACTTTATGTATATGGATAGATCTGAAGCTGTTGAAGAGACACTTGTAGGTTAATTTTAAAGGTGCCTCAAGGGTTATAGTTCTTTTCTGTCTGTGTAGAAAACAAGTGGCAACTTCCCTCTTGGATAAATATTTGTTTGTTTGAATTGTGAGTCCTTTATTTAAATATTTGCAAATAATGTACCCAACACCCCAAAGCAATGTGCAGAAGTAGTTACTAAAGACACAGGTTCACATAATTTAGGCACAAAGACTAAAGACAGGATCATAAAAGAAAGAATCATTCATTTGTATCATATCTATGCTGAAAAACACCAATCTGAACATGGTTTACTAAATACACAGTAGTTAATAGTTTGTAGTTGAGATAATGAATATAATCTATTAACGCAGTCAATGCAACAAAGTTACAGTTTGAAGCCCAATGAAAGCTGCAGTGATGTTTCACTACAGTGATTTGATTGATTGTCTCATTATATATTATATTTAATATTTATAGTTTTCGGCTGCAGCAGTTAGTTGAACGTGGTGAGAGTCAGAAGTGAAGCAGGTCTTTAGGTGAAGTGGTGGCTCTTAAAAGAGCCGTTGTGTTTTCGGAGCAGCTGTGGACGAGGTTTAACCTCCGAAGCCGTAGAGGGTGCGTCCCTGTCTCTTGAGGGCGTAGACCACGTCCATGGCGGTGACGGTCTTCCTCTTGGCGTGCTCGGTGTAGGTGACGGCGTCACGGATGACGTTCTCCAGGAAGACCTTGAGCACCCCGCGGGTCTCCTCGTAGATGAGACCGGAGATCCGCTTGACTCCGCCGCGACGAGCCAGACGGCGGATGGCGGGTTTGGTGATTCCCTGGATGTTATCACGGAGAACTTTCCGGTGCCGCTTGGCGCCTCCTTTCCCGAGCCCCTTCCCGCCTTTCCCTCTTCCACTCATGGTGATTAGTTCTTGTTGAGTCGAACAAAGACGAACAGAAACCTGCTCTGAAGAGCGGCTGGATTTATAGAGGAGCTGCGGACGTGAGAGAAGACAGGAGGCGGGGCTTCAGGACTGCCAGCTTAAAGTCAAACTGGTTCAGATGATTCAGTTTATTTTAGTCTTAATTAACATTTAACAATTAAAAACAAACATTTGATCAATTCTGAATCTTATTTAATCCATGTGATATTTGATGTTGGTAACTTAATAACCTCCACTGTTAGAAATAACAAAAGGTTTTTATTTTATAGATAACATTTTTTATAAGTTTCAAGATTCAAAAATCTTTATTAATCCCAGAGGGAAATTGTTTCTCTTCATTACCGTTGTTCTCAAAACAGACAGAAAGAAAATGAACCACAACCAGGAAAGATCCAACACCAACATAAATACACAATAACATTAATACAGAAAAACTCAACATATTGTAGCGACCCAGAGGTGGGGAACATTGTTCTGTTGGTGTTTGACTGTTCCAGTTCCTGTTATGTGTTATGTGGTTCTTTTAATTGGTTCTTTTATTTTGTAGTGTATATAGTTGTGTGATGTCAGGTGTGCTTCCGGGGGTGGGGAAGAGGGGACCCGGGAGAAACAGGCGGGAGATATAGAGCTTCCGGAGTGACTGAATGGGGAGCTGAGACCTGTTGTGACTGTGTGTTATTTTCATATAAAAATAAAAAGAGTTGTTCACTCTGAGGCTCGTCACAATATATACAGAATATGTAAAATAGATAAATGAAATTGGATCAATATATATAGCCTTTGTGGATTGACAGCAAGTATATGACACAACTATCACTTCCCCCATCCTTTACAGAGGGGGGAGGAATTGTACAGATTGATGGTCACAGGTAGAAAAGACCTCCTGTGGTTCTCTGTGGAGCATTTAATATTAATAAATCTGTGGCTGAACGTGCTCCTTTCTCCAGCCAACAAACTGTGCAGTGGGTGGGAGGGATTGTCCAGGACTGAGAGGAGTTTGGACAGCATCCTCCTCTCAGCCACAACATGTAGATCATACTGAGGGTCTCAGCTGCTTCCTCCCTACAGCTACATGTGGCTCCACTATGGGAGAGGAAGAGCTGCCAGGTCTGTAGCAGCAAAGAGTAGAAAAGAGAAGAACAGTTGATGTTCTTCAATGTTCAATTCATGATCAGAAGAAGGTTAAAGAACTGTTAATACACACATTTGAATCTGAATACAGCAGAAATAGAAGACTGAAGAAAACACATATAGTTGCAGAGTAGAGGAATCTAATTATTATTATTATTATTATTTTCATTGATATTATTTTATTTATTTATTACTGATTTATTTTCTTATTATTTTTAATGTGTTTATTTATTTTTTCATATTATTTTGTATTAAAAAATAAAAATAAAGAGATTTGAGAAGAAATGAAAACCTGATGCGGCCCAGCCTCACCCAGTCTCTGCTTCCCGCGGCCCCAAGGCCAAGGCCCTGATGTAGATGGTCCAGCTCCACCCCCAGAACAGAGCCAGCTCTCCTGATTAGTTTTTTCAGTCTGTTAGTGTCTGACACCTTCATGTTGCTGCTCCAACAGACCACAGCATAAAAGATGACACTGGAACTACAGACTCATAAAACATCCGCAGCATGGTGCTGCAGACGTTGAAGGACCTGACTCTCCTCAGGAAGTACATCCGGCTCTGAGCCTTTTTGTACAGTCCTGATGAGTTTTTAGTCCAGTCCACTTTACTGTACAAGTACACTCCCAGGTATTTGTACTCAGACACGACCTCCACCTCCTCCCCCTGTATAGAGAGAGGGATGGCAGGACTCCCAGATTTCCTGAAGTCCATCACCAGCTCCTTTGTTTTGTTGATGTTAAGTTGCAGATGGTTTAGTCTACACCAGTCAACAAAACTGTCCACCACACCACGGTACTCTGTGACATCTCCACCCTTAATACATCCTACAACTGCAGAGTCATCAGAGAACTTCTGAAGATGACAGGACTCTGAGTTGTACCTGAAGTCTGAGGTGTACAGGGTGAAGAGGAATGGAGACAGAACTGTCCCCTGTGGAGCACCTGTGCTACTGATCACAGTGTCAGACACACAGTTCTGCAGGCGGACGTACTGTGGCCGGTTGGTGAGGTAGTCCATGATCCAGGAAATCAGGGGAGTGTTGACCTGCATGTTTTTTAATTTCTCTCCCAGCAGTGCAGGCTGGATGGTGTTGAATGCACTGGAGAAATCAAAAAACATGATCCTCACAAATTCCCCAGGCTTGTCCAGGTGGGTGTAGGTGCGATGGAGCAGGTGTATGATAAGATAAGATAAGATAAGATAAGAAAACCTTTATTAGTCCCACAATGAGGAAATTGCATTTTTACAACAGCTTGAACACTGTCAGAAAGACAGTCTGACCAAAGGAGACGAAAGACTAAACTGGCACAGTCCGAGATAAATAGGCTATGAAACCTGACAGTATAAACAGTTTAGTAATAAATAAAATATATACATGTAAGTACAGTATATGTAGCAGTGTGAGTATGTACAGTATATGGATATTACTGGAAGCAGTAATGAAAATGTACATTGTAAAGTTGGTTATTGCACAGGTGTAATATGAGTATCAACAGTGTTCATTGTACAGTCTGACTGCAGCAGGGAGAAAAGATCTGCGTAATCTCTCCTTCGCACAGCGAGGGTGGATCAGTCTGTCACTGAAGCTGCTCCCCAGAGCAGACAGGGCGTCCTGCAGTGGGTGAGACTCGTGGTCCAGCATGGATGTCAGTTTTGCCAGGACCCTTCTCTCACCCACCCTTTCGAGTCCAAGGGACAGCCCAGGACAGAGCTGGACTTCTTGATTACTTTGTCCAGCTCCTTCCTCTCCCTCTCTGTGATGCTGCTGCTCCAGCAGGCCACACCGTACAGGATGGCTGATGCCACTACAGAGTCATAGAAGGTCTTCAGGAGTGTTCCCTTCACTCCAAAAGACCTCAGTCTCCTCAGGAGGTACAACCTGCTCTGACCCTTCCTGAACAGTGCATCCGTGTTATGAGTCCAGTCTAGTTTATTGTTTAGGTGAACACCCAGATACTTATAAGAGTCCACTCTCTCAATATCTGTTCCCTGTATGTTCACCAGTGAGGGGACAGCAGGCTGCCGTCGGCGAAAATCCACCACCATCTCTTTGGTTTTCTTCGCATTGATCAGAAGGTGGTTTTGCCGACACCAGGCCACAAAGTTCTGCGTAAGTCCTCTGTACTCCGCGTCTTCATCGTCAGTGATCAGGCCGACAATCGCAGAATCATCAGAGAACTTCTGCAGAACACAGCTGTCCGTGTTGTGCCTGAAGTCTGCAGTGTAGAGGGTGAAGAGGAAGGGGGCCAGAACAGTCCCCTGGGGGGCTCCCACACTGCAGGTCACCCGGTCAGACGTACAGTCCCGGGCTCTCACAAACTGTGGCCTATTTGTGAGATAGTCCAGGATCCACTCTGTAAGATCAAGGTCCACACCTTGGCTTCATCCACTCCAATATGGGGTTGATAAGCAAACTAGAGGGGTCAAGTGAGGGTTCCAGGATTAGCCTCTCAAAAGCCTTCATAATGTGTGATGTCAGAGCCACTGGTCTGAAGTCATTGAGGACTCTGGGACGTGGCGTCTTATTCACAGGAACCAGGCACGACTTTTTCCACCCAAGAGGAACTCTCTCCAGGTGCAGGCTGAGATTAAAAATGTGCTGGAAGCACCACATTGATGTCCTCACAGTCAGGCTCACAGAGAGTCTTCCAGTCTGTCTTTTTATAGCATCCCTGCAGGGCAAGGTGTGCCCCCTCTGTCCACCTCTATTTTCCTTTCTCTTGTTTTAATGGTGGGAGGCTGCCTCTGAACCAAAGGTGTGTATTGTGGGAGGAGATGTACCAGGTTGTGGTCCGACTTTCCCAGAGGGGGGAGGACAGTGGAGCTGTGGGCATCTTTAACATTAGCATACAACAGGTTCAATGTCGTCTCCCCCCTGGTGGGACAGCTCAATAACTGGGTAAAGGTAGGAAGTGTCTTAGTGAGGGTGGCGTGATTAAATTCTCCAGAGATCATAAAGAAGGCGTCAGGGTGTCGGGTCTGCAGACTGGAGGTGACCATCTGAATGACGTCACATGCAGCAGTGCGAGCGGATGGAGGAACGTAAACAGCGAATAAAATGGAGTGAGAAAACTCTCACTCCAATAATATGGATGAAGTCTTTCACAGTTACAAACTAGGTTATTATTTAATAGAAGAATTTAGAAATAATAAAATGTTTCTTTTATAAATAATATTTTTATAATTCTTTGGGATAATTGAGTATGCATGTGTCCATTCTGTGTCTTATTGTCTTTTTTATTATTATTTATTATTTATTTACTGTTTTAGAAATTGTTAATTTAAAAGTTAATTTGATGTTAGTCTGTTTTTAACAGGGGATTTCATAGTTTACTGTATAATGCATTAATAGTAAATAAAAGATAAACTTTGTTCTCTGAACATACTGAAACTAAAACACTTTACATTTCCCTGCTGCTGTAGAGTCACATTAAGATAATATATAAAAGGTTAAAATAAGACTTTTGAATCTAAAATCTTACATTTTTTCTGGTAAATTAATTAAACTGTCTCTCATTTAAATACAGTTTAGTTCTGTAAAGTAATAAATATACAGATATGGTATTATTGTCTTTTCTCTCGTTTCTGCATAATATTGTCATCACACCAGTTTTATCCATTCTTCATTTTTCCCACTACTTCTGCAGATTCTTATTAATTTCTGCTCAGTTCTTTTTATTTTATCACACGGTGCGGTGGCTTTGTTTGCACATTTGTCAGCTAATTGACTTTCTGTCCATTAATGGAGGTACTGAGATGTGTAAGTGAAAGTTCTCAATAACGTTGTTGCCCAATTCCAGAATTGGAAAATGTACAGTACAGTATCTCGGTCAATTCAAATTATATCTGTATAAAATTTACCCAGGATGTTTCTTTTATTCTACATTTTTAAATTTCCTCCATTGAAAAGTCTATAGGACAGGAGATATGCACGATGCGTAGACTCCTTACCCCGTTTTGGTCCCATTGACTCCCATTATAACAACATATTTTTGATATACTGTAATTCTGACCTATTATAATTATTTTCTCGTAAATACCAAATAAATCTAAGCCTCTACCTTCAAAGTACAGGGAAAAAATGTTTGAGGGGGTCATGACCCCGAGGCCTGGTTCTCTTACTTTACCAAAATGCATGGCAATAAGAAATCTGAGCAGCACAAAAATAGTCTTGGTTAGGGATGTTTTTGAGGTTGAGGGTGCGTGGGACTGATGTAAAAGAGTAGTGTGTGTTTGAGAGAGTTAGTGTGTGCGTATGTGAAGTCATAGGCCCAATAGGCTCTGTTTATAAAACAGAGTGAAAGTGATTGAGAATACATTTTGTGTGTGTGTGAGTTAGTGTCGTCAAAGGCCAATTGGGCTTTGTTGTTTCTTTACCAAGAGAGAGCCTCGTCCGTCCTATTGGATGTGTGGTAAACACAACCATGCACCTGCATAAACATGCAGGGAGAGTAGTTTGGAGCCCTGTCTGTCTGGTCATTTGTCCTGAAGACAGCCATCAGAGGAAGTATGAAACTAGATGAGGCCCCTGCTGCAGACTTGAAGTCCTCTGAGGAGAGTGAGGAGCAAGTTACCAGCAGTGAAAAGTCACCCGAGAGCCAAGAGGGATGAGAGGTGGAATTACTGCTAGGCAAGTAGAGGACCTGCAACTCGGCGGAGGAGGAAGAGAAAGTGGCAATATCTCAATAGTGATCAAAAACTGGGGAAATCCTGTGGTCTGCCACACTTGAAGAGCCCCTACCATTCTTTCTTTTTCTCCCCCCCCCCTCCCATCTTGACCCCAGGATAAGACTTACACTTTGCATTGTCAGGATCAGCACCCTGAGACTGCATTTGAGAGTATATGCCCTCCAAACCTAGAAAATATGGGTTGAAGATGTTGTCTGCCTGCATGCAGACCTCATATGCGTGTAGGTTCCAAGTAAATACAGGAATATGACATGATGGACATGTCATCTTATAATGCCTGTGTCCTGCTCACTTCTGCGGACCCATGCTGGAGCAGCAGTATGTGGAGCAGCTGGCATCTCTTCTTAGAGCAGGTTGACAGTGTTCTCATCGCCCCAGCCGTGGCAAGGAGGAGGCATTTGCCCAGAGCACTGTCTGCAGACAGACTGGTCCGACAAGCCCAGGTCCAGGACCATGGTCATGTGGAGAAAGAGGAGTAGTAGGAGCTACAGCCAGGGACCTCCAGAAAGCCGAAGCAGTGTGTGTTGGGCCCACGGTGCAGAAGGGGAACCATTGCACCAAATGGGGAGTGCATGAATGCTAAATTCACCTCACAGGGATCTGTGATTTATGCATCAACATGCAACACACAGACACACATGACAAAAAAAAAAACCCTCTTGACAGAAAATAACAAAAAGGGAACAAAAATTTAAAAAGCATATAAAAAGCATAAAAAAAACTTTTTTTATATGGATAGGTCTGAAGCTGTTGAAGAGATCTGATGTGGTAAAAGTGAAAAAAAATGCATATATAACATTTTTATTTCACTTTTATGAGAAGATCCCGTTTAGGACCCGGAAATAAAAGGTGTAAATTTTGTACAAAAACTCTTATTGCTCCAAAAACAATAATGGATCAAAATCAAAGTTCTGAATTATTATTGACGTAGTCAAGGCTCTAATACCCTCATCCTGAATATTTCACTTTGCATCTTATTTTTGGTAAATACTGCATGTTTTGTGTTTTTGCCTGTTGAATAAAACAGGGGTACTCGTGACAAAAAGGGCATCAAAGCCTAAAAAACATATAAAAATAATAAAAAAAACTTTATGTATATGGATAGATCTGAAGCTGTTGAAGAGACACTTGTAGGTTAATTTTAAAGGTGCCTCAAGGGTTATAGTTCTTTTCTGTCTGTGTAGAAAACAAGTGGCAACTTCCCTCTTGGATAAATATTGTTTGTTTGAATCGTAAATCCTTTATTTAAATATTTGCAAATAATGTACCCAACACCCCAAACCAATGTGCAGAAGTAGGTACTAAAGACACAGGTTCACATAATTTAGGCACAAAGACTAAAGACAGGATCATAAAAGAAAGAATGATGCATTTGTATCATATCTATGCTGAAAAACACCAATCTGAACATAATTTACTAAACACACAGTGGTTAATAGTTTGTAGTTGAGATAATGAATATAATCTATTAACGCAATCAATGCAACAAAGTTACAGTTTGAAGCCCAATGAAAGGTGCAGTGATGTTTCACTACAGTGATTTGATTGATTGTCTCATTATATATTATATTTAATATTTATAGTTTTCGGCTGCAGCAGTTAGTTGAACGTGGTGAGAGTCAGAAGTGAAGCAGGTCTTTAGGTGAAGTGGTGGCTCTTAAAAGAGCCGTTGTGTTTTCGGAGCAGCTGTGGACGAGGTTTAACCTCCGAAGCCGTACAGGGTGCGTCCCTGTCTCTTGAGGGCGTAGACCACGTCCATGGCGGTGACGGTCTTCCTCTTGGCGTGCTCGGTGTAGGTGACGGCGTCACGGATGACGTTCTCCAGGAAGACCTTGAGCACCCCGCGGGTCTCCTCGTAGATGAGACCGGAGATCCGCTTGACTCCGCCGCGACGAGCCAGACGGCGGATGGCGGGTTTGGTGATTCCCTGGATGTTGTCACGGAGAACTTTCCGGTGCCGCTTGGCGCCTCCTTTCCCGAGCCCCTTCCCGCCTTTCCCTCTTCCACTCATGGTGATTAGTTCTTGTTGAGTCGAACAAAGACGAACAGAAACCTGCTCTGAAGAGCGGCTGGATTTATAGAGGAGCTGCGGACGTGAGAGAAGACAGGAGGCGGGGCTTCAGGACTGCCAGCTTAAAGTCAAACTGGTTCAGATGATTCAGTTTATTTTAGTCTTAATTAACATTTAACAATTAAAAACAAACATTTGATCAATTCTGAATCTTATTTAATCCATGTGATATTTGATGTTGGTAACTTAATAACGTCCACTGTTAGAAATAACAAAAGGTTTTTATTTTATAGATAACATTTTTTATAAGTTTCAAGATTCAAAAATCTTTATTAATCCCAGAGGGAAATTGTTTCTCTTCATTACCGTTGTTCTCAAAACAGACAGAAAGAAAATGAACCACAACCAGGAAAGATCCAACACCAACATAAATACACAAACATAAATACACAATAACATTAATACAGAAAAACTCAACATATTGTAGCGACCCAGAGGTGGGGAACATTGTTCTGTTGGTGTTTGACTGTTCCAGTTCCTGTTATGTGTTATGTGGTTCTTTTAATTGGTTCTTTTATTTTGTAGTGTATATAGTTGTGTGATGTCAGGTGTGCTTCCGGGGGTGGGGAAGAGGGAACCCGGGAGAAACAGGCGGGAGATATAGAGCTTCCGGAGTGACTGAGGGGGAGCTGAGACCTGTTGTGACTGTGTGTTATTTTCATATAAAAATAAAAAGAGTTGTTCACTCTGAGGCTCGTCACAATAAAAACAGAATATGTAAAATAGATAAATGAAATTGGATCAATATATATAGCCTTTGTGGATTGACAGCAAGTATATGACACAACTATCACTTCCCCCACCCCTTACAGAGGGGGGAGGAATTGTACAGATTGATGGTCACAGGTAGAAAAGACCTCCTGTGGTTCTCTGTGGAACATTTAATGTTAATAAATCTGTTGCTGAACGTGCTCCTTTCTCCAGCCAACACACTGTGCAGTGGGTGGGAGGGATTGTCCAGGACTGAGAGGAGTTTGGACAGCATCCTCCTCTCAGCCACAACATGTAGATCATACTGAGGGTCTCAGCTGCTTCCTCCCTACAGCCACATGTGGCTCCACTATGGGAGAGGAAGAGCTGCCAGGTCTGTAGCAGCAAAGAGTAGAAAAGAGAAGAACAGTTGATGTTCTTCAATGTTCAATTCATGTTCAGAAGAAGGTTAAAGAACTGTTAATACACACATTTGAATCTGAATACAGCAGAAATAGAAGACTGAAGAAAACACATATAGTCGCATATAGTAGAGGAATCTAATTATTATTATTATTATTTTCATTGTTATTATTTTATTACTGATTTATTTTCTTATTATTTTTTAATGTGTTTATTTATTTTTTCATATTATTTTGTATTAAAAAATAAAAATAAAGAGATTTGAGAAGATAGGAAAACCTGATGCGGCCCAGCCTCACCCAGTCTCTGCTTCCCGCGGCCCCAAGGCAAATTAAATTTGAGACCCCTGATGTAGATGGTCCAGCTCCACCCCCAGAACAGAGCCAGCTCTCCTGATTAGTTTGTTTAGTCTGTTAGTGTCTGACACCTTCATGTTGCCGCCACTGCATAAAAGATGACACTGGAACTACAGATTCATAAAACATCCGCAGCATGGTGCTGCAGACGTTGAAGGACCTGAGTCTCCTCAGGAAGTACATCCGGCTCTGAGCCTTTTTGTACAGTCCTGATGAGTTTTTAGTCCAGTCCAGTTTACTGTACAAGTACATTCCCATGTATTTGTACTCAGACACGACCTCCACCTCCTCCCCCTGTATAGAGAGAGGGATGGCAGGACTCCCAGATTTCCTGAAGTCCATCACCAGCTCCTTTGTTTTGTTGATGTTAAGTTGCAGATGGTTGAGTCCACACCAGTCAACAAAACTGTCCACCACTCCACGGTACGCCGTGACATCTCCACCCTTAATACATCCTACAACTGCAGAGTCATCAGAGAACTTCTGAAGATGACAGGACTCTGAGTTGTACCTGAAGTCTGAGGTGTACAGGGTGAAGAGGAATGGAGACAGGACTGTCCCCTGTGGAGCACCTGTACTACAGACCACAGTGTCAGACACACAGTTCTGCAGGCGGACGTACTGTGGCCGGTTAGTGAGGTAGTCCATGATCCAGGAAATCAGGGGAGTGTTGACCTGCATGTTTTTTAATTTCTCTCCCAGCAGTGCAGGCCGGATGGTGTTGAATGCACTGGAGAAATCAAAAAACATGATCCTCACTAAGCCCCCAGGCTTGTCCAGGTGGGTGTAGGTGCGATGGAGCAGGTGTATGATGGCGTCATCCACTCTAACATGGGGTTGATAAGCAAATTGTAGGGGGTCAAGTGAGGGTTCCAGGATTAGCCTCTCATAAACCTTCATGATGTGTGATGTCAGAGCCACTGGTCTGAAGTCATTGAGGACTCTAGGACGTGGCGTCTTATTCACAGGAACCAGGCACGACTTTTTCCACCCAAGAGGAACTCTCTCCAGGTGCAGGCTGGGATTAAAAATGTGCTGGAAGCACCACATTGATGTCCTCACCGTGAGTTTCACAGAGAGTCTTCCAGTCTGTCTTTTTATAGCATCCCTGCAGGGCAAGGTGTGCCCCCTCTGTCCACCTCTATTTTCCTTTCTCTTGTTTTAATGGTGGGAGGCTGCCTGTGAACCAAAGGTGTGTATTGTGGGAGGAGATGTACCAGACTGTGATCCGACTTTCCCAGAGGGGGGAGGGCAGTGGAGCTGTAGGCATCTTTAACATTAGCATACAACAGGTTCAATGTCCTCTCCCCCCTGGTGGGACAGCTGAATAACTGGGTAAAGGTAGGAAGTGTCTTAGTGAGGGTGGCGTGATTAAATTCTCCAGAGATCATAAAGAAGGCGTCAGGGTGTCGGGTCTGCAGACTGGAGGTGACCATCTGAATGACGTCACATGCAGCAGTGCGAGCGGATGGAGGAACGTAAACAGCGAATAAAATGGAGTGAGAAAACTCTCACTCCAATAATATGGACGAAGTCTTTCACAGTTACAAACTAGGTTATTATTTAATAGAAGAATTTAGAAATAATAAAATGTTTCTTTTATAAATGATATTTTTATAATTCTTTGGGATAATTTAGTATGCATGTGTCCATTCTGTGTCTTATTGTCTTTTTTTATTATTCATTCTTACATTAACATTTATGAATTTAAAACATAAAATCAACATCATTTCGACATCTTCAGCTTACAGTTTGATTATTAAGCTGAAGATTGTTCACTACCTGTTTTAGAAATGGTTAATTTAAAAGTTAATTTGATAGTTAGTCTGTTTTTGACAGGGGATTTCATAGTTTACTGTATAATGCATTAATAGTAAATAAAAGATAAACTTTGTTCTCTGAACATACTGAAACTAAAACACTTTACATTTAACAGCTATAGTTAGTTTCCCTGCTGCTGTAGAGTCACATTAAGATAAAATATAAAAGGGTCAACGGGTTATAAAAGGTTAAAATAAGACTTTTGAATCTAAATCTTAAGTTTTTCTGGTAAACTAATTAAAATTAAACTGTCTCTCATTTAAATACAGTTTAGTTCTGTAAAGTAATAAATATACAGATATGGTATTATTGTCTTTTAATAAAGTTGATGAGCCACCCAATGAAGCTGTGGGAAAGAGTAGTGGAAGCCAGGCTTAGGAAGAAGGTGGAGATCTGTGAGCAGCAGTATGGTTTCATGCCCCGTAAGAGCACCACTGATGCCATTTTTGCTTTGAGAATGTTGATGGAAAAGTACAGAGATGGTCAGAAGGAGCTGCATTGTGTCTTTGTAGATTTAGAGAAGGCGTATGACAGGGTGCCGAGGGAGGAGCTGTGGTACTGTATGAGGTCGTCGGGAGTGGCAGAGAAGTACGTCAGAGTAGTTCAGGACATGTATGAGAGAAGTATGACGGTGGTGAGATGTGCTGTAGGTCAGACAGAGGAGTTCAAGGTGGAGGTGGGACTACACCAAGGATCAGCTTTGAGTCCCTTCTTGTTTGCTATGTTGATGGACAGGCTGACAGATGAGGTCAGACAGGAATCTCCCTGGACAATGATGTTTGCGGATGACATTGTGATTTGCAGTGAGAGTAGAGAGCAGGTGGAGGAACAGCTGGAAAGGTGGAGGTTTGCTCTGGAAAGAAGAGGCATGAAGGTCAGTCGTAGTAAGACAGAATACATGTGTCTGAACGAGAGGGATCAAGGTAGAAGTGTTAGGTTACAGGGGGCTGAGGTGAAGAAGGTACAGGAGTTTAAGTACTTGGGGTCAACAGTTCAGTGTGATGGAGAGTGTGGAAAAGAGGTGAAGAGGAGAGTGCAGGCAGGTTGGAGCGGGTGGAGGAAAGTGTCAGGAGTGTTGTGTGACAGAAGAGTGTCAGCAAGACTCAAAGGAAAGGTGTACAAGACAGTGGTGAGACCAGCTCTGCTCTATGGGTTAGAGACGGTAGCAGTGAGAAAGAGACAAGAGGCTGAGATGGAGGTAGCAGAGATGAAGATGTTGAGGTTCTCTTTAGGAGTGACCAGGTTAGACAGAATAAGGAACGAGTACATCAGAGGGACGGCTCACGTTGCCTGTGTTAGCAACAAAGTCAGAGAGGCCAGACTGAGATGGTTTGGACATGTTCAGAGGAGGGATAGTGAGTATATTGGTAGAAGGATGTTGGAGATGGAGCTGCCAGGCAGGAGGACAAGAGGACGACCAAGGAGGAGATATATGGATGTCTTAACAGAGGACATGAGGTTGGCTAGTGTTAGGGTAGAAGATGTTCATGATAGAGTGAGGTGGAAAAGGATGATTCGCTGTGGCGACCCCTGATGGGAAAAGCCGAAAGAGAAGAAGAAGATGGTATTATCGTCTTTTCTCTCTTGTTTCTGCATAATATTGTCATCACACCAGTTTTATCCATTCTTCATTTTTCCCACTACTTCTGCAGATTCTTATCAGTTTCTGCTCAGTTCTTTATATTTTACCACACGGTGCCGTGGCTTTGTTTGCACATTTGTCAGCTAATTGACTTTCTGTCCATTAATGGAGGTATTGAGATGTGTAAGTGAAAGTTAGTAAAATTAGTTTTTACCATTTTTAATCACACTTTGCAGCATTTTGACTTTGACACACACATCTGGAGCTAATTAAGTTATTAGTTCCTGAAAGGCAGAATTTGAATAAATGCAGAAAGTGAGAAGAAAAAGAAAAATATGTGAAGAAACCTCAGCTGATCCGAATATAAAACATTAAAACATGGATTAAAAGCTTGAGTTAGTTGAACTTGGTGAGAGTCAGAAGTGAAGCAGGTCTTTAGGTGAAGTGGTGGCTCTTAAAAGAGCCGTTGTGTTTTCGGAGCAGCTGTGGACGAGGTTTAACCTCCGAAGCCGTAGAGGGTGCGTCCCTGTCTCTTGAGGGCGTAGACCACGTCCATGGCGGTGACGGTCTTCCTCTTGGCGTGCTCGGTGTAGGTGACGGCGTCACGGATGACGTTCTCCAGGAAGACCTTGAGCACCCCGCGGGTCTCCTCGTAGATGAGACCGGAGATCCGCTTGACTCCGCCGCGACGAGCCAGACGGCGGATGGCGGGTTTGGTGATTCCCTGGATGTTATCACGGAGAACTTTCCGGTGCCGCTTGGCGCCTCCTTTCCCGAGCCCCTTCCCGCCTTTCCCTCTTCCACTCATGGTGATTAGTTCTTGTTGAGTCGAACAAAGACGAACAGAAACCTCCTCTGAAGAGCGGCTGGATTTATAGAGGAGCTGCGGACGTGAGAGAAGACAGGAGGCGGGGCTTCAGGACGGCACCAAACGTGTTCATTCTGCTGATTTCTGTTTTTCATTTTTCAGTATCTCGGTCAATTCAAATGATATGTGTATAAAATTTACCCAGGATGTTTCTTTTATTCTACATTTTAAAATTTCCTCCATTGAAAAGTCTATAGGACAGGAGATATGCACGATGCGTAGACTCCTTACCCCGTTTTGGTCCCATTGACTCCCATTATAACAACATATTTTTGATATACTGTAATTCTGACCTATTATAATTATTTTCTCGTAAATACCAAATAAATCTAAGCCTCTACCTTCAAAGTACAGGGAAAAAATGTTTGAGGGGGTCATGACCCCGAGGCCTGGTTCTCTTACCTTACCAAAATGCACGGCAATAAGAAATCTGAGCAGCACAAAAATAGTCTTGGTTAGGGATGTTTTTGAGGTTGAGGGTGCGTGGGACTGATGTAAAAGAGTAGTGTGTGTTTGAGAGAGTTAGTGTGTGCGTATGTGAAGTCATAGGCCCAATAGGCTCTGTTTATAAAACAGAGTGAAAGTGATTGAGAATACATTTTGTGTGTGTGTGAGTTAGTGTCGTCAAAGGCCAATTGGGCTTTGTTGTTTCTTTACCAAGAGGGCGCCTCGTCCGTCCTATTGGATGTGTGGTAAACACAACCATTTGGAGCCTTGTCTGTCTGGTCATTTGTCCTGAAGACAGCCATCAGAGGAAGTATGAAACTAGATGAGGCCCCTGCTGCAGACTTGAAGTCCTCTGAGGAGAGTGAGGAGCAATTACCAGGAGGGAAAAGTCACCCGAGAGCCAAGAGGGATGAGAGGTGGAATTACTGCTAGGCAAGTAGAGGACCTGCAACTCGGCGGAGGAGGAAGAGAAAGTGGCAATATCTCAATAGTGATCAAAAACTGGGGTAATCCTGTGGTCTGCCACACTTGAAGAGCCCCTACCATTCTTTCTTTTTCTCCCCCCCCTCCCATCTTGACCCCAGGATAAGACTTACACTTTGCATTGTCAGGATCAGCACCCCGAGACTGCATTTGAGAGTATATGCCCTCCAAACCTAGAAAATATGGGTTGAAGATGTTGTCTGCCTGCATGCAGACCTCATATGCGTGTAGGTTCCAAGTAAATACAGGAATATGACATGATGGACATGTCATCTTATAATGCCTGTGTCCTGCTCACTTCTGCGGACCCATGCTGGAGCAGCAGTATGTGGAGCAGCTGGCATCTCTTCTTAGAGCAGGTTGACAGTGTTCTCATCGCCCCAGCCGTGGCAAGGAGGAGGCATTTGCCCAGAGCACTGTCTGCAGACAGACTGGTCCGACAAGCCCAGGTCCAGGACCATGGTCATGTGGAGAAAGAAGAGGAGTAGGAGCTACAGCCAGGGACCTCCAGAAAGCCGAAGCAGTGTGTGTTGGGCCCACGGTGCAGAAGGGGAACCATTGCACCAAATGGGGAGTGCATGAATGCTAAATTCACCTCACAGGGATCTGTGGTTTATGCATCAACATGCAACACACAGACACACATGACAAAAAAAACCTCTTGACAGAAAATAACAAAAAGGGAACAAAAATTTAAAAAGCATATAAAAAGCATAAAAAAACCTTTTTTTATATGGATAGGTCTGAAGCTGTTGAAGAGATGTGATGTGGTAAAAGTGAAAAAAAAAATATTTATATATATATATATATATATATATATATATATATATATATATATATGAACACTTGTAGGTTAATTTTAAAGGTGCCTCAAGGGTTATAGTTCTTTTCTGTCTGTGTAGAAAACAAGTGGCAACTTCCCTCTTGGATAAATATTTGTTTGTTTGAATCGTAAATCCTTTATTTAAATATTTGCAAATAATGTACCCAACATCCCAAAGCAATGTGCAGAAGTAGTTACTAAAGACACAGGTTCACATAATTTAGGCACAAAGACTAAAGACAGGATCATAAAAGAAAGAATGATGCATTTGTATCATATCTATGTTGAAAAACACCAATCTGAACATAATTTACTAAACACACAGTGGTTAATAGTTTGTAGTTGAGATAATAAATATAATCTATTAACGCAGTCAATGCAACAAAGTTACAGTTTGAAGCCCAATGAAAGGTGCAGTGATGTTTCACTACAGTGATTTGATTGATTGTCTCATTATATATTATATTTAATATTTATAGTTTTCGGCTGCAGCAGTTAGTTGAACGTGGTGAGAGTCAGAAGTGAAGCAGGTCTTTAGGTGAAGTGGTGGCTCTTAAAAGAGCCGTTGTGTTTTCGGAGCAGCTGTGGACGAGGTTTAACCTCCGAAGCCGTACAGGGTGCGTCCCTGTCTCTTGAGGGCGTAGACCACGTCCATGGCGGTGACGGTCTTCCTCTTGGCGTGCTCGGTGTAGGTGACGGCGTCACGGATGACGTTCTCCAGGAAGACCTTGAGCACCCCGCGGGTCTCCTCGTAGATGAGACCGGAGATCCGCTTGACTCCGCCGCGACGAGCCAGACGGCGGATGGCGGGTTTGGTGATTCCCTGGATGTTATCACGGAGAACTTTCCGGTGCCGCTTGGCGCCTCCTTTCCCGAGCCCCTTCCCGCCTTTCCCTCTTCCACTCATGGTGATTAGTTCTTGTTGAGTCGAACAAAGACGAACAGAAACCTCCTCTGAAGAGCGGCTGGATTTATAGAGGAGCTGCGGACGTGAGAGAAGACAGGAGGCGGGGCTTCAGGACTGCCAGCTTAAAGGGAACGTTACTTAATAAACACTTAAAATAAAATGTCTTTTATAGATCAATTAAATAATCTTAATAATTAAAATCTGAGGGAATCTGATTCATTTCTAGGCACTTTACATGATGAAGAACATGAGTCGAGTGAAGCTGAAAAAATATCTTAGAACTGATAAATATAAATATAAACTATATATTATATATAAATGTAAAATATACATATAATATATAAATATAAAATAAACAGCACCATAATGTCCCAATCATATAACCTCGAATTATGACCTGTCCAGTATTCTAAATCGAAATGGTTGGATTTTGTGGGTTTTCAGGGAGATACAGACAAAAAGAGATTATTAGCAGAGATTCATTTGGAAAATGAAAAGAACTTAGCATTTTGATGTTGCGCAGAACAATTTAGTGAACCTTTAAAATCAACATCTGGCATTTTGTAAACACCTCATTAATGCTAAGACATTTAGACCTACTGCTGCACAATCTGGGACCTCAGTCGTGTCTAGACAAGGTGTTTTCATGTGTGATTTATTTAATACTTGGCTTCTACTGGCTTGGATATAACAATATCTACAATTATTGTTTGTTGAAGTAACAGGTTATGCTTTTTTCACTAGATGACACCCTGGTGATTTATATGGATTCTCAGCCAGTCTCAGTGGTTCCAGCTTTGCCCTTCCTTTAAGACACGGTTGGTGCCCAGAGGATATTCCATAAAGCAAAAATATAAAAATAAAATAAGAATAGACACTGTCCACACAAGTTTACTTCACACATGAAGTCAGCTCAACAGAAGTGTCTTATAAATAAAGACCATTGTCACATTTCATTTAAAGCCCTTTTCTTCAAATGTCTCTAAACTATTTTCTGAATCAAGTGCTTCAACATTTCACTTCATGTGCTGATGTAGACTTCAGGCCCATAATAACCAGAAACAGCAGATAAAGGTCACTTATTAACCCGCACTGCGCTTGTTGAGTGTTTTTCTGGTGAATCTAATGGACGGTGCTCTTTAGTAAAGTGTGTGGCTCTTAAAAGAGCCTTTGTGGTCGTTAAAGGAGCTGAATGTTTAAGCCCTCTCCCCACGGATGCGACGGGCCAGCTGGATGTCTTTGGGCATGATGGTGACCCTCTTGGCGTGGATGGCGCACAGGTTGGTGTCCTCGAAGAGCCCCACCAGGTAAGCCTCGCTGGCCTCCTGCAGAGCCATGACGGCCGAGCTCTGGAAGCGCAGGTCGGTCTTGAAGTCCTGAGCGATCTCCCTGACCAGGCGCTGGAAGGGCAGCTTGCGGATCAGCAGCTCAGTGGACTTCTGGTACCGACGGATCTCTCTCAGAGCCACGGTACCGGGCCTGTAACGGTGGGGCTTCTTCACTCCGCCGGTGGCCGGGGCGCTCTTACGCGCAGCCTTGGTGGCCAGCTGCTTCCTGGGAGCTTTACCTCCGGTGGATTTACGCGCGGTCTGCTTGGTTCGGGCCATTTCTTCGTCTTCTTCTAAACAGGAGAGAAGTGTCGTGAAGCGCTGGAGGGAGCTGCTCTTAAACTGTGGGAAAGGTGACACCCACCGCTGCTGATTGGTGAGCGGCTCCTCCTGGAGCTCTGCTCCGTGTGGAGGGGGAGGGAGTCCCCGCGACTCCCCGCCTGAATCTCTGCAGCTTATTGGAGAAAACGATTTTCAAATGATCCGCCTCAATTCAAAGATTCACTTCAGAGAAAGTTAACGGAGGTTTGTTGTGTAAAACCCGCGTTAATCTGAGAATGAGCCACTGGTGAACGAGTTAAAAGATGATGGACTGGTTCGATAATAACTAGTTTCTTATGTTAATGTGGTTTATTGTTGGAATCTGGCTCCAATATTATGAAATATGTCCAAAATAGAATAAATCAGTCAATCAAACTAGTTCATCTTTATATTGTGATGTTTCCCGTTTCTGTGACTTGTTTGTTCCACTTTATTGTATTGTTTAATAAATAAGTGTATTATTGTATTTTTTAGTATAGTATATTATTATTATTATTAATAAGTGAAACATATTATAATGTTATATTATTATTATTATTATTAATAAGTGAAACATATTATAATGTTATATTATTATTATTATTAATAAGTGAAACATATGTTATATTATTATTATTATTAATAAGTGAAATATATTATAATGTTATATTATTATTATTAATAAGTGAAACATATTATAATGTTATATTGTTATTAAGTGTTGCGGTTGTCTTGTTACCGTTTCTCCTACATTAAGCTACACTGTTTCACTGTTTAAATAAACACTTTGTTTTTAACGGACTCCTCTCTCTAGTTTTCATGTGGGTGGCTCTTAAAAGAGCCTTTGTTACGGGTTCACACTGATCACAGCTCACTTCTTCTTGGGTGCTGCCTTCTTGGCTTTGGGCTTGGCTGCCTTCTTTGCGGGGGCCTTCTTGGCAGCGGGGGCCTTCTTCACCACCTTCTTCGGGCTCTTGGTGGCCTTCTTGGGGCTCTTTGCTGCCTTCTTGGCCGGCGCCGGCTTCTTGACCTTCTTGGGGGACTTCTTGGCGGCCGCGGGTTTCTTGGCCGCCGCCGCCTTGGGCTTCTTGGCGGCTGCCGGTTTCTTGGCAGCGGGCTTCTTGGGCTTGGCTGCAGCGGGCTTCTTCACCGGCTTCTTGGGCTTCGGCTCAGCCTTCTTGTTGATCTTGAAGGAGCCGGAAGCTCCGACGCCCTTGGTCTGGACCAGAGTGCCCTTTTGCACCAGGGTCTTGATGGCGGTCTTGACGCGAGCCTTGTTCTTCTCCACGTCGTAGCCGTCAGCAGCCAGAGCCTTCTTGAGGGCGGAGGTGGACATGCCCAGCCGCTCCTTCGAGGCGGTCACGGCTTTGACGATCAGCTCGCCGACGCTGGGCCCGGTCTTCTTGGGCTTGGTGGCCTTCTTCTTGGCGGCTTTGGCCGGAGCGGCCGCTGGAGCTGCAGCTGGTGCGACTTCTGCCATGTCTGTCTCAGGGAGTTTCTTCCTCACGGTGCGACGAGAGTCAGATGATGAAATCTCGGATCAGGAGGCTGCACTTAAACACACCATGAGAACCGTGGAGACTCAGTCAGCCCGGAGCTGCTCCGTGCAGCGCGAACACCGGGACACTTGTGTTTTCTCTGCACCGATAAAACACCTAAAAATCCCCGTGGGACAAGTGTTAAAGTTAAAAAAAGAGACGAATCGATAGCAGACACTTTTCTCTTCATATTAAAGTCAACCAGAGCTCGGATGCCTCCTGTATTTAGTTTGTGGAGCCTCCAAACCTCACAAAATCACCGTCGATTCCAGCACTGATCAGCGGCTTTTCTCACTCATTTCTGTCTAAAAATGATTTGAAATCCAACACAACTCCAACTAAATCACTTTCAACACTAGTTCACATGTTTGTTCATGCGCCCAAAGTAAAACCAGACTTCTATCGATTGTCATTTTGTCATAAATTGAAGGTTTTCTAGTCGCAGCAAACACACTGGTGATGGCCGAGGCTTGTGGCGCAGTTCAGCCACGCACGACATCAGGACAGATGAAAACTTGTAATATAAATAAACTGTGAGACTTTTCTGCAGCAGAGGAAACATGGTGTGTATAACATTTAATAATTTCTGCAGTCAGTTCATCAACACATTCATGAAGTCCAATGAAAACAGTGGCTCTATGTGCAACTAATGACACAACACTGTGACTCTGCTACTTGATAAATGACTTTATTAGAGGTATGATTTACTTAAAACAGCTTTTTTAGAACATGTAGGATTAAAATCAGCTTAGAACAGCTGCAGTAAAGAAAAGAAAGGACATGAGAGCTTTATATAAAAAAAACATGGAACATCCTAAGACTCTATTAATATGACAAAGAACATGCGGCCTAATGAAAATCCCTTTCAGCTGTTTCACATGAGGCCAAATCTCATTTCTTGTTATATTCATGTACTTATTTGTATAGTTAAATTTAAACATTAAAACTTTTACAAAAGTTGCATTATTAGAGACACTGCTAATACAGAACCCATAATTAAACATTAAAGACTAAGACTAACCCAGTGTTCATGTAGAAACATGTTCAGTACACACTTCTGAACAAGTTGTCATGGTACTGTTTACGTTTGTGTTTGTGTATTTTATTAATCACTAATTCTGGACAGAGTAGATATTTAACAGTGCAGTGTTTATCAGATCACACTTGCTGTTGTCCTCTTTCCACTCGCCCCAAGCCGCTGAGGCAGATGGCCGCCCACCCTGAGCCGGGTTCTGCTGGGGGTTTCTTCCTCCAAAAAAAGTTTTTCCTCTCCATTGTTGCCTAAAGCTTGCTCAGATTGGATTGTTGGGTTTTCTGTATATTTTTTTTACAATTATATTCTGAACAGTCTTAAACCTTAAACACTGTATAGTGGGTAGAGATGACTTCTGTTGTCATTTGGTGCTATAAAAATAAAAATGAATTAAATTTATAAAAATCTAAGACTATTAGAGTTCAAATGTTCTGTCTACTATCACAACCTTCCCAACATATATGTGCATTTATCACTGAGGTATATAATGAACAAATAAAACAGTTATCTTATCAAAAACCCTGTAAATGTTTAAATAAAACAAATTCTCATCTTTAGAGTTCTATATTTAATTATATGTATCTAACATTACAGATAATTTAATAAGGCACATCACAATCAAACCTTAACATTGATTTAGTTATTTGTCAGTGGCTGAAACAAACTTTACATTTCATGGAAATCATCTCAGGAACAGTTTAATCTTGTTTAATTTAACTGTTGGAGTTTACAGCAGTAAAGTACAGTCGATAAATGTTCACACTTGTATTTCTACAGTGCAGAAGAAAAGAAATCTACTGTCAGTTCTCACTGGACGTGACAAACCACATTTCCTGTTGTATGAAAACAAAAACCTCCATTAACCGCAGAACAATAATAAAGCAGCAGGGAAACATGTGCCCTCCTCAGGAAGTGGGTGGCTCTTAAAAGAGCCTTTGGGTTTGACTTCAGGCGCTGGACCAGTTTACTTGGAGCTGGTGTACTTGGTCACGGCCTTGGTTCCCTCGGACACGGCGTGTTTGGCCAGCTCACCGGGCAGCAGGAGGCGGACCGCGGTCTGGATCTCCCTGGAGGTGATGGTGGAGCGCTTGTTGTAGTGCGCCAGGCGGGAGGCCTCCCCGGCGATGCGCTCGAAGATGTCTCCAACAAAGGAGTTCATGATCTGCATGGCCTTGGAGGAGATGCCGGTGTCGGGGTGGACCTGCTTCAGGACCTTGTACACGTAAATGGCGTAGCTCTCCTTCCGGGTCCTCTTCTTCTTCTTGCCGCTCTTGGTGACGCTCTTCGACACGGCTTTCTTGGAGCCTTTCTTCGGGGCCTTCACTGGATCGGGCATGTTCGGATTTCTGGTTGTTCCACAGCGGGTGGATGTTTCCGGCAGGGGATGGTGTATTTATATGTGCTTCATGCAAATTTAACTGCGCTGCTGCTCGCACATGATTGGCTGAGATTTTAAACGCGACTGAGCATGCGCCATTTTTGAAGCTGCATGACAATATAAACTATGATAAAATGCAGAATAATTAATCAGTAAAACAAGATTCAGATGATTTAATAAATTAAATTAAGGCTCAATAAGGAAATAAGTTATTATCTCTTGAGTCTGTGCATGCATTAAACTGAACAAGGCCTGGACAGTTTAGATTTCTGCAGAAATGTCATTTGGACATATGTCTGTATGTGTAATATATACATGTTATTTATGTAGATTATATATTTGGCTATATGCAAGTGTGTTGTGTGTATATGTAAGTATATCAAATCGTTTCCTTTATGTGTATAATATGTAAATACTGTTGTAACTTTGTCAGTATCTTTCTGTAAATAACAATAAAGATTTGTCAAAAACAAGAATGAAGGAGTAAATGGTAAATGGTAAAAGGACCAAAATGTTAAATTACTGCACATAGATATTTAATTCATTTGTGTGTTTATACTAAAATAAGTACTAATGACAACGTTTAGAAAAGAAAAGGTTACTAGAATTACTCGATTAAAGCACAAGGTATGGGATTTGATTAAATGTACTTGTGAGTACAACATTATTTGTCTACCTACACTTTGTCACATGTGGCAGCTTCACTGTGAGTAAATTCCACAATCAGACCGTGATGGTTCTTCACCACAAATGATGAAATTCAGGCGTAAAAAATATACTTTTATTTTCCAAAATCTCTGAAAAGAGGGCTGATGAGATCACATTTGGGACAAAAATAAAATAAATGCATGCATTCAAGTAAATTTTAACAACAGCAATAGATTTTTTATAATAAAATACACTCAAATCTAATAAAAACAGCAGTATTTGGACACAGAGAAAAATAAACAGCAGATCACTATGATGAAAGAAAAGTAGTTTCTAATCCCACTCTGTTTAGTTTAGATGATAATGTTTTTTGACTTAAACAAGATCTTGTTCAGCAATGCTTTGAAATAAGTGAGACACACGAATAAACAGCTACAATATTCCCTTTAAAAATATATTGACACAAGACTCAAAACAAAATCCAGCAAACTTTCGTTGAACTTAAACTCACAAACTTTCAGCCTTATGTGCGTACAAAACTTTCAAAATGCAACGATTAAAAAGTCTTTGAGTTTCTGTTAAGTTGGCCATTTTAGGGAACAATTTATCTTTATATTAACTGAGGCAATACCATTTATAAAACAAATAGGTAAAAGTCATACAATCGTTTAAAAGTTCAGTTTGGATTATTTGAATCCACTCCAAAAATAATCTGGATCTTTTAGCTCAGATTAGGTTGTACACACATTTCTACTGTGTCTCATGTGATTTGTTTCAGTTTTCTTGCTTTATTCCTCAAATGCCTCTTGCGCATCTTTATAATCCACTTAACAGTGAGTTTGGCAAAATTAGCAGCTTTGAAAAGAGCCATGAAGACGCCGCAGAGGATGGCTACAGAGTTCCAGGGATTAGCAGTCACAATCTGTAAGAAAACATGCGTTACAATCTGATGTTCACAGGTCACATCTAATGAGGACAAAACATCTGGGGGAACTTACCAGTCTGATTTCCTGAATAAAAGGATCTCGCCATTCAAAGACAGCAAAGAACAGCTCGTTGCTTTTCTCAGATTCAGGCCTTTTGTCATTGAATTTCACCACAGCTGACTGGAAGATTCAACATTAATTATGTTGTTAAAATCAAATTTCATCATGTATGAAATTATGTGTACAAAGGTTGGATATAAATACCTCTTGGCGAAACTCGACAGCTTCATTGCTTTTCCCAGATGTCCTCACTAAAGACATCTTGACCCAGGTTCTGAATCCTCCAGAGAAAGTCCACGTGGAGTAATTGCTCTCACAATCCCTCATAAACTGTGATTTATTCCAACTACAGTGTCACAAAACAGGAAACACTTAGAGCAAGTCTGAAAGAATACTGTATAGTGCAAACAAAATGAAGGTCATTTTCTATTCTTCTTAGCCAAAGAGCAACTTTCTCAAGTAATCAGGGAACAGAGTTTACATGCACTTTAGAAACCTAGTTATTGGAAATCTGTGTATACATCTAATCTGATATCTCCATCTCTCTCTCTCTTTTCTGACTGTGTTTGTGTACCTGCAGTGTTACAGTACAGGAGGAGATAGGAAAACAAGGAGAAGAGAGACGACGTCTGAATTAATGAAACCTAATGTAGTAAAGTGACTTGTTTAGATTTCTAGGTTATCATGAAAGATATACGGCACCTCTAACTACAAACCTGGCTAATATCAGTCTAAGTCAATAGCTTTTTTCTTTTATTTTACAAATCACAGGATCATGTAGTAGCAATTACCTGTCAGTATAGTCACTGAACTTGGCAAAAAGCATGTAAGTAATAGCACTGAAGTCCTCTTCTGTTTCATTCTGATTGAACTGCATGAAGATCAACTCTTTGCTTCTAACATCAGATGGGCCACGGACCACCAGCGCTCTTTTCTATGACAGAAAGTTTGAGAGTCAGCATAATCTGTATTTCAAACAATACAGTCCATTAAAAAATTATACTAATTCGTTTCTGTGAAACCACCAAATAAACATGTTTATATCTGACCTCTGTTTTATTGGTAAACGGCCCAAAGTAGGTCACTTCATCGATCTCACAGTCTCCTTCCTGAGGCTTGCCTGGGTCCACTAAAGGTGGGATGTAGTCATGATAGTGATGTTTGCAGCTCAGAAGCTGAGCTTTACCAGGGTACAGAGCAATACCTGCTTAAACAAACAAATAAAAGTCAAAGATAGATACATTTGCATTCATTTTGAGCCTCTTTGTAGATGTTTTTAGTATTTTGTGCTCAGTGGGAATACATTTGTGGTCATTTTGTAGTCAATTTGCATCTATTGGAAATAATTTTGAACATATTTTTAGACATTTTAGTAGAGTCTTTGTAGTCAATGTGCAAAATCAGGACCTCCCAAGCACTTCATCCTATGCTGTGTAGGCACATTCAATGGTTAAAAGTTTCTCTATGTAAAAAATTATTTTAAAATGTTGTAGTTTGTAACAATGAAGAGCAATAGCTATTATACAAACTTTATTATAAGGTTTGAAACAACAAAAAGTTAAAATTGAAGGCTTGTTTGCATTTTCTTCAAGGAAATGAACAATAATCAAAAGGTGTAATACACCCTCTGCTGGCAACATTGGAGATATTCAGCTGACTGCATATCTGCTTATTTGCAGTTCAGTGTATGCAAAACAACAGTAATCTGATTATTAAAATTTATTTTAAGTTAAGAACATTTCAGCTTATGTTTGGGTTTATTTAATTATAGTTGGAGGTTTCAGACGTCTACATCTCTGATTTTTTTTATTGAAGAACTCTCAGGCCAATAATCCAAAATAAATAAATAAATAACAGTTTAGGTTAATATCAGTGGTTTGACATGCTTTGACATGTTTTGAAGTGGAAAATAATTGAAGACGAGCTCTATAGTTATATTAACTCACATGTGAAAACAAATCTTACATGTTAATTATAAATCATCAATTTAAATCAGACTTGGCTGCTGTGGATACTAAATAGTACTCATATCTTTAACTGAAGTGGTGTAGTAAATACTACTATATTACAAGAAGAATTCTTGTAATATACTACTATATTAGTATTAGTAGTACTATATGTATTCCTGAATTTAAAATATTACTTAAGCCAAAGCACCAATGTTTTATAAGCAGAGTAAATCTAAAGCACCATAAGTAACAGTAATCATTCAGAATGACTCCTTATTGATGCATTAAGTGTACACTGCTTACAGGGTACTCATACATGTATTTTTCTTTTTGTAGTAGTTTATACTTCTCCGCTGTTTTTCAAATTTTACTTTTACACCAGTTAAACTCTGAATGCAGATTATTTACTATACTATACTTCAGAGGACTTCTTCTATTGTTGCTTATAAGCTTTTACAGACCTGGGGGTGAAAATGAGTCGACCTCTTTGTAGGTGACAGACATAACAGGGTGGTTGAGTTTGTCCAAGAAGTCAGAGATGGTCTGGTAGGCGAGGAACACCGCCACCGCAGTCAGCAGCAGGTAGATGAAGATGAGCACCACCGTGAAGAAGCTCTTCAGGCAGGTTTTACTGAATCTCATCGATGGACTGCTGTCCCTGATGTCATCCTCTGCAGCAGAAGAAGAGGCGAAACGTTAATCACATCACTGACGCACTCACCTGAAAGAGGCTAAAGGATTGAATTCATACAGGGTGTTTATATTAAATATATCAGGTAAGATGTAAATAGGATTCAAAGCTAAGACTGATCTCTAATGTAATTCATCATCATGAGTCAAATGGAGGTCACATAAACCTGTATCTGTAAGATCTATGATCCAATCTCGCAAAATGTGAAAAGGGGGTGAATAGTATTTATAGGGACTCTGTACACAGAGGTCGTTGACCGTTCACAGAGGTTCTTTTAGTTTTCATTGGTCCACGTTCTCTGTCTGACTCGGTTCTTCCCTGTTTTGCCCACAGACTCTGCCTTTTCAGGATGATTCACTATCTCGTCTATAAGCTTTACTTGTCTCCTGGGTCCTGACTTCGTGTTTTTCAACCAGCCTGAGTTCCATCTTGCTGATTCTGCTGCGATCAGATTACTGATTACAGCTGCAGCCACCTAAACACAAACTGAACTCTGTTGGATTAGAGTCCTGTCACATACACACACTGTACAATATGAACTGGACTATATGAAATATGCATGTCATGCAAAAATGAAAACATAAATAAGTCTCTGTTCTAATGGACAGAAGACTCTGAAAGAGAATTTAGACTGGTAAGTCTGGATTCTGCAGCGGACCTTGTGAGATGCTCCCGCTGGGTTCCTCGCACTCTTCTGCAGCGACATCGTCAAAGTCTGGAGAGTTTCCTTCATCATCATCATCATCATCGTTGAACTGTGACGGTAGGAAAACGGAATCAGACACTTTGGTGAACACATGGTGCAACTACAACCTCTCAACGAGGCGGATTTCCTACTGCAGAGCTGCTTTTTCCTGCAGCCCTCTGTCCACTCGGTCACATGATACCAAGCGAAGGGGGCAGTTTGTGTTAGGAAACCAAGTGAAACCTTCAGATTATTGAGACAAACACCAACAATAACAGTCTGTTCACACTGGATGAAGTTGAACACTGTCCTACCTCTTGATATGACCGGAAGTTTTCTTTGCTGCTCATTCCTCTGCGCGTCTTTAAGGGTCAAAAATAATCTTTAAGAAGAAGAAGAAGTCTATTTGTTAAAACTATTTCTAATAAATAACAGCTGCATTTTTTCCCGGATTATAATCCACAACAAGCCGCTCAGGTCCTAGTTTTTCCGCTCTGCATGGAGGCACAGCAGTCACCCTCTGGGGTTTTGTGGCCGCAGCGATAAAGAGCCCATCCCATGATAATAAGACACCTCCAGGCCCGGATTCAATAGCAACCGCCGCGTCCTTCACGTGGTTTCCTTGTTTCCTCCCTCCCTTCGTCCTTGGGGTTGTGATCTTATGCTGCCTTCAAGTCCCCATGTGAAACTCAGAATTTGGAATTGACTCAATAACATTAAAACAATATAATTTCAATTTGTGTACTTTGAGAGTATTTCAACTGCTTGAGAAAACAAAATTTATATAAAAGTATTATTTAAGAAAACGGTGTTTAATTTTCCAGGTTTTATTTCCACGTTTTGTTTTGTTTAACTAAAATAATAAAACATTAACACAATAGTAACAGCCAAAATTAAATATTAATTGGAAAGTTGAAAATAACAGAGTGGAATGAGAGTTTATTCTATTTAAATAACTTTTCATTCATGCACTTTGCATTACACTTAGAAAACACTGCAAACAAATAAATATATACCCTGATATGAAAGTGCTAATATACAAATACATTTATTAGCATGATCCCTGTACTGTAAACAAACCCAAACCTTTTAGTGAAATATTTGCATTTTTAGATAATTCATGTGTTTTATTAGTTTTGTTAGTTTGAATATGTCAACTGTTTGACAAACCATGCTTTATAAATCAACTGTACGCATTAAAGAGATAAAATTGGTTTTATTGTCTTTAAAGATTTTATTGCATTTTTTTAATCAGATAAAAATGTCTTCCTCTACTAGCCAGAAACAAGAAATTCACATAGCTATGATCTCATTATGGTGACACCACATGTTGGTGAACTTCAAATTGTTCTTCTTGCACCAGGGAGCAGTTGTGTTTAACATTTCCAACGGCTTTAAACGCAGCACTGGTGAGTCGTGGAGTCACAGGGAAGTGAATGGAAAGAGTTTCCGCTCAGAAGTCGCACAAACATTATTCTGACGATGGCAACAGTTCACATTTGGGTCCTGTTTATTGTCTTTTCTACGGTTTTATCGGACGACGTTAAGTTAAAGTATAAACCAGCTACTAAACCTGTGCGACTGTTCACTGAGGAGGAGCTGGAGAAATACGACGGCTCCGAGGTAAACTGCACTTCACTTCCCTTCACTTCACTTCACTTCCCTTGACTTCACTTCCATTGACTTCACTTCACTCTCTGATCTCTGCTGTGGTGTTTCTGCACATTAATCATGTTATCTCTGTTTCCCATTGTGTTTCCTCTTCCTGGTTCAGGAGGGGCAGCCTATTTACATGGCAGTGAAAGGAGTTGTGTTTGATGTCACCAGAGGAAAAGGTAATTAAATATACAATACTAAGCTCATCACAGGGACAATATCGAGATGAAATCTGCCTCCAGGAAACCTTTCTGCTCTCAGTTCATTTAAATTAATCTGTGACAGTTTTCCTTTCCCTTAAATCCAAACCCTGATTAGATCTATCTGCATACGCTCACCTTTTGTTTTTTTACAGTATTGGAAAGTACATTTGCCTAAGTACTCAAGACATTCCAAGTTTCACTAACATTTAATAATATTAATAGTGCAGATTTAGTTTAATACTACAAAGTTTATAAATTAATTATGAATTATTATACATTATTTAAGAGCAACTAGAGGTTTTACTATTTCACCTCAGTCCATCTTAAAGCATCATCCTGCTTTTTTTGCTTGCATTTGAGTATTATTGAAGTATTTTTTTGGTATTTTTATAGTAGTACTTTTACATAAAGCTAGCAAGTAATATGCAGATTCAGGAAGTCACAGTAGTGCTGGCATAGGACATGATTTTATTCATGATGTAGAAACTTTCCATTCTCTCCTCAGTGTAGATGTATTAGAGTTTGGTATTTAATTTATAACTTTTCTTTTACTCCGCTGTTTTCTTTCAATCTTTGTAGAGTTTTATGGGAAAGATGCACCGTACAACGCTCTGGTTGGTAAAGACTCGACTCGAGCTGTGGCCAAGATGTCTCTGGACCCAGCAGACCTGACATCAGATACTGTGAGTTCAGTGCGAACGACCAGAAGCTTAATTTAACTCCTGACTCCCCCTCATCCAACCAGCTGTGTTGATCAGTTCATTGTTGTCGACATCGAGCGGTGGGCAGCACAAATATTTGGCACCAGAGAGTTGGTTGCAAAACTAACTAAGTTTGCTTTTTTTACACTATATTTGTCAAATGAGAAACAAAATGAGAAACTACGTGTTAATTAGTGAACTTTAGAGGTGCTGGTTGGCAGAATGTTTAACCTTTGGACAGAGTCAGCGCAGCTGTTTCGTCTTGTTTCACGTCTTTATGCTAAGATAAGCTCAACATGTCATGCCTGTAGCTTCATATTTAACCAACAAGGAAAGTGATGTCGATATCACCGTCAAGTCTTTGAAAGAAAAAGTGGGCCACTCAGTATTAAAAGAAGCAAAAAGAGGCAAAAGCACATAATTTATTTACTTTAAAAAAGAACTCTGAAACAAAAAGTGCCACTGTATGGAGGTACAAAACTACTTAAAAAACACAAAATGAGTGAACAGTGACACAGAATGACTAATATATTTGCAAAACTCTGGGTGTATCAGCACATTAGCATTTTAATTTTTTGCTAACAATTCAAAAATAATAATAAGTGTTAGAGGACTTTAGTAAAGAGCAGCATGTAAATGTGATTCTTGTATTTTTCATATTTGGCTACAAAAATTATCTTTTGTAGAAAAACGTTTTACTTACTTATTTAAAACTATATACTAGTTCTCACTTAAGCTTAATATAACATATTTGCCCTAAATGTCTTCATGATGTACGGAGAAGCTTCTCACAAAACTCCTTTACCGGAAAAAAAGATAAACCAATACTATAAAAGTTCTTGTTTTCCACCTTTGTATCCACAGACGGGCCTCACAGAGGAGCAGCTGAAGTCTCTGGATAGTATTTTCGAAGGCACGTACAAAACAAAGTATCCCATCGTGGGTTATACCGCATCACGAATCCTCAACGAAGACGGAAGTCCCAACGAAGACTTCAAACCCGAGGACCAGCCTCATTTTCAGATCAAAGATGAGTTTTAACCTGAGAATCTGCCTAAGGAGACTGTGAACATTTGTTGTTCAAACAAATGCAAAGAGACTTTACGTTCCAGTGATGAGTACAAGGAGATGCAAACAACCAAAAAAGACCAGAAAAATGACACAAAACAAGGAAAAAGGAGAAACAAAATGACCAAAAAGAGATGAATTGATCAAAGTGACACAAAACAAGTGAATATAGATACTAAGTTTAAAAAAATGTAATTAAAAGAAACAAATTGAGTAAAAACACAATTGGCAACTACAAGGGAATGCAAATCAAATGTCTACAAAATCAGTGAAATAAGACAGAAAATCCTCACATTTCAGAAGCATTAGACACAAATATTTCACGTTGTTCCTACTTCAATGATTTCTAATGATTATTTCTCAGTCAGTCCACTAAATGCTTAATTGTTGGTTGGTTGGTTTTAGTTGTCACTAACTGCAGCGCCCAGTAGAATATTTATGCGATGACAAACTGCAGCTCTGTGAATGTTTACATGATCTTCTTCTTTTTGTTTTTAACGGGGTTTTTCTGCCATTAAAGTCTGTAAATGTCAAACTTTTTAGAGTTTGTTGCGCTTGAGTTCTACCATTTAAAAAACAATTATCAGCCACTGGGATGATATCTGGAAACAATCTCTTTATGACTCACTTATGTCACCTCCAAACAGGCTACAGAAATAGCACATCCGGGCCTATATAGCCTCGGTTGCTCCGATCAAAAGTCGCAGTCGTTTAGGTGCTGAGACAGGTGATTGTCTTTGGGTGGAGCTGTGCGATTTTACTCTGCGGGGTGGCCGCGCTCGAGGTAAATCTGTCCGTTTCTGTGATAGCGACCAAGTCGAACCTCCCACGTCAGTGTGAGTGATCTACAACGAAGTTCAAAGGACACAAGGCCTGCCCTTGAGTCTGCCAGCGAGAGCGGAGTGGTGCTCTTTATCAGGTGGAGGTCCTGCTGGGAGTCGACCACTGCAGCCTCGCTCAGCCTGGGAAACACTTTGTTCTGCTGGAGCTCGCCCACCAACCAGAGCCAAGATGCCCAAAACGGTGAGATTGTCATTTTTCATTTTTATTGATCATTGAATGTGACACTAGAAACTTTCCTCCTGGTCTAAGCTCAGCAAGGTTTTGTTTTAATGTCAGTGCTGACTTTGTTTTACAGAAAACAAATTCAAGGCTCAATCGTGAGCGTAGTTTAACTTTTTAATAGTTTATGGTCTTGTTGAACATTATGTTTTCCTAGAGGCGCCGATCCTTCTGAACATGTATTCATTAACCAAATGTAGAGTTTGACCCATGCTGCACACATTCCTGTTTGGAAAAAAGTTGCTAGAATGCTTCTTTGTGGTGTTTGTACTTGTATACTACTGATAATAATCATGATAATTGGCTTATGGAGTGATTTGTACAGTAAATGTCAAAAGAGATTTTCCCCAACAGCTCATGTCTGCTCTATTCTGCAACTTTGCATCCAAGAGCTAAACCCGTGAATTTACCTGCTGCACGTCTCAAATGCTCTTGTTTATGGTTGCTATTATTCAGCCCCAGCCTGTAGAGGAGCTGATAACAGACCATCCTGTGCATTAAGACTGAAATCCTATTGAGAAAGAGAGAGAAAGCCTCTCTTAAGATCAGTGTTGCTTTTGTTGCTCACAAATATGCAAAAAAAAGATGATTTAAAGTTGAATTTAGGCATAAATGTGAACGGTTAAACCGAAAAGTGACTTTTCTAGGTACAAATCCAGGTAAGGAAAACCCTCCAAGGTTCAATGAGGCAACATACTGATGATTGTAATGGATTACTGCTTCCACAATGGTAACAAGATCCACAGTCAATGATTTGAGGAGAGGTCAGGCTGTGGCAGCTAGCAGTGAGGAATGCCTCAGGAGGATGTCAGAGAAGTTATTTTATGCATGTGATCATGGAAAAGTGCCATAAATTGATGTTCCAGTTTTCGTGGCTCAAGTTTCAGTAGGTTTATCTTTATGACACCTGGGGCGTGCTCCAGTGTAACTTAATAAAATTATTGTGTAACTGACCTGCAGGCTGAGATCATGCATCCGTTGTGTGTTTCACATACTTATTTAATTATTTATATTAAGTAAAATTGAGAACAATCATTTTTGTCTCCTTTGTCTCGCACTTGAAAGTCAGGTGAATGTGCCAGTTTAGCTTAAGTGCTTCTCATAAAAGAGTCTGATCTAACTAATGGTGATAAAGTCTAAAGGCAACTTGGCAAGCAGTGAGTATTTTGATATTTTAATCTGAGTATGCAACCTTGTAGCACCTAGCAAGGGTAGTCCAAAGTCTAATGAGATAGTGAGCAATTATGGTTTATGAACAATCCACTTCACAGCTCCACATTAAAGGCATCTTTCACATAACTGATACTATTATTTATGTTATTCTTATCATGAAATAAGTTTATCATAATGTAATCACAAAACGTCAGTTTGTCCAAATTAAGAGGCACAGTTGTGGATGGTGTGAAAGACTGAGGATACATTGGATTCAGACTTATACCAGGTGAAAAAAGACAAGAGAAAACAGAATGAAATAAAGAATAAATAAAGTTTTTCTTTCTGCTGCAGGTCAACGTTCGCGTCACCACCATGGACGCGGAGCTGGAGTTTTCCTTCCACCCCAACACCACAGGGAAGCAGCTCTTTGACCAGGTTTGTATGTGACAGTATGCCAAGCACTTGTGCAGACGACAGACACAGATTCATCATATGTTGAAAGATCCTGAAATGTCATAAATCTTCAAACCTTCCTTTAACATTTCAATTCTTCTTCTTCTCTTTCGGCTTTTCCCATCAGGGGTCGCCCCAGCGAATCATCCTTTTCCACCTTCCTTTAACATTTCAATTATCTAATTAGAATAAGTCAGACAGTGCGATTTCATATCATGCTATAAAAGGTGATGCAAGTTAAAATAAGACACACACATTTGACTTAGTGACTTAGTTTACATGCAAGAAAGTAAAATGGCTTTAAAACACATTTTAAAACTTTATGAAACTATGAAAATAAATCAAGATGCAATGAGAAGTCTTTTTTCATATATTTGATATCATAGAGCACCACACTCTGCACAGCTCGGCAGATATTATTCATCATCAAATTACAACAAATGAAAAGCTCCACAACTTACTCACATAGTAGAAATAGTTAAAATTCTCTGATTTTGAAAAATTTACACTGAGACTTTAAATAACAGCAATTATTTGGGAAAGTGAAAAGAATTATGAATACATGTCTGAGATATTTAGTCAAATAGAAATGTCAGCAAAATGCATTTCAAGTTTAAAAAGTGTTTAAAGTTTTTTTTTAGGTACTTAAGTATCAAATCTATTTATGTTGTAGTATTTGTAGGTGGGTGCTTCAAATGTTCATATTCTGATATATATTTTGTGTTATTTATTAGGATTTCTTTTACATAAAGTACAGGGAGGTGTCCCACACAGATTAAATAATTTTATTTGTTAGTTTATTTCATACAGACACATGCAATTTAAAATCTGGTAACGGATGCAGTTTAAAGGAGTTTAAAGTTAAAATAGTTTAAAATGAAAATGCTGTTATGTCCAAAAGTACAGTAAATTCAGCCAGTAACACATTTCTGATGTAACGTGAAATCAGTGGCCTGTTTTGTTTTCTAACTGATAATAAATTATTTAATGTCCATTATTTAATTTATCACTGATATTTATATAACCCTGACAGAAATAATTTAAAATGTATAATCGATCAGACATTTCCCTGTAGAATCAAAGAAGGTGACACATTTATAAAGCGTACCCACCCAGAAGTTGAATAATCAATAACTTCTGGTGAACAATGATGACACCACCCAATAATATGGCACCTTCCTTTCTTCCTTCACTAAGTGGTGGATAATTAGCCAAACCTTTGTACTTGACAGGAAGCTGGTAGAAGAGACTTTAAAAGGTCTACTTAAGTTATTAAGCTCTAAAAAGTACGAAAATATAAATACTTCATTAGGAAAACTGATTTCTTCAGTCCAGGTTTGTTCTACATGTGCTTCATAAATAAGATTTCTTCAAAAATCTATAATATCGAGTTAAATTCATGTACAGATTCAAGGAGTGAACAACTTCAAAAAACTTTTCATGTTCCCTTTTAATAGCAATAAAAGGTTTGATGAAGCACACTAGTAAGTGTAAGACACTAGACACTAATAAGTCTCCTTTTTAGAAGGAAAAATACTTTGTGAACTTGTTTTGTGTTGTAAACTGCAAACAAACATTGGAAACAAACGGAGACATAAAAATAGAAGACATGTTGAAGAACTCTGTGACCTGTAGAAATTTAATGTGGGACAAACAGCACAGCAGGTAAAGGTGGATCTAATTTTAACCACTTTATGTGCCACCAGGTGTAAAACTGTCAAATAAATGTAGTAAATGGAGAAATAGTTTTTCTCTGAAATATAGTGGAGGAAGTAGATGTACTCAAGTGTGTTTTCCTCTGTGTGTTGAAGGTTGCCAGGACCATCGGACTGCGTGAGACTTGGTACTTTGGGCTGCAGTTTGTCGATGCTAAAGGATTCATCACGTGGCTGAACCCTGAAAAGAAGGTAAGTTTGTTATGTGTCAGTGTCCTGTCCTGTTCTCCACTCTACCCTCCTCTCAGCGACTTCAGGTATCATCAGGTATTAAATGGAGGTGATAGCCATACTGTGTGTAATGACAGGTTTAATGTGATATTAACATGAGATGTGCCACAGGACCATGTGTAAAAGAAAACAGAATTAATTTACTTAACATTGTAAACTGAAAGGAAGGAGCAGTTGCTTTTTACAGCTCTGTTTCATGTTTATTATAAAGAAACTATCACCTGAGTCTTCACGAAACTACTGTAGCTCTTTGTATTTGGATTCCACATCATCATGTGTATTCGGACTCATGTTACTTATGTTGCTTATACCAGGCTTTTTCTTGATTATTACTTTAGTAATTGCGTGATATAATAATATAATTTGTTATTATTGAAATAATAATGTTGTTGTTGTTATTGCCAAACTATTAACCCCACTTACCTTGTGATTAATAAAAAAAAAATCCTCATTATCTTGTTATTATGTCGATATTATCTCACTATTACCCCTTTTAGTTTCTTTCATTCCATTTTAGATTATATTAAAATATATACTCCTGTCTACTCCAGTCCTGTTAAATCTGTCAACATCCCTTTGCTCTGCTCAGGTGATGGCTCAGGATGTGAGGAAGGAAACCCCCCTGCAGTTCAAACTGAGGGCCAAGTTTTACCCCGAGGACGTGACTGAGGAGCTGATCCAGGACGTCACGCGGCGGCTTTTCTTCCTGCAGGTGAAGGAGGACATTCTGTCGGAGGAGATCTACTGTCCTCCAGAGTCTGCCGTGCTGCTGGCTTCCTACGCTGTCCAGGCAAAGTACGGAGAGTTCGACAAGTCAGCGCACCAATCGGGTTATCTGTCCTCTGAGCGCCTGCTGCCAAAGAGGTGAGCGTGAACTGGTCTGAGAAGGTATGAGCTCTGCAGGAGCTGGTAGTTTATTTATCCCTGCAGCGGTCACTGAATGCAGCAGGTCGCCACCCAGCTCAACACCCTGTTAGCACAAACTGCCAGACTCCAGCTTATCTTGTTGATAGAAAGAAATGATAGATTATTAAATAAAAAAAAATCATGTTAATGTTAAAGAATCTTTTTTTCTTATGAGCCCTGAAAATAAAACATCATCACACATCGTCAGTGTATCCGTGTGGTTTATGAGCAGGTTTTTGCTTTTTACATTTAACAGCGGGCATATTGTTTTAAAGCAGAAGAAGAACATTTACTGAGAAAGAATGTCAATAAAAAAATACATAAACTGAAAATGCCTGTGTCCCCTCAGAGTCCTGGAACAACACAAACTGTCCAAGGAGCAGTGGGAGGAGAGAATCAGTGTTTGGCACGAGGAGCACACAGCGATGCTAAAGTAAGTGAAGGCTGAGAATTACTTCATTGTAAAAAAAGACTGTGCAACTTTTCAGAGGAGAAATAACCAATCCATTCATAAACAATAAACATTCAGCTGTGTTTTGCCTCCGTCTGCCAATAGCATGCAGTGGTTAATTCTAGCTAATGTTATCAAACTTTAACCACGGCTCTTCACTGTGTTTTAGTTGGTCACAGATAAAATATTATCAGTTTCATAACAAAGGCAAAACAAAAAGTAAATACACAAAGTGTTAGTGCAGCTCGGGTCCACACCAGCTACTGTTGCACAAAACTCTGTTTTTGCTTTAAGTCGAGGTCCAATGATATTGTTTAACATGCTAATGCATTTATTTTGGTAAGTTTTATTTTAGAAGAATACTTAATTTTCAACATCATATATGTTCAAGCAGAACTTCTGTATATGTTCTTCTTCATCTAATCAGGGAAGAGGCCATGATTGAGTATCTGAAGATCACTCAGGACCTGGAGATGTACGGCGTCAACTACTTTGAGATCAAGAACAAGAAGGGCACAGACCTGTGGTTGGGAGTCGACGCTCTGGGGCTCAACATCTACGGGAAGGATGACAGGTAAGTCGGCGAATCTGTGAATGAATCTTTTTATATTCACGTTTTAACGAGTAGGAATTTCTGTTATTTATTCCTCTCAAAGCTGTAAACTCTTACTAACCTCACTCTAATGCAGTAGAGGTCATCACACGAGCGGTCAAACCTCAGTCACTGACCCCGATGCCTTCTCTCACAGTCAATACGTTTTTAAATAAAACCCCACGGTTGTTGTTGTTTTTAAGAGGCCATCGCCCTAATTCTCTTGTTTCACTTCGTATGATCACCTCTTCTCTCCTTCATCTAGGCTGACCCCAAAGATCGGATTCCCCTGGAGTGAAATCAGAAACATTTCATTCAATGACAAGAAGTTTGTGATTAAACCCATCGACAAAAAAGCCCCTGTAAGTATTTAATGAGTCTAATAATCGAATTTTAAAGTACAAAACATATTGAAAATGAAATTATTTGTTAAATCTGTATGTGTGCATAAGTATTTACCATTTGTGCAACTACCTGACATATTTAATCAATAACACACACAGAAAATGTAGCCAAAACTATATTCAGCATCTTAAAATTTAATTCAAACACCTTCTTTCCTTTTTTTTTCAAGGACTTCGTCTTCTATGCCCCACGACTGCGAGTCAACAAGCGCATCCTCCAGCTGTGCATGGGAAACCATGAGCTGTACATGCGCCGCCGCAAGCCGGACAGCATCGAGGTCCAGCAGATGAAGGCTCAGGCTAAAGAGGAGAGGCTGCAGAAGAAGATAGAGAGGTAGATGAAGGGTTAATGAGTTAAAGGAGAAGGCCACTCAGTTAAAGAAAGAGTCACGTTTGTTATTGTAATAGCTTCAGACAGACTGAGAATCAGGATTCTGTTCTGTTCTGTTCTGCAGGGATCAGCTGGAGAGTGAGAAGAAGAAGAGGGAGGCCATCGAGAAAGAGAAGGAGCAGATGGAGAGAGAAAAGAAGGAGCTGATGATGAAGCTCAGCCAGTTTGAAGAGACGACCAAGAGAGCAGAACGAGGTGACTCGTCTTTACAGTCCTATAAGGCTGAGTGACGACATAATTGACAATAACTCCTGTGTAAATACTCCAGACTTCATCACATAACATGGCTTTACTGCCCTCTGCTGTTTATTTGCTTCACAGAAAAGGCTCCATTTATGAGACAGATGGTGTTAATTATCTTTTGCTTGCTCAGATTTTGCATTTTAAATAGTTTAAAAGCTACAACTGCATTCAAGTACTTAAGCTGACATCACAAAAGAGTTTCATGTCTTGGAAAGCTTCCTAAATCCAATATAAGGTCGATTTTAAATCTTTTTCAAATGCCGACACCTTCTTCCTTTTTTTTCCTCAGTGCATTAAAAATTCAGGGTCCCCAAATGATTTAAAGGAAAAAAATATTATTTTACTCCAAATTATGTTTCATTTTTCATCTTTTTTACTTTTAAATTTTGTGCGTTGCTGCACATTTTACACCCTCAAAGCTTCATTTTAAGGGTCCATGAACCAAAAACTGCAAACTTTGATTAATGCACTTGAGATTTTAGGGATGTAGAAAATCACAGAAATGCAGCAAAAAGCAGTATTTTCTTAGATTTCTTTTTTTCTGTGTTTCACCGACTTTGTCTTGCAGAGCTTCAGGAGCAGCTGGACCGGGCCATGAGGCTGGAGGAGGAGAGGAGGAAGGCGGAGCAGGAGGCGGCCCGGCTGGAGGCTGAGAGAATCGAGGCCATAATAGCCAAGGAGGAGCTGGCCAGGCAAGCTGAGGAACAGATAAAGAGCCAGGAGCAGCTGGTGAGTGTACTAAAATCTTTCACGTGAGAAAAAGCCATGATGGAAAAACAAATAAAGCTCCTGGATTCAGAATAAACACATATTAACTTTAAGTATAATTTGAATAAACACTTCTTTCATTTTGTGGGATTTTCCTGCTTTCATGGGATTAAATTCCTTCTACCCTTTGAGAAAAGTCTGTAAAACTGTTTCTCACACTAAAACTCCGATTTCCCTCCCAATTTTTTGTTTATTTATTCTTCAAATGACGCCATGTCTTCATAACTGAGCTTGCTGAGAAACAACAGGAATCTATTATAGGATTTCTTTTTTATTTTTACGACATCATTTGTGTCTCCTCCTTCAGTCTGCAGAGCTGGCTGAGTACAGCACTAAGATCACACTGCTGGAGGAGGCCAAGAGAGCCAAGGAGGAAGAGGCTGAGACATGGCACAGCAAGGTGAGTTTCCAAAATACGCTCAAAGGATGCACATAACTCCCGGGGATTATCCTGAACATGTCACAAATGTGATCAGACGCTGCTTCTTTACGTCACCTGCACACTATAATATTGTAAACAGAGTTTTTAACATCAACATCAACATTTCTTCCACTCTCGTCCCTGTCGAACTTGCTCCCAGGCCAAGGAAGTGGAGGAGAGTCTGATCAAGACGAAAGAGGAGCTGCAGAATGTGATGACCACCGCTAACTCCGTTCCTGCAGCTGCCTCCTCCTCCTCCTCCTCTTCAGACAGCGAGAGCGACCACGAGCACAGCGAAGACAACAGCACCTACAGTGCCGAGCTGCAGACGCAGGGCATCAACGACCACCGCCTGGAGGAGGAGCGTCTCACCGAGGCCGAGAAGAACGAACGCCTGCAGAAGCAGCTGATGGTGAGTTCAGGGTCCCAGAATGTACATGATGAAAATGGCCAAGAATAAAGAAATGTTATGAGTGTTTAGAACAGTAAAATGACTCATAATTTAATAATATTCAACATAAATTACTCATGTTTAATTCATGATAAAAGCCTGAAATGTGCCAGTATAGAAAAGCCTCTTTGCTCCTGCAAAGAGAGTGACGTCTGTGCATCGTTGTGCTGAAACAACTGAAATCTGTTTCCTCCTCAGGCCCTGAGCTCAGAGCTTGAACGAACCCGAGATGAGAACAAGAAGACCCAGAACGATCTGCTCCACGCAGAGAACGTCCGAGTCGGCCGCGACAAGTACAAGACCCTGCGACAGATCCGTCAGGGCAACACCAAGCAGAGGATTGATGAGTTTGAGGCCTTGTAGAAACCCCAGAGACCTGGAGATCTCCACTAAATACCTCATTTCTCCCTCCCTGTTCAGTATCTTGTCATTTAAAGTGTGGCAGCCAAACCTGATGGTAAAAACCAAGAAAAAGCATGGAGCTGATGTGTGTATTAGGACCTTCATGGTTTTTATTTCATTGATTCAACTCGACCTTGAAAGCACTGTTTTGTTTTTTGTTTTCTCAAACATCTCCAATGTTTTGTCCCATTAAAACATAACGCTGTAGATCCATGTGTCCATAATTTTTCACAAAGACTGTAGGAACAAAGCAGGTTTGAGAGGTGTACTGTAGAAATTATGTTAGAAACATGTTAAACAGATAAAAGATGTAAAACATTATTACGATTTGGCAGTTTTGTGGTTCAGCACGTGTTTGTTAAAAACCCAAAGTCATCTAAATTGTAAACGTATAAAACACAAGCAAACAACAAATCCTCACAACTTTTCTTCCTCAATAAATGACGTAAAACGATGAATCGATTATCAGAATTGTCAATAAAACATTTTCTGATGGTCGACTTGTTTAAACTCCACTGCCTCGTTTGCCTGTTGTTGTATCTGACATCATGACTAATAATCACAGATGATGTTTGAATTCATTGGTTTTATGATTTTACGTCTGCCTCTATGTGTTTTTATCTGTTTGTGAACCTCTGTTTGATTTAAATTACCTTCAGCTTTGGGTGTTGCAGTTCTAAATATTAAACAAGCATAAGCAGATAATCTGATTTACTTTTAAAGGAGTATGAGAGACATTTAGTATTGAACTTGCATAAACGGACTCTGCAGAACTCGAGGTATCGTAGGTTGTAGGTGCCAGGTTGGGTCGGGCTCCAAAAAACACATGATGTAACTCAGCAGCTTATTTCATTAGACCCTTCCACACCTCTAGTATCTGTTAAAGTATTAACGTCCTCTTGCTCCAACCTTTATCATATAACGCTCCATGTAGATGACTAAACTGAATTTCTTGTGCAAACTCGGTGGACTGTTCCTTTAAACCAGCTGCTGCAGCTTTATATTCAGGCAGGGGAGCAATTAAAAGGAGTGATGACTCTCTAATGATACTCTGTGTATGATGTATGTACAGATTGTGCTCATTAATGCCATCAAAGAACAAAGAACAACACCTTGTCGTTCATTTTAATAACAAAACATCATTCATTTCTTTGTGACAGGATATTGTGACAAAAGCTGATTATTCCTGCGGCCTGCTCACCTTGAAAAGGATGTTGCTTATTAAATATTTACTCAGGGGAATGATGGTTATCATTAGGTTGCTAGACAACTTGTCAAGCCAGTCTGTTTAAATAGGCACTAGGTAAATATTTTATCTGTGAACGAACACATGAATCATGTACTAAGTAGTATTTAACAACGTTTCTGGCTTCTTTTTGAAGGGTGAATCATCTCTGCTGTTAGAGAGTGCTGACAAAAGATTGTTTTAACAACTCTTTATTTTGGCCTCAGGGAGAAAACACGAGTGTGTGCGCGCAAAAACTCTGGAAAGGTGAGCTCCGTGTTGGAGCTGCTACTCCAGGAAGCCGCTTCTGACAGTTTGTGGGATTGCCCTGTGTTTCTTTTCTGCAGAATCTAAATATAAGTCGGTGACAAATAGTCCAAATACAGTAGCAACCCAACTGTGATGTGGGGGTGGTGCCGAGAGAACAGCTTCGTCTCCTAAGTCCCCTCTGTTGGATCCGGAGTGCGTAAGGAGAAGGTCGCAGAGTCTCATCTCCCACCTGCACTTGCTTTTTTTCCCTCTTGATTATCATGAAGAGACAAAACGCCAGGACTCTCGCCCTCATCATCAGCATCCTCACCTACCTGGTGGTCGGAGCGGCCGTCTTCGAGACCCTGGAGTCGAAACAGGAGAAAAGTCACAAGAGGAAGCTCGACGCCAGAAAGTACGAACTCATGCGCAAATACAACTTGACCAAAGAGAACTTCGAGGAGCTGGAATACGTCGTTTTACAGCTCAAACCTCACAAAGCAGGAGTCCAGTGGAAATTTTCCGGATCCTTTTACTTCGCCATCACTGTGATTACGACCATAGGTGAGCAGCGAACACTTTTCTCATTGTTTAAGGGTGAAACTGTGTTTCTTGACGAGGTTGACAGCGTTTTAGTGAAAGATGCTCGGTGCAGGGCCGCAGCCAGGATTTCAGGGATCCCGGGGTCACAATCCACATTTGAAGAGGAATTATGATTTTCAAATATTTTATTATTATTAACAAGGGTCTAAAAACAAGAAAGAATAGTGTTTATATGTCTAACATCCATCATATCACAGAGCTAAGAAGCAAAACATGTCAAATGTTTCTAACTCTGTAGATTTGTACTTAAATTCTCAGTCTTTGTAGAAATATATATCCACATAAAAACTTTATGTGCAGCTTGGTCCTTGGCTTCTTTCCTCTTTTTTTTATTTTAGTTTATATTTTCTTTGTCACATTTATATTTATAACATCTAATATTATTCAGTTGTCTTAACATGTTTTTGTTTTATCTGAGGAAAAACCAAAACTTTTGTAAGTAGATTTAATCACAGGTTCGTCTGAGTCTTTTTAAATAAAACAAAGAAAGAAAATTATAATTTTAGTTTGTTTCACTCAAACTGATTGAAACTTGAAACAGTTGCAGTGTTTTAGTGTCTTTTTTTATTTTAAAAATTTACTTGATGATATTAGGCGCATAGAATTATATAAAAACTAAATATAAAGATAAATGTAAATTTAAAAAATGGATTTGTTAATCAAATAATTCACCAACCTTATCCTTTATTTACTCTAACCTTTTAGACATAAAGAAAAACTTCATATTAATATCTGCAAATTCAAATTTTTATACTTCTTATGCACATTTCATATTTCCATAAACTGAATACCTGTATACTGTGATTTGAATGCTTCTATTTGAATAATTATCCTTTATATTGCTTTTTCTAACTCATGTTTTAGCTCGGATTAATGAATATGCCTCCTTCATTATTTGCATGTGAAGTTTATATATCTGTTTCTAATGTATCTTTATTTCAATTCAACTCTAAATGCAGTTTTATAGTTTTATATCCACAGTGCTCCACTCATTCAGTGTCTTTATGGTTTTATTATCAATTTTAGACTGTTCCTGGTTTGTTTTAAGGTGTTATGCAGGTTGTTATTTGAAATTATATATATTTCTGCATATTTTGTGTTGTCTTTAACCATTTCTTGCTTCCTTTCTATGCCCCTTAGAAAAAAAAGTATTAGTGATAATGTTAGAATTACATAACATTTTTAGTAAAACAGTCAAATGTAAAAATACTAAAAATATAAAACTTGTGTCTAACTGTATAAAAAAACTAAAAGACAGGGACATGTCTCAGTATCTGCTGTTATGTTTTGGCCAATTAGAGGCTAATTTAGATGAAGAAAGTGATGCCTTTCCAAATTATTTCCAGTCGTCTCAGCTGACAACAGCGTGGGAGTTATAAATAAATAGCTGCTAATTCATCGCAGTAAAGTCAAGCTGAAGCATGTGACTGGGTTTTCCATTAATTCAAGGATTTAATCGGAGTGTGTGTTGGTTTACTGTGAATTAAAGTAAAGCAGTAACTTCACAGTTGACATATGATTTTCTCTCATTCAGGTTACGGCCATGCAGCGCCCAGCACAGACTCAGGGAAAGTGTTCTGCATGTTCTACGCCCTCCTGGGGATCCCACTCACCCTGGTCATGTTCCAGAGCCTGGGTGAGCGGATCAACACGTTCGTCAGGTACCTGCTTCATCAAGCCAAGAAGTGCCTGGGAATGCGTCAAACAGAGGTCTCCATGGCAAACATGGTGACGGTGGGCTTCTTCTCCTGCATGAGCACCCTATGCGTGGGGGCTTTGGCGTTCTCCCACTCCGAGGGATGGAGCTTCTTCCACGCCTTCTACTACTGCTTCATCACACTTACTACGATTGGGTTTGGAGACTATGTGGCTCTGCAGAAGGATGACGCGCTGCAGAACGACCCACGCTATGTGGCTTTCTGCTTTGTTTACATCCTCATGGGCCTAACGGTGATCGGAGCATTCTTAAACCTGGTGGTGCTTCGTTTCCTGACCATGAACACTGAAGACGAGTGGAGGGACGCCAAACAGAAGGCCTTGATGTCTGTTAATAAGCCCAGAGGAGAGGTGGCTCGTCTAATACCGATCTCAGCCTCAACCTCCTCCACACCTGTAGCAGATGACTCTACAAAGGCTAAAGATTTAAAAGGTGTCTACACTGAGGTGCTGCATTTCCAGACTATCTGTTCTTGCCTGTGGTACAGGAGCAAAGAGAAGCTGCAGGGCTCCATACCCACTATGGTCCCTCAGGAGCTGACGTTCTCCGATGCTTACTTGCAGCAGAATAGTAACTGTCTTCACTACATGGAGCCCGGATCAACAGGCTGCGTGTGCAGTCCACGTCAGTGCACAAGCATAAGCTCCATAACAACAGGCCTACACATTCTCTCTCCGTTCAGGATGTTTAAGAGACGCAGCTCCGTCTAGCCTTCAATACAGCAGATTTCAGTACAGCACAATACGTCTATACTGCCAAGCGGACAACAGATACTTGGCAGTCCTCACAGCAAAAACGTGACTGCAAGTAGATGTTTGTGGTGCTATAATCCCAGTAAACCAAGAGTAGGACACAGAGAAGGGAAAAGCACATACAGTACTGTAAACAGCACAAGTCTTTATCAATTATCAATCTGAGGAACCACAGCACAGAATGCTCTGATTTATTGTCTTAATTAGGGGCGTCCTGTGTGCTGTTGTAGGTGTGTAGGGAGTCATCTGGATCACTACACACTACATGGGGTGTACAGTGCACGCATTTTGTGGAGGACAGCAGAACAGGTGCTACAGGAGGCATGCTACGTTAAACACATTAAGTTATGGCAAAACAAAATAATTGAAACATCTTGCACAGCAGCTCTGCAGTAAGTTCCAATGTTGTGTTTTTGTTAATAATCTCCGAGGTGCTGATTCAACTCAGGGTTTATTTCTTAAAGTCGTAGTTTGCAGTGTTGTCTGTGTGTTGTTTTCTTTGTGTTAGGCATATGTCCTCATGATTTTCCCATCATAGTATTAGTGACTAATGCAGCACTACTTAAACAAGTCGTGACTGTCAGAACTTTACAAAAGCCGACGCTGACTCACACGTTCAGCTGCTTGTGTTGTGATTTTCAGGGCTCTCTGCTCAAATCTCTGGTGCATCAGTCCCAAAAATCGTTAAATTACAGAGCATCACAAGTGGAAGAGTTTAAAGAATCACAATGACATAGTGAAAACTGCATAAGCAAAGCTTTGACTGAAACACACTTAACTGGATCTGTTTAACACGACATACAGTAGCAGTACCGTTAAAAAAACACCAGACTAAATCAACAACTCTGAACAAAAACTCAACATGACTAGACAAGTGACACCAACCTGATGTTTACTGCAGGGTTACAGTACTGTAAGGTGTTTCTGTTACTTTGTCCACCCCTGTAGCTTATGGTGGTCGCATCAGTCGCTGTTTCGCAGTGCAGGGTCCAGAGGTTCTGCTTCGTGGTGTTTTAGTGTGATGCTTTCATCAGTCCTTCAGGATCCATTTATTTGTCAGATACAGCTGTTTCCCTATTAAAGCCCAACATTTAGGAAATTAGATTCTCTTTTTCCTTCTTGTCAAGATACACGACAACATCAATACAACTGTCATGTGCGTCCATAAAAATAAAAATTTAGTTTAAGACTGGAAACTGGGAAACAGCCAGCCTGGCTTTCCCTATAACTAAATAATAAATCTACCATCAACTTAGTATTTAGGTCTTAAGCCAATACACTTGCAGTAAACTTGCAAGGCAGCTGAAAAGATTGATACTACTGTTAAATCTGCCTGTCAAATATGTTAATACAGCACAGCTAATTAGCTTAGCTTAGCACAACAGATGGAAACAGAAGGAGTCATCTGTCCTGCATCTTTAAAGTTCACTTGTTGATAGTATATCTTCTTTGTTTTATTCAGACACTAAAGTGCAAACACACCACATCTTTTCAGGGATGACATGAGTGCAGGATGTTATGTGCCAGATCAAGAAATAACATTAAACACAGAGTGTATGGATTAAATTAACATGAAATAATTATTAGATTATGAGTTTTACAGCTGCTTGTTTTTATTCATTAGGACAGAATATAACCGTCTCCTCCCTCCTTTTTCCTGTTACTACAGTTTAGTTTGTGACACTCAGGATTCAACATGTATTCATCATTTTACAGCTACTATTCCTTTAATTCATACTGAAAGTGAAATATTCATCTTATAAATTATCTTATAAAGCTTTTGCCAACAGCAGCAGAAAACGTACAACTGAAATTATTAATTTGAGAAGAAAAATTACACTTTAAACCTTTAAATATGGATCATGACTATCTAACATGTCTCCGCTAACACTTCTTTTCACCTGAAGGACTGTGAGGCTTCACACGAGCTCGCCGACTATCAAACAAAGCGCGTCCAATATTCAGATATGAAGCGTGCAGAGCTGTCTAAGTCACATCTGGCTCAAACAGTAGATGCTCACTATTTTTAGTAGCCGTCTGTGGTGGCAGATGGGAGCGGGTTTTCTGTGTTTGGACAACGGATAAAGCTAGTTGTCAGTCACAGACAATTATGCAACAATAGACTGAGGGTGCATGATTGATGGAAAAGGCAAAATCCACCCTCAGATAGTATCTCTTGTATTTCTTGCCTTATTTTAGAGTTTAGTGGTGCATTTTGTCTGTAGGCGACATGATGTGATGTCACGTTAAGGTTATTTCTGACAGCTGCAGCACAGTTTTCATATTCACTACACTATGTCAGGGTGAGATTTTATATCAATACATTGATCACAGCTTGATGTTATGCTGAATATCTCAAGGTGGATTTATTTTTTTCCTCTGACTTTCTGCTACTTATCGTTTTGCCTTGTGGTGTGAAATCCCACTAATGTGACACACAATCACGTGTCAAACTATTTGTAAATAGTATCTGATCTAAGTCTGGTGTGTGTCGAAACCCCGATCTCTGTTAGGGAACTGTACCTGTTGTGATGGACTGTACCTGATGAAACTTTCTAGTACTATTTGCACATAACAATGGAAGAAAAATGATTATGATGCTTTCTGACTTGACTTTAACAATAAGTGACCCAGAAAACAACAACCTACTGTATATTTTATGCAAGTACTGTATTTTTTTTAAAGTAGGACTAAATCTTGTTGCACTAGCATAAACAGGCTTGCTTTTTAGTAACGATGGGGGCAAAGTAGTACTTGAACACTCAAAGAGTACTTGAAAATCATTTTAAAGACCTTTTTATCACATGTGCCACGGGATGTATGAACAGTTTGGACTATTTATTTGTCGCACATCACATCTACTTCAAAACAATGTTGTACTATTTTGCCCAAGTACAGAAAATGAGATCCATAGAAAACATTAAATCATGGATATTTTATCCAAAAACTCGGCCTCCTTGTTTGTGTTTCTGGAAGTCCTGGTCACAGAATCACCATCTAGAGCAAAGTAGAATTTACACTGATTTATGAAATGAGAGTCTGGATACAGTGTCAGTCATATATGCTGTCGTCATGTTTTACCATCTCCATGCTGTTGAGTGAGAAAAGCCTGCTGAATGTATAGAAATAACTGTTTGGTCCAGATGGTTTCCCCCTGGGAATTCTGACTGAAGTCCAGTTCCTGTCAACGTACAGCAGGCTGGTCACGAGCGGAAGAATAGCAGAGTATCATTATGTAATGGTTTATGGTAGTATGTACAGATAGGTGATAGATTAAAGGAAAACTAGGTAGTCGGCCCACAACATGTCAGCAGAACAGCTTCCAGTGCATCTTGGCATTGATTCGACAAGTCTCTGGGGCTGAAGTGGACGGATGGAGCTTCATTCCTCAACCATTCTTACAAAAGATATTCATTGTTTTAATGGTGGTGGGGGAGAACAGTCCAGTATCCCCCATAGGTGTTCATTTGGGTTGAGACTGTGAAATAATTCACATAAAATACAACAAAATACTGTTTGTGGAGAAGGTGTTGATGTTAAACTAACAACAAAATATGTTACACTCACATATTCATAACATATCTGTCATTTTATTGTCCATTTACAGCTTTAAGAACTGAGCAATTGGTCTCAGGACTGGTTGATATGAGGGGGGGAAAACCCCTCGAAGTTAGTAGATCAGCCCCTGATCTGCAGTAATCACAGATATAATAGTTGCATTAGAGGTTTCATTTCTCTCTTAAGGTTTGCAGAGTTTGAAGATCACACATGCACTCTGTATTAATCTGTATATGACCTCACTAACCAATCAAAAAACATGAGTAGTTGAAGTTGTGCTTTTAGCCTCTTGCAAGCTGAATCCTGAAGAGGTAACTTTATTCATAATTATTGAGATAAATTTATTACTCTCTTATTACTGTTATTTTTGTCTTAAAACATCAAATCCACTGCTCTATGTGTGAAAGGCGTACTGCCTCAGTAAATGATAAGTTCAGGATCAAGAACATTAAAAGTAAACTAATCCATTACATGCATTAATACAATAGTTAAAACGTCTTGAATGCAATGAGAACAAGATCATAACATCAAAGGGTCCATTGCTGAGAATAGGGCCATTAGGATTGTATCTCGTTATCAAAATTTGCTCGCCACTGCAACATCAAACCAGCTTGTAAGGCCTGGCCGTGTGCCTGTGAATCTGCCGTCAGCCATCAGACATGCACAGAAAAGCAACAGAAGGAGTATCCATTCGACAAATCCCTGTATTGACCCCCTGTGGCGGGAGCATCTGCTGTTTTCTACTTTGGCCATAGACCTGAGTATCTATGTCAAAGACAGAAATAGTTCCACGGAGAAGGTCAGCTCTGACATTACATCACTTGGTTTCTTCTGTCTTGTTGGAAAAAGGTATCTGACACATATGTTTGCCAGTTTGGGCGAAATGTTACCTGTTACCATATGTGTATGCAACAGAAATGTAACATGTTTTATCTCTATTATAAGTGTCTCTACGTGTAAATATACAATTCCTCCATGAAAGAGGTAAAACATTGACTCATCACTCACTAACTCAAGCACTAATAATCACTAATTAACAATTTGTGTATCTTTTTTTAGCTAGTAGTAGCACTAACAAACACCTGCTTATATTTGCTTGTCTGAAGGTGATGCACTAACATTTCAGGCCTCTTCCTGCATATTTTATTGCCCTATGGACGTATTGTCATAAAATGTGATGCCCCTAAGCTGCTTTACTGTTTCTTGTTTATCTCTTCACTTTTATTCTGAAATCTAATGTTTGTCTAATGTTTACTGTCAATCAGATGAGTTCATATTTACTAAATGGAACTAACGCTGCAGTTACGTCACCGTTAAACCATCATTACGCACTGGTGCGCAGCGTTGACGTCAGCGTCCAACTTGTAGTTTTGAGATGAGGAGTTCAGGACTTTCCAACACTGAGGGTCCAACTGGGTGAGATGTTGTCTCTAAGTTGTCTCTATGTCCACCACTGCTGACATTTACATCCAAATAAAAGACACTATTAACTATAACGCACAAGAAAATCCTCCAGATGACGTCATGTGGGGGACTCGTTTGTTTGTTTGTTTGTTTGTTTGTTTGTTTGTTTGTTTGTTTGTTTGTTTGTTTGTTGGGAGGCAGCGGACTGTTGAACACTGCCACCTCCGCTCCCCGAACTAGAACTAGTCTGGGGGGACGTACGGCCATTGACAGCTGATGAAACTTCCGGATTGCAGTTGACCGAGGGGCAGTGAACGTCACACATGGACGCTGTTTAAAGTTCAGTCCATGAAGCTCTGAGGATCCAACATGGACCTGAAAGACTGGGTTGTGAACACGCTGTCCAAGGAAAAACTAGCGGCTCTGCTGGTCGGCGGAGCCGGCGTTGCCGTTCTGGGACTCGGTCTTGGATATAAATACCTGCGAAAGCCAGAAAAAGTTGTGCGTGTGGGCGTAGTGTCGCAGCTCCTCATTCACCCTCTCAAGTCTGGAAAAGCGGTGTCGGTGGAGCTCGCTGAATGCCAGAAGCTCGGCCTGAGGTCTGGAGACGTGCAGGATCGGTGAGTTTAGATCCTGTGCACAGTCTAGTTTCTCACCTGTCAGGTGTTTCCTGACATGTCCAGACACAAACACGTGAGTCTGCACTGTTACAGATGGTTGCACTGTACTTGGTATTTATAGTTCCTGCTAATAAACTTCTTTTATCAACTTGAAGAATATAAAATATGACGCTTTCTGCAGCTCTTGGTGGTGTTTGAATTTACATTGAAACAATAAAGCATATAAAATACAACAATAATTAAAATGATGCATCCTAGTGTTCATTCACAGACACCATCTTTGAACCAGGAAGGTCTGCACAAAGTTTTTTAACAATGCAATGATTTGATATAAAACTTAAACTTCAGAAATCAACATCGTTAATGTTATTTTAAGTGATTTGACCTTGTTTTAAGAATTCTAGTTGGTGGACATCAGAGTAAATCTCAGATGCAATAATAGTCTAACAGAGCAACTAGACGACCATAGGTGTAGATGAAGAGTATGATGAAGCTACTTGCAGGTGCTGCCAAACAACACCTGACCCACATGACCTCTTCTCCACATGAAGACCTGGAAAGACGACGTCTGCAGTGTTTTACTTAAATTCAACAATGACGTCTTTACAGGGTCTTGAAATTGTGTAGAACTGGATTCAATCCTCGTGTTTTTCGTGTCGGTGGATAAAAATAAAATGTGATGTAAATCTGGGATTTCTGTATGAGTCAGTGGTACCCAGTGTTGTCATCAGTCCTTCCTGACTTTATTTTTATTCCCTTTCCTGTAACGGTGTCTCATGTCTGTGAGGAGCTGATGTGCAGCTTCAGTGACATTGGGAACTTAACCAGGGACGCCAAATGGTGCAATGAGGGAAATCCACACTTATGTTTGTTTTGCTTGCAGACACTGGCTGGTGGTGACGGAGGACGGTCACATGGTGACGGCCAGACAGGAGCCTCGTCTGGTGTTGGTGTCTCTGACTTGTGACGGAGGTCGGGCTTTTTTAAATGGACCAAACATGGAGGAGCTGAGCTTCCCTTTGAAACAGCCCGATAACCCCATCATGGACTGCAGGTCACTGTCAGGGCTTCAATCTGACACCACATTCTGGTTATTAAATAACTGGTTCTTTTACTTTATTCTACTAACTACTAGTCCACAGCTTTGTGTGTCCAACAGGCCACAACCCCAAAATATTCAGTTTAAATGATTTAGAAGAGAGGAAAGCAATAAATCTTCCAATTTGAGAAGATAAGCCAGCGAAAAAGTAGTAAAAGTATTAATTGACCATAAGAAACTTAACTTTTAGTTTTACCTACAGCAGTTGAAGCTGTTTTTTGACCGACTGCTTTATTTACTGTTCCAGCTGTCGTCAGATTGCATAAATGCTTCTTGTTGTATTTGTGCTGCAGAGTGTTCAACGGTGACATTCAGGGACGGGATTGTGGTGATGAAGTGTCTCGCTGGTTCACTCGCTATCTGGGAGGAGAGAAAACATTTCGCATGGTGCACTTTGAACCTCAGATGAAGGCGAGGAGATCGGTGGACAGTGAGCCTGTTTTTCCACAAAATGAGGTAGTGCACCAAACGTTAGACCTTTTGCAGAGGCATGTTTGTCTTTTCATCCTAAATTTTCCTGACCTTTTACCTGTTTGTATACGGTTTTCGTTTCGTAAACTTGTCACCAACACTCTAAAATTCCCCCATGAGGTTGTTTGTTCCCAATTTTCTGAGAATGTTTTCCTTCCCAAACGTTCTAAGCCAAAACTCATTGGTGCAATAATAAAGTTAATGTGTATGTGGAGTTTTGCACTTATCAGTTTGTTTTCCCTTTTATCTTTGCACCTTGGCAGCAGGTGAAGCTGTGCCAGAAATTCCTGCCATGTAGAGCTTCTGTCAGACGTCAGCAAACAGGAACAGAACAAATGCAGCTGAGTCAGTGTAGCTGTGTGAGAGGAGCCAAAGCAATTAGAAAATGTTAATAGTACATCTGTTGGCGACGTGTGATCAGGACAGCTGTGCTGTGACAGAAATAAAGAGGGAATGGTTCAGGCTGCATGAAGTTAGATTTTTAAACCAATTAAAAACTCCATTTTGCGAGGAGGGACGATAGTCAGAGGTTTTAGAGTAGAGAATATTCCAGCTGTAAAAAACTGTACCATAGGTTTTATTAAAACAATCGAATCCCTGATGAGCCAACGTCTCATTTCAGGTTTGCAGAGCTTATAGTGCATTGGACACCTCCCTCCTACAGTTTATGCTGGTTCTGATTCTGTTATGCGCCCAGCAAGTGTAGTAGTATCAGCAAATCTGAAGATTTCAGTCAGCATAAGAAGCACAATCATTTCTAGTAGTCAAGGAGACATCTATCAACCAAGTGGATTAAAAAAATCTTAATATTAGCCACTTGTTTCCTGTGAGTAGTTAAAGATCCAGAAACATACATTTAACATTCCTCCTTTACAATAAGTAAAAGTCAAGTGAGTCTCCTCTGTGAAGAAAGCCAGCCTATCTGACCATGTCATTTCTGATTGTAACCCTGGTGTTTGGCTGTTTATCCAGCAGGTGGCGTACCCAGATGCCTCACCTGTGATGCTGCTGTCTGAGGCTTCTGTCAAGGATCTCAGCAGCAAGCTAGAGAAGGGCGTCACAGTGGAGCGTTTCCGCCCAAACATTGTGATAAGTGACTGCGAGCCGTTCGCTGAGGTGAGTTCACCTCTCAAATCTGCATTTACATGTGTCATTTATTTTTCATGTTTGGATAGAAGATTAGAAATCATGTTTACACAAAAAAGAAGAAAGACTTGTACATAATAGGTCTTAAAAATAGATGGATCCTTTGTGTCTCTACACTGCAGAACAGAGCTATTGTTTTATTTTTCCCTCCTGTCTGAAAAATTATCATCTGGTCCTTTACTTGTGACTAATACCTCGCCCTTTTCAGTGTGAGCAGCGTGGACTAAATTTATCTCCAAGTCCAAAACCAACTGCTTTGCTTTTTCAGGATTCGTGGGATGAGATCCAGATTGGCAGCGTGCGACTGCAGCGTGTAATGTCATGTGGAAGGTAACATGGTGATGAGGCTTCATAAGCAGTTTAATCAGAGACTGAGAGGCTGCAATTGTGGTTACTGCTGAAGTCTGGGGTTTGATTTCCCGAATAAAATCCAACAATGATTGCTAATTCATATCTCCATTTGATGTTAAAATGCATGTTGTTTCATCATTTTCAATTTGTTTTAATAGGAAGGGCGATCGTTTACTGTTTGTGTTGTTGTTTCCAGGTGTGTTCTCACCACAGTTGATCCTGAAACTGGCATAATCACCAGAAAAGAGCCTCTGGACACTCTGAAGAGGTAACGTTTGAAATCTATAGTATTTAAGGATGTGTTTTACATTTTGGGTGTGAGAGGCCATATTTCTATTACTGCAACCAAGCAACCAGTTAATCTAAATAAAATCATTAAAATCATTGAATGCAAACGTGTAGGAGAGACATTACTGTAGGTTTGGGATATTTTGGTCAAATCTGGCAACTGTGGTGATGAGATGATTCACGTGTTCACTGAATTTTTTTTTTTTATTGTGTCTAGACTAATAATTCTTCTTTTCGTGTGTCTGTTCCTGGAGTTTTCTTAATTTATAGCTACAAACACGGCCAACCTTCCTTATTTTTAAGTCTGTTGAAATGGGGTTTATGTCTCGAGAGGGTTGGATCATTCAAATTAATCCAAAAATCAGCAGCCTCATCCCACCTAAATGCTTTTGAACTCATTCTGCCGATACTTCTTTCGCAGCTATCGTCTGTGCGACCCGTCCGAAAAACACATCTACAAATCGGCTCCGTTGTTTGGACAGATGCATGTGGTGAAGAAGACGGGAATCCTGCATGTCGGGGATGTGGTGTACAAGATCAGCTATTGATAGAGCAAGTCAGAAAGGGAGGAAAGATGATGTCAACACATTCAGTAATTCTACAGAAAGCGCAATAAACACATCAGCAGTAATCACTGTGCTAGGCCACACTAGCACTTAAATAGATAGAGAACTAAAAAGTATAAATATATGTTACAGAATCTATCACTGTTGAGACTAATCCAACATTATATGCAGTTCAACAACAATAAAGTATTTTAAGTTCATTGTATTAATTGTTATTCTACTGGGCTGAATGTTCTATCTAGATACACTGCTGTGTAACTAATGGAACATGAAGTAAACACATTTCTAACAGCTGCACATTGAGTTATACAAGTTATTAAATCCTGAATGTACATGCTGCCATTAAAAACAGAATTTAAAATAGAACAGAGTCTGATTAGTCGTGGAAATAACAAGACAGAGAAGTACTGCTGGGGACAGTATCAGGACATTTGGGTATACTGTCTGTAGCTTCTGATCAAACCTTTGACCTCCTCGTTAACTGGGAACCTGGGAAGTACAGTATGTAGCTACAGCGCTGGTGGCCTCTATGTGATGGCCACTAGAGGGCAATGTGGTTTTACTCAAAACCACAATATAAAATAACTTGTTTTGATTTTAAATAGATGTTTTATTAATCCCAGAAGGGAAACTATACGACACTATTACACAAAGAAATGTACATACACACACTGTTTATAATAGGAATAATGGAGGACGTAATACACATCTAAACACATCTAACAGAACTAAGCAGACACTATCACTACTAAACACTTACACATTAGGCATTCAGTAATGCTGAAATGCATAAACTAAAATATAATAATATAATAATGTCACTAGCTAGTTTGGCTAGGTTGGAGCAGAGCTCTCCACTGTCTGAATATAGTTCTTGTACATGATGATGGCTGTTGGCAGGAATGACTTCCTGTACCTTTCATTATCACAACAGAGCTGGAGAAATCTATAATTAAAGCTGCTTCACTGTTTGACCAGCAGGCTGTGGAGAGGATGTTTGCTGCTCTTCATGATGTTTAACAGCTTGTTCAGCATCCTCCTCTGCACAACCTTTTTCAATTGTTCCAGTGAACTCCCCGGCACAGAAGCAGCCTTCCTGATCAGTTTGTTTAGTTTGTTGTTGGTTCCCTGGATCTGATGCTGCTGCCCCAGCAGACAGCAGCAAAGAAAGTTGCACCGGCTACAACAGACTGATAAAAGATTTTAAACATCTTGTTGCACACATTAAAGGACCTAAGCTCCTCGAGAGTAGAGTCTGCTCTGTCCCTTCCTGTAAACAGCCTCTGTGTTGCATTTCCATGTCCTCCCAGGTATTTTACCCCTCCACCACCTCTACTTCCTCTCCCAAAATGGAGACAGTGTTTAAACTGTCTCCTTGGTCTTTGTCACATTCAAGGTGATTGTTTCCACACCACTTTACAAAACAGTCCACCACAACGCAGCCGTGCAAACTGTGGTCTGTCTGTCTGTCAGGTGGTCAGTAACCCAGGAAGCTGTGGAGGAGTCAACCTGCATCTTTAATTTTCAAATCTGCTGTTTTAAACAACCTCGTGATTGGCATGTTGCAGAAAAACATGATCAGCTTACATTATTATATATGTTTGACAATTGGCTAAGCAATTGGACCGTGTCGACTTATAACGAAACGTATAAAACAAAGACATCATTCAATCACCATATCGGTGGCCGAACCAGAGGGGTGGTGATAGTTCCTTGGTTTATTGACCAAATTTGTAATGAATGTTTTTCATTACAATAAATATTTATTACGTAACTGTAAGACAGCTGTAGTCAGACAGATTATCCCTACAAATGATGAATTTTCTTCATTCCAATTGTTTATTTATATTAGTTAGTTAGGGAGTTAAAATAGTAAATATCTGTAATGTTAAGAATACATAATGTTGTATATTTGGTATTTTTTACACTGAACAAACACCTGAATATATATAGAAACATAAACATAAACATTTATATATTTTAATTTATACATTTATACATTAAAAGATTTTTAAATACCTTGTTCCAAATGTGTATTTTTTATATTTTTATTTTTTTTTATATTTGGCTACTGTTTACAGCTGATCTGTATTTATCTGATGATTTCTACCACTTGCTGCATCTGCTCTGAATAAGTAATCGTACAGTTAGTGGCACAAACAACAGAACCTTTAAACCAGGTGGGCAGTCTGCATCCAATTTTAAAGTCAGGGCAGGATTGAAGTCAGTGTGAGTAGGATTATTCTCTGGGCACCATGAATCAGTGTAGTGGAACAGACAGACGTCACACTAACATATTGCATTTCTAGTGCTGAGTGGTCACTACTTTCTAGTGTGTAGAAAGAATGAATACATTATTCTGAATCTTATTCAGAATCTTCTTAACTACAAATCTTTGATTTATTAGATTTTTGCAATTTAGTTGAAAAATGCCACAGTTCTCACACTTCAAAGTGTCGTCCCTCCTGAAAACCCCCCTCAGGTAATGACAAACTGAGCTGCACAACAGGAAAAGAGACTATCCGCCATCACAAAATGGACACTTTACAGCAGCCATTAGTTTAGTTTTGTTGTGTCGTTTGATGTGTGAAGCAAAAAGTCAAAGATCCAAGACGTCAATTTGTGTAGCGCCACCAAACTGGAGACATTTAAGGTATCGTTAAAGTTTAAAGTATCGTTACGTAGGTCTTTAATTTTGTGAAGAGTCTGTGGTTTAAAGAGTTTCAACATATACTCCACGCCGACATATAGAGAACGCACAGCAAACTTACCTACAAATCTAGACCCACCATTACTCAAAATGGCACTCTACTGTGATTGGGGTGATTGATGTGGACGGTAATGACTTGGGGCTCTACAAGCTCTACAAGCTGTGCTTCAGTTAGAAAAATGTCTGCAAAACATCAAACTAACAAGATGTGAGGAAAAAGTAAGTGTAGACAGAAAGTTGTATGTTGTATTTATGAACTCGAGAACTATGAGATCGTTTCCGTAGAGTCTGTTGGAGAATTCACCAGGACTAATTAAAACGAATTTCTTATTGAGATACTTTACCTTTTTGATTTATTATTATTTATTAACTGTCTGAAAATACATAAAACGCTGCTGTTTCTGTTCCACATGATGTCGCTTTTGGACTTTTTTCTATGAATTATTATTTGATATGTTTCTTTACAATATTCACCTTTGAACTTTTGCTTGTACTGTACACCACAAGTTACATTTGTCATAACATTTCTGAACAGCAATAGTTAAATTAATTAGCTGAAATCAGGTTTTTGAAGTTAAATTAAATTAAGGTGAGAGTGTTTAAGATTTTTGCAGAAACCTTATTTAGGAGGCACATAGGGAACTAATTAGGACCAGACCTGTACATTCGACATCATCATTTCCTAGAAAAGTCCTTTTCTTATATATACATTAATACCTTTTATTGGAAAGTACTTGGACTTTTACTTGAGTATTGAGTTTGTGTACTGCTGCCTTAAACAGAGGTGGCAGCAGTACACAAACCTATTCTTTTATTCTAATGTCACTGTCATGTCACAGTATCTTACGACAATGTTTAAGGTAAATGGAAACACACTGCTTCAGTTTTAAATCCACGGTTTCAGAAAACTAAAAACATTAAGCTCAGTTGTAATAACACGATGTCCCGTGTGTCAACATGTCTGTCAAACACCACTATTATCATGGCAAAAGTTATGTCATTCCTGAAAGTATGAGATGAGTATATGATTTATGGTAGGATAGTGTGTTGTGTCATACTGTGTCATACTGTGGCATGATGAGTTGGAAGCAGCATTTTTAGTGACTGACTAAAGACAAACGTTAAAAAATGTCATTTAAGAAATATACAATTCAGACATCAAGTCTGTCAGCAGAAAACTGTTGGATTGAGAGATTCATGTAACCTCAGTGTGCATAGCTGCACGTAGCCTGCCTTCACATTTACAGCAGTCATTATACAAGTCACGGTCACAGTGGTTTCAGTTATGAACAGTGGTGTGGAGTTTAATTACAGGGAGCTGCTCAGACACACACACAGACACTTTCTAATGTTTATTTTTAACACTTGCATATGTTGTAAAATTAGAGCAATTTTACTACACCAGTCTTTGTTATAGTTAGAAGTTGCTGTTTTTTCTGTTATGCCGGTTATTTCTACTTCAAGCCTATTTGATTATGTTAAATACAGACGGAAGAGTGAGTAACTATGGCTTTATGACAGTCAAAAATAAAAAATAAAAAAGGAAATGGTGTCATTACATGCATAATTGCATCCAACAGTCATTTGCTTTGTACTTTAAAGGAATAGTTCAACATTTTAGGATGTGCTTATACTCTCAAGTTGGTATAGTAAACGCAAAGACACAACCAGGAGACAGTTAGCTTAGCTTAGCTTAACATAAAGACAGTAAGAAATTCTGTCCAATTGTAATCAGCGTGGAAATCCCCTGAAAATATTGATCCTGTGCAAACTGGAAACTGATCAAGCAATCATTAATAAAAATTGATGATCAATTTGTTGCAGGCTGTATAGTGTAGTAGGACTCTTCATGTAGGAGAGTAGGGTTCAAATCCCAGTTCTGGCCTTCCTCCAGTAGGGGTTCTTGGGCAAGACCTCCTTATGCTTACTGCCTACCCTTGTAACTCATTTGTTAGAATAAAAGCATCTGCCAAATGAATAAATGTAAATGCTGCCAAGATATGAAGTCTCAATAAGCAGGTGGTTAGCTTAGCTTAGCTTAGCATAATGACTAGAAAGGATGGGAAACAGCTTGAGTCTGCCAAAAAAGCACCAATCCATCTACCAGCCCCTCTAAAGCTCACAAATTAACACTTTATATCTTGTGCTTAATCCAAAATAAAGTGTAAGTGCAGGATCAACTCACTTTTTTATGTGCTGACTTTCAGTTATCCCAATGTTGTTACGCTTCAGTTTCATTATAGATTAAAATCAGATTTTTGAGCTTTAGAGGTCCTGTTGTGTGGATTCTGTTATCTTAAAAGAGCCAGACCAGCTGTTTTCACCTGTTTCCAGTCTTTGGGTTAGGCTGAGCTAACTGGCTGCTGGCGGTAGCTTCATACCGACTCCACAGAAATTAATGTCCTATAAAACTTGTTCCATCGAATAAGCGCATTTAAAAAAATCGAACTATTCCTTTGAAAACTGACGCATGTTGTTTCACAGATACAGATAAATGACTCAGTTAAACAGATGTTTTAATGGGTTTTGGTGCCTTTTTCTTGCTTATTCAACATTGTTCTGTTTGCTTTTAAGTTTGTCTGGGTTTCATTAATGAAGGCAGGATGCTCTTTTGCAAGTTTTGTCACCTGTATACTGTTTTTCTGAAGACTGATTTCCTTCTGTGCACCCTTTTTGGGGGTATTCTTCTTTGTTGCGTGCACTGTGTTATCTTTCAGTCTGTTGGAGGTTTTCAGAGTGTTAGTTTTTAAATCAGCTGTAACAGTATGATTGGTCTTTGGTTTAACCTTTTCTTTTCCACCAACAGGCTTGATCACTGTCATCTTTTTTGACTGTGGCTTGGATTTCAAAGTTTTCATCTTCTTTTTTACAGAGGTTTCGTGCTTGTTCAGCACCTTGTTTTTAGCCCATGGCTTCAATTTACTTCCCTTCCTTGTTTTGTTAACAGGTGATTCCAATTTCGGCTTTACCACAGAGCTTGTCTTCGCCATCATTGTCGTCGTTGTCATCGTCACACTGGCTGCGGTTGTTGTTGGTTTGATCTGGATCTCTGCCACTCGTGGTTTGGTGGTGAATTTAAATTTTCTTGGTGGTGGTCTTGTAGGTTTTTCATTTGGGTCAAGCAGAGTCACTGAAATGGCACAGATGTGAGTAAGTATCCATTTTCACCGTTTTACTTGCAGCCACATATGTTGCATTTTATGAAGCTGGATGGATATTTGGCTCAAAAAGCAGGTCTGAATGTTTGAAATGCTTTTCCCTTATGTCTCTAATTTAAATATGTTTGATCTAAAATAGGAGACTGCTTTTTATAGTTTTATATACGACCCCAGTGTGATTATACAATTTGGCAGTGTGCAGACATGAAATACAGAGAAAAAAGCAGGTTCATTTCAGGAAAAGAATACTAAAAAGTAAACAGTGAATGTAGGCAATTTGTTGGCTTGCCAGAACAGATCTTCCATAAACCACTTAGACTAACCTCTAACGTGCATATTTGACTTTATAATAATATGTTGTGTATACTGTTTATATTTGCTGCACCTTGATTGATCCTATTTTCACAAAATGTAAAACATGAATAGATTTCAGTTTAAGCCTCATGTTCAAGTGTTAGAATTGCAAAGCTGTCATGACATGACTCACATTCTCTGGGCACAAATGGAATCTTTTTCCCTCTCACTTTGACAGGCACCGGTTTCTTCTTACATTTGCCTGGAGGAGCTCTCCTGCAAAAGTTAAAAAACAAGAAATAGTAATATTATATTTTTATATTTATTACAATATATCATTTATTTTTAGGACAAAGGTTTCTTGAGAAAAATTATGCATTTGTTAGTAGTTTATGAAAGTTATTAATCTAGTTGAGTTTCATCTTTTAAATGTTGGTAAAAAGCAGCTTTTTCTTTGTGTGAATTATTTTTATGTATTACAGAGAAAAAATGTCATACATCCAAACCAAATGCTACAGTGCATATATATTATTAAACTTTTAGCAAAACATGTCAGTTTTGAGCTGATTAATTTCACTGAACAGGGCTTTATGCATTGAATTTGCATAAAAATGTATGAACTGTTAACTCTGCTTGGTTTTATATTAGTTATATAATGCAATTCAATAACAAAAATACATTGCTGTAAGAAATTAAACATATCTTCTCTTCATATGATACTCAAATATCACTCAGGTATTGTGTGATATCTACTGAAGTAAAAGTATAGTATATTTAATGATACATATAATAACACTACTGTATTGTAAATACAGCATCACAGAAATCCATGGAGTTGACTAAATATGTCTGCTACTACACCTGGAGGGGTCCATGAATTTGAAAATCGTTCCAAAAGGAGACATGGCGCTGGGGTATGTTGTGGCCATAAAATACAATTCCCCTTAAAAAAACAGAAACATCTCGCTGTCACTTGAGTCATACTGTTCAAAGTCAGTGTTAAACACTGTGAGAGATTGAACATATTACCTGATTCATCCTCAGCAAATGAAATGATGAACTTGTGGTGATGATTGATGAGTCCAGGAAAAGAGCAGGTCTTTGTGTCGCCCATACATACACTCCTCTCCTTCCAGTTTCCTGTTGCTTTATCTTCCTCTAGTGCCAAGATTCGACTGCAAGATTGACAGGACTCACTCACAGCCAACATGGAATTATCAGGTTTAAGACACAACAGTTAATCCACCAACTTCAACCTTGTGAACAAGATGCACGTTCCTGCAGAGACTTTGATGAGAAACCTGATGCTGCTCTCATTTCCTTGTGCTAAGCATGAAGCCACAGGCAGCAGCCTGCTTGGCATTAACATGGGAAACAGGAGAAATAATCTACATCTCATTTGTTTCCCTATAATACAAAAGAGTGTGAAAAGGACTTGTTTTTGTTTTACAGAGACTTATGTGCAAAGCTTGGCTGAGAAGTAGTCAGACACAAAACCTTATGTAGACAGTAGAGTTCTGCCAGATTAAATAAACTTGAGCTATTGTATTGATGATTCTTTGTAGTGACCAGGATGGCCGAGTGGTTAAGGCGTTGGACTTAAGATCCAATGGACAATAGTCCTCGTGGGTTCGAACCCCACTCCTGGTAGAAGGAATTTATAGATGCTGTATCTCTGTGGCTTATAAATCAATTAACATGGCTCCTCTCTTGTTTGGTTCAAATGTTTCATCACAGCAGCTTTATCAGTTTTAGTAAAGTTGGTACATAAGTAAAATGTATCTTCCAGCGTTGTTAACAAGTTTGTTAGATAGATAATGAAAGTGGGGTTTGTAGACAGTCTGCATCAGCCCTCCACCATGAGTGTCCTTTGACCTTTAAAAGAAGGCACACAGCTGATTCTTCAAAGCTGTTGCTCCTCCTGTGCTGGGCCATCCTCCTCTTTCGTGGCTATTTAGTTTCACCAACGTAGAGATGTTCCAATGTAAGACCTGCAGTTTCATCCATCCCCAGGAAAATCAAGCCCACTTCACAGATCCACCAGAAAGTTCACTGTTAAATATTCTCTTTCTGGGTGGATTGTAAGACATGTGACTATTACATCTACCCACACCACTCCTCCACTGTCCATCTAACAAGCCTATTAGTGTGTGAAGTGAAACCAGCCTGGAAGATAAACTTTCTGCAGACTGAAGAAGCTGTTTGTATGAATGATGAATTTTTTCAACCTAACAAGAAAGGTTTTGAGTTTGGAGAGATTAAATATAATCAAGTCATTTTACATGTGCATGTTTTTTAAGTAAACAGATGAAAGCTGAACAAACGAGCCATGAAAACAACTTGACTTTCCTTCACTTCTGAAAATCTGACATAGAATCAAGACTTTGTTTTTACCCAACAGGTTGGAGACAGTTGGATTAAACTATTTTGCCCACATCAACACAATCTTACCCACTCATAAAGTCTCCAAAAATGTACAGGCCGTTCAGATTGGGTGATTCACATCCTCTGTACACATATCCCCCTGTCACAGACTTTCCAACATGATGGCTGTATGCAAATATAGGGAGGATGTCATCTGTTGTGGCAGAGAAATACGCAGTGAATTTAACTAGAATCTCAAGCATTAGAATGAGATTAAGAACATGGCAAAAATAAAAAGTATCAATGACAGAAAATAGTTTGTGGTTTTTACCAGCAGGGAATTTTCACATGAACAGTAAATACTCACTCAAGGAGGAGTTCTGGCACAGTTTCAGATCATAACACTCAAATCCCTCTTTGGCCCTCCATCCATAGTTTCCTCCCTTCACAATAATGTCGACCTCCTCGTAGCGGTTTTGACCAACATCTCCACAGAAAATCCGACCCCTGCCATAGCGGTTGACCGGGTCTCCACGGTCCACAGAACATCTCCACATGTTTCGGACCCCATATGCAAACACCTCTGGCCGAGCATCTGGCTCACCGAGGAATGGGTTATCAGCTGGGATCCTGTACTGCTTTCCATCGGCGAAACTTCCATCCACATCAATGCGGAGTGCTTTTCCCAGCAAAGCAGTCCTGAGTAGGAAAATAAAGGATTTAAGATGAATTGAGTGGTTCCCAGATGTTTATAGACTGTTGTTGAAAGCAGAGGGAATGCTGAGTGCATCATGACGAAACAAAGTCTAATGAATAAAATATGGGTTTTTGAGATTTACAAATCATTGCATTGTGTTTTTATGTAAGTTTTGCAGCATGTCGATCTAATTGGGCCTGTAGGTTTAATGGTACATTATTTTATTTAAAATGACAAAAAGTAATTTATAAATGTTTGATTAGCCAGATAAATAATTGCTGATTTATAACTTTTAACGCCCATATGGGCCCATTTAGGGCAACAGATTTGGGCAACCTGTGTGGGCATGTGGGGCCCACATGGGATTAGTGTGGGTTTACCATCATCGCACCGCCCACAGCCCATAAATACTAATAATGGGCTTGTGCGGGAACGTTTGCTAGGAAATTATTAAAATAGCTTATGTATAGGTTTTAAAGATAGTTACAGTTATTGAGTAATGGACAAATGGTGGAAATAACTAGAAGTAGGGATGTGATTAAATATAATGAAATGAATACGCTGACGCTGAATGATGAAATAGAAAAAAAGAAAAAGATAAATAGTTGCAAATTCACTAGAAAAACAATGGAGTCTATGTTTTTTTCAAGTAAATGTTTGGAATATGTGGGTTATGGATGAGGAGTAGACGTTTACGTGATGGCTCTATGGTCTAGTAATAAATATATTATTAAAATATTTTGCAAAAGGCAGAATGGTTCTAGGTGGTACCACAGTTCTAGTGGAGTATCTCTCTCTTCCTCACACTTGAGCAAACTTACTTGTTTTGTGCGTTGCCATACTTCCCAAATGGATCTCCAGCTTTTCCACCATCTCCAGTGAAGATGTACAAATATCCATCAAGACCAAACAGCAGCTGACCTCCATTGTGGTTTGCAGCTGGTTCATCGATCTCTAAAATGACTCTGAATGTAAAACGGGTGCAGTTGAGTACAGTCTGGCAGGTCTACAGTCTTTTTTTCTTGTTTGTAGACATAAATACAGTATGTGGTTGCTATCAAAGTAAGTAAGCCTCCAGGCCACTTTGTGATCCAGTTTTAACTGTTTCAACACTACAGCTTTGGTGTTAAGCACGTCACTCATTCTATAATTTAACTGAGTACTCTTACAGCAAGAGGTGATAACAGAGCAGACCGGAGGCTCTACAATGTTTTCACAAATTACAGAAAAACCTATTTTGTCACATATTTCTGGAGAGATGAGGATTCTGATAGAAGCAATGTTTTGAGGACTGCCTCTGAGGTGCTATATGACACCTGGGGTGTTTATCTTAAATCAATAATATCTCACACAGAGGTTTGCTGTTTTCTCATTGAATGGTTGCAATTTTTAACTGAATATAAGACAATTTTTAAAAATTCTGGGTTGACCCCGAGGTGATTTACATCATTAAGTTCACAACATGTTAATGCAAGCTTTGGTATAATCATAGCCCAGGGGGTACATGACAGTTTGGTCCTATATATCTGTCAAAGAGAGCATGCAGTTTGTGCAAACTTGCAAACTAGTAAACGTGATGTTATAATAATATATAATAATAATAATAATGGAAATGGGTTCCATTAGCATACTTCTCTGAATAGGGATCAGCCATGTTCATATCATGTTCAGACACTTTCATCTCACTGATTCTGATCTTCTCCAGCTCGCTGTTGACCTGGATGGAGTAGTAGATGAAGAAGCGTCCATTGTCCCGGTACTTGGGGTGGAAGGCCATGCCCAAGAAACCCCTTTCATCACCCAGCCATGGAGTGGTCAGCACTTCTCCGCTCATGTCCAGGAAAGGCTGCTCCAACCGGCTGCCATCAGGCAGGTAAACCCACACAAAACCCACCTGCTCTGCAATGAACATCCGATGTGTGTCATCACCACTGTGCAGCATCAACACAGGGTTCCTGAGACTATTGGCAACCTCTGTCAGGCACAGCTGGAGACACCCTTCGGGGTCTTCCACCACCTGGCCCAGGTTGCTGTTGAGGTCAGTGTTCTTCAAAACATCAGGGTAGCAGTAGTCACGGTCAGACAGTTCGACCATGCTGCAGAAAGTGGACATATCTCGCTCAGCAGTGTCCTGCAGCAGCTTGTTCCTTGTTAAATATTTAACAACATGGCGACATTTGCTATGAAACTCAGAGCAGTAGCCAAAGCAAAGGCCAGGTAGCTCTCTGACAGGTGTGTATGGGTCCTCAGCATCAAACAGGTGGGCAGCATAAGGAGAGCACTCCTGGAAACATGAGACACTACAGTGTATGAAGACATCTGAGGGCAGCGCAAGTTAAAAGACAAAAGGTGCATTTTAACTGTCCAACACCAGTGTTAACACTAATTTCAACATGCAGCAACACATTAGATATTTATCACCTTAATTTTGGTTACCTGCAGGTTTGATTGTATGACAATTTAACCTAATTCCACTGTTCATTTAGGACGGACATGTAGGTCTAAAGTTGGGTAACTAGCTGGCATTCAATAATAAGTTTTAATTGAGGAGACTGTAAATGATAGAGTTTCTGCAAGTGAAGAAACAGCAATAACTTCAATAGTTTGTTTTACTATCTTCATTCTGATAAATGGCTCTTAGCAAAGAAAAGGAAATATATATTTACCTGACACATGATTTCCTTCAACAGATCTGTACAGAGTTCATAACCCGCTACTTCCAACTGGTCAATTATGTCCCAGTATCTCTCCGCTATCATGTTGTCCGTTTTCTGGTCACAGCAGCCAAACTCTTCGTACTGTTCGCAAAACTCCAGGTGCCACTGAGGTTTAAAGGGAGGCTCAAAATCCAGACACTGAGGATGAGCTGATACTGGGTGGACCAGAACGAGCAACATTACAGACATGGTAACAAAAACCTCGTGAAAGTTCGGGGTCTTTGCAGCTGTACTCGGACCTGCGACTGCGCGTAAAAACGCGCAACCGTCTCCACTTGGATGGAGCGCTGCACTCCGTTCACTTGGCATTTTCACCGTCTGCCCCCAAACATGTGGAGCAGCTGTCCCTTATGTATGAGCTGCATTGTAAGTGTGTGCTCGTGCACGTGATAGTGCGTGTTGTCGAGCGTATAAGTACAAAGCTGGACGTGCATCTCTACATTCAGGACAGGAGTCTGATGAAGACAGTTCAAACTAGTTCTGTCTCCCAATAAGATGATTAGTAAATAAATAAAACTGTTCGTAATTGACTTAATTGGACTTTTATTTTATTTCTATCTATCGCTGTGATTTTGAAGCAAACATACACTAAACAAGGCACGGTGTGCAAAAGTGCCTGCAGGCAGCATGCTACATGGAGAACAACTTGGCAGGTGATAGGCTTTATTCTGCAGCGTACGCCTATCTACTGTCCCAGCATGTCAACGCGAATGAAAGGTGGACTTTATCAAACACTGGTGTTTACATAGTACTCCACACAAGTAAAAACCTGTTGTCTAACAACATTAATCCGTTGTTACTATTTTCATGTTAGTGTTCATAAATTTGCCAGAAACCTTGTAAGTGATCTAGGAACTATGCTGCTTTAAATACATTGTAATTAGAATAGAGTTTATGCCTGTAAAGATTTTATAGCACTTTGTTTCTTTTAGTAACTTTATTGAACGACCACACATTTAATCCCATCTTGGTTAATTTAGTAAGAAGTAGTTAGTCCAAACCACACTGTGTGAATCAGAGCTTTGTCCTGTACCTCTGAGGCAACGCTGCGTTGTTCACCAACTTTATGGGTTTTATCTGGTTTGTCTTTAATCTGTTAAGAAATATATACATATTAAAGTAAATATTAACTGACTTTATCATAGCCATGTGATAAAATGATTCGTTATGCTTTTTTTGTTCTTATATTTTACTCCTAATTGATTTTGTTTTTATTTAATACGTCAGAGCAGACCTGGCCCCAGGTAACAGTCCAGCATAGAAAAACTGTGTAAGAGGGAGAATTTGAGGTGTTAATAGGGGCTTTGTAGTCCACTTTTACCCTAGGGCCCTTCAGCAGCTGTATTATTTCATAGACATAAACATTTTAAATGTTATTGGTCTCCATGGTTTGAAACACTGAGCCTGCATTAATAGTGAAGGAAACATGAAAACTTATTTAAAACACAAAAAGAGGATTATATGTAAATTGTATATCATAAAAAAGAGGAACAAACAGAAAGTGCCAGTGTTTTTGGATTCAACACCAAACACCCCTAAGATGGAGGCCTCTGGATTTTATTATAACCATTTTTATTCTGTCAGTCATTGGTGTAATTATGTAATACACAAAAATAGAAAAAGAAAATACTGCATTTCTCGTCCAGCAGATGGAAGCAACCAAAACACAAACTCCTCAACACGAACAAGGAAGCGGAACTTCGTCATTTCTTTTTATTAAGCGTTTGTTTTGGTGGAGAGGAAAGTGTCAAGTTAGTTAGAATAAAAACTAATACACTTCCGTTTGGGCGTTTCAGCTTAAAATATTTAATAATAGAAAATGTTACTGTTATACTTGATTAATCTACAAAATTACAATAAATTAAGAAAAAACGATTATATATAAAAGAATAAACAACAACCGATAGTTACTTTGTTTCTTTTTACACTTTAAAGCAATATTTATTTAAATAATACATATGTTGCATTTATTTTGAAGGCTGCGTCAGTACTCTTCCGGTCGCACTTTAGCTAACCTTGCTGGTTCTGACGCGCGGCGATTAGGCGCTGCCGAGTCGGGCAACAAAATAATTTACCCAGCGCAGCTCATGCAGCTGAAATCCACCGCTGCTGCACCTTAGAGGGTCGGCAGAAGACACGGTTACATGCTCGGTAGGTGACCGGAGTCCGTCTGCTTTTCGCCGCGCCCCGGAACCCGAACGGACGCTGCTACAATGAGCTCCGAGCACCAGAGCGACAGCGAGGACGCTGACGAGTCGCCGGACAGGAGGCCCCAGAACAGCGGCAGCGTCTCCGACAAAGAGCCCGACATCGACGACTCGGATGGGGAAGACGACGTCGCCCGTGGGGCTTCGCCTTCGCCGCAGGGGAGCAGCGGAGAACAGCCGGACTGCAGCTCGAGGTCTCCGGTGCCGAAGGAGCAGGAGCCCCGCCGCCAACCAGCCGCCGCGACGCAGACAGGGGGCTCCGGGGGCTCCGGGGGCTCCGGTACCGACAGCAGCAGCAGCAGCAGCAGCAGCAGGGGGAACAGCCTGTTTACCTGGCTGCAGAGTAGGACTATAAGACGAGGGGTGTTTGTGGACCCGGCTAGAGATAACTTCAGGACAATGACCAGTTTGTACTGCTCCATGAATCCGGCTGTGGAGTCTGTCAACCTGAGCACTCAGACCCACGGGGCCGTGTTCAACCTGGAGTACTCCCCGGACGGGTAAGACCACCAGCCGGTGCCCATTTCTAAACTGCCAGTTACACCAAAATAACAAGTCCTGAATTGCTCAGACATAAACCACTAATCAGGCACAACCACCCAGAACAGGAGCAGATGTAAGAGTTAAGTCCTGCAGCCAAACCAGGTCAAGCTGTGTCCAGTCTGGGTCAAATGCTGCTTGTGTGCTCATGTGACAGCTGCACAGAACACATGTCCATGCTTCACTGTGCACTAGATTATTTCATCTAATGACACAGCTTTAATTATTTTATTCACATTATTTCATTATCACAGCCAGGCATGTTGGGTTTATGGATTTAATGGAAAAATAGCTGTAAAATATAATTATCCTGATTAGTTTGCAGATTGTTCTTATCTTGGGGATCATTAGAAAAAGTCAAGCTATGTTTAAATATGTTTTCTGTGTAAAAAGAGCTATTTTTTCAAATATGTGTGTGTGTGTGTTCTATGTGACAGCAAATTAAAACTTTAAAGCTCTTACACTATAGAAAGCAAACCTTCTACAACTTAAATGAATAATCTGTTATTCTTAAAAATAATCAGCCTGTTAATTGATGGTGATTATGTTTGTTTCCTGCAGCCCAGGCTGTTTCCTCATCTTGTTTAACATAAATGATTTGTGGTTGGTTTCTCGGCTCAGGTCTGTGCTGACCGTGGCCTGCGAGCAGACTGAAGTCCTCCTGTTTGATCCCATCTCCTCCAGACACATAAAAACCCTCACCGAGGCCCACGAGGACTGTGTCAACAACATAAGGTGCGTTCCTTTAATCTTAAATCATCTTGGGAGGGTTCACAGAGTAAGTGTGCAACATCCTGCATCTCAGAAAAGGGAAGAAACAGGGGAGTTGAAGCTTAAAGCAGTGAAACATAAAAAGATTCATGATGGCAACATGATCTATTAAGTCGTCTTGATTCATCGCAGTGTGTCAGATTGAGCTCTCTCCTGCCCAGTCTTGGATGAAAACTTTCCCCTCGCTGTCTGTGCCCTGCAGGTTTTTGGACAATCGTTTGTTTGCTACTTGTTCTGACGACACCACAATTGCATTATGGGATCTCCGTAAGCTGAATTCAAAGGTTTGCTCGTTGCACGGCCACGCCAGCTGGGTGAAAAACATCGAGTATGACACCAACACTCGTCTCCTTGTCACGTCTGGCTTTGACGGCAACGTCATCACATGGGACACTAACAGGTTCGTGTGTATGTAGATGTGTGTGTCCACAAATACTTATTTTTTTTAAGGTGAGAACAGTGATTGTGTCTTTGTGTTTTTATGTTTTCTAAATTTCAAAGTTCTGGCTTTAATCTCATAATTGCGAGAAATTGTGATTTTATTATGGCTCTAATCTTCTTCCTTTGTAAGCAGGCTTACCACAAATTATTTACATTATTAACATCTGTTATTTATTTGGATTAATAAGATTAAAAATGTCATAAAATGGAAAAATCCCTGTTTTCAGATTGATTGTATAACTTCTAATAAAAAGTCCAAAACTCTCTGTATAATAATTTAAATCAGTGCAGAAATTTATTAAGTAATATTGTTCTTAAACCATCATAGGAAAATATATTTCTGTATAAAATAAGATAGCTTTAAAAGGCTTTACAATGTGTACATTTGTATTTTTTATTAATTATATTTGTCTCTTTTTTGTGCCAAAATCACTGAATAGTTGGAAAAATCTTTTGTAGTTGTTTCCCTATAATGCTAGTACACAAGTGGAACTCCTTTCCTTCATACATCCATGAAATACAACAGAATAATAAAGCCACGTTCTTCCTCTGCAGGTTTACAGAAGACGGCTGCCCACACAAGAAGTTCTTCCACACCCGCTATTTAATGAGGATGCGCCTGACGCCCGATTGTTCCAAGATGCTCATCTCCACTTCCTCAGGGTACCTGCTCATCCTCCATGACCTGGACCTCACCCAGTCTCTCGAGGTGGGCAGCTACCGCATGCTGCGAGCCCGACGGACTCCACTCAGCTCAGGTCAGATCACATCTTCTGTTTGGTGCAGTTTATGTTAGTGTTTGTTAAGCTTGATGTGGTGACATGACTTTTATTTCCGCTTTAAAGAAAATGACTGTACAGCCTGATGTCTTTCTGCAGATGGAGGCACATCAGCTTCCAGGTTGACCGGAACTCCTCGCCAGGGAAATGATTCCAGCAAGATCCACCCTCATAGAGAAGGTCAGTAGTGTAAAATAAATGTTAAGACAGATATCTGCATGGGTCCCAGACTATACAGTCATCATACACTTTGTTCTCGTAGGCCTTTCTCCCAGGAACAGCCTGGAGGTTTTGACTCCAGAGATCCCAGGAGAGAGGGACAGAGGGAACTGCATCACCTCCCTGCAGCTACACCCAAAAGGCTGGGCCACACTCATCCGATGCTCCAGCAACATGGACGACCAGGAGGTGAGTAACACTCCACTACAGATATACCTGTTGCCTCAAAGCCAATTTTAAGATGTGATCCCAAATTGTATGGTAGATCACCTTGCTCCCCTCTGTGCGTTTTTTAAATATAAATAAATATAAAATACCATGTTAGTAGACATCTTGGTCCCAGTTGTTGTATTGATGGTAATTTGGCTCCATTAATCAGATTTTAGAGCTTATAGCTGCTGTGTGGGTGTTGATTATATGTCGACATTAACTGTTCACTCACCTTCTGCTCTCTCCATCTCGTGGACTCGCCCCCAGACAGAGGTTCAGACCTTATATTTTTTTAATAAATTGTATTTTTACAGACAGATTAAGGTTTTTCCAATAAATTGTATTTAGCCGTATTAACTGCGGTGAACAAAGTTATAACTCAAATCGGATCACATTAAACCTTTTTAAATTCAGTTTATTTACTGTTGGCCTTCGGTGCAGCCTGGTGACTGGCTGGTGTCACAGTGATTCCTGGACCAATGTCAAAGTGTTTTTCCAGTGACGACACAAACGTCATTAATACGTCATGAATCTGGTGCGATGCCGACTACACCCCCTACATGCTCCATCTTTTTTCCCTTTCTCCCTCTAGTGGACGTGTGTGTACGAGTTCCAGGAGGGGGCGCCCACTCGTCCGCTCGTCTCTCCTCGCTGCTCCCTTCGCCTCACCCACTACATAGAGGAGGCCAACGTGGGGCGGGGCTACATTAAGGAATTATGTTTCAGCCCGGATGGACGGCTCATCTGCTCCCCCTACGGCTATGGCGTCCGCCTGTTGGCCTTCGACGAGCACTGCGGTGAGCTGGCTGACTGTCTGCCTGTCCAAACCAGCTGCCTCAGGGAGATCCGCTCCATCTACTCGCACAGCGACGTGGTGCTAACCACTAAGTTCTCACCAACACACTGCCAGCTGGCCTCGGGCTGCCTCAGTGGGCGCGTGGCCCTTTACCAGCCCAAGTTTTAGCATGCAGTCCCGACAAATAAGGATGCACTGCAGACCTGGGTAGAGAAGTTCTAATGAAGGTTGATGATCTCCTGAAAACTGTCGTTGCTGGTATATTAGTACATTGTTCATACAGCCACATATTTTCTATTATTTTAAACCCTTGTCATCTAACATATGCAGGTATTTGTTGTGCCGATTAAGTCGTATTATCTCTTTAGTCTAATTTGGTATGAATTATAAAAAAAAAAAATCTAATGAAGTTACATTCAAAAAAATCTCAAAACGTAGGAACCCTTAATACCATTTACTAGCATTTGTTTTAAAGTGCTCAGTGGCCCAGATGGGTGGGAATTACTGCGTGCAGAGTTTTTATAGTGTCATGCAGTCGTATCCTTATTTACTTGTACTTGTCTATTTGTATATTGTGATTTTTCAGAACCCTCTTGACCACAAACTGTAATGAAAACCCACCTATCTGACACCTAAAGAAAACCATAAAGATATTTAAGCACTTCTAGACCCAGGTCTGCAGCTGTTCCAGACTGAGCTGAGTTAGGTGGGAGCCATCAGTTACTAATATGAAAATAAATAAATAAATAAATTAATTAATTCATTAAGACGACAACCTCAGCTGTGGCCCCCCGACTAAGCTCCAGCAGTGAATGGAAACATTTACCCTGCATGACTCTAAACTTAATGAAGAAGAAACGCAAAAAAAGACTTGACCAGACCGACGAAGAAGGGCCGTTTGGTGTTGTTAACAAGACCGCCATCCTGCAACACGGCGTCAGTGAAAAACAAACTCTGCAGGTGGTGTGTGGAACTTTTTCATACTAAACATCAACGCTGCTCTCTGTAGTAGAAAACTCTGACTTGTTTTAAGACTTGGGACAAAAACACTAAGAATGCAAACCTACAGACACATTAATTAATCCATTCAGTCTAATGAGACAAACAGCAAACAGGCGCTCGTATATGTCGCCTCTGTTGTCTGGAATCGTCTCAACACGGCGTGCTCCGCTGCGGCTTGTGTCGCTCTCAGCTGCTCCGCTTTGCTCATGCCTTCTTCTACAGGTGCTGCTTCTCTGCTCATACAATCGGAACTTTGACCCCCTACTTCAAGGACCTGCTCATCAATGCCTTTCTTCTTCGCCCGTGGACAGAGGCATCTCCTCTTTTTGCCTGTCACTTTTTTCCCTCCATACATTTCCACCCCGTCACGATCTTTGTTGGTGTATTAACGTTGGCACTACTAGTAGCACTGGGATTTTCTTTCATTTGACGCTACACTCACTACACGAGATTTTGATCACTTCACGTTTCTCCTCACAGTTTGTGTTTTAATCTTGAGTCAGAAACAAAGTTTTCACTACGACATTTTCCAGAACCACTGCACAGAACGGTGTTGCAAGATTTTCAAGGATAATATCAGTTATAATTACACATTTCTTCCCATAAGAACAAGGCTGGCATTATTTTATATATTCTACACATACAGCATGTTAGTCTACCTTTTAATACTCTGACTTACGTACCTTGCCACTGATAACTGCGGAAGGTGTAAATCTTTAAAAACCACCCACAAATGTGTAGTTTCACTTTTTAAAAACCAGCTGGCCACTGTAGTTTTTAGCAAACTATACTCAAACAGGAGTAGACTGTTTTGTGGACTACTTTAAGTGGTGGATGGATACACATTTGGTGCTCGTGATTTTCAGCAGCAGAAGGGTGTTTGTGGGAATGAGTCAAAATAAACTACAATGCCCATGTTCAGATGTCACTTCAGTAGTGTGACACAATGATGTGTTTTTAATAGTTTCTTTAAATCTGTGGAGCTCTATGGCATCAATCTTTACTATACTTTTATATCAGTCCGTTGTCAGTTTTGGTCTTTTCATTGGATTTACTGGCTATAAGAAAATGTAGATTATTGCAAACCTCACATTAATCACTTGTTTGTTGACTGTTTTGGCTAAAGAAGTTGCCTCAGCGTTGTTTCTTTAACCTTTCCAGGGTGAACATGTTGCCAAGAATGATTTGACAGATTGCTTTCTGACCTTGTACCTCTTGTTTTGGTTTTTGAAGTGTGTGTTGATTCACATGAGTTGTTTGATTATTTTCCCCTCATTGCATCCAGTTTCTCACTTTTACTATGTTTTCATAAAACAGTCCAACAAGGTTTTTTTTTTTTTACATTTCCTCCCTAAGTAGTGAACGGATTGCTTTGACTGTTTTTGACTGCAGATGCTTATGTGTTTGCAACCAGTAGAGTACAGCTGCTATAAGAGCCAAGCACATGATGTGCATGATGTTACACCTTACTGTAAACTGGGAACAGCACATGCTGACTGACTGCAGAATAGATAACATGCTGTTATGTAAACAAAGGATAGACATAAGTGTATACTGCTATGCATACCAGCCTTTATGGAGATTCTCCTTTCTTATTTGTGAGAGGTTGATGCTCTGTGTGGAGCAGTCAGATGCCAAAATATGTTTTGCTTGGACAGGGCAGTGCTTCTCCTCTGTAGTGAACAGTGAGCTGAGAACTAACAATGATCATCTGCTGTTATGGATTTGAAAGATGTTTAGATGGGGCAGATATTTTAATCTTTTTGAGAAATATATTTATTCACCATCCTGCAGAGAGTTAGGTGAGAATGATGCCACTCTTATCTTTTAATAGTACCATAAAGCAGAGGGCACTGTTGCATGGATGTTGTTATTTTTTTTAGTGTTATTCTGATTTTGAAGTAGTTGATACAACACTGACAGTATATAGACACTACATATTTTTGGTTCATTTCCACAGGGTCTGATGACCTGGACCAAAATCATTCTGCTTCATTATACCCGAGGAATTCAGAACAAAAATCATCATTTAAAAATGATCAGGTACTTGGCCTTTATTTGAAATTATTTGAAGACTTAACTGCACTGAAACTTATAAAAGTACAGCAGAATGAAGGAACATTTTTGACTGAAATATTGAAGTCTAATTAGTCAAATTAGTCAATTTCAAAGGTATTTTAAGTCACCTATAATCATTATATAACATTTAATGGTTTAAAACAGGCCATAATATAATTGAAATCAGAAAACTATTCTAGTTGACATCAATAAGATGAGTTTGCTAAATGTTAAAAATATGAATGACAATAGTAAAACACATCTGTGAAAAGTTAAATAGTTGATTTATACATTAAAAACACATTTAATGGTTGTATAGCTGCATTAATTTACCAATATGTTATAACTAATGTGTAAAACAGTTGTATATCTGTTATAAATGATAAATAAGAAGGTTAAAAGTGTCAAAATAGCATTAATGACAGTAAAATAGTCAACGTCCCTGCAACAGCGCCACCTGCGGTCACACGTTGTGTTACAGAATATGGAACTTAGCTTAGCTTAGCATAAAGAGTTAGTTGGCTAATGAAACACTCTTTCATTACCCTGTCCGGAGGTTACAGAATACGCCCTACGAGCACCTTTTGAGCTGACCAGTTAACATTTTACAACTCGTTTGTATAATCAGTACAGAAACACAGGTTTTAAAATAAATTAGCCGCCGACTACTTCCTGGTCGGGATCAGTAAATCTCCTGAAATTTTACCGGGTAGCTTAGCAACTGCTCACAACAAAGAATAACGTTAACTAAATTAACGTTAAAGCATAATTCCGGGAAAAGTGGGGCGTTTTTTGTTTTTTAAAATTTGTTTCTGTAGGAATAGAACAAACGATGTGTGTTAATTGGGGTTAAGGTGCCGAAAATGGGAATTATTGTTGAACTTTGTCTTTGTCTTTGGGCTTGTGCTACATTCACGTAATGTTGGCAAAATAGGAAAACATGGTTAGTCCTAGTTTAGTCAGCCAACATGTTGACATGTCTGTAGTTTATTTGGACGGGGAAAGATGGAATCGGTGTGAGAAATTCCTAATGTTGTCTTCACTCTTAATTAGAAATAGGAGGTTGGCGTGAGTGGTTTTCCTTCTGTGCTGCTAAGGCTCAGCGAGGTGACGTGAACGCCTCACATGACATTGAACTTCTCCACTAACTCAACATCAAAAAGTTTAATTTGCGATTTTTTCCAAAATATTTGAGAAAAAATTTGGAAGATTGAATTTGGAAAATTGAATTGGATTTGCTGCTTAAACACAGATGTGACCTGATAATTCCCAGCTCACAACATGTTCTTGTATGTAATGAGGAAGAATACTTTTAACACTTTGTACCTCAGTTATGTCCCAAAAAGGAGTTCATTTCACTTTCAGCTCAGTCAATTCAGGGATAACTACATTTTCAAGTTGCATGCATTAAGAAATAGTAAATAATTTAGCACTAAATAATTTAGCATTAGTTGCAGTCATTATTAAATGTTTTAATTGACTGAGCTCAAGGCGAAAGAACCAGCCATGCTGTATATTCACTGCTGCTTTTATTTCACTTATATTCACAAGCTCTTCGGAGCCAAGTGTCTTATCTGCCATTTTCACTTCAGGTATAGCAACAAAGAAACTGGGTTCATTTTTATGGGTTTGTTCTTTTGTGTTTTCTTGTCAGTCCTTGTTCTGCGTTTTAACCTGTAACCAATGTGGTTTAATTGAATGTTCTCAGTAGTTCTGTTGTTAGCTGTGCACCATGACCTCACAACTGGAGGAGGAGTAGACAAGACATGAAAACATGTTGAATTGCTCGCACTGTTGTTTCCTACATGGCTATACACAGCAAGTAATCCCAACACTGATACTAAAATGGTACATATTATCACGTAAATAAAAGGTTGGCTTCTTTTGCATTGCTGACTGTTCTGTGCTTGACTCCAGTATTTATGTTTTTCAGTATTTTCTGCACACCACAATTCAAATTTCACGCCTGACATGTTCAGAAACAACCACTAGATGGCTGTCAAATTCCCCCACTACAGAGTCCAGATAAACCCCAGTAGCCTGGTAATCAATCCACTAACTTGTAATTAGGCTCAGGTTTTCACTTCCACTGAAATATTTCAACTTGTACTCGAGGGATTGCTGCAAGATGTCATACAGAAATCCATCACCATAGATTACTAAACATTCACATTTGTTGGAAATCAATGTTCATATAAATCATCTAAAACATATAGAGCTCAGTTATAGAAGACAACAAGTGACCAAGAACAAACACAGAATTAACTAAAAGAGACACAAGATATTCTAAAATTACCCCAAAGAGACCAAACAAAAACTCAAAATGACCAAAGAAAAAACACACGCAACCACCTAAACATTATTTTCTGCTAGAATAGTATTAACACACGTTAAGCCATTTGTATTTCAGTTTTTATGGTCCTGTTGGAGTTCAGTCAAACAAACAGGTACAGTGTTAGAATACAAATGTCACATATCAGACCAGCTGACACTGAAATCCTCAACTAAGTCTCTTTACAGATAAGTAACAAACACTAAAGCATCAACTATAACAAGGAAATAAACAGGTAATTTACCAAAAATATAAAAACTACTGAAGTGAGTTTAAACTGCCTGTCTGTAAGGGTGCACGTCCATTTGAGTGACGTGTAATTTTTAACCCTAAATCTTCCAGCTTGTGTTCTTTAATTTAACTTTTATATGAGTTTGAGTGATTGTCATGATGCGATCTTAAAGGGTCAGTTCACCCAATTAAAACACTGTTTTCTAAATGAGAAATCAGAGATGGATACTTTTAAAACCTGAGTACATAAAACTGTCTGCATGTTTTGTTATCACTATGGGGCTATGTAAAACCTAGATTTTTTGTAAATTGGGTGAACTGGCCCTTTAATGTTTGGCATTTTTCTCTTCTTGGACTTCTTCAACTCATTCTCTAGGTTTCCGGTCGTTCCATCTCCTCTCATGCTCTCCAGACTCCGGCGGACCGAGCTCTCCTCCTCTGGAGCTGCTGACTCTGCCTGCGGCGGTTGATGAGCTTGGTGCTGGCACGAAGCTTACGGAGCCTCAAGGCGCGAAGCCGCAGCTGAAGGTCCTGCGGGATCTTCCCTCCTTTGGCCCGGATCTCCTTCAGCTGCTGAAGGGGTGTTTTGGTGAGGGTGAAGTCACAGATGGTGGGATGTGGCTCCAATCCAACGTGACAATGACGCACGGAAGGGAAGTAGCCCTCGGCCCAAACCACCACCTTGTACTCACCGGGGTTCAGAAGACGCCAGTAGTCCCCGTCCGCAGCTACAGGACGTAGAATAGAGGTTGTTGATGGAGAAACAGTTTCCTGTCATTCATTTCATGCATCTGATTTTCATATTTTGTGAAAGATATCTCAAAACCTCCCCAAAATAACATCAGACACAAATTCAGAATCTAGTGGCTAACCTGATCGGATGTCATGGTCGTGGTCCTCCACCTTGATTACAGCATCTGCTAATCCCTGTTTAGTCATCTTGTCCCTAACCACACCTTTAATTCCTCTGTGAACCTGAGTGAAAAACAAACTGCACGTCAGGACTTAAATGCAGACAGTACAGTATGAAGGTGATTTTTGATGTAGCAGCTCTGAAATCCAGCTCGATCTGCAGCATTTCCATGTTCTCATGTTTTCAAGTCCACCCCAATTGTTTGGTCCTGTTCCTCTTCCTAAGAAGTGTTTAGAGACGGCTGCACATCCTCTGAGACCTCGACTAGGCCGCTGTCTTTGAGCAGGATTTTTGCTGGTTGGAGTCTTGCTTTCTTTATTTACAGAATCCTGTATCAGTTATAAAATAGCTTTTCTATCTCTCAGTGAGCAAAGTTTGACAAGTTGATCTTCCGATGTTGTCAGTCTTCATCTGCCTGATCGTGCTGCTTCAGTTTCCAAAAAAGCGTGTTAGTGTTTTGCGCTGCCCTCTCTGAGAAACTTTCAATCGAGCCCCTCATTGCTTAAAATACCTATTTTCACTTTTCAATTAATAAAACAAGTGAACTATAAGTGAATTTATTGCACAAGCCTCTGATGAGAAGAGTGTCATCTGAATATGGGCTTCACTGTCAGTGACACAACGTTTTTTACATTTATTTCTATTTGTGACCTATAAATAGGGCAGAATCTTGAATTTTTCTTCTTGTCTTGCTAATTCCCTAAAACTTTTGGACTCCACTGCAGATGCAGACTTACCTGCTCCATGTAAACCAGCAGAGACTCCTTGTTGTTCTCCCACTCGATGGGAAGTTCACTGGCATGAGGGAACTTATCACAGGACAGCTCCACTGTGACCTCGAAGCAGTTAGTGTGCAGGTAACTGAAGTCATTCATACCTGCAAAAAAAAAACAGTCAGTGCAAGTTAAAGAAGAGTAGCGTCCTTTATACATTTTATTTTGACTGTCCAATACTAGTGTTTATATACTGTACTATACTAAGCACTACACACATGATTTGTAAACTACATCTACTGGGATCATTTAAAGGCTCCTGGTGTGACTCACTGCCTGGGACGGTGTGCCAGGCTCCGCCGTTGATGATGTTGTTGTGTGCCTGGAAGTCCTCGTAGTGACAGATGCGGCGTTCAGGGTTTGCCATCACCAGGTTAGTCGAGGCGTAGACGGTGGCCAGCCATCGAAAGAAGGCATTGTCTGCCGTGGGGGTGTCTTCTTGGGGCGCCCAGTCACGGGTGCAGTCGAAGGGATACGTAACCACCAGCTCTCCGCCGTGGAGGTTCGCACTGAGCACGAAGGGAATATTCTGCATCCAGCTGATCACGGCACGGGTCTCTGGTGCAACCTGGCAGTGGTGAAAGAAGTACATTTACATAAGTTTACTACATATAGTAAGTACAATTTCATTTTTAAAAAAGTTTTTATTGCTCCCCGACTCTCTACAGTAACACAAATCAAATGAAGGTGTGTTGAACAAATCTAATACTAAATACTTTGTTTTCTTAGTGGAGTACTTGGACATTTAAACTTTAAGTAAATTTTATTTTCTTTTTAAATTTTAGATTATGTAAAGTAAAGAGTAATAGTGTCTTGCAGTACTTCCACTTGTAGTGGAGAATTTTTGTAGCCATTTACTAGTACTTTTACTTTTACAGTATTGAGTTTGTGTACATGTACCACATCAGTTTATTTATTATTATTTATTAGATTTTCACAATTTGATGCGTCAGTATGTAAACACAATTTTACTTGCTGCTTCATTTACTAAAGCAGTGTACTTCCATACAAGTTTGTGGTATTTGTACTTTATCTGAGTATTTTCATTGTCTACCACTTTATACTTTGACTTCAATACATTTCATAGACAAATGTTGTACTACTACTGCTCAACTATAGTTATATGACAGCTGTAATGATTTAAATAGCATTTTATTCAGCTAAATAAATGTATTGGAGTCCTATTTTTGTCGTGGATTAGATTTATATTTCTGATAAGTCTTAGTAACATTTCAGTGTTATTTTCTGGTTTTGTTTTAGATATTTGGTGATATTTTACAATAGTGGGAGTTTCAACATTAAAAACAAACTGTTGCCTAACATTGAGTGACAACGTTCAGGTTTCCAGGAAAACCGCAGTTTTCTTGGCTTTGAAGTAATTTCCGTATTTGAAGCTTGCATGCCACTGAAATGAAAACATGATTTTCCTCTCCTCAAACTGCCCACATGCAAAAAAAATGCAGCATGACTCACATTTGTGCACTAATAAATTGGAAACTTAAGAACTATTACCAGGGCCAGACATTTTGACGTTGCTTATGTGTAACTTTCATTACAGCATTTTATGACAGTTCTAATTTTATTATATTTATTATTTTGTACGACATTATCTATTGAATGTTACACTGTTGTACAAATAACACTGCATGTCCTTACTAAGGCATCTTCTTGAGTGTAGTACTCAGGGATGGGGATATAGTGGTTGGACACTTTGGATTTTTCCTCTGCCTTCTCTTGAGCATCCCACATGATGTTGTTCAGGTCTGGAAAATTATGATTCAGGTCGATTCCCTCAAAGGTGTATCGTCCTTCAGCCCAGCCGGCCAGTTCAGAGCCCTGAAGCATCCAGTCAACACAATCACAGTAAGTACTTTGGATAAACTGTACTGAAACTTATGATAAAATGAAATAATGTCAATCTTAGTCCTTGCTACAAAGCTGTATAGTTGTCTTCAACTATGAATGAACAACATGCATCCCCATTTTTACATAACAGTGTCACAATCTCTGTTACCTGTGCCTTCCTCACTCCTTAAGCAGATCTGCAGCCCTTTCCTTTGATACAAACTATTATATCATGTTATTTAGTCTAGTTTTGTAAAAGAAATTGTATTTAATAAACAAAAATAAACCAAACTATCAAATGTTCAAAAAGATCTTTACCCTGCTGAACTAATATTCAATAAAGGTCCAGAATAAATGTCTCAGGAGCAAAGTGGTTACCTATTCACCTAAAGATACATTTTCTGAACTACGCATGTGCTTCTGAGTTTTGCACTTGAGTGCAAACGAAAAGAAATGTACAAGTCGTTTCAAGCATCTATCACCTTGTTATAAGCCACTTCGTATCCATCAGGGTTCATAGAGGGCAGGAGGTGGATTCGTGTCTCAGTGACCAGCCGGACGATTCGTTGATTGCCCTTCTTGTATTCTCTGCATATGTACTGCATGAGGTTTAGAACGAGCTCTCGACCGAGAGCCTCGTTCCCATGCATCCCTGCAACATAACGAAACTCTGGCTCACCTGCCAAGAGTAACAAGTAGAGGGTTATTTTACTTACCAAGCAATAATCTGAGATATTTGTCTTAATGGCATTTGTGCAGACATAAAGTAAACTTACAGTAACACATCATGATGTAAATAAGCTCTGAATTTGATTGAATTCATAATTGTAGGTCAAAGTTTAAGTCCAGAGACACATGAGGAATGCATTCAATCTCTCAGATAAAACAAACTTTTGTATTTTGTTATGCAACAGCATCAAGTACGTCTACAGCACTTTTCCTAAAATCATAAGTCGATTGGCCAGACTTGATGGCAGACATTCTTAATAATAAAGCCATCAAAGACTCAAGGCATAACTTCTGATTTGGCACCAGTTTCTACTTCACCATGAAACCACAGAAACTAATCTCAGCTGTTGACACTTGAATGACCCAAATTCCCATCAAGTTCTCTTGAGACTGAATCCGTTTTATAATGTCCTTCTTGTCATTTGCCAGGAAAAAATAAAGAGAGACACACTGTACTCCCCCTAATTTAAAATTTTAACTTTTTTGGCAGATGTACTGTAGAGTGGCCACAAACTCCTGCATCTGAAGACAGCTGAAAGAGCTGAATGTGCAGTCTCAAATTTCAAACTGTTATCAGTTTGTTTATGTAAGAAAGTCTTTGACCTCCCTGTGAGATGCTGCTGCAGAAATCAGGTTGTGTAAACACTGAGAGGATGTTGAAGTTGGCCCCTAGCAGCTAAAGTCAGAGTACATTGCAAACATTCATACCTAGTTCATGTTTTCCAGGGTTATCTGAGATCTCCATGACATAGAGTTTGAGGCCCATGTAGCTCTTCCCAATGGTGTAGATGCGAGTTATGTCCGGGCACTCCTCAGTCACAGACTTCATAAGCTTCATTTTAGAGAAAAGAAGTTAAACTGAAAGGTCTTCAAATGGTTAATGTGAAGGAAAATCTGCAAACTGTTAAGACTGTGAATAAAAACCTTGGAATTACTTTTGGGGGAACCAAATTTACTCATTGTGCCTGTGTGGCCTCTGAGCCACTCATAACAATCTAACCTTTCTCATCTCTTTGTAGTTGTGGTGTCTGAAGTCCAGAGTTTCCTTTGATACTGGTTCTTGCTCAGATGAATATGTGTCAGTTGGATCTAGGAGGAAATAACATGAGATTGTTTTTCTGTTATTAATTAACAGACTGAACGACCACCTAGCCTCTGAAAACTGGCACATTTTACATACATTTTCACATAATAGTCACAGTGTACATAATAAATCCTTCAAATTCCTCATTATTACTGCTCTGTGGGTCTATAATGGAGTACTTTTACCTACTGTCAACATTACAGCCGAGTATCTCAGCCCTAAGGCAGATGGTGCCGTTAAAGTACCAGGTCTGCGGGTTGATCCGGATGAAGCGGGCAATGGTGGGAACAGGAAGCAGTCCAAGCACCGGGATTTCTGGATTCTGGTTTCCTTGAAATATCTGCACAATTCACGGTAGGTTTCAACATGTTAGAGCACATCCTAGAACTCTTTACAGTTTTTTGACTTGGATAAAATATCTTGCTTGCCGTACAAGGAAAGCAAAATATGATAAATATAAATGTTAGGAGGAGAAAAATACTTTTAGAGACATACGAAATAGTATCAGCCACTATCAGGTTAGATTTCCATAAATTGTCCCTAAAGGATTAACTTTGTCTGATATTTGGCTTAAAACCAAATACCTGTAAAAATGATCACATCGGCTACTTGTGTTTAGTGCTAGTTAGCAAATGCTAACATGCTAATAGTTAAAAGAGGTTTATTGGAGTAAATTAAATATTAAAGTTGTTAATCTTTAATCCAAAAACCAAAAACTAACCAGTTATTTCTAACTTTTCATCATCTGGCTCAAATGTGCTAACAAGCTGTGATAATAACAACCGTGACTAAAACATAATGAGCTTGGGAGACGTAAGCTAGTGATATTTTAATGAAACATCAGCAAAGCCTATTTTTTTGTTTTACTTTTAGATCAACCTTTTCCAGAAGACTGTTCAACACACTGACATGTGATGTTGAACAAAACATAATTTAGGTTCAGGTGCAGCTTTAAAGCAGACTTTACCTTTCTTTGTATTTGAATGATGCAGCTTTAATCAAGAGGTTTTAACATTTGAAAACACAATTAGTTTTCATTGTTGTTGAAGCTTCAGACATTGTCAGGTAAACTGTAAATTGCCAACAACTAATTTAAAATCACCTTATGTTAAATATTTCAGCTGTCTCTCTTTTGAACTTGTTGTTCACAGTACACATTTCACTTTGGCACAAACTCTTTAAAATCTGTTTTCCATCTGTTTGAGGTCCACCACAGCTGTTACATTCCTTAAATCAGACAACACAGAAAGTTGTTCTTACTGCCTCTTCTGTCCCGTTCATGCAGGTTTCCCAATTCACAGAGTCATTGCTCAGCTGCACTTTGTAGGTTTCCACCCAGTCCCAACTATAATAAACACAAAAACAACAGATGAAGAACTGTATCATTAGAATTTTAACAATGAATTAATGACTTGTGTTTTCATTCATTTTGTAGTTGTCTATTTCATTTTCTCCTCAGACTTTGATCTTGATACTACCTGACCTCCAGATGGAGTTTCGGCCCTGCAGGATGACCCCAGTGAACAGGGTGAGGTGTAGGGCATCCACTTCAAGCCACTGGTGCCGGTCTTTGTAGTCCGCACACCAGGCTCCATCATACAAGTCTCCATCCTCAATTCCCGACTGAAAATAACACGGTACACACAAATCTGTGTCAACTGGAGAACACATTAAACGCCAGGCTCTTGCTCTGCATCAGTCATTGCATAACTTTCTGGTGTTAACCTGATTGTAAAATAATTGCTTTCAGACTGCAACTGTTGAACTGCAGAACAAGAGGGGGATGGGGCAACGTATTGAATACCATTGCTACCATTTTCCTGGCTGAGTTTATAGAATTTCTTAGGGACTCTATTAATAGAAATCCAGTAGAATCAATAGGAACACTTTCTACTGCAAAGACCACCAGGATCAGAAACAGCTTTATTCCCACAGCTGTTATGTTACTGACTGCTTTATTATTATTATCATTATTAATAGTGCGTAGACATGGCTATTCTGCACTGTACTGCTTATTGCTCATCTGGTTAGATTGTAAACTGCATTTCGTTGCCTTGTACTTTTACATTTACTCTTACTTGTACATTTGTAATGAGAAAGAAGTTGAATCTAATCTAATCCAAAAATCACTGGGACTTTTGTAGTTTTACATGCTACATTAACTTTTAGTATTCAGCCAGAAACACTACGTTGCTTCTTCTCTGAATCTGACATGATGATGATTAAATTAATTTCAGTTTTATGGGCACAACAAGCATTTTGTATATTTGGGCATTGAGAATGAGGATTTATTATTATGATGTTCGAACCATACAGTAAGTTTCCAACATTATTTCTGCACTTGGGTCCTACCTGGCTGATATATTTCTGATACTTCTGCAGAAAAAGGTGTGGCTCCTCATTAAAATCAACAGGCATCCTTTTGGTCATCTGGCTATACCTTCTCTTCTTGCTATTATTTGTGTTTTCATTTCTCCAAGAATAATTTCTTGAAATGACCCCTGATTCAGATCTAGACTGACCTGAATATTCAGCCTCCCCCTGTGAGGACCCAATCCCATTCGCTGATAGGATGATGCCTGCATCTGGCTGTCATCAACCAGCAACGACTCCAGGCCAAGGGGAGGACAATCTAGAAGAAAACCCAAAGATAAAACCTTCTGAGCTCTGAGCATGTTTGCAGATGCTGATCCTCAGCTCTAGGACTGACTCATTATCGGTAAAACACACACTTTCTGGTTTTTCTAAGTAAACAGACTCATGGCTGATGTAATTTGAGGTCTGATCAGCTGTTTTGTGGCATATTCCTAATGAATCTGTGTCAGTTCAGTGGCGGTTTGCAGATTTTTTCCTCTGTATGTCTGGGGGTTTGCAGGAGACGGAAGATAAGTGAATCCATGGAGGGTTGAATGTAACATGAGACATGTTTGGGGGCCAAGTTATGTGAAGTCAAAGATTTAGGAAAGCAGCTAGATAAAATTAAAGCTGCAGGGTGTTTTATGACTCTGGAAAGATGACAAATTAAAGAAAAGGGAGCAAAATAAACATGTATAAGAGGGTTTGCTACAGCATTTCACATAAATTGAGGACAAATCATTTTAATCAATGGATCATTTAAATGTGAAGGTTTGTTTTTTAGGTTTTCCGTAATATAGATTATCTTTGAGTTTTGGACTGTCAGACATAAAATAGTTAGTCATTTTTTTAGTTTTTACAATAATTATTCTAATCGTTTGTATGCAGTTTTAATCAGCACAAATGCTAAATCAGCATCTTTTAAATTTGGCTATTTACTCTTAGTTCTCAAGTAAACCATTCATTTTTATATAATAAGCAATTTGCAGACGTCTCACTGTGCTAGATGAAATTGTGATGTAGGCTTTTTCTGATGTGACAAAAAAGTTTCCTAATTGCAGCCACAAACACGTTATCTGCACAAATACCAGGAGTTGACCACAATTTGTCTGTTTCATGTCGTTTTTCCATTTTAGAAATCATATAAACAGAGATGCAACAGTTGCAATGCATGAAATCCACTCTCTGCAGCAAAATAAATATGGTTAGATTAAGAAATGTTTAGGTTTGTAGGACTATAACACTTAAACACTTTTAGATCTGAACAAAGTTATAGATTTCTGCAACAAAAATAACTCTGTGAACGCCTCATTGCTGAACTGCAACAGCGTTTGGTTTTAATTAACCCGACGTCTCTCTGGCTTCTCTCTACTCCTGGTGAACAGTTCAGTACCACTAACCTACTTGGCAGAGGTTCAGATGTTCACAGTGATCACTTTTCCTTACCCAGCTGAGTTTTCTTATGGTCTGTCTTATTTCCATCTGCTTCTTCTGCGTCTTTATCTTTTTTGTTGCTGGTGTTTTTTGTGTCCAGCTGTTTTCTTGGGACAGCGGTGGTGAACAACTCTGTCTGTGCTGTCGGTGTGTGTCTGTGTCTGTGATCCTCCACAGTGACAGACTCACTCCACTTTACCGTCGTGGTCGGAACTAATGAAGAACTCTCGGTGGTTGCATTGATTCTTAGCGCTCCGGCTTTGTCTAAAAGGACTCCCATAAAAATCACTGCAGCGAAAATGCACACTGACTTTTCCATGTTGCTCTTTGTTTGCTGCTGCAGAGTGGTGAGGGGAAAAAATCCCCGGCTAGTTTATATGGAGATGACAGAGCCAGAGGTCCATCCACATCCCTCCTCCTCAGTGCCACATCCCCCTCCCTCCTTAAATTCCAGAGAGTGTGATGCAAAAAAACTTGTGCATGATCTGAACTTAACGTGTGTTTTTATGTGTTGACCCACATGTTTCAATTCAGTTCATTAAAAACAAGTGCAAAGAAATCCCAGACGAAAACTTCTCCACAAATATGAAATGTGTGGTTTGTGGCTAATCCTAATTGTTTTGGAGATCCTGTGACTTTAGCACCAAATCACAACACAAATCATCTCCAGGCACTTTACAATGTAAGATTTAAGACCATACACAATATAATAATACATAATAGAACATTATATGAACAAAGTTGGTTTTCAGTGATTCAAGTTTGACTGTATGTGTGCTCCTTTGGTAGAGAAAAAAGGTTTGCAAGTTTTTTTAACTCTGCGTTGTCAGGGTGTGAAGTTGTCAGACTCAAAGCAGCATCTGGACATGCAGCAGTCTCAAAAAAGCAGAAGCTGAAGGATGACACCTTTACTTTTTTAAAGGATTAAATAAAAAAAAACATGTTTTAACTTGCTTCTATAACCACAAAAAAGACAAAACACTGCTTTCTTCACTTCTAACATCTTTGTCCTAGCTATACCATAGGTTATGACTGAAGTCCTATAAACCTATAGTCATTGTATGTGTTGTCTTACTTCACTGCAAGTAGATCACACTTCAGCTTTGGTTTAAATGAAGTCAAACACTCTGTCAGGTGCATCCTTACACATTTGCGTCGGATTCTGTCAAATGAACTGTGCTTATCAGTTAACAGTTCATCTGGGACTTCTTATATTTAGAGTTTCATTCGAATTGCTCGTGTCCAAACAGGTTTTATCTTTTCTACATTTTATAATTGTAGATTTGACTCATGTCATACCCAGCTTCTGTTTCTTCTTCTACATTTTCTTGCTGATTTCAGGGTCCAGTTATTTTGCACGTTTGACTCCTGACAATAACGGGAAAAAAACAACACTAAAATCCATGTTAACTATTTGTACTGGACTGGTCGGCCTGCTGAATAACACCGTGACTCATTCCAACATTCTCATGGATTGAAATGACTAATTTTTCCAAAGATTTCTTTTCAAAATCTTTAATCGCCCTTTGCCATAGAAACATTCTCCTGAGCTGCAAATCATCTTATTTTTCACGCTTGATGTTGTGCTCTCCTTCCCCTTGCCGCTCTAAGTTATGCTCCAGCCTGTTCCCGGATCATGAATAAGAGTTCCTCAGACGAACTGGAACTGATAAAATGTCTAACGCAATATAGCTGAGACAATAAACAAAAAACTAAGCAGCTAATACATATTACTAAACTCAGAACATCGAATATTTATGAGACTGCACATAGTCTGAGGTTAATTACAGCAACAAAAGAGATGACACAGGTCACTGCTTGTATGACAAATTCAGAACAGAAAATGTAACATCCCCCGCTTCCTTGTCAGCAAACCATCAAATCTGTTCTGTGTTTAAGCTGTGTGAACATCACTGCGTCAGCTTTTACACACTCGGCTGTCAACATCTGGTACATTTTACTATCTTGAAATGAAAGACGACACATAGAAAAACAAGGAGTCACCCTCTAAGCTCATTATGAGTGTATTGTTTTCATGCATCTGTGTGTGCAGAGATTGCATTTCAGGTCTGTCTTTGTTGCTCTGTGTCTCTGACAGCTTTATAATGATGCTCTCTTCAGTTTCTAATGCAACAACAAATGAAGTTAAGTGGAAATACTGCTGCTTGAAAAGTTTGTTTTTTGAACAGGGCATGAGGAAGGTTTTATTTGTTTTTGGTAGTATGAAGCAAGATTTAGCACAAATAAACACAAACAAATGATACTAAACAGACATGTTACAATGTTGAGCAACAAAAAAATAACCACATAAACCTCATCCAAACAAGATACAAGTAAAATGTTTAATGGATTCCATATTTCAAGTCTTATCTATTGGTTTTATTTTATTTTTAAAGCATTAGTCAACGGGAGTATTATGTCCTGAAAGTCAATTTAACCATAAATTGTTTCTATCTGCTGTGAGAAAGTCCAGGAATGTCAGATAATTAGATTAATGCTAATTAATTAATTATTAATGCTCATTTTGACAAGTTTAAGGCTGAATAAAGACAGATAACTGACTGATTTCCTTTAACAACAACTGAGATGATACCCCAGAGGAAAATGTACTGCTCCTTCATAGTTGTTAAAGGAGCTGAGTTGAAATTCAGTTCAGCCTCATGTTAGTTTCTAGTCTGATGTGTTTCTCCTAAAATCCACCAGGAGAAATAGGTGAGTTAGTAGTCCTACTTAAGATGTGAGGCACAGCAGAGCAGCCTGGACCAACTCAAAGTTAAGTGTCTAGGTTTAATCTTTTATCAACTTTTTTTGTTAAAAGCAATAATTTATCAAACAATTTAAATTTGATAGGGGGAGGTCACACATCTGGAGAGGGTAGATAAGCAAGAGGAGTTTCAATTCAGTTTAAATGATAATTTCCCCATAGAGACCAAAGCTATACCTTAAATTATAATAATACACTACAGTTGATCTTATTTTGTATTATTAATCTGAATCTGTAAAGTATCTAAAACTGTTTAGATACAGTTCAGGTAGAATACAATGAAAAGACTACTAATACTGAGTATATTACTGTTACTTTCCAGAGGAATGATCACATTTGAAGACACAACATTACGTATTACACTTTAAACTGAATGATCTGCAGTGTGTTTACATTTCAGTTTCACTTTAAAGGAAAGAAAAATCTTAAAAGACTAAGAGAGGTAAATTAAGAAGGGTTAGACTTTTGATGGTGAAGGAATCAAATGTACAGTAAACTGCATCACATCAAAAGCAACTTCCTTCCTGTATGCAAATAATATAGAGAGAGCCAGGCGACTCACCCACACAACCAGGAAATCTACTTTCTTGATATTAGTCACCATTGCAAACGCTACGCATCTGCACTTTGTAGACAAATGTGATGCTTCAGAGAGTCATGAGAAAAACTGATTTGGTCTATGCAGAATGATAATGCACACTTCTGAAGTCCTTTACTGGAGAATTTTAGGCTTATGGGCTACATTTATTTAATACCTTTCTGATAGCTCATTTGAAATACAATCAACTAATAAATTATGATCTATTATCATGGATTAACCATCAAAGTTCACAATAAACATTTTTCTATTTAAAATGTTTAGTTTCTCTTGTGTGTGGCCCCCAACATTTGTTTTCATAGTCACCAATAAAAGGTTAAATTCTGAATATCAGAAATTAAATTAATGTTAAGTGAATTCTGAAGTAATTCTCCCATTGACTCTGTACAGAAATCAAACTTATTAAGGCTTGAACATGTTGGATTTTTGCAGAAATGTCATCAATGTAGCACATTTGGAGCAAATGTGGACTAGATTTATGATTCAAGTTGTGAATTTCATCAGGTTGAGTAATGCATTGCGTTTGTTTTGTTTGCTTCAGGTTTAAAATACATTATTTGTAAGTGTATCTGTTGAAATGATGCCACAGAAATCCATTTCTTGTTGGAATTATTTTTGCTTGTACTTGAACAAATGCTTTAGCTTAGTACTTGGGGAAATAATTTTAAATGGCACTTTTAAGTACTAGCACCTTTATTTGAGAGAAGCGCAGCAGTAGTACTACTGTAGTTGTAGAAGTAGTAGTATTGTAAACATGAGCACTACTTTTATTTTGAAATATGCAACATCTTTAATGTGATTGGCTAATGTTGTCGTGACGTGATACAGGAAGTAGCCACGCAAGCGAGTGGAACCATAACATTGCATTAGAAGTCTCTTCCCTCGCCTTCGTATAGTTTAATCACTGCTATTTCATTCAGCTTTTTCCATGACGCATATTTCTTACTATCTTTGAAACGCGGACGTTCAAGGAAAACCTATATTTTTTGCGTTTTTTGCTATGAAACATGTGGTTGCTGTCTGAGAAAGCTAACCAGCAGCAGCAACTCACGTTAGCTAAACGACTGCTCGGCTGTGATGTGTGTTACCGCGCAAAGTAAGTAAACAGTGTCACTTTAGACACAACACCGAATTAAAAACGTTGTAGTTGTGATTCTCTAATTCAGCAAATAACCAATGAAGGTCTCTAGAGTTAATGAATGGCAAATATTTCCACTAAATGCGGGATTCACAGCTAAATACTGGCCTGTTTGCTAATGGGGAGTCATTTAAGTAGCTTAACTTTGGTTCTGTTTGTGTTGCAGATGACAAGAAGAAGAACAAAGTGGTAGTAAAGCTGCTGAATCTCATCCAGGGAGCTAACAGCATGTGACACAGAAGCTCTTTGCTCTCTAAAAAGTTGGTTTCAATCAAAGATGCCTCGCCTGGAAGAGTTGGCCAACGTTGCCCTCAGGGTGCCAAGCATCCTGGTGCTGGACCTGCTGTATAAATGTGACATTGAAGGTTTAACAGAGCATCTGAAGGCTAAAAATGAAGACATGCTCTTTAAATACAAGTATGTCATCTGGAACATGTACTACCTTGGTAAGTAGGCATATGATCTAATAAGATAAGATAAGACATTCAGCACCGCAAGCCACGTACACTAGGTACAAAAGGGTAGAAAACAAGCACAGACGTAAAAATGAGGAAAGTAGTTATGTCAGGTTTATTCTGATACAAAAATGTAAACAAAGCTAAAATAAAATCAATAAATTATTTGTGGACGTGTACTGATTGTGTAATAGTGACATCTGTACATGTTTGGACAGTTAGGCTTCATGGTTTTTGTGCTTGATGCTTTGCTGCACAGTGCCAACTATCTGCCTTAATTAGAGTTGTTTTACCTTAAAATACTGTAGACCTTTTAACACACGGTGCCTAAATGGTACTGCGCTATACGAAATTCTTAAGTTTATTTCTTTATTTAAGTAAATTTCTGACTAAAGAATGATATGATTGTGTCTTGGTGATGACCTTCAATGACGGGTCATTTTCTATATTTATGTCATTGTCAATAAATCTCTTAAAGGAGTCCAAGTGCAATATACAACTATATAGAATTATTCAGAAAACCCAACAAATCCACCTCGAGGCAACAGTGGAGACGGAAATAGAAACTTTTAACAAGAAACCTTCAGCAGAACAATGAATTGTGTTTACACAATGTAATGTCTGTGAATCCACAGCCTGATATAGCTTATTCCTCTGTGTCATAGAGCTCAAAAAACTATTAAAAACACATTAGCGAGTCACATCGCTGCACTGAACGACATGTTTCTTTCTCACGAAAAGCGTGACTGTGTGTTTTTTAACTGCTCCAAACTGGGAATGAAAACCACTTTTTAAATTAGTCTGAAAGTGTAAAAAGTTCCATTCCTAGACATTTGAGCTTTTTTTAAACGAATGACTATGAAGATCTATTTTAAAACCAATATGATGATGAAAAATAAATGGTATTAGTAGAGCAAGACCTCATGTGTTGTTCTAATGTCAGCTACAGGTGGGTTCAGGTGTTATCATTGGCATTTTAGCCTATATTTATTTACAGTTTGCACATTGGCACTTTTGAAAGAAGACAAATTATGTTTTAGCAGTTCCTATTTGCAGTGTACCTCACTGGATTATTTTCATACACATATTAACTTACTTACTTATAATATGACTCTGTTTCACCTCACACATTAACCGTCTTCCCTAGTGAATTTCACATGTCTCTCCCCGTCTTTCTCACTGAAATGCCACCCAGAACCTTGAGATAAGTTACAGAGCACAGTGAATGTTTTATTCCCATGGGTGTTCTTCTTTACCTTTCAGGTCATCTGATAAATGTGGTGGTTCTGGTTCTGCCATTGAGACACATTGTGACACTCTACCTCCATATGCTCGTTGCTCTTCTCCTGTACATGGGGCATCAGATTTCCAAGTGAGATGCTGTACTACTGATACTACAATTGAATTTGTTGTGCCAGCATCAGTTTTCACTCCTGTCAAAGCTTAGCTACAATCACATAGCTCCTGTATGTCTAGTATTGAATTTGTCTGAGTATTTGTGAGCTTCTGTTTGAGGACAGTGTTGTTTACTTTTCATGCACATAAGATAAGACTGTAGGCATGTTACCTTTAAAAAATAAACTAATAACAAAATAAACAAATACATTAATTAGCAAAGCAAAAAATGAAGAAATAATTCAATAATATCCATATTTTATCTGTTACTGGAACTATTTCCCTTTAACATGATCCTATTTTTTATTTCTCACATAATTTGAGCCTTTGTCTTCATTAAACATACTTATTCCTGCATATATGCTGTACTGATAATACAGTCTGCAAACAGATGACTACAAACAAGTAACACAGAATAAGAAACATTAAAGACAACACTTCAGGCAAGTTGCTGTGTGATCTGTTAATAGTCTGCTAAAACATGCAGTGTGTATTTTTGTGTTCATTTTACAGGGATTATGTTCGCGAGGAGTTGCAGTATGGTTATGAAGGAGCAGTGTACCTGGATTCTTTGGCCTTCAACAGATTTGTCTCTGCAATGACAAGTGAGTCCTGAAACCAATATATGATAACATGATTATATAAAATTTAGGTTCGAATATAAGAAAACTACATTTCACAGAGCTTCACAGTAAATATGATCAAATTTAGCCCCATGAAATACATTTTTCCCACGTTTTCTAGCCTTAAGTTAGGAAAACCTCTCCTTCCACTGTAATAGACATTTGTTATTAGTTTGTTCCACATTTCATTCAAACTAAAGACGTGTGACCGATTAGTGCTACTGTGAGAGGATCTGGTGACTCTGTAATGCTGTGGGGGCATTCTGCTTTCATGGTGTGGGTCCACTAGTCCCCTTAGAAGAAAGGATCACTGCAAATCAATACAAGGTTGTTCTAAGTAATCACCTGCATCCTATGATGATGCATTTCTATCCTGATGGTAGTGGTCTCTTCCAGGATGAAGAATTGTCCCCATCAATAGCAAACCATGTTATGGTAATTTTATGTTCTATAGGGTGCAGTAAACTGTAAAAACCAAAATCAATATTTGAAAAAGGAACAGTAGGCAAAGGATGCTCTTCAGTATGCAGGCTGTCTAAAACACACTGGAGACACATTAGACTATCATGGTGTTTTCTGTCCACAACCTCTCGTGCAGAACTCTTTGTTGTTGAATACTGTAAAAATAGACTCTTGCTGTATGTTTGTGTTGTTGTCATGTTGCTGAATGAATTTAGAGTTGACCAGACACCACCCTGATTGTACTGGGTGGTAAGAATCCAGACATCTTAAGTGGCTGGTCACAGAACTTTTTGTATCAGTGCCCTTTCACTTTTACTAAAACCTAACCAAAATCTACTTCTTGCCTTCTGCACACTTTAACAAAAGGTTTCTACATTTACAGCTGCTGTAACTGTATTTCCTGCTCAGGTCAGATTATTCTCAGCACGCTCTGTGCCTTCCTGATGAAGACCAGAAAGGTGTGGTTGTTCTCAGCTCACATGCTCCCACTGCTGGCTCGACTCTGCACTGCTCCTCACACCACACTGCTGACTGTCAACACTTTCTCCATGGGACTGAGTGGGGCGGCGATCACCATGTTCCTCCTCTCAAATCTCTTTGTGCCATATAGTCTTGCAAGGGCCGCCTATTCAGAGTTGCTTCAGCTGGAGGTACTCTTACACTAATAATACTCATTAATCATTGCATGCATTCTGTGTGTCTGCAGCTTCCTATTTACCAGTGTGTGTACTACGTAGTGCTTGTTTAAGTCCGTCCCCTTATGTTGTTACACTAACAGTAATCAAATCTACCTGCTTTGCAGATACCAGCAGTTTATTGTAGGCTTGTCTTCAATAAATAAGGGTTAATTCCGCGCTTGTTTGAATTCTGTGATTTTAAATTTATTTTCGGACTAATTTATTTTATTTGTAATGGAACTTCACTCACAGTTTCTCTGATACCCATGATTAAAAACCTCTTAATCTCAGTTATGTGTAATTTTTTATTTTAACTGTGTTCTATTTTTCCCACTTCTTCATCACTGGTTTCGTGTCTCACAGGTGATCGAGCTGTACAGACTTCTTGCTGTGGGAATCTCTCTCTGGAACCAGTTTGCTGTCCCAGTGCTCTTCACTGTCTTCTGGTTTGTTCTTTTTGTCGTCCAGCTGTGCTCGGATACCATGTCGGGCAACGCCGCCTCAGCTGCCCATCAGGGAATCATGTTCTTCCTGCTCACAAGGTGTGTTATGATTGTAAATGTTATTCCTTTGTGTACGTTTGTTCCTGACATTATACAAAATTTAGCATCTTCTTTGGCACCACTTTTAATTATTGAACTCTGCAGTGTCTCTGAATGCTGTGCCACACCGTACTCTCTTTTGGGTCTGACCTTCGTGGTGTCCTATCTGGCTCTTGGACTGCTCAACCTATGCAAGTTCTACCTAGGAGGTTATGCAGCTGTTCAGAATGAGAATGTCATGCACAGGTGAGATGTTGTCACATATTCGGGTCCTTTTGTAAAAACAATAGTCACATGAATGGTTATTAATAGTTTATTTGCCTAGTGTGGACACAAACTTGTGGGCAGCACATGAACATACACACAGAGTCCACCTACACCCACTTGGGTGTGGACCTGCATGTTTACGCATAAATCCGATAAGGTTCATGTATAACATTTTTCTGTTGCTATTGGTTACCATTGGCAAGTGCTCAAATCAAGTAGTTGAGGCAAACAGTACATATGGTTATCAATGAAAATAACTGTGTTGGGATATGTTGTCCTGGCAAAATTATTGTCACTGAAATTACTGGGACTTAATTGTTGTTTTTTTATTCATAGATGAATTGTTTTGTTTGTGAAATGTAGCAAGTTGTGAAAAAAAATCTGCTCACATTTTCCTTTTCAATTATTAATTCATGAATTTATTTTTTGTCTAACTAACAATCCATTACTCAGATATTTAGTTTAATGTGACATCACAGAAGTGCAGCAAATGTTCACAGTTCAGAGGCAAGAAGTCAGGTGTTTTCATACACAATGACAATTAAAGGTGTTCACATTTGCATAAAAACTTATTGATCAATATAATCAGATAAAATCAATCAAAACTAACATCATAAAATGTCCAATGTGAACTTTACAATCTTCCCCACAGCAACACCCTCTGGAGGAACAACTCCTCAAATCGATTTCTTAAATTTTGTCTTATTTTCTCATTCTTGTCCTCAGAGGAGTGACTGAGGGCGTCACTCTGCTCCTGCTCGCTCTTCAGACAGGTCTGTTAGATATGCAGGCACTGCAGCGCACCTTCCTCCTCAGCATCATCCTCTTCATCGTGGTGACTTCCACCCTGCAATCCATGATTGAAATAACAGATCCAATCGTTCTGGCCCTTGGTGCATCACGTAACAGGTAACGGCAGCAGCAGTGGTTTCCACTTCTTTTTGTGTGATGCTGAGTTGAAAAAATCTACTGAAGATCTTGCATTCCTCCCTTCAGTGTGTTTTTCAGTGTATTGTTTTTTGTGCTTCAGGAGTCTCTGGAAACACTTCCGTGGTCTCAGCATGTGTCTGCTCCTGTTGGTTTTCCCCGTGTTTATGGCTTATAAAATCTCCCAATTCTTCCACATGGACTTCTGGCTCCTTATATTGGTTTCTAGCTGCATGCTGACTTCCCTCCAGGTAGTGAGAGCAACTTTATATGTTTGCCTTGTAAAATGTTAAAGAAAGGAAGCTGGATTAGTCATTGACTGTTTACGTGCACCTAAGTAATCTAGTTACAGTCTGTTTTCTCCTGTAGCTGATAATGTAGTAAGCGATGAGTAAAGAAAAGAGAAACCTGATTTTCCCCAGGTAGATTTCTGCTGGAGAACGCAAATTTCTTAAAATGAAGTACCCCGTTTTTGATCAGCTTTTTATAAGATGGTTAGACTACAGACAAATAAAGGAGTAGCTGGATGAACTGAGACGAACCCATGGAGTAATGTTTGCATTTTTAAAAGAAAAATATCTAAATCCAGTGACCAAATAACCTTAAACATAAATGTGAAATGTATCTTAACATATTCCCTGATTCTTTGATCACTAAAATACATTTGTATTTGTGTGGCTGTAAAGTTTGTCTGAAAGGACTGAAAAAAAAAAAAATCAGAAACAGTTTTTATAATATATGGATGAATCATTTGTCATGTAAAAATGGTAAAAATATTCTCATTTGAGCCTCTGAATATCTGTGTTTTTCATTATTTGTTGGACAAAACAAGATATTTCATCTCATCAGCTACTCAATCACACAACAACACAGTCACTTACTGAAGAAGTAACTATTGGCTACAGCCCTTGAGTATAATGAAGGGCTGCAATTCACATTTTTTCTATACTGCTGATGGTTTTTCATGTTCTAATCATTAAAGAAGTTCATTGTTTGTTTTTTCAGGTTACAGGCACTATGCTGATCTACTCCCTCTTTATGGTGGAGCTGTTTCGCAGCGACCCGATCGAGAGCCTCGATGAAGTGATCTACTGGGTGAACGCTGTCAGCAGGGTGCTAGAGTTTGTGGTGGCGCTTTGCGTGGTGGCGTACGGCACCTGGGAGTCACTGTTTGGGGAGTGGAGCTGGATGGGCGCTTCTGTCATTATCATTCACTCTTACTTCAACGTTTGGCTCAGAGCTCAGTCTGGGTGGAGGAGCTTCCTGCTCAGACAGGAAGCCGCAAAGAAGATCAACTCCCTCCCCAGAGCCACAGCTCAGCAGCTGCAGCAGCACAATGACGTCTGCTCCATTTGTTTTCAGGTCAGTCACACAGTCATAGGCAAAGTTAAAGCTGAGAATACTTAACAGAATATAAAATCTCATTGACTGTGTTTACATGTACCTAAATAACCCAGTTATAGTCAAGTAATATAAACAAGGAACACAGTTTTGTAATAATGAGGGTAGAAGAGGAACCTAATTACTTCTTGGGAAGGCTAATTTCAGGTTTCTAATCAACATTTAATGTTAACATGTTGACAACAGCCTGAACACAGAAAATACTAGAGTGGCGCGGGTGGATGAAAGGTGACTTCTCTACATAGAGTGGTGACTCAACAAGTCAGACTAAAACTGAAACTAACACCAGGTCCTAACTTCATACAGTTGTGAGGTCAAGTAGAATTCCGTACTTTCACACTTTCGCCCTCGGTGCTCTCAGTCTGGTCTGACAGACACAAAGGAAAGTTGTGATACATATTCAAACTTTGTACATTTAAAATCTGTTTTGGGAATATCATGAAAGTAGAGAAGAATTCCAGTCCGCATGTGCAGCATACACAAATTTCCAGTAAGAGGGTTACACAGGGCATGTAAACATGCTCCCTGTAGGCCCATATTACCCCAGTCCGTCTGTGAACAACAGGTCCAGCGGTCGGCTGAGTTGTTGTTGTTGTTATTGAACGCACTGATTGTAATTGTAGGACAGATCACAAGCTTACAGTAAGTCTTAAGCTTTGCCTTGTTTGATCTGCAGTTTACTGGCCTGTACACTGATTTTTAAGTAACAGAAACAGGAATTTAACTTAATGTAATGGGTTTAAATGAAGGAAATTCACACATTTTTTGACTGTTCTTTTCATGAAGTGCTTATAATACTTATTTCATGTGGCTTTCACTTGTTTAGAATAGTATAAGGTAAAACAGCAAAGAATGAGACAATTTTATTTACATTTTCTATCTCTTAAATTTATATCTCTCTCATCTAGTTTCATCTGTGGCTTCTCTATTATTTTTGCTATAATATTTAGCCCAGAATATGACCACAATACAATGCTGTGGTGTAAAAATATATCAAAATAATTCACAGTGATGCTTAGTTCCTCATGCACATGACAGGCACATTCACTATTACAGCTAAAATACTTAACACTGTGTTTACCTTAAAGCATGTTGTTCCTGCTTTTCCAGTTTATCCCCACTTCCTCCCTTACTGGTCCTGATGGACTGCTTTTTATTTTCTTCAACAAGCACATATTGTCTTGTCCTTGACAGTGATAACTAGTTCTCACTAAACAAGAAATTATATTTTAAAACAGAATAGTAGCAGAGAAGGTAACGATGTGATAGAGGAACAGCAGCAAGTACAGAAAAAGGAAAATAAGACTGATGAAGCGAGGAGAAATATGAAACAACCAGGTTCAGGTCTGGCCAATTTCCTTTGTTTATAAAAAACAGTTTCTGTTCCCGTACCACTAAATATACACCCCATCCACTCTCTCATGTTAGCTACCACCGCTTTGCTCACAGCTGTTGGTAGCTCAAGTCTATCTATATGTCTATGTGTCCTCAAGACACACAACAGCCAAAAGAGCTGTCGCATTAGCTATACAATAAATACGTTTTGTAATATTATCTCTACTAGTTTTTCATCATAATTAGTTTCTTTGGTTAAAATTTATTTCATTAATATGTATAAAGTAAATCTGGAATTTTACCCTGATTCTACATGTGTAGCTGCTTCTTATATTACCATCTCCATATTAATAGGACTGGTAATACATGATCAGTGACCAGGAGTCGGTGTGTTGTTGTTGTAAAGTTATTTACAGATTTTTGTTTTTATTATTATTGTTGTTGTTATTTATTCTTACAGGATATGAGCTCTGCCGTGATCACATACTGTGGACATTTTTTCCATGGCAACTGCCTCCGCAAGTGGCTGTACGTGCAGGAGACCTGCCCCATGTGTCATCAAACGGTTCAACCCTCTCAGCAAGGTCAGAACCAACCTTTTGGCGACTCTCCAGCAGCTCCACCTCAGAGAGACACAGAGCCAGAACCGGCTGCACAGGAGGGAGATTCAAACCCGAACACCGACCCACACCAGGAGATGCAGAGTGATGATGTGACTCCTGGTCCCACTGAGCAACAGCTGGAGGAGGGAGGAAGCTTTGGGGACGGAGACTGTGGTACAGAAGAAAAAGACCACCCAGCTCAAGGTCTTTGTTTTAGCTCCAGAGGAGACTTTGTTGGATTTATCAGCCCAGTGACGTGCTGCTCTTCAGGTGGCCTTTCTAGTCCCCATGATCTGCCGGGTAAAACTCTTTCTAACCACCAAGATGAGGAGAATGGAAATGACTCACCACCATCACCCACTCAAAATACTTTGAATGAGAGTGTGGTGGATTGCCAGGACTCTAAGGAAGCAGAGTTTAAAGACAGCTTTACATCCTGTTCTGGATTACCACAGCACGTCAATGGTCAACAAGATGGGCCACCTAAATCATGGAACAGTCTTAAGTCACCAGAATCAAGCGATCAAGCTGACAAAAATCAAGGGGCTGTGCCACATCCAGTGAACCAAACCTTTGATAACTCTGAACTATTAGACTGCACTAACGATTCTCAAAGTCATAAAGGTAACGGCACATGTCCAAACTTGGACCTGGACAGGCTTACAGGGGCTGAACCTGTCCCCCGGCTGTCCTCCTCGGACACCACCTTCTCTTGCACAAGCACAGACGACCATGACTGACTGCCCTGCATCAGTGCCTTGAAGGGTGTAAAAGAGCGATACTTCACAACGGAGAATTAAACACTTCTGCCTTCTTTCTGTAACCTAATAGGAAAAAATATTGTATCATTGTATTACCAGACAGTGTAATGAATGTGCTTCAGTTTAGCAAATAATGTGTCTAGATGGAGTATAGAGGCTAAATTGTGTTGGGTTAAAGTGATACCCTTAACTGTAAAAAAAAATGTATACAATTAAATATAATTAAAAGAAATTATGTGCAACTGTCAAGAAATTATCTTGCATCAATATTTATTAAATTCTAGTAGGTTACAAGTAAAAATGTTTACTTAGAACAATCAGATGACATTTACATTTCCTTTCTTCCAATATACTGATCATTCTTAATTGCAGCATTTTTTGTGCCAGCACTGTGGCAAAAGCTAAAACCGAATTTATTTTTCATGAATCAGACTTTTTGTACTGCAAACAGTCTCTGTCTGTCAGTATTAAAGTACAGCAGTGAACATGTTTTTTTATTGTATTCTCTATATTAATAAAATCACATGGTGCACACTGAGTCTGGCAACTTGTGTCAGAGTTTTAATCTGTTTTAGTTTTCTACATCAATGCATGTTTTCATAATTTATTGTGAAGTATCAGTAGGATACATGATTACATTTTACTACAGTACAGTTATTTGACAGCTTTACTTTTGAGATTTATAATCATAGATTAAACCACCTGGCAGTACATAAAGTATTTAAGTCTCAGCTTTGTTTTTGTTTTTTTTAAATTAATTATTAGAAATTGAATTGCTAGAAAATGTTAAAACAGTACAGAAAATAGTTTTTTAGTGGTGTTTGGTCCATTACATTTGATTTTTTAGTGATGCTAACTAAAGAATACATTTCTGAACAGAATAAATAAAATGGATGTCTTATGATTTTTTTAATAGATTAATAAAAAATAATGTGTACAAAGTAGTCTTCGTTTTGAGTTTGTACATTTATTAAACATATATATGGATATATTTTAGATTTCTGCAGAGACATTCAATTTATTTATGAAACAAATGTAAACTGGACTGAAGCTTCAAGTTTAACCATATTTATAATATAATATTATATAATATATTATTTCAATCAATAACTAAAGAGTCATTTGTAACACAGTATGGAGTCAAATCACAAATAAATCCAAATACAAATTAAGCTTTTAAACACTGAATTAAGGTTAAAAAATAGTTTAAAATGCAAATAAACACATAGTGTTGCTGTGATCAGTGGTTGTCTCTAATTGTTAGTAGGTGCATTATGAGATATTTAAACTTTTCTCTTTATGAAAGTGACGTGTTTTTACTTCACAATCACACAAATCAGTCTGTGGTTATTTTTTAAAAAGCAGAGACAAAGGACCTGTGGGTACATTTTCCTTAATGAAACAAATAAAAAAACACAGAATGCCAATTAAGTTCCGAACCACTAATTAAACGCTGACATGTCCGGACTTCTCGTGCAGGCTGTGACCAATCTGCCATCACATCCGCCCCGTCACTCAGCAGCCGCCGCACCGCCTTCAGCAGAAAGCTTCAAATACAAGTAGACAGCCGCTAGTTGGCTAACGGCATCGAGCGAAACCCAAAGGGAGCAGCTTTGTCGACCGGAGTACTTCACTTGGCACACGCACTTATTATCCAGCCTGAGCTGGGTGGATAGAAATACGCCGAAACAAGGAACTAGGAGGAAATTGGGGTTATCGCAGGGCGGTGTAGCGTCCGTGGCTCTGATAAGATCGCCAGCTAGTTTTGTTACGTAGTTCTAGCTCGCTAGCCTGCTAACTGCGCTAGCTCGAGAAGAAAGGCCGTCGAGTTGACCTAGCGTCACTTCTTTAACAGGTGGCACAATCAGCCTGGCATATTCTGGTCGCCCTTCGTCGCTTGGCTCGGAAAACATTAAAATCAAAGAACAGGACGTCGAAAGAGGATGGCTCTGAAAAGGATCCACAAGGTAAGCTAACGCTAGCTAACATCGTCCATGCTAGTTGGCTATCTGTATCAGCTCGTCGCGCTAGCCTCCCATGTCGTAACTTACCCAGCGCTTTTTCACAGTATAACCTGTAAAACACGGCGCTTAGCCTCATCAGAAGCTGTCATGTTTGTGTTTGGGTGTTTTTATAACTGTGTGGGCTCTTTAATTTTTCCTTTTAAGCTGGCCGGCACCGTTTAGCTATATTAGCTAACATTAACAGGGTCGGTGTGTTTGTCGAAGTCGATTCACGGCAACAAAAACGAGGCCGCACGAATTACCCAACACCTCGTACCCTTAATGAAACGCATACATATATTTTAACGCTGTCTGGTAATGTTGGGGAGGTTAGGGTACTGATTTTTATATTTTTACAGCAGCTCCACGTTGACTTTGTGGGTCTCTGCTAACCGTGTGAATGTTTTATAACAGCGGCCCATGACTCATATCACTCACTGACTATGTTCGTAGTCAGATGTGTTCATGATACATTTCCTTGGTATGTCATCCTATTTGTTCTCAGCCTGTGAACATCACAGGGTGTGTGTGTGTGTGTTCTGGAAGTTCAGTGGTGCAACAGTAGAATAAAGTAGAGGAGCAAGTGTTCACCCCGTGGTTTTATGTCTTCACTCTGCAGTTTACTAGAATCTCATTTCAAGGAAATCCATAAACTTATGACATGGTGTGTATGTGAAGACCAGGGTGGGGCGGTGGCCTCCGCTTTACTCTAAAATAGCTGAAGGCTCTAAAAATAACAGGCTGTGGTGTTTATGTGAGTATATATGTTAAGGTTTCATCTTGCTTTTAACTGTGGGGATGATAACAGAGTGCCCCCTCCTGTGAGCTGGTGTTCAGTTGAACTTGGAGAGATAACACCAGCAGGAATAAATGAGGTGCACAGTGCAGCATCTTGCCTACTTTGCATTTATACTAAGGATGCTAAGTGCTACTTAGTCCTGCACATTGATTTCAGATCATGTCTTTCCCATTGTTTTGTCTCTGCAGATTACGGATATCTAATTGGTTATTGTTCTAAACCTCTTTTCATTACAGGAGCTCAATGACCTGGCACGTGACCCTCCAGCACAGTGCTCAGCCGGCCCAGTGGGTGATGACAGTAAGTGTTCGCAAACAGTTTGACTAAAAGAAAATTCGGAAGCAATCTAGAAATGTATGTACCTATATTTTCGACATAACCTAACTTTTACAGTGTTTAAAACATAATTACTGCTGTAAATGATCATAGTCACACTTTAAGCCATTTTTAAAGCTGACAATACAATAGGATCCAACACTTATTAATATTATTTTTTTAATTAAAACATATACAAATGTAATTGTAACTTTTCTTTGCTGAAAATCTGACTAACATAAAAACCTAAAATTAATCTTTTGCGGATAATGTTAATTACACTGAAAAGAACATTTTTGTTATTCTTTTACTCACTAGAGACCAAGCCAAAGACTGATAATATTGCTTAGCATGTGTAAATGTGCTGTTAAACTAAGTACAGGTCTGAGAGTGTTGGTGCAAAGTGGGGAAAACAAATCCCTAATTAAAAGACAACACAAGCAATAATAATAATAATAATAATAATAATATTATTATTATTATTATTATTATTATTATTATTATTATTATTATTATTAATAATAATAATAATTGACAGTGACAAACACTTTTTAAGGTAAGATACATTTAATTGCATGTTTAAATAATAGTAACTCAAAATCATCATGATTCTAAAACATGGCTAAAAATACACAACAGGAAATAAATTTACGGGGAAGCTGTGAAGACGGTTTAGAATCATAGTTCCTGTCAGATCACATACCTGTGACCTTTACCTGTTTGCCAACATTTACTTTCTGTTTTCTGCAGTGTTTCACTGGCAAGCCACAATCATGGGACCTGTAAGTGGACACTTTATGACATACACTCTTGGCCTCTTTCTGCTCTGAAGCAATGTCATGTTTAAATTTGTTTCTGGTTGCTTTAAATCTATTCATGAGATAAAGGTTGAAATTTGACTTCATAATGTGAAGCTTTGGACAGAAGCCTGAGATCCTCCTTTTTAAAGTATGTAAATGTACTTTTCTTTACTTCTTTTTACTTTCAGAGTGACAGTCCATATCAGGGAGGTGTTTTCTTCTTGACAATTCATTTTCCAACAGACTACCCCTTCAAACCACCCAAGGTAAGACAGTATTGTTGATTACACTTGTTCTGTATTTTTGCTACTCTAACTGAAGGTCTATTGTCAAGTCTATCAAACCATCATGTTACAAAGCAGACAGGTTTTGTTACATAAAAATAATAGCAAATGTGTACACTGATTAAAATCGGTATGTCGTGAGCAATTCTCCATTTATACGTGATGTTTTTTTGGGCACTCGGAGTAAACAAACTTATCATGTAAATGAAAACTAACCCAGCCATTAGGAATCATGGAAATGTGTTGTCAGCTCAACAGCAGTCATACGGCAAGTAATACCGGTCATTCCAGAAATTGATAGTTGTGAACTTCAAACGTCACTGTGTCGTGTCCAGGAATTTCAGTTGCGCAACACCTGGTGATCGTGTGTTTGGTAAGACTCAGCCTTATCTGATGTGTCCTCACTGTTTTCATTTTTCTTGTTTTTGTGTTTCAGGTTGCATTTACAACAAGAATTTACCACCCAAATATTAACAGTAACGGCAGTATCTGTCTGGATATTCTCAGATCACAGTGGTCTCCAGCACTTACTATTTCTAAAGGTAGGAATAGTCATGGAAGAACACTTAACAATCCTTATCGCTTGACACTGGGGTCTGAAACAAACGATAAGCCTTTATGGCCCAATCGATAAGGATAACCTTCCCTGCCGGGCAGTAGCAACATAAATGTTTCAAAACAATCTTAAGTTGGTTGTTTTGGATGCCTCTAAATGCCATATATCAATCCTAGAATTTTTTTTTTTTTTTATTAACACTTAACTTGACCAAGTCATTAAATCCTAAAGGAACCGGGATTGAAATGTCTTTGGCAAGTATTTTATTAAGTTGTTGTGCATGTTTGTTTTGGACGCATACGGTTTAACACAACATATGTTCTTGAATATGTTATCTCTCACGTTTGTACTTGTAACAATACTTATTGTTTTGGGTTATTTAGCCACCTTGGTTTTTAAATATTAGGAGATAAAGTAAGCATTGACTGGACTGACCAGAATAAAGTTAACTTATATTAAGTGTTTTGTTTTTTTTCAACTAGTTGAAATCATAAACCTTTATTTTAACCTCCATCTTCCTTTTGTTGTAGTTCTTCTCTCCATTTGCTCACTCCTATGTGACCCAAACCCTGATGACCCACTAGTGCCAGAGATCGCACGAATCTACAAAACAGATAGTCAGAAGTAAGTATATATTTGTGGTATATAAGTGTGGCAAAGTACTCTTGAAAGGAAAGAACTGCCCTATATAATTTTGTTTTGGCGTTATTTATTCACCTGTACAAACCTGTGAGTGTAGTATGTGACGAAGTTTCACCCTGTCAGGTACAATAAGCTAGCTCAGGAGTGGACAGCGAAGTATGCCATGCTTTAGGGTAAGGCCAAGAGGCAGAGCTGCATCTTGGTTGGTGTTCTGATTGAATTGGGACACTCTGGTCCTATTGGCATAACCAGAAATTTGGATTTCTGTTATTGCATATATGACTGCACTAATATCTGCCTGTCTGCACATACAGAGTAATATATCTGAGCGCTCAGATATTGGGTTCAGGTTTTTACACGCACCTTTCAGATAGAATCTGTTGCTGTAAATAACTTGGAACCTTTCACCCTGAAGTGCTGCCCACAGCTTAAATAGCTTTGTCTGAGCAGTTGTGGTTACCGCTGATGTAAGTTAGAGAAACAGATGCAGCATATATAGAATAAAGATTTAAAATATATATATATATATATATATTATACATGTACATGAACACGAGTTGTTCCTCTAGTGTAGTGAGACATTTTAAAAATAAAATAAGGCCCCTTTAGCTAGATTCTAAATAAAAGTCCCACCAAAAGTAAATAAGTAACTGCACAATCAACTTGTCATCCATAACAGTAAATAATGATGGGCTGTTTTATTTTTCACATTTATTGTTGCGTAATTAAGCAGTTGTCGGCAGGCACTGTCGTGAATAATGTTCTTGGTGATGTGTTCGAGGACACGCCAACAGTTGGCTGCCAGTAATAATTGGATAAATGAGCAATGACGTATGATTCTGTAACGGAGAAGATAAACAATAAGAATAATGTGAGTTTCTGTTGCTGTTTGGAAGCACATTATTAATCCTTATGTCAGGCAACAACTTGCAAAACAGTTTTTAAACGGCATTAAACATTTTAAGAAAACGAGAATCCCGTCCCTGTGACAAATTTATTTCCAAATCTAAAAAGAAATAAATTTAGTGTACTGAAATGACGGGATGATTACGGTATCTAAATATGCATGGTTTGGAAGATTGCTGTAAGTGTTTAAAAAATGTAATTTGTTTTGTCTGATTCATTAGATCAGGTCGTGTTTAAAGGAAGCTCTTGCTGGTAATTGTTAGAATAATTTTAAGACTTACCATGCCTACTATTAAAGCTGAAAGGTAATAATTAAGTTCATTATGTAGTAAGCTGCATTTGTCCAACCAACCTAGTGTTTAAGCTGCCAAATATCCAGTTTACAACTGTGTAAAATTGATTGCTGAGAAATGCCTTACAATACGATCATTGATAATGAAAATAGTTGCTCTGCTGAGCAGCTCGTTAATCCAGCTTCATTATTTTGTATTGAGTCCTGTCCCCTAAATGCACAAAAGGAATTAAAACATAAAACGTCTAGTTCGGATGTTAGTTGGTTCTTTTAACATGGTTTCATAAAAGCTGTATAAGCAGGTTTAGTGGTGAGTGAACTTAACAATCATGAGTTAGCAGAATGGTCTTTGCATGTAAACGACACTAACTCGGCATGAAATGTTTTGATCTTGAAGAAAATCGTAGCCTTACTGTTCCTGTGGTCGTGTACTGTTTCAAATTAGGAACTTGTGTATGAAGTGTTGTTGTCTTGACTTGTTTATAACTGAACAAAGTTTGCATGTGTTTTAATAAATGTGACACAGTGATGTGGTGACGTTGCTAATCTTTTGTCTCTTTGCAGATACACCAAAATGGCAAAAGAATGGACACAAAAATACGCAATGTGATGGCATCGTGTGGAAAGCTGGTGGGAAATGTCGCTCGTTCAAACTAAAATTCCAGGATTCTGTTTTTTCTTTTTCACTTTATTATTTTTTGTTAATCAGAGCATTTTACCCCCTCATCCTTTTTCCACCTTCGCGCTCATAAGAAGATAGTGTTTTCTCTCTAGGACATGTGCCAGTTTCTGTGAAGTTTCAACTCCTGTTTTGTATGGAGTTTAAAAAAATATATATATCACCATGCTTCTGAACACCTGGCTTGAGCATGCTCCAGTAAGAGTTTTCAACCCAAAATTGGTGATGTTAGTAATTTACTCTGCACACACTTGGTGGAATCTGATGCTGCCGGTCTCCTGATGCTAAACAGCATCTTGACCTCATTATAATAATGACGTAGGGTTGAGATTTACTTCATAGAGGACAGGGTTTCTCAGCACTATTATAGGGAGCCTAACTTGGAACATGTGAATTTTAAAGACTCAAATTAGCAAATTAACAGCAGCATTTTATTTGAAAGTGGTAAAATCTAAAATGGGGAGGAAACTGTTTAGAGACTCCTTTTAACGTTCTTCTGCTCATTAGCTTATTAATATAACCTGAGAAAAGAAGTGTATCTTATTCCACTATGAGTGTGTACAGAGGAGCACAGCAGTATATATTAATGTTAAGAAATCAAAATATAAGAACTTCAATGTTGTATTTTATGCATGTTAATAAAGGTAGACTATTATATCTGATGTTTCTGCAAATAAAGTGGATTGTAAGACTGGACAGTTGGAAAAAATTTGGTTCCCCACAACGGCTTTCTATTTCTTTTTGTTATTTAGAAGCCAGTAGATGAGACGTTAGTTTTATGCCCACTCAAACACTGTCTTCTTGTAGCCCTAAAATAATGATGCAAAGCTAATGGTTGATAATCAACTCGTGGCTCTGTTTCTTTTTAGTTTTCCCTTCAATAAAGTTACTTAAACCATACAACTAATCCCTGCGTTGTCTTTTCTCATTTGAAGCCACATTTACAACTGTTACGATCTTTCTGCAATAATCACATTTACAGTCTCAAACTATTTAAAAAAGAATACGATATTACAATTAAAGTAAGTTTTAAATCCATCCTTTATTACTAGAGGAAAGCAGAAAATTGAGAAGGCAAAATTAAATGATTTGTAAGCTGACAGTTATAACTTATAACTGTCAGCTAAGTTGCATTTTCTATTATTTAGGGAAGTGTGTAATAGTTTAGTCAAATGTTCTTAAGTGGTTAAAGTGCATGTCAACATTCGCAGCTGCAGACTTGGTTGGTTAAAGGTGTTATTGAAAGTTTTATCAACATTTATAGAGTGTGAGGAGCAATAAAAATGTATATATTCACATTTTATCAATGTGAAACTAAATATTACTGGTATCGTACGGATAAGTAGCATACATCCAGCTGGTCAAACTGAGATAGTAAATGGTCATAATAAAATAAAATAAAAAAGTTAATATAACAAATGGTAAGACCATGATCTGCTGTTGTAAATGTTAATAAGCAGTTTATAAATTAATTTAGATTCATATATCCCAAGTCATCAGACAGACTCTATACATATATATATATATATGTGTATAACTGATCTGGGAACTACTTAAACTATTGAATTTCTTTATACTTTTAATGGTCTTAAAACACAGTGGTACCATAAATACTTAGGACCCATATAGATGGTTTGTCCTGTCTGGACCATCTTATACCAGCCACAGGAGCAACTGTTTAAATCATTTATTATAATTAATAAATCATAATAAAGTTGATGTTAAAGCCATACAATAAAAAAAAAAAATAAATGTGTGTTTTTATCTGTGCATGTAGCCAAATGTAATAAAGTATAAAAAGTATAATGTCACATTTTTGTTGTTGTGCGAAAATATTTTTAAAACAATTTCCGCGCCTAAATTTGTCCCAGTGATCACGTGTCACGAGTGGAGTCACATGACAAACACGGAAGTGTCCGTTCAGTCTTTGGAGGACTGTTTCGTGTACTTACCATGCTAAGAAGAAACTCCACACTATGACTCTGCGTGGAAATATTTATCTTCGTGCTTTTTGCAGTGTTTTGTTGTGTTTGTATTTCGGAGTTTTATCAGGTTTTTCCGCAGTAACGGAACAAAAACAGACTGAGAGTCTGAACGGTAAATGGAGTCTGTCAAACTCCGACGGTTCAGTGTCTCTACCTGCTCAGGTGCCAGGATGTGTTCATTCAGCTCTGCACCAACAGGGATTCATCCAGGTAAAACAAGTGGACGGAGAATAAAGTATACATGCACTGTTCTGATTTCACCTACAGCATGATTTTATTGTTAAAATCTATACCCTATCTTCATATATCTAATCAAATCTCTGCCTCACTTCTGCAGGGATAAATGTTGATCTAGTGTCCATGACATTGGACCTTTATTCATTAGACATGTGTTATGTTAAATAGATAGCTTAAATGTTTTCTTTTTTGAAGGTGTTGTCAAATGCCTGATGTAAGTGCTTTCTGTGTTTGGCTTATTCCTCCCTAATTATACATTTTTAAATGCTGAATAATTTCTCTTGTAAATATCACAGAGCCATAGTTAATATCTGAAACTGAAGACCTTTTTATGCAGAATATTGAATGCATATAAAATAATAAAAACATTTTAGCACCATATATTTATGTTGAAACAGTTTGTCTTGTTGCTAAGAGAAAACCTTCTGATGGTGAAATAAAATGTACAACTTCAAATACCTTTAAAATATCCTTTAATCTACACTGAGCTGTTGGATTACATTAGATTTTATATTGAATCAAGTGTATACTGGAATAATAAAGGCTCACTCACCACAAACAGGCTTTTATTGGCACATTTTGCCTTATTTTCTAACAAATTCACTCATTATTAAATTGCTACACAAACCTGGCTTTCTCAGGCCCTTCAAGGATCTGGGGTCTGAATCTTTTGCTCACTTTGTCTGGTCACACAACATTTAAATTTTTTTTTCTCAGGACCCATATTTCAGGTTTAATGATTTGTCTTATCGCTGGATTGCATTTGACAACTGGACTTACACAACCATATTTACTGTGTCTGCCCAGCTGAGGTCAGTATAATGATTTATGTCATTGTTTTAAACTGTTTTCTGTATCCTGTCACTGAGTCAATTGTGTTTTTTTCTGTATTAACAGGTCAAAACAGAAGGTGCTTCTTGTCTTCGATGGTGCGGACACTGTTGCATCAGTTTGGCTTAATGGAATTACTGTCGGCAAAATGAACAACATGTTTCAAAGATATGTAAGTTACGCACAACATGATCAGTTCACAACACAAAGACACATTTTCTTCCCCATTTGTTGGCTTTATTTAAAATATCATCTGTTGTTGGTGTGCAGGACTTCTCAGTAAGAGACATGCTGAAGGACGGGGATAATGTGCTGAAAGTCAGCTTCTTGTCTCCAGTTCTTTATGCGGCTGAGCAGAGGAAAGCTCATTCTGCCTACAGAGTTCCTCCTGAATGTCCTCCAGATGTCCAGAAAGGAGAGTGTCATGTCAATTTCATCAGGAAAGTGAGTAGATTCCTCCTCCAGAGTCCTGGCATCAAATTGCATTCAGGTGAAAGGTGCAACTCAAAAACACTCCAGATGTATGATATTCAATTAGTGACATATTCAGACATAATTTGCAAATGTTTGCAAATACTGTTAACTAACACACGAAACTAACGCAAAAAGACGTATTGGACAGCAGGTACATAAAAGAAGTGCAACATGGGGCGATGGTGATGGCTCACGACTGTTTGGATTAGTGTTAGAGCATTAGATGCCGTATTAGGATATAGTAAGTAGTAGTATAGTGTGCTGTATGTAGATGGATTTTTTTATTTTTTTTATTAATTGATTCATTTTTAACCCTGACTTGGTTTTTAAAGTGTTGGATTTGTTTAAACTTTTCTTCCTTCTACCTTCCTCTTCATTCAGCCTGATTTGTCACTGTTTAATAAATGACCACAATATGTGATACTGCATTTGGACAGTGTTTATTTCACTATGCACCTGAATATTCGTTCACTCTGTTTTGGTGCAGGAGCAAAGTTCTTTTAGTTGGGACTGGGGGCCTTCATTCCCAACAATGGGACTGTGGAAGGAAGTTCGACTGGAGGCGTTTGATGTCCTGCACCTCATCCAGGTTTCATCTGTTCCTCTGTACAGTGCGTATCAAATACTTTTAATAATTAAACATACACAAAAATCAATAAACTAAAAGAACCACTGCTGGAATAAACAGCCTAAGACAAATTAAAACTTCTTTGTTGCATAAGAGCACTGTTAACTTTAAGCTGTATGATTTTATTTCTAACCTGCTCAAGCGTCAGAGAGTCATGGGAACACTTACTGTATAGTCAGTTTTCAGAATTAGGCTTTATGTTCAATAGATTATTGCTCTTGAATTATCCCACCTCTGTTTCACTGTGAAGAACACTTAAATATGTCTCTTCTGATGTTTTGTATTTATTTTTAATTTAATCTAGATTACAGCCTCTCTCAGTGGAGACTCCAGGTGGAGCTTCTTGTTGATTCCGTTCAGACAAGGAATTGTCAAATCACACTTTCTGTTCCTGAGCTGGACTTTGAGGAGACCTTCCAGACACAGCTTCTCTCTGGAAAGACCAAGAACACCTTCATTTTGTATATAAACACGGTACTTTGTGCAGTCTGATTTAACTGGTAAATGTAAAAAATGTGACTAGTTTGATTTTCAGTTTAAAAAGGTGCTGTATCAAAATAATTGGTTGGGATATTTGTGAATTATGGTGATTAGTAAGAAGTGATATATTGATTGTGCAAAATGTAAAGTGTTTTGTCTTTTATATTATTTTACAGAGTGTCCAGGTGAAGCTGTGGTGGCCCAATGGACACGGCAATCAACCTTTTTACCAGATGACTGTCAGAGGTTTTCAGGACGAATATTTAATCCTGAATACAGAGACTAAGGTCAGAGTTCACTCCCTTTCCACAATTATAAAATCTTCAATAGTATATTTACACATTTATTATTTATCTGTGCACTTAAATACCTCAATTAGATATTGAATTTGAAACTCAGATAGTATAATGCAGTAATGCTAACAAAAAAATGCTCTTTCATTTTAATGTTCTCTGTTTCCTCTGTAACAGTGATTTAGACAGTTGCAGTAAAGATACACAGGTCTCTTGTCCATTAAATATGATTTTAACTTTAAATCCTTCATTAACCAAGAATTACAGTGTACTGCAGAAGACATAATTGCAATATTTAAACTAGAAGGTTGTATTGAAAGAGATGATTGATACTGAGCAGTGGGACAAAACTAAATGAATTAAAATTCATTCACTGTTTTTATGGAGGCTGACAGTTATTTTGATCTTAGTCTTAAAGTAATGTATAAATTCCAAGATTGTCAGTTTGAAGTACTAGAGCCAATAACATGATTATATCTAGTTTTAAAATTGAAATATATCTTACAGAAGCTTCTTAACCACTGACTGTGATAGTAGCTGCACTCAGTCTCTCTGCAGGATTTGTTGGTGCTTGTCTGAACAGGATTAATACTGTGGGGGTCACACAGAAACTACTCTGTGTAATACTGTGCAGTGTTGATGTGCAGTAAATCTGTTCTGCAGGTGTATTTTCGTACAGTGGAACTTGTCCAGGAGCCAATCGTTGGGTCTCCAGGCCTGAGCTTTTACTTCCGCATCAATGGGAAACCAGTTTTCCTCAAAGGCTCCAACTGGATCCCAGCACACTCCTTCCAAGACCAGGTCACTCCTGCTGTGTGAGTTATGTTTGCACGTGATTCCTGTGTGTTGAGGATAATATTAATAACAATTGATGACTTTAGCAACATTTCTGCTTCCCGTCTTAACACAGAGGTTGTTCATTAATGAAATTTAACACGCTCTCTGTTTGTCCTGCAGCTTGAAGAACTTGTTGCAGTCAGCAGTGGATGCCAATATGAACGCCCTCAGAGTGTGGGGAGGAGGAGTGTACGAGCAGGATTTATTCTACAGCATCTGCGATGAGCTTGGAATCATGGTAACTGCTGCCACACCACACCTATAAAATCAATATTTCTAATACAATATCATATCTATCCAAATATATTTTACAGACAGTTTTGTTCCATATTTCTGCATTTCCTGTTTCACTGCAAACTCCATTTGATTCTAGCAGAGTTTAATAGGTGGTATCTTTGAAAACTTGGAAACTAATTGAATAGCATTTGACATGATGAAAAAATTTATTAATTATAAATATAAATGATTAGATTAAGTTTGAGAGTAAAAAAATAAATAAAATAGAAAGTAAAATAGTGAGATAAAAGTATGTTTTAGTGAAATAATAATAAGATAAACATGTTTTTGAAAAGTTTTTATATAAGGCACAAATTCACCATTTTGAGATAATGGCAAAATTTTAATTTAAATGAGTATAATTTTATGAGGTAAAAAAAAAACTTAGACCTTAGATGTCAAACTATGAGAATAAAAAGTCAAATATGAAATAAAAAATAAGAATTATAAGATTAAAATAATATAGTTTGACATGAACTGAAATTATGAATTAAAAATAAAAAGGTTAAAAAAAAATCAATTAAAAACACATTTTAACTAACTCACATTCTACCATGTACCATGGCCGTAAGTCGCCTGTAAGTCTCAATCTGATGTATGGTATATTTACTGCCTGCACAATTGTTCTTTGTTCATTGGGTTTATGTGCAGTGGGCTTATAGGCTTAGTAGACTTGGGAGTCCTGGGAGTTTCTGTGCAGTGCTGAGTCAGTCCCTATTGTTATACTTTGATATTGTTATACTGCTCGTTCAGTTACAAGATTCAGGTGCTAATCATCTATAACTTATCCATGTTTTCTACATCAGGTTACTAGTTCCTCCTCTGATACACAGTTTGACAGATGTTTCCACTGCTGTTGATTAATAAATAAATCACTTTATTGATTTAATTCGGGAAAAAATCAGGAAGGTGCAGTTCCAAAAACTAGCATCACTGCTCAAATGATTCATGAGCATGTAGAACAGATGGATGCTCAGTGTCAAAATTCGTGTCTTTAGGTTTGGCAGGACTTTATGTTCGCCTGTGCGATGTATCCCACGGAGAACGCCTTCATACAAACAGTAAGAGAGGAGGTCGCCCAGCAGGTGAGTGGAGTATTGTTTTATAGTATTTATATACTGTACAGACAACAGGACGTGGTTTTCATGCACCTAAAATACACAAACAAATGTCAAATTAACCAAAACAAAACAGGTATTCAGATTTGCTATTAGAGCAGCTTTACCTTTAGTACTTTCTCTTCATGCCCTGTTAACCAGTGTGCACCTGTGTATTCAAATTAAACATATAAATCTTTGTCTTGGTTCAACTGTGCAGGTTCAGCGTCTCAAGTCTCACCCCTCTATAATCATTTGGAGTGGGAACAACGAAAATGAGGCTGCTTTGGCGACAGACTGGTTCAATATCTCAGTTTCCCAGAGGCCCACATACATTAAAGACTATGTGACGCTGTATGTGAACAACATAAGGAAGATTGTTCAAGACGTAAGTTTTTCTATTTTAAATAGACGGTCAGGATCAGGTCAGAGTGTTCCAGATTACTGAGAGGTAGAGAAAACACCAACCCACTCTAACATTTATATACATCCAGGAGGACCACAGTCGTCCGTTTCTCGTTTCAAGCCCGACAAATGGAGTCGAGTCAGAGCAGGAAGGATGGGTGGCAGCAAACCCGTACGACACTCACTACGGGGACACTCATTTCTACAGCTACGTTTTGGACTGCTGGGATTGGACGACCTTCCCTCGAACACGTTTTGCCTCTGAATACGGCTTCCAGTCCTGGCCTTCCTTCTCCACTCTGCAGCCGGTGAATTAATAAATGAATCTGTTGTTATTTAAATGCAGGTTATTACTGAAACATCTGTTTTATGTTGCGATGGTCGGGGCTAAATACGTCACAATAGGTCTTTGAGAATAAAATGGGTTCTGCAGAAGAAAGGTTGATTTAGATTTTTGAAGCTTCATAATTGTATTATCTTTATTATTTTTCGTTTGTGATGTTTCAGGTCTCCGTTAAAGAAGACTGGAGCTACGGCAGTAATTTCACTTCCCATCGTCAGCACCACGAGGACGGAAACCAGCAGATGATGAAGCAGGCAGCTTTACACTTCAACCTGCCGAACTCCACAGAGCCTTTGAAAAGATTCAGAGATACTCTCTACATCACTCAGGTGAAACAAACAAACCCCCATCTGCAACTTCTGCACAGATACAATTACTCACAATTGCTCTACAACTACTACAATATACTTTGAATTAAAGTAGGTCACTATCACTTTGACATTGTTAAAATGTTCACAGATGATGAGGAATTCCTTCTTTTAAACCATCAAACTAGTTGTTTCAACGCTGCTCACGTGTAGTAATGATCATATTCATCGTCCAGGTGATGCAGGCTCAGTGTGTGAAGACTCAGACAGAGTTTTATCGGCGAAGTCAGAGCGAGATCATTGATGGTAGAGGTCACACTATGGGTGCTCTCTACTGGCAGCTCAATGACATTTGGCAGGCTCCTTCCTGGTCATCAATCGGTGAGTGAGCAGATCTTCAGTTGTTTATTCTTTGAACCTTGTGTTTTAACAAACCTGCGGTCATTATAATTTGTTTGTAATGAGTTTTATTGAAAGTTAATTGAGATTTTAAGGAGTTTCCTTTTGATCTCAACAGAGTTTGGTGGGAAGTGGAAAATGCTGCATTATTTTGCACAGAACTTTTTTGCAGCCGTCCTTCCCGTCGGGTTTGAGGATGACAACACGCTGCTCATCTACGCCGTCTCAGACCTGGATCACAACCTGATGCTCAGAACTGTGGTACATGTCAAATAGTAAAGTCTATCTTTACATTACATTCAATTTTCAAGCCACGTCTGTCAAAACAACTCACTGTGAATGCATTCGACCTCCAAAGGAAAGTGACTTGAAACACAGACACACAACGATGTAGCGTAACAAAAAAATGCTGGAAAAAGGCAAAACTCATGGAGTGAAAATAAAGTTGTGATTCATAAAAGTGTAGATTGTTCCAGGAGGAGCTGAGGATATGGTTAGAGAGATGTTAATCTGGATTACTTTGTTGAATTTAACGGTCACGTTGGTGGATGTTGTTCTGCTACATCCGTTTATTTTTGTCGACCAGGTGACTGTGTATTCCTGGGCTGATCTGGGTCCTGTGTGCACGCTGAAGTCGGACCTGGTCTCGGTTCCTGGAGGCAGCGCCATGGCCACTTTTAAACAGCCAGTCGCCGCCCTGCTGGCAGGATGTGGACGCTGCACACGCCTCACCTGTCTGCTCACCTTCCACCTGGAGGACCCCAGTAGCGTCCAGCAGGGTCCCACCAACCACCTGTTTCTCTGCTCACCCAAAGAGGCTCAGGGCCTCCAGAGACCAAACATTACCGTAAGTGTTGTTATTTACTTTATGCACGATAAAATAATGCAATAGAAGAGATGAGGAGTTTATTATTAAACCTTTATTATTATTATTGTAGTTTATTATTAAATTTGAACCTTAAAATTCTCCAAATTCATGTTAACTCATGACTGACACAGTGTCTCTGTCCCTGCAGGCCAAGGTGCACGAGTATAAGACCGACTACACCATCACCCTCCACTCTGCCGCCGTCGCTCCTTTCGTTTGGCTCGACGTGGGAAACATCCCCGGACGTTTCAGCTCCAACGGCTTCCTGATGGTTTCTAGAAACGTGACGGTTAGTTTTAACCCTTGGCGTCCCACCAGCGTAGCAGAGCTCTCTAAATCTCTCACCATCACATCTTTAAGGGATGTTTACTGAGCTGAGACCAACCTGAGTCCACGATGACATTCACCAAAGTGCCGAAGCAGCAGAGGGGAAAAGCGGTGACGTCTGCATCGTCTCATCTTTTCTCAGCTGTTACTTTTAAAGAGATCTGAATGTGTCTAAACTCTTCATTGAAAATTTCCAAACAAAGGAAATTATTTTATGCTGGCTTGAAGGTTTCAGCTACAGGGTCGAGGCACTGTCCTCCGTCACCAGCAGAGAAACTCTGGGACATGCTAGGCCTTTACATGATGCTTTAAATCACACAAAAACCATGAGACAGGAAAGAAAGGTGCGAAGAACAACACAGTTTTAAAAGAAGAATGAAGCAGCCAATATTTGCTTAGTTCATTTGACTCACTCCTCACATCTTAATGATCCTCATCATCAGATTCATTAATATTAAATGGCTTTAAACTTAGCCACTTAGCCAAATCTAAGATGTTGTTATACTGTGATAAATCATTTGCTGTTGCAGAGAATAATCTGAGCTAAGTCTGATCTGACCAGTGATTGTATATTGTGCACTGAAACCTATTTCCTTTTTGCACTTTTTTGCACATTATTCAGAGAATTCACAGAGCAAAGACTGTTCAGTACAGTTTGTAAATATGTTTTTGACATTTTTATTGTTCTGTTTTGTTTTGTTTCATTGCCATCATTCAGTTCTCATTACATCGGTGGTGATAGTTGAATACTTTTAAGTATTTTAAGTAATAAATTCACACTGATTGTCAGGAAGGTATAGTTTTCTTTATTTTTAATGTATCTTTAAGTTTATACCAGCTCACAAACGTTCCCACTCAATGAGGAAGGGACAAGGATTCTTCAGTCTCCTGTTTATTTTTCCAGTTGTATCTGATCTCCAGATGTGTTGTATTGGTCTTTTGTCTTTGTGTTTCTGCAGCTTGAGAATCTGTTGAAAACAGTTTTTTAAGCCATAGGAAATAAACTTTTGTTGTTGATTCAAATGTATCATGGTCTCTGAAAACCTCAGCAGTTATTATGAAAATAGTAAATTTACTGATCGATTACCAAAGTGCTTGGGTCCATTTTTAATTCCTAAGTTTGAGTTTCATATGATTCATTTTGTCTATTAGCAAACAAACAAACCATAGTTCCTGCTGCTTCTCTGGCTCTGGGCCGGTCCGGGTGCAGGCTGGTCCTACAACAACAAAACAATTTAATTACTTCTTAAAAAACAAATAATAATAATAATAAGTTCTTAAAAATAAATGTACAATACTGTAATTCTCTGTAGGTGTGGACTATAAGTATGTGTAAGTGATGCTCAAAGACATTCCAAACATTTCTACTTCAAGTACAGCAGTTATTTCATAAAAAGATTAAGAAGAAAATGAGGGTTAAACAACTTTTATTGATGTCAAAGACGCCAGATTCATTTTTAAATGTCCGTACTGCTCTTGTTTTAAACTTACAACAGAATAACCTGTTTCTCTGTAGACGTCATACCTACTATCAAAAACAGTCCATTTATTCTATTTATTTATTGTATTTATTCTATTGCAATATCTAGAACAAAGCCTTATAGTTCAGTGGCCTTGTAAAGATCAGTAATAAAAGAAAATGCTACCTCGATGCAGTCAGATCAGATATCGACTCTTTGTTTCTTTTAAGTGGGAAAATGCTTCATGTGAAAAAACTAAAGTCACAGTTTTAGTTTTAGACTGCAAACATCTGCTGTCCAGTACAGTTTCATGCTAAAGCAGCTTTACTCTTTTTACAGCACATTTTACTGCTAATACATTCCTACTTGAATAAATCAAATAAACACGGAGTTCAGAACTTGTTTCTGTGGAACATGATCTAATTACTGTCTCCACCTTCACCTTTGAATTAAATCCTGCAGCTACAGTTTATTATCGCATCACACTCAGTGTCCTGCAGGGATCCTCAGCTGCCACCAGGCGGCGGCAGTGACCTTTAAACTTTAACCTCACCTGTTGTAATGTTTAGGATCCTTTTGTTTTTCAGACTTCCAGCTGTTTCACCGTCGCACTGACTTAGGCGCATCTGTAGACGCACTGCACAACCACAAGGGGACACTTAGCACAACAAGTCTGTGTGTGTGTGTGTGTGTGTGTGTGTGTGTGTGTGTGTGTGTGTGTGTGTGTGTGCGTGTGTGTGTGCGTGTGTGTGTGTGTGTGTGTGTGTTCGTTGTATATCTACTGAGAAAAGTCGGTCTGACAACAGAAAGCATTCAAACGTTGAGCGCATGCGGTCGGTCGGTCGGTCACCTCCATTTTTTCTACTTAATGACTTCTCATTGACTGTGATCTACTTCAGACAGTTCCTGCAGGTCAACCAGAGCACATCAGGAAAGACGACTACTGGAAAATAATTTGACTTAAACTAGAAAAGCTGCTAAATCAACAATACAAACGCCGGTTTTTGCGCCGACTGTGCCATGGATCTGATTCTGGACTGCGTAAAACTCCACGGACCCAGTGATTTCTGAGTAAAATGCTTTCAGTGGACCAGGAGTAGTATATTGTTTTGTTTTTTAGTGGAGACTTGGATTTCGAAGTCAAGATGTTTAACTCAAGATGTTTTATTTCGTGCGTCCTGGTTTTTGTCTCAACCTCCCAGAGCACACGTGTGACTGTTGGAGATGAGCGCAGCTTTTTGGAGAATATTTTGCGCTTTTATGGTGAAAACCAAACAATTTCAACAGAGAACCTGGAAGATTTACTGCTGTTGATATCAGCCAGAAGACCTGTGTCAATAACTGAGGAAAATCCACTGGAAGATGAGGAGGTGAATATCTGAGAGCTGATAAACCCATAATTTAAACAAATAACATGCTTCTTACAGCAGGTTCAAACAGGGTATTTATGAAAAGACAGTGAGTTCTTATATAATTATTTACATTTTATAGAAATAAAGATATTTGTTATACAAGCTTTAAAACTGTCTATTTATCCTAATAGTTTATTTTATGTGTCATTCAATGCTAGGACTTATTTATGAGCATTATAAACATTGAATTTTTTTTTGTGTGAATTTAACCCCATAGAAGATCAATAAAGTGTTTCCTTACCTTGTAATAAAGTTTATAGAAGATAATTAGAGAGCGTAACAGCTGAGTTCTGACTTTTTTTTTCCAATTTCTGTCTTAAAACTTGAAATTCTGAAATTCAGAGTTTAAAGTCAAAATTCTAAGATTAAAGCCAGAATTATGACTTTTCTTCCAAAACAGTCTGAGACTATTTTGTTGGACTTTTAAATAATTGATTTTTTATGGATTTATTTATTTATATAATTGTTGGAATTTATAATTTGATTTTAAAATCAGACTGAGAATTAATCTCAGATTAAAGTCAGAATTCCTAATCTGAGATCAAAGTGAGATCTTTAATAACTTGTTGGATACAGTCACTAATTCCCCCTAAATAATAATTATATGATTATTGGTGGAGTATAAAACAAAAACACAGGGAAGATTTTATAGAAAAGATTTTAAACGTGTCATTCTGTCCCTTAGTGTCCCTCAGCAGAGCAGATCTTGATTCATTTTGGGTTCAGTAACATCAGTCAGCTGACCGTGGAACATCTGGGCAGGATTTGTCCTGCTGTGTTGACCCAGGTGCTGCTGCCCTCCTGCCCCTACTCCACCCCCAAGGATCTGCCGACTCTAGACTACAGTGGTGAGTTGCTTCATCCCAACTGCTGCATGTATCTCTGGTTTATTTGTTAAGTCCCCTGCAACTCAAATAACCCACAGTTCAAGGCGGTTTGTTTCCTTAAATTGGGTCTGGCAGCGCTTTTATCCAGCGACCACAATACTAAAGATTTTTGGACAATTCAGTGGAAGATGACACCTCCACAACCAGAATACACTATATTTCTTATCACCTCTACAGTGTCGTGGCCTCTCAGAGGTTTACAGACCTTTGTTTACAATATTTCCTGTACATTATCTAAATTAAATATCTAAAAAGTGTCTACCAATTAGGAAGAATAATTTACATTTGATTGAGAAACTCTTGAAATCAATTATAGTGAATTAAGATTTGTGAAAATAAACAACGTGACTACTGAAAAGTTCAGCTGATGATTCACAGAAGGTAAAACGACCCACTAACACACTTATCTTCCTGAGAGAGACGTGGACCTTTTTAAAGCACAAAGTGACACAACAGAGTAAACACAACGGGATCTCAGTGTGAACCTTTGGTAAAATAACATAATAGTCAGATTTTTGAGTCTCTACAGTTCAAACATTCATAATCACTGACTCGGCTGTTTGTTCTTTGTTAGTAGTTGGAGTCTGTAGCTGGTTTAAGTACAATTTTAAGGTGCTTGTACATACTGTACTAAACACGTGTACGTATCTCCTCGTGTGTCAGCCTGAACCTTAACTGTGTCATTTCATCACCTCTGACCTTTGTTTCCACTCTTGTCTTTTTAATTGAGTCAAAAACTCCATCATCTCCTGTGGTGGAGCCGTAACTCCCAACTCTGTCCACTGACCTCTGAGAGTCACCGACAAGCTGTTGCCGCTGCAGCCAGCTGTGACTGTTGTTCATGATGCATGCTGTTTCCTCCACCTGGTCTTATGAAGAGATTTTTTCTTATGGAAATAAATAGCGTAAATAGTGCTGAGTTACTGTACGTGCATGTTTGGTTCCTTTTTCATAATAAACATAAACAGATGTGAAAACTTTCCAGCAGAAATATCTGCAGGTGCTTTTTACTCAACACTATACCACACAGAAGTGCTTTATAGTTGGATATAAAGAGGTAGTAATGATGTATTATAATAAATGTAATACTGTTTCTGTCACACAGGTTAAGTGTGGGCTCATTCAGCATCATTTCCTATTTACGATTTCCTAAATTGGCCATGAAAATGTGATTTCAAATATTAACTAACACCATTTTTCTAAGCTGATAAAACACAAACAGATCTTTCGTACTAATATTGAACAGACGCAATAAACACACAAAATGATGGTGGAAAAAGTAAGTGAAACGTTATTAACGTTTGGAACCTTTGAATGCTATAAAAAGAGAAATACAGCAACAAAGACCTCAACAAAACAAAACAAAACAAGCCCAATGATGATTTTAAATATGAATGCTATGAATAATCTTTTCTTTCCCGACAGTCTGGGGCTATGGGTTTCTGGCCGTTACTGTGATCAACCTGGCAGCTCTGCTTGGTCTCCTGCTGATCCCCTTTACCAAGAAGCCTTATTTCCCTAAGGTGCTGACCTACTTTATTGGCCTGGCCATCGGGACACTCTTCTCCAACGCTGTACTTCAGCTCATACCAGAGGTTAGTTCAAGATGGAGTCGATCACAAGGTCAGAACGTGGAACAGTAAAAACCTTTAATGCAACAGGAACCTGGATCTGGAGGCCTCTGTCATTAACATTCTCCTGTTAATCCACAGGCCCTAGGTTTTGATCCCAAAGTGGACAACTACGTGCAGAATGCAGTTGGAGTATTTGGCGGGTTTTATATCCTATTCTTCGTGGAGAAGATACTGAAAATTGCTCTGCGGTTAGAGCATGAGGTAAGTTAACCAAAAGTTTACTGACATTATTCGTGCAAGGTGCATTTCTTTTATTATGGAGTGATCTCATTCAACCTTTATTTCCGTTTCCATCAAATCTTGGTTATTGGCTGATAAATCAGAGGAAATTACTTTGACTTCCGTGAGGGCAATTACACTTTATGGGAGTGAAGTGCGTTATTTTTTTAAAATCTAACTCCTGTGTCAAGGTCACAGGAAAATAAAATATGTACAGTATGTTTTGTGATAGGACAGATTCCTAATTTTGATAAGTTTAAACTCTCACATGTACTTAAATTGGAGTTCTAGCGTCAGAAAAACGACAAAACTGTAGCTACATGAAAGTTAAAATTTTTTTAACATTTTGCTGTTATAGTTTTGACTTCTTCCTAATTTACTATATGGTTTGCAGAGTGATGTATCTTAACAGCCGTGGGTTTTGTACAGCAAGTCATGGTCCCAAGAGGATTAATCCGGCAAAATAACTTTGGTGTTCATGTGATTTTTCATTTAGCAAACAGCAGGAAGCTGCACACACTCTCTGACATCTAAAGAATGGGTTGCCATTTAAGTTTGTGCAATATTTTGGTTCATGGTTAAAAAGTTTATCAGTATTTTATGTATTTATTGTTAATTTTATCTGTATTAGTCTATGGGTGAATTAATTAAATCATGGAAATCTAAACCAACCAAACAAGTCTTTAAATATTCTAAGCTTTTTCACTCAGGATTATGTACTTATGAGGGACTTTTAATAAGTAGCTTTGAATGTGAAGGTGTGTGTTGAACCAGGTCACTAAGTTTATTTATGTGTTTCTTTGATTGGATAAATTAGGCCAACGTCTGCACATGTAGGTGGAATAATGCGATGTTTCCCATTGCTCAGACTTAAATGTGAATTATATTTTGAGTCTTTTTTATGTTCTGTAAATATAAGACTGCCACATATTAGGTTATGACATATGATGGTCTTCTTCTAGTGTAAATGAATCTTCTGTTCTCTCATCATCTGACACCTCTCTTGTCCTCAGCATGGTCACAGCCACTTCAGTCCTGCAGCACCCCCTCAAGAAAACGACCTCCACAACGGCGACGCACTGGGGAAAAATAACTCCATCATTTTGACCAACATCAATACCATCTCCACTGACCAGAGAAACCGCAGCCCGGAACCTCCAACACCAAACGTGACACCTTCTCAGGTACAAATCAATGCTCCGATCATCTATAACGTGGATGCTGACTTATGCAGCACTTTGTGTTTTATGTCAAACTTTGAATTTAATCAACTCTGTCTTCACACATGTTGATATAACCTGCAAAACATTGTGCTCAATTATGTTTTATCTAATGATTAGCTCAGGTCAGACTTGTAAAAAAGCTTGTAAAAAAAGGTGTGTATTTCCTGAAGCCTAATCTGAAGACATGGCGTGATTAGTGGTGTTTTTCTGTCCACCATACAGTATTGTACTATCTGAGACACACATGACAGGAAGGATAACTGCATTTTAAATATCTTATCGCTCATTAGGATATAAGCTCCAACACTGATTACACCCTTGTGCAATAAAAGCTAAATTGACAAACAAGGCTATAAAACAATCTGTAAACACTACAAATTCCTCAAATGTGACTTATGTCTGCGTCTAGTGCAACATGACCTGAGGGCACTGAACATCAGCTGAAATACAGTTGCAGCAGTGCTTAGGAGGTATAGGGAGAACCATAACATATGAGACAAGGATGCTGTGGTTGTTTTAAAAAAAATCAATGTGGCATTTCACTGACTTTATCACAACATTATTGCTCACAAAACAATACAAAGACTAGATTTTTCCAGAGAACACAAAATAAAACCAGAATAAATAGGTTTGATCAAATGGCGTCAAAAGTGAAGGCATGGATGGGCAGGAACATGCAACATGGGGGAGGGAGTGTACTGATGTGGGGCTGCCTGAGTGCAAAAGGTGAAGGGGATAACAAGTCCAGAACAGAATATCACCAACAAAGAAAAGAAAATTCTAAAAACAAATAGTAAATACTTTGTTAATTTAATTAATTAATTTGTAATTACTCATTAATAGAGGCCCAGTTATTACATGGAAAAAGTGAAATTATGCAGATGTGGAGAGAGAGAAAGAGAGATCAAAAGCATTTAGACAGCCGTGGCATTTGAATGTGGTTTGAACACTTGCCTGGAGTCGTATATTAAGTCAGTGACACTGGTGATTAGAGCTGCTGTTAAAGTTTAACAGTAAAATCTTGGCTTTGAAGGGATCAAAATACTAAACAAATAGAGACACGGTGACACTGAGAGATCAAGTAGGGAGGCCGAGCGCCTCAGATCCTTCCCCTCCTGGTAAATTCTCCTTCAGGAATTTTTCTTTTTTTTTTTCTGACTCAAGCACAAAGACTCATTGTTTGTCTAATAAAAGGGGTGTTTTGTCACCGCAGAGTAACTTCAACCAAGTCCCGAAAGCTCTGTTTGTGCCCGTCTGTTCTCCGGTTTCCCATTAGAAACACTTGTGCCATTATTTGTAATTGAAGATTTCTGTTCATGCCGTTCATCCATTAAGGAAAAGAAACTTTCCTGTGGCTGATGAATCACAATCTGTTACACTTTGCATATTATGAACATGTTTTGTTAACTCTTTAGGTCATATTTTCAATTCTTCCAAAGCGAATTACAAGTGAGGTAACAAAGTTAAGTCTGTGTTTCAGTTTTGTGAAATGTAAGAAGTTGAATATTGATAGAGTTAAGTAGATTGTTCCACCATCGATGGATCACGGAGCTCAAGAACTTTGTTTGGTCCTTTGCTGGGCAGTGTGGGGCCCACCCAACACCATTCATTTGCAGAGCACAGTGGGTGAGAGCGATTGTAGACCTGGGTGCACAGTAAAGGCGCTTGTTGACCTCTGAATGACCCCTGATGCAGGCAGCCAGTGGAAGCTGGTGCAGAGATATGAACAGTGATGTGATGTGTGTCCTTTTGACTGCCAAAGTCAGGATGAGGGTGACAGTGCCTAAACAATATAAGTATTTGTCATAGCTGGGTATCCCATTTACCACCTCCAAGACCATTCAGGGTTAAATCAGCAGCCTTACCATGTTTTCCTTGACTTGGTTTGTGATAATTAGCAAATATCGGCATCAGGTTCCATTACAGTGAAGACGCTTACACGCTAATGTTAGCATTTAGCCCAAGCATTAGTTTAGCCTTGAGCTGCTAATGTGACTGTACACTATTAGTATTGTTCTACAGGTGAATCCAAATATATTTTCAAATACAGTAGTACAGTTAGAGTCGATGCAGGATATTGTGTAATATTGACAGAAGAAATACTTTCATAAGATGTCTAAAGTGAAATGTTCAACTTTGTCCTTTATTTTCTGTGAGTTTTGAACTTTGGGTTTCAAACATGGAGAGATCATTGTGCGTTATCTTTGCAGCTCACTAAATCCACACATCACTGTTTGCCTACGACTCTTCTCCAGCATAATCGAACAGCAGCATGCTGCCTTTAAAACAGTCCCGTCACTTTTGCAGGATGTCCAAATGTCCGGACTGGTGTGCCATTGGCTGCGGGGACAACGCATCACCAACATCAAGACGGTGGCGTGGATGATAACTCTGGGCGATGCGCTGCACAACTTTATTGATGGTCTGGCTATTGGCGCCTCTTTCACTGTGTCAATACTGGCTGGGTTCAGCACATCCACTGCGATTGTATGTGAGGAGTTTCCCCATGAGCTTGGTGAGTGATAAGCAGAGAAAGGCCTTTGTTTAACCTCTTCACCCCCATGTGAGTCATTACGAATGCATGTTGTGCAGTCAAACATTTAAACCCACAGTTCTCTATTTGAAATAGTTGCAGTGATCCCAAACATACCAAAGATAACAATTGAGAAAATTTGTTAAAAATAACTTAAACCATGTGGGATATTTCCACTTCCGGCCATAAAAACATCACAGAGCTTCAGTGAAGACCTGGAACAAGGTGATAGAGAATACATGATAAAATACAACAAGATGAGTTTTCCAATCTTAAAGGTTCTTAAGGAAATTAAATGGATTTCAAATAGTTAACAGAAAGTTATCTTTTCACTCAATCTGTAAGGCTGAGTATGAAAATAGGATCTTTCTTGAAATCTAAAGACAAGAAGATTTGTCTGTTTGTTTTTACACATGATTGATACAAACACATGCAGAACCCTATGTTGTGGTTCTCCACCTACAGTCTAAGACAAAATGATTAGCCCCCAAGGAACTGTGGAACATCTTCGTAAAAATCAGCCTAATGTTTGCATAATTTATTTGGTAAAACATTCATCAGAGTTAGGGTCCCTAGTTGGTACATTGTGAAGTGTAAAATCAATTGTTTTATACTAAATGTAGTGGTCGGAATTCTTAGCCCCCTTGTGATTTTCTTGCTGTTCAACCACCTGAGCCATCGATCAGCATTGAACTGAGGGACTCCAATGAACAGGGCTGGTTGTACTTGAACACTTGATGGACTTAACTAACTGTTTAGTTATTTAATCAGGTCAAAAAGTAAAGAAATCAGTCTCGAACTCAGAAAGAAAGTAATGCATGCTCATCTCAATGCTCATCTTCATTTCCAAGGTTTCATTGAGTCTAGAACAGCTGTACGTTGCATCATGGGTCCTGGTCTGTTTGTTGTGGGTACTTAATAAATGCTGAAAAATCCAAATGCTTAGTTACAAAGAGATTTGAGGCACCAGTGATGTCCTGTGTATATTTCTCACGTGTCTGGGTCAATGCTATGTTGTGCTCCCTCTGCAGGTGACTTTGTGATCCTCCTGAATTCTGGTATGAGCATCCCTCAAGCCATTTTCTTCAACCTGCTGTCAGCAGTATCGTGTTACATTGGCCTCGTGTTCGGGATCCTGCTTGGGAGCAACTTTGCCCCCAATGTAATCTTTGCCATCGCAGGAGGAATGTTCATGTATATTGCACTGGCAGACATGGTGAGTTAGCTTATATTACCTGAGGATACTAACATGAAAACAGCATTTGGAGGTTGTGCCACAGTTCACCTTTGTGTATGAAAATAACTGCGTCTGTTGGGATGTGAAGTAATTTTCAAGAGAAATGTTCTAAGTTAACTTCCATAATAAATAAGTTGTTGATTTTACAGTCAATACTTCCCACTCGATCTGTGACTCTCAGGATGAAGTCCTTAGGCTTCTGCTTTCATTAGTCTTTTCATATTGACAGTGGGTGAAATTATTGTGTGTGAGCATGTAAAACCACAGAGATTTATCATTCAACTAGTTATAGCTAGTCATAGCTCTAAGGAGCAATGTAGCATTTGCAAACAATTTATTCAATGCTTATACATTTATGGTGTGGTACCTGCTGTTTATGGGTTAGGGTTAGGGAATTAGCTGGTCGATTTTTTAGCTCTGAAAACCCTGATAAAAACCACTTTATGATGCCACAAAGACAGAAACATGGTGGAAATACTGAATCAGATAGCAGCTAAAGAGAACCCTGGTAGTGTATATGTGATTGTACAGCATGCAATTTCATGGTTTTCTGCATTAATTTGTCATAAAAAAACTAATTCTTATCTTTCATGTCTTTATTGAGAACAACCATAAAGAAATCATACTACTAGTAGAGAAAATATGTGAACCCTTTGAATAATGACCTTAAATTAGTTTGAAGGTGTGGACTAGAACTACTTCAACTGACAAAAAACACTTTTTGAGTTTGCCCTCCACAAGATGAAGACGCTTATGTGATCCATGTCTCAAAAAAAGAGCTTACAGAGTATCTATGTTTAACAATTGTTGATTTACATAAAGCTGGAGAAGGTTACAAAGTGAATTTAAAGAAATTATCAATGAAGATCAGATCACATTTTAGAACAAATTCATGCAGAAAACCATGAAATTCAAATTTTCTTTCCATATAATTGTGTTATTATAGAATGCCTCTAAAATCAGTTTCATCAGTAAACATAAAATAAGTGAGCTGAATGCCCCTGACCAAAGGTCAGATTTATATGAGCTGATAGCACTTAAAGGAAGCAAAGACAGATTTTCTTTACCTTCAATCAACTGAAATAGTTTTTGCACTCTTAAAAAGGTAAAACTGTCCAGTATAGTATCAAGTATTGTCTTTGTCAAACACTGTAAGGACACAACTCACATTATGTGGCTGTAAAGAAAAGGGTGTAAAGAGGAAGTACTGTTAATACTCTTGGATAAATTCTTTGGTATTTTCATAGAATTTGCTGACAATAAGAAAAAAAATCTATGTCACAAGCCTTAATACTGTTAAGATGTTTTTTTAACATGCGAAATCTCCCTGTTTATTGATGTCAGCAAGTCACAATGGGAATAATATAAGCTAACAGAGTCATACTTCCTGTTTAAGACTTCCCATTGTGCTGAACAACAGGACCAGTGTATATTATCTGGTAGTGGTTTGTGACACACGTCTGATTGTTATTGTTCATCAGTTTCCAGAGATGGAGAGCATATCAAGAGGCCAGCAACGCACTTCCACCAAGATTGTCTTCTTCCTAATCCAGAACGCAGGGCTGCTCACCGGCTTCACCATCATACTGCTGATCACCATGTTTGCTGGAGACATCAACCTCAGCTAGAAGAAGGAGAACGACGAACACCAACATGAAAACAAAAAATAAAATATGAAGAGCTGCTTCCATTTCTGTTCACAGCTCACTCGGCTGGGCAGGAAAGTGAATGTAAAGTGAATGTTTTGTACAAACAAAATTAAATGTGTAAAGTAAAACCAACACTTCTGTATGTTTTGACTATCAATGTAGTGAAATATGTACTCCATAAAAAGGGGGAATCTTTACAATCATTTGATTAATGAAATCTAGTCAAATTTCTTTGATGAAACAATAAATTATTATTTTTTTCAGTCTCCACATTTTGTATTTCACATTTATTGTGCTGTACTGTAAGCAAATGTACATATGCTGTGTGGTTATTGCAGCAGTTTGACCTCCTTATCTGATTTTCAAGGTTGTATAGATGAGGTTTATTGTCTGCCTGTGGTGGGATGGGGACGGTTGCAACACTTTTTACACTTTGTTGTTATTCTGAGACTATTAATACCAGACCAATACGAGACCATAGAGGTGTGTGGTAATTAGCAGCGTCCTTTTGTTCCTCTTACAGTAATCGGATTTGATCTAGTTTTAAAGCAAACCACTTGGGATTTTTCCAGTTAACCTGGTTAAGCTAACAGGCAGGTGAATGTAGTATTTAATATTCATATACCAGGCACCAGCCTGTGATTTTATTCTAAACATTCCCATTAAACGATCAGTCTCTGTGTTGTAGATGTTGCTCAAATTCAAATCTTGCAAATCTGGTGTTGGTGTTAAATTAACCAACATGGTGCATCCTGAATACCAAAGAGTAAAGATAAAATACTTCTCAACAATAGAACTTTATTGATTTGATGGAGTATTTGCATTTTTGTTCATTTACTTTTTAATTTTTAGGATTTCTTTTTACTGTTTATTTTTATATTTAGTAATAAAGCCAAACAATTTACTTGAGGTTTCTGAACATAAACAGCTGCTAAATTACAAACCTCTTGAACATTTGTATTTGATTTAGAGTTGTTAATTTATCTTATTGTCTACAAAGCTTAAAATAAATTGGAAAGACATGCTGATTTTATCATTGTCTTTATTTTAGAATGACAATTTAACAAGCTGTTTGCCAGTTTTCTAGTGATTTTATCACTCTGATTTATTTATTTACCTTAGTTTCAATTACATTTAGTTTATTTAACCTTGTTCACTGGGTTTGTAAACACACTATTCAACTCAAGTTACTTGAATTTAAACTTATTATGCTATATGCTGTATGCTATTACATAATGTACTGTTTTGTGAGTTTTAGTGTTGGGTATTGTTTTTAGCTGTTTTCACATGATGCTTTATTTTCACAAAAAAATAGTAAAAAGTAATTAAATACATAGGCTCAGGCACCCCTTTTGTGGAATCTATTGAGAGATTATGTGATAACAATAATAACAACAACAATAATACTAATAATAATAACAATAGTAATATCAGTAGTAGTAGTAGTAGTAGTAGTAGTAGTAGTAGTATTAGTATTAATCAGCTGTTTCAGTTTATAAACATTAGACACACTGTTGTGACTGTGGCAGCCAATTAAAATGAAGCAGGAAGTGATGCGAGCTTCGTCCAAAATGCGTTCATTCAAATCTTAAATCTTCACATCACATATTATTGGCGAAATCTCACTGCTCAATTAAAGAGGAGATACGTGGATTTGAATCGGACCAGGCTGTAATTAGGGCTCTGCTTTACTTTAATTAATTAACTAAAACTCGGATCCCTTCCGTCCAATTAAGGAGCTGTTCAAACGAACCGGATCGTTCGTGAACACCACTAATATCTACACTTTAATTTGGAGTCCGATATATGTGAAACCTCTGACTGGCATCTCTCACTTGCTGAAACTGTGCGTTTTAATAAATCTTTGACTAAACAGCAGCAGTTACTGTGTAAAGACGTACAGTTATTGAAATGAATGCATATTTCCCATGCCCTTGAACGCATCTGCGGAAGCTGCTAGCAAGGCTGGGGAAATGAGAATAAATTGAGTTTCAGTTAACTCCTGTGCCCTCAGTGTCTCTATCTTCCACTTTAAAGCTGTCAAATAAACCAGGTATGTCTCGTTTATTTACCTTTTGCTCTACTGTAGTGAATTTTAAGAGCGAAAATTAAATCGACAGCTTTGCGAGGCTAGCTTTGATGCTAGTTGCTGTTAGCTAAGTTAACCAGGGTAATTAAGGGTTTGTCTTCAAGGAGATGGTTCTATAGTTTATCATCTAAATATATGTTTATCTGTCCACAATAATGTCCATAATGGGAATCACGGACTTCACATGGGTTTTAATCTGACTGGATGTGTGACCTGGGTTGATTTAGTCAGTTTGAGGGTCATCGTGAGTAGAGGTGAAACTTCTTTATCTAACTTCATCATTCACGCCCTGAATTACTGACCCTAGATAAAAGCACAGATATAGTAATGTAAACATACTTAAAAGTAGATGTCCTGCTTTTTACAACGTTACCTGTGTAAAAGTAAAGACGTGTTTTGGCAGAATAAATTCACTGGAACAATAAACAACATTATTAATAATGTGGAAACAGGTTTTTACAGGTTTATTGATCTGTGGGGATCTGTTGTAAAACTAGGTCACAAGATAAGTATGAGCAATGGTTGATGGCAAAAGGAAAGAGGGGAAGAAAACTAACATGCAATTCTGCTTTCAGTTTTATTTTTATTTCCTCTAATATGTGTGTGTAAAAGAGTTGTTTGAAACCACAGAGAAGTTCAGGAGATTCAGAGAAACGCTCGATTATTGTTGGGGAGTTTCTCTGGTTTTAGGCTATTAGTAAGAAAATGAAGATGAGTTATTGTAATAGTTTGTGGTCTACTAACTCAAAGTAATCCTCAGTTTTCTTTATTAAACAGTTTTTAATAATCCGTCATGTACAGAGAAAGTCATTTTATTGTTCTTGTGTAAACTTCTGCACTTTCCTGTTACTTATTGCACTTCTTGTTACTTATGAGCAGTTGGAAGTTGATTTTTAACAACATGCAATCTGACATGTCATAACAGGTAGACACGAGTGCTATTAAGGACATTGACCAGTAATGTCCACTTTGTGTTAAATGTCATAGTTTACCATTTTGGAGTAGATTTTAACTTCCAAAAAACTTTCTCAAAGTAAAATGTTGTTCAGTGTTGGAGTGTTGACTAGTGTTAAACGTCATCCACTGAACATTGTTCCAGCTCTGTCACAGTGTTATATATTTATTTTATTAAGTTCAAAGGTGTAGTTTAAACTCAGTGTGGTGTGTGAAAGACACGTTTAAAGTGTTAAGATGAACTCCTCAGGTTATAATTTTACTGTGTGTGAGACTTTTACTTGGTGCAAAACTCATTTTTTAAGTTGCATTATCGTTCTCTTTCCTACCATACAATATACAGATATTGGCATAGGTGTACAAATGTGTAGTATTAAACAGTATAGCTGGGGTATTTTCATCCCAATTTTACGAGGAAAACTTACTGAGGAAGTGGTAATTCATATGTACGTGTTTCCATTCCTGTTTCAATTGCTAATAAAGAAGCTGACTGATTTAGGACCAGAACCCTGGAAGCAAAGAGGTTAAATGGTGTCCAGGCATTGTTTATTTTATTATTTACTACCGTACATTTACTACTTTGATGTGGAATCTCTATCTGCAAAGTGTATGGGAAAAGCTGTCAGATCAACTGATTCAAATAAACAGCCTGCAATGTAGTGAAGTGAAAAAAGGATTTAGGTTTCACAAATTGGACAATGAAAGTATCAGTACCTCTTAGCTGTACATCAGTAGAGTACAGGTAAAAGTGCACTTGTTGGCTATGTACAGATATTTCCAGTCAACTCCAGTCAAGATATTTCACTTTTATATTTTATGTATTGGTTGTAATTCTTTTAGAAAGTAAAATCAATTAATTAGTATTATTAATATTATTTGGACCTCTTGTTGTTTTGCACAGCTAAATTGAACCATGTCCAGTATTAAGATACGGAAATATCAGGAAGAGGATGCTGAGGTCGTGAAGGAGATCTTCACTATGGGAATGAGTGAGCATGTGCCGTCATCCTTCATGCACGTTCTGAAACAGCCGCTGTTCCAAATGGCGCTGATGGTCATGGTCTGCACTCTCTTAATGAGCTCCAAGTCCTTCCTCCTACCCATCTTGGCTGCGACCTTGGTCTTGGCTGCGACCCGGCAGCTTGTCACCTACATGTTCAACAGTTACATCGATGCCTGCCTCAAGAAAGACCTCTCCAACATCGGCGAGACCTACCTGAAGCAGAAGGACTCGTGTTTTTGGGTGGCTGAAAGTGATGGCCGATTGGTTGGAACGGTGGCTTGCCTGCCTAATGAGAATGCGCCAGAGTGCTTGGAGCTGAAACGCTTGTCTGTGAGTCACAGTCACCGCGGGATGGGCATCGCTAAGGCTCTATGTCGGACAGTAGCTGAGTTTACTCAGGAGAGAGGTTATCTGGCAGTTATGCTGTTCACCTCTGTGGTGCAGACAGACGCTCAGAAGCTGTATGAGCGCCTGGGCTTCGTGAAAATAAGAGAGTTTGTTGCTCCTGAACCTTTTGCCAAAGTCATGAACTTCACTCTGCTTGAGTACAGACTCGATTTACAGAGAGACTAGAAAACGGACTGAAATCGATAGATCTGATTTCTGTGTACCAATTCAGGGCGACCACACCATCTGTCTATTTTCTGTGATTTGCTCCCATCATGCACTGCATTTAAGACAACACTCAGGACAGCACGGTACCCGCAACATGAATTTGTAATGTTTCATTGACACGCTTCAAGTACGAAGTCAGGCATGTTTTGTCTGTTACAAAAACTAAAGATGTAATCAATTATTATCTTTTTCTCTAAATCTGTGTTTTTTAATTACATTGATTACTTATATAACATCAGGAATATTCACTATGTTCACAATCATGCAATTAAACACGAGGCTTGTGCTTTTTAGTATTTAGTATTTAATCAGTCATCAATAAAATTTCATCTATAATTGTGTAACGTACTTCATTTTCATTAGAGTACAATTAGCAATGTACTTATCTGAACAATTGGTTTCTTTCTCTCATCTCTCCTTGAGACTTCGTTAGCAGAGATTTGTAGAAAACAGAAATCTCTGAACTGTATTTATAAAGTTTAATTGTGGGCATTGTAGGCAAGAGGGTAGAAGTGTTGAGTAAGACAGATGCCTCTTCCCTCTTCTTGTAGTGAATAATCATAATCAATTAATTTGCTGATTATTTTTTACAATTGCCAAACAAAAAGAACAACTTCCATAATCATCAGTAGTGAACCTAACCTATCTCACGACGGTCTAATCCCAGCTCACGTTCCCAATTAGTGGGCGATTAATGATACAGTATAAAGTAAATCTGGGAAACTAAGCAAATAAAAGAACTAAATATTTATTTAAAAAATTGTGTATTTATTGTAGTTCTGTAGATAAAATAACTTAGTAGTTGACTCTATGCTGCAGCTGACTGTAAACTCTGAATTCTCAGAAAGTTTAAAATCAGTTCAGTCTAGATGATTAATTTTCAGATCTTGTCATGTTGGAATAAGCATTGTCACATGGTTGGAGCAGCGTTTCCTTTTTTTACTCTGAATATTTTATGAGACCTATACTGAAACACATCCCAGCAGCTTTACACGTTCAAAACAACCAACCTGAACCACAGATCAGCTGTCAAAAAACAGTCCGACACCTGTTCAACCAAGAAGAACGAGCTCTCTCCAACACAGATGTATAGATTCTTCAGTTTCACTTGCTGTCAATTTTCAACTTTATTGTCCTCAAGGTAAAAAGGTGAAAATGAGACATAATGAAATATGTTTGTAAGTAAAACAAACTCACATAAAACAAACATGGATAAGTCAAGTTACCTTTTGACTGAGGTCATTATATAACTATACCTTTACATGTTTTGGCCATTATTTCTTGAAAAGAAAAAGCATTTTTTTTTAAGGAATTACCTCTAAATAATAATAATTAAAATAATAATTAAAAATAAATTGCCAAAAAAAAAAAAGAGAGAGAGACAAATGTGAATTGACATTTTATTTGATTTTATTTGACACATTTTCTAAAGGTATTTAAACGTTGTCAGCTACTTACTGGTGAATTATATTAATTATATTACATACTTAACATGTTTGCAGTTGGTTGATTTCACCGGGCTTCTCGCTAGCTGTGGGCCGGGCTGGTCAGGCAGCAGCTCGGACACCACAGGGCGGATGTGTCCGGTCAGAACACCACGAATGGATGTAGCCTGTCAGGGACGAAGCTGAGCTGTTAGCCGGATTTTACGACATAAACAGGTAGGATTTCACACACACCGGTCTTTGGAACGGTTGGGGATGAATTGAAAATACTTATACACGCCTGTCTGCAGATATTAATATGTGTGTCTTTTTAAAAATAAGCTCGGTGAGATGTATTTTAATCGAGAGAGCCAAACGAAGCTAACTGCTACTTTTGCTAGCAGTTGGTCAGGGAGTGTCCCACTCACTGACAGCACCAAATATCAGCCACAAAAGTGAAGGTTTTAATACCAGCTATTACAAGACAATATTTACACAAACGACTTATTGTGAAGTCAACACCATTACTAATATTTAATTAGCTTTTGCGGTGCTTATGGAGCCAGTTTGGATCCGGATATCCAGCCCTAATAGGATGATTGAGGCTATGTTCTCGTTTAAATTGATTAATCCAAAATCCTGCTAATTTTTCATCCAGTTTGGTTCAGTCGGGGGAAAATGTGATTGCAGGCTGCAGACACCCCCATGCTGTGATTTATTCCCCCCAGACTTTACAGCTTTATTGTATTAATCATTTGCGTTACTCTTTATGTTAATTAAATTATTGAAAGAACAGGATTGGCGTGTTTGGAGCTGTGGTCCCAAGGTTTCAACACACTAACGTTAGATGGCACCAAATTACAGATTTGGATTTTTATATCACATTACATAAAAACCTTCTAATACATGTTTTATCTATATTCTATATATGGGTTTTATATTGATTATGGAGTTCAATTAGGGACTTTTGTACTGATTTAATACATATTACAGTAAAGTATTGGAGGTAACAGACCCTGATTTGTATGGATGACCTATTTTTGATGTATGCATGGCACAGTAATGAGACCAGACCAGCATGCATGTAGCACAAACGTTTATATTTTTAACTTTTTACTACTTGAATAGAGCTTTTTTCTATATCAATTTTGATTTAAAAGTGCCTAAATGTGATTTGACCATCAACATTGTAGACACATAATTTAACCAATTGATTAAGATAGTAGACAGATTGACATGGATATAGGGCAGATTAGAAAAATAGTTGCATATTCAACACATGCAATAATTAAAAACTGCAAAAATGTATTATAGGCATGTGGCAAACATAACTATTACAGTATTAAGCAAATAAAGTTGCACCCTTAATAAAATACTGGGATGACCTCACCTTGGGCTTAACAAGAATTAAATTAACTATTAATAATTATTTTTTTTAATAGAAAATTAACTAATACTTAACCATACAAAAAAGGAAAATCAGGTGAAGCTATTTCTTGGTAATAAAAGTAATTGCTGCTTGCAGATCTAAATGAAATTCTGATCATTCCTGACACAGCAGTTTGCATTTTAGCTTGTCATTCAGCACAATGTTAGCACAATCTCTTTCAGCTTCATTCTTATTTCTCCTACTGTATGTAGTCTTGAATGAAATCAGATTTATGGGCGTAGTCATCTTTACCTCGTTTAGTGGTTCTCTGGACCAGCAGACAGATTGAGGTGCAGTGTGGTAGTAATGTTTGTCCTAAAATCCCTCTGTGTCACCTCTGTTCCTTCGACCTTCCTGTTCACCGGACTGAGGTCCGCAGCAGCAGCACACGGTGTTTGGTTGAGCCGGTGATGCCTCTTTCTCTGCCTCTCTTGTCCCCGTCTTCTTTAAGTAGACAGTTGCTCAGATTTTGTCTGCTTGCTGCTCTCTATTTTGTCTCCAGCGAGAGATAAGGGCTCCTCGTCCCTTCCTCCCACAAGTCCCCAACACCCCCTCTTTTGGTTCTGCCTTTGTCATTTGCATAAAAGGGTGCTCAGAGACTGCAGAGCTTTATTTTGTGTTTCCTAACATCCTCAGTTGTGTATAACCTTCATGCCTATATCACTGGGTGTATTTTTTATATAGTCTTTTAAAGCCACTAATGTATACTACCTCAGTTAGTATGTCTCTATTGTGTGTGTATGATGCTACTGATCCTACAGACAGTATGTTTTATCGATGCCTGGTTGGTGAAGCCTTATGTGTGATGCATTATTTGGTAGGAAAAGCTGATTTTCTTTTGTTCTGCTGCTGAAATGTATGCTCTTCCAACGTCTCTCATCAGCCTCTAAGCTGAAAGCTTTTACACAGAAACCCTGCAGTGTTTGCTTCCATTGCAAAAAGATGACAACACAGAAATAGAGAGGACTCAGAGTTAAAAAGTCCCAGCCATGCAGTTAGCTGATAAAAGAGAGTTAATCCTCGCTCTGTGATGGGCCGCAACATCAGACTGGGCCCTGCAATCTGCTGGCTTTTGCTTGCAGTGCGCAGCATTACAGAACATCACCTGGGCCCCTTTGTGTTCAACCACAATGAATAAATCAGATTGAATTAAACTGGTTCACCTCCCCTTGTGTAAAAATGCTTACTGACTATGTTTCTGCAACTTTAATTTCTAGGTTAATGTATTTTTCCTACCAGTGATCAGACTTTAAGCAGAAGACTAAATGTTTTCTGAAGACATTTGACTGCAGTGCAGACAGAGCATCCTGGGCTCTGTTACAGTATTTATTTAATATGTTGTTGGGCATTTTTAACTATAGTGATTATCACAACTTTAAAGAATTGTGATATCAGGACTTAAAGTGCTCTTTGATCAGCCACAGCACCTCTGAGGAAGTCCAAAACAACACAAAACGTCTGTATTAAGCCAAAATAGGAGGTCATTCATGTGAGTAATGACTGTCAAGTTTATTTTGAGAAGCTTTTAAGAAGTGCATTCGCAGGCTTTAGGACCCAGCACCCTCTGTCTGGGCCTACATCACCCTCCCTCCTGCAGAAGCCAGCACAGACACTAGCGCAGCACAGCGCTGCCTCTCAGCTGATGCACTCGCAGCAGGCCAATCCTGGCTGTTTTATACCTTTTTTTGCTCTGCTCTTTGCCTTTGGTCCACTCATCAGAGGGGTGGATCGGCACCATCTGCCCCTCAGAAACTTAATGACAGAGCCAAAAGCTCCCGTCGGCTTTCTCCTGTGGACAGCGGAGGGGACGGACGTGGAGTTTTGAAAGCCCAAGCTGTACTATGAGGATCAAGAGAGGGATGGTGTGAGTCTGTAGAGAGACCAAGGAGAAGACGCTCGAGCAGCATCACTGAACTCCCCACCCCTCTCCTCGACCCCCTACTGTCTGGCTCTCCCCAATAACACGCTTTAATCAAGATAGGGAGTTTGGGGGTGGGGGGCTCGGCGACCAGGAAACATGTCACAGACTAGGAGGAACACGTACACCCGGGTGAGTGTGTACAAGGTGTTTATATCCCACTTAGGTGAATGAATAGGCCAGACCCTGATGTTTAAGTTAGTCCTCATTGTTGCACCATTGTTTCTGTTGTGTCTGTTCCGTTGGTTTCACTCTGTCATCTCCTCCTCATTGATTTCTACTTTGAATAGAAGGGTTTCTAATCCATTTTCGCTCTGCATTCCTCTGTGTGAATTGAATCTCCTCTTTGTTTGGCTCATGTGCCCCTCTGGGTTCAACATAGCTGCTGTGATATTGGGGTTCAGACCTCTGTGGCTCTGCAAACTAGGTGGTGATGTATGAGAGGCAGGTAATACGTTTACATGGTTTTTTTTATTATCAGCAGACACTGGACACACAATTCACGAGCCCCAGAAGACGTCCTGTTTGTCATGCGTCTCTTAGTCAGGCAGCTTCCCTGTCACCGGCAGGGATGACATCAGTGCTTTCTACATATAGCACCTTTTAGCTACTCTTCTCTTTCTTTGTCTTCTCTTTCCGATCACAGAAAAACCCTGATTTATCAAGAATAAGCCTTAGATTTTACAGTTTGTAATTTAGCATGCATAATGCGGTGGCACTCTATTAAAACCATGTGCACAGCAGCATTTCAGCAGCTTAAAAAAAAAAATATATATATATATAATTATCAAGTTCAAAAGTTTCATCAACATCTTTATTGCAGCAAAGGAGACATTGTATTTATTTTATGTTGTAGTCAGTGCGAGCTTTTGTGTGTTGTAAGATTAGAGTGGCATTGAATTATTCAGCACATCCTCCTCGGGTCCTCTCCGCCTCTGGCACATGGCAAACAGGTCGGCACAATAACTGAACAATACTGAGGGCTTCATTGCAGACTGTTATCTTGGGCAAGGCAGCGCAATAAAATCATTAAATACCTTTGAATTATTTTTTTATATACAGAAGGTATGATGTATTAAAAGCAGTAGATGTTTGATTGCAGATGTTGTCGGGTGCATTTAAGCTGCATTGTTGCCACAAGGGAATCCTGCTTGTGAATTTGAAATGACTTAATGGATTTTAAATAGATAAAACACCCTAAATAAAGGCTCTGGAGATCCAGCAGGATACTGTCTCTTTCTAAGCTCATTATGAATAGTAACTTCAGCTAATTAGATTTTTGCAAGTTTTTCATAACTGCCACCATATAACTAAAAATCTTAATGGTGAGTATAAGAACATCTGCAACAGCTGAATTGTCAACAAAACCTCAACATATAGAGATAAGATAAAAGATAATACAATATATTCTATCGGAGAAGGAACCAGCTATCATAACATTTAAGTTAGACTTTAAGCAGAAAGGCAAATAAATCCACTAATATTACAATATAAGTTATATATGTGTAGTATTTTTACCAGTAAAGTCATTGCTGAGTAGCTGTAGTTGTAAATCGTTCAAAATGCTCATTAAGCAGAGACACCATCCTTGAGCTTATGTTTTAATATTTTCCAGAAACCATTAAAATTCTTTAAGTGATTTCACAGGCGCCATAATGACATGTGAATGTAAGAACTGAAACAAAATGCTCTTTATATTTCTACATTCCAACGTATGCTTTGCTCAGATTTAATGCCTCGATATGGATCAATATGGATCAGTGACTAAACCTTAAAGGTCCACACAGTTTGACTTTATATTACATTTTAAAATTCCCTTTCCGCTCTTTGATTCCCCCATCTGAAACAAAAAAATGTTATCTGTAGTTAGTTGTCTTTAGTTAAAAGCAATAGCAGGACTTTAAAGCAATAGACAAAGTCTTCAATATTACATTTCTTATTATTACTTAAGTAGATGCATGCAGGTCATGTTTAATAATAGATGATTTATATAAATATGTGGTCAAAAAGTGAATTAAATAATAAAAAAATAATAAAATACTAATCCCCAATCTTCTACGAGTACAAAAAGCTGCAGTTTATAAACCTGTCTGAATCTGTTTAGATCTCTATGTTGTTAAACCTTTACGTTAAACAGCGCATAGCCATGGTTACAGAAAGCTCAAGGAGAGTCGGCGCATGTTCTCTCACAAGGTAATAATATCTGCTCCTCTGTGTGCTGTTCTGCTGAGTCACCAGCAGTTCTAGGACATCACACTGTAAATTGGGTTATGCAGAATTATTTGATAACAAAACATTGCAGCTCCAGTTCATTTTTCCTCCTGTTGAAATGATTTACTGCTTTATCTACACATCAGAACAGTATTACCAAGTCCGAGGTTATTGATGCCTTTTGGCTTCTCGGCTACAGTAGAAAAACAAGAACAGTGCTGGTTAAGTGCATGTTGACTTTTACAGAGTGCAGAAAAAGAAAGGACTTACTTTCTCTTTTTGTGTGGTCCCTGCACAGCTCAGTGGGTCTGAATGACACAAAAACTACTTTTTGTTCTATCTTTTCCCACAGCAGTCAACACTGTGTGCTGACATTTTCCTGTAGAAGCACTTCTTACAGCTAATGTCCTCTGGTGCTATACACAGCATAGCAATAGTCAGATAACATAAAGCTGTGATAATAATGATATGAACATGGCTGTAACCTCTTTAATCCCCGTGTGAAGACATTAAATAGTTATAAGCTGTTAAACTATCCGTGGAACAGGTACAATGGCAAGAAAAAGTATGTGAACCCTTGAGAATTTCATGGTTTTCTGCATTAATTTGTTCTGAAATGTGATCTCATCTTCAAGTCAAGAGTATTAACTAAAGAATTTTAGCACATTCTTCCTGCAGAACTGCTTCAGCTCTGTCATATTCTTTGGATGTCTCTGTGTGGCTCTCCTCAAGTTGTTTCATAGCATCTCTGTTGACTTGGCCACTTCAAAAGGTGGATTTTGTTTTTCTGAAGCCATTCTGTTGTGTGTTTTCGTTCATTGTCCTGTAGTTGTTTCTTTACCTCATTAATGAGTGTTTGTTGTGCTCTTGTAGTCATTTTGACTGGCTGCCCACTTCTTGGTAGAGTAGCCACAGCCCCAGAGTGTCTCCATTTGTGGATTGTTTGTCTAACTGTTGACTGAATTTCTAGTTTTTGACATCACTTTCACAGATCACATTTTATGACAGATTCGTGCAGAAAACCATATATTATACATACTTTTTCTTGCCACCTGGATATAATATTATACTGTACAGTATGTTGTGACTCATTACAAACTGAGAAATGCCACAGACTTGTTTCAAATAATAATTTAAACACTATATTAATATTAAAAAGTGTCACCTTAGCAGAAATTATCAAGTGTTTTTTCCAGCTGTAAAATGACAAATATTTACAGTATTTCTGGTAAAAACAGTGGCTATCTGCTGATCCCTTCAATATTGATATATTTTTATATAACAATATGTATTCAATATATGAATAAAACTAAAAACAGTCTGTTAACATTGGTGATTTGAACATAAACGTCTATTTTCACTCCAGCTCTGTGTTGTTGTTTTGTTCCCTTGTCCCACCCAGACCACCAGCAGCGGCAGCAGCAGGATGAGCTCAGACGGGGGTGGGCGGCCCGTTAAGGTGGGCTCCCTGGTGGAGGTGATCGGAAAGGGTCAGCGCGGCACGGTGGCCTACATCGGTACCACGCTCTTTGCCTCCGGGAAGTGGGTCGGGGTCATCCTGGACGAGGCTAAGGGCAAGAACGATGGCACCGTGCAGGGCAAACGCTACTTTACATGTGAGGAGAATCGTGGGATTTTTGTGAGACAGTCACAGGTAAGGAGAGGCTGTTGTAAACGTGTTAGTGGCTTCAGAACCTAATGCAGAGAATACCTCTCCACGCTGTTCTGAAGTCTGAATCTATCTCTGTGTTGTTTAGTTCTTTATGTTTCATGGCCTCCAATATTTTGTTTGTCTTTTGTTTGATGCACTGGATTTGTGGGGGTTGAGATTTTTCATCGCTGTCTACACGGTGCCCACATTTTCTATTGACTCAGGCTTTTTGTTATTATTAGCATTACACAGGTCTAGTAATTTGAAGCTTGCTTCAGATCGTTAGAACAGTATAAGAGAAAACATAAAATAAATATGTAGCTAAATTGGTCAAAATAAAAAGTAAGAAATTGTATTTTAAGGAAGTACAATACGAGTATAAAAGTACTGTAAAGATTGCACATGGCTGTCAGCAGTAGGGCGGAGCATTGGTGAGATATGCTGCACTTCACTCTGAACTGTCCCTGAACGCCTCACCAGAGCTGAAGCTGACAGGCCGCTCATGCAAAGCATTCAATATTGACACAGTGTTAGTTTGTTCATGTAAAAACTGCAAACAAAGCAAGTGATGGGTCCTCTTAGGACAAGAAATATCAGATTCCAGACGTTACATCAAGCTCTGTTATTATGTGGGAGGTGGGTGGTGGCTCGACACAACTCGACTGTGGACATTTGTGTCATACATCCTTGATTTTGGAACTGTTAAACCCCTAGAAAGGAGTGGTCTGTCAAGCTATTTAATGTATTCAACCAACAGTAGTAGTTAATCTACACTTCTAATGACTTAAAGTTGGTAAAGTTTGTGACTGGTTCACCATGAAAACAGTTTAAGTTCATGATCACTCCTCTGTCTTTCACTTTCTGGTTTTATTCGTTAATGTTGCGTCAAAGTGCTGATTTTACCTTATATGTTTTTTTAGCTTTAGGCTCATGTTTGTCATGAAAAATTGGTCATCAACAAATATATTTCATCAAAGTTTTTATAGATGAAATGAACACTACAGTATAACAAGAGAAGTTATGTTAGTTACCTAGTTAGTCAGCTGCAGTGTTGAATAGGTGTTCTATTAGTAATCCTCTTCATTACGTCGCACACTGGCTGACCTCGACTGTTCCTGTGGTGCGGTTGTAAAAGTTGCTATGGACACCAAGGAAAATTACATCTTACTGTGAGAGTGCCACAGTCGAGTAAACAAGCCAGTTTTGTTTGTGGCTTCCAGTTTAACATCTGTCACCGTCTTTCTGCCACTTCTGCTGATGAATAAAAGATTTGGACAGTTAAAGCCAGTGATGTTCTGGAAGACATAAAACTGTCTCTCACTGTTTTTCTGTCAGATCCAGCTTGTTGACGATGGGGCGGACACGACGTCTCCAGAAACACCTGAGCCCGGCACTGGCAGGGTTCCCAAACGAGGTGAGGACACACACACACACACACACACACACACACACACACACACACTCTTCGATGGTTTTATGGTTTTGTCCTTTTTGTCATTATTCTGCAGAGTGTTATCATTTTGTTCATGCTGACCTTTTCAGAAATAAAATATCCCTTAGGTACATGCATGCTGAACACAACGTGTATTGGTATTATTAATTGATTATTTTAATGTAAAGAAACAAATAGAAACACAACACAATTTCAGCTGATGTAGTGTCGAGGCTCTTAAGTCCAACTTTCAGGACACAGGTTTTATTACCTCATCAAACAGTCGAGAAATAGTGTCAGGTGTGTGCAGATGATTGGCCATCGCCGTTTGTTTAATGATGCTGCAGTAGCGGTGTAGCACTAAAACCTCGGCTCTGTGTACATGCAGCTTCAGGGGGCACCCTTCCCTTTGAAGACATCTGCTCCCACAACTGTACACACCTGTTTAGAATAGTAAATCACGAATTAGTGGACAATAGTCTTTGTGAATAGTGGACAACCTGCTGTACCTCCTGAGCCCCGTCCAGCCTGATCTAGGGTTGTAATGATTCTCCAAATCCATGGTTCAGTTCAGACCACGATTCTTGCTCCACTGTTTGGCTCATACCTCAGTTTTTATTTTGTTTTTAAGCCACCAGCAATTTGAAATACTATTAAAAGCTATTTGGCTCAGAGAGCTTTTGATGACCTGCACCCTCTACTGTTCCTAAACACCCCAGAGGCTTTGGTGCCTTCTAGATAGACACTGTGTTTCTTTCTTAATGTAAAGCCGGCAGAGAGCAGAGGAAATATCAGGTTTCCAGAATATTATACTGAATGCTGCAACTTCAGGAGGGGTCAGATGTCTGCGCCTGTTTTGTAACCTTCCAGAGGGGTGGAGGACTTCAGGTGGGGTAGTTAGGAACTATGTGTTGTGGGTTTAAAAGATAATAAATGGTAATAATTAACTGTTCTACTTTCAACACGAGGTGTCAATAGTTTTAGGTGGGCTCACGATGTTGAGATGTTTTATCTTCTGGAGGATGGAGCATGTTTCTATAACTGTGCCTCACTGCTGCTGCACCACTTTCAGGGGGGTGGTTGGTGCATTGTATTCAGTGCATGTCCAATTCCTGTTGCAGGAAGGGGGAGGTTAAAGTGGTGAAACACTTGGCTCTTTTTGGGCAATATTGAAGGATATCTATTTCAAGAACAGGCAACTAAAATTAGACTTAATTCAGAAGTTACCTGGCAACAAATGGAAGAAAAAAACCCCACAGTGGTCTTAAATGGTTCTCTGCAGCAAATTTAGGACAGAAAGATGATTCCTAAAAACAATTCAGAGAGAATTAATGTTTGCACCTGTCTCTGGAGCACCATGGAGTAAACATGTTCAGCCTGTTTAAACAGAGAATAGTAACCACTCTCTGGACCAGAGATAGCAAAGTAGAGAATCAGAGATTGTAAAATATGTTAAAGGTTAAAGAGAGAAGACCATCTCCAAGCAGCATGATGTCCTGCTGGCAAAGGTTTTTCAGCTCACTAAGGCTCAACAGTCCTACCTGAAGTTTACATCACATGTAACATTCACTGAATATTACCTTGTGTCTTTGCTGAATAAATCCTGCCTGTTTTAGACTCATTAGGGGGAATGACTTCAGTTCTTTCTGCCTGCACAATGTGGATACAGATCTTGTAATCTTGGTTAAGTACCTTTATGAGCTGATAAAGCTGCTCATTCAACTTCATCTTCACCCTCTCTTATTATTACAGGAGGAGGAATGTCTTGAGCATGTGGTTATGTTTTGTACACGATTTCAGATGATCGTTAAATATCTTTTATTTTGCAGCGTTACTGTATTTGTCATTTCCTAAATTGTATTTTCACCATTTTCTCGTGGCTTTACCTTCCAACAACCGAGTAAATAAACGATTATAGTGATCTTAGAAGCCAGAACAATGTCCTTTTGTGCAGGTTTATCTGGAGCTGCTGCTCTTTATGTTACAGCATTCATATCAGACTTGAAATTAAAATTCTATTAGGATCCTTATTGAGATGACATGTTAAATTAAAGTGACAGTAGTTTACTCTATATACTGTAACCTATACATAAAGAGATGTTTGTGGACAGCGTCTCTTACAGCTGTGTTGACTTTGTCCTCCTCGTACCAGGACCTGTGTGGGATTTTATGCCTCGTTAAGTACTGATAATGATTTGGGAATTTGTCTCTCACGCTCTTTGTTTCTCTTTTATCTCTTTAGAGATCCTGGAGACGCCCAAGTCCAGTAAACTGGTAAGTCAGATAACGCTGCACTGTGACTCTCATCTGCACAGCAGGAAATCGGCAGCAGATATGACAACAGGCACCTGGTCACACCCTCACGCTACTGACACACACATCTATGCACACTAACCCACATACTTCAACACACACTGGCAAACCCGGTAATATCTAAAGTAAACACTGTGTGTTCCTGTTGACTATCAGGAGGATAAAAAGGGCTGCACAGGACAACGCCTGCTCGGCTGTTTCAGACTGACTTGGCTATAAAAAAACATTTTTCTAAGTTAAGAGAAAATGTGTGGGAACGAGCAAAATTTAATAACAGCTTTTTCATTTTTAGTATTTTTTTAAAATGTAATTATTAAAAATATTTATTTTGCTCAATGTGCAACTTTAATGCAGTCAAAAGGAGAATTACTGAAAATTTAATTGCTGCCATTTACAACAAATAAGAGAAGTGATATCAATTAAATTCAAATTTTATAAATAATGTGCACAGTTCTTCTTTAAGGTATTTCTGCACAATGATTGAAGGCTTCACAGCCAAGTAATGTTTTTTCCCTCTTTCATAATAATCTGAAAAACTAATATTTACCTCCCAAAATGATTGAATATTTAAAACACAGGAAATCAGAGTTTCTTAAAGAAGTCAGAAATAGTAGAAACAGAAATAATTTCTTTAAATAATCTGAAATAATACCTTATTTTTATCAAATTGTCTGACCAGCAGAGGGGGATGTTTACCCATAAATGTTAGTGTGTTGTAATGGCTGATGATTTGACACATGATTTTTTTTTGCTATGTACAACAATTAGAAAAACTTTCTGTGATTATTTTAACAACCTTGTTGGTATTAAGGTGAAGTGGCCTGCATTCAAATATGCAGTTCATTTGTTCAAACACTTTAGGAGCTGTAGCCATAATAGAAATAACATATAATATCTAATAATATTATTTATCTATAATATTTTTGGCGACATGTCAAAGAGTGAAACATTAGATGTTTTCATTAAAATGTGCAGAAGGAGAAGGTACAGATGATTATTTTTGTTTGTGTTCTCACACCACAGAGTAGTTCACTGACACCACAGTTCGTTCTAGCAGCCTTTACTGGGTGTGAATGCAACGTTCAATTAAAACAAAGTATTTTTTATATGTAATTTCACAAATATAGAAAAAGAAATCTACTGCGAGTGAGTAAGTAACAGCAGCCATGACACATTTTTCTTGTTATATATCCACAACAGACAGTTCATGTTGAGGTTAAGCTATGATACACAAGATGTGGTTGGCATATTTTGTGTATTTAAAATGCAGTCTTATTTTTTTTAATCTCTTTTCTTCTCTCAAAACACATTCAAACTATATCTCAGTGAATGTTTTAAGCAATATCTTTAAAAAGTAAGCAACTCTCAGTCCTACCATGAAGATTTTATTTGTGTGTGAAAATGAGAATTAAGGTGTCTGAGTGAGATAAAGATGATGAAAATATACTGTGCTGTATATTTGACTGACGTGTAGCCCACCATCAGAGAGCACCGACTCACTACACTCCCCGTCACCTCCAGCATGACTTGAACTATAACCTTCACCCTTCCTTCCTTCCCTCCTCTCCTTCCCTTCTTTCCTTCCACCACGCAGCGAGGAGTGAAGCCCAAAAAGGTGGTGCATGTTTCTCTAACCTCGGTACAGTGGTAATGTTATGATGATAACGTGGTAATCGTGTCTCTGAATGGCCGCGCTGCTGCATGACGTCAGGGCTTCACCCCCAGTGTACCCATCATCCCTTGCAGCTCACCACGCCGCCATACTTCGTCTTGTTACTAAACGTCTCTGTTTACATGGGGAGACTATGTTCTACTTAGTGCCACATCCACCTGACCTCTGTCATCTCTCCATATGTCATGCTTTGGTCACTGTGAAATGGAAAAATTACTTTCTTATCTCAGTAGACAACTCTCTGTGTCCCACTAACACATTTTAATAATCATTTCCCAATTTCTGCTTCGATTTTTCTGATCAAACCTCAGTAACAATAAATAACCAATAATTTATTGGCGTTTAAGTAGGAGCACCCATTAATTCCATGTGGATGTAGTGACTGTGAAGCTACAGTAGGTTCCCTAAGAGACTTGGAGAGGTTTTTGGAGATTGTGTTAATGGCCAGAAAAGTGCAGCCAGAAGCAGTTTGGTATTTACGACCTTTTCCATAAGTGTTACTGACACACATGCTATTAACAGACATATCAATTTTCAGAAAGTGCAGAAAATGTCTTCATCTTATAATGTGAGGATACTTTTCTCAGACTAAACAACCAAGATGTCACTTTTTTATATATGATATGAGATTATTTAGTTCAAGATTGGGTTCACATAGGTTCAAGATTTTCCTAGCTGTAATTATTAATTCTCATCCATTTCGAATGGGCACATGGGTGGTTTATCTGTAGTTAAAAAGAATAATTTAATATAACATTTTTTAAAGTTTTTGTTTTTGTGCAAAATTGCAAATAGAAAACAGAGAATCACAAACACAAGCTTTCAAGAATGTCATCTAGATGTACAAGACAAACTTTGGAAGATACCTTCTTGGTTTGATTAACTCAGACAAGTGAAGCTTTATATAAGGTTCAGATAAAGATTTTATTAATATTAAATACTTTCAATAAAGTTGCATCAAAAACGAACGATGTAAGAAAACATCTGTTTCAGTGTTCATGTAGATTCCTAAGTATGATAGTAAGACACATTTAAAAAATTGTGAACCTATCCTTTAATCATAAAGCTTGTTATGGACTCGTTAACTGCAGCTCGAGTTTGGTGCCTGTGTCTAATCAAATCTTACGCTCTACTGTTAAATATCAGTGAGTTAGACTTCACAAGTTTGGATGAATAGGGACTCAAAATGGATGAAGATCAGTTGAGACGTCTTGTGCTCTTCTTTCTATAAATAAAAACAAGAATAGCTTGATGATGGTGGATTTCTGGGTGTTTACCCTCCGCTCCTTGTTTTTGTTATTTAGCTGGTTGTTTTTCTGTCCCATAGTCGCCTTTTCCTTTGTACTAGATGTATCTGAGCTTCATGTTGGTGTCCGTGATATCTCGGTTGAACTGAGCAGACATCCAAGAAGGCAATATGAAAATATCATTTCCCCACCCAGGCATTCATGGTAGAGTTCACGCTGACAGTCCAGTGCTCTTTAACAATCATCCTCTGCTGAGTCATACTGTATATGCAGGCGTTCCTTCGCTGCGCTGTAGAAAATGTCAGATTGTGACCAAGGTGAAATCAGCCGCCCTCCTGCCTGCAAAGTATGGATTTCCTGTCAGCTCGGTTCTACTTTATCGTCTGTTGTACTGCGTCTCCTCCTCAGCAAGCTGACTTTCAGCATTAGGAGCTCAGATTAGTCTGAACCAGGAGGCTTTCAAATGTTCAGTCATGGAGTCCAGATATAACTGAGGTTTCAGAACATGCAGGAAAAATTGAGGAAAGAGCCCCTGTGGAAATCAAATGAATTCATGATGTTAGTCAAAATAATATAATAATATAAGAGTTAGTTATTTTCTAAATGCAGTTGTCTTTATCTTCTTGTCCTCTATACCAGTATAAAGTACACATCATATTTACAACAAAATTAATACTGTATGGTGTCATTATCACTTCCATTCTCCTGTCTACGAGCTGCTCTAAGAGAAAGACCTCCGCTGATGTGATGGGAGTTTTTAAATATTAATTTGCATGGCAAATCCTCAGCTTGGGTTTGTTTTGATTTGCATTTAGGTAAATAGAAAATCATTGGGTTTGTTGTAATGAGGATAAATGGTCTATTAATCATATTTAGTTTCCTTGACATCTGTAGAATATTTGATATTAAAGGAATATTTGTGCTTATTTGTTTAGTTGCTGAGAGTAAGATGAGTAAGATTTATACAACTTTATTTTGGTAAAGAGAATAAGAAGCTGCAGCTGGTTAGCTTAGCTTAGCATAAAGACTGGAAGCGTAGGAAACAGCTAGCCAGTCTCTCCCCAAAGGTAAAAACATCAATTTTAATATTTACTGAACAGATATCAGAGTGGTATTACAGGGTTTCTGTGGCTTCAAATATCTAAAATTCAAAAAGCAGAATTTTAGGCCTTTAAAATGTCTTGAATTAGATTTTGATAGGTCTTAAAAATTACTCTTTAATTGAATGTAAAGTTCACTTATTTTAGCTTTAATGTGTTTTTGGTGAAATGTTTACCTTTAACAAACTAGTGCAGCCTACAGGGTTCCTCGTCTGGGGTAAATCTAGAGGACGAGGTCTAATCTTCATTCACAGATGGTCTCCGCACCTCTGTGGGGAAACAGGACACCACTTTAAACACAAACGTTGTTTATATGGAAGGAGACGTCACTTATACTTATAGTTCAGACACACAGATCATCTCCACATCACTATCAGAAGCTGGGATGATGTGAACTTTACCGCAGCTTAAAAACAGTCAACAAATGTTGTGAATTTCTGAATTTCCGCAACATGGATATAAATTAGGTTTTAAATTGTGTTCAAAAGGCTCAAATAGTCTTAAAATCCTGTATTGATCTAACTCATAGTCAAACTATTGTTCTAAGTTTAAACTAAAACATGCACAGAAGGTTGTTTTTAAAGAATGGAGGAAAGTGCATTTTGCCTTAAGCTGAGCGTGTTGGGTTATTTTGCGTTAATGCTTCCTGGAAAGTAATTTTATCGCTCTTGTCCCGCTGGAGGCAGCGATTCTCCCTGTGTCTGCTGGGAAAGCAGCAACTTGATACATCCCCACCCATCCCATCTGTCTGTCTGTCTGCCTGCTTGCCCGTCTTTCTCTCTCGCTCCTTCACATTAGAGGACGTCCACTCCGCTCTGAGACTGGAGAGAAACGGGGGGTTACAGAGAGAGATGTTTAATATTTCAACAGGACAGATTTCCCTCAGCTTCTCTGTAATGGATACATAAACTGTTTCTCTTTCTGGTTCAGCAGCCTGTACTCTGTAGTACGTCTTCAATCTTTGTAGTAACACATCTTAATATATTTCTTTTATTATCAGCTTCTTTATTAACCTTGAACAGAAACACTCCCACTTCTTCCCATTTTCATTCCCATAGTGTGAAAGTATTTTGGGTTTAAAGCTCTGAGTTAATCAGAGTATCCCACTGAATTAATCCTCTTAGATTCCTCTCACTTCCTGCTGAGCAGTTGGTGCTGAGAGAGATTAGTGGAGCTAAGGAGCATTTTACAATAGCTACTCAAATGGCTGCTGCCTGTTTAGGATTGAACCGACCTATTAAATCAATGTCTTACACTAAAAACTGTTCTTACGACAACTTGATTCTGACTGTCATGATATCGGATGTATGTCAGGGAGTCGTGTTCTCTTTTATTAGAACAAATAACCACTATGGAACTAATTTATTATAGTGTTAAGTAAAAGAGGTTTGTCACCCATCCAACATTTTTCTGTGCTATTTACTGGATAACGGTGGTAAACTACAATGAATGATGAAGTTATTGTTATTGTCAAACCATGACCGTGGTACCTCTGCTCTTAGTATCTCTTATTATTTTTAACAAATTACATGAAGAGACCGAACTCACAGTGAACTTATCCTAACAGGAATCATGTGTGTGTCCAGGGTTTGATGCATCTCCCCTCTCTAGTCCATGTTGTTCTTTGAGGACGTCCTGATTTATACATGTTCCATACTCCTTACATTTCGGCATGTACACCGGATTACAGATTTGCATTTGCATTTATGTTCTTTTTTTATTTAAACTGTGTCCTGTCCGGCAGCGCAGCATGCAACATGGAGTACTAGATGCCTTGTTGTTTAAGTGGAGTATGTGTTTTTACCCAGGTGTAATTAGGGTCTGTTGGGTGTCACCAACACTTTAAGAAATGAGTTCCACGTGGTCTGTTTGGTTTGTGTCATATCCCACATAATTTCCCTTTCAGTGGAAATGGGTCTGGGTTCTTATGAGTTAATGATGGGTATTAATAACAACATTTTGGACACTATTTCCTGTGTTGGATTTGGAACAGTCCTATTACTAATGATGAATAAACTTCAGAGAGAAGATGCTCACCTCCAAACAGCAACTTACACAAAGGTCGTTGGACTATCTTAAAATCGTATCTGTCAGCGTATGATGACACGCACCTTGTGTTTTTTTTAAACCCAGATCCAGGTCCCCCTCTGGTTTTGTCAGCCTCGTTTTGATGAGCCCATAGGAGGGATCTGTGAATGTTGCTAGGAGACAGGAGAGGCTTGCATCAGTTGTTGCTGCTCATTTTCCCCTCTCACCTCTGTTTACAACCCCACCCTCCTCCGTCTGTCCCCAATCACAGCCTCACACAGACACACACTGTCTCACCCATCCCTTCCTGTCTGTCTGTGGTAGAGGTGATGATGAGTGGGTGAGCAGCAGTGAGAGTGGGGAAGGAGGGAGGGAGGGCGGGTGCACAGTGATGTAATGCAGGAGCAGGGCATTGGCTGGGCTGGAAAATCACAATAAGCAGAGCGAGAAGAGGAGAGGGAGGGTGAGAGATGGGGGAGGAAGAGGGAGGAGAGGAGAGGAGAGGCGTCTCCTGTGAACAGTAGCAGGTCAGAGGCAGCGAGATGCAGGAGCGCCAGTCGTAGCTGAAAGGGAAGCGAGGCACCAACCGAGGCTCCGGCAGATGGATTATGAGAGACGCTGAGAGAGAGGACGTAAAGGAGGACGATAGCAGGAGCAAGGGACGGACGGAGGCAGGGAGGGGGAGCCTGGGAAAAAATCGCCGCGGCCATTTGCACCACTGCAGCTGCCTGTCTCGCTGACTGTTCGGCTTGAGCTGCCTGTCTCTCTCTCCTAAACCTCTGTGGATTGAGCATCTTTACCTGTTTTATCACCTGTGTGTGTGTTTGTGTGTGTTTCTCTGTGACTGTGTCTTCTTCTCTTGCAAATATGATGAGACAGACTCCTGCACCCCGGAAGGTACAGAACTCCATATGATCGACCGTTTATGTTGGGATGTAGCTGTTTGTTGTTGTCACTTCCCATTTATTTTATTGGCAGAGCTGCTCTTAAGGTCAAGCTTGGAAGTTTAATTTCCTCCCATTTTGTTTGGTGGGAAGTGTCCCTGCAGCATAGCTGTGCTTCTTTTCGGTCTTTTTGTCAGTGTTTATTTTTGCTAATTCAAACCGCCTTTTTGCTGAATTATTTCACTTTGTTGGCAGTTTATTAGGTACTAAATCAGTGCAGTCTAATACAGCAGTACTGCAACAAATCCTCCTTTATGAACATGTTAGATTTCAGTTTTTGTTGAAACTGTTTCAGAGCAGTGTTCATTGAACTGTGGGATCATTTTCGAAGCTGCAGTTTGTGCTGCTGGAAAAATGTGAACAAAAACTGAACATTAAGAGCTTCACAATGAGAGGATTTATTGCAGGGCTGCTGGAGTAGAGTGCATTTCATTTTAGCTAGCTGATCTGCTAAGTGAGTGTGCGTGTGCTGTAGCTTTTTGTATTTCTGTGGAGTTTATTTCTCAGCGTTTATCTTTTATTTGGCCTCATCATGCAGAAGTCATGCTTCCCACAGTGTTTTGTGAGGCCAGTGTCTCCCATCAGGGAAGAATCAGATTATTTCAGTCTTGTTTGCAGATGTAGAAAACAGACTGATGTTATTTTAGTAGAGCTCGTTCTCGTGTCTACAACACGACACAGTGGCTTAAGAGGGCTGTCAGCTCTTATTTGGTACAGCTGTTAGCTAGGGCTAATTTCTGCTGAATGGTCCGTCTCTAATCCAATCAAGGACGATAACTCGCCAAGGAGATGGTGGTGCCCAAACTGAAGCAGAGGGACAGAGTTGGCGTGCAAAGTGAAGGGTGCAGGATAAAAGAGAAAAGACTGTAAGAAGTGTAGGACATCGACAAAAACATCAGCGCAGACCTGAGTTAAATGTTAACAGAGAGTTAATGTTAACTATCTGTACAAATATCACAATAGTCATCATAGATCGGCCTCAGTGTGAAAGTATTTTAGGAAACAGGCCAGTCTCCTCTGTCCAGTACTTTTAATTATATCCAATTATCTTTATTAACAGATTAATAAGCAGTAAGTTTCTTACATTATTTTATCAATATATTAATATATTTATTGTACAGGTACATACATTCTTCACATATTTTGACTTTTACATTTCCTCCAAACAGCTAAAGTACCTATTATCACAAATAATGGATTATAATACAGACACAGTTTAATGGGAATTCATTTGTGCTTTAGTACTTTTTCATCAGATTCATTATAAACAGCCAAATATTTGTTGGTTCCAGCTACACAAATGAAAAAACATGCACTTTTTGGGGCCTGGGATTTCATGGAATAAACAAATTACTGAGAAAACAACTGGCATTGATCAGTAATGAAGGTAATCATTATGTCGTTGCAGCCTTGCACATTGAAGTGCATTCAATTAGAATTCATTTGAATCTTTAAATACAAGTTAACTCATCAAAATAAACCTCAACAGATGGATTTTTACTTGGAAGCATATTAATGTCTGATTAATTATAATAATTTAACTCAGATCTGCTGTTGAGAAGTTACAGAAATTAGTTTCATAAGTTTCCTTCACACGTCATCCGAAATCCTCTCATGCAGTTTGCATGTGTAAAACACACCCTGAAGCAGGATAACAAGCTATTATCCCAGCGTAGTCTCCAGTATGAGCACAGCTTAACAGAAGTCGGCTCAGATGAACCGGATCTGCTGTGTCCTCTGAGACACAATGTAGTCATTTAGGCCACAGCGTCCGTACCAGCCACTGTGTCCATGTTGCTACTGGGTGGTTTGGTCACATGGTGGAGAGAGATGAGGCACTGAGACTGACTGGAGGGAAAGAAAGCAGAGGATACTGTATGTAGGGAGGTTACATGATAATAGATTCACAGGAGACGTCTTTTGTTGTACTTTTCTGGACACAAACATCCAGGAGAGTTTAGAGTTGTATCAGTTTCATCAACCCATTTTGTCCTTTGCTGTGTGATTTCCTGTTTAAAATGAAGTTTGCCTTCAGTCACTAACCCTTGGCTGTTTGTTTCCTTCCCTTCCCTCCTCTTCCTCTCTCCTCTTCTGCTGCCCTTTGGCCTCATCCTGCCCCCTCGTCTCCTTTCTTTCCTCCTCCCTCTCCTCCTCAGACCACGGCCAGAAGGCCCAAGGTGAGCTCAGTTTTCAGCATCGTCAGGAATCCCCATTTTTATCCACTTGCATTATTTAGGTGTGTGATCATTGTTTCACTTTGTGCAACGATTTTTGTTTGTTGCCAAGTCAGTGGTGAAGGATACCTCACCAGATATTACAGCAAATCCATTAGATTTTGGTTTTGGTTAGTATCATCAGGATGTTTCTACAGTTTACTGTCACCTTACCCAATTTTATGTGGTTCGGTTTGATTTAGTGTCATTATTATATTATAAAACTAAAGCATTTATATTTTTATAGTATAAGTGTTTGTTCAGACTTGACATTTACTTTTTGCCTTATACTGAAGTTTCCCTTGTTGCTTTCATTCAGTTCTGTCCATTTGTTTGAATTAGTCAAACAACAGTTTTGAATTGGCTAAATTTGATTTTATTAATAAATTATCATTTTTAATCTGAGAGACGGCAGCTTAGTTAATCTTAAAGAAACAGCTGGTTAGCCTGGAAACTAACCTGTAATCATAGGAAGTGAATGGCGTAAGTTAGCTTGTGTTCTGGTTGAGCAGTACATGATTGTTTACACGGACATTCAATCATCGATATCATCAGGGTGAACATCACATTTAGAATAAGATTAAAACTAAGATCATCACCAAAGAGAGGAGGGACCTCCACTTTGGCAATCATCACATCCATCACATTTATTTCTAATCATATTTCATCCTTTTTGGCTTTTTACCCACATTTTTATTCCTTTTTTTTAAATTTTAAATCTCATTATTGTTTCTGTTTCTTCAGCAGCCCAGCCGAACTGCAGGCACCGGAGGGAAGGGGGCGGCATCCGGCTCGGCCTCAGCCTCTGCTGGAGAGATGAGCAGCAGCGAGCCCAGCACCCCGGCACAGACACCCCTGGCTGCTCCAGTCATCCCCACCCTCCACTCGCCTGGAAACCCTCCGGCCCCCGTCCCCAGCAAGGTGAGTGTCAGCTCAAAGCATCACGCTACAGTTTACACGACTGTGTGAGGAAGGAAAGGCTGCTTGATACTGAAATAAACATACTGTATTCATCAAAAGTAACTGGTGAACTTTACCAGCTGGTGAACTTTACCACTCTGTAATGAGACAAATGCGTAATCGATCATCGTGATTAACTCTGGAGTACAGTTTAATGAAGCTTGATTAAGACTGTTACTAGATTTGCATCAGTAGTTTTCGGTGAGCTCTTCATTAATCATGAAGAGCTCACAGGTGGGATCTGGATTACAATCAACAACATGTCCATGACTTGTATCTAAATGTCACATTCTCACGGTAATATTTTGTAAAAGTCAGCTGGTGTTTATTTAAAGGTGGATATAATCAGTCTTGTATTTTATCTCCTCAGGAGGCTGTCACTATGGAAACACAGGTGTAGTGATGTGGTGTGACTGAGGTGTTGTTTTTCTCTCACTAACATTTTAACACCCCCGTGAAAGGTGTGACTCCTGGTCTTTAATTGCTGTGTGAAATGGTTTTGTCTCAGTTCATGGACATTTTCTTTGCTAGAATCACATTTCCTGCAGGATATAATTAAAATCTCCTGCTGTTAAATGATATATGTACTGTAAAAGCACATATTATAATGTACAGGTGTGCTCCCTAAAAATGCATGTGGGTGTGACTTTCTTCTCTCCACAGGTGAATTCTCTGCATGGCCAGTTATATTAAGAGACTTCTTAATGTTTTTTATGTCGCTTTAATTATTCAATAAGAAATAATAAAAACATGTCAGGGAGCTGCAATAAAAGGTGTCTGTTAAAGGTGATTTCCTCTTATCCTGTCTTTTCCATATGTCCCTCATCCAGGAGGAGGAGGCTCTCCGTGCTCAGGTGAAGGACCTGGAGGAGAAGCTGGAGACGCTGAAGATGAAGCGGACGGAGGACAAAGCCAAACTGAAAGAGCTGGAGAAACACAAGATCCAGCTGGAGCAGCTGCAGGAGTGGAAAACCAAGATGCAGGAGCAGCAGGCTGAGCTGCAGAAACAGCTCAAAGAAGCTAAGAGGGTAAGGAGAGGGATGCTATTCGTTACATGGGAGGGAGCTGTCTGACACGGATATTTGATCAGAAAGCCTCGTGGGCGACTTGCTTTAGAGATATAGAGAGTGTGTGTGTGTGTGTGAATACTTTCTGAATTTAACCGTTTTTAAGTGAAACACTGACTTTAAAAAACACAAATAATAAATTAACTGAAAACAAATAACATCAAGTTTTAAACATCAAGTTTTAAAGACTACATGGACAAACCAGGTTTTATATAGCTGAATTTATCTGTATGTGTAGGAGGCCAAAGAAGCCCTGGAGGCGAAGGAGCATTACATGGAGGAGATGTCGGACACTGCGGATGCGATCGAGATGGCCACGCTGGATAAGGAGATGGCAGAGGAGAGAGCTGAGTCTCTGCAGCTGGAGGTCGACTCTCTGAAGGAGAAAGTCGACGAGCTCACCATGGACCTGGAGATCCTCAAGCACGAGATCGAGGAGAAAGGTACGACAAAGTAAAACTTCATCAAACCTGTGTGTGTGGAGACCAAAGAATCCCCAACCCTGTACTTTTTAACTTTACTAACAACATTTCAGACATTTAACCTTCATTAGATAAAATTCACAGAAGAATCACAGTTTCCAACATATATTTATTATAGCCTGAGATAAGGTAATGAGTGAGCATTTATTCATGATGTATACTTAATACATTTACATTTAGTCATTAGTGGACACCTTTATCCACAGCGACTTACTAGATATAAGGCAGGAAAAGCAGAAGGAGGACATTTTGTCTAAAAATAGATCTTTGTCCATTTTATTTGTCTATTTTTTATCTTCACATGTTCTTGCTCATTAAGGTTTGCATGTTTAGGTTAAATAGTTTAATTTAACATCAAGTTGTCACATTAATTTAGTTTAGTGCTTTTGTGGGAAATATTTACTTGAACAAAGTAGCTCTGCCTATTGGCACCTTCAGCAATATATCTGTTTAATTAGTATTTCTGCTGCTAAGCATCCTACATGTACCTTAATTTTTTTAACCATGTATACTGAGCATCTTTAGCAAAGACATCTTTTTAGATTGAATTGAATTCAGTCTGATCATTTTCAGGTTGTGTCTGCAGGTTGTGACCTGAAGACATGCCAACCTACAAATTTTTTGGGTTATTCACAATCAACCATGCACAAGCTGGAGTGTGAGATAATGTGACATGTCTACCATGAAGCTGTCACCTACCTAATTATTGGGAAGTTTAATGACACCTGGACTGAAAGCAATGTCAATTCTAAAAGTCCCTGAACCACACTACATTAAAACACAAAGTTTCTCCTCTACACTTTTGGCAATTTTAAAATTAAATGATTAAATATTCATGGTATATATAGTATATTCATTTTTTTAATAATAATTTGTGTCGGCCTATGACGTGATTAGACTATTGAAATGGTGTCAGGCCTGTCATCAGTGGCCTCTCTGCAGCACGGTGGCTGATTTATTATTAAACCTTCACAGAGCCAACTCTTCAACAAAACCATTTGAATCATTTGTTTAATTGAAATCGGGTTTTCCATCAGTACCAAGAAACATTAATTCACTTGTAGTGTGGCTTAGTGACATAAATCAAAAGTGAAGTTTATTCTGGGAGTTTTTATCTCTGCAGACAGAAAACATACTCAGCTCTGGTTTTTGGTTTCATTACAGGTTCGGATGGAGCCGCCTCCAGTTATCATGTCAAACAGCTGGAAGAGCAGAACGCCAGACTGAAAGAAGCACTGGTCAGGTAGGTTTTCTTTAACGGAGCCTTCTCCTGCCAGAAAACATAATTAAATGGGAAGAGAAAAGTTGAGAAAGAGAGATGAGTGGAATTCAGAAACATTCCTGAGCTTGATTTTACCTGAGGAGGTCACAGCCCTGTGGCGTGTGAACGTCCACACGTACTGTTGCCTCTAACCGGCTTTTCCCATGTGTCAGGATGCGTGATCTGTCGGCGTCGGAGAAGCAGGAGCATGTGAAGTTGCAGAAGCAGATGGAGAAGAAGAACACGGAGCTGGATTCTCTGAGGAGCCAGAAAGAGAAGCTGCAGGAAGAGATGACGGTGGCAGAAAAGACCATCGACGAGCTGAAAGAACAGGTCAGTGTCAGAACTCATGAGTGGCTGAGGTGCTGCAGCTCTGCAGTGACATAAATTACGTAACTGGCTTGTCATGCTGTAGTAACTACCTGCCTTACCCACTGCTGATTACCTGGATACCATTTCACTTTGAATTGTTTTGAGACTTACTGTTTGTGTTGCTGTGGTTTAAACCAGTACTTTTAATAAATGGAGTAAGAGATGATCACACTAAATAATAACATAATGATAATGACAGATTCTTTCATCCCAGATGAGAGGATTTCTTACTTATTGCACCTCTGCAGCTGATGGAATAACAAGAGGCCGATAGTCACGAAAATTCATTCCTTCAATACTTTAATGTTTGTTACAGGTGGATGCAGCCCTCGGTGCAGAGGAGATGGTGGAGATGCTGACAGAAAGAAACCTGGACCTGGAGGAGAAAGTCAGAGAGATGAGAGAGACGGTTGCTGACCTGGTGAGTGAACAACATCAAGCTCACCTACATAATTCAGTTAAATTAATGACAGTGATGACAGACAGGAATGATGGCTAACATCCGACAGGCTAATAAAATGGATGTCCCCTTCAGAGCGTCCCCTCTATACAGTATATACAGGATGGAGGTCAGAGAAAATTAAAGTGCCACAGTTTGCTGACTCTTTGTTAGTGATATGGACTCAGGTCATAAATAAACATTTGCTGCCCTCTGGTGTTTATCACTGCAGCCACAGCTGAAATAACAGAATTCCTCCTTTAACCTCGACTTTATCTGTCTTTACTTGTAGTATGTGGAGAAATATTTAGGATAATGACATCTTTAATATCATTACAGATGTAAAAAGATTTGTGTTAAAATAATAAAATCAGTTCAGAGATGAATTTGAAGCATCAGTATTGCTAATAAAAATCTAATTCTGTCTTTACTGAACTCTCTAATATGATTTTTGTTAATGTTTTTATAATAACTAATGCAAATATCTGACCTTTATATGTTGAATCTAAATTAACCAATCACCAAAGGTTAGAAGTAAGTAAGTTAGAACTTACTGTATAAACAAGAGTTGGTCTGATTTTCTAGTCCTATAATTTGAAATGACAAGTTAAATTACTGAAAAAACAAAACTAGTGTATTAGTTAATGTGAACAAAGATACAACAACACCACTTGAAAGCAGCTGATCTATGGGAGTGTAGTGGAAAATCAAATGTAATCATCAAATGAATCAGTGTTTGTCTCCATCCTGCAGGAAGCCATCAACGAGATGAATGATGAGCTGCAGGAGAACGCTAGAGAGACGGAGTTGGAGCTGAGAGAGATGCTGGATCTGGGAGCAGCTAGAGTCAGAGAGGCTGAAAAACGTGTGGAAGCTGCTCAGGAGACTGTAGCTGATTACCAGCAGACCATCAAGAAGTACCGCGAGCTCACAGCTCACCTGCAGGTAGAGACACAGAGGACGTGTGTTTTTCTTATTGTTCAGTTGTGGTATTCAGCATGAAGTCCATTATGTGAAGTTACAGGTTTTCTGTGTCCTGATTCTCACTGCAGGAGGTGAACAGAGAGCTGACCAGCCAGCAGGAAGCTTCAGCAGAGCTGCAGCAGCAGCCGCCAGCAGAGATGTTTGACTTCAAGATCAAGTTTGCAGAGACGAAGGCCTACGCCAAGGTCAGGACAGGGACAGCTCTTCGGTCTGAATAATAAGTAGCTCTCAGGAGTTAGAGAACTTTAAATCTGATTCAGCCTGAAAGTCTGAATGTTTGTTTGTTTTTTTTGTGTGTGTCTCCAGGCCATTGAGATGGAGCTGAGGAAGATGGAGGTGGGTCAGGCCAACAGACATGTTTCTCTTCTGACCTCCTTCATGCCCGAGTCCTTCCTTCGTCACGGTGGAGACCACGACTGCATCCTGGTTCTGCTGCTCATTCCCAGACTCATCTGCAAAGTAAATACAACTTGTGTTGTTTACTTTCTTTCTTTTTTTGGTTTTTTTTAAAAATCAAATTTCCCCTAGGTAATGAAGAACAATGAGGAGGAATGAGGCAGATCAGGGGATAAATTTACAATTTAATTTGAGTAAAGACGTATAATTATTATATGTGATGTTTTCAGATTTTGCTACTATGGTTGCACTAATTTTAAGACCTCTACTTGCAGCAATGTGTCAAATTGTGTAAGAACATTATTTGTCTGTAATGTTGCAGTCTTGCAAGTATCTCCAAAAAGTAAGAGTGAGATGTTGAATGTGGCTTCGGCTCAACAGCGCTATTTTTTACATATTTGTTTGCACCCGTTCGTGTGTTTTTAGGCTGAGCTGATCAGCAAACAGGCGCAGGAGAAGTTTGACTTGAACGAGAACTGTGTGGAGCGAGCTGGCCTGAAGGGGGCTGTCGGGGAGCAGCTGAGCTTTGCCGGTGGTTTGGTCTACTCTCTCAGTCTGCTGCAGGCCACGCTCCACAAATACGAGCAGTACGTTCTAACAACACCCAGACACATTCTAGCATTTTAACTTATAAACACAATGTGATCTGTTGTAGATGAGAGTCCATGTTTTAGAAAGACACACCAAGCTAAAACTAAGGCAGTCTAGTCCGACAGCCCTGAAATAAATCCTCGTGCAGGAAGGTCACACTGTTCAGTATTTGTTCAGACAGGTGTTATTTTAACTGTGTGAACATTTTGGAGGTTGTAGTCTGATGCTGTTGAGATAAAGATGATGTTCATGAAAACAACATAACATCCTGTTTGGCAGGATTTACAGTATACAACATATTTAAAAGTAAAACAAAAAGTTGAATTTAGTCACATCACCTCATTTTCTCCTTCGTGTTGTCCTGTGTATCAGAGCGCTGGCTCAGTGCAGTGTGGAGGTCTATAAGAAGATCGGCTCTCTGTATCCAGAGATGAGCGTCCACGAACGATCTCTGGATTTCCTCATCGACCTGTTGCACAAAGACCAGCTGGACGAGACCGTCAACGTGGAGCCGCTCACCAAGGCCATTAAATACTATCAGGTACACAGACATTTATAGGATGCAATGCGACACGACAGATACTGTTCAGTTTTTATGACAGTTTTAGAAATAAATCACTTCATTTTCCAGCACCTGTACAGTATCCATCTGGCCGATGAGAACGAGGACTGCACCATGCAGCTGGCTGATCACATTAGAGTAAGTATCAATAACAATAACACATCATCTCCTCATCCACTTTAGACTCTCTTACACAAATATTGACACTGAAAGTATGGTTGTTGTTCCTTTGCTAATTGCATTATCCTAATCACCTCCTGCTGTGTCATGTGCAGTTTACCCAGAGTGCCTTGGACTGCATGGCTGTGGAGGTTGGTCGTCTGCGGGCGTTCCTGCATGCCGGTCAGGAGAAGGCCGACCTCGCTGTGCTGTTCAAGGACCTGGAGACGTCCTGCAGCGACATCCGACAGTTCTGCAAGAAGATCCGCCGCAGGATGCCAGGAACCGACGCACCCGGCATCCCAGCTGCACTTAACTTTGGACAACAGGTAACCATGACAACCAAGTCTTTTAAGTCTAATAACCGGTCACAGTTTTACCTCGCTCAGGTCTACGCATGGATTCCTGTATCTTCTTATTTTATTTAATGATTATCTACTAATGTCTGTAAAGTTTTGCAGTTTTGTCTTCTTCATCCATTGATATTTAACCTTTGCCCTGCAGGTGTCTGACACCCTCTCAGACTGTAGGAAACACCTGACCTGGGTGGTGGCAGTGCTGCAGGAAGTAGCAGCAGCCGGAGCTCAGATGATGTCACCTCTTGGCGAACAGGAGGGGCTGTCGGCCGTCAAACTGGAGGATGTGGCGTTCAAGGCAGGGGAGCAGGTACACTCATTAAAACAAGTTTACTTTACTAGTAAAGAATAAAATTAAGATGAGTTTTAATCATAGTGATTCATTTTAAGTCACTACATCTGCAAATGGTTGCAGAACATACGATGAGATGTTCTTGTTATCAGCTGATGTCATTGACAATCATTGTGTAATTTTTAGATCTATGGATCACAGGGGGCCAACCCCTACGATTGTCTGCGGCAGTCCTGCGGCATCGTCATAGCAACCATGAACAAGATGGCCACCGCCATGCAGGAGGGAGAATATGACTCTGAGAAACCTCAAAACAAGGTACCTCAGTGTGAAGAATCAGCTGTTGTTGGACTACTGTGCAGTTTCATTTCAGCTGGTGCCAGTTTTAGTAAAGCAGGATCTTGTTGTGTTCTAGAGCCCTCCACCTGTCGATGTGCGTGCGGCAGCACTTCGAGCTGAAATTACAGACGCAGAAGGTCTTGGCCTAAAGCTGGAGGACAGAGAAACAGTCATCAAAGAGCTGAAGAAGTCTCTAAAGATCAAGGTAGAAACACTGTGTAGATAAAAACACATTTAAAGGACAAGAGATGACTTCATTAAGCACTTAATTAATATTAACAGTATTTTGAGAGGTGATCAATACTGATAACCACTTACTGACGTCCAATACACCAAACTATTATTCAATCAATCTAGAAAATAAAAGACAAGTTATTGAATAATGAAAAATGCATGTTTGTGTTTTCAGGGAGAGGAGCTGAGCGAGGCAAACGTCCGCCTCAGTCTGCTGGAGAAGAAACTCGACAGCTCATCCAAAGATGCAGACGAACGTGTTGAGAAGATCCAGACTCGGCTAGATGAGGCCCAGACTCTGTTGAAGAAGAAAGAAAAGTAAGATCAATGACTTCAGATATAAAGTTGTGCTCCACACCACACTTGTGCAGCTGCATGAAGTCGTTCTCCTCTCTGCAGGGAGTTTGAGGAGACGATGGACGCTCTGCAGGCCGACATCGACCAGCTGGAGTCAGAGAAGCTCGAGCTGAAGCAGCGAATCAACAGCCAATCAAAGATGACCATCGATGGTCTGAGAGGAACAGGCCCGTCAGGAATCGCTACCATTGTCACAGGAATGGCAGGAGGTGAGTGGAGGGAAGAGCTACAGTACAGGACTGATCAGTGAAGCTGAAAAGTGTTTTATGTGGTGTTTAAAATACATTTATTGCTCCTTTTGACCCTTTGACCTTTTTTCTTTAACATTTTCCTTTGATCTCTTCTGTTTGACTGATTAATCTGCAGAGGAACAAAAAGGTATTTGTCCTTGGATTGAGATCTGCTGTGATGCTGCATGCTCACTTCTCAAGATCCAACCTTGAGAATGACTCATTTTGTGTTTCACCCAGGGTGTCTGCAGGTCAAACAAAACTAAACAAAGATGTAAAATAACAATAATTAGGTTAATTATAACGTATAAAGGTTTGTGAAAAAGAAAGAAGGCCTCTCATAAAATATTGCCTGAATAAATAACAGGTAGTAATAATAATACATTTGGTGAACCCTGCAGAATCCCTGATATCAAACCATTAAGAGTGAGAAGAGATTAGATTTATTAAATCTATTAATGTGATATTTATCTAAAAAAAAATCTGTATTTCTTTTGGCATCTACATCTCCTTGCATGGTCTTAATATTTTGACATATCTGCTTAGTATCTAAGTAATTAGATAGACACACAGCATGAACTTGTTCAGTGAAACACTGTTTTCTTTGATGGATCCTTGTCGCGATCACATAGTAACTAAAGCTGTCAGATTACTGTAGTGGAATACAAAGCACAATATTTAATGTAAAGAAGAGTAGAAGTGTAAAATAAAGTAGAGTTACCTTTAAACTGCACTAACTAATGAGAGTACTTGAGTAAATGTAAATGGTCTTTTACCGCTGTACACAACCGTGCATACTGAAAAGTTCTGAAAACTCAGAGGAGATTGTTTGTTTGAATACACTTAAAAAATACATAATGAAGGTGTAGAGTGTTCACTGCTCTGTATTTAGCGTGTACCTGTTCTCCACAGTGAACATGATGTCCGGTGTCGGTTCAGGTTCAGGGGTCCAGGTGATCGACTCTCCTCTGCTGACGCAGCAGATCGAAGCTCAGAGACTCTGCATCAAACAGCTGAAGAACGAGAACAACAGACTGAAGGTACAAAACACCTGAACATGGAACTTTCTCCATATCTCCACCATTAGACAAGTTGGAGCTTTTTCTTCAACAATGCTGTTGTGTGTTTATATTTACACATCTCCACCTGGCTGCATAACAACATATTTTCCTTCTCCAGGCGGAGAAGATGCGTGCTCAGCTCGCCTCTCTGCCTCCTCTCCATGTGAGCAAACTTCCCTCCAGAGACAGAGGACGTCCTGAAGTGCTCTCCAGCGCCCTCTACCGTAAGACCGACCAGCTTCTGGAGACACTGCTGCAGATGAGTGCCAACGTAAAGGTGGTGGACATCACCGGGAAGTCTCCAGGTATGATCTGGAAATATTAGACATGTTACCAAGCAGCTGTCTCTGTTCACTCTCAACAGTACACTGTAAAAAAAAATGTACAGTAGATACAATATAAAGTAGATGTTTGCCAATTAATTTTTAATTTTATTTTTAATATGAAAACGTACATCACCTCCCACTTAATTAGTATTCATTTGCAATCACAGATAATTTTGAACACCTTTGCTAAAACTCCCTGTGGGCTTAACGTAATAATTTTGTCTTGCAGTGACACCTAGTGCGCAGCTCCTGGAACAAACAGCCAGACTACAGTCGCTGAACGACACCCTGGACAGACTGAAGGTACAAAAACACATCTACACAACAGCAAATACTAATCTACAAGTGCACAAAGTAACACACAAGTTAACAATTAAAAATCAAACACATTAAAACTGTAAAAATGTCAACATACTGTGTCCAGGCTGATGAAGTAATCACAGTACAGGATACAGGAAACTCAACATTTCTTCTGTTTTCTGTTTGTCAGGATGAGGTAACGGAGCACGTTGTCAACCAGCAACCTGGAGCTCGTGTGTCGTCCGACTTCGCCACTTTCCCTTCGACCTCGTTTGTAAAGGTACAGAAAGAACTCATGGTTTCTTTCTCATAGAGGAGAATATGTTAAAGCTTTTAGATGTCACAGTTACAGAGTTTTATGTAAAATGAAGTTTTATCCTCACATTAGGCACATGTGAGCTGGAAAACTGTGTTTTAACAATAAGCTGAGAACTCTGTATATACAATATAATATTTACAAGTTGGAAAAACATTTCTTGTTAACTGCAAAGGGACAACAGCTGCACTCAGGTCTGGACTGGGCCTGGGACTTACCACATGAGTCTAACATTATACACTTGCCTGTGTTTAGGTGACGGAGGAGAAGCAGGGCGACACGGTGCTGGTGGGTCGGGTCATGGTGCCGTGTCCTCGCGGTCAGGAGCAGCTTCACCGTCTCGTCATGTCGCAGTCTCAGCTGCAGAGAGTTCACAGTCTGCTGCGGACCTAAACTATCCCCCTGTGCTGCGATCCTGCCTGCTGCGCCAACATAACTCGAATCCCTGTGATCAGCTTCGCTTCCACTTCAGGGCTAAAACACGTCAAACCAGGAGGTATTTCTAGACACAAGTGGTGAGATTACCACCTGCAAATAATATTAATCGTCTTTGTGATGCTAAGTGTCGGGGCTGTAGTTTGAGACAATGATCACTCCGGATTATCAAACTGTAGGATTTGTCTTGTGCCTGGTTTGACTCCGTTATATCTTGTAATTTTTTTGCAGTTCAATATCAGCTATTGGGAGAGAATTACGCAATTAGACGTGAGATGATTAATCAGTTAATTTATTATTGGACAGGCAGGCAGGTTAACCAGCAACAGTTTCAATATTAAAATACTGTTTTAGTCATTCATGACAAATGTTGATTCTTAAATGTGAATCAACTCAGAATTAAATTATTAACTATAATAATATTAATAGCTAAAGTTATTAATTCCTCAAATTTCCCCTCAGAACCTTTAAACTCACACTGACTTGCATGGAAATTTTCACATATTGGGTTGATTTTTATTTATCTTAAATCCCACTAAACCGTTTTTTACGTTTTAGTAGAATTGTATTATTTTAGACTGTCATGCTCTTAGCTACAGCTCTGTATAATTAATTTTGGACTGTGTTATGACTAGAAAGAGATTTTAGCTCCCTTAATCTTGAAAGTGTTGTTCTTGCATAGCACATTAATTTATCAGCCTCCTCTTTGGCCCTGGTGTGGAACCTGCACACTGTGGTGGATATTAGGCCACAAAACTGGATGTTGCTCCATGTCTCTATGTGACACTGTTAATGCTACACAGGATCGTGGTGGTGTTGTAAAATTTAATCCTGTCACTCCATTTTTATAACTTGACTGTCTAAAGGGAAAAGAAGCATCAAAAGAAAAACATTTGCACATTTAATAAGTTCTGAGCGACAGAAAACGGATCTAAATCCCGCACATTAGCTTTGAACCGACGACAGCTTGTGTTCAGGATTTCGTGGTTTCATTAAAAACTCTGAGCTGCACAGAACAAGAGAGTGTGATATAATCATGTAAAACGCGATGGAAACTATTTTGCAGATGTGTCATTAATTTAAAACAAAAACAATGTGACTGCACTTTCAGATGACTCATAAATTATTTGGTATTTATTACATGTGGTGTAAGTTGTTAGTGTCTACTTTTACATTCTCGGTATAAACAACAAACCAGTTGTGTTGGTAAAGTTACTGAATTGCAAAAATCCAAATAACTGTATTACCTGTGTTCTGCTGAGATTCCTGTTGCTGTTTCAGATTTGTCCGAGCCTTAAACCTGCAGAGAGCTTTGTGGTAAAGAGCGTCACCTGCCTTATTTTTATTTTGTTTAAAGCAAAACTACATCTTTGCCAAAGACTCTTTGTTTCTCTTCACCACATTTGCAATAGTTTATTTTAAAAGGCTTCTACTTCATTAAGCTAAGCTAATTATTTTATTTAATTATTTGTTAGACTATGTTTACACAGTACTGTTGTAACTTGAAAGTTTGATTTTAGGATTCATTTATTATTCATTTATTATTATTCATTTATTTTCATTATTGGGCATAGTGCATCTACATAGAAGGGAAAAAAGCAAACGGTATTTATTCATGACCTTGTTTACCTGTGTCTCAGTGAGCAGCTGATGTTTCGAATCTGCAGCTTGTCTACCTTGTCTCACTTTATCCTCCTGTGGCTTCCTGCTCTTGCACAACCGATAACTGATCAATAAAAGACATTAAAACCTGTGCGATTTTGTCTTTTGTTTTAAATCAAAACATGAGATATAGTAAAAATGTTTGAGAGTTTGCAGAAACCTGGTTTATTTTACATTAAAACATTTTCAATCTGTGAATTCTAGTTTTCAACATAATGTTTAAAATAAGTAAAACGTCATTAAAAATAAATAAAAGCTCATCTGTGGTTAGGTAGTTTTGTTTGGAATTACAAAAAAACAAAATGTAAAAATGTTCATGTCACTGATTTAATCTACAGTTAAGTTTCACTGGACTGATCAATGCCAGGCTGATCTTCTGCCCAGGACGTGGTTGGTGATTCTCTGAAAAATAAAAAATGATCTTTATCACTTTTGATAACTGTCTGAATGGACCTTTTTTTTTACTCTGCGTTTTTAGAAAAATATAAATTTTTCTAGTAATTTTCAATCAGCTGATTAAACTATTTGAGTTTCTCTCCCTCTGTTTGATGTTGGATGAGAAATGTTTGTACCTTGTTGTACAGTTGTGCGTTTAGCCGATACGATCGATACTCCGCTTTCCTTCGTTCCTCCTCTCTCCTCCTCTGCACCTCTGGCAGATTCTCATAGATCCTGGAGGAGAAACAGGTTTTAGTCTTTTAGTTTTAAAAGATTATTTCAGTCTCACCTTTACATTTATTGAGAACGTATCAAGTACAATTTACTGTTCAATTTTTATGTCATGTTGGCTTTTGTGACTGTGACATATTTTCTGAAGTCCAGATGTTTGAGAATTATAATGGGGTAGATGATCTGATTACATTTTGATTTGCTTTGCTGCATAAGTTTATCTGATTCTGACATTTTCTTATGACTGTATTATGAGTAGAAAAAGTCAATTATTCTGTGGTTAAACATAGAAAAAATTATTTTATCTTTGAATTTAATATACCCAGAAGTGCAAATAAAAATCTTACTGTTTAGATCTCTGGATCATCTCCTTCCTGGGAACAGCTCTTCTGAGGGGAGCGTTGCCTAAATGTGAGGTAACAAACCAATTAGTCAAGTTAAGGGCCTCTGCACTAAAAACAGAAATGTGCTCATTCTCAGCAGAAATATCCCACAGATATGATGCGACAGTTAACAGTAACCAGCAGCACTTGCTCTTCTGATCTGTTACCTGAAGGCTTCAGCATCCTCTCCAGGCCTCTAGGTTGGTTGAAGAGTTCATCTCTCTCTTCAAAGACAGCTTGTAGCCTCCTCTCCTCCACCTGCAGAGCCAGACGCCTCACTCTCTGTCTGGATCGAGAGATGAACTCCGGACGCCGCATCTCCAGAGCCTCCTGCAGGATTGAAAAAGAGTGTTAACTACATAACACAACAGTAAGGAACAATACTTGGTTTTAACAGAGCAACATTTACTGTTGTATACTATTCTAGCTGGACATAAGTGTTTCTTCCAAGCATGGACTGTCCCCGAGTCCTGGGGGTTTAAGTCTTTGTTGCATGTCCTTCCCTAAAATTGCCTGTTGCCACTGTCAACTGAAAATGACCTGGTCACTTACAGACTACACTTCCATACATGTCTCAAACCCACAGATAAGCAATTGTGTGAAATTACATGTTATAAAGAAGCCAAATACAAACCTGAAGAGACACATGAACCAGACCAGAGGATGTTGTTTTGGTTCTAGATTCTGGGTCTATTTCAGCATCACCTATAAAACCAGGCTGTTGGTTTCTGTCCTCCTGGACTTGTCTCTGTCTGAGCGGTTCTCTCCAAGGCTGTCTTCTGCTGTACGGTTCAAACCAGGTGGTGCTCGGCCTCCACGTCAACTCTTCTGGCTCGTTCTCCTTTCTTGCCTCAGATCCCAGATTGTCAGCAGAGATGAACCAAGAAACAGCTGAAAGGGACAAAACAAGACAACAAATACATATGTACAGAAATACAAGACACAAACTTAAAAACAATCACACTAATAAATAAATAGATAAAAATAAAGGTGAGCAGAAATAAAAATCAAGATGCATAAACTGAAACATGACAAAGGATAAAAGACAAAAGGTATCCTTGATGTTGATTATTCATAATACATCAGAGAAACAGCAGTAACATACCTTCAGGGTAAGGTTTTGATGGGCTCCTCTTGCTCTTTCTCTGCTTTTGTACTCCCTGACTCTTTGAAGGGTTCCTCTGCTCTCCTCTTCCTCTCTCTGCGCTGGACGACAAAGATGAGATTATCCTGGGGTCTCTGGGTTCACGAGGCGAGGGGAACGTGGTTCCAACATCTCTGGTGTGGCGTCGAGTCCCATTACTAACAATCTCCAGGTCACCTGAGGAAAATGGAAAGAGTGTGAAGCTTTTAAAGAATGATCAACTAGGAGGATTTTTTTTTTTGTTAAAACCCACAAAGACTCTGACGCTCACCAATGTTTTCTTATTTGGGAATCTACACACACCCAATAGAACACTTACACAAAGATAGATAGACATTGATTAATTAAGCCCATTGAGCAAAGCCCTCACAGACTATGAAGAGAGAGAGTATGAAAATGACTAAGAAATAATGAATAAACAGCCAGTTGTAACTAAACTGGACAAACTAATCAAATGTAAAGTTACTGAACAATAACAATAACCCTCCTGCTGGACTGACCTGCCTGGATGCCTTTGCTGATCAGTTTTACACCCTTCTTACCAGCCAGAGACCTGGAGGGGCCGCGGCGTGATGGCAGCGTGTAAGTGCTGGTTGATGATGCAGAATCAGCAGCAACCTGGAGACCAGTGCAAAAACATTAAAAGTTAGGAACTTAGGTTTTGGGCAAAATGTTAAAACTATTCCGAGGCTTTTTTGTGTATAAAGTTAAATTTAGTAACACTGTGAGGGCTGAAATGGTCAGAAAAATAAAGCATGTTTATTGCACTGGTTCATAAGAATGACTAATTCTAAAAATCTAAAATTAAACTTCAGGACAGACAGTAAACATGCTGATGTACTTACTGATTCATCAGTGCCTGTGGTCTCTGATGGAGTGATGATGTGAGGAGGGTCTATGTTTCTTCCTCTTCTCTGTTCCCTCCCTTCTTTCTGCTTGTTGATGGTGCTGTATAGTTTACCAAGGCTGGAGCTGGTTTTCAGATGCTGGACTCTGTGAGAACCAAATGCTCGGATCAGCCGGGCCGTGTCGATGGTGGACATAGAGCTCGACATGGTGGACAGTGTCTCTGTTTCGTCTTTGTCTGCGGGACAGAGGTGCTGACTCTGGAATGAGCTTTGGCTGGAGGAGTAGGAGACATGTCTGTCATCCTCTGCAGGCTGAGATGTTTCGTGTAACTGAAGCCTCTGTGTCCAGGCATGATGATGAATAGGAGCATAATCTTCTGTATGTCTACTTCCTCTGATGTTCCTCTCCATTTCTCTGGTGCCATAATGAAAACTGCTCCCTCTGATAGTGTCCCTGTTTTCTTCCCTTGTAGCATCTTCTTCCTTTTTTCGTGGCTTCTGTTTTATGGAATAAGGATCACAATATTCCTCCTCCTGTTGTCCTGACACGTTAGTAGCCTTTGAGCTGTGAATAAGACGGGACAGACGCTCAAGGCGCTCCAGGAGCGATGCCTCTCTTTTGTTGGTTGGCTGTGCCTCCTCCAGACTCCAGCGATCACAGAACCTCTGCCACAGCTGGTCCAGACTGCTGCTTCTCTGCTGAGACGTGGTCTGAGCGACATCAGTGTCCCCCATCTGTTGGCCCTGCTGTCCTCCTGCGTCAGGGATTGAGCTGTGGTTCAGGTGATGCCTTGTTCTTTTGAAGTCCATCTCAACATGAACTGGCTGAGATACCTTGCTGCTTGGCTCTGGTTGGTCATAACTCAGAAACTGGACCGGACTGGTCCCCTGGTCTCTCTTGGTGGCTTCTTGATTGCTCGATAAAGGCACTTGAGTAAAGGCAACTGATATCTGAGTAGATGGCTTTGGAGTTCGGCTCACACCTGTTTGTGAGTTTTTACCTGCAGATACAGAGAATGAAAAGAAGGACAAAACAAGTGTTAAGACAGAATCTGGAAAAGACTTAACATCTATTTTTTTACACAAAGTCTGAAAACAAAGCAGTGACATAAGTGACTAACAAACATTAAGGTAATTCTGAAATTGTTGTTAGTTCTAGGTCTCAAACAATCTGGGACAGGGTCATCTTGACTTCGGCGCAGCATCCCCTTCTTATAAAATAATCCATCACATTGTTTAATATTTGCGTAAAATTCAATTGTTCCATTTGACTGAACAGGTTTTCCCACTTTAAAAATACTGAATTGAGTAACTACTGTAAGTTTAATGTCAGTTTATGTTTTATCAGTGCTCAGCTCACCTCTGTGTTCAGGCTGTTGCATTTTGAAGGTGGCTGTTTTCAGCCTCTTGCTGTAGATGCCCTCTGTGTGTCTGATGTTTATTCCACGATCCAACCCTGGGTCCTGGCTCCCGAGGATCTCACTGCTGAAGCGTGGGGGCACAGCGTCATCTGATCCTGATAAAATTTAATAGTAGCTTGTTAGCTCATGATGAGAACTATTCTGACAGGGTTGGAGCCAATATGGTCTAATTTCTGATACAACACATAAATAACACTGCAGGGAGTAAAATGATTTTCAGCCATTAATGAACAGAAGATGTTCAAAAACATGGAGCACACAGTCCCCTCTCCTTCTGTCTTCTGCAGGGCCTCAGCTTTGCCTTTGTCTCACTCAGCCCCTCAACATGAATAATTAATGCGCTGCCTGGTTTATGTTACAATAGACCAGCTGCTACCCACACAGGCACAGGGGAAATGAGAGTTGAGCCACCACATTCATCACAGACTCAACTGACAATTATATTCTCTAGACTCTTACAATTGTTTAATTTCTAATTTGCTGAACTTGTTTGGAGTTGAGTCCGTTCCAACATGCAAAATATGCCCACTGATAATTTTCAAGGACAATTTGATACCAAGTTTTCCAAACAGAATTCACAAATTACACAGCTTTCAAGTTTTCGCCAATTATCTTTGGTTGCTTGTGATTAATTTATTGGACCTTTGCTCCTACCAGTCACAATTTGCACAGAGAGGGAATAACTCTCCTAATCAACCACTTTGTGAATGTTTGACCTCCTTTCTTCAGGGTGCTGCTAAAGAACATTAACAATACACTTTAATACCTTTTACTGCTGTAGACACAGAAAGAGTGATTAATCTCTTTGTGTAATAAACTGCACTTTCTTTGTCACTTAAAATTGTTGTTTGTTTTATTTATTTTTTTAACTTAGACTTGTTCAACTTCTCTTTTTATAGGTATGTTTAATTCACACCAGCCTGCAAAGCAAGTTTTGTTTGGGATAATAATACAGTTGAATTTAAAATAATATAAAAAAAAAAAAAAAAGGCAAATATGGCTGTACATGAGGAACATTTTCATTGCCTTTAAAATATCCATAAATAAGTCCTGCAGAAAAAAAGGATGAATACAATGAGTTACATTATTATTAAAATTAAACACTTATTTTTTTGTCTGCAGCTTTTTAACTTGCAATCAGTCACAACCCAAGTGAAATACTATTTATGTTCCACTGATGCATATCAGCCTGAGCTGAATAAAAATGGAGCAATCTTACAAAGATTATTCTTTTAATTTTTACTGACAGTTTAAAGGTGGAGGCCATAAAATAGGAATGTGGGAGGTGAATGAAGATAACATACAAGAAACTGCTCAGTAAGAATTCGATGTACCTGTGTGTGAGCTCTCCATGGTGGTGTCGGAGACATCGGCTTCTGTCTGAGGGACATAGAAGAGCTCCTCACTGCCACGGGGTTTATAAGGTAAGAGGACAGGCACTGCTGTAGGAGGAATGGCATGTAAAATACATCTTAAATAAAGTTCTATTCTTAAGACTTTTTAAATATAATAATCATTTCCTCCATTATATATTTAAGACATAAATTAATGTATTTTGTTACATTACGTTCTGTAGTACTCATACAACAAAAAAAGTCTAAGTCAAATTAAGTAAAAAGCCTTGGTAGTATACTCTTTCTTTAACAAACCTACCTGGTGATTCAGCAGTTAAGCTTCTTGAGGAAATTGTGTGCTGTTGTGTAAAAGATGGGGTTGATGTGGAGATGATTCTTTCGTGGGATACAGTGGTTTTAAACTGGTTAGTGGTGCCAGTTCTTTCAAGCCCACCCTTGCTTTTTGGATCTCTGGTGTCTAACCACTCCGGTGGACTGGACAAACCAACACCTTCATCTGGACTGCTGGGAGAAGAAGAGTGTCTAAGAGGAGCAAATTCTTTTTGTTGTGGTCCTGTAACACCAGCAGCATGGCTGTATGGGAAAGCAATGGCCAAGCTGTTATCAGTAGCTTTGGGGGACAGAGTGAGATGGACATGGGAGATGTGACCAGCCCTGGAAGGGGATTCAGAGGTGGCAGAGCCTGTAGACTGCTCGGCTTCACGGCCACCAGAACTAAAGTCATCCTGGACATTCATGTCTTCTCTTTCTAAATCTCTTGAGGGTGAAGGACATTCTTCGAGTTTGCCTCCAACAGTGTCTTGTCTCTTCTGATTTTCTGATATATCTAAATGAGACTCCAGGTTTTGGTTTCTGGTGTATAATTTATGGCTTGGTTCCAATACCAATGCTGGCTTGCTTGTTGTCTTATTTTTACCCTGAGTAGGGGGAAGCTTAGGCTGTTCATCTGCTCCTGTGGAGAGCTCAGTCAGGTGGAGAGGCTCTAGGGCTGGGCTGAGAGGAGGTGCAGGTGACGTAGAGGGAGAGGATGAGGTGGAACGCCTCCGTGTGGCAATAGTGATGGATGTGAAGGCCCGAGGGGTTGTTCTTGGGAGGGTAACTCCTTCTCTAGCAGCAATGTCACGTACGTGAGCCTCCAAATCTGGGTGAGGAGGGTTTTGAGGTTGCATACTAGAGTCCTGGTCTGTGCTGAGGCCTTGCAGCAGCTGGTTGTTCACATTGCTGAGAGGGGTGAATCTCTCTGCTGGCTTAGGTGGTTCATCCTTCACTGGGACTCCAACACTGGATGCTACACTGCTCTCTGTATCTGTACTCCGCTGGCTCTGTAAGGAAATAAAAAGCAGTTTGTGTCAAATGGAAAATCCAGGCAGGGTAATAGTTCATGTTATCCAGTAAATTAATTCTCCCATCACATCAAACTGTTTCAGCACTGCAACTGGAACCAATCAGTCCAATGGTCTGACATGCATGGATAAGTCAACACAGCAATCAAAGCTCAAAGTTAATTATAAACCTTAATAGTGCTCTGTTTTGTATAGAACAACTGCCAACACACATCTGTTACCTTTAGAGTGAGATCTTTACTGTCCAAACATTAAGAGGGAGACCACAAAATGACACAAAATAAATACAAATATGATATAAGAAGGAAATGTCAGAAGAAAGCATGTATTTGTGCTGCTTTGTACACATAACAATTTACAGTACCTTGTGCACTGGAGGTTTTTAAAATGTGCTACAAATAAAGCCTTCATAAATGTGGCTGATTGCTGAAATGAAGTTATGTGAAGCGTAAATATAAAACTCTTTATAGGAGTTTTCTACCTTTATAGGGTCTTTCAAGAGTAGCTCTCTCTTAATCTCTTCAATCCGCGCTCTATCTTCTTTGTCCAACTGCAGAGTCTCGCACTGTTGTCCTGAGATCTTCAGCTTAATCCACTCTGCAACATCAAAACAAACCTTTAACCTTATGTACAACAGAGCATTTGGCAGCAAACTCTATCAAATATGCTGTGAAGACTGACACAGCTTTGTTTTTGTGAAAATACAGCTGTTAGCAAAATGTACATTTTTGTTATTAAAACTACTTCGGTTTTACTTCTGATATCGTTACTATGAGTTGACCAAAGCATCTGTTTTATAAGTGAGTACAAGTTTTCAGTGGAACATTTGTCTCCATGTATACTAACTGATCTATTCAGAGACTTTCAATTAAATGTGACATAGAAATAAAACATAGGAACCATGTTTATCACAGTCACTGTACAGTGGTTATGAGAGATATAATTTCAAAAAGACAAAAGACACACACAAAAACAATTAAGGAAATTGTTATTTTAACTGCAACATAAGTCTGTAGGTGTTAATATCAAGCTCTGACAGCTCTGTAATACCTCTGGCTTTGCTTTCTTCTTGGTCAGTGTTGCTGGTTGTACTGGACACCATCGTGGCTGGAGATTCACTCTGCAGTAACTTTGCCACTCGGACTGCCAGCGAGCTATCACTACTTCTATCACTCAACACTTCCTGATCCATCTCACCAAGGATAGGTGAGGAGGAGTTACTCTGTGCGGGGATTCCAATTCTGGTTTTCTCTTCCTCGTCAGAGACTCCCACTGTGTCTGAAGATGTAGACATTTGTTGTGTACTCAATGCAGGCAGAGGCTTTACAACTGGCGGCTGCATTGGGACTTTGTTGTCAGGGGGTGCAGCACTGCAGCCCTCAGGCTCTGCCCGTTGGACTGATTTGGCCAAGATGAGGTCTGACCCTGCAGTGCGATTTTGTGCTTCTGTATCTGCAACAGATGCTGTAATAAGAGCTTGTATGGATGGATAACCAGGTTGCCATGATGAGGAGATACTCTCTCGACCAACAGAGTTTTGTCTTTGTTTTTCTGAGATCAGCATAGAGTCAGATGATGACCTGGTCCCGAGAAAGGAGGAATGAGTTCTGGGATCCTCAGGAGAAGAGGAGGAAGAGGAGAATAAGGAGTGCTGGAGTGTTTTCTTCTTCACTGAGAGGAAAACATCACCTTCAGAGAGCAGATGGGGTACTGCTGCAGAACTTGAGGAGGCTGTAGAGGACTTTGCAGATACCACGTTCTCTGCTTGAGAGAGAAGGTTGCGGATCTCCCACAAAGCCTTTGAGCTTACAAAAGAGTCTTCTGCACTTTGGTCCATACTACGGCTTGTTTGCAAGGGTGAAAGTATGTTTCTTTCCACAGACCTCATCTTGGTACATAACCTCTCTCCTGGCTGGACAGCATTCTGGCTGCTGGTTATGGAGAAAGGGGAGTCTTCATCGGGCTGCGGAGTGAACGCTAGTCTGCGCTGACTCTGGGCATCTGCATCTAATGAAGAATAAGCACGTCTGCTTTGCTCTGGGAGAGATATGGCTGGGCCGAGACTGTCAAGGCTAAATGGTAAGGATACACTGGAATCCACTGACAGAATGCTGGACTTGGAAAACTCTCCTTTATGCGGACTGCCACCTGAAAGTACAATACAAAGACTGAGACAAAAGTCTGCATATCACAGTTATACTTTTTCACAGTCAGATACCTTCAGAAGGTTGTGTGCTCTTGGACGGGGTTCCAATGGATCCTTTAATTGTACAGAGATCGGTGGGAGAGAATTCAGGTTCTCTGATTGGCCCTCTGGGTACAAATGGAGTTAAGATTGTTGAGGGAGACTGATCAATACCCAGGTTATGAAGATACAACTGCAAGGGAAAAAAAAAACAACAAAAAAACATCTGAATCAGACACTCACATTTACATGTGTACAAATTTCCCCCCAGCTATGAGGTGGATTGCGTCATAAAACTGAATATTAAACATTTATGTACATTATTATTATGTGCTGAAACTAAATCTGCAATATAAAATTATACAAGACACTTTTGTCCATACCAGACATATTTCACATAGTATTTTAAAAGAGCACTATTCCTGTTTCTACAGGTTTTTCATTTACCGGAATTCGTTCTTCAATGTTGAACTCTCGAGGCATGGGCGGAAGTGGTGGTGGTGTTAATTTTTTTGAAGTCCAGTATGGGGCGTAATTATCGACCTCCAGGCTAGTGACAGAAGAAGCTCCTATTGAAGTTCCTAACTTAATTCCACTCTTGTAACTATCCTGGGAACTGGAGAGTGTCACATCTCTATCCAATGACACATCACTAAACTGACCTAGGGCCACTAAAGGTGAAGACTGAACTCTGGCGCTTGACGGTTGGGCATTGTCATGACTCTTCTGTTTTTCTGCAGGTCTCTCTGTCTGCTGATCTTTCTGCACCAACATGACAACCGTGCTAAGAGAGGAATGGGACTGTGACCTGCCAAAGGGAGAAGCAGAGGGTCGAGCTGCAGGCCTGCTATTTTCCTTCTCATTGGGAGCACTGCCCACTGCCTCCCCTCTTGTTGGAGAGGAAGAGTCAGATGGAGCTGGGGAGCAGCTATGTGTGACAGTCTGGTTTGGTGCACTTGAAACAGGAGGTTGTTGTAAATTCCTCACATGCTGAGTGAGGATGTGATTCAGGGCATCAGACACTGCATCATATGCTTTCTTTTTAGGAGAAATTCCAGAAAAACCTTGCAGTGCTAAGCTATCAAACAGTGATGTCCTGCCTGTACTCTGATTTGCCCTCCAAGCATCTACTTTTTGCATGTAGTTGAGACTTGGCAGGGACTGGACTTTTGCAGTGGTGGCTTCATCTTGGCACTGATTTGCTGTGTCTGGGTAATGTGCCAAAGGAACAGATGGCTGTGGAGAGATGCCTGTGTTTGATTGATACGAGTTATCTTTAGAGGATTCTACAACAGAAAGTTGCCCTAATTTAGCCTTTACACTGGATTTTGTTGGGCCCTTAAAAACCCCTGGAGTGGACTGAGACTGTGGAAGGAAACCTAGGTAGGACCCATCAATCCCTGTTTGGTTTCCTGAGGCCCAGAGATCTTGCTCTCTGTGGATCCGTATAACACCTGCTGAAAATGGCCCTGTCCATGGCACACCACCCTGATTTGTTCTCATTACACCTGACTTGTCCTCAGACATCTCTGTGGGATTTGGTGTGGGTGTCTGACCAGGTGGTGTTGGACTTTTCCACTGTTGGTTTTTAGAGTCAGCTTCACGACTGCTGAGCCGCTTTACCTCAGACAGCAGCTCTCTATGCAACACTTCAGTACTGTCATCAGGCTGAGTGCTGCGGGAACCCATGGTGATGTTACAGACCTCAGATGACAGTGTATGTGATGGGTCAGGGTTGGAATCTCTATCAGGTTGCTGTGTTTGCTGCTGAGGAACAGAAGCTTCTCCTGGAGGACCTTCTCTTCCAACCATGCTTTGTTCGGTGACTGGTTTGCAAACATTTGTGCTTTCAGACTGTTCAACCAAAGATGCAATGCTCTTAACAGACATCCCTGAAACAGAGGAAACAGCACTACTGCTGCTCAGCATACCAACATCTTTCTGAAGGCGCTCCATTAGTTGCTTGGCAGGAACATCCTTACTCAGAAAGAACATCTCATCTTCATTAACTTCTCCTGTGAGCCTGCCTAGTGATTCTGAAACATTTTCTCTGCTACCTGTGGCAATCAGTTGGGAGTGACTCATTTCTTCTTCAGTCATTTGTCTGCTTTCATGCCCTGGTGACAAACTATGCTGAGACAGAGAGCAACAGCCGCTTGCTCGTTCTTCAGAAAGAATAGTTGCCTGGGCTAAAGGGTGTTGAGACAATGAGCCATGCTCAGATGCTTGAGTGGTCTGATCCTGGGGTAGAAAGTGAAGCCTCTCTGATGCCATAGAAATATCAGGATATGCCCTGGTATAAGGAAAAATAAAAATTCTAAGCTTTTATTAAAAGATTCAAATACCACATTGTAGTAATGTATGTCCACGGGACCAATATATATATATTTTTTACCTTAGTGGAGCAAATTCATTGTCGCTTTGTTGGAATAAAGAATATTCAGTGAAGTTGTGTTCCACCCCAGAGTTGGCAGGCAATAAGGAAAGGGCTGGAGAAATGTTGCTGTCCTGAAATTCTGAAAAATAAAAACATTCAACATTTTCTTTTTTTTCAAAACCATAGATTTCTACTAAGATATCTTTCTAAACAACCTATTCAACAAGCAGAAAATAAATTAAATATAATGCTTTGTTCAATACACACACCTAGCTGCAAAGAGTGTTCCTCTTGCCTCTGAAGCTCCCAGTTCTCTGCAGTCAGCCTGGGATGCCTCAGTTCATGACTTGCACTATGCTGACTTTGATCTGCCAACTGGATTCTGGGTGTTTGTCCAACAGACTGACTCACGCCTTCATCTGCTGGCTGCTGAGGAGACACTGCCTTCATCTGTGAATCAAACAATAAACAAACTCACTATAACTCTCTTCCATTTCATTTAAGACTGCTGTGTAAACCAGACAACTGAACTGTTTCTATGGGGGTTTAAAACAGCAACAGCTGGAGTTGTTTGTGGATGTTATTGATTGTATTTTAGTTGTTGCACATTATTTTGGAATAATAAGATACCCTATTCATTCAAAACTCTGTTTAGGCATTCTTGTGTCGTAAAAGTGATTTATAACTGCCAAACTTCTTTAATGTAGAATTCAATGAATTCAATACTTTTTGAGAATTTTCAGGACCTGATAGTGCTTTTTCACGTCATGGTGTAGACCTTTATGCTACTGAATCTACACCATATCTTAATAAACAGTGTTAGAAACCTAATGATGAAAAACAGTCTCTATTAGCTAATTAGGCCATACTGCCTAATAGCTAAATAATAGGAAGTATGTAGTAGGAGAAGGCCCACAGGAAAACAAAAACTGTTTTACTGCTTGCTGTATTTCAGATAAAATATGGGGGTTACAAAATATTTGGGTCATAATTGATAATATTATCAAATAGGCTTGCAATGGCAGTAATCCAGAAATCCAAAATTAACACACATTTGGCTTGCTAGATCTAGATTACAACACAGGATAAAAAGTAAACAACAAGAACATTGACCAAGACTATTCAGCTCATTGGTCGTATTTATTTATATTTTTGTGACTATGCTGCAGTCATTTAATGAAACAGCTGTTAATCTACTAGTTACAGCCCCAACCCAACTCACCTTGCAATTTTTCTTGATAGCTATAAGCTACAGCGGAGCTTTCACTGCATTAAGCTTCAACTGTTACCAGTACATGCTTTAAAAATCAGGCATGCAACAATGCGAGTCTCGCAGATCGCTGCGAAATTGGATTACATATCTGATATGCTACCTTTACATGCCTATTGAGAAATTAATCAAAGAAAGCTGCAGTTTCGGGGTGAATCTCGACATAAAAATACCACTTGGCCACTTAGCCTAACGTAACACTGATAACGTAAATTCGGCGATGCAAAACTCATAACATTGAATGTGTAACAATAAATATATAATGTCAAACTGCCTAGACCATAATCTTACCATTTCATGTGAACCCCTTTGTAGCAGTCGCTGCAGTTGTGACTGTTTTACTATAATACTGAGATGAGAGTTTAACTATAATACTTTATATCCTGTAACACTCGACGTTAGTTGACAACGTTAGCTAACTGTCAACAGGTTACTGTTACGGTTAGTTAGCTAGCTTGGTGAGAGACATATGGCTAACGTTACACTTTATATTCCGTGCAAATTATTTGCATTGCAACTGGTTAGCCGCTGCTGATCCATCCATATCACCAGAAACTAACAGTGGAAACACAGTGTTGTACCCATAATGACAGCTGAATGTTAGTCAACCGACATATTAGCTAACTAGCTAGCAAGCTAGCAAAACAGTTAACGCTAGCACTTGACGCTAGCTAGTTGGCTATGACATTGGTCAACGGTGGGTAAACTTCAGCCAGACGTCGGTGAAAGCATATTGCATAAATGCTGCATAACATAAATTGCATTTCAATAACTTAGTCAAAATAAGGCACATTACCTGTGGAGGCTCCATGTTTGTTGTTGTTCATGTCAGTCCGCCGCTGTGAGCGCGCTGCTCGTATCCAAGGAGCGTTGCTAGGAAATTAGTTCGCGCGAGATAAGATTTGAAATGCAGAAAGTCACAGATCGTGTATTGAACAGATGGTCACTCCTCAGGGTTAAAAAATAACACTTCCGGGAGTTTACACCGCACAGAGCTCAATAGACGATCTCTAACTAATCCACCTGCAAGTGTTTAATATGTTACTGGTTCTCAGTTTTGTAAAAGTATTGAGTTACAGACATTATGAGACCTGGATGTTGTCTTACACATGTACTGATGTGGTTTGTACATTTATTATGATGTTTAATGTAAATCATTGAAACATCAATAAAGGTTTGTTAAAAAGCGAAAAAGCTAAAAACAAAAGCTACTGAGTGATTTTATGTCTCATTTTGGTGTTTTTATTTAAATACAGTTATAGGATTAACAAAAGTTGATAAAGTGCAACACAGTGCATTATCGCTATGTATTTAAAATCAGAACCAAAATGTCAAAAACAGTAAGGTTCATGAAGGTAAAGATGATTAACAGAGTAGTTTATGTTGGATTATGTTAAACTACATTATCTAATTGTCAGTTGGTTTTAGCAATTTGAACCATTGTGCAATTTATAGGGAAATTGCACCCAAAAGGTACAATGTCAACTAAGGAAAATCCTGCATTGTAATGTGCGTCACACATCTCATTAATTACAATAATATATGATTTTACTTTACATTTGTTCACATGAAGAATTTTTCAAATAATGTCTACTTTAATTACTTAATCTAAACTCAAACTAGATATTATTGGCACGTATAACATAATGTGAGAGATGATTCTGTGGATATACTTAATGTTCTAATTATTATGTAGTAAGTATTCCACCATCATATTAATTTTTCTTTGTGTATCCCAGTTTAACTGCTTCTTGAAGCATATATAGAACTAGGAACCATAGTCTCAAATGTTCTGGTGTTACATGATCATGTTACATTAATTTTTCATGAAATACTTTTCCAGCTTAGCAAATGGGAAAAAAAGAATAAAAGATGAAACTCAAACACAGCTGTCAGTGTCTTAGACAGAGGTTCTCCACAGATTGTTGAGTTCCACTACAAATATACACATATTAATATATAAAACTGAATATTAATATATTCGTATATTTAACTAATTTCACACACAAATCACAATAATAATAAATACTTAATCCAAACGTGTTTAGTATTTGTTTAATTAGATACTTAAAACGCAAAAATCTAAAATAAACATATGATGTGGCACCTTTTCGCCCTCAGTTTTCAATTCAGGAAGCACGCTGCTTTCAAACCGCGCCCACTTCCCGATGATTGACAGGCGCGTCATCAAACCGGAGTCCAGAGGACAACAGAACACACCCTGGATTGGTGGAGCTTCGAGGAGGCGGGGAAAAGCCTGTGAGGTTAAACTGAGGGCAGCATGAGTTAGAGCTTCATACAAGGAAACGAGAAGAAAACATCGCAGTGCTGCTAAATTTGCTTCAACAAGACACGAATATTTAACATAAAACATCCGCAGGACATCCGATAACGTGTACAGAAGAGCTACCACTATGCCAAGAAAGAAGGATATCGTAAAACGTAAGATAAATCTGTGTTTGTGATGTAATAGTTTGAGCTTGTTCCTCTCTGAGTTTCATTTATTGAGAAGTTGTTCGTTAGCTTATGCTAGGTACTCAGCTAATATTGTGACGTTTTTCAGCACCAGTGCGGTTTTGATGTTCTTGTATCACCTTTAGCTTTAGCTTCGTGACGTCAAATTCACTTGTTTGGTAAAATCATGTGTCGTAGGTGTTTTAAGATCACCTTGTCTCTACCTTTCAGGTGGCACACCTGTGCCCAGAATTCGAGAAAACGCCACACTTCTGCGCACACACGTAAGTATGATTCAACCACAGGGAACTCTATTAGGTTCAGCTAATGTTTACTGTAGGTGTTTACTCATAGATTTACTCAAGTCTGACTACTACTACTTACTACTACTGTACTTCAGTATTTCTAGTTAATGTTGTTTTCATTTACTTCTCTTCTACTGTAACTTGTACTGTAAGTGTCAGGTGTGTCCTGTAGCTGTGTTCATTTATTAAATAAATTTTTCTTCTATATGTAGACAGGTATAAATAATATATAGACATACATAGATGGTTTTTTTTTCTGCAGCCCAAGACACCATCTTCAAATGTCTTATTTTGTCTCAAGAGAGACTTACAGTAAGAAATAGTTGAATCCTTAGTGGATGTCAGGCGTTAAAACAACAATTAAAGTGGGAATATTCAGTACAAGTCTCTACAGCCCAAGGTGGCATCATGTTTTGTCTTATCAACAGTACAGAGTACAAAGATATTCAGTGCATCCTCATGTTTATTATTTTGTATGACATTGAAAAAAACCCCATCCTGTTTTGCATTTCTATTCCCCCAATAGTGAGTGATAATTTTATATTAATAAAACTCCCGGCTCTTGGTACGGCGAATGTACCTTGACACACATATGACTGAAGGAAAAGCAGTTGAGCAAAGTTACTTTTTTGTCTTTTTGATCAGGGATCAATTTACTGCTTCAGTTCTACACGTGTAGATGTATTTTAAGTTGCTGTTCTTTTTCCCCCCCTCAGGAATCTTTTGTAGACTTAATTAATGGACGTCCTCATCCGCCCCCTTTCCTGGATGTCTTTGGTAAGAGTTTTCCTGAACTGACTGATAAAATTTCAAGATGAAGATGGAGAAAAGGAAAATTAGTGAAGAAAAACAAACTAGTTTTCTGGTTTTGATTTTGTGCTTCCTTTTTCCCCAGTTATCCTGTTAATCCCTATTTTTGCATGTTGCTATTAAACCTAAAACCTTAGATTGGTTTGTGCTCCTCAACCTTAGCGTTAACCACCATGTAGATGGGTCATCTGATGTAGATCACGGGGAATCTGTCCTGATTCCGAGCTTACCTAAAGTAAAGTAAATGCTGATTAGTAATTAGGCTTTATCCCAGTCATCTCTCTTTTGCCTCCTCTTCTTTTGCCACTATAGTTTCCTGAGCATTGTTGGATGTTAGTAGCAGAACAGGAGTTGTGTATAAGGAAAAAAATATGAGCAATGCTACGACTTGATTGTTGTGCTGGGGAAAACTGCAGATTGCATCATGTTGAATTTTATTGTGCTGTTCCCCTTTTTTCGTAATCACTGTTTGCAATTGGTTACGGGTAGACTTTTATGACAAGTACATTATATTCTCATTTGGCTTTTGTCCATACAGAGTATGCCAAGTTCAGCTTGCATACTTGGTGTTTGACTGTAGGTCATTGATAGCTGCCAGCTCTCTGATAATTCTTCTTATGAAGCTTTATTTTGGTTAGCTGTCCACTTATTTGAAATTGAAGTGCCTGAAAATGAAATTGCATAGTATAGAGAAGGCTGCAGATTTAGGAAGGACTGGTTAACAGAAAAAGGATGTGAGCTTACCTGTCATTTCAGTGGGAGTGCTCACAGTTTATTAAAATGGCCACAGGGGAGAGAGGGGAGACATGATTTTCATTAAAATACCAGAACATTTAAAGTCTTTTCTGGAAAATCGTGAAAAGTCTCAAATAGTTAACATATTAAATAAAATATATTTATAGTTTGTGTTCTGTTGAAGTGAGATCACTAGACTAAATGAATGACTCCTTTTTTTTAAACCTTTTGTCTGTTGGTTTAGATTTTTTTAGAACCTTTAATACCAGCCTGCAAGATGACCTCATGTATTCTGATGATGACGACGAGGACGATGAGGATGAGGATGATGATGATTTTTATCCATGCCATGCTGCTTACAGGCCTTTAGAACCACATCCACGTATAAGACAACTCACGGATGAGGTGATATACTTGAGATATAAGTGACTGATTTGTCCTTTCTGGGGAATAAATTAAAGAAGAAGAATATAAATAATTGTCAAAACAAACAAAAAAAAAAAACATTTAGCAAATTATCTCTATATTCTCAGGCTGTTTTTTTTTTGTGTGTGAATATTTTGAACTTTTTCCTTTTATAATTTCAGGAGGCTGATCAACATGCAAAACAATTAATTGACGAAGAGGAACGACGTAAGGAGAAAACTGAGAAGAACAAGCGTAAAAAATTGGTCAGTGTTGACATGAATGTTTTCAAATGAAAGCTGGTGTTTTTTCTTTGACAGCGGTTTACACAAGAGTTTCTTCTTTTTGTTGCAGCGTAAGAAAGAAAAGAAACGATTAGAGAAGGAAAATGCAGTTAAAGACATTTTACCTGTAAGTGTGGCTGTGAATAACAACAAATACAGAGCCTGATAAAGCAGTTTATATCTAATTTTGATTTATTGTATTGTCTTTTTTTAGGAGGAAAAGCAAGGGAAGCCTGACTCCTCAGCAAATCAGAAACAAAAACCTTTTATTGAAACTACTGCAGAAGCAAATGAATCTACTGAATCTAGTGAAACTGTAACAGAGGCTGCAGGAAGAAGTGGTAATAGTAAAGAATTGGCAGTGAAAATGAATGAGAAAGAAGATGTGGAGAGAAAGGTTTGTAGAGAATTTATTGTGGCATTGAGTAAAATACTTTGTGTTGCATAAGAGATTGTGATTGGTAGGAATGCCATTACCTGTTGTAGATGTTTATACTGAAACTTACCACCATGTCTTATCATCCACAGGAGTTGGATTTAAATAATTCCTATACTTCTACTGCTAAATCAGTGCCTGATGAAGCATTTAACTGGGAGCCTGCAAAAAATCGAAAAAAGGAAAAAAGTAAATTAGTAGAAATTCAGCAACCCAAAGAGAAGGAGAAGGCAAACATTGTGGAGAAACTGGATGTTAAAAAGAAAAAAGAAGACAAACATGAAACTAATAAAGAGGAGGTGGGGGCACTGAAAACAGCATTTATATTTCTTAAATGCATAATTATTTTTAAATAAAGGATTAAAATTCAGAAACTGTGAAATTATTATCACATAATGACGTAAAATGTTTGAAACTATCATTAGATTAGAAACACATTAATACATATCTAACTCTTGGATCATATTATATCTATATTTTATACTATAACTTCAGTAATAGTGACTAGTTGGACCTGTCAATCTTTCTTGATGTTTAGCAGTAAGCTACATAATAATTCATAGTTTCCTGTAGTGTTCAGGTTGCTTCACAACCAAATGTAAACATTAATATATTTGCTAATTCTAACAGAAACCAGTAGATCCCACTACAGAGGAATTTGCAAAAAGAAGCAGAGAGCTTGCTGGTGAGTGATGTATTCCATAAGTGTTTTTATCGAGACTCTGACCTAAAACAAACACCTGAAAGTGCTTCCTCTTCCCTCCAGCTATGGGAAATCGCTTGGCTGCCTGTGGACAGTTTGAGATGGCAGTGAAATGCTTCACTGATGCCATTAAATTCAACCCAAAGGAGTATAAGTAAGAAAATAGGCTTCATTGTCTTCCGCCTTTATTAAAACACTCAGCATTAGCAGCAGTGACTATAAATGAGTTGTGTTTACTCTGCGTTTTAGGCTGTTTGGAAATCGGTCCCTCTGTTATGAAAGAATGCAGCAGTATGAAAACGCTCTCAGGGATGCTGACCTTGCTCTCTGCATGGAGCCAGGCTGGGTAAAAGGTTTATTTAGGAAAGGAAAAGCTCTCTGTGGGCTCAAGGTAAATTAGTGCTCCTGTATCCTGTTAACACTGCTACTATTTATTATACTTCCAGATATTTAGAATATTTCTATTTAGTATTTACATGTTTGAACTAGCCCGATGTTTTCAAATCTACAAAAGAGATTAAAAACTTAACCTTCTCTATATTCAGTTTATGCTCATTCCTGTCCATGAAATCTTGTATAAATTATTATTATTGCAATATCTGGTTATTTCTTACTGCAAGAGTTAGAGGTATATGAATGTAGCCTTAAGATATTTAAATTCTTACTTTACTGCTTGTGATTTCCCTTCACTTCTCCAGAAATACTATGAGGCCTCGCTGATCTACGTGGAGGTGTTGAAACTGGACAGTTCGAGTGCTGAAGCCAAGCAAGAGCTGAAACGAGCACAGACATTGCATCTCATGGTAGGAAAACTTGTAGGAGTTTGAAATTTGTGTTTTAAGAGGTTAAAGCTACAAAAAATGTTGCTCACTAAAATGACTGGGTGGAAAACATGAAGAGACTAAAAGCATCTAAATGGACATAGATGTCAAGTTTGCAGAAATTTAGTTCAATAAATAGATAAAGATGTCAAATACACACTGAATCTACTGAATCTGAGAGTCCAGTTTCTTTTCCTTTACATGGTTAAGAAAGTTGTGTTTGCTTTTCCTTTTTTTAGGAAATGGGCTTCAGCTGGGAGCAGAGCTTGGAGGCCTTGAAAACACACGGCACATTAGAGGAGGCTGTTGAAGCTCTGTTTGGTGGCAACATAAAACCTGCCAGTAAATGTCACTAAGTGTTTCTCAAAGTTGTGAAGAAGCTAGTCGCTGCACTGATGTTCTGATGCGTGAATCATCTTTGTGTTTCCTCCCTCCAGGTGCCAGTGAAGTCAAAAAAGACGAACCAGTAGTGCAGGAGGAAGATGCCGATGATGGAGAGTGGATTGTCCAACAAACGAGTCGTTCTAGGATGCAGCAGGTGAAAGAGTCTGATGCTTTGAGTCAAAGCAGATCAAATTCTCAATCGCCAACACCTCAATCAAGGAGTTCAATAAAACCGTGAGTTCAATTTTTATTATTATTATTTTTTCTATGTAATTTTATTTAAGGATGTCATTCCAGCAATTTATACTATGACCTTTCCATGTTACTATATGAATTATATTTAAAATATACTGACATTATCTCTCTTGACAAATAAAGCACCTTCTTGATTTCTGTAAAACCGCTGATGTACATGAGTACATATTTTATTTTATTATGTATTTATTATGTAAATACATATATAACATATTTGATTTTGCAGGTGGTTTGTATCCAAACTGTACCATAATTTTAAATTTGCTGTTTTGTGTTCTGTTTTACATAAAGTGAGCTTTTCTCTGTTTGGGTTGGATCCTTGGCTCCTGCTGTCACCTACTCAACGCTCCACGAGCTCTTCAGCAGGTGAATTAACAAAATCTGAACTCCTTCATGTTTCTAGACAAATTTATTTTAAAGGATACAAAGAAACACAGATTTAAAAATAAGAAAACGATATGGTAAAAGATTAAGTTAAATAAAAAATTGTTTTTGATATTTAACAGGTGCAGTTTGACTTTGATTTAAATTAATAGGCAATAAGCAATAGATAATGCAAATTAAGGTTCATTGTCCTCTACTATTTAATTACTATGTGATTATTAGGATTTACACACATCAAGACAACCAGTTAGTGGTGGTACTAACCTAGTGCATTTAAATCATTAGTGATGTTATTTAACACACCAGTACATGAAAACTGCAGTAAACGCACTGTGTACAATATCACAATACTGAAAAAAGTACTACAATAAGTGTATTTTTTGAGTTAACACATGGTATTTGATTTTAAATATGTATAATAAAAAATAATTTGTATGGATTCTCTTCTAGTTTTTAAAGAAGCCAAAATTAAAAACCTGACTTGAATCCAATAGAGCACCTATGGAATATTTTTTTAAACTATGATTTTAGTGTTTTTAAATTATCTTGGTGTCGACCCTGCTCTAGTTATTTGAATTAGTGCGTTGTATTTGCTCTTACTTAGAATTCACTTCAGTTTTTCTCGTCCTTTCACACTGTGCCTTTTCTGTCTTTTAGAGTTGGGGTAGTCTACAGCATCAAGATGCTGCTGGAACACCAATGTGCCTTTGTGAACTACATGAAAAAGGAGGACTGTGACAAAGCCATTCAGAGTTTCAATGTAAGTGTGTTTACTTATTTACGCTCCGTCTGGACGGGATTAACACTGGGGAGGTGGTGTGGAATAAATATTCGCTTAGCTCCTGTAATTTAACTCATTCTTTGTAAGAAGCCTTGCTCTTCTGATGGACATACTGGTTTTTATGTAGGTCTGTATTTTGTTTATCAGATTAGCAGAAACAATTTGATTTAACATAAACACCAGATTAGATACAGGTGTATTTATACTTGTACTGCACTCAGATGATCTCTATTAACCTAACTGTGTGATGTCTTAAACCAACTGGCTGAACTGGTGAAGGTTTAGGAGACTAAATTTAAAGATTGTGTTTCTACAACAGTGACAACTGCATCTGTTTCACTCTGGAGGGGTTTAATAATTTGAAGCCTCTGCAGGATTATTTCCCATCGAACAAATCAACTCCGACACATGTTTACATCAGTTGCTGCTTCTCATTTTCCAACCTCTTGGTACAAATCTGTTGTGATGAATAGATGCACAAAAAATACAACAGATATTTCTACACAGAACTTAATACAAGCAAATATATAGGTTAAAAAGATGTAAATTAAGATGATTGAAAGTCAAGTTTTATTTCTATTAATAAAGTACTACCTAGTAACACCTGCTTTTTGTACTCAGCTGTTTGAATTTTTGCAGTAGGCAACATAATTTCTGAAAGGATTAGTGTATCATTAAATATTTGCATTTCTGTCACGTTGGTCTATTTTAAAAACGAGATCGTAGAAGGAACAGTGAAGCAGGTGTTCAGAATCTGTTAGTATGAGTCAGGAGTTTTACTTTGACAGACATGTTCATGTAAACAGCTGTTTATATTTGTAATTTTCCTAGTTTGGTGCATTAATTAACAAGTTAACTGTCTGTTTCCTCTTCAGGGACTGGTGGTCGAGGGGGCTCCTCTGTCAGTGCGATACCCCAGTAAAAACTTCACTGGACTCGGGTAAGAACATATTTGTCTACATCATAGTGTAAAATTCTTAACATTACATAAATTGGTACTAGTATTACATTTTTTCCACTCTAAAGTCACAATCCTATGATTTAATCTCAAAGTGTTTGCTTTTGTTCTAGCTCATACAAGAAAGAGTGCTTTTTCTGGAGGACCACAGGCTGCACGAGGCAGGACTGCACCTACAAGCACGTACCAGAGCACAAGAACATCGACAGGGACAAATTCACCAGTAGACTGGGACGTTTTAACGTGTAGGAGATGTGAAACTATGAGCATGCTGTGCTTCCTCTGAGACTTGACAGTGGTGCTGCCAACATGGGTGGTTTCGCTTCTTATGAAGGTTCAGCTGCAGGAAGACTGAGTTTATATTTTGCATTATGTTGCATTTGTGGAAATGTTTGCACCGTGATGGCCTCACCACTGTCACATGGCTACAGATGGAAATTTCAAAGTACTACTGTATTATAGTAATAATTCATGTAACACAAATAGACAGTTAACATGAGCATGGAGCTATGAGCATTCTGTTGCAATATCATTTGTCAGGGATTATGTGTGTTCTAATCTGTTTAACGATTGTGTTAATACTGGATTTTATGTTTCATTCCTGTGTTTTTAAAGAGTTTTCTGTTTATCTTCTGTCATCACTAGGTGGCAGCATTGTCTTTATCCCTTAAGTCTGGGGCAACTAACTGTTCTGCTTTAATTTTAAAGGCTGTGATTGATGAGTAGTAAATGTATCGGCACATTTGTGCCATGTTTAATTGTGAATCTGTTTTATAATGTGATTGCTGTAGTGTTGGGTTTGTTTGACATGTTGAGAGTCTAATGGTTCAGTTCAGTATTCATGTACATTAGGTATAAACTATCTGCTGCAGACTGTGTTAGTGCTGTAACTGTAAAAAACTGTAAAAGTGCCTTTTAGTTGCACTGTAGTTGCAGTTTTATCATGGGTCAGCCCAGGAGGAACTAAAGTGTCAGCTCTGTGTGTTAACATGATGCCATAAACTAAATAAATGCAGCACAAGTCGAAAAACTGGGTGTAGGTGTAGAAGTAAAGATGTGAGTCATTACCTGACCTAAGCTGCAGAATAACTTTTTTCTGAGCATAACCTGGCACCATGTAGGATATTGAGGTCAGAGGGAGCAGTGACTTGATGTGCAGAACTTGTTTTTATTATTATTAATTACTTTTTTTTTTTCAGCTCCACTATCCAAACATCAGATTAATCTGCAGCAGCAGTGCATCTCGTTTCCGTGTCCACGAGTGAGAAATCCTCCAGTTTTTAGGGTTGTCTAAATTTTAGCACCAGTTAACTGCCTGAAAAGTAACTATAAAAAACTTCTAACCCTAAAATGGTTCAGTTCAATCTCCCAGACGTCCCCTCACTGTTAATGTGATTCAGATTTGTGCAGGTCGCGCTCTCTTAAAACCCAGCAGCATTGTTATTTGTTTCAAACAGTTCAAGGTCATGTCTCAAACTCCTGTTATGCAATGTTTGGGGTGTGAATTACAAAACCTTCATAAAGAGCTGAATAATTGCCTGAAACCAAGGTGGGAGCAGCTTTTAACAGTGGAAAGTGCTTAGTCTTGACCTTACAGGCAGAGCAACTGTACTCATGTGCATTAATTGGCTGTTGGTGGCATACCTCACAAAGCCCTTTTGATCTGTGTGATCTGAGCGCATGAAAGGTCTGTAATACTAATAACATGAACTCTGGTTGAACCCATAGGCAGCACTGGGACATGCAGTTGATACATTACCAACTTGAAAATGGGCCTTCGTTTAACCCTATTGGTCCGCTTGGCTTTGCCCACTAGAAACCTGTTCAAAAGCAGATAAAGACCGATAAGAGGTTAGGGTTCACAAACTGGCTGGAACCAACTTCCCAACAAAGCCCTGATCCCTCACTTGACTAAAGCAAACACCAGGATGATTAAGTGCATCTTGTTAAAAGGCTGCTTAGTTTGTAGAGCTTTTAAGAGATTTCTCTCTCCTCTCTCAACAACAGGAGGAAAAGGAAACAAGAAAACATGGTAACTGAAATTAACCATCAGACCCGACACGTCGCTCTCCCACTCTGCTTTCTGATATACGGCTATGCTGCAGAAATCCTCCTCCCTCCCCCTCAAGAGCAGTTTGCAGTAATTTAATGTATTTGGTTTAGTGCAGAGATGCATAATCTCATTCTTATTCTAATTCTGTGGTTTCTCTCTGCTCGTAAACAAACTACTGGTGTGAAGTGAGGGAGTAGCTGACTCACACCACACTGGATATCAACAGTAGAATTTGCTTATCATGCAGCCAGAGTAAATGCTCAACAGCAACTTTCTCAGCTGCTCAGCCCACAGGCCTCAGCTCGAACTTTTAAGCCTTCCCAGCAGAGCTGCAGCTGTTTGCTCTTCTTCTGTAAAGGAACAACACTTGTGTGGATTTGACAGAGACACCACTCTCTCTTAAGGTTTAAATCCTGGAAAACAGATTATCTGAGCAGCAGTGTGGCCCCTCTCGATCCACAATTTCCTGCCAGTGTTAATGTTTCTGTCTGAATTGTGCTGTTCTCGCTGGTTTAAAGTCAGCAGGGTGTTATGTGCAACAATCACGATTTAGCAGCGTTTCAGACAAAATCAGATGACAGTTGTTGGGTTGTTACCTGATGCTGTTAGTCAGATGTAAATACAACACACCCACACGGTTATGCAGTAGATCGGCTGGGTTTTAAGTTTAGTTTCTTGGTGAAAAGTAATTTAAAGTAAAAACTAAAAGCCCCAACTTTCCAAAGTGTAAAGCAATTTAATAATTTGATTCTGCCAAAAACTTTTTCATGAAGATCAGCAACATTTAGAAAAGTGACCTATACTGTATATGTTTAAGATACAGTACTAGAATTTCCAACATAACTGTTTTGTGCAGATTGTAAGAAGCATGATAATTGAGATCAACAAGATGTTGTGATGGTCGACTCACACAATGGGGATGGCATCTGGTCCTCTACAGTTTCTTCCCAACTGGATTCCTTTGTTACACTGTGAAATGAATACAGTAATTGTCACAATGAGAAATTGACCTTCCCTTTAATCTACACACCGGCCCCCTTAACAAGTTAAAATAGCACAAACCCAATTAGGGAATTGATTGCTTGCTTTCATTTTCCTCATTTGCATCAGGGTCATACAGGGAAGATAAATTAATGTCTAGTCTTTTGTCCACTCTGTCATTCCTGCTTGTGGGGTAGCTATCGCTAAGAAATGAGCAGGAGAAAAGTCTTTTGTCTACCCTTGACAAACCCATTGCTGATAATCTGCTGTTAAACAGAGACCTACAGCTGATTAAAAGCCCACAGTCTTTCATGCTGCATAGATCTGTTAGTCCGTGTCTTTCCAACTTCACTGTCTTGTCTGTGACTCAGCTACAGTTAACTTTTAAATACAGCTCACAAATGTATAATTTCACTGTAAAATAGCTGAGTAATGTCTGCAGTTATTTGTTGGGGACCTATTTCCAACAGCAGAGCGACACCAGACACAGTCACAAGAGTCGGATGTCTATTACCAGCAATGCAAAAATTAAGGCGATAAACACACCACAAACTAGCCTTAGGGGGTTTCAATACACAATCTGTATAACATACAACACCCTTAGAGCCTCAAATCAGGTAAGAGAATGTCTACAGCTTAAACTAATAACTTTGTTAGTTAGCTGCCGTCATTCAGGAAATAACTTGTTATAAGGAACAGTGAATTAGCATCAGCATTTATGACAAGAAAATCAAACCACAGATCAATAGTTTAAACTTTTTAGTTCAGTAGGTTTTCAGGCAGTGACTGCTGAAAAGAAGGAAACGACTACACCACAGATTCTTTAAACAATGGCCATAAAGATCACAATAGCTCCAGTTAAAGGGTTGACACATTAAAAAACACAATGGGAAGGTCTTTATAACACCCATGTTTTTATGTTTCTGCACACACCCGTGTTTCTTTTCATTTGGATAAACTATTCAAGTGCACAGGTAATTTATGCCTATATGTGCAGGTTTACGTTCACACAAAGAGACTGCGTGTGTGTGAGAACATAAGCCATTATTCGACAGGGAGGATCATGCATCGACTCCCTTTGTTGTCTTCCCTGATAAATGGCGGTTTAAAGGTTGAATCTCACATCTATTTCGGCTCCTTTAGATGTGCAAAGGGACGAATCCTGATCCTTGTCACCTTATTTTGGTCTTTGTTACTGGGATTGATTGAGAAACCGTCTGCACAGGAGCAAAATGTCATTAAGATGATTAGAAACATGCAAACAAAAAGTCCTCTGAGTTTTCAAGGCACCGCATAGCGTGATACTGTAAAGCTGGTCGTGCCTCAGCTTGCGTTTCTTTTGAGTATTTATGTGACTTAATGGGTAAGAAATATGTGGCCTGTGTGCATTATAATCATTAAAACCTCGAGTTGGGTTGTATTTCATCTTGCTATCGACCCTAATATCTGGAGGTAACATGTTCAAGGGCATGAAAAATGTCACGACCTGTAAATTCTCCCATTGTTGCCTCAAGGAGTTTGACTTCCAATAATTGATGCCCACTTCCATTTATCACCAGACTTCATTCCTGCAGAACTCTCAATGGTAAATCTCACACGAGCCTTTTCACACATTGTCCAGTGTCTGTCTTCCGTTATTTGTCATTCATTTTTTTTAAAAACATAGTTTAACCTCTACAACACCGAACAAAATAATGTCACCATTAATCTGCGGGTAATTTCTCGAACAGTGATTTATAACAGGAGACACTTGTAATAAAAACTTTGCCCCCCCAGGCTTTACCAAACTGTGTGCTTCCTGTTCAAATGAAACCTGCTTCCTTTAATACAGATAATTCTGAGTGTCAGGTCAGCTCCGTTAAAGCCTCCTTTTACAGAGATCTGGTGCTTATGAATGGCTGAGAAACAAAAATTCACTGCAGACTTGTGTTACTTACTCCTCAAAGAATCCGTTTAGTAAAATTTATTGTCATTACTTAACTCATTTGCACCACACCACGCTTTATTGTTTAAACACTTTGTGTACGAGGGAGACAAGGCAAACAAGGCGGGTTGCTGTGTAATGTTTACCACCCATTTAAGAAGTACTGAGGAGGCTGTTTATCTCTCTTCTGGCTATACAGGTTGTGTAGCAACCAGGATGTCTGGGACGATTTAAGACTTCCTCTCGCTTGCTTTCCCTGTTTGAAAATGCTGCAGAGGATCCATCTATTCCTCCCGTTGTAATGAACCTCCCCGGGGGCCTGGGAGCACCATGTGAAGATGCCTTAGTACGAGAACGATTCATTACCTCGGAAATGTGAGCTTTTGTTCCGTTTTCAGCAGAGCCCCATTAATCTTTGGCTGCCTCCTGGCATGCAGTCCAGGTATTGCTTAGGTAATTACAGTTAATCATCATTCAGACGTGCACATGGACCGCGGCCTCCTCAGCAGCTTCATTGCAGGGGCAAATCTACCCCCTTGCAATGTTGTTTACCCCCCTTTAACTGTTACATCCCAGCTGCCCAATAAAGAATCTTCTCTTTTTCTGTCCTGGTAACCAAACCACAAGAGTTTTGGTAATTATTCCAGTAAGACCTTCGTTGTGCAGTAGCCTCCCCTGCACAAACATGAAAATCCCATCTCCACCTCCCCGGTCACCTCCAAACATTTACACTATCCAGCTGTCACTGTTGCACAGATACTGGAGCCCAGTGTTCACCTGCCGTTTATGATTGTGATTAATGGACAGATTACAAGCAGGATGAATTTCAGAAGCAACAAGCAGAAAGAAGCCATCTGTATCTCAGCTTCTCACAGCAGAGGGACGCAGAGATGGATGACTTTATCACTCAGGGTTTCCTGCTCTATATGAAAACATACTGTACAGCGCTATGATAGCTGAAATGTTAATGGTTACAGCCAAAACAGTAAGTAGTGGATTAGTCAAGTACAACAAATAGGAGAATTAAGGTGTACAAATGTTGAGATGTTGGCAATATTGTTGGTTGATTGGTTCACCAGTTCCAGACATATCTGAAATAAGTGAAAACATATGGGGTGGATTTCGTTTGTACAAACATTCATAGCTCCCAGATGGTGTTTCCTATGGATGTTAGTGATCCCCTGGCTCTAGTGCCACCATCAGGTTGGCATCTGTGGTTTTGAGTGAAAAGCCTCAAACCCTTTTAAGTGAACAGCCATGAAATCCAGTCCAGACACTGATGCCCCTCTTAGAATTAACTGGAATAACTTTGGTGGTCGCTTACCCATCTGCTGCCTTTCTAAAGGCTATCAACTGGCCAGAAATTTACTTTAGTCAAGTTGGTTGTTGGTTTTGACCAAAAACCTAAAAAAACACGGACATTACTGTTAGATAGAAATCGGAATTACCTCACCGTGGCTGTATATCTCTGCTAACCAATCAATCTCATGTCTCATGCATGAATCAAAGTGGATGTTTGTGCCAATAATCAGCAACAAAGTCGAATCAGTTCATCCTCCATATGTGATAAGAATGGCACTGGTGGAGAGGGCTGACACTATGTCACAGTGACCTAACGTCATCAAAATCTAATCTCTTTTTCTCTAATCAAAGAAGAAGAAATTTTAAAGAAATTTCCTCAAATCACAAAATCAACAAGTCTTGTTTCATTGTATATTTGCATGATGATGATAACATTTAGCTCAGCTACAGTTTCCTGGCTGTAAATTCTTAGTGTTGCTGCATCATTATAGAATTTTCATTCTTAAAATAATACAGCATCAATTCAAGTTTATTGTTCAATATATCAATATGAAGTAAACCTGTTATTAGTTGTTATATGTGTTTTACTTTTTTTTACTTATGTTCCCAACAAGCTATTCACTTTAAGCATATTCCTTATGTTGCTGTAGTCAGTTGCTGGCTGTAGTCAACATACTGTATAGGTGAAAAGAAGGGTCCTACACCGTTTGTTCTTTAATATACTAAGAACAAGAAGAGAAACAGGGAGAAATCTGCTGCAGAAGAATCACAGAAACCAATTTGCACACCCACATTAGTGTCATACAAAAGCACCAAATGATGTGTTAAGGGTCACAACTCTCATTTTGACTACAGATGCAAATATATGGAACGTAGGCCTTTGTATTTGGATTAATGAAATAATAGTTGTTTACTGCTGGTATCTTAGGCTGTATTTTTGAAGTGACTCTATCTTGCCCTGTTTCTGTTATTAGTCATTTTGTAAGAGTAGGTGTCCATTTTCTGAAATGGTTGTACAAAAAAACCCTTCAACTGTGTAGTTCCCCAAAAACCAGTCAGTCATCCATTCAGCAGATTAAAAAAACACCAGCATCTAGGGAAACTGTGAAGACTCTTGATCAGCTCGCTGTTGCACATTCCTCTAAAGACCAACTCCACTCTCTCCGGGTACTGATTAACATTTTAGATGTGAGCAAAGAAGAGAATCAATGGTGCTGTTCTATTAGCAAAATGTGCCCTTAGCGGTTTGTTGTTTGTAATTTGAATGAAGATAAAGCCGGTGCTTAAAGGCTGCAGCAGATAGTTTTACTCTGGGTGACCTCCTTCAAGGAGAACAAAAGGAAAGTCAAACAAAACTGTGCTGTTGTTTGCTCCCCTGACATCGTAATGATGGCAACGTACACATAAGAAATTTGGGTCTCCGCTGTTTGAAGCGAGTGAGGGCGGTGGGCTGTTATCTGCAATCAGAGGAGAGAAGACAGCTTTTCAAGTTTGTTTGCACCTGTTGGGTTTGTTGTACGTACACAAAGTAGGGTTAGAGTTAGGGTTAGAAGCTGTCCTGACATTGAGATTAATCTTTAGACAAAGTGACGTCTATTGTCATTTGGGTCAACGAGATTAAAGATAAGGATTTTTACTTACTGTCAAATTTATAAAAACACACACTTTGTTTTTTTAAGGTGAGTCCAAAAAACTGGGAATGCTTCCATTAAAATTAAACTGACACTGAACAAAAACTACACTGTGATCCCAACCTGTCCTAATCCTAATCATGGCCAACACATCAGCGAGGTTGTACTTTATCTAAATAAGAGAATCACATCAACACACATCCTGATGTTTAACCTGATGATAGCTAAGAAAAAAATCAGTTGAACAACTTGTTGCACAATACCTCTAACAATAATTTCATAACAATCTAGAAAATAGTTTGTAAATATATTTCATAAAACACAAATGTGAACCTATAGTAAGTCAGGGTAACAGGCATTAATACTCTGGGGACAATGACATACTGTATTTGGACTGAACTAAACTGAAAGCTAAGATGAGACATGTCATGAGCATTGCCATGAACTAGAAATCATCTAAGGCTGCCTACCACCAGAGGGGTCCTCAGGCAAAGGACCTCCTTATGCCCTGTACCTCGCAAGTTGCTTTTGGATAAAATCGTCTGCCAAATGACTAAATGTAAATATTTATACACTAAGTTTGCATAATGTTTTCATTCTCTCTGATCCGTAGATGAGAGCAGACTTTTTTATAGTATAGTGTGATGTATTTTGTAGAGGACAGCCAATGGTTGTGGCCAGTTCGAGTGGGTTCACCCTCATCTGTAGCTGGATAGATGGAGCAGAGTTAGTTAATAGAGCTGGTTATTCTAGCTCTCTACATACAGTAGTGTTATAAGGCAATAACCGGCTGCTGAGGCTGAGCTTTGGTCGTTATGATTCAGGCTGCATCACATTCGTTTATGATGGTGGAACACAAACCACATGAATACTTTAAGCCAGGTGATGCAAACTGTCAGAGCTCTGCAAAATATAAATAAATCAGTAAACTTGAAAACAAACAATAACAACAACAAACAATTGTTGTCTTTGTGTTCAAAGTTTGGTTTGGAGTATTTTTGGTCCTCTGTGTCATCTAAAAACTATTAAAAAAGAACAAATGAGCCACACTGTTGCAGTGGCTGACATGATTCCTTCATTACCATGAACACACACACACACACACACACACACACACACACACACACACACACACACACACACACACACACACACACACACACACACACACACACTCTAGCCTGTTTAGAGTCCGTCCTACATCCATCGTCACTCATTACACTGCCAATTTGTATAAATCTGCAGGTGAAAACGGCCAAATGCACTTTTTACCTTTAAAACAGTGCCCAGCTGCTTCCAGAAATTAAAAAATGAACATGAAACATGCAAAACATGAACAGACATAGATGTTTTTCGTCTTTTCATGCAATTGGTTCACAATAAGACAAATAAAAATGAATACTAGCCTCATCCTTGAAACATCTCTGGATGTTTCTTCTGCTCAGGTGCTGTGTGTGTGGTGCCATTTGGATTCTGATCATTTAATGCTGATCAAGCTCCAGATTCTTCTTCCACTGACCTCAGGACTGAACATTCAGGAAGAACGTGTTAAAGAGAAACACCTTTCTCAGTGAGGCCTAACTGATTGTTTGCTTTGTGTCATGCACACTGCTGCCACCTTAAACCGCAAGACACCTGTCCCTTTGTGTGACACTTTAAACACACACACACACACACACACACACACACACACACACACACATGCACGTGCACACACACACACGCACGCATCCACTGAAAACCTCTGGGGGTTTCTGCCCAGTCATTTGGCACATTTTTGATGTTGAATCAAAAAAGACAAAATGAGAGAGTGAGGAGGGAGAGGGAGCAATCTAGGCTTTCCACTCCAGTGAAAGGCGCTCTTTGTTGAGCACTCCTGTGCACCCCTCCACCCCCCCACCCGTACCCTCGCCACGCTCCCTCCCTTCCAAAGCCTGGGTGGATTTTTCATTAAATGCTATCAGAAATGTGACTGGTCCTATTCATGGGCAGATGGAGGGCTGGCTGTGTGGCTGGACACCAATACCTTCACTAGAGAATGACAGGAATCTGGGCTGTAGGTGAATGTCCGGGTGGATAGACCGGGAAGACTTTAGAGGACCTGACAGAGGAAGAATAAACACAGCTTCCTTTATTTGCTTTTTATTTCCTCCACTCATTGTCTTTGCATTCAACAGCAACCTTCCCAAATCCAAACATGCTTAATATATTCCTCGGGACCAATGTGTTCTCTGATCTTCTCCGGTTTCTCCTCTGTTTGCAGAGAAAAGAAAAACATCGCCACATTTGTCAAACTCAATGGCAGCACAATGTTTTCTCTCCCTGTGCTGTGGCTCCTCCAAATAAGACCTCCTTGTCCTCAATTTTTAAAAGCTACTTAAAGAGTTAAGAGCACTCTTGCCTAAACAAAACACCATATTGTGCCACTGTTTCCTCAGACAAACAAGGTGACGAGATCCATCCGCTGTTCATTTCTCACTAAAGGCAAGAGATGAACCTCTCATATTGTTAGAGAGCGGTCGATTATGTCATGGGACAATGGGAGGCAGAAGAAAACACAAACAATGATTTCCGCAACAGCAATTTAATCCTCTGGCGTTAAAACCTGACACAAAGTGGACAAAGGCGAGGAGGCTGGCACGAATAAACCTCTGAATCTGAAGATTAAGCAAAAAAAAAAAAAAAAGAGAAGGAAGGGAAAAAAGATCTTTTGTGTAAAAAGGCCCTTTATCTGCTTTTGAAGTCGGTGAGACCTGCCAGCCGTCCTCAGCTTCTCTTTGTAACCGGCCCCCATGTCCCACAGCAAACCACCACCTCACTTTCATCTGCCCGTCATCTTAGGGGGCAATTAATGCCATTCAGGTCTACCCACTACACAGAGAGAGAAAGAGAGAGAGAGGCGAAAGACGGTGGGAAGGCTCATCTACTTGTTGAAGCAGGGACCTGACAACAGTTTATTGCAGCCTAATTTTGTGCATAAAAGGCAAGTGACATGTCTTGATCTGATAAAATTCAGTGCTCTGCTCTCCTGTTATTATTTATATCTGATTGGGCTTCTGTTTACTGGTAAGCAGCGTGGAAACCAGCCAGGCTGTTGCTTAATGAATATTTCACTGCCTCCACACAATAAGAGTCCCATGATAGCCTTGTGAATAACGGCCCACTCTGCAATTCTGCCGTGCAGTGTGCAATATCTCCGACTCATACTTGATAAAGCTGCATGTGAGGAGAAGCACTGGATTTTATCGTTGACCTTTTCGCTCTCTGCTGTAGTTCCTTTACTCTGGGGACTCCCACTGTTTCTCCTTTGCTGTTCTAATACAGTGGCCCCGGCTCCAGCGTCTGCTAGAGGCAGGGGAAATAAAGCCTCCATTTGCATTACGTAATTTCATGCATTATTCAGAGCTTCAGAGAATCATTTCACCTAGACAACTCCTCAGAGGGCAGTGAGGAGATAACTGTTAGTGACAGGACTGGCTCATGAAATGCAGAGTGACTTAACCACCCAATCTGCAGATATTACCCCGGCTTGAATTGGAAATAGACACCGGCACACAGATGCGCTCTTACAAAAGTACGCTCGCTGTTATTGTCACTTTTTCTTTTTTTATCACTGAGGGGGAACAAGCGTTATCAGATGCACATTTTTAGTGGATATCTGTTTTGTGATTCTTTTGATTTTTCACAGGATTTCAAAACTACAGCACAGATGAATAGTGCCGTATAGGAAACAGTTGATCTGCTTTTCTCTTCCACACACACCAAACCAAACCACCATTAAAGAAAAGATTTAGAATTTGGATGCTGTTAGATAATGATGTTCTATTTCTGCTTGTGCTTCTCTGCTGCTCTGTGCAGCTCTTTATGCAGCCTGTTATGTTGTAGCCTTGTCAAAGACTTTATTGTCATAATCTGTCTTTTTTTAATAGGCTGCATTAGTTTGGGAAGCACATCTCACAGCAGCAGCGAGTCCATCGCAAGGCAAAAAGAGTGCAGACAGGCCAATTAGTGCAATCAAACAGCCACTGTAGTGCATAAGCTGCATAGCAGGGCTGCTCACAGCAACTGGACATTGTTTCTTTATTGTCCAAAGCTCACACAGAACAGAGCCTGAAAGAGCCCAAAGCTCCAATGGTGGTGCAGTTGTTATCGCCGCCAGGGAACACAGCAACACAAGACTATGATGAAATAAAGCTTTTTCCTTCTAATCATAGACAATAGAGTGTATTTCATTAAGCCAGATAATGGTGTGTGCATTTCATTACCATAGATAACTAGGAATATTTAGATGAGGGATGAGGTGCTCATAAAGCGCCAGTTGGTAGCCATGGTAACCTGGATCTTGGCAAACAAAAGAGACGGGGAGAAATGTTTGCTAGGGGATGGAACGAAAAGGGGGGAAACAGAGAAAACAGGGAAGGAGGCAGACTGAGAGGAACCACAGAACTGCAGAACTGAACAGAGTCCCAGGCCAAAGCAGCCAGGCCGAACGTGTCCATGTTGTTTTTCTTCCTGAATCCAAAAAGAGACTCAGGTGACCACAGTGATCTGCCTTTGTTCTCAAAACTTAAATATGCTCGACTCCGTAGGATGCCCAGGATAATCACATGCTAATGTGGCCGCCGGCCAAATAATAAACTTAATCGACCAAATGTGGAAATCAATGTGCGGTAAGAAAACCTATCCATCCATCTTGCGCCGCTCCTGTGAATTCTATAACCCCCACGTGCCCCGCATGTGCTGCCAGTCAAACCTGACTTTATGCTAATTCCAAATAAAGATGCTTCTTGACAATAAGAAGGGCTCTGAGCTTAAATCAACCCAAACTGTGACCTTGACCTTGGGAGATTGTTCTCATTCATCCTTTTTCAGAGCTGTCAGTTTGAGGACAAGCACCAGGACGGGTTATATTACTGGAGATGACACTACGGCAATGGAAATCCATTTGTTTTTGACAGTATGCAACATTAAGCCCTGTTCCTCAGATATAAGTCTGTCATTTGTAATGTAAAAACATAATTTGCGGATAGAAAATTAAAGGTTGGAGTGAATGACAATGCAATGAAGCTGATTTGGCATTTGCAAAATATAACATTGATTACAGAGACTCTCATTTTTTATCAGAAATTGGCTAGTCAAGTTTCCTTACACTGTAATTAAAAGTCAAGTCACAACTGTGTCATTATAACTGAGCCAACTTAAACCCGGCGTTTTACACAATTTTATTATTACTACAGTACCAAAATATATATTTTTCTCTTCAGATTACAACTGACATGAGATGTTGAAAAAATGATTTTGTTCTCATTACTGTGCTATTTTTATTTATGTGCATGTAAAGTAATTCAAATTCAACCTCTAAATATATTTCAGTGTTGGATTCACTGACTGAATGACTTTCTTCCACCTCCACATAACTATGCTGCTAGAATGGTTAGAAATTCTGCAACAGATGACACAGAAACAGAAAATAACTACACATGACCTGCACATAGAGGTCAGCCATTAGGTGAAAACAGATAGGACTCCATATGGACAACAGTGTTCCACTTTAACAGGAATGTAGCCCTGATGTTGAATCTTTGATCTTAAAAAATAAAATAAAATAAAAAACAGGAAAGATGAAATAAAGGTTAGACTCAAGTATGAGGTACCTGATATGGTATTATGATATTTAATATTAAATACTGGCCAGTAGTGGGCCACAGCTAACAAGTTGGTGGGAGGAAACAGTGCACAGACCATCACAGCAAGTTGCAGTACCAAAAAAAATCTCATGGCCTTCAAAGACCTTGTTGGAAATATGATCTGTGTTACTCTGTAGCTGGATGCACATCAAGCATTTGCCCATCCAAAGAAATCTGAGAAGGCGCCATTTTCCTGGGATCAGAAGTCAATTTTTTGTTATCTAAACATGAAAAACCCACACAGAACCTGAGTTTTGTGGTTTGAGCAGCAATGAAAACATCTGACAAACCTCACAGGTGAAAACACACACACACACACACACACACACACACACACAGCAGGGTGAATCCAGCATGAGACAGTCAGGCATGATAATGTGGATTCCCCTGATGATGTATGTGTGTGTGTTTGGAACCAGACTCCAGTCTTGGCCCACAGTAATAAGATCAGCGTGTTTGGGCCAAACAGGCTGAGCCTCTCTCAGGGTGGCCCATCTGGACAGCGCCCAGGCTGTGGCGCCAGCCACCGGCTCCACTGAGTGGGGACCCATCTGTGGTCCTGTGTGGTATCGACCATTATATCGCCATGCCAGTCCCGATCTGCACATGGGACCACTGGTTTGTGTGTATTTCTGCAGATGGGATAGATAGTCAACTAATAGCAGCAAATCACTTCCAGTGAGTGGTGCACAGCAGCAGGATGTTTCAGTCAGATAGTGTCAGATAAGCTGTTTGATGCAGGAAACTACAAATAGTAAAACTGTTTTGTCTTTAAGGCAACAAGTTCTTACTGTCATTGTTACTATTGTGCCAATATGATATTATATTTTCATACTTCCTGCACCTGCAATGAAGTCTGACAGCACAAAATGTCTCTTTTTAAACTATTTTCGGTGAAGAAACTAACAAGGGGGTCCTAAACCTCAATCTCAACAAAAACAGCTAGTACAGATCTGAAGATATTGTATTATAGTTTTAAAAAGTGAACGTGTTATTTGCCATTCATCAACTAATAGCTAACTAATCCAAACATATTGTCTTTGTTGCACTAAAATATAAAGTTTCTTTGTAATTTGGTTTCAGAAAACTAAATACAAGATGACAGAACGTGGACATGACAGCAGCTGCATAGCTGAAAGATCACAAGAGACAGCCGAGCATGAGCTAATACGAGACAAGCCACATCTGCCTCAGAGATATGATGGTCTGTGTGGTAGAACTGCACATCAACAGTAGACAACAAACAAGACTGTAATGAGCTGGGGAGCAGTTCTGAGTGCAGAGCAAACACAGTATATGTAATGTTAACAACAAATCAGTATCAATCAGTTTAATCTAAAACACTGTGATGATCTGGAGCAAGAAAAAAGGCTACAGGCTAATTTAACTAAAAAAACAAACTATGTATGTAGTCGCAGCAGCAGCTCTGTGGGGAAGAAGCTAAATGTCAACAGCAGCATGTTCATAATAACAGTATTCAGCAGGTTTAATGTTTGTCACGTTCACCTGCTTCGTTTTGCTTGTTACATGTAGAACGACAACATTCACTAATTAGCACTGAACACAAAGCACAACAGAGGCTGAAGGAAATGTCATCAGTTTTTAAGCTATTTGTAAATACGTACTGTGTAAGTATTGGACAAATGAAAACTCTGACCTAATGATAATCATAATTAACCTGAAGAAGAGCTAATCTATAACCTATGAATTTAAACAGTGGTACTAAAGGAAATGTAGGTAGTTTGACTTACTGAAGTTATTAAAACTGATTATCTGAGGATCATAGATCAATTTTCAGTTCACAACCGAGGTGGCAGAGTTATTATGAGAGAACTATTATGAGAGAAGCCATTACATTTAAGAAAACTGCTCAATTTGTGCACAAATGCAAAAGGAAAAAACAACACAAAGCTTCAACTAGCTTTGCATCTACCCATGCCGATGAACGACGTCCGCTCTAAAGCAGCAAACGGATTCTCCAACTTAGATTTAAAGTTAGCTAACTGTATTTATTATTTATGAATGGCTGTGAACTGTAGTCAGTGTTTGTTTTTCCCTTTTCTGAGCAGTTACTTTGTTTTATTGAAGGTTGTTTCTGCCACTAAGATGATTTCTACAAGTGAGGAAGCTGCATCCTGCACTACTATCACCTCATGTACTAGGACCATGTAAGACAATGAGACATCACATGGGAACAGTGTTAAATCATTTGTATGATGACTATCAAACCTTTTACCTCTCTTTTGCACGTTCACCACTTTATAGCGCTATGATACAACCCATTAAGCTGCATACTACTCCATACATTTTAAGCATGGATACCCACAGTGGCAATTAAAGTGCTGGTAGTTCCAGTGTTAGCAGTACACTCCAACCATAAACTAGAGGCAGATATCCTCATTGTTTTAGCAAAGGTTATTTCTACTGGGCTAAAATACTGCAAGCAGACTTCAAACGCCTCGTAGTCCACTCGCCTGGCTGCACAGTTTAAAAGCTCGACATGGTGTGTGGGACAATGCGACTCTCAAAAGCATTGTGGTAATCAGGGCCAATGGAATTTTCCCTGCATCATTAAAAAGGGATTGGTCTCTTCACAGTGTTCATGGGAAGTGCCGTTAGTTAACCCAACAAAGGTGCTCTGGCTGTGGACCCCCAGAGATGAAGGGCCTTGCAGGGGCTCAGCGAATCCACTTCTAATCCTCTCTGCCCCATTGTACTGATACACTGTAAGCCCTTTGACCACTTCCCGCTCTAATCTCTGCAGATTTGGGTGAGTTAACAAGTTTCTGATCCGTGGGTTCACAACTTCCCACCTCCTCCTCTTCCTCCGCTCTCCTTGTGGTGACAAGTTCAGATACAGCGAGTGTTTTTAGTCCCTTATTTAACAGTAACAATAGCTGTAATTTAGAAAGATTATTTTAGAATTCGTGTCACAAAATGGAGATGGTGTCATCGAGGGACAAATGACTGATTTACCTGCAAATCTTTAATAATCAAGTCATTTTTGAAGCAAGCATTTCATGGTTTTAACGTCCCCAATGTGACAATTTGCATCTTTTGTTTAATTAATATGATATAAAACTGAATAACATAAAATTTCAGTTGGTCAGACAAATCAGGCCATTTGAATATATCACAATAGGGTTTTTACAACTGATATCAAAAGATCAATCATAAAAAATAATTTACAGATAAGTGATAAAGACAATAATTATTAGGTAGTTTTATCAGAATGAAAACTTTAAATGAATTTGGTTAAGAGTGAATTTAATAAAGTCTGCAACATCTGTTATCTGCAGCATGTTCTGACAAGGAATGTGTTGGTAAAAGACTGTGTTACAGGAGGTGACAAGGAGCTTATGTTTAGGCATTAAAAGCGTTTAATTAATATTCTCCAGAAAATAAGTTTATACATGAAAAACTGATCCTGTGCAGTTTGTATTGAATGAAAAAACATTGTCTTTTTTTTTTATTACTTACAGACTTGTTGACTTACAACAGGGCTGCAACAAATGATTACTTCCAAATTCTTAAATAATAATTTATTAAATTTAATATGTTTAATAACATTTAATTGTGTCCTTAGAGTTTCTGGGGTCTCAAGCTCAGTGAACCCCTTCTAACATGTCAAGAGGATATTGTGTATATATGTGTGATTACAAGAACCCCTAGACACTGAGCCGAGGAGGTGAAGTATTCAGGTAAGTAATAGCAAGCTGCATTCAGAGGGCTTCTGGTCATGACAAAGCACCTGACAGGCTGAAAGACACCCCCTAATTTCAGGTTGACCTTGGCTTGTTTAGCATTCCCCATTGCTGCTGGTGACAGTGACACGTGAACGTGGTTGTGTTGACTCTAGGAGCTGGGGCACACAAGGGGTGTGCTAGTGTGTGTGTGTGTGTGTGTGTGTGTGTGCAGATGGCTGGACCGTTAGGGATGCAGTCTTATATTCCCAAGAGAGGAGACAGAGGTCAGGGATCAAAGGCCCAACTGACTCTGCACCCAACCATGTTTCTGGGGAGGTACAGAGATCCAGAAAGAACCTTAGACCAGCTGTATTATGCAGTTTATACAATTAATGCAGCAGCAGGAATAGCAGGGGTCTATAAGGAGTGATGGGCTGTTTGTGTGTGTGTGTTTGCATGGAAGGGAGCGTTGTGTGTCTCATTGTAGCTTATACAATGTAGCAGTGCAGCTGGCACGTGCTGCACACACACCCGAGTCTAGAGAGGTCTTTTAATTAAGGGATTTGTTAATTTTCTATTCAACTTGACAGTGATGAATGGGGGAGCGGTGCCTGCCCATCGCAGCCTCGGCTGTGCTGCAGAGTGAGCTGCCTAGGAGGCCTCTGGGTGCCATCATCAGAATCTGAAACCGTATTTACACATGAAGATTGTTAACCCTTTACAAGCCGGTGTCGGCATTTAATGAAGCTAAAAAAAACTACTAGAGGCGGCTCCCACTGTGTAGCAGGCTGTGTGGAGGAAAGATAGGACTGAGAAGTAAACAGAGGGAAACAATAGCCACACATTGTGTGAATACAGAAAGATTTGCTGCTGCTATTTAGCCACAACGGACGTAACACTTAGACCCTTTATTGTTATCTCGCTAGTTAACAGTTTAAGCTTATCTGTGAAACATCAGCTAACTGACTATCATGTAAATTATAGGTTTCATTCCTTTGTTTTACAACTTGGGTAAAAACATTTTCAGATACCAAATAAGTCTCCTACAAACCACAGTCACACTATACAATGAAATAAATAAATAACACCTTATTCAACTGTGAGAATTCAGTTACACCTAAACTATATTTCATTAGCATAATTAGAGATTAATTTTAAGGAGTGTATCTACCAAATGCAAAATGTTGAACATGGTTGAAAAACTAATTCATTTGGCTGTAGCAACTAGAACACGATTCATGTTTGCATGGTATTACAGTACAATATTTAGCACTTGGTAAAAGTTGGGAAAATGTTTTTATCTAAATCCTTACTGCTGTTTTATTATGTCCATAAATAGGATTCTGCATGCAAACTGTTGTGTTCAGAGCCAAAGTCTGCACTTACACAAGTATATTCAAAATATATATTGAGTAATTTAATTTTACCATTTATGTTTTGTTCTATAAATGTTTTTTGTTCTATTAACTTCTAATTCAGGACTAATGAGAGAGAACATTTAAATGTAATATAACAAAACACCCAGCCAAACAGGATTTATTAGTTAGCGTGTAGTAAAATTACCACATACACAGTTATGAGTTACGTCTATATATCTCGGTACAACTTTAATGCTGCACACAGGTGGAACCCACTTCATCTGAAAAGCCCAACCCCTGACCTCTTTTAGATTTAAATAAAAAACTGTCTTCTTTGCATTTTTGACAGTTTATCGACTTTTATTTGACTCTTTGACTATTTTTTAAATGTGCTTTGCATTAAACAAAGCACATTTTGAATTGCCCTCAGTGTTTTGAAGGTGCCTTGACTCCTATTCTAATGCCAGAAATCACTCTGTGAGATCAGCTGCTTCCTCTTTTCGAGTGATGGGTCTCTGAATGAAACTCTTCAAATGTAAAACTGAATGTGTTTCATATTCATTATAAATACCTTCTTTGTTGCTGGCAAACATATTTTGCATAAAGAATAATATAGGCACCCTGAAGCAGCAGAACCACACATCATATTGTCCCTCGTGCAATTTATCTATTGTGATATGGCAGCCATTCATCTTTTAAATGCTCTCTCATGATTTTCTTTGTGCATTTAGAGATGGAGGTGACCTTGAAAACGGACCATGCAGCGTATTCTGATGATAATTTATTCTTACATACAAGAAACTGACTCGCTGACATGATTTGCTTCATGCTTTGTGCCACCTACACTAACTGGAAACTTTTATAGCAGCAGCCAATGTATTCTCTTTACAAAGAAAATTTATAGTTTGAACAAACATATCTGTTTTCTTTCCTTTTGTGACACTTTATACAGAAATCATATACTTAACAAATGAGGCTGCTTGCATAAATGCCAAAATATCTATAAAAACTATAATCACTAATAAAAATATAATAACAAATTTGTAATACAATAGTGTGAAAACAACATTGAATACTTTCTCCTTTATCTCCTTTATAAAATAGAAACATAGTGATTGTTGCAGCAGTCGGGTCAGTTATCAAGGCTTTTTTTTTAGCATGTCTTACTGGGCTTTGACTGACTCACACACACACACACACACACACACACACACACACACACACACACACACACACACACACACACACACACACACAGTACATGCCATTTTAATGCATATTAATGAAGTTAAACGGCCTGCTGTAGAGAGGAGACAATGGAGCAGAGGAGGTTTGGTTGTGAGCACAAAGCCTTGGACTCAGGGGAAGCAGAACAGGTGCAGGGAGGACATGGCAGGTCCATGTGGAACGACTCACTAGAGGTTCATAAGTACAGGAAGGGATGTGGTAAAGTCGTAAAATAGACAATGCTGATTTTGTTTTAGTGCCAGAGGGTTGTTGTTGTGTTACTGCCCTGTACTTCCTAAGATCTCCTGTCAACCAAACAGAGGGGCCTGTACTATTAAGAGTACAGAGGCTGCAGATTGTGTAGCATTTATCCCAGAGACCAGGTTCACATACTTTCAAGTCTGTCTTTAAATTCAAATATTCACATACACATGTGCACAGACTGCAGTTTCTGCAAATAGACCGCAACCTTCAGTTGCTGTAATATAACAGATTTTACACATGAAGATCAGTTTATGGTTACTACTCATTACTTGTCATCATAGATCATATGAGGGAGATTTGGGTTTCTTGAGGATGTGAAGAAACTACTATCATGCATCAAAAGACAACTTTACCATTGCTCCTTTTTCCAAACACTGATAAAATAATAAATAAGTCAGGACAAATATAGCAGCCTATCTTAACTTGTAGAATAAACAATTTCCTTGTAACATGAATAGTCTTGTGGTGATAACAGTTATATTCTGGGATGTTAAAGTGATTTTCCCTGCTCAGTAGACCCTCCTATGGGGCAGGAGAGATAATCAACTTGAACTAAACCACGCCCCCTGTTTTATTCTGGGGAACTTATCAGCGCCTACACGTTAAGTGCTCTTCATACTGGACCCAGCAAGAGAAGAGAGTATATCACCCATACATCGACCCATGCTGGTAAACACCTCACTCCAAACGCGTCTCTACTTCTGTGGGCATTAAACTCTGCAGTTCTGCCAGGATGGATTTTTTAGACCGCGGTTACCTGGACGCGCGGTCTCCGTATGATTACACCTTTAATTTCTGGAACGACTACCTCGGCCTGTCTACACTTGTCGCTAAAAATAAGATCCACAGCCCGTCCTGTAGCCCTAACTCTATAACAGAGTCTCTTAAAGCGACTCTTGGCTTGGAGGACGATTCCCCGGTTTGCTCCTGCGTAATTGGGCACGGAAGGGACAACGATGGGCACTTAGACTGCTGCTGCGCGGCCCCGGGCTCCCCACCGATCTCCATCTATGATCTCAAGGAGCGCATCTCGCTGCTCAGGCCGTACGAACATCTTGCTGGCGATTCACCGCTGGGAGGCAGAGATTCACCCTCCTACAGGGGAACTTTCGCCGGCCTCGACCTGCTCTCCATGGACCGCAGGCGCAAACAGACTCAGAGGGCAAAGCCCGAGCCGAAGGTGTGCGTCTTCTGTCGGAATAATGGCGCACCGGAGGAGGTTTATGGCACCCATATCCTGAAGACAGCCGACGGCAGAGTGCTGTGCCCCATCCTCCGGGCATACACCTGCCCTTTGTGCAGTGCCAACGGCGACAATGCGCACACCATCAAGTACTGCCCGCTCTCTAAAGACCAGCCGAGCCAGAGAGTGTCGAAGGGAGGAAGAGCGGTTGGCAAAAGGCTGAAAATCTTCTAAACGAGGAGGTGAATGAAGTTTGAGTTGCACTGTCTGACATTACTAGAAATGTTGTCATATTTCATGCACAAGACAAGTCTGGAGAGATAAAAAAAAAAGATTTTTATTGATATTTTGTATGTGTCACTGCTTCTTTTGTAATGTTTTCGTCTGTCCTGTAACTCTATGGGCACATAGTTTACACATGGACGCACTGCGCACGACATTACACCCCCCCCCCCCCTCACACCCAGCACTCAAAGGACTTGATCAAATATGAACCAAAGTACTGTAGCCTACAACCCGACCTGTAAATGAAAACCTTCATGCTGTCATCAAAAGTTGCTGTGTTTTAAAAAGCGCAGTGCCAGTGCAAACAGCTCTGTGCATGTCAGCGGGCTGGTTTATGAGATGCCAACATAAATGAATATGCAGCACTCCTGATATGAATGTTTAGTCCCACAGACCACAGGCCATGGAAGATGCAACATATACTTCTTTATATCGAGCACATTTTTTCCTGAAATAAGTGTTTTCTACCAAAGGAATACATTTTGTATTTAGGTAATTTCTGTATTGTTTATATGTGGACGTCTTATATTCCTTATGTGCTTTTATGTGGATAGTATTTTTCAGGATTTAACTGAATGTAAAGGTGGCAGTTCACCTACATGCTCTTCAAGTTGCTAATTTCTGTCACAAAAAACACAAATGTTCAATTGCCCCCCCCAACACACACACACACACACACACACACACACACACACCTAAATGTGTATCTGCAATTCTTGTAAATGTATAAAAGGGGCAAACACTTTTAGCAATGAAAGGCCTGACATTCCAAAGTCTTTATCTGTCAATAGAAATGTTTATGTACTTATTTTTTCCTTATGTATCATTGGGAAATATATTCACTGTAAATTACTTCTGAATAAACATGTAATTTGCATTTTTCTTTACATCGCTCCGACTGAAACTGACTCTTACTGTTGTGCCATAAATCATACATTTCACAATGTCAGCTAAAAGTGTCACAGTCTGCAGCATCATCATGAGATATTTCAAGTAAAAATGATTTTGTTTTTGATTTTGTATTTGCTGTTTTCACCTGACAAATATCTCTGCCACACTTACACACAATGCAAATGCGCCACCTAGTGATAAGAAATGACAACATCCACTACACTGTATTAAAACATTTGTACTGGACTCGCACATAAACACTGGGTTGTTTGTCTAAAAAGCATCAACAGTATTTTAATGAAGGGTGAAATACTGAGCTCAGTGCTTAATAATGGATAAGTCTCATCTGGGACCAGATTAAGGTCTTTTGAAGTTTCTGATTATAAATTTGAAGCCATTTGACTTGTCCTGATGTGTGTGCACTCGTCTATTTGTAATCTGGGACTGATTCATGATTCACTATAATTAAATAGCAGGTTTTTGTTGTTATGTGTATATCACATAAAGGGGTCACAAACAAACATAATAAAGACCTTCTCTCCATATTCCACATTTCACATGATTACATGTGATCATTTGAGAGTTTTGACAGGAGACACAGTTTTAGGAGCCTGAAACTAAAACAAAAAATGAAAATGTGTTTATTATTTACATCCTGTGTCCTTTACAGCTGTTAAAAAATTTCTATTAAGCATCAACTTCAGATTTGAGCATCAAGGCAATCACCCAAAAAACACAATAAATCTGTTTTATTTATGGTTATACACTTATTCTTATTGAGGAGAGTTTCTTCTGTCTGTGCAAACAAAGACAGCTGGTACGAGTGTATTTTTGGTAGACAGTCCTTCTAAATAAAAAGTTTTTTCCAGTTAGACATTTCAATATAAAGTGCTGAATAGTTTTGAGCCAAAGAAATTTACATTTCTGCTGCATTGAGAAGAATTGTGAGCATTTGATTTTCATGCACCGCCTATCTGGAACAAACCTTTAAATCAGGCATTTATATTTGCCAGCACCTTTTATAAAATTAACTCCAGTTATGCTCTCTTTATTTTAATCTTTTACATTATGTTTGAATATGTCAATCTTTCCTTGATTTTAAGGGCCTAGAGTTTGAAATACCATATCAAATATTATTTATACTATTTTTCAATGGTTAAGTTTGAATCCAGATTTCTCAGGACACATATGGCTACAGAAGAAACTGTCTGACTGAATGGTGTCACCTAGTGGTCTAATAAAAAACATTTTCCTTTTTCATTAGCATTTTAGTAGCAGCTGTCATGTCAAGAGTCATTTCCCCGAGGCCACTCTATTCCCTAAATGCTTTAGTTTTATCCTTTGTTAAACAGCATGGGTTTAATCCTGCAGATACTGTACACATTGTAATTTCAGTGAAGAAGAAAAGTTACAAGAGATAGGGATACAAAAGAATTTCTAAGGATTCGAAAAATTGAGAACATTCAACACCACTGTTACTTTTCCTAGGGTGTGGTCGACTAACAGAGATTACACAGAGAGCAACGCTGGAATGGTCCAAGAGGTCACAAGGAACCTCAGGGTAACATCTAGGAAACTAAAGTCTACCTTGCAGTGGCTAATATCGATGATGGTCCACCATCAGGACAATGTTGAACAACAATGATGTGCGTGGCAGAGTAGCAAGAAGGAAGCCACTACTCCAGAAAAAGAACACACACCATCTACTGTTTGCTCACGGTTATGTGGATAACCCAAAAAGCCCCTGAGTCGAGGCATTTATCCATGATGCTCAACAGATCAAGTGGATCACGCAGAGAGACAACAAACCTAAATACACAAACAATAAACAATGGTTAAAGCAGAATGAATGTAATGTTGTGGAAAGGCTAAGACAAAGTCCTTAATCCTAAAGAAATGCTGTGGTAGGACCCGAATGAGGATGTTCATACAAGGAAGCCAACCAACATCCCTGCATTGAAGTTGTAAAGTCTTTCCAAGTTGATGTGCAGGGCTGATAAAGTTGTTGCTGTCCCTAAGTCAACAGATCATATGAAAAAAATGGAGATTCCAGTTATTTTATAGCACGAAACAAACAAAATGAAACAAAGCATCTGGAAGCAAACACCCTCTGTGTATTTAGATGGTTTTCAAATCCTGGCCTCATTACACTCTATTCCTGCTCCATTTGTTTTACAAAGAAAAAGACAAAATAAGAAATAACTCAAACTAGACAAATACAGAACTCTATCTCAACTCACAGAATAAATAATTACCTCGTAACACAGAGAGATAGTCTTTTAGTGATAACAATGGTACCATGGAAGGTTAAATTTAACTTTCCTGCTCAGAAACTCCCCACTCTGCTCTGTAGACATATGGTACTAGAGAGATAATCGACTTCTAAAACGTTTGTAATGTCACAAATATTTAAGATGAGATCTGAGGCACATTGCATTTGTCAAACTGCGGCACATCATCTACAGTGTAGATGTACTTTAAAGAAGACATCATAATAAATCCCTGTAGACAGTGTAGTTCCACTCTTACATTATTATCTCTTCTCACACAGCAGTAATGTTTTCAGTGAGTGAAACTAGAATACAGTAATGATGTTTGAATGTTTGAGTGTCAGGGGTCAAATAGTGAGAGCTTCCTCAGCAGCAGGATGACAAATCCTGACACTCTAGGAGTTTAATGTTGGCTTTAAATACTGTCACCCATCTAAACATATCTGTCATCAACTGTGTCCTTCAGCAGGGATCTGAAAAGCTTCCTGGATAAGAACATCATCTGATGTCTAAGATTTTCAATAACATCTTAGTATGATTTACAGAGACTCTCTGACTCATCTATGGATGTTAAACAGCAGGAGCGTTTCTCTATGTCAGCACATAGCACTTTCTTCCCCCCACACACACTGTCAGCATCAGGACAGCTCAAGAACATCAGTGACTCATCAATTTGCATTTTAAATAGATCAAATAGCTACGTCTAAATATACTCACGGAGCAATGACAATTTGCAAGGTACCACAAATAAACACCATAAAACCTTCTTTAGTAATACACTAAAGAAAAGAGAATAAAATAAAAAAATAAAGATAAATGATACATAAATAACAAATAAATTCTGAACTGTTATATCTATATCTATAGCATCTGGCATCATGTTGAAGATAAAGTACTGGGCACTAATCTAAAACACTTAACTTTTTAAGTACCACATAATCTCTATGGTAATTAATGTTAAGGTAAATAGCCCCCCCACACTCTGCCTTTAAATTCCACATAATCAGTTTCTCTGAGCAGTGTGGGGAGAACTTTGTTTCAAGTCATGTGTGCTCCAGTTTATGTCTCGCTTTATGTATGTCACTGTGCTTGTTGCTTGCATATGAGTCTGGTATGATGGTGTAAAATGAAGCAGAGTGTGCCTCTATCAACACATACTGTAGAGTAATACAAGGATTTAACTAGAGCAGATTAAAACAAAATCTGCCCTACCACATCTTCTCTATCTGCTGTTGCTGAGAGTGAAACTGAAAACCAGCCTCTCCTCTCTCCTCACTGCAGCAGTCTGCTATTGGCTCAGTGGCTGCTGACAGCACTGATGCTTCTCTGTGGTGAAGGGGAGGGGGCATCCTCACTCTATAAAACCTGGGATCTGCAGCATCACTGAGCTGGTGCAGTGCAAAAACGCTTGCTCACCCTCACTGATGGTGTGCAGAACAAGGGGGACATTTAAAAAAACCTTCTGAAACTAAGACATCCATAACCTTTTCTTAAACAAACAAAAAAATCCACAACAAAAAACTCATCATGAGCTACGACTCCTACTCCTCTTACCGCCGCCCTTGGGACAGCTACAGAGGCTCCCGAACCACCACCACCACCACCACCAAATCCTCCATGTCTTCCTCTCTCTTCTCTTCTTCTCGAGCACCCCCAACTGGGAAGAGGATGGTGAGGCTGGCCTCCTCTTTCCTGCCAGATGGGTCTGAGAGAATGGACCTGGCTCAGGCCAGCTCTCTCAACACAGAGCTGCTGGGCCTGCGTTCCCAGGAGAGGGAGCAGCTTGTGGATCTGAACGACCGCTTTGCCATGTACATCGAGAGAGTGAGGCACCTGGAGCTGCAGAACCGAGCCCTGTTAACTGAGCTGGAGGCACTGAGGAGGAGGCAGAACGACCCATCCCGTCTACATGGACTCTTTGAGGGGGAGGCACGGAGCTTGAGGGCCATGATTGATACAGAGAATGGCGAGAAGATGCGGATGGAGGCAGAGAGGGACTACTTGCATGATGTGTATGAGCAGATGAAGGAGCGCTATGAAGAGGAGGCAAGGCTTCGTATGGATGCTGAGGAGGCTCTGCAGAGGGCAAAAGAGGAAGCAAGTAAAGCGGTGATCTCCAAATGTGATGCAGAGGCCACAGTGGATTCTCTGTGTGATGAATTGGTGTTCCTGAAGAAAGTCTTTGCAGAGGAGCAAGCAGAGCTGCAGGCCCAGCTGCAGGTGGCTAGCATCACCGTGGATGTGGAAGTGTTCAGGCCTGACCTCTCCACCGCCTTGCGAGACATCCGGGCTCAGTACGAGCGGCTGGCAAACAAGAACATGCAGGCTGCTGAGGACTGGTACAAGAGCAAGTTTGCAAGTGTGGCAGAAATGGCCAGCAAAAACAACGAGGCTGTGCACGCCATCCGGGAGGAGACTATGGAGTACCGGAGACTGCTGCAGACTCGCTCCTCTGAGATAGAGGCTCTTCGGAACGTCATTGACTCCTTAAATAAGCAGCTGGAAGACCTGGAGGAAACGCAGGCAAAGGATGTGACAAAGTACCAGGTAAATGAGAGACATGGCATGGACATTCAATCAAAGGCAGAATGTGAACTAACACAGTTTGTGGAATCTAGTGAGAGTATCGGCCCATTTTAATGCTCTATTTTTTCTGCTCTTAGATCAGAAACAGACTGCTGTATATAGTGTCACAGAGCTGAGATATAATACTGTTAATAGTTATCACTAAGAATAAAATAAAACAGAAAAAGTAGAGAAACTGAAGTGGAAATCTCGTGCTTTTGATACAAGGTGATTAGGTAATGTACTCTCTGCGTCAGTTTCCATGCTATCATGCTCAGCAGGAAGTGAGCATATTCACAGCAGAGGTGAAAGTCTTCAAGGTTATCGTCTGTAGATTGCACGAAAAGCTACAAACACAAAGGGGGATGAGGGAGTTAAAAAAAAAAAAAGTAATTTACTTAAATGCTACTCTAGCATTTAACCACTCTATTTTTTGCATTTATAGATGAGGATAAGTGAGCTGGAGCGGGATATCACTGAAGCCAAGCAGGAGATGGCACGCTACCTGAGAGAATACCAAGATCTTCTCAATGTAAAAATGGCTCTTGACATTGAAATAGCTGCGTACAGGTAAAGGCTTCACAAACTCAAAACACAAATACATTTGACATATATGGCACAATTATTACTGCAATTTGATTTATGCTGAGCATGAATATTTTAAAATTCATTCTGATTTTAGTGTAAATATACAAAACTGATGAACAGTAAAGTCATAAAGAATCTGTTTTCTTTCTTTTCAGGAAACTTCTGGAGGGTGAAGAGATTCGCCTGGCTTATCCTTCCCTTCCTGTCCTAAACTAAATTCTAAGTGCCACCAGCCTGGCATTAACCTGAATTCTTCATACCCATTCTTTCCTGCCCTGACCTGAACATCATCCCCTGCCTTCCCTCATTTCTTTTTCAACCTTCTTTACATCTTTCCTCCCAAAATAATCTCCCTCTCTCTACCGCTCCCTCACCCAACTGCAAACTAAAGCTCATCCTTCTCAAGACAGATGCGCCCTTGTGCTAAACAAGAGGTCCAACAGAAGTCCCCCTTCTTCTACACACGTTCTGACACCACACATCAAGAAACCTGCAAAATGTAAAATACAGTGTGGCTACACTGCATTAGTTACATGCTTGTGTTGGACAGCAGTATTGTTTTGGCCGAGTTCCTCTGAGTCAGACACGTTCAAGTCCAAGCATCAGAGTTACTATTTGACCCCTCGGTGTGCAAACATTTGACCAATTGTTTGTGAAGGTGGAAACAAATCTCAATGATCTCTGGATGCTTGGACTTTTTTCTGTGTTTGAACTGCAGTATTATTGACCAGGAACTCTACCAATTTATTACGCACTGTCTTGCACCCCTGGTTCTGTTGTAGTAGTCAGTGAACCAGTAACCTTAAATTTTTCTTTTTCACTGTACTAGAGACCCATTTTGTCCAATTTAGTTCATCTTCCTCAGCATTTGCATCTATAGAATAATTTCAATCTATGTATGTATAGTTTGAAAGTCAATTTACGGCTTTCTATTTGGCCAGACATTTAAATTTCTAATTGCTACCAAACTGGATGTGTAAATGCTGTGGAAGACTAAATGTTACTGGTTTGTCCTTAGAATCATGCAGAGTGTCTCTCAGCCTATCTGCATTAGATTTATTTGTTCTGTGAGTTCATTCAAAGTTAAACCATCAAACCTAAAGATAACTGCAGGAGCTCCTTGTTGTTTGTCTGCTGATCGTAGATCTAATGGTGCTTTACATCTGTGAAATTAATACAGTACAAAGTCTGCACCACTAAGCTTGGTGTACCTGTAACAGCTGGCAACAACCTGAATAAACATATAACTGACCTGCATATAAGTTCATACTGTGTGTTTTTATTTGAGGATGTTTAATAGACTGAAGTTATTGAGCACACAACATCATTTAAAAAACATAGGTTTAATGTACAACAAAATTATTGTACTACATTGTTAGTTTTCATTTAAAATGCCATTAAAGATACATTTTACAAAAGCAAAACAGGATTATTGATAGACTGATGATAACACAGTGTGCTTATGAAGTTTTGTCTTTTCAAGACACCTATGAAACATCAGATACAGCATCAGTCAAAATAAGTTTAATTGTGAATCGTTCCGTTACACAAATAGCGTAGTGTAGTTAGAATAATTATTTATTGCACATGTGAAAGGTAAACTAAATTTGTGAGCGCAGGGTCATATTGGATTTCTTTGAGTCTATTGAGCTCACATAATTTTTTTCCTTCTGAATACAAATTAGAATTGGACAGAGAACAACTTCATCATACTTACAGTTCTCAATGTCACAGCAGCACTGCAGCATTTCCCAGGATTCCATGTTGCTGGCAAGCTGGCTGTATCTGTGAGTTGGCGCTATATTGCCTCAGCAGGATCTTAAGTCACCAGACTGACACCAGACATCCCTGGAGAAACACAAAACATGCAATAATGCTGCCTGTGTATCACGGTCTTATTTGAAGGTTTCTTGTCAGACTCAATCTTTTTTTGTGTGTACATAAATGTATTAAGTACATTATAAAAAAGTTATTATGTCTTTGATTAAGTTAGTTGTTGATGATGTTATGTACTGAACTACCATTGGAAAATAAGATTTACGAAAGAAGCCTGCATTTACTTAAATGTAGCAACTTATTTAACATGAATTGCCCCTATCTCTGACAGTATCGTAACCATTAAGCAATTATTTGGTAAGGTGTATTAAAACCACAACGTTAAAACCACTGGATTGATATAATGTCGTGGCTGACTAGTGTATGTTCAATTAAAATATCTAACTTAGGTATTAAAGATTGCGTTACTTTATTCTACTCTAACGATGTACAGTGTCATCTAGAGATGTCATTCATTAAAAACATCCTTAATTTTCTGGAAAATTCACTGTATCAACATCTATGTAGACTCTGTAATATGAAATCACATATAATACATTAAAAGCTGGAAAGCTTATTTCTGATTTAATCATTAACTAAATTCATTAGTATAATTCAAAGAACTGCTTCAAAGCCAAATGTTGAGTGAAATGATTTTATTTACTAATATTCACTAACATGTACTGTCGTTGATGATATTTTATATTAAAATTGTAGATGTGCAAATAAAATAAAGTTGTTAATTGAATTTAGTGGATGAAAAAGTACAAACCTGCCTTCTGAACTGCAGTAAATAAAAATAACCATAGTTACTCAAATAAAGTACAAGCACCTTAAAAGTTACACCATTTTAGAAAATTAATTTAGCTAATTTCTACCACTGAATACAAAAAATTCAATTGTATACTTACATAAAGTAGGTACAGTTTGTAATTAGGTAACTTTTCAACACTGTTAGCTTACTGGCTAACTACCTAGCATGCTAGCTGCCTGTTTACTTCTATGCTTAACGTTAGCTTTCTAGCTGGGGGTTATTTTTCAACCTATGTGTTAAACTGTTAGAAATAAATAAAAACGATCTATTTAATTCTCTTATAAATAGCACAAAAATGCTCCGAAAACGCTATTTTAACCTGCAGATGGCGTTAGCGTGTAGCTAAGACATACTTTGCTAATTACTTCCTCCGGTCAGAGGTCTCCAAAATGGCCGCTCCCATCTGTCGGTGACAGTCCGTGTCAATGTAACAGCCGTAAACTGAATTTTTGGTAACGCGTGCTTTTAGCTTTTACCGACTTTACTTTCTCTACTTTCTTCCACCTTTCGACGCCGACATGCTCCAGTTGTTCGGCGGGAGGAGCGTCCAGGCGGCCCGGCTCCTCGCACCGAGGAGCGCCGTGCTCATGCAAGCTGTCCGGGGCAGAAAGTCCCGCACGGACCCGATAGCCAAGTCCAAAGAGGGGCGAGTCAAAGTGCCTCCACCGGTGGATCCGGTGGAGATGGTGGTTCTCAAGGAGAGATTCACCGAGTACCAGACGATCATGAGGGCGCTGCGGTACGTGGCCACACACACGGGGTTCGGACGCACGGTTTCACATTAGAGTAAATGGGCCTCCATAAAAACCCAGCTCAGAGGCTCTAATCATCTTCAGAAGGTTTTGAAAAGCTTTAATAAGCATTGAATCAAACATTTCTAAAATGTTTAAAATGATTTAGTTTCATTTTTTTATTTATCCATTTTCGCTTCTTCCTGTTTTGAGTCTTCATCTGAAAAATGAGTAAAAAAGTGTTTTCAAATTTAAATCATGAATATTATATATTAACTACAGTTTGAGGCACGTGTACTTAGAAATATTTAATTATATGTAAATTCATTTAAAATCAGAAAATATAAAGATCAATTAATAGATTATGTTGTGTTACTATAGTAAAACCACCTAGCAATACAAAAATTGGCTACAATTAAAAGAGTGTTTGTGGTTTGAGTTGAATTCACCATATACATTATAAATACAGTCTATATTAATAAATGTACATATGAATATATTTTAAATTCTGCATCACCAGTTTTTAATCCCTAATGTATTTTGTTGCTGTAAGGTCCATTGTCCAAGAATTATAAATATTTTAAAAAATCACTTGCAATGATTTGTTAATAATTTCATGTACTTCAGCCTCTTATATGAGAAATACAGTAATTCCTGTTTAGGGATTGGATTTAATAAGTAATTAATTTAATAAGTGGTTGGCAGATCAACTACTGCAAGCAGAACATTTGTAATAATAATAAATTGAGTTGTTAAATATTGTGAACTTCTCATATCTGTTTATACTCTAAGCTAATTTAAGCTGTTTCCTGCTTCTCAGTCTGGAGTTTAAGGAAGAGGTGCTTAGAAGAAAGTACGAAGAGGAGACGGGCTCCCTGGCAGAGGAGAGGTTGAGGCAGGAGGCAGAAGAACATCGAGCCCTCATGGCCTTCAACAACGAGGAGAACCTCCGCATGCTGCAAGTCAGGTGAGAATAGTGAGATTCAGACCAAAGTAGCTCAGTGTTAACGAGCACAATAGAAGCTAATTGATACATTTTCAATAAAGAGAGTCTGAATATTGACGCAAATAGCTGGAAAGCGACGCTAAACGCTCCGGCATCACTTAAATAGATCAAGCTTCAAAAAATAAATAACACCTGCATGCACCTGCTCCTTTCACCTCACATAAATCATATAATCAAAACATATACCAGCCCAGTAAAAGACAAAGTTGACCTGAAACCACTCAATGTTGCAACAGTGGCAGAAAAGAAACTCAGAAGATTACAGTAACGGTAACTGTCTTATTTTAATGTGTATAGTTAAAAAACAATTTTCTCATCTTCTTCTCCTCTATATTTTGCAGAATGATGAGGATCAAGAAAGAAAATGAAGAAGCTGAGCGCAGGAAGTTGGAAGCTGCAATTCAGCGTGAGCAAGAACAGCAAGAATTCATCAAAGAAAAAGAGAAGGAAATTCTGCTGTTGCAGGTATGATTTTCTGCATCTAGTTTAGTTTCTTAACTTGTTTTTCTCCCTCTAAACTAAAGAGGTAATGCCTTGATAAATTAGTCAATTCTGAAAACTTGTTTTGCATATGTTGGTAGTGTTCAAGAGACATTTTCTGCAACTGAAAAGGTGAAATCCTGCATTTTATTGTAAACAGATTGATATGACGGAAAATTCTAGTTCTAGCTTAGAAAGTACTTCAGACTATAACTCACAGTTATTTTCCTGTTATGTATTTTAAAATCTGATTGACTGATTTCTCTGGGCATTAATTTAAATGAATTACTGATAAAAAACAATATATTTTAAACACTATTGACAACATTAATGTGAATATCGGATTATAATTACTGATGTTTCAAGTTTTAAACATCACAGATGTTGCAGCCGGTAAAGATTGCGCCAGATACTGTTGTAGAGTAAAAAGTAACAGGAAATGGAAATACCACAGTAAAGTGCAAACACCTCAAAACTGTATTGAGTAAATGTATCAGTACTTTGCATCACTGTCTAATGATCACCCTAAATAACGATGTTACAGCACTCACAGGATCTTAGGCTCTGACTTATTTTCTAATCTTACAGGAGGACGTAAAGAACTTTATCACCCTGGAGAACTTGGATGAGCGTATCGAAGAGGCCCTGGACAATCCAAAGAATTACAACTTTGCTGTTGATAAAGAAGGGAGAATTGTTAAACAGACTGTGCTGCAGTGAGGACCAACCTGTTCATGTCGGTCTCAGAATCACAACAAGGACTCACGCTCAGGTCCACCCTGGAGGGAGGATTCTGCTGACATGAACACCGAAAACATTCGGCGTGCGAAGGCTGTCGTACGTGCAAACTAAGAAACATTTGAAAGTCAATTATTAGCAGATACCTTTTACAGAACTTCTGTTGATGGACACGTGTCATGTCTGCAGAAAAGCGTGAGCTTGGAGTAATTTAACCACATGGTCATGCTGCATTTGTCTTCCATGTTCCTGCTTTATATTCTTCTTTATTGAAGCAATGCACCGTTACCACACTGTGTTCGATTCATCATTACTGTCTGAAAGTGATATGTAATCTATGTCAAGTAAATGAATGTTTATTGGCATTTCCACTAACAGCAGAGCTCATTTTGAGAAACTGTTTTTTCAAAAGCTGTTTCACAGGATCCCAGATTTGTTGAAATTGAAAAAACAACGTGCACGCCTGCAGAGTGCACGTCGTTTTTTGCAAAGTTGCAAAGTGCAACTGAATTACCAAGTGAGGAAAGTCAGACATGTCAGATAAAGGATCCACCATTACGTCAAATGTCTGTAGGTCATTTCTGAATGTGGCAGTTTGTTTTTTAATTACAACTAAAGCATAAAATCAACTGGTATTTGTGTGTTGAGAATCTGAGGGGGAACCTCATCTCTAGGCCATGTCAGGTAGAAGTGCAGGTTCATGTTCCTAAATAGGTTTGTCTTTAATTTAATCACGACACACACACACACACACACACACAAGCTTTCATGTGACACAATGCATAGACAGTCACTGTACAATAGTACAGTAGAGTTTCGCTCTGTTTACCCAGCTGACAGCCCATCATATAAACTGAGTAAGTAATGGTTTCATATATAAGTTTCTACTGGCTGAGAAAATAACAGCTGCTAATGGGAAACTTGTTTTAGAGCCTAAGACCTTCAAGAATCTGACCTAATACAATGAAGAATTTCTAATCAAATAAGTCCATTAAATGCATTTATTATTCCTCTCCATTTTATTTGGTGCAGTGAGTGTGATTACATCCACGAACATACAGCAAGCTTTCAGGACTTTGTGGTTTTTAGTCCTGATTCTCAAATGCTTTGAAACAAAGACCGACTACACATGGCTTCAAACTGGTTCCAAAGCAAGCTGACAATAATCCTACTGAACAAGTGTTCATGAGCACCTTGATTTTGGTAATAAATATATTCACAGACTGTTGTAACTGTGGAGGCAGGATTCTTGGGATCTGTCCTTCGAAAACCGTTTCTGTGAACAAGATGAAGAGCAGCTAACACTCTGATCCAGAGTGATTTCTCCAGGTAAAGGGTTCAGTGTTTTGCTCTGTGACATTTGCACGTTTGTGACCGTGCACATTCACCCAGTATGAAGCTGCAAAACTTTTGTTAAGCTGCATCAGTTCCTGTTCAAGCCTCTGATTTGTTCTTTTTAGTTTTACCAAATAGTAGCTCTTCAGGTAGTTCTGAACCTGCTTGCTCCCTGCTTTTAAAATAAATCTGGTTATTAAAAGTATAAACAAGACAAAACGCAACTCATATATAACTCATAACATTCAACAGAAGGCTGTACATTTGTCATACACAGACTATACTGACTTTATAAAATCTATTTAAAATATAGCATAAGCTCACATGAGACTGAGAAAAGAAAAAAATAGCACTTGAATATTCAAGTATAAAAACTCATACGACACATTCACCAGAAACATACTGTTGGCCTCAAATCATCTGAGTTATTTAGGGAATCAGTTTTTGTACCTGAAGACAAAGAGGCACACAGCTTAAATGTTGTGATAATTAATAAACCTGGTTATTCAGCTGCCCGGGGTATTTCTCAAACCTCCTCTCTGCCTCCTCACTGAACGCATCACCTGTAGAGATTAAAAGCAATTATTAAAACTGCCAGTAAATTATAAAATATAACGGGGTTTTGGTGTTTTTGACTGCTTACCAATATGGCAATTGTGTAGCCAGATTCTATGTCCATCATATTTGCAGTTGCATTTCATGGCGTTGTTGGTGAAGTCACTCTCAGCTACTTCGTGATTTGGGTTGATCACCACCTAGAGATCAGAAATATAAAATCAACATTGTTTAAAATGGAAAATGGTTAATGTTATTCTTGAATAGTAACACTTCAGGTACTTCACAGCACTTGCTTTATGTTCTACAAACACTCACTTGCATAATGTAGTTTCCAGGTTTGACGTCTGTGATGTCGAGCCACTGACAGTCGATGTCATGGCGATACAAATCCCAGCAGCCCACGGTGATGCCCTGATCACCAAAGTTGGCACACTCGTACCTCTTAGAAACACCTGAGTGTCACAAATGAAAAAATAGTTCAGTAAATTAGTGAACTCATGGAATCACATTTTATTATGATCTCTGATATGAAAACAAAGTTTTTTTAAGCAATGAAATTTTATTTCACCTGTTGTCTGAGACATTTATTTATTTTCACAGTCATTTTAACCACTATCTGAATTGTAACTGATATTTACTACTTTAGTCTCATCACTGTACCAGATTATTATAGACCCATATAACCTGTATGTTCTTCAAACAAATAAAGCCAGAGTTTGCGTTTTGAATCTCACCCTCTTGACAGTCTGTGTCCTCCAGGCAGAAGCTGGCTTTGTGTCCCTCCGCCACCTTTGTACCATTTGCATTAAGCAGATCATAGTGGGTGAAAACATCCATGCTGTGGTAGTGGCTGTATGACACAGAATTTAGAACAAACTATTTATAGACTTTGTGAAACGACTGCAGTTGAGTTTTTTTCTGAACTATATGATGAATGAAAATGTATATGTGCCATAGAGGGCAAAATGTTTTCTCCTCTTCTCCTCCACTGTTATTTGAGAAGCAGATGAAATTAACGACTGAAAGATGGAAGAGGACACACTTTCCTTAAAAGTTATTGCTTCTCTATAACTCATAACCAGGATGAAAATCCATTCTGCTAACTTCATTTAAACAGGCTTATCTTCCAGAGACAAAGTTAGACGACATTACCCATGGCAGGCGTGCCAGACCCACGAGTGCCGACCAGCCTTCGGCTTAAAGTCAGCTCGCCCAATGTTGTGAATCTGAGAGGAGAAGCGGAGCAGGCGTCTGTGTCCATATGGCCAGTTGGCCTTGGCTGCAGATTTTGAGAGGCAATCCTCTTCAGCAGCACAGTAGAGCATGTGCAGGGGACGATCCTCAATGTAAACTGTCTGCTGGACCAGAGGGGCGTTCAGGACGAGGTCAGAGGCCGCTGGACAGAGGCAGTAGGTATAAATGAACTAAGACACATTAAGTCGACAGTACAACAGAATCACTACACTTTCAAGTGTAAGGAAGGAGAAATATATTGACAAAAATGCAAACAAAGACTAATCAGAAACCACAAAACTGCTGAAAAATGTCAATGCACAGAGAAGGTAATGTCAGAATAAAAATGTACAAATAAATGGATCAACAGTTTATTAAGAAATACATGAAATCTGTATTGTCATATATGTGGATATTTCTATTGTTGTCATTGTCTAAAATATGAACTTAAAAGTTGATCAAAAGTTTATTTATAGTCAACATCACATGAAAAAGTTCATGAAATTTATAGATTGATATTAACACATGGCCGTTCTTTTTTATGATATATGTGACCATCTGTTTCTGTGAACTTACTCTCAGAGCAAATGACTCCTGCTGCAAACTTTGCCGCTGCTCTCTGGCAGCTGACAGTTTTGTGATGCTGGCAGTGACTTAGAGCCATCTCGTTTCCTGTGCACTTCACACCGCTCATCACCATCTCTGTCACGTTACTGCTGTCCCAGTACCAGGTTTCCTTAGATTGGGTTACACATTAGCAAATAGGCAAACAGAAAAACAAATTGTGCACCGATCAGAGAATAATCATTTAAAGGTCTTTTGTTGCTCTGCAGAAAAACAGCTGGTCGTGACTCATTTTTGGCTGCTCCCTGAGGACACGTTGTAATTCTGACTTTACAGCCATTGGAGCACACTAGTCAAGCGATTCAATAATCACACAACTTACTGAAAGGCCTGTCAAGTATATTATCTAATCCCCAAGCCAATTAATGTTTGTATACAAGAATCCCGTATCAAGTTGCTCTTGATTGTAAATTTCAATCTTTGCAGTCAAACATGTTACCAAAATGTTCTATATGGAAAATTTTGTGTCACTAAGTGAAGTCTACCATTTTAAGTTTTTAAGGACATAGAAAAGGAAAGAAATCACTATCATAGCTTCAAACATCCTAATTTGGTCCCAAAAAATTGTAATTCAAATTTTCCCCCAAGTTCACATATTTCTCTGGTAGTTTTCTGATCAGTTAATGATTTACTACATGTACTACATGTTTTGCTCTGTAGCCGCCTTGTAAATGCAGTAAATGCAATAAAGTATTCTGCACGTCCAGAAAATTTGTGCCACTTTAATGGCTTTTCTTTTATTCTTAGGGATTGTCAGCTAAGTGTGACATTTAATGCTCATGTTTTAAAATACACTCCCTCATTTGTTTTACTGCCCATCAGTACATCAATAAATGTCCTCCTAGTTTACTGCTTTAAAAGTCACCACAGTTCACAGCTGAGTGTGAAAACATCTGCACTGTGATTAAATAAAATGTTGGTGCTTTATAGAAATTTACTGTATCTTTTAGATTGGCAATTTTTTTAGGCCCTTCTGACAACTAGATACTGCGTCTTACGAAACAATACATGCGCTAAATATCTTGTTTTGGAATAAATCTCATTAGTGTTTTTGATCCTACTTACAGTGACAGCATGCATGGAGTAGCCAAGCCCTAGCTGCCTGCAAACCACCATGGCTTCCTTTGTGGTCCAACCTGTGCTGCACACTGTGCCCCATTTGGACCCAACCTGAACCTCCACCCGGCCCTCATAATTGCTCCGGCCGCCCACTATCCGGATCTGCAGAAATACCCTGCTGGGAGTCAGTGAGGGGACACACTTCCTATTCTGTCTCTGAACTGTCTGGACTAAACCTACTGGTGTTCATATACAGCCGTCTGGCAGTGGAAACACGTTAGAGCAGCAGCAGTTTGGTTAGACTGGGCGTGGAAAATATCAATGTGGTTTCCAGATGAGGTCACCACTTGGCTCTGGTGGTGAGTGGCTTTGAGTTTCATTAGAAACTGAACAGTTTCTGAACTGAAGCTCTGATTAGACATTTTGTCTGCCCACATGGAACAGACCAAAACAGTATCTGGTTCTTTCATGCATGAGACATATCTACTCCATACAAATACTATAATATATTGTCATATTTTAATCCAGGCTAGCATGTTCAAGTATATTCCTAAAATGTAGCACTATAGCTATGTTCAGGAATACTGTATATTTTACTGTGTTTTACCAATATTGGCAACAAGTAGCAGTAAAATTAGTAAAACCTTCATATATGACTGAAAAGTGGAATACATTTGAACATGTCTGCAAAGAACTTAAAAAAATAACTGGACGATCAGTGGCCACTTTATAAAAAATAAAACTTCCATATTTGCAAGTAAAGCTCAGCTGTGAGCCAGACACACGATGATGTTGCTGCTGCCAGAGAATCTGGATCTCACAGCTCAGAAACAGACATCCATGTTGATTATTTAAGCAATTTCATAGGATTGGAAAATATTGGTGCCTGGTCTGACATTGATGACTCTTAGATGACACTATAACATCTGTTTTAAGTTACCTGTGGATCCACAGTATAATCACAATAAAAATAAAAGTTGACCACTGAGTGGTTATGACAGTATATTATATTTGCATATATCATATAGTCCCAGCAGCTCTGCTCTGTTGCAGAAAGTTGCTTTCTGTGCTGTTAATAACCTACTTGCAGGCCCTGGTTAGCGTAGCCCAAGCCCAGCTGCCTGCAGGCCACCATGGCCTCTGTGGTGCTCCAGTTCTCCCCACAGATCAGACCCCAGCTCTGCGTCCCGTTAGAGTCTGTGCTCAACACCTCCACACGGCCCTCATAGCGGGTTCGTCCACCTGTGATTCGGATCTGTGCATGGCCAAGGTGTTGGGGAACCACAAAGCAAAGCGTAGATAAACGTGGACCAGGGTAGATAACAACTCCATTTTCTGTGTGAGTCACTAATAAAAATCATGTTTACATGGTTCACATATTAAAAATGATTAAAATCTAAAACTACTGCTGATACAATTTAAATAATGATCATGTAACATTTGAAATTTGATTAATTTGACAAAATTGCAAATTTGCTGGAGTTTTTATGCCACTGATCCTGGCCTGTGTATCTACAGGAGATATGGAAGAGTATAATCTGGTGTAATGCAAACTCTACAACCAGAAATACTTGTTGTTAAAGAGAAATCACTGTTGCCAAAAAAAGAAGAAGTCAAATTTGGTGTTAGCTGGTTTCAAGCAAATGAACGAATTCAAACTGCATGCACTGCAGTCATGAAAATTCCAACTTTCCATGACTGCAGTGATGACACTGAAAATGTGAGATTTATGCTATATTAGCTCAGATTATTTTGGTTGTTAGAGCAAACTAAATAAACAATTATACAGAAAAGAACTAGGCCAATTCTTTTCATAGGTTAGGTTTTCTTATGCTACATTTATGAAAGCAGAAGCACAGCTGATGCTGCTAACTTATAATGCAATATATGAACAATTCATTAAACTGTGTAACTTTTCCTCAAGCTAAGATCACAGAAGTTTTAAAATAAACATTTAGTAAGAAGGTTCGGGTCTGACCGAGTTCTCGAGTCCCATGTAGGGCACGTTACAGCGGACAGCAGCGTCCTCCGTGTGTTGACAGTCCTCTGATGTGATATTTTTGAAGGGGCAGTTCCAGATGGACTTCTCATGACCGAGGCACTTCACCTCGTTCATGTAGATAGGACCCATTCCTAAACAGACACACAGACAGCAGCTTTGACGTTAAAGATGGCGAAACTCAGAACATCAACAAGAGTCATCATGTAACTCCAGGTGATAATTCTTTTCTTCCTAAAAGTCAGAAATATTTTATTACTTCATGGCAAAATAATTACATTTCAACTGACAACAATAATTAATTCAGATTGCTGTTCATTAAAACATTTTTATATCTTCTCAAGGGTATGCTAAAGACACTATGCTAATTTAGTGTTGCAACCACTCCAGCTTTTAATGAGCCTTAACCCATTTTATAATTGCAACTGCATCAGATTGAGAAACCCGGTCAAGACATTTTTTTAAGAAAATCTAGAGAGACCTGAGAGAAAAACTAATGTACAAAAATCTCAAACATCTACTGCTGACATGCTCCCTGCCATGGACCCAAACCAAAGAAAAGAATAATGGCCTTGTTATTTTGTCATGGTAAGTTATCACAGTTAATATTTCAGGACACAGAAAAACATTTAAATTCCTCTCACACACTGTACGGTACGTTTCCTGTTTAACAAATAAAACCTCCATATACAGAACTGGTAGTTAAGAAGTTCAATCCCGCAAAGCATCTATTGAATTAATACCCAGCTCACTTTTTAGCCTGTTTCCTTGGAATGCATGTTCTCTGTCAGTCACACCCTGTGTTACATTGACTCTCTAAACATTTGCTCCATCGGGCCGAGGCACAGTGCCATAAGGTGATCGTATTATGCAATTTCTGTGAAAGGAATTCCTTTAGCGGGGCTCGTTTCCAACTTCAGTGACGTTGAGGAATGTTTCTCGGACTAATCCAGCCAGGTGGTGGTCTGACATCCATCTGAGCACAGAGAACATATACTGCTCCGTCAAAGAGATCTTGTGATGAATCTCTTCGGACTTCCTGTATGGAAGAAGTTGTAATGTACACACACGAGAGCAGACATTCCCACCCAGAGTGCCCTTCAAAAGACTGCTTGTTTCTCCTTTCATTGAATCTCAGGGCTGTTTGTATTGCATACACCAAAAGTCCTTGAGGATTATCACTAATACAAAGCAGATTCACAAAGATCAATTTAATGATAATATTAAGAAAACTACTTCAACACTTTAATAGGAGGAAATAGATAGGACAAGATCCAATCATACAGTTCTAATCATCCATGTAAAATGACCAGAAAAAGTCATTTCTGTCTTATAACTAAATTGCCGTCACTCACGCGGAAGCCAGGTGGCTCAGACAAAGGTGGACTTATAAACAGCCTGCTTCATATTCACATGAAATGGTCCATGGCCTTGGTGGAATAACTGAGGCTGGAGAACTAATAGTAAACTATTTTATGAGCTTTCCTTCACTCATTAAAATAATTACCAAATGTGTAATCCATGTAGGAATGTGGACTTGTTTAAGAACCCGTACAGGATAAAGTGGTGCCACTGAAGTTCAACATAATGAGACTATTTCATAACTCACACTTTGTTGACTACTTCCATTTTCCTTTATCACTGACCACCTATCTGAAGTTGGCTGACTGGTAAGGAAAACTGAATTAGAGTCAGAATTAGAGTGAACTCGCTGTTTAGAACGACAGACATTAAAAGCCTTATTAGATGAGAAATTTAAGAAAAAGCCTGAGTAACTACTAAACCCTTTTCAGTATCTAAAGTTTGTCCTTATTTTATACAGAGTGGTTTCTATCATACTGTATAACGACCTTTAATTATATATTTTTTGTCATTTATTATTATTTTTGTTAAAAATATAAAATAACTATGAACATTTTTCAACTTTAGGCTGGCACTTTCTAATACATTTTATTTTTCAGTGTACAACATGATTTTCTTTCAGACACAGGGGGTTTTTGCTAACCTTGTCCCATTCGGGCTCCAGTGAGAGCCTCTTTAGCACTGCCATAGCCAAGCTCCCTGCAGACAACACTGGCTGACAGCAGGTTCCAGCGGTCATCGCACATTGTTCCCCACTCATTGTCTTTCAGTACCTCCACTCGACCCTCACCAAGCCTCGCACCTCCCTTCAGTCTCACGTTGCTCTACATGACAAACAGGCACAAAAAATATATATTTTATATACTATTATAATATTTTTGTGTAACGGTGGATCTATAGAGAAAATCTAAAATTTGGTGTCTTTTCATGAGACTAACTCCATTCCACAAAATTACAAATGTAATAAACCAATATATGTAATTCTAATCTATGTAGAGTAGAATTAATGTTAGTGACAAATGATTGGAACTGCTCACGTTTAATTAGCAACACCCACTTCTCAGGAGATTTTAGGAGTTTTAAGACTTTTTAAGGACCCACAGAAAAACACCACTTTAGGTTTGATAATGTTTTACCGAATTCTTCAGCTTCTTTTTCAAGCCACTGTTTTGCATGAACTGTGGACCCGGCATGCAACTGACAACAGCCGCCATTCCGCCCTCACAGGACGACGTGGCGTTTGGTTTGCTGAACTCCAGGGGGCAGGCTGCCAGGTGGACCTCCATACCCGTACATGCTACAGAGTGGACATGGAAGTAGTTCTTTTGACGCTCCAAATACAACCTGAAGGAGGCAGAGACAAAGACAAGTGGAATACTGAATTAAAGAGTAATAACTTAGCTACCGGTAATTTAGTTGTATCTACAACATACAGATCTGACAGTGTACTTTGTGTATGCAAAGACCGAACGTATCAGTCAAGACAAGAGTACACAACACAAAAGAAAAAACAAAAAAAAAACAAAAAAGAAAAACTGAGGATTTGTTCTAGATCAATACAAAACACACATTCACCCCCTACAGCACTGTACCAATAATGTCATCCATTATTTCAGGCCACACAAACTACAGCATCACAGATAATGTCACAGATTGATTATTTACTATTTTATTATAGTAACGTCATAAATATTCAATAAAAAGTTGCTCAGTTACATCCTGGAGACTAAAAGTAAATCTGAAGTAAAGTCAAATATTACATTAATAATATAAACCTAAATGACAAACCATTTATCAAAGGAATTGTTTAGGAAAATAGATGTATTCCCTGTCTTGCTGAGAGTTAAATGAGAAGATCGACAGCACTCTTGTGTAAAAGTGTTTCCAGTACCTCAGAATTTTTCTAATTCAACAGTGTATCACGTTGCCTTAATCTATAAAGACATGTAAAACCACCAAGCTGTTGTACATTGTTTATCCTCAGATTACCTTCTGCCAGGGCTGCTCTGTTTAGACTTAGAGTTAGGTTTAGCTTTGGATGGCTGCCTGCAAGGTAAACATGGGTTAGACTGCACAGTTAGGATGGAAATGAGGTGACAAAAGTTACACAATGCACAATTATGTTATAAACTGTGGTTACCACGTTCAAAGGGATGTGTCACGTTCAACACCGCTGTTAAATACAATTGTCAACACGAAACCTATTATTTCCAGCATACTTGTACAAAGTATGTTATGTTCAAAAGTCACACAAGATACACGTGATTGTTGAAAGTGACACATCCTTCTTAAATGCAGGTGACAAAAACAAATGTGACACAGAATTACGTCATATAAATACTTACATGCATTCGTTATTTTGACACTTATCATCAGTATGAGCTCATATTTATGGCCAAAAGTATGTGGACAAAATTATTACACTGTGTGTAGTTTTTTTTGGAGCTGTTTTCATAATTTAGGACAGAAACCTTAGGCCCAAACTGAATAACACAATATTTTTATATCAGCACTTTGTACAGCAGCAGAATTCAAGGGAAGGTCTTCCCTTTTAATACGACCACTACATGTGTACACAAACTCAGATGGAGGTCCATAAAAAATTTTTTCACAGTCTGTGTAAGAACTTGACTAACTGACCTCTACCCCATTTGACACCTTTGACAGGTTTGAACCTGATCCAGAACAAACAGATTTGGATGTCCACATACCTTTGGTCACTCAGTCTATGACATGTAAAACATGATCATTAACATGATTGTTAGTACAAACTATATTAATGTGAGAGTAGTTATTCTATTGTACCAATGTGAACCTTTAGGTTACCACATTGATTCTGTCTGAATTATGGCATTGCTTTGTGCTTTTATGGAATGTAATTTTATATTAGAGGTAGGTGTAGTAATTAAAGCCATCTGATTTATAATGTAATTAACCTTAGGGAGTCAGAAATAAATCTAAATATAAAGATATATCTTAGATATAAGACCAAACAAAGAAAGAAATAATCATTGTTGTTTTGTTTTCTTTCCCACTGTAATAGTTTCTAACCTCAGGACATTTTACAGATAGCTTAACATAACATCTGTAAAAACTTAGTGTGTAAAACACTGACTTCCCCACAACGTGGCAGACTCCACCCATCTGGCACCATAACACAGCTAAAACAAATGATGTGAATTACTTTCAGATTGTACAAGAGAGATTGGTTTATATCAAGAGATTGAGATCTGTGACTGTTGCAGCTCAAGAACTCAGTATGAAAAGTTACTGGCCTCCCCCAAAAAGCATGCCATAATGAGAAATGTGATTTGCAGCTGTTGCTTCAGAATAAAAGGGCTAATCTGTAGAAAAATTTAACCCCATTCACTGACAGCACACACATATTGTCGACATCTGTCCCATCAAAAGAGGTCTCAGAAACTGTCTAAATGATCGTAAACATCCAATTGAGTGTGTATATTTTGGGGGAAAAGTAAAAAACCTGTCAAGGAGAATTTCAGTTTATTTTGCCTACCTACAGCATTCGGTAAGTAGTTCTTTCAATTTTAAATGTTTTTTGGAGTAGAAATTTTTAGAATTTTGAAACAATGCCCTTGATGAGGTGTCAGTCAGTACAATCTGTGCCACGTCAGCTGAAATGTGAAAGAAAGACAAAAACACATTTATACAGAAAACGAATTCTTTGCACAAGTCAACTCCACAAGAGTTATAGCAGTATAAAATAGACATGCTGTACATCATGATAATATGATATTAGAGAAGAGGGAGCTAAATGGTTACTGTCTACTCCTACAGGAAACCCACTGTCCTAAAAACAGCAAACAGAGTGCAGACAGATGTGGGCGGTGGGTTTTCCTGCTAGTGTGTACCTTCCACCGGCTGAAACATTAACCTTTGGCCTGGGGACCTTCTCAGCTGCTCGCTTTTTCAGACGTCTGCAACAATGAGAATCAAATTCCATCACACACAGAAGAGAGACCACATGCACACACATTTAAACAGGTTCCAATACACACACACACACACACACACACACACACACACACAGTCTCTGGACTGAGCACAAACATTTTCTTAAGGTACTAAAGGGTCAGTGGTGAATAGCATTTCTGACATTCCACAAGCCTCCAGTATATTTGGTTAAAGACTTCATGTCACCACATTATGAGCACAATTACAAAGCTACTATTATCAGCTCAAAATACAATAGAGGTCTAGTCCAAAAAAATCATGTAATTGTACTTAAATAATTGTAGCCAATAAAAAAGCTCTTTTTCAATCCTCAGCCTTTCGTACACTCATACAGCTGAAAAGACTAAAAAGGGACAGAAGGACTAAGAACAATTTGGTGCTACAGATGGTTGTTGTCCAGTATGCAGGCTGGCTTCACTCCACTCACTATGACCAACCAACATCCCTTCTCCATAACCATTCCTCGGAGCCTCCGCTTTCACACACACACTTGAGAAAAAACATGCATTTCCAAATCACTGCTATAAACCATTCACAAGGGATGAGTAAAGCGCCTTCGACTGGAGCATAGCCAGGAATGTGTGCTGTCATACTGGAAGAACAAACTAGATAAAAGAAGAGGAGGTCTGACAGTCGACCGAACTGTCCTCACATCCCACAGCAGGGTCTGTTCATTATAGAGTCCGGACTGTTTTATTTTGCAAAGAAAACAAACTGTGTCTCAAGTTTTGTAGCTTGACCATTAATCTTCTACTTAGCAGAAACTAAAACCAGCAAATATTCCAAACCATTTCTTTATTAAACAACTTACAGAATAAGTTGAAAATTGTTATTGTTTTAGCTGTATCTGTTTTAACTTAAATGTACTTAAATATTTAGATTGGAATGTAGATATATTACATTTCTCTCTGAGCTATCATACTGTGCCAAACAGATCCACACTGTGCTCTGCAGATGTGAAACATATACAAACTGGTTTGTACTTTTCCCTTTATGCATCAGTTAATAGTTGGTCTTCCATTTCCACTGCACAGTAATGCTAAACAGGAGCTCAGAACATAAATATGTGACCCAACAAGGATGCCACAAAATGTGTTTTTTCTGTCTATCCGCAAGAAAAACAAAAACATCCTTGGAAGGAAGAAATAAGAAACAGAGCAGGACAATCAGAGGATCACCCAGACACTTCAGCCTGGGTCATGGGTTCTTTGTTGTAGAGCTGGAGCTCTGGCAGAGAAAGTCCATGTTATCTACGTCATATCCACAGTAAACAGCAATTCCTCAGCAATAATGTCCACTCTTTACTTTGCTTGTGGTTTAGTTAATGTGTTCACACTTCACAAGCTAAAACTTCGGGAATGTCAAACAGGCTGAGGCAAACATCTGATCCTCAGTAAATAACCGTCACAGCCACTTCATTGATGGGTTAAATACCACTGTTGCTACTGAGAAAAAAATAAACCAACTTTTCATTAATTATTTCTATCAGTAACAATACATAGTTTGACATTTGGAGAAATTAGTTATTTGTCTTCTTATATAAGATTAACACTAATTATATATTGTATATGCTACAATCAACATGCCAATTTAGCTTAATGTAAAAACCTCTAATGCTCACTAATAAATATGTTACTCTGTTAGTTTACATTGTGCAAACGAAGAGGTATTCTAAAACAAGTTAATCAGCGGAAAACTACATATTTAGAGCACAGAGGCGACAGTGGTATCAATCAACTCATCTAACTTTCAGCTGGAAAACAAATGGGCAGGTTTTCCTTTAAGTCAAACTAAACTTTTAAGTATCCACAGTATGAAGGCTAGCTGCAGTCTGCTTCCACTAAATCAGAGCATATAGATTTTTATCTTTTTTCCAATGTGCAGTTGTGGTTGTTTGATGTCAGGAATGCAGACACAGGAAGTGATCAATCAAAACTTAAAAGTGACATCCAAGCTCTCTCCCAAACAGTAGAGGACAGCCTCTCGTATGCTCTGTTTTCTTTTGTCATATGCCTATGCATATGATTTGATTTGATTTGATAATCCTGAGCATCTCGTTCTCCATAGAAAACGTATGTGAGTTTTGAGTCCCGAAAATCACATTTGTGTTTGATTCATATCGAAAGAGCGACCAGTTTAAGCTTTAATTCCACGAAACCCCACCCCACCAGGTTGAGTGCCTCACTCACTTGTAGAAGTTCTTGTTGACTTTTCTCTCATGTGGGAATCCCAGCATGCCACAGACGACACGGGTGTTCTTGATTGTCCACCCCAGGTCGCAGATCTGTGCCCAGCCGTCTTTATATTTCACTTCCACCACACCTTCGGTGATGGGCAGCTTTTTTTTGGCCATGGCGACCACAGGCCGGAGTCGCACCTCCTCTATTTTGCTCTCATCCACCTGGGCCTGTGTAAATGATGTGTTATTGATTTACTGATTGATGAAAATGCTTACACAATGATAGTTATAACAAAAAAATTCCCAGAGATGCAATAGTACGTTCTTAATTTAATATATATATATATATATATATATATATATATATATATATATATATGGCAGCTGGTTAGTGTAGTGGTAACATCACCGCCTCCCATTTTTTTTATAAACTTGGTAATTCATCTTCCACCCAATCGCTGAAAGCTAGTCAGGCCCTGATGCAGCAAAGCAGGCCAAAATTATGATGTTTACAGTTTGGATGATTTTTATGATGATATACATTGAGAGTTCACATACTTTCTCCACTAGCATTGAGAGTTTTTTACAGTTGTTCTCAATAAAGACATAAGACATGAGATCAGACTTTTTTTTTTGTGTTATTACTTTGGGCACATTATATTTGATGACCTAGATGAAGACCAGATAACATTTTATGACAAATTAATGCAGAAAACCATGGAATCCTAAAAGGTCCACATACTTTTTGTTTCCACTGTATATATACACATATAAAACTTCAGACAACACATTGAGTCATAGCCATTGCAGAGAGTAGTTTTAGGTCTACTCCTCATAAGTGGTAAACGTGACTATCTGTGATTGCCAGCCTTGGAATGAGTCACTTCTAATGTGGTTTCCTGTGAACTAGATGTGGTCACAGAGTGAAGTCTGGACTCCACATTTGATGGAGCCTGACTTGCAACAGCAAGCTAAAAAAGGGAGAGTAGTCATCCGATCCAATTACTCTTATTCAGGCTGCTTCCAGTGGCCGGTGGAAAAGAGTCCCCAGCTTAACCTTGTTCACCTCAGTCTAGATGGAAATACAAATGGCTATCAAATGACACATAATGACTGGTTGGCAGCAGCTCAGACAGCATCTCACCCAGATTTTTTTTCTTGGAGCAAGGTTCAAAATTCCTTCTGTTGTAAATCTTTAATCTAAGGGTTCACCACGTCCACCTGATCTTTTTTAGTCTTAATACAGTCTACATAAAATTATGATTAAATAAAGTAACATATACATTTAGGCAACTTACATCAATAATGTTTGAGTCCACAAAACCGGGAATCCTCTCGTCTTTGCACACCACTCCAGCATCCTCGTCATGAGTGCAGTCACTGTTGCCCCACCCGCGAGACTTGCAGAATTCAATGCTCTTCTCACCTCCGTTACACAGCACGTTGTCCAGCCATATTTTTCCTGCACAGGCAGCAAAATGTCAGTGTGGCTTTAGCAAACTCCCAGGCCTGTGGAAAGTAACTAGTCCAGCCCTGGAAGTCACACTTGGTTGCTTGTTACACTGGTGCTCTGGGAACCAAAAAATCTACACAAGGTTCAATCCAACAAGTATCCTCGTTAATTTTTTAGGTCTACGGCCATGATAGAAGCTCTGTGTTGAACAGGTAATGTTAATGTTCTCCCAAATAAATATTTGTCAAGACATTTTTTAAGACACCAAAAGTGTCAAAATTGTTGTAGCAAGGGAAATTTGGGCATTCACCAAAGTCATCAAAGTTAAGGATAATCTATGAATCCAATATCCAATATCCAATAGTTTCTGAGATAATTTCGTCTGCACTGAAGTACTAAAATCTTCCCAGTAAAAACATTGCTCAATTATAAGATCAGATATCAGACAAAAATAATGATAAGGCTCTCACCTTGACCCTTGCCATATTTAGCACTGTGGGTCCATCCTGTGGCTGAAACGAAGCCCAGTTGGCGGCAGAGCACATTGGCATTGGATATTGAGAAGTCGTCATCGCAGATGGTTCCCCACTCTCCCTTATAGAAAAGCTCTATTCGGCCCTCGTTGTGTTTTCGTGGGTATCCAGCCAGTCTGACCTTCAGACGTTCTGTCTGGGACTGGGAGGACGGGGATGGTTTAGGTGTCACTGTGGCTGGGTTTGGTGTTGTGGTCTGGGTTAAACAGCAAGGTAACCACAACCCAAACAGAAGGGTGACTGAAAACTGTTGCCGGCGTCGTGACTGCTCCATTACATGAGCTGAAGAAATGATAAAGAAAAATACAATGTCAAGACAAGTGTAAGGACAATAAATAAGGACACTGTGTCAGTTTGTAAGTAGATTTATATTCATTATATACTTGAACAAGACATAAATTTAGAAGTTGAGAAGGAACAGGTAAATTTCAATCTTTAAATATCTTATAAATTGATTGTAAATAGCTGTATCTAAAACCAAGAGGGCTCACACAGACAAGCTGAAACAATGCTTAGCATATAGACGTGGTATTGACTGTAAGAATTTAGCATTGCTAGAGCAGTTTGATTCAACTAGTCAGTGTTTATTTGATCCTATTGTGCTGGAAAATGATTCAATTATCATATGATCAGACTTATCACACACTTTTTTCTTTTTTTACAGCAGTACTTTACAGTATGGTATGGCTTTCTGTCCAGTCTTGTGTCCTAATGTTCATTTTATTGAACAGATAGAACAATTTTCCTATAGATTCATATTTCTCACTAAAACAAGCTGCCTTTTCCCTGTAAAATGTTCACCCTCAGGTACTGATGTTAACATAGGCCTGCTATTGATAACTTGACAGCTGCACTCCTTTTTAGCTTTTAGCGAGTGGGGGGCCGTTTCTCCAGAGACTTAAATACAGCAGTGTGATGTGTTTGTACATAAACCACAAACTTTAGGTACTCTTTCCAAAACATGTATAAGACTGACTGCATCGTCTGAGTCCAATTTCACAGTTTATGGAAGGACATTCATGTTCACACTAAGCTTTAGTCAGCAGGGATTTTTACTGTTTCCAAACTGAGCCTCCATGGTGCTACATACCTGTGCTAAGACCATAAGATATATTTTTATATTGCAATTTTAGTAGCAGTGATGAAGAACAATCCCAATCGGAGTGAGAAACATCATGGCTAGATATTACATATCTTACGCCTCAACTCAAATTCATCAAAAAAGGAATCCACCATCATGGCATCCAAAGCAGTTTAGATAATCTGGTTAAGCCGTTTACAAACACGTCTGATTTATCTTTCTCAGTTGGATTTCAGATTAAACCATTCAATGGAAAAGGGAAGCTGGGATACCTTAAATAAAGAACATCTTGGCATAAGGAAAGAAATCACCTTCAATTAAATAAATTGAACATATTACACATATAGTATGATTTTAGTTTTTCCATTTACAAAATGGTGATTTGTTGCTTCTGTGGCATCACATCAGGAGTGGACAACACAGACCTGCAGCTCGGTGATTTTAAATTAAAAAAAACTTTGAGTCTTGCCCTAATTGAAATCTCTCTGCCACAAACATGTGGAACTGTTTCTCTTCCTCTGTCACCCCTCTCGGAAGCAGAGAGTCTCCATACCAATGTGCTCATGGATCAGGTCTTGTGAAAGGCTCACATCAACAATGCAGCAGCTCCCCAGATCAACACAGCTCTGTGCTACTAAACTACTGGGACATTTAGCCATCGAAAAGCATTATTTGGAGCCACTGTATCTACTGCACACATTCCCACCACAACACACAAATTGCTCATTAAGGTTGTAATTGCTACCAGAGGTTTGTACCTTGTGGTTGTGTAGATTGAAATAAACTGGGGGTGAAAGCTCCCTGGACTAGAAAAAGGTTTCTGCCTTGTTGGAGCATGTTTTGACCTCAGAGGAACTTTGTGAAACATTATACCTAAACCAGTCAACATGAATGTGAGCCACATCACAGGGAGCTAGATGAAACTGCATTACAGATCACAAAGAACACTATAGGATAAGACAGATGTTAGATATAGGAGTAAATATATAGAAGATTGGGATAAAGAATAGCTAAAGCTGCTCAAAATGAAAACACATGGTGGTCCAATGTTTCCTACAGATTCTGAGAAAGTGCAATTTGGGTTTTTTGCTGGGTTTCTGGTTCACCTAACTGTTTTGTAAAAACAGCCCAGATGCACTTCTCAAACCAAAACACAAGGATGTAATCATTTCCAGACTGAACACAAGGCTGGAACAACACAATTTCCTAACAAGGAACATTTTAAAGCTATTAATAACATCTTTTGTGTTGCTCTGTTGTCCTTATCTCTAGCCTCTTTCAGCATGACACTTTCTCTTTTAGCTCTTTAAAACATCAGGAAACCTGCACCAATAGACTGTTAGACCACTTAGTTCCCAAAAACAGCTGCAGAGCATTTGGATCAACAATGGTTCATTAACAACTGCTAAGATATGATAAGACTTTTATGATCCACAAGAGAGAAATGTATGTGTACCAGCAATACAACAATTAGAAGTAATGAGAAAACCAGTAAAATAATAATAATTATAATAATTAATTACAATTTATCAAAGGTTACTTGTCATAAAGTGTGACTTTTTATAGGAACTAGTAAAATAATTATTATAGTTATAGTTAGTTGGTTCTACTAATTGAAAGTCTGATCACTAAACCAGATATATGGCAGCAGGGATTCCTCCGAATACACTTCAGTCTCCTTTTACAAGCCACTGCTTCACTTTTCTGTGACAACATTCCTGACATTTTTTATATTTTACATCCTAAAGCAGGTCAAAGAAACAGTGATTTACCAGTATACCCTATGCTATATACTGCTGCAGATAAATCTGGACTTTGTATAAAGCAGCCTTGATGAAAGTTGTTAACATACAATATGTACCAAAGTAGCCTACAATAAAAGATGTGTATTAATAAAATATAACACAAATTATGATTTGACAAGATAAGATGCAGCTTCTTACTTACTTATACTAAGTTAAAGGTTTAAATGCTGACTAACGGCAAAAAAAAAAAAACAAAACAGATTAATGACAAATGATCATCCTTACCTTTCCAAAGTTAGGAGGTTATAATGGTTCCAGTGGAGAAGAGGGGGGGGGGGGCGGCTTGGTTTTAAATTCTGGCGACCCTAAAGCTCACACACTGAACCCCATAAGACAAACGATAAGTAAATCTCTCAACACTTGTGCTATTTCATGTTCCCTCTCGTTCACGGGTCCAGTTTGCGGGGCAGTGGTCCACCAGCAGCCAATTACTCCTTCGGCGTCGTTGTCTGTAAATTGCCAGCTGTACAGCTCTCACTGAGGAGGAGGAGGAGGAGGAGGAGACGGCTGCAGGGCTGAAGTGGGCTGGATTTATTCCCTGGAAAGACACTAACTCTTTCATGGATGGAGCCGTTACATGGCGTGCTCTCATGGAGAGAGCCAGGAAACGTGAATCTCACCGATTACACAGGAGCCTACGTGCCTAACGAAGCGCACATCGTGTCCGATGAAGACTGACTGACAGCCGGTGTTACGGTAGAATTTGGGGACTCCTCAGATTTTGACCTGCTTAGGTCAATACCAGCTGTTGCAAACTGTTTTTTACACTTAAATACACACGTTACTTTGACAGATTTTACCAACATGTCTGTAAAAAGATGTACATATTATATTATATTATATTATATTATATTATGTTATATTATGTATATATTTAGCTTCCAAAATGTGAACAATTGCTCTTTTATGTCACTGCAGGCTATTTGAGAGGTTTGATTGGATTCTGCAGAACAGAACACTGGAAAAGTCAAAGCTTAAACTCTTAACTAGGCAAACGATCACCTGATGAAATAATAAATGAATTAATTTAAGTAAGCTCAAACACTTTTACTGATATATGAAGTTAGGACACACATACATCTCTAATTCTACCTAGCTAAGCGTTAGCGACTAGCTTACCTGATGCTAGGTTAACTAGCAGAGGCGATTAGCTTAGTTGCCGTTAGCCTAGCGTAAAGAGTGAACACGGACAATTAGCGAGTCTTAGTCACGGAAAACAAAACCTACATCCCAGCTCCGCCACTAATTAACTTGAACATTAATTTTAATTCATATAAACCTCCATAAAAATGATGGATTCAGCAGTTGAAACAAGATTTACGATTATTTTCCTGGCGGGAGTGCTGTTGTTCTAAGCCAAAGAAAACTCCTGTTTCTCCTTATGCTAAGCTAACTTTAGCAAACTTTAATGTTAAATGTAAAGTATTTATGTGTACATTTGATGTATTCCTAGTACTTTATCAAGCAATTGGACAAAACAAGCGGTGTGAATAATATTAAATCCTGTGAAACACTGCTTGTAATTGTATATGCCAGGTACCATCAGATTAAAGCTGCTTACTTTTACTGCACAAACATTCAGTGCAGGACTTATTTTGCAGTAATGCATTAGCACTTACATTAAAAGACTGATTACCATCTCTCTCCTTGCACAAACACACAAGTAGGCACAGTTATATGAAAAATTCGTATTTATGACAGAAACTTTGATAATAATTTGAAATCACTGTTACAAAAGTCTTTGCAGGGTACAAGCAAATGGATGCAGATGGAAACACCAAAAGCAAATCAGTTAGTCTTAGTAAAAGAGCACTGCTGGACACATGATTGTATTTCATACAAAACATCACAGGCACTTCATTTCTTACTTACTGTCTACACAGTAACGTGCAATTACATTACATCTACAGCTATAAACTGTGTCCACTGACAGTATTTTCTGAGGCCTATCTCTTCTGGTGGTCCTGTGGATGGATGGATTACTAAACAAAATGTGACATTAATATAGAAGCATGAAATCAAATGATCAGACAAATAAGTAACAATACAGAAATAATAAACAGAAGCATAAGTTCAGTTTTGCCTTTCAATAGGCCTGAAGATCGACTGACATAGATCTGTGTTCAATTTAAAATACCAATATTTCAGAACATACTGAACATAAAAAATATTGACAGAACTAACTTGGTGTCACAGGGTTTAAAACCTCCATTGGAGGAATGCATCAAGCTTTTGCATTAAAAAAGTGTTTTTTGTTATAATGCCCTAATTTATACATGTATTTTCTATCCTCTCACTTTCTCTGAGTTCTCTCTGAGGCATTGGCTCAATGGCACTTCAGCAGGGCAAAGGTTTGAATCAGAACCCGACTTAAATTTTACCACTCATGCTTTACAGTACGCATTGCAGTCTCACTAACCCCAACACTGGTTATCCAGATTTCTTGATACCAACACTGCTGCAAAAAGCATAACTGGGTTCATAAACATACATGCACTGAGCTCTCAATTGGGCAAAAGTACAATATTTACTATTTTCAGAGGGAAAAACATTACATAAATAATACATAATTTATAATAGAAACAGTTCATGTTTTCATTACAGCACAAATCTGATGAAATGGTGACTTTTTGTGCATGTTTCATATAAGAGTTACTGAGAAGTGAGTTCAAATGTAAATTAACATTAACTAAGAAAAACCTGTTGAAAAAATTAATTTACCATTCACACTGTAAATGTGTAAATGCTCACAGTTAAAAAGACAACAATATGTAGCTGTTAATGATTTGCACTGTTTAGCTTACCAGGAGTAACATTGTTCACCATAACATATACTAGAGACAGAATCATTTAGTAAACACTCTGTACTGTAGAACCGATCAGCAACGGTAGTTAAGTGATTATTCATATTTTGTGATATCTGACAAAGAACAAATTGGCAACACATTGACCATTTAGTGAAGTTCTGAGAAGGTAAATGTGCTTTCCTGCTTTTGACCTCTCAATTTTCAATACATCGTCCTTATCTTTGTCTTGAACTATGTCTTGGTTAGAACATCGTCAAAAAGGCCATCTTTGAACAAATAATCGAATATTCTGCAAATGAAATAAAAGATGTCTGCTGTGTGTCTTATCCTCCTGTTCACGCTCTAGTGTTAATGTAAATCTTTTTTCAAAAGCACCGACATACTCTTATTATAAAACTCAATTGCAGTTGTCAAAGTTCCATTCGTCTGGTACCTGGAGTAAAGAATTACTTGCAAATAGCTGGCCAAGAAACCGAGGGGTAAAATCCACAAGACGAGACTACATGATGTCAACTATTATTTCAGGCAACCATGAATTTCTTAAAGACAATTCAGACCAAACCTCACTCCTTTCTGAGAGTATAACAGAAGTTGTCTGCTGTAACCAAAATTTAACAGTAACTGGCAAGTGGCTGACATAACATCCCACTATGGAATTGATTTTGAACAGTCTAAAGTGCTAATGGTCTCTGCAGCAGATTGACAAGTACTTCTTTGGATGTAGTTTGGACAGGTTAGGATGGATGCAGCAGCTCTAACAGGGCACCAACTGCACCAAAGTAGCCCTAAAAAGACATACAACAACCTTTAGTTTGAAATTAAATAGTTAATAACACACAAAACTACATGTTTAGTCTGTAAAGTAAATTTGTTATTTACATCATAGAAGGTATATAGAGTTGTTTACCTCATGTCTCATGAAGAGTGCTTTGAGCTGGCCTTTGGACCAGTAGTCCATGGCGTAGGCCAAAAGCTTCATAGAGAGGGTGTTCACTCTTAGGAAGTTGCCCACAAACACCACTCTCTCAATGTTCTTAGTAAAAAAAAAAAAAACAAAGAAAAAGAAAAGAGAAAGAAAAAGAGAGATAGTGGGACAAGAACAGTTACGGGCTTCAAATAGTAATAATAATAAAGACAGAAACAAAAGAATCTGCTCTTACAATTAACATCAAGACACTAAGTTACACCTACTCCCAAACAGCAAATTTATCTTTTTAAGTAGTAGTTATTTTTAAGTAAACATACTCATTTCTACCAGAAAGTCATAAATATAAGAAGTTGCCCTTTTTACTTGTTGAGTTTATTAGATTTTTACTCATGTTGTGCACATCAGTTGACACTTGTTTTACATGTGACTCTAAATTATTCAACTTCACTACTGAATACTGATCAAGGGTGTAATTGCTGGCTTTTTAGAGGGTTCCTTGTCTGTTTAATATATTTTTGAATTGAACACTGGCCTGTCCTGTGCTGTAAAGCCCTGTCTCTAATGCAGCTTACCTCCTCTACGCCTTCATAGCCCTGTACAATGCTGCTTGATCAAGACGCCACAAGGCAGCACCGTAAAGAGGCTGAAAGCAAAGAGGAAACTGTCCACAGGCACTGGATGGGATCACATTACTCCACACCACTGGTTAATCTACAGCATTACAGAGCTTTGTAGCATTTTTCAGTTTAACATTTTGGCATCTGCCCTCCAGGTTTACCAATTATGTTAATTGTACTATCTTGGCTTAATATGCAAATTCTGACTCTGATAGAATCACTAATCAAAAGTCAAATCATTTGCTGTATATCACCACACTCACCCATGTATAAGCTTCAGTTTCAAGATGTTTAATGTCTGCTAAATGTCCTGTACCATCCTCCTACAAGAAAAATTTATATGCACAGATGCATGACTCTTACCAGTTTTTCTATTACTAACCTCATTGAGCGCACACATCCTGGTGATGGAGCCGATGTTATTAGTGATGGTGACCAGCGTCGCTCTGGCTAAGTCCTCTTTAGACACAGAGTCCCTTTTCTCTTTGGACATCATGTTGCCAAAACTATCATGAGAAACACAAGACATATTATATAAACTCTAAACTGATTTGGAAGAAACACATATATAAAGTGGCAGTGTTGGTATTCACTTGACGTTTTGTGGATGAAAAAAGTGTACAAAACACTTTAATCTGAAATCAATGGTTCTTTATTCATCCTGGGGTAGGACACTGAGTAAATTTAGTACTGCCCTGGATCCCAGCTTCATTAAGGGTTTGATTCTGTTTATGATGGAATCCACCACAAACAGGCTTGTGACCTACAGAACGAACAATAAAAGCAGCTGTAAACCGCACCTTGAGGCTACAGCCCAGCCTGGCAGCCCAAACCTCTCATAGTCTCCTCCATAAATGTCCCGAACCAGCTTGTCCACACGAGTGCTCTCCCCCTGAGAAGCCATTTCTAGTGCTTCCTCGAAAGTAGAGCAGCCAGTCAACAGGCAACACAGGCCCAGGAAGGTCCCACCACCAAGGCTGACAACACACAACGGAGTAAAATAAAAATGGAATACATACTGGAGTTAGAGTACATATACAAGGTTTCTGTCAGAAGTACAACCAAAAAACAGCACTGCAAATTAAAATACTCTCATCTAGTGTTCACAGCAAAGGACAGAGGGCTATAATGTGGGGGGGATGCTCTGGATTCCCTTTTATCACCACCAGAGAATCACATGAGAAAAAGACAATGGACTGTGTTGATGGAGGGTAACACCCTACTAAAAATAACACCACAGTCAAACTTAGACAGATTTGAAAACTTTAAACTAAACCTAAATTAAACTTGAAAACAGCCATGCTAGATAAAGAAAATTTTTATGTAAAAAATGCTGCCACTTTTCAGATCAGGCAGATTAAACAGGCCACCCACTAAACAGGTCATTCTCAGATCAGTTAGGTCGTTTGCAATAACTTGTGATATTTTGGGAAAATATGATGAACTATTGACATGTACAGCAAATCTAAAGCAATTTTAAGTTAGATATTCACTGTTCTTGATCCGTTTTATCCTCTTTGTACTATTCTGCTGCTAATTTCTCAACAGTGTTCACCAGATAGTCATTAACAGCTTTGTTTTGCATGTGGTCTGGAGCAAATGCTGCTATTTTTAGATTTATTTTTTGTTGTTGAAACCAGGCTGTCTGCTGCAGCTAGAAATGACACTGATGAGTACAATGAGAATAAACAAAATGGGTAAACTTGTAGGGCAGATGCCAAAATATTAAACTGAAAGACGCTACAAAGCTCTATAATTTGGAGGGGAACTGCAGAGTTGGGGGGTAATTTTCTGTGTTTTCATTACCATTACTGACCCTTTTTATGCACGGGTAGGACAGTCCGTTAATTTTAGAGGTTAAGGTATTGCAAAGGCATCATGAGCAAGAAATTGGTTATATATATATATATATATATAAAATTAATATAATTGGTTATATTACCGTTGTTTGTTATGTAATTTAATTGTCATAATTTAAAGATTTTTTTACTGACACTTGACTTAAAAATGTTTTACTTGATTCTACAATTTAAAAAAAAAATTTTCTTCTATAGTTAATACTGATGCTGTCCACTGTAAACTGTTCTTCTATTCTTCTTGTAGACAAAAGAATTTCCCCATCGTGGGATAAAGTCTATCTTATCTTATCTTAAGATATGTCGATTCTAACAAACAATATGGTAAATGCATATTAAATACCCATGACTAATATTTACCTAGTCCCAGTGACTCGTTTGTAGTTATTCTCAGAGTAGACAGCCAGGATGCTGACTCCAGATCCAATGTTGACCAGCAGCAGAGGATAGGGATTCTCCAGTGTGTAGGGCCTCTGGACGCAATGATCTGGGTCCGTGGGGTTTTCAAAGTAGTAGCACTCAGAGGAGACACTGGACACCACCGAATCAATATACAGCACCCCCCGAATCAAACAGTCCAGCTCGTCTAGCTTGTGAAGCTGCAGGTCAGCCATCTTTTTTGTTGAGAGAAAAGAGAGAACATGATAACATCACTGCTGGGGTGTAGTCAGATGTACACAGAGACAGGAAACTGAGGGGGAGGCAAAGCAAAAGGGGAAAAACAGGAACTTTCGTTACACTTAGAAGAATATAGGTGTTAAGCTTACTAAAAAGAAAAAAAAAAAGATCATATCTGCATCTTTTTTGTGGGTAAATACAAAGATATCCCCCGTTACGACTAATATATATATATATTTATCTTTTTTTTTATACAAAGAAAAATATAATAGTGCTATAACTAGATCAACTGATGCATTACAAAGCTACAAAAATTTGTTGTCAAAAAGTGAATATTACACATTCCCCAGTACAGACAAATCTAATATATAATACGTCCTTTTAGTTGTTATATCCACTATAAGTGTTACTACATCTTTAGTTGTAGAGGTTAGGTGTTCTAATGCTAGTATGGTACTTTGCTCTTAGGGTGTTATTACATAAGGCTCCATAACATGGTATAGAATACACACACACACACACACACATTTATCTCTCTTCTTTTTCATCCTCATCGTCCAGCCTGTAAAAGCAAACAACAAGAGTACAACTGCAGACCCACCGTGCGAAAATCAGACTCAAACTTGTATGCTCCCCCTCCAGTGGCACAGAGGGTGGTGTGGAGGCTGGAAAAGTGTTTGTTGCGCCCCATCTGCAGGAAGGCCGGCAGGTCATGTGTGGGGAAACGGATGAAGTGTAGGTTTCCAGACCTGCCGCACAGTGTCAGGTCCTGCAGCTCCAGGTGTACATCCCTGATGCCCGTTTTCCCATAAGCTGTGTTGGAGGTTAGATAGCGTCGGATGCTCTTTAGGTTCTCCACCTCTTCCTGCTCCTCCTCTGCTGTGATGTCTTTGGGCTCAAAATACACCAGCTTCACCAGCGTGCCTCCAATGTCCATCCCAAACCAGGGGAAGGCTGCAATGTGTAAAATAACAGATGCAAAAACACTAAACAAATTAAAATATAGTCAAAAATTTATTAAATTAAATCAAAATAGAAATATATTTGTAATGTCTAAATAGATATAGATACTGGACATTACAGCACAGGTCTCAATGCTGTCCTATATAATGGCCAAAGCTTCATCCACAGTACAGTGTGTACCGCGAACGCCATCTTGTTGCAAAACAGATACTGGCTATTTACTGCCACCACATCTCACCGATATTACACTGTAACATCATTCCCACGGTGATTTAATACACTGGACCCTCTTCTTAAGCTATTTTAATTAATACAGAGGAATGTGTTTGTTTGTTTGTTGAATCATTTTCTTCATCCAATTCTATATTTTCACTGACCATTATTCACGGGGAACGCCTATTATTTGTGTACACACACAATGAGACGTCCTCCAGTACATACACTGTCCCCAGGCTACTGGTTTTAACACCTACGCGGCCTTGTTTTCCGAAACGAGTCGATCCGATGCCTCGTCGTCGAGTTGGAGGTTCGCCGTTCGGAGGTGGCTCTTCCTGCGGGCGCGGCTGCTTCATTGTTCGGCTCGTTTCTGATACCACCGGGCATCTCCTTGTTGGACCGCGGCTGCTTCGAGGGCGTTTCGTCTTCGTCGGTAGTATCATCGTCGGGCTGGTGGCCATTGAACGCCATTGAAATGACTAATTAACTACATATAGGTTAAACTTTATGTTAAAATAAACCATTACACATCAATTGTATGTGCGAGTCTGAGGCTAAACGAGCTAGCTAATTAGCCGGCTAAGTAGCTGTGCGGGCACAACGGCTGAGGTGCACGTCCCTTATATGTCAAAACGAAGGGGCGGGGTACGACGTCGATTGACAGGAGTCAGAGCCAATGAGAATGTGGCTCATCCAGACAGCAGCTTATAAAAGGACCCTGATGTCACGTTTCTTTTTTTATGTCAAAAACCATCCAGAGCTGCATGGATGGGGTCAAATTCAGACAATTACATGCTTTGAAGTTAAAATACAAAAAATGTACCTTCCTTCAAATGCCAGTTGCTTCTTTTTATTTTTTGTACTAACATACAGTAGAGACGTGCAAATGTTTGGGCCCTACGCAAATGCCTACTATGCAAATGCACCATTTTATAGAGTTGTCATTTACTTGTGGCTTCTCTGAAAGGAGTACAACATACACATTCAATACAGTAATCTGTTGTAATTTCAGGTTTATTTATGTGATTGCAGGAGTGCCTAGCTGGATACAAATACATAAAACTTTAAAAGACATAACAATTTCATAGAAATTTAAAATGTGCAAAGCCTTTAAAATACACCTCACATTCCTTGTATTGAAGGTGCTTTGCTATTTACAATAGCTAAAAATCTCTCGTTTCATAGAACATGTCACAGCCAAACCTTTAAGGAGAAGAAATCCTGTGAAGAAATATCTGATTTTTGCAAAATTTGAAATGAAAACACGTAATGCTTAGCTGATTGACCTTTCTGAGTGCTGAATATGTGAGATATCACAAGTGCTTTCGAATGTTTGATACCAGCTTTTCTTAAAAAGCATACTCAGGTACATACAGTATTTACAGTGGCTTCAGAAAGAATTAAAGTTAAAATTGAAATTGATAAAACTGAGAAAATTGTATTTAATTGGAAATGTATACCCTTTAGCAGCAAATACAGCTTTGTTTCTTGTTTGCTGAAGTCTCTACAACCTTTGTCCACGTGGAAATGGGCTGTTTATCCCATTCTGATGCTGCCATTACCAGGTATGGTTCAGATTTCGTCTCATCGTGCAAGAGAATATTTTTTCTGGATGCTCTCAAAATCCCTTCCCATCTACAACACAATGGAGTGAGTAAAATATCAGTTAGGGGTAGTTTCTGAAACCACGGAGTTGGTATATAGTCATATTATATTTATGACATCAGCTGTCATGCAATGCTATTGCATCAGGAGGAAAAGAAAAATTATCATGCATGATGCTGGTACTATTTCTTCCATTACAATTCAGGTCCATGATACTTTGATCCTCACTAGGCCTCACTATGGCAGCCTTATTTTGAAAGTGCTTATCAAACAAGTGAACATAGAATATTTCTATATTTTATACACAGCCCCAATGTAGCTATAAACCCAATTATGTGCAGAATAAATAACCTGAGATCTCAACACAGCTCCATGAAGAGCCCTACTAGAATAGGGATATATTTGGTTTTTGTTCACTAGAGTGAACTTCATTTAACATTAGGATAACTGTAATTAACTGGCAAGTCAGCTATTTTTACTATACTTAATTATTAACCCGGTTCAATGACAATAAGGCACCATATCTCTAAGATTGACATTTAAAAGCCTAATCATAAAGTTACGGTATTGAATTCCCCTAATTTTTTAACTTCCACGTGATCAGTAGTGCAAGGGCGGCCACTCCTGCAGCGGTCGCAATGTACTTTGTGTTATTTGTAAGGATCCAAGAAGCTCCGCTCTCTTCTGGATCTGGCGACTGCGATGATATATCCACTGGAACAGGTTCAGTGGAGTAGTTCTCACTGGAGTGGGCGTTTAAACTCGATGCAGTGGCAGCAGTGGTGGTAGTGGAGAGTGGTGATGCAGAGGTGATCTTCTTGGCTGTGTCACTGCTGCTGATCTGAGCTTGTGGTGATGAGGTCTGGCCATCTAGGTTAAGGATAGACACCTCCCCGGACACATGTACCACATTCACGCGCACGTCTTGCCTTTCAAGACTCTGACAAGGAGACTCATAGTGGTTTTCCTCTGGTTCGTTAGGGTTAAGAGCAATGCCATTCTCCTGATACGGTACTCCAGAGACTGTATTCCCAGGGGTGGAGCTGACAGCAGAGCATGCAGGAACATGGGCAAAGTTCACAGTGTCCTGTGCATCATCACTCATTTCCAGGCGGTCGGTATTTCCTGAATAGGGCTCCACTGGTGAGTTGGTTGCTAGAATATTAGGACCACCATGATTTTGGGGCTGGATGCTGATGAGTTGTCCTGGCTTGCTCAGACACACAGTGCTGTCATCAAAGTGAGAAGCATTCACAACAGCAGCACCACTCAGGGGGGAGGCTGTAGCTGCCGTTGTAGTCTGTCGGTTTGTTTCAGCGACCTGCAGGAGAAATTTATGTCACATAATTTTTATTAAGAGATTGATGGAGAAAATATTTGAAAAATATAAATGAGTTTCTTGAACAGAAATGTTTATGTACAGTGTGGAAGTTAAAGCAGTATTTGATATTCACCTGTGTAGTTTGAGGTTCAGAAGTCTCTTCAGGCTCCAGGACAACAGCAGGTACTTTCTCCACAAGAGGGGTGGTGTCCTGGACTGGGGGCTTCTCTGGGGTCAGTATGGGGAAAGAAGATCGATCTGTCACATGTGAGTTTGTCTGAGTTGGAGGTGGACTCTGTGGTGCCCTGATCTCTGTGATTGTTGAGGTTGTTTGCAGAGATTCTGAGCAGGACAGAGTGTCTGTTTCAGACTGTTCAACAGGACAGGACGCTGGAGGAGCCACCACAGAGTTGACCTCGCCGTTTCCTGTGCTCACTTGATCAGGAGTGACACCTGTACCACCAGCCATATCCTGGATGTCTGACTCAGAGTTTTCCTCTGGCTCCTGGTGAGCATTAACCTCCCTCTGTAGTGGCGGCGGTGTGCTGGCACCCGTGTGTTGGATCTCAGGGGAAGGAGGCGGTGTTGATGGAAGAGGAGCCACTTCAATCTCAATTGCCCGAGGAGGCTTAGGTGGTAAAACATCCCTGGGAATTTGTGCTGCTGGGCTCTGTGCAGCATGTACAGGGGTTTCAGGTTGGGGTGTGGTGTGGGCAACTGGCTCTAGAGGAGTGGGCGCTTCAGCTGATGGAGCAACAGTAGCCTGACTTTTTCCACTTTCTGGAGTAGGCAGATGACTGCCAGATGGTGGTGGATGGACGTGTGCGCTGATGACAGTCGCTGAAGGCGGGCTAGGGTTAGAATCTAGGACAGAGAAACCATATGGTTATTAAAATGTGTTCATCTGATAAAGCTCAGTAAAAAGACACACAAACCCTGAATTTATACAGTAAGTTTGTTTATCATTTACCCTTTTTAATGGAGCCTGTAAAAAGACAGACAAAACAACATTAAACTTCACAGGACCAGCAAACAAACATCATGTTATTCCCTGCAGCATCATGTGGAAAATAACAAAACTTCATTTTTGACTGTTGTCATTTTTATTATTATTATTATTATATAAATAGAAAAATACATTCTAAGAATGTACTGAAATTGCTAAAATACAGCAATGTAGAAAAGCTACTAAAATTACAGTAGACTGCTGTCCAAGATGTAAGAATACTTTCCACTGCAAACATTGCCACATGAAACTGCTTTGACCTGACGACACAAACAGGAACAATGAACACTGAATGAATGCTGTTCTTGTTTCTTTGTATGTGACTGTCACATCAAGGAGATTTTTTTTTTTTTTTTTCAGAAAAGACTGAAAGCAGCAAGACAAAAGTCAGTATCATCGAGTGGAAAAGCGCTGTAAGTGATCTAACCTAATGATTTTCTATCATTCTCTGACGCTTTGCTCTGAGAAAAAATACTACAGACAGCCATCAAGTCTTTATTTGTAAAATGCAATTAGAGGTTAAATGCAACTTCCTTAAGATGTAATGAATATCTAGGTGTTTTCTCTCTTTGTGGTCCACTATAATAAACAGTAGTAGGTACATTAACTTACTGTTAATGCCCCTTAGAGCGTCATATTCAGCTCTGATCTCAGCTGCAATCGTTGGCTGCTCACATGCTTCGAGTGCTTCAATTAACTGCTCCGGCCAGTTTTCTCTCCTCTTCAGACACTCCAGAAGAAGCATCATCCCATCAAAATTCCCATTATTTTCTCTTTTTGCCTCTATATTTTCCTAAAAGTGGATTTTATGAGAAAGGCAAAACAGCATTAAGTTAGCAGAAGTAAGTTTCTTTACAGTGTACTCACAATTGTTTTCATCCCCAGCCGTCTTAAATGAAACTTACCCTGTCGTGATCAGTCAAACAGGGAAGATGGGCTATAATTTCTCTCACTTTCACCTTGGATGCAATAGTTGACATTTTCCGCCGCAGGTATCCTTTCTGCAGCTTTTCACTGGCAAACGACATCTGTGAAACTAGAGAGTGGATAAAGAGATAGTAAACACTAACATCAGGTAATGTACTGTAATATTCCTCGCTTATTCCATACTTTGGAAGGGAACCATTACATGTTTCATCTGAACAGTCTCGTGGGGCCTACACCTCTTAAAGATGGCAACAGGAGGCAATGCTAATAACATAGATGTCAGAAAATGCTTCATTTTATACTATCTGCTACATTTCTACTGAATCATAAACTGCATATCATGTACGGAATTAATAAAAAATCTCACCATCCCCTCCCTAATTTTTATTCCCAATATATGTCAGACTAGGAATGTGTAATTTTGCAAAGGGGTACTTCACAAGTAAATCTATGCTACATATAAATGCCTGAGACAAAAAGGCATCATGGACACATCCTCTGTCTCTATGATTCCCTTTTTACTGCACATGAGATATGAAAGTACCAAAGAAACACACAATAATGAAATCAGATCTCTATTGTCTGCAGTGTTCAGTGGAGTAAAGAGGGGATCGTTATTCTCTGGTCAACGAAACAGAAAGTAAAAGTGAAGATCAGCCATGCTGCAGCTGTGTAAAAGAAACGTTTTTTAAAAAGGATTTGATTCTCAGCATGGCTGCAGTCCTTTTTCTAATGAAGGGGGAGGAAAGCACTCTTTTCAAGGTTGCAGTTGTCTGGAGTAAGAAGTTGAACAGGCCTGGACTAGTCACTGATTAATCACCTTCAGACTCCAGTTTAATAGCTGAACTTTTCAAACATGTCAACAAAGTACACCCACACATACCTGTGTTTTTTCAGGGTCAAACAGAAAGCTTAGGCATACTTCTTCTACTACACCTTAAAATCGCTGGTTTGCTTGGACCTAAACAGATTAAGTAATCTCACGTCAGCTCCAGTGAGGGGGGTAAATATTTTCACCATGCGGTGGCACCACGAGCCATATCAAGAACAGTCAAACATCAAAGTTTACTGTAAATGTGGGACAGCAGCAGTGTGTCTGTGGTTAAAATGGCACAAATGACAGCAAAGAGCAAAGTCTTCCTTGTTGTATCGCACAGCGGCCATGGTTTACGTGACAGATGCAGTACAACCTGTTGGGTACTACTGAGAGTTAAATGTAAAAAGAAACAGTGTGTGTATTGTTTCCAAGCATGCATTTAAAGTGTGAAGCGATGAAAGATGACAGATTATTACAATAAGCATGACGGTGAGAGAAATAGGGAGAAAAGGACCTTGACACAAGGGCAAATTCTGCGAGTCGAGGCAAATGAATGACCTCTAAACTCCCTTGACTTTCCCAGAGTCTGAGTCAAATTTCACACATAATAGATCTGTTTGAGTAGAATCACAACACTGTCCCTAAAAAAAGGTTGGATTTTTTCTTATAAAGCTCACGAGAAAAGACAGTTTAAAGAAGTGGAAGTGAAGACAGACCTATGTGCTGTGCCATGAGGAAATAAATCAAGTCTATTTCTCGGTAATCAGTTGTCTTAAGAAAACTGGGAGGAATTTAAAAAGCTGCACACACGCAGGGGCGACACACACTGAAACATCAGATGTCGAAATAACTACATCTAATGTACTAAATAGGGTGGGAAATGTTTTTTTAAAGGCTGCACATACACAACAAAGACAGACATTTACTGAAATACAATGAACACAAATACAATTTGGTAGTAAAACGAAGGGTGGTGTATTATTAGACTGCACATAAACAACAAGGTCACTGTCATTTGCCTGTGTACTGAGAATACACTGCCCTTTATAAAACAACTACAACTAACGATGTGAAGTGCTGTAATATATTATATTATTTACTTTTTAGACCATTTTAGGAATAAAACAACCGACGCCAAAGGTTGGGAAGAACTAAAAAGGGCTGGAGCAACATCAGAGACTGAAATGTGGCTGTAATGTACACACATATGCTGAAAAACAACCAACAGAAGAAGCTCTGAGGAGTTAAAAGTTGGTATAATGTACCACACAGTAATAAATACGACACGACCGAACCCATGTCACTTGTTTCCTGACTTCGCAGGCTATGAATGAGTTATATTCAATTGTTTCAACCCGCTTCTGTCTTATTACACGCTACATTGAAGTGTATTTATGTTAATGTCATATGAATTTAGCTCACCTTTCGTGTTTTGCTGTCTAATCACTTCGTGACTCTCCAGACGTCGTTACTGCTGCTTCACTAAAACCTGCGCCGTCCTCCTCACACACGCACACATCTGCGCAGCTGTTACCCTGCACTCCCGTTCTGCATTCCTATTGGACAAAAGCTCCGTCCATCAAACCGCGGACCAATAGGGCTACGTTATGCTGCAGAGGAGGCGGGGTTTGCGTAATCTTGACACTGTCCGTGACCTTTCTTCTGCTGATGGCAGGAGGGCAACAGAATTAGATCCAATCTCGACTTCTGGTTTACATCTGTCACTAATCCCTGATCCTAATCCGTGCACATGGATGAACAGAGGGAGATGACTGGGTCAGCTGTGTTTCTATACACAAAACTGTAAAAGTAAGACCAATAAATAATCATTATAATTAATGAGTATTGAGTATTCCCATTTTGTGCTACACCACTTCATTTCAGGGGCAAATATTAAACTTTTACTCCACTACATTTACTTGATAACATGTAAAAGAGGAACAATTAATGATGAACAGGTGAGCAGAGAAGATGGTGGAGGTGTCTTTCCGCTGGTCACTAAATCCTGTCTGCAAATCCAAAAGTTCATAATTAAGGTCCATATCCAAGGTCATACACAGAACAATCAGAAGCCCTCCTAATCTCAAGGATAAGAGACAAAACATAAGAGAGCATTTTACATGTAAATAGTGTTTTTTTTTTTGTGCTGCGAATTGTGATCATATAAAACACGACGTGTTGTCCACCTTGTACAACTACAACACGAAAATGGTATCCAGTTTACTGTAACGTTTGGAAACAAAAGAGAAGATCTAGTGAAGACATAGGCCTCTAGTGAAGGGTTCAAATGATATTTAACAGGCGTGTCAAGGTAGAGCTCAAAACAGTGTGCTAAATACGAGTTAATTAAATCACTTTTGGCAGAAATGTAAAGTTTATTAACAAAGTTGCGAGCAGCAATAATCAGTGAACATAAACAATATCAAAATGAAAGCATCTGTTTATGAAAAGGGCTTGAAGAAAGCAAAAGTAATCAAGACAATAAACAAGGGCGTGAAGGTAAAAGTCACACTAATAAACACGGGCAAGAACGTGTGTTGGCAAACATGGACAAAAATGGATGATTGACTGATAAAATATAAACACAAAACAAGCAAAGGAGAATAAAAATGAACTAGAACATGGGTAACAGGGGCTGAACAGACAAGACAACACTGACCAAGGATATAAACCCAGTCTAGTTATGATACACAGTTCAGTGGAGTCTGTGACACAAGACTGGTAGAAAGTGAAGAGTGTGTTTTAGTCAACAAACAGGAAAACAGTAAGGGCAGGGCAGCAGGCTTAGACAGCAGAGGAGGACGGGAGTGCATGGGCAGATCCAAGGGTGGCAGCAGTTAATGTGATTTCACACCAATAATCAATATATTAGAATCAAATATCATAAAGAAAAGTTTCCAAAATGTAATGAAAGTTGTGAAATAAATAAAGTGGAGTGAAACTACAACATTTCATCTGTAAGGTAGTGAAGTCAAAGAATGAAGTAGATGACACAATTGTCATCTACTTCGATGATGAGTCCCAGACAGGCGGCTGAACAGCTGGGATCCACAATTTCACAGGGCCTGAAATGGGAATCTTATGTCAATACAGTCTTCAAAAAAGCCCAGCAGAGCATGAACTTCCTGCGTCAGCTCAGGAAGTTGAATTTAAACTCAGGAACTGCTGATTTAATTTTACTCTGCGATGATTGAGTCTGAACATCCATCACTGTCTGATTGGGTTCAGCCACCACTGAACACGAGCACAGACGGTCAGGACTGCAGAAAGGATCACTGACATCAACCTGTCCAACATCCACCATGTCAGTATAGTAACAAACCCAAACTCCAAAACCCCAAATCCTCAAATCCATGACTGCACATGTAAACGCTGCAGTCTGTATCTATTGTCAAACAAAGAACTGGATTATTTCTTTTATCACTGGCAGCAGAAAAACGTAGCAAATTCAAGATTCAAGATTAAAAAAAATCATACCATTGCGTAGAAAGTAGGAGCAGTATAAAGAAGAATGAAACTGAATAAAATAGGTAAATACAATAAATGTATTGTTATATAATTTTTTAAATTTATACTTCAGTAGATGTATTTAGTTACCTTTCACCATTACAATCACATTTGTGCTATTATTATGTTTCCTTTCTGGGTACAGCAGATGTACTAATCCACATTTAATCATGACTAATCTCTCTGCAGCAGCAAATGCAGACTCAACATTTATTTATGTATTTTTTATTTATGCGTACGCTGATTCATAATTCATATCTCTGTCCACATAGTTTCACTACTGCTTGTTCAACTTCTATAATATAGCAGAACAGAAAAATAGATCATCTGTGAATCACAGTATATAATATAAAAATAATAATAAATCCTGCAGAAATGTATTATTATTATTTATTTAAAAAGGTTAGTAGAGGCTGTCAGTCTGGTGTGCATCCAGCTACACACATTATACAATACACAGTACATTCAAACAGTATGAATCTGCCCCAGTTCAGTTATTTATCAGCTGTTTTTATTTTTTCCTGCTCTTAACACCACCCGTAGCTCAGATTTCTTCGGTTATTTAAAACTATGTATAAATCTGAGCTGATTATCAGACACAATTCAAAAGCACCTTCCAACATAAAAATACCACAAATACAGTTTCATAACTTTACCATTTTTTCGTTGTTCAGATTATTTTTGTTGTTACTGCAACTTTCCTTGTTTATTTATTTTTATTAATGTTTTTTTTTTTCAATTTAATTGTCATATTTAATGCTTTTGACCTGAAGACTTAACCAGGGAAACAAGATAAGATGCTTTGTTTGTGCTATTCAGGCAGTGTAAATTGTGTAAAAAAATAAAATAGTAAAGTATATCCTCTAATTGTGTAATTCTGTTGCCTCACTAATTATAGAAATGCTGTTGTTGTGCTTCCAACATCTGCCAAATAATAAAAAAATAAAAAAATAATTAAAATTATTTTAAATTCTGGGTCAAATTGTGGTTCATGCTCATTTTAAACCAGCAGGTGGCGTCACTTACTAACTCACTGAGTCAGGATTGACTGCATGTTTCTACAACATAAATTCAAATCAATATCTCATTTTACACATATTAAACAAAATGACTCTGCTCTGTGTTAAGAGGTGACCTGTCTTTGTGTGACTATAATGATATATAATGCACGTCTTTGTTAACCAGCTATACGTTAACATCATGAACACGATTCCAGTGATCTGAATTACTGGAGGATTATGGGATGGATGGTATCATCAGGCAGGAGGTTGGTTCAGTCCTGTTAAACTGGGATTAAAGTTGCCTGAGTGCACAACTTGAATGTAAAGGTTTTTCATGATAACTTGCCCTCTATCCTGTAAATGTTTCTATAAACACTCAATATTGCATCAGACATATTAAATGTGTTACATAAAACAAATTCTATCATACTTTTATGAAGCAAAGAGGGAAAAATAATCAGCCTAGCTGACATGATTAGAGTGTAGAGAGTTGTTTTTAAATCCTAAAAGAAACTATAGAGGGCATGTGAATCCACTTGGACTCTGTGTGACATTTAAATGAGCTGCCATTAGGTGGTCTTAATTACGAGCAATTACTGCATCCACATTTTCTGTTTTTTTCTAATTAAATTACAAGAACAGCAGCTTCGATAATTGTTGCTGCATCGTGAATTTGTTCCTTGGTTCACTTGTAGTGATGCACCAAAAAAATAATTTTCAAGTTTCAATCAACAAATTACTAAATGATGAACTCAGATTAAGCTGAACGAGCAGAGGCAGTTCTGGAGGTGGGCAGGGACTGTTGACTAAAGTCTGGCCACCCCAGTGGTCACTCCATATTAAATCCGGACCCTATAGCACTTTTCCACCACATGTATTGGCTCGACTAGACTTTACTCACTTTTTAGTTGTTTATTTATTGTACTCAATCAATACCCTCTATTGTTCCTGTGTGTGTCTGCAGTTTAATGCTTGATCACGTTTTGCTATGACAGCCAGTTACACTGAAGTGGAAACCTCTGCTATATGTCATGCATTAAAAATCGAGGATGTTGAATTTTGGGACATCTGAATTTACCAGGCCAAATAAAAAATTGCACAATGGGAAGTGTAGAATCAGAAAATCTCGGTTTCTGTGCTTTAATCGTATTATATTTGGTACACAGTTTATTCCTGACTGCACTTCCCACAAATCATGTGTCGGTCAAATCACGTGGGTGGTACTAGTCCATGACATCTGGCTCTGTGCATTTCTTTTTGTTGTTTCTACAAATAGGTGGCGCTCTTTTCTTTGTCTGTTCAGCCACGGGGGCCATTACTGTTCAAGGTTTTCTGTTTATTTTTGAACAGTTGAGCTGTGAATTGAAAACAGGTCAGTGCCAGAGGATGTTTCCCAGAAGATTCAGAAGACACTGAATCACAACCAACAAATGGGAGCTGGATACTGGTTGAATCACTGCCGTGTTCATTCAGTTGCAGAGAGTGAGAGGAAACTTTTAAGTATAAAAGCTCTGCTGACCTTTGACCTGTGGTCTTTTTGTAAAATTTGTCTTCCAGTAATTGAAATTAAATAAACTTGAACTTTCCTGGCAGTAATCCACAAATGAAAGTGAAAATATAGTAAATAAAATATAGTAAAAAAGGTTGATAATTATAAAAGTCAACAGATATGACTCTAAACCATATTTGTGCCATGAATTTCACCCACATTACTCTGCATGCAGGTCAAAACAAGTGCTAAAACCTGGTACCGAGCCCTGTTTGAATGAAACCTTTTATATCTTGCAGGGGAGACTTTCTTTAGCAAAAAGGATGAATTCACAGCCTGAGGCAGCTTCCACAATCCATCATGGTTGAGTGGGGAGAGAAAACAACACACATTCACCATCTCAATAAAAGAGAGGACTGCCCCTTAGCTTTGAAGACATGTTAAAAAACACAACATAATTCTCATGTAGGGACACAAATGTAAATATAATATTACAAATAATTCAATCTGCTGCTATTAGACATTTTTGTAGGTTGAATGACTTAGTGATTTTTTGCAGTATGTGTACCTGTCAGCCGTCAGATCACACGTTGTCGTTCTCTTTCACCTTCTGCTAATGAAATGTTTTCTAATTTTAGCCTCGTGTGAACTGTCAGAGTTCAGATCTTGGTTAAAGTTCATCAGTTCAGCCTGTAGCAGAGACGGCTGACCGTTAACTGAAGATGCTCGCTGACTTTATTAATGATGAATGAGATGACTTTGGTTCATTTCTGTAATTACATGCATGATAAACTTAGAAATTCTTCTTCTGTACTTAAACTTGCAAATAGCATTTACATGTGCTACCTCATCATACATCAGGAGGCATGTTTCTCAATAAGGTCACCTAATGATTTTCTCTTGAAAGATCTCAAAACCATTAAAATGCCACCGTGTAGTCTCACTAAATGTTTTTCCACTAATCAACAGTTCAGTCAAATCTGCCAGATAAATAATAAATAGAGACACGCCAGCACATCACGGGTTGAATTATTTATTTACTCATACCTCCTTGCACATGGGGACCATTAGTGATCCTTGCATACTGTTACTGATGTCTCTGGCTGCCCTGCTAACCTTATTATAAATGAATCCCTCCTATATACATTTTATTTATTTAAATAAACAGAGCACAAAGATTTTTTTTCTTTCTTCAATGGTTTAAATTCAATTTTTTGTTATAAAGACACTGCTATTGACCTTAGTGATAAAATGCAGAAATTAACAAGAAGCATTTGTCTGGATTGTTGACCAGAACATTACATTTTCTTATCTAGCTTTATCTATCATTAGTTTAAGTTACGTTTTTGGGCTTAAAATCCTTCAAATTGAAAGACACAATGTCAAAACATCAACCTAAACGTTAAAATATTGAAGTTTTAATTTCAGATTTGAAACACCACTAAATGTGTGTATAAAAAAAAAAAAAGTACAATAAAGACGCATTAAAGGACACACCTTGATCACAAATAGACACAAAATGAACACGAAGACATTAAAACTAACTAAAAATAGAGCACGTAGGCAGCCTGGTAGATGCTACAGTTGGAGTTCACTAAGGGAGCCGGACAAAGGCAGGGTTCATAACAGAAGTCCGAGTCCAGATGGGCACAAACCAGTCCAAGAAAATATTCAGGCCGAACAAATCAGGCAACAACGTTAAAGTTCAATGTCCAACATGCAATAAGGCAGTGAAACACGTCGCGTACACAGGAAATCAAGTAAACAGGTGTGAGGGAAACTACCTGGAGACTATGTCAGACCTGCTCTGCTATGTATCACTACATGAGAACTGTTCATTTTCTTACCTAACTTTTCTGTTTTTAAGTGAATTATTAAAATCAAGAAAGACACTGTCGCACCTTTGTGACCTTGCAGTGAGCTTCACAGTGTCCTTTACTTTTCTAAAGATACAAATGGCTGTTCTTGAAAGTCAAAAGCTGTTGAAGCAGCTTTTACCCTGTTACTAGTTGTTGGACTCGTCTGTCAGACGACACAAGATGTGTTCACTGACCTATTTTTAAATGCAGGCTAAAAACGTTTCTTCAAAGCTTTTTATTGGGTTTTATCCCGTTTGTTTGAGTGTTTGTGTGCGTTCGTCTGTAGGGGTGTGATCAGGGTTAAGTTTGAGTGCTTTGTGTGTACACATGTATAATCTTTATGAATTGTATTTTTATTGTTTATTTGAGCACTTTGTTGTGTATAAAGGTTACCAGCAGACAGTGAATGCAGAGCAGTAACCAGGATTTCACAAATATTAAGGTCATCGTAAGTGGACAACCTTCTAATGCCACAACCACCTGTCTAAACATTTAGTTATGTTTTGTTACTTGTTTTATCAAATGTTCAGTTATGGTTTAACTTTTCTATCTCAAAATGAAGGTCCACATTTATTCACTGCTCATCTGCCACAATGTTTTATAACTTATTTATATTTTTTATGTAACACCAACATGTAGAGCAGTTTTTCAGATTAGCAAAAAACTGCTTAATACTTCCCAAAGTGAGGCAATGTAAAGGCAACAACAATAACCAGCACTAGTTTTTAAATAACTTGTGTTTTCTTTTCTGTAGGACATCAAATTTATCCAAAACTATCCAAGGTCAGAACATGGTGGAATATATATATAATATATAATATATATAATAACAGTAACACCCCCATACTATTACATGGTCCCATAAATAAAATAGAAATAGAAGTAAAATGACTAAAAAAAGACTCTAAATAATTACAGAGATGTAAAATTTGCATTTGGAAGAGAAAGCTGCCAGATTTAGATGTAAAACAACATCACTTAAAAACGAGTTTATGACTTTGCTGTTTGGTGTTTAGTACCTGTTCATATAGTTTAATTTCACCAGATGACATTTTTAAATACTGAACGACAGAGAAAGGAAGACAGTTGTGACCATTTTAGATTTCAACAAAAAATGCATGATTGCAAAAAGAGAATTTATAACTGTAAAATCACATAAAAATGACTTAATTTTACTTGAATGAATTTATAGTCACTTAGCAATTTAACATTTCTAACATTATAATTTATTCCCTGAAAGGTTACGACCATGTTAGTGTCAGCAGGACATTGCCTCTATCTTGAATTAATTATCAGGAGAAAATACTGAGACCAAAAATGTGGTAGATGTGCCCATGTAAGATCATTCCATGATAGTGAACTCTTAAAATATAGTAAAAAAATACAGAGGTGACCCAAAGCACAGACCTTTGGAGACATGGTTTATTGTCAATAAATAAATCATGTGCAGGAGCACAATCATACTGAAGAGCTTTAGAGGCTTGTTTTTTCTCTCTCTCTTTAACCTGTAACCTTTCTTTTCACTCAGGCAGACTAAAATGTCAAATCTGCCGGGGCGTCAGAGCCATAGGCAGCCGCTGCTTTACTGGTAAACAGACAGACAACTAAAAGCAGGTTTCTTTTCACAACCACTGAAAGGTTAGACTGTTAACGGAGGTCATGTGGGCAGTGGCATCAGGCATCTGTTATTACTGACCTGGAAAGATTTATCAAGACAGGTTCTGTTTTAAATGTAAATAAGCAGCATTTTACTATACAAAAAACAAAATTAACGCACACTGCCAGCTCACGTTGTGACTCTTGTGGCACAATTTTATTACCTTGTGCATTTATATTTATGTTATCTGTCTTTATCGTGTGCAAGTAACTAAATACTTCAGTGTAAATGATTTGATGAACATAAACTTACATTTTACTCACATTTCAAACTTATCATTTGTAAACAGTGTCTTAATTTACATTATTACACAGGGACATAGGGACATGGTACAGGTGCAGAACAGAAGAGGGATGAGAATGGAGCCCTGAGGTACACCTGTGGAGAAGCAATGAAAGCTGGATCCGTCTCACTGCCAAGATACCTTCAAGGTTTGCAGAGATGAGAAGGACGTGTTCCAACAGAGAGCTGTACCAGACTAATTTACAGTGTCAAAGCCTGCAGACAGATCGAGTAGGATTAAGATCAAGGTGTGACTCATGTAGTCTGAAGGAACTTCATGATCGCCAGGATGCTCATTAACGAGTCCTGGTTGTGTTGACGATGGTCGTTCGACTTAAATGTTAAATTTTATTAATTTATACATTTTCTCACTGTGTCATCTTGTGCACCAGTCTGCAACATTTAAACCTTACGATGTTAAGTGCATTGAGGTGACTTTTTTGTGATTTGTCGTTTTATAAATAAACTCATTTGGACTGAAATAAATAAAACTTTTTGGCTTTGCTGCTTTGTCAGTGTGGGGGCAGTTTTTTCTATTTAAGGAACAACTTTTACTTAGGTACATTTTTGAATGCATGACTTTACTGTAACTATTTCCACACTGTGGTACTGACACTTTTCTTTACACAACATTTACTAAAACCTGAAGATGATTTTAAATGTAAACTTTAAAAAAATGTGTAGTAAACCTTCAACTTTATGAAAGTGTTAATTAATTCTGAGATAAAATTAAGACTTAAATATTGCTGTGCTTTTGCACTAAAACTGTCTGAATGCTGCTTTGCACTGAGATATCATGATTGACTTGACCTAAAACATGCAGCTGGATTAGTTGTGAATTTAATGCGGAGAAATGATCTCTGACTATTCAATAAATGTCATCTCATATAACCTTTGAATTAAATGGAGAGATTGGATGGTGGAATTCATCCTTGATTAAAGTGGGCTGAGTGTTTTATAGCTCTCGAAAAAACAAAGCAGAGCATTTGAGAATGTTTTAATATCCATGTTATACATCACAAGTACACAACCACAACAAACCCTCTGATGCTTTATTATCCTCATATTTACATTGGCTTCTTATTTGTACAGACGTCTTCTAATAAAGGTGTTCTACTTGACAGTACAGTAATACTGCAGGCAAGAACAAATATGCAAAAAAGATAGAATCGTATTAAATCATTAACATATGATAGTGTACAAGTTTATATTACATCGAACCAATCTCACGACAGCAAACTGGCCACTACAGCCTTTCAACGAGGGTCTGCACTGTGGATCAACAAACTAGAAACCAGCAGAGAACAAGTTAAAACTGGCTAAAAAAGACACTTCAACATTTGATTTATTTATTTATTACAACATTTTCTCCTCTCTCTCCCACGGGACTGGATCCTGGTCGTCTTCGACCTGCGTATTCCTGCGCCCTGTCCAGAAGTGCTCCACATCTGGGAAGGTTTTGTCCTTCTCCTGTGAGATCGCGTTGGACACGGCGTTTGCGCCGACCTCCGCTCCGTTCCCCTCCGTTTTGGGGCATTTCTTGCTGGGGTGGTGCTTTGAGCTTCTGCAGGTGGCGATGAACCAGATGTTTATCAGTCCTTCACGCACGTCATCGTACATGGTCATTAAGATTACCGGAGAGAGGGAGCTGCATGCGTAAAGGAGAACTTGCGCAAAGATGATCAAACCCACAGGCGGTTTGTTGTACCCAAGTCTGATCCAAGTGAATGTCCCCCATTCTGGCAGCAGCATGAGCCCATGGGCGCCGCTTAGACACAGAAGAACCAGAGTAACCTTGCTCAGATGCTGCGGGCAGGGTGCGTGGTTCACCGCAGTGTGCAGCGTCCTGGTGTAGTAGGCAAGCGTGAGGACCACCGGCACCACAAAGGTCACAGTTGGATAAATCTTGTAGAACAAACTCATGAAGTCAGACGCGCAAACTGGCATTTCAGAGACACAAATGGTGTCCCGGCCATACTGCACCAGAGAAGCGAAAAGCATCTGTGGGATCGGAAACATCATGGACAGAATCCAGATGAACACCAGGGCTCCGTGAATCCATGTCGGACTGTAGAGGGGACCCATGGCGGTGCTGGGAACCACAGTGTGTTTGGCTCTGGTGGTGACTGCAAGGATTAAAGTTTTTGCAACCACACACGAGTGTTGGAACCAGTCCGTGGTGCTACAAACAAAACTCCCCAGGGTCCAGGTCTGCTTGTAGTAGGTGACAGCGCGCACGGGAGCGCACAGCAGCAGAATCACCAAGTCCGTGGAGGCCAAGGAGGCGAGGAGCGCTTTCACCTCAGAGCCCTTCCCGTTCCTAAAGTCACGGATGAAAATCAGCAAAACGAGCAAGTTCCCAACAGCTCCGGACACGCAGATCCCGATCAGAATAATGGGCATGGCTGTTCTGGTTTCCTCCCCCTGGAGAAGTTGAACTCCTCCAACGAAATCAAAAAAGGAGACATTTGCTGGTCGATCAATATCCATCTCTTCCCCTGGGACTTTAAAGTTAAAGGTCCTGAAAGTGAACAGTGAAGAAAACAAACCAAACTGTGTCTTTCTCGTGTTTTGATTCCACTTTTCTTCGCAGATTTATCGTCGGAGGCGCAGGAGCTGTCCAGGGCGCCGCGGTGCTGAAGCGCTGCTAATGGGGTCGTGATCGCATCAGCAAGTGGGTGAACAGGCTGGCAGGTATTTCAAGTGCTGCCATTTAGCATCGTCAACCACTCACGTCATTTTATCAGTGTTGCTCCAGGCTGCAGCCAGCTCAATGTGAGCGCAGCGTGATGCGATTTACATTCAAAACCTCGGAGGGATTATGTCCAGTGTGACGTGTCAGAAATACAGTACAGTCAAAATGTAAATGTAACATGTCCAAAAGAGATGTGACTTCTAGTAGATGCACTAAATCACTTCACTTGAATATGGAAATATAAAAAAATACCTTGATATTGTCTTAATATCGACACACAGCCAAAAATATAAAGCAGCAGCTTTAAATCACCAAATTGATGCCACACTTTACAAACTAACAGAAAGTCCAAGCTTTAATCCCTTTAATCATCACTTCAGTCCACTGAGGATCGGATTCTGTATTTTTTTCCATTTAAGATACTTATTCAGTCCACAAGTTTTACTGTGTATCAGAATTTAAACACTGACTTCATCATGTTCAGAGTTGTATGCACTATTATTCTGCTTTGCACTACAGTTTTGTTTAACTGTTATGGTCCATTTTAGGACATTAAAAAGTATTTATTGGTACCACATTCTTATTTTAAATAGTAAAAATACCATTTTAGGTATTTACAATGTAGTATTGATCAGTCCTCCACTAGTTTAACATTTGTTTTATCTTTTCATGTCATTTAGCTCCTCTTAAAGATTTACAATAAATAGTTCACTTTCTCAAAATTAGCTGCAGATTATCTGTTTTGAAGCAAATGTATAATAACATAATGAATCATGAAAGAGTGGGAATCAATTACCATGCATCGTTAGATTAGCAGCATTTATAAGTTCCTCGCCACCAAAATGAAAACACAACTGCACTTCACTGCATGGAGATTAGATTTAGCAGGAGACAGTGACTGAATGAGTGTAACAGTGAGTTTCACAACGGCACTGACTGAAATAACATCTTTCATGTGAATTAATACCTGATCCATTGAATACAGTCGGGAATGGTGTAATAGATTGAAGCAGACAGCACCACCGAGGGAGGGGTGTTTACTTGACTTGAAGAGCATCCGGATGACGACGGGGAGGGCGGGTGAGGGTGGGTGAGGTGCTGGTGGAGGGCTTCTATGTGGAGAGGTGAGGGTGCCCACTCAAATGCTGTCACCTCCTCTAAGAGGGCTGGTTGCTAGGAGACCGGAGCCAGCATCACAGTATGGGGTTAGGAAGATGTGAGGCCTGATGAAGTAGTGTGAGATATGGATGGATAGAGAGGCTTTAAAACAGCTCTGGAGCTTCGGATATAATGAGTAGTCACAACGGTGTGATTGCAGAGGGGAAAAGGGCTCCAGTGGTATTTAGAGAGATGATATAATAGCACAAGCAGGGGTTCGATCTGCCCTGACAGCGTGCAGTAATCAGACATAATTGATATGTCATGGGCTGCACAAGGTTAAGAATACAAGTAAGTTTCATCTCCCACTGATTTCACTTCAGGAAAAGTATGTGGGAAACACAGCTAACTCTGAAATCTGAATTTCTTTACACTGAGATCCACTTACTCTCTGTTCTAATGAGTCAACAATGAGAAGATTTGCAACGTCGCATTGCAGACGTCACGAAGAGGTACAACATCACTATGACAAATGAAGACAACAGCAAATCTAACAAATAATCAGCAGCTAAAATGACGAGATTAAAAGTCAAAATGTGGACGTATAGACTCTGACTTTATGATAAAATAAAAAAAATCCCTGGACACAGAGGTTCTCTGAGCTAGAAGCTAATGCTAGAAATCTCTAGTGGTCCAACATGCTGATGTTTAACATTTATTAGTACAATAAAAAACACATCTAATGCTCTAAGAATTAAACACATGTTGAGCAAATTGAAGCCAGTGTTTGTCAGTGTCTGTTCAAAACTGTGTAACAAACACTGTCTTCAGTATGAATGTACCACATTACTGCACACCAGTGCAGGTGCCATTGATTACTCTAATTACTCCATTTAGTGGTGATTCATGTAAATTAAAGACACTCCAAACTTAAACTGTCTACAGATTCCCTTTGCTTCAGTAATTAATGATGTGTTGTCTGTCTTTGAGCAACAGTCCAATGAGTAAACTGGAATTGTTTCCTTTATTGTTGCAAAAACAAACAAAATGTTGGTTTATCCTCAATACCAGCAATATCTGCCACACTTTGTGTTGAAATAGAAAAAGTTAACGTGCTAACATGATAAACTAAGATGGTCCACATGGTAAATATTACACCTGCTTGTATCAGCCTGTTAGCATTGTAGTATTAGCATATGTTATACAAACCACTGCTGTACAAGTGCAGGGTTTGTTTTTGTCAGTTATGATGCCTGTTGTTTTAAATGGCAACAGTCTAATCTTTTACCAAAACGGTTCCTCACCAAGATCAAGCATGAAAGATTTATTTTATGATTTTGGGGATTTTTCAACTGACAAAGAAAAGCAAATGCCAAATGTTCTTCTTCCATCTCTACAACCAGCACTCCAGCCTAGACTGAATCAGTATTGTATGAGAGTTGGATCCTTCCCGTTCCCCCAAGGCCTTTACAGAGCCAGAGAATAAGAGAGCGGGTAGAGAGGAGGGGGACTACATGAACAAAAACCCAGAGCTTAGTAAGAGTCTAAAAGAACAGTAATGTTCCCTCTGGAGATATCCCAGTGCAGAAACAAAGATGAAGTATGTTTCTAACCACAGGGATGTCTACCCTGAAAAGCAGACCTTGCCAAGACAAATTTATGTTCCAAATCCCTTGATGTAGAAAAAGCTTTTACAGTATCAAAGAATACAGATGCAGGTTTTTGTCATTAGCATCATCAGAGAGATCAAAGGTAGAAAGCCTCCCTCAGGTAGCAGCAGACATCAACCGTGTTGTTATCGGACCCTCTCCTTATTGATGCTGCTGCTGCTCAGAAGCGGAGAAGCGATTAGCAATTTGTTGTTGATGTTGCGAACCCTGTTTTACATGAAAAATGACCCCTTTCAAGTTCATCAAATGGAGCTCATCATAGAGAGTTACGGCTGCTGGCTACAAGTTGCTCCCATCGGTGACTGACAGTTGCCACGACAACCTGTGGATGGAAACTGCTTGACTTGCACGACGGCTTCAGACAAAAGATGAATTTCACCTCTAACAGTTTTTATTTCCCTGTGCAGGTTAATAAATCTGTGTTAGACTGGTGGCAAGTCGCAGGAAACGTCATTATCTTCATTATTGTTGTGTTCCTCTGATTCAGGCATCATGCGACGAGGTGAATGACTCCCTTTAGCAAAAGGGCAGACTCCCACCTGCAAAACAGCAAATAATTAATGCCAAGTTTTTTATAGTGTATGTGGGAGGGGGGGCGGATGGAGATCGCTTTTCTTTAGTCTTCTTTAATCAGAAACACATAAAAATGCAAGTGAACGTCGGAGATGTGGCATTAGCAGATACTGTATAGATTGTGGGTTTAGTGAATGTGTTTAATTGTGTTTAATTCTTTATTATACAGATGAATGTTAGACATGTGCTGCAGCCTGCTGTGGCTTCCTGCTGTCAGCTTATTACATGTTACATTTATGTTATTTTCTTTTTCATCTAAAGTCATCGAGTCACAACACAAACCTGTGGAAGCATAGTTATTCAATCGTGTAGTGCAATTAGCAATTATTTATTTTACCGGGATGTTTCATTTTATTGCTGCTTTATATTTTAGAGGGAAAGAGTTGTTCACAGTATGATCAGTGGATATAGAGTAGTTTCAATTCCTTGTTGATTTTGACATTACAATAAAACATTTAAACTACTGCAAAAAACATAACAACATGAAAAGAACAGTTCACCTCAATTGGCACTAGAGGCAAAATTAGATTTTCAAAATAAAAGCCAGGGTAAAATTTAAATTGTTGCATGACTTTATTTTGGTATCAAGGGATTTTAAGATTATCAGTTCTGGCTGCAGTCAGGATACTGTGAGGTTTAAAGGACTTCCTGCCAGCAGTGACAGTAGATGTGCGACCTGCAGAAATACTGATCAAAGAGCGCCACCATGTGACAGAAGTAGGAAGAACTATGAGCACAACAGGACATTTTTCACTTTAAGTATTAAATTGATAATGTAATAAATCTGTAACAGCAGCAGAATACATACAATACAGACAGGTGAATGTACCACACACACAGTATACACACACATATACGGGTTCAGTATGCAGAGTGGGTTCCATTTAAAACAGAACTGCACTTCCCCACTTCAGTCTGACACACTGTACATACTGGAAGAAGAACACCCCCATGTAATGTATACAGATAAAATACAAACACCCTAAATCTTCACAAACACAGCCGTGCTCAGATGTCAACAGCAGGTGGCAGCAGACGACTGTGTTTTAAAACCTCTCAATGGCAACTTGGAGTCTTCAAAGATGTCAAAGCGTTTGATGGAGGGAATGAAACCAGATCAACGTAAATGTTATGTTGAAGACATTTTTATATCATATCTGAGTTGTTTCTTTCTTTCTTGACCTTTATTTAATCATGATATTATATTTTTACATATCAATACATTATGTTACATATACTGTATTTATTCCCCATCCAGGCTCCAGATGTCCCTGGATGTCCTTCCTCTGTCTCCTCACTCTGTTCTTGACACCTGCACATCTGTGTTCAGGTTCCCTTGCATTTGTCCATAAATAACTAACAGTGTGTCTTGGACAACTTGTCAGAACTTATGTGAATTTAACAGTGTGTTGTGTTATATTGGCTTAAAGTTCACATTAAAGGATCCACATGGTTACTTCCTCCTACTATAAAGTGTAAAGTACTACATTGTCTCTTATTGTTTGTTCTGCCTCATATGTGATTATTCCTCTGTGCAATAAAACTTAATTAATAAAAATAACTGAAAACACACAGTGTGTATTGATGCACAGATGCATTGTTCTTTATGAGTAGTATCTGTGACCTTCGCATTCAGTGATTTATATGTTTGCTGTCGATGTGCACTCTTTCTTGGGAACGTGTCTGTTACCTGAATCATTTATTAACAGTACAGTCAGAGTGAAATCTCAAATTTACACAGAAAGTTGGCAAAAGAGAACATCGTCTAACCCCTGGAACATCTGCAAAGCTTTATTAATTTTGTCCACATGTAGGTGGGTTAACATTTAGCTAAATGTGAATTTGGTGGAAGAGAAGAAAAGTGTGTGTGTACATGTCAGAAAGACTGTAATATTAATACACACACACACGGTCAAACTGATTAAAGTTGAGGTTTTAATGCACACAATAAGAAAACAAATGCGTTTTGTTTATGGACCTGTGCTGAGGTGAAAAGGCGTTTTTATTTAATCTAGATGACTTGTATGTTCTCGCCTTTATACACACAAGGCCCCTCTAATCTTGTTCTCCATCGCCCCCCGTGCATAATGAAAAGGGGCTTATCATGATGCTGGCCTCGGGGTGACGTCGACTTTCTCCATTTCCTCGGAGAATAAGGTGAATGCCACTTAAACCACGTGACTTGCGGAAATCTCCCAGGACCCATAGGTGCCATCGCTGGCTGGAATGGGAACAATAACCGAGAGAGAATAAAATGAAGAGTTCAATTGGGAAGCGATTAAAATGAATAGAAGCTTTGACTAGATAAGACACATACCATTTTCTCATCTATTTAACATTCATTGAATTGAATAATCCGGTCTTATTATCGTAAATAGTCTGAATATTTACTCTGAATATGCTAATTTATGTTTGCTGCAAGCGCTCTGCGACTTTATAATTTTTTCATCAATAAATGCATATCTTGGACTTTCTCCTATAGCTATTTCTAAAGAGGAGAGGAGAGAGACAGGATGAGAGACGAGCACAGTCACACGGTGCTCATTGTTTCTGTAACCTGGCTATATATTCTTTTTCGCACTTTGCCCAGGGCCAAGCCAGTTACATTTCAATCAAAAGATTCATTGTAAAGTCATTATCCCAAACTAGGCCCCGATAATTGGCTGTCATTTTGCATAGTGGTGGCACTCTGGCTTCAGGCCAAATGACTGTGGTGTTATCTTTTACTTTTAGGGAAAAATAATGGACAATTTATCATTAATCATCTGTGGGAAATAATAACAAGTTAAATGTCATTTCCCGTGTCGCGCCTTACAAATAAAATGATGTTGCTCTGGGCCTGGGCTGATCGCTGACTGACCTATCCTCTTCACTGTGAAGGTGGAGGAGAAGTTTACCACAGCAGGGTGAAGCCAGGTTAGATCAGAGAGTATTAAAAGAAGTCATCTGCACGGCATGAATACACAAGCAGTGTGAGTTGTAATTATGTGTTATTCTTATTTTATTTTCTGCTGCTGCTGGGTAGTTGTGCATTTTAAACCCATGTTCATTTGCTTTTTTATCATAAACAGTAAATAAATACGATATTAGCACTTACAAAGATGTCAAACATGAACTTCTCAAACACCACACAGTGGATTTTTAAAGCTTTAAAGCAAGAAGCTTCTCCAACATATACACAAACATTTCAGCCATAATTAGCATAAAGTCCAAAACCTTAAGGCAGCTCGTTACTTTCTACATGTGATATTGAAAATAGCAGTCTGCTCAAGAATGATTCAAACGTCTGTTTACAAGTTAAGAAATGTATTTATTGCACCTTTCTGCTCCTCCTGTCTGTGTCTGGGTTCTGTCTGCGGTCACACAGGAGACTAAAGCTGATGGTGATGATTACATTTAGAAGGATTTCCCATCAAATGAAGTAAAAGAAAAGTTTAACCTGCAGATTATGCTGGATGGAAGGTCGTGGAAATCAACAAAGACATTACAAATCATCAAGAAGGGACGAATGACTGAACCAAATTGAAATGGTGCCAGTGGAAAAATCTGGTCAAACCTCTGGACACTACCAATGGCAAAAGGTTCAATAGCTGTTGTTGTTATTTGTGGGATTGTGATATGAAACATGAGCAATGGTAGCTTGGTGACTTAGTAATGAAACCAACTGCTTCAGTTACCCTAAATGTCTCTATGTTCTTTAATTCAGATTCAGTTTTCAACAAAAGCCACAGGCCTGAGCGAGTGACCCTGGTCACTGTGAGGCCCTCATCAGTAAACAATCGGAGATAAGTGGCAGAGTGAAAGGTTGACATCAGCAGAGGACGACAGTCATTCCCATTCGTTTATGGGATTAAGTCGCTGTGAGAGGATGAGGCAGAATGACTCGCTTGGCATTCATAGGCAACAGTGGCCACAAAGCAGCGTGTTTGAACAGGGATCAATTATCAATCAGTCTGCATGCGAGCAGGGGCAGAGATTACCAAAGCTGCACGAGTCGTGTTGACAAGTAACGTCAGCGATCCCGTCAATGAATGCACATGGACAAACGCCTTTGGCTTTGACACTGGCCACTGCTGAAATTCAGATTAGAGTTCATCTCATCAGCAGATTAGATGTTTATGTCTGGTCATTCATCACACGTCAAATCAGCAGCACTCAACCCTCACAGACAATTATGTCCTTGTTAGCTCAGAGGTTAGTTTCACCTGGTCAGCAAATGACGTTTTAGAAATATATTTACACATAAAGAAATACATCTGAAAAACAATCTGACTTTGAAAGCTAAAGGCTGTTGGAGTGTGTGTGTGTGTGTGTGTGTGTGTGTGTGTGTGTGTGTGTGTGTGTGTGTGTGTGTGTGTGTGTGTGTGTGTGTGTGTGTGTTTCAAAAATAAATCAGACAAAATGAGCTAAAAGTGCAGCAATTAAGAGAAAATGAACAAAATAATTATAAACAATGCTAATACTATATTTATTCTAACCATTGAACTATTAGCAGCATCTTAATCAAAAGCTACTTTGTCATTATTCCAAATAATAATTAAAGAACAATGAGGTGTAAGTAAAAGGTAATGAACTAAAAAAGGGACAAAGTCACACATAAACATATTAATGATAATATAGTAAAATATAATATATATATAATGAGTTATTTATTATTAAAATTCAATTCTGTGCTGAAACACCACCGCGTTCTCTGGGTTTGAACTCGGAATAAGAACATCCAGACTGTTATCAGTGGAAAAAGCCATATGGAGGTGCAGCAGCGCTCACAGCATCTGTGACTTGCGTATGTGTGAGGGTAACATGAACGTGGAGGTGTAAAAGGGGATTTTAGAGACATATGCTGCCTTCAAGGCATCATGTTTTCCCCTGTAGTGAGTGGATATTTCATCAGGACAGCGTCAGACCTCGTGTGTGAGCTCTGCCAGTGCAACAGAGGATGAATTTGAATGAATCAGGCAGATAAAAGGTCAACATTTACTCACAACAGACACATGTGAAGGAGGATTTAACATTGTTGAGCTCTGAGTCCTGTTGTGCTTCACGGCTGCATCAATAGGAGGCGGTCAGTGTGTCCGTTTGGAGGGCAGGTTGAAGGTCACAGAGGGCCTCAGAGAGCAAACAGTCCCTGGTAATCCTGACCTTCTCTTTCTCCTGCAGCAGCCAGGAGTTGACCGTGACAGTTAAGAAGCGCCGTGACTCCTCGGGCACGTCTGGAGGGCCTGGAAGTCAAGACAGGCTCAGACCGACAGGGACGTGGAGGATCATGACTCTTTATATGACGAAGCACAGCTGCTGGATCAAACTGACTGTGTTAGTAATAAAAAAATCATAGTAGCTCCTTCATCTATTGATCAAACAGCACTGACAGAACTGTTTCAGTTTTCTCCTGATGATCTTAAAGTTTCTGTAGGTGGCGCTCTATGCTGCCACTATTCAAGCTAACTGCACAGAAGAGTCAAATACCTACATTTACTAATTGTAAATGTAGGTAACACCGCACCTTTCATGCACCTTTCATGCACCTTTCATGCACCTTTCATGCACCTTTCATCGCTGTAGGGTAAATTTCCTCTGTGTTACTGATCAGAAATCTGTAAAGACACAACAAGTCAAATGTAAAGACACTGATATTTAACATCTAGAACAGTTGTTATTCCCTCTCCCCAGTCATTTATCTCATACATACACTCATAGTCTGTCCTGAAGAACGTCATGCTGCTCTTCTGCCCTCATGACCCGCAGGGGGTCAACTAGAGCAGCTTTACAAATCCTGACTTTATAAAAACACTGGGAGAAGGTCCTCATGGGAATTAACCCTACCCAGGCAACCCCAAACAGTAAATTACAGGGAGCTTACATGATTTCTGCGTTCCCTGGGGACATCAAACAGGCAGACTGAGGCTCCATTAAACTCAGCCTGCTCGCTCCACGTTAGATCTGCTCCTCTTGTTTGCATTAAGTCAGCTCCTCAAAGACTGCAGGGAGGCTGCACAAGCTCTCTGCTTGTGAAGCTGTTTGTGGGGACAAACACAGATTCACATGACTGAATACAGCCTCGACCAATATTAGGGATAAAAGTCAGTTTAGAGAACTGAAAATCTGCTCATCGTCTGTCTCTTTTCGGCATTTGATGGTTCCCTCCTTTCTGTCTGTGCACAATGAGTCTAATCATGTCGTCTTATTCCACCTGAACTGTGCTCAGTGGAATCTGTGGACGTCTTACTTCCTAACTCAGCTGTTATTTTGTCTTTGTGGGATTTTCTACCTCCTCCTGTTTAAGAAAGATTTACTGAACAACTGTATGATGCATTTGTGGTAACAATATTTTCTGACATTGCAGCTACGTCCCACCCGTATCGTCCCTGTGTTTCATTCTGGTCAAATGAGGCTGTTGTCAACACTGAAATCATAGTTTCTCTAATATTTCCTCCTCAACATTACTTTTAAAACCTTTTCCCATCAGATCACATATTGACTCTGAATCTTAATCGATCTAAATCTCTCCACATCTCTGTCAAAGTCCTACTTGAGCTGATGAATAAAGAATTGTGAGAACTGTGTTTCTCACTGCTGACGTAAACTGGTCTCTATTGACTCCAGGACAATAGCTCGTATGTTTGAGTGTTTTTTCTCAGCTCTTCATTGGGAGGCGTCCCGCTGGGAGCAGATTAGCCTCTTCACGGGGACGTGACGCCCAGAGAGGAAGTATCAGAGGAGGACAAACACAAGGACAAATCATCCGGCCGTCACTTAATATTCACTGCAGACAAGCAGACAGCAGGAGAGGGCTTCCTCTGAGCTGCAGACTTCTCTTCTTTGTTTACGTCCATTTTGATCTCTATTAGCTGCTACTGAGATGATTGTTGGAGGCACAAATGTTGTAAATAACAGCAGTGAAAAAGAAAAAGGTGGCGAGGGAAAGAGAAGAGGCTTAACCTGTGAACATGGTTCATTATTCTACTATATCTTTATTTATAACAAGTCACACAGTCACATGTTTTCTCTTTAAGTAGCTGCCAGTGTTTTGTTTTGTGTTCTGCAGGTAAATGAAGGAATATAAAAAATATAAAAGAAAAATATAAGAAATATAAATTTGTACTTGACCACATTTGGGTTCATATAGCACCTGTGCAATGAGCTGCAGACTGTGACAGCTGATTTAAAACATTTTGAACCTGTAGGTTCTCATTGATTTTTCTTTGATTTGGATGTTTGTTACTGTAATGTTTTATTTTTTCAGTGCATTTCATGAACAACTACTTTGACTATGACCTGAGTCACATTAAATTAAATGTACACACCGTCTTTTATCACTTCCATTTCTCAGATTTGGATTTATCGGTTTGGGGGAACTTGTCATCTCTGACACGCATCATGTCTCAGTCTCAGTCTTTGTTTTATGACCGACAGATGGCGACAAACACAACGTTATTTAGATTTGACTGATATTTTCCACAGCAGATTTATTCTGATTTGCAGAAGTTAAAACTCCTGTTGGAGATTTTTGCAGCTTCAGTGAAACAACAATCTAAAGTTTCTTTATTTACACTTTAAATGCCCTCAGACACAGACAGATGAACAACATCTGAACTTTTTTTTTTGTCTGGACCTTCATCTGAAGTCTTCCTCGATGCTGGGTGATTGGCAGCAGCCCTGAGCCGCAGTTTAGCAGATAATTAAAATATAAATCGAACAAAGGCCACTAAGTCTGTGGTTAAGCGTTACAAAGGGAGACCCCACATCCCCAGAGCTGGTAAACCAACACCGTATTACTGAGCCCACAAAGGAAAACACGCCGCTCTGCCAGCTGTTCACAAGCGTCGTGGTGCGTTCACAGGCAGCGGGAGGCACGCTGCGTTCAGGTGCTGTCGGGAATATGGGAATACAAAGTTTGCTGACCAGGTGTGACACAAAGATTGATTTGCTTATGACTGTATCTACACGTGGTTTACACTACTTGTAAATGTATTAATATTATAAATTCAAACTGTCCTTCTGACTAAATTCTAGATTCACAGATTCACTTTTTCAAGAACTTTCGGAGGATTTTAACCTTCTGAACGATGCTATTTGCAAGTATCAATAAGCATTCAGATAATTTCCATATGCAACACAAAATACTACACTTAAAAGTACAGAAGTATGAAGAACAAAATGCATCATAGAACAAAAAGACATTTTGCAGAGGTCAGTTTTTTACTTATATATTATGACATGTGACATCACTATATTGCTAATTAGGAGACATTCATGTATAAAATGTGTTAAACATTTAACAGGTTTGAGATTTACTTTGTTTGTTTTGATACTTTCTGTTTACATACTTTTTATCTTTAATATAAAGAGAGGAATAATGATCATCAATAAGTTTAACTGCTCACTTTCAGTCTTATTTACTATCAAACAGCATATTAGAGTTGATTGCCGGTTGTTCCAAAATGAACTAATAGATGTATAAAGAATATTCAGCTAAATGTAATGTTCAAAGTATAGAAAGAAAAAATATATAAGGACCTTAAATTGTCCAAATCTCCACAGCATTTGAATGAACTGACTGCACCTGAACGTAGCATGAGACTTTGTTGTTGGTAGGAATTCATCTCCTGTTTTTATCTGCTGTTGTTAATTACTATAGCACTTAAATATGTGTGACTCCAGTGATTTGTTTAAATAAACAGAAGCTTTTCACTCATTATTTTTCTGATTTGACAGCTTAATTCCTTCGTGTGACTCTGATTGATAAAATGCAGGTGTACAGAATTATTAACAGGTGAAAATGACAAACTTTGGTGTAACTAAAGTTTAACTATGTGTATTTTCAAACATGCTGATCACTGGTTAGAAGAACCTTGCTGAACATCTCATAAAACTCATTATAAACCGTCAGCTCCTGCAGATACCTGATCTCCTTCATGCAGCCTAAATATTTGGCTCCAGATAAATCCCAGTAAGAGCAGAGCCACCAGTATTCACTGCACAGTAACAGCTGCTGCTCACCCTCAGTGAGATATGACAGACAGGAGGAGACATAATTATAACGTATTACACCGACAGGTGCCTTCATAATGTTGACTGCATGCGATGACTTCCACACAGAACAAACCTCATTCTCAAAAATGTAGTTATTCATTATTGTGAACCAGCACAACTATAAAAATTAACATTACTGCCTATATGAAGGTGGATTTATTGACTTCATTTTACATTGGTGTACCTAAAAAAATGGAAACAGAGTGACTCTGTCAGTGCAGTTATGTAATATACAAAGTTCATTAACCTGCAATTCTTTACTTTAATCCCAGCTACTTATAACATTTACATCATTATATGCAGTATAACAACAGTTAAATCTGCAGAGAGCAGATATCAGGGGATGTTACAGAGGCTGAAACAATTACAGCTTCACCCATTTGATATATTCTCATATTTCTACTGTATTATCTTTATTGTCAATAATTATTTGTACAGCAGAACCACATTACAAGGTGTTTATTAAATGCCTTCTGTCTTCTATGTAACATTGTAAAGTGTTAATATTTAATTCACTAAACTGTGTCGCTTTCTTAATTTATTGTTTGATGCTGAACTTGTTTTTATTCATTGTTTAGTTGCTTTAGTCTCATTTTAAAATCTGATTCTAGATGCAAATTAGCTTCAGCTAAACATCTGTTGCATTGCTTCGTATCAGATGATATAATAAAGGCTGGTGTTATGTAGTTTCTTGTGATGTACTTTACACAGTGACAGTAGGTGGTATCATGTCACCACATGTCTTCTGTATTTGTATATATAAAGCTTCATTAATAATATAAGTATCAGTTTCAGCACTAACTCATACTGACATGTATTCAAAGTGTAAAAACCACAATGCTTTTGAATGCATTTATCTTTCTGCATCATTTCTGAGACACATCTGTCCGTGTGAACTGTATTTACAGGCAGTCGCAGCTGTTTTGTGCCCTGTGAACGTGTCACTTAACGAGGACAGGAGCATTTCATTACGTTTATCAGGGGTGAGACAGTGAGCCCTGATTAGGTTTCTAATTACCCAGTTTAAACTCTAAGTAGGCCATTTGCACTCCTGTGCTTTAAATGGATCCGTCTCAGGCCTCGTCTATCTGTTTCTCTTGGCTCCACAGAAAGTGTGCATGTGTGTGTGTGTGTGTGCATGTGTGTGTGAATGACAGCTGCTGCCTCTTATTGTCTACTCAGAGTGTGTGTTCATATGTGTGTGTTCAATCACAGCGCTCCATCTTACATGTGGATTAACTGAGGCTATGTGACAGCTGTCGGTGTCCAGATCTGATATGGAACTGTGAGCCTGATGAGGAGATGATTGACAGCTCAGCTCCCGGAATAGATGAGGAATATCTGAGGAATTTCACTCTGATGAGGCCCTAATCTCTGAGTTGGTCTTTCTATAGAAACCTCTCTGTCGTCTTCATGATTGGCAGAGACAACATCTTAATTAGACAGATTAGCTTGTCAGAAATATTGCTAAACATGTTTACGACTCCCATGGCTTGTTTCTTGTTTGATTAGAAGACATCCAGAGATGTCAGAGGGCTTTTAAACCTCATATTGGTCTGTGGAGCATTAGGAAATAATGGGCAATTTGGCGCGCTGTAAAATCACAACAACAATCTCACCACAGGGTCCATTTGGAAGCTGGAGCTTTGGATCCTCTCATGAGGAAATGGATTTTGACCATAGTCACTGTTCTCATAAAGACTGCAGACTTACAGCTTCTTAAATGTGCATGTTTGTAGTTGTGTCTGTTATAAAATCAGTATTAGACAACACAAGACATTTGAAGGCATCACCAAGAGTTCTGATAAATCTTCATGTTTCATTATTTCTGATATTTCATGAGCTACAAAAACTATTTTACTCAAAAATGTGTTTAATTTATTGTTACTTCACTTGAATGTTTGCTCTTCACAGTGCAGAGTTGGACACAACTTCATATATTTAATCAAGTACCACAGGTCAAAATAACATTTTCACCTTTAACGGTTAAATTTAGAAACAGAAAAAATTAACATTCCAGATTAAAATACATGGTTTACTTAGTGGAGTACTTACAGCATGTACTAGTACTTGATGTACTAAACACTGAGAATGCACTTTTAGGAGCATCTATAAGGAGTAGATGTAAAAGTAAAAACAATTAAAACATTTCAACATATGTATGAAGTGGATTGTTGAGAAATGATGAATCAACATAAGATTTGAAACTGTGTGATACAACAGAGGGCGCTGTTGGCTTCAGCTGATTTCTGTGAAAGTTTGGAGAAGTGAAGTTTAGCACTACTCCAATATTAAATACTCCAAAATACATTTAAAGTTTTGTATTGAAAATGTAATTTAAGTGAAAATGAGTAATTGTGAGCAAAATACACCGAGCAATAAAAGTTTAAAGTTACATTTATTAATATTTAACTTTTGAACTATTTTAAACTGTTTAATCTATAAGAATATAATATAATCACCTTTCATACTATAGTAGCAGTATATTTATAGTTAGTAGTGTATATCAAATCCTAATCTGAAAGGATACTTTGGAACAAGAATTATTCAAAAGATACAGTTCAGTATAACTACAGTATATGGAAATACTACTAAGTAAACTACAAGTACCTCAGATTTGCATTTATGAACTGTATTAAATAAATTCACATAGATGGTCTGAATCCAAACAGGAAAAGCTGTGTTCACAAATGGGAATTAAACTTATAAAGAAGAAAAAGATTGAGAAGATAAGAAAATACTTAGGAGTAATCTGGGTACTATCAGATTTCCAAATGTCCATTAAAGTCATGAGTGTGCAGCTAAAACCTCAGCGGGCCATTATAGCTCATGCAAAGTGTGTCAGACATCCCTGCAGAGTCACAGCGGTTTGATTTGCATCAGACTTTTTACCATGTTATCAAGGTCGCAGTGAGGTCAAATCCTTTTGCATATCCATTCCTTTTGCAAATGACTACAACAGGACAATTCAGATACAGACCAGCTGTCTTTCACATGTCTCATGCTCACAGACACAAACGCTTACATTTATTTCCTAATGCAGTTTGATTCGAGTCTCGCTGCTGCTCTCACTGCATGGAGGCTACAGGAACAGATATCTGGACTCCTACCAGCGAAACCTGCTTGTGGACTCTGCCAAATTCACATCTTTCCACGGCCAAAACACCATCTTGGCAACGCTAAAATATTTCTGTACTTCCAGCTCACAGAAATTCCATATAGCAACATAATTGGATGATTTATCGTAACATTTTCACTCTCTGCGTTTCGTTTCTTTGAAGTGAAAAAAGGTTTTTTATTGAGTTCAAAGAAATCACGACCTTCACTTTGAAACCTGCATTCTAAGCAGGTCCAAAACTAATTTATTCTCAAACCTCATTACTGCCTCTACTAAAATTAACTTCACATTTAACATTGTGAACAGATTTCTGGTATCTAAAATAACACGATCACAGTGGACAAATTGATTTTGAAGGGACGTGATGAACTTGGCTGTGCTGGAGTCAAAAAGTTAATATTGCAATTGGAAAAATTCAAAAACTTGTCTGGTTTTATTCAGCAACACCTTTTTCATTGTGTAGCAGATGATTTTAAACAAGGACCCAGTCACCAGTCCATCACAGGGCTGACATATAGAGACAAACAACCAATCACACCTGCAAACTCCACACAGAAAGGCCACCAGCCGACCCTGCTCGTGCTACACCACCGTGCCACCGAACTGAACTTCAGGATTTGTTGAACGGCCCACGTTGCCTCCTCACTCGCTGGTCTCCACTTCAGAGTCGTGTGTTTACTTGGTCTTTATCTAAGTGGAAAATCTCAAGTGCTTCTGTCAAAATACCCACCAAGAAATCCCCTCAAAGAAACAAACGCTTATTCCTGTCAACACACTCTGGCTCATGAAGTAACATTTCATATGTGGGCAGTGGTCTTCTGACTGTAGGGAACAGCCTGCACTCTTGAGCTGCTCTGTCACATATGAACCATTTAAACGTGTAAAAGTTGTATGTATGACACCATAAAAAGTAAAACATCACAAGATAATTCAGTCACGCAAACAGTAATCACACATATACAGGCTAAAACATACAGAAATATTATTAAAATACCTGCAATTCATCAATTTTACTGTTAAAAACCTGCGATTCTCATTTAAGTTTCTATTTTATCTGATATGTGATGTAAAATATATTTTCGTTGAATATAATGAGCTATGAGAGCTACAGTGGAGCAACATGTGAGTCTATATTTCTTACATACAGTAAAACAAATAAAAGTACAGTAAATCGTCCCTTTGTGAGGATTTTAATGTTTAGTTGATTTATTTTTGAGGCTACAAGGGAGAACAAAAGGTGCAGCATCTTACAAGGTTCTTGTAAAAGTTCAGTAAATCACTAGCAGCTAGATTTGCCACCATTCTCTGGTTTTTATACAAATGGTATAATTTATTTTAACAGTTAATTACTGTAAAAATGATCCTTTTAACAGGTAGATCAGTAAATACACTGGGATATAACATACAGTAAAAGATGTCCATCTTCCTAAAGTGGTAAATTCTTCACCACGTATTGATTTTCTCACATGTCCATAAGCTGTGCACACTGCTCTTCACAGCTCTTCATCAGCAGCACCAGCGGCCACATTAACTCGTCCGGTCCTCCCGTCAGTCACTCTGAGGCAGACATAACCTCACACGCCCCGAGTTGTATGAAGCCTTTCACAGCAGAAGGTCAAGTAAGTTCAGACAGACTGAAGTCAACTGGGAGCACATTCCTCATCACAATGACAGCTGGTAAGAGGCGAACTGAGCCTCGATGGTGAAGTATGAAATAAAAGAAGAAAGAAAACGACAACTATGCAAAAGAAGAGTAGTGGAAAAAAGACAGAATTAAAGCCAAACAGCTTGAAAAATGACACGAGACAAACAAGGACACTTGTACAAAGTAATTAAAACAAGCAGCAAACATACGACTTTAGTGTCAGAGAAACATTTTTATCTGTGCCTTTATGTGAAAGTGGGAAATGTGACTGTACTCCACATGCAAAGGGATTTTTAAAAACGAATCCTGTGTGTGGGATAACGTGATGTTTGCTGTCATGTTCTGGAAACATCTAATAAAGTGAAAACACAGGATGCACCAATAATATCAGCACCCTCGATCTGAGATGTGGTTGTTAATGTCACGACCTTTGAGGCTTTTAATTTGGAACATCCTGCCTTCAGTGCTGACTAAGCAGAGTGTGCCAGTGATTATCATATGAGGCTTCACTGATTCCTCTTTATAAGCTCTTATGTGGCAGAAAATGTAACATGAAAGTGTAAAATCAGGGTAAGACAACAACAGAGCAGCCGTATAGCTCCAACAGGGCTTCAGTCTTCATGTTAGGGATGCACCAGTATCACCTTTAATGAGAATATCTGTTGATACAGGATTCCAATCTGAAGCGAATCTTCTCATTTTCCTAAATGTAATCTATATATCTCGTATTTCTGCACAGTAATCGGATGCCAAAGATCGCAATGGCAGTAAAAACCGGGTTGGTGCTGATGGAAGAAACCGGACGTTATAAAAACTTTAACAAAGACAATAGCTGATCAGTCCAGAAACCTGTAGGAAGTATCAGTAACCGGGGCTGAGTCCGTGGCACATGATGACTGTTATGTGAATCTGAATTAAAGGCAGAACCATCATTTTAAAAAGGGACCAGCTTCTCAAATATCATGTCACAAAACATTGTAAAGTCAAGATTTGAAGCTATTTGAACATGTTAAACTGGGTTTTAATTGTGATTTATGACAATATAAACAGTAAACAGTCAGTTATGACACTAATTGATGATGAGGAGTTCAGTTAAACTTGTAAACTGGGGACTTTTGGGGGCTCTTGGCTGTTGCTGTCTTGGTAATCCAGCTTTTCCATGCCTGTAGTTTTTCTACCCTGGAGCATGGAGGCCTTCAGCAGGGTGTCTGCAGTGTGGTCAGTCATCAAACCAAACTGTGACGACTTCTCTGTGGGAGGAGTGGAGCTGAGGTGACAGAACAAAACACAAGTTAAAGAACTGACACCCTACATGCCACAACTGGCGTGTGTTGCATTGTATTGTACTGTGGTGTGTGTGTGTGTGTGTGTGTGTGTGTGTGTGTGTGTGTGCATGCATCCAGCCATGTGTTGTGTCGGTGTTGAACTTCCTCGTCCTGCAGAAGGAGGATAGAGGCGTGACGTCGCTGCCTGCAGAGAGGCCCGTACGGCAGGAGGGGAGAGGCAGGACGCGCCGTGCGGGGACGGACGCTGCTGTTGCCGCAGAGCAGACGGCTGCGAGACGCAGGAGCAACCAGGGCTCGAAACAACCGGCAACCACGGCAACTTTGCAGCGACGACACTCAGCCATAATGCGGCACCGCCCGCCGACCCGGAGCTGATGTGACTGTGAGAACCCAGAGCAGGGAGGAAGCGGCGGACAGCACCACCACCTCTCCCCGGTTGCCTCGCCTCGTCTCGGTGTGCGCGGCAGGTCGGTCGGTCGGTCCGTCTGTCTGTCTGCAGGAGGTGGTGGGGGGGGGACATGTCCTCACTAACCGTAGAGGAGGACCAGAAATGGTTACCGACACACGTCCAGGTGACGGTGCTGAGAGGCAGGAGCTTACGGGGCAAGGGCAAGCACGGCACCAGCGACGCGTACACCATCATCCAGCTGGGGAAGGAGAAATACTGGACCTGCGTGGTGGAGAAGACCACCGAGCCGGAGTGGAGGGAGGAGTGCTCCTTCGAGCTGCAGCCGGGCTTGTTGGAGAACGGCGTCCGGAGCGGATACCCGGCGGGGAGCAACGAGCTGGTCCTCACCGTGATGCACCGGGCGCTCATCGGGATGGACGTGTTCCTCGGGCAGGCGGTGATTCCGCTGGATAAAGTGTTTCAGGAGAGCAGATGCGTGAAAAACGAGTAAGTTCGGCTGCCTGCACATGCAATAGTGTGTGTGTGTGTGTTTGTGTGTGTGTGTGTGTGTGTGTGTGTGTGTGTGGTTTCAGCATGCGTATGAGGTTAGCAGCAGCATCTCTCTGCTTCACCAGTTTTCCTGTGTTCATTGAACTCACCAGGGTGTTTCTGTCTCCTCCACCCTGGTTTGTTCTCTACAGTTGCTACACAGTTTGTCCTCAGACACAAACAGCTGTCAAAGCTCTGGTGCTGCATCAGGGCCCTGCAGACACACCCTCCATCCTCCCACACATCCACCAAACTAACTCTGAGCACCACACACTTCAGTGCCGGGGCTCAAGGTTTCCCTAAAACCAGACCTTCTAGAAACCTCAGTTTCATTGGGAGGGTCCACGTTGAGGTGCTCGTTGAGTTTGTTTTCGTTGTGGGTTCTTAAAATGTTCTTACCCGATAACCCAGGCATGACGTAGAGCAGGAGGGGATTACTGCCTGTCCCAAATCCAGGGATTATCTAACAGTTTCATGATCTAAAAAGCTCCGGGGTATTTTTAGAGTAGCATGTTGTTCACAAAAACTCCTCCATAAGAGCATTAAATAAATGACATGCATATATTCACTTGAAATATGTGCAGACCTCCGAGGGAACTCCTCCCTAGCTCCCACCTTTCCCTGATTTTGACGGTTTGTTCGGTGGTGTTTTGCAGACTCCTACATTCCCCATGATGCTTGTCAACACCTCTGGGAGAACAGGCCTGAACCTGTTGCATTCAGCTGCAGCTTGTGAAGAGATGAAACCAGAAAACGCTCAAACATGTCTGCAGCAATGCATGGTGGTGGACTGAAGCTATTGTGACTGGAACAATAGGACATTTAGTTTCTTTCGCTGTTTATTTCCTTGTTTGATTGTTTTTTGGTGCAAAATCTAGAGTCTAGAAATGTTTTTGTTTGAGGACATGGTATTTTTGGACTTTGGCTAAAACATTTCCTGCCATCCCACCATAACAAAACTCAGCTGACATCCTCCCACTCTTGAGTGTCATCACTTTGCCTTGAGAGTGATCCATTTCAATAAAACCTCTGAAGTTTGGAAGTCTGAAGTCCTTTATAGCAGTTTGTTAGAGGTGTTTACCTCCTGGCCCGGTGAACATGAGATGAAAGGGGAACCAGTCTCCTCCAGTCGGCTCTGTTGGAGCTGGACACTTGAAGGTCACGCTGTGAGGATGATGTGTCAGCAGTTGCATGTCTTGGTACGTTTACTGTCTCCATGTGGAATTCAGTTAATCTGGGCTGGTCAGTAACAACATTGCAGAGTTTGCCACAGGTCATCGAGCAGAGATTGAACCACATCCTTAGGAGAAACTGTTGTTTTCATGCAAAGAGACGCATGATCCTAAGACGTTAATTTTTCCTTTTGTCAACAAACCCCACGAAAAGACCAAAACCAACAAGCTGCTAAAACCTTCTGACTTTAACTAAAGATCTATATCTTTAAAAAACACAAATATACAGTTTTACCCTAATTAAGTTTTAAAAGCAGCAGCAGCACTGTAACTTCTATCAAACATATTCTAAACAGATTGTGTTTTACCAAGTTAAGAAAGCTGCTGTCCTGCTGTCTGTGGCTTTTTGTTGCAGTTCTCTTAGTTTTCCATAACAAACCTACAGTAGAACGTTATGATTAAAAGGTGTGCTTACATGTGGCGTCAGTGTTGATCCTCTTTTAACCGGTTCTACCTCAGTGTCACCAGAACCACCCGGGTTGTTTTGCTCTCCCACTTACTGGAGAAGAACCATACCCAGTTACCAATGTACCTCAGTGACCAGTGATGATAAATGAATAAACTCCTTACAGTATAAGAGAAGATCAACTTTATTAATCCCCAAAGGGAAGTTTAGTTTGTGATCTGGCTTAGTAATATTTGCTATAGTGTGTGTGTAAAGGTAACTAAAACTAATGCATGCTACTGGTAACGGTACCGTATAAATGCTGCAACAAAAACAAACCCTGATTTCCGACATTGGAGACAGGAGTAAACTTCACTCAAGGTCCACTCACTCAGGTCAACATGGATGAGCTTAGAATCAGAGAAATGAAACTTGATCTGCTGATATATGTGAAAAAACAAAACGAATAAACCTCGACTCGATTGGTCCTTGAGTGAATTATTGCACTCTAATATTGTTTTTAGACACGTTTTGTAGATCTTACACATATTTCTGTAAAGTATTAGGGTTTTATTGCACAGTCATAGTGATGACACAGCACTTCTTTTTCTCTTTGGTAGCATTTTTAACATTTTAAATGTCCTTTAACAACACCTGACTTTACGTTAGTAATAATGGTTGCAAACAACAAGACACTGAACACAATGTAGGCCCCAAATTAGGAATTTACTTTAACAGAAGTGTGACCCCCACAAATAACCTGCGTAATCAGCTAACAAACGACCCATGGGCTGCTCATAAAACCATCTGATTAGACTAACAGGAGGAGACTCAGAGATCAGAAAATTAACATTTAGAAGTAACCGAACTGTGAAGCGACTGGAGCCAAATCAGCAGTGTGATTTGTGTTTATCTCGTGGTCGTCTCTCATGATAGAGATTATCCGAGGTTGTTTTGTTTAAGATGAGTTTTATTTACTTGGTGATAAAACCTGGAAGGAGAGACGAATAGTACAAAGTAAAATCTGATAATAAAAACACACTAAGCCCCCACACAAACACACAGTATGTGCACTCACTGGGGTCTTCAGTGACGGTAGTGGTTCAGTTATTTAAGTTGAAGACTGAGGTGACACTAAAGGCCTTTACATTTCTAATATGTGTAAAACCTTTAGCAGAGGTGGAGGCAGTGAAACACTGTGAGGCATCTAGTTCATCAAACGGAAACATGGCAGGTTGAAATTAGCCCTTTTCTTCTGAACACCTGACTGGTTTTATTCTCTGTAAGATTAATTCATTTCTGCACGGTGCAGGGCTGAATCAGCATGTTCCAGCCACAGTCAGTGGAAATGAATGACGAGCTTTAAATTAGGATGTGGTTATATAGAAGAAGATGGGGTTTATTCTACTTCAGATCATGAAGATGCAGGAATGAAAGGTGAGATTATGTGCAGGTGTGGATTCAAGTCACATGACCTGGACTTTTGTTGTGAATCTGATTATTTTAGATAAAATAAAAACCTTTGCAGCTCTTTGCTGCAACTAATAACTATTATATTTTGTCATTTTTTTTGCTCCCGAGTATAAATTAGTTATTTTATTTGCAAAATAACTTGAAATGACTGATAATTTAGATCATTGGTGAAAAGTGAAGCCTGTAAAATTCAGAAATACTACTAGAGTTCTGAAATGGCTCGTCTGTGTTTTCCATGTTTGTATGTTCAATAAATTAGTGGTCTGTAGTAATGGTGAGAACAAAAATGCAGTTGCACGATTGCAACCAGACAAACTATCTACTAGCATAAGACAAGACAAGACAAGCTATAAAAACACAACAAATGACGACTAATGCAAGAATATTGTTAGAACAGTTTAACTTGTATTTTAATGTGTACATATCTGTTCTTATGCATGAGGTCAGAACAGCTGTTCTCTAATGGGTGACATGGGAGGATGCTGTAGCCTTTAGTGAATTTGCATGTTGAATTATCAGAGAAGAGCAGATTCTTGGAAAGGTGGGCGTGGGGTGAATTCCCCTGCAGGGTCTGTCAGGAGGAAGCTTAAAAACCCATGCATAGAGCAGCACACAGAGGCGACACCTGTTATTAAGACAAATAACTAATTTTCTATAATTACTACTGAACAAAACACAGTTTTTCTTCACAATTTAAGTTTGTTCCCGTGAGCTTAATTTAGAGATTCAGCTCTTTTTTTGCTGCAGGTCTGGGATTCTTCCCTTACTGGTTACCTGGTTCTTGCAGTAATGATAACTTAGATATTTAGATTTTTCTTTTTTCCTTAATATATCCCTAACTCTAGTCGAACACTCCCTGCCGTGTTTTATGTCTTTAGGAATCAAACCTGATGCTTCAGGCCTGAGTGATACCGAGGCGGCCCTGAGAACTGAACCTCCATCTGCTAAGTGATGCAGAAAGGCTGTGTGTTTGTGTTTGTGTGTTTGTGATGTACATCCAGAAAAATCTTCAGCTGAGAGCCAACAGACTTTGAGTAGTCCAATGGTTATATAACATGACCCCACCAGTGATGCTAGATAAAATAAATCTACCTCGGCTTTTTAAAAACACTTCCAGTGCAGATTTATCAGAACAGCTTCAGCAAAAAATGTTTGTGCAGTAGCTTATTTAACCCATTGTTCTTATATTCCTGAGTCATGTGGAGGCTGCTTTATTGCATCACAAATCTCCCATCAGCCTTTATGCCTGAGAGAAAGAGAGAGAGAGAAAGAGAGAGAGAGCTGCAGTTAAAATAGCAAATGTTGTGGTTTGTGTAAAGAGCATTTTACTGGTGGTATTAACAGACCTGAACAGTGAGAAGAGGTATAGTTGGTCTAAATCTAGAACAGCATGACACAGAAGCTCTCAACCTGCATGAAGGGGCTTGTTTTTGTTCCTTTAGCTGCTCCAAGTGCTCTAAAATAAACGTAAAACGTCAGGGCCTGGTATTTTTATTTTACAATGTGAACTGTTAAATAGCGAACTTGTTCAAGTACAAAATAAATTAGATTTAATAAATTATATTTTGTGCTGATGGGCACATCATTTCCTGTGCATCCATGTATCAACCATGAACAGTGCATAAGCTTATTAATCGTTCCTTTATTACAGAGTAATGGACACTTAACAGATGGAACTATGTGTTTTGGTTTGAAGTACAACAGGCTGCAGGTATTTATAAAATGTCGGCTTGGTTTCTAGTGAAGTAGCAGTGATGAATCGACCAGACGACCAACACCGTCACAGAAATTAAGATTATTGAATTATTTGTACATCAGGAGAATTCTACAGCTTCCAATTAGCTCAAGTCCTCAAATGTATGAAACAGTTGTGGACGTGTTTAGGCTCCTTTTACAGGTTCTATGTATGAATATAAACTGGTAGTTATGAGGAGATTTAAAACCCGTGGTTGCACATAAATCTAAAGTATAAAGTACATAAAGTACACAGTAAAGCCTGCTCTAGTCTCACGTAGCCTTTAGCTCCTTTGCTGACAGAAGCATTTGGACACAGTGTTCACAGGAATTTGTCTTTTGTCTAAACTTCATGTGAAACAGTTCATTTAAAAACTCATTTGGAAGTTGATTCATGTGTGTTGTTTGTCTCAAACTAATTCTTAGGATGGTTTTGTTCCTTCAGCTGTTTCTTCAGTTTGTTGTGGTCTAAGTTTCTCACATTACTCTTGTTTCATACTTTGATAGCAGGTCATTTATTTGACAACTAACTTTTCTCATCATCCATCCATTGCTCCATTATCTACATAATTATTATGATTAAGAGGTGTGGTTTTTATGTACAGTGCTCGATTGTGTGATAATATGAGCATAGTTAGACGTTGGTGGTGAGGTTACAGCTCATCACAACCAGATGTGGAATGTGGTCTCTACCTTGGGGCCTATCTGCTACTTCTGCTGATGAGGCAAGAATCCAGGCCACACTGCCATTATTACCCACAGTTTTCTTGGACAGCTTGTTGGCCTAATTCATTGAAATTCAAAGTAGAACCACTTCCCTACGTCGCCTGACACGCGATGGGTTGATGTTCTTTTTAAACAGAGGGACGGGTCAGTGTGATTATCTTACTGTTGACCTGAAGCTGTTGAGTTTCTGACCAACAATTCTCACAATAATCTCTTGATTTTAGGACAAGACATTGTTCTTTTAACAGGAAACACAATCATTATTACTTATCAGTGGATCATGGTGTTAGGGTGGTTTGATCAACTAAAACATCAGTGGTTCAGTTTGTCTTTTATTCATTTGCGACATTTTGCATGTATCTAGTGGTTCTTGCTCTAATCACTGTGTCTAAACACTGCCTTGGAGGTGTTCTGTAGAGCACCCTGTGCCTCTCTGAAACCCCTCTGATTCCTTTTGTGGAAAGAAATGGAAAATAATCTTAAATACCAACATGTTTAGTGAATAATTCACTGCTTTATTCCACAGCTGACACCGATCCAGTGCCCTTAGCACCAGTGTTATTTCAGAGAGTCTCTTCTGTCAGGCTCTGATACTCTGATACTACCCAGGCTCACAGTGTACACAGTGCCTACTCGTCCTGTAAATTCTGCCTTGTGGTTATTAGGGATAGACTTGTTCCTTGGAAGCTTCATGCTCTGTAAGATGAAGCCTGCAGCTCCTGCAAGAGAAAACTTTACTATCCACTCCTCAGTGGACCAGAGAGGGGAGGAGATGGTGTCATGCTGGGACGGGTGGAGTGTTGTGTTTTCCTGTTTTTGCAAGATGGGGAAGCAGATACACAGTTATGCTCTGCAGCTCTGGAATGGCACTGTTTATAGGAAAGATGTGAGCAGACTCCCATGACCCCCCCCCCCCAGTTACAACATTTGGTTATGAATGTTTTTGTGGTGCAGATATTTTCATATGTATGTGTACAACCCTAAACACGCTGACACTACAGGATCAGCGTGATGCCCTGTAACTGCACGGGGGTCTGTGTGGGATGATGCTTAAAAAACTAGGTCCTCTTCAGTAACAGACTGTGCTCTGCCTGATTATGTGGGCTTCTTAATGTAGGCTGCTGCTTTTGTCTGTGTTGCAGTTTCTGTATTTAGACACCATGTCTGTTTAGTAACATTTACATTTGTTGTTGTCAGGCTTATTCATGCATCTCACGACCCACAAGACCAGGTGCACAAAAATAAGTAGACTTGTTTTGCATCGTCTTAGAAAACAGAAGTCTTTCTGCGAATCATTATAATAGAAGCTGTTTTTTTATTTTCAGTGTTATTACATGAACAGTTTTCATGTAATTTTTTCATCTCAACAAACAAAGTAAAGTCTAAGAGGGACATATTTCATTACTAGTGTCCAAAATTCCACTCTTTAGACGCTCAAATCAAAGAGTAGTAGCAGTAGTTGGACGTTTGCAAAGGAGAACACGCTGCTCTTTGGCCCTGTGTTTGGAATGTGAACCCCACCTTGGCTACAGGGAGTTGGCTGCCATGTCAGGAGGAGGACTGATACTATTGTTGGCGCATCAGTGTGAAACTCGAGTCTATACCTAACAGGCATGTGAAGTAGGAGCACGGCTATACATTTGAAGTCATAGGAGCAAGTGCCTACACAAGAATCTGTGCTACAAGCTCACAAATTTACTCTGATGTATATTCTGATAATCATGTAACAGGATTTGATTTGATGAAATACACCAGTGTAAATACACCGTCTGGATTGGGTTAATTGAGCTGCTGTTGCTTTATGCAAATACAAAACACAATACCACAGCTTGAATATAGTGCATTGGTACAATGCTTGCTTTGTGGGAGTGTCCCTTCTCCTGCATGTGAATTATATCTGGATTACTTAATGAAAACAGTTTAGGTTCACATGTGCTCATGTGGCACATTTCCATTGTTGTCTATTTTTGTGAGATGTGATGTTCATTGTTCCGGTGCAGCTATATAGAGCATCTGCATTCCCCTCTCCTCTGTTCTCTGAGCTCCACCTGCTCTGCGTGTGTGATTGTCAGGGTTCTACTGGAAGGAGTGTGTTTGCTAACTGTTTACATTGGCATTTGTCTTGGGTGTTACCACGTATTCAGGGCTGAACTTGAGGTCAGTGGCAGGATGGCGATGATTGTGAAACAACCTGTGCTTAGAATGATGAGTGTTGTTTCTGTAAAACCTATAATTATGTCAGTGTTTTTGTTGGAACAGGGAAATGTTCTGTCTCTTTTCATTTATAATCAAACAGATAGATGTCAGAACTGAATTTGTCCTGGACGTGGCTGGTAGGATTGTATTAAAAATCATTTAACATCTTTAACTTTAGCTCAATGTTAGCATTTCTTCTCCAGTGAATAGAGGCAGAACAGGGTCAGCCCCTAAAAAGGGTAAAAGATTTTCATTAGTTTTTGTAAGTCTTAGTTACACAATATTTGTTTACTACAGTCATACTTTAGGTTTACAGAAAAAGGAAGGGATGTGTGGGGAAATAAGTAGCAGTCTGGTTTCTAAGATAAAGCTGCAGTTAATGTGTGAACTTTCTGAGTTCAAATAAACACCAGTGGGTTTGCTTTCATGTGCAAACTTTCATATCTTAGGTTTTGTCTTCAAACTTCCATTCTTGTAACTTTCTTCATTTGCATGTTCGAGATCCCACATGATGACATTTAGATTTTTGCTGAATCAGCAGAACAGAACAGAACATAGCTGTTGTTCATGTAGTAGCTTTTGGGTGAGGTAAAGATATCAGCATTGGCACATTTTATTGTCTGCTGTTCTATTAGTGTGGTCATTTAGGTTTCTGTTTGAATTGTATGTATGTTTACATTTAGATCTTTGATTTCTGTAACCAAACCTCGTCAAGCTGAACGATGTCTTATTTTATTGTGAAGTGGAGGCAGTGGGAGGAAAACGTTATAGCACTGTTTGTGATTTTCCTGGTTTTCTGTATAAACTGGTCAGAATCTGCACCAAAGTCACAAATGTCAGTAAACACACTGTCTAAATGTGTCACAAACAAGCACTGTGGCTGATGTGAGAGGTGAAAATAGCCCAGCAGCACAGGAAATGTAAAGATAAAACCAGGTCTCGGTTTCAGGCCTGTTCATTCTGTCATCCTCTTTGCACCACTAACTTCCCCATTGGCAGCACCAAGTGTCAGAAACACATGTTGACTGGGGGAATTTTTCTCAGTCATAGATTCAGACGTTTTTTAACCAGTCACAACGGACTAGATGAGACTTTCCCATGAGTCATGTTGTGGTGAGCTTGTTGGCAATGTCCCACCCGCCAGTAACCAGCATTTCAAAGAACTGCTTCTGTGTGCCTGTCCAGTAAAGACATTTACTGTTAGGCTGATTTGTTTTTAGCCAGAGTCTGTTATATTTATGTAGGGCAGTCATTTTTAAATCACATATGATCATTGTCACAGTTCTTTGTTCGTGCTTAGTGGGTCTAAAACAAGAGGTCTCTCCCTGGTTTTGAAGGATGTCTAGACACACTAAACTTGTGGTATCAGGACACAGACACTCACACACACTCTTTGCCTGCATGATGACAGATTTGCCAGATTCATAAAAACAATACATCCATTTACATGATCACTCCACTCACCGCTGAACTCATTTAACTCAATTAGCTCTCAATTAAATGTTTTAGGGAGGAAAAGTGTTACTCTCAAGTCAAAGTGTGTATACTAGTATTTTTTCCACAACATTTATTATTTAATTATTTTTATATTAATGAATTATCTGTGTCAGTCCATTGTGTTGGCCTTGGCAGATGAGACTAAACACTACAGTACCTATGATGCTCAGTTGCCTCCATGGCAACTGTGGCTTAATTAGAGCAGCAGTAAATTCAGAACACAGCACCAAGCTTAGCTGTAATTTCCACCAAAACTAAATTAATTTCGGCTGCTGAGGGTCTTTAGCTTTCTGCAGCCGTTATTGGTGCAAATAAATAAGACCTTACAACAATAGGGATGGGATTTTATTCAGAATAAGCACTTTTACTATAATTATCAGCAATTGCATGTTGCTTGACTAATTCAGTTTTATTTATATATCACCAAATCGCAACAAAAATAATCTCAAGGTGTTTTACACAATAATGCTAAGACCTCATAGTGAATATATCCATATATTTATATGGAAAACTCAACCTGCAGTCTTTAACAACACATGAGCAAACAGTTATCAAAGTTGTTGCTGTTGGCCAACTCATTCTTATTATACATTACTAATAGCTTCAGTGCTAAATGAAGTGTGCTCAGTGGATGTGAATGGACTGTTCTGTATTGCAGGTGGTACAGACTCAACTCCAAAACAGGGAAGAAGGAGAAGGAGCGAGGAGACATACAAGTCACAATCCAGTTCACCCGAAACAACCTGACGGCTAGCATGTACGACCTTGTCATGAAGGACAAAGGCAGCTCCACCTTCAGCAAGCTAAAAGAGCGAATGAAGGGGAAGAGGAGATCCAGTGATGAGGACTCTTCATCTGCTGTTCTGCCAGGCGGATACGGGTCCTTGTATCGAATGCGGCACCGGCTGCCGAGTGATGGAGGCGGGGAGGAGGATTATGAGGATGACGAGGGAGGTGAGGCTCGACGGAGCAAGATGAGGACCTTTTTCCTGAGAGGGAAGCTGAGGAAGTCGTCGGACACTCGCTCCAGCACATCACTAGGCTCAGAGAGTAGTGAGTCTTCCTCACGAGGTGGGAGCCTCAGTCCCACGGCTGGTATCAGTGTGGTGGTCTCTGATCTCTCCAACTCGCCCAGTAACAGCAGCAACCTGACGGCAGATAACAGCCCAGGTGAGAACGACTAGTAGACTAGACAAACCATGTATCACTTACTAATTATTATAAAGAACAGCTGCACAGTTTGCTTTCTTCATAGTGTACATGTGCAGGTTGGTGGAAAACCCTCTGCAGGCTTTTAAAACACAATTCAAACTCGAACTACTGATACAGATTATTTCTGGCTTTATTCTTATAGGGATGCAACTATTTTCCCATTCAGTTAGATTAACTGATTAATCCTGAAGGACCCCTGCCCTACCCCCTGCTGACTACCTGGATCAGATGTGTTCAGTCTGTCACTTTGTCTTCTCCCCTCATTCCACCCCCATCTGAAATGGTGTCTTCCAGCTTGTGACTGACTGAACACACCTGATCCCAGTAATCAGCACTGGGTAGAATGGGGATGTGGGAACTCGAGGTCCATGAGGACCAGGGTTGGGGACTTGTTAGCTGTTTAATCTCGTATCTGTTGATAAATATTTTGATTAATTTGTTTTGTATTGTATAGCAAATAAAACAAAACACAAGTCAAAACAAAAGTCTTTTCCTTATTACTACAGAAGAAGGGATCTGTCTTCCAGGACAGAAAGACGTGCAATAAAGCAGATAGACATGGTCAATCAAGTTGACAGCTTTAAAACAACTAACTGATTATCAAAGTAGATTCATATTAATAGAACCACTTAAGATGTCTGTTGAATACAGTATAAAACAACTCTCCAAAAAGCCAACTCTCCTGTTTCAAAACAGGGGGATGACATATGGTGAGGCCAGACTTTTGGCAGGCAGATAGAATAAGAGACAAAGCCTTTATTATTGGCCCAGTCAAACTAAATGGAGTTCTGCAGCAACCATAACAGACTGGAATGTTATTATCACTCAAAGTTTCCAAAACTTAGTACTCGGGAAGAAGAAGAAGAGAAAAGACGTGAAACTAGAAGAAGATGATAATCAAATGTCCACATTTTTAGTTAGAGTGTTTTTTTTAGTTTTTAAAAGCATTTTAACAGTTTGAGTAAATGTTGTATAAACATTATGGAGGCATGTGTTCATCTACAATACAAAAGGTAAATCACCAGCGTGCAAAGCAGGAGTTGAGAGATAACATTTCCCATTATACTGGAAGAGATAGAAAAATCACACTGAGGTAAATTAGTCCGTTTTTAATTCTTTTTACAGCCAGGAGTCTTTCAGGTCCTGTTGTGAAAAACATTGTCACTCAAAGGTTTTATCACCAGATTAGGCTGGCTGAAATTTTAATTTAGTGAAGTCATTGATTACCTGCATCGTTTTCCCCTGTCTCTCGATTTATCTCTCTCTCTGTTTCTTTTAATTACCTCCTGTTGCCTTGTTATTTTGCAGAGCACACAGGAAACACGTCACCCAAGTCGGCCTCTCTCAAATGTGAGTTTGGTGATGAGGCTGGTGAGATCACCATTGCAGTGCCTCAGCCCACTTTGTGCGTTAATGGAAGCCATGCTTACAGCGTTCAGCCCCTGGGCCCAGGCTCAGGAAAACCTGCAGGTTCTTTAGGCTTGGGACTGCAGAAGTCTTTGCCTCTGTCCATGTCTCTACAAAACCTCCCCCGGCCCTCCACAGACCTCCTCAAAGGCCCTGTGGGAGACGGGCGCCGCTGGTCTTTTGACAAACCTGGCGAAGAGGAAAAGGCTGCCATAGTAGCAGCTTTGCAGCAAAGTGGCCCCATGCTGGGTGAACACGGGGAGCATTTGGGACAGGCTGCTCCGCCCAAAGCTGCCTCCACAACGGAGTCAGAAAGCCAGGGGAAAAAGCAGAGGAGGAACTTGTTCTCCCATGGGAAGAGTGAGTGTGCAGGGAAAGGGCAGAGTCACTCGAAGGATGAGTCTGAACAGGCCCCTGCCTGCACTGAGGAGAAACACAAGGGATGGTTTGGATCAAAGGACTCGCACAGCAAACCCAGGTGAGATACACACTGATCACAGAGAACTCCAAACACGTGATGAATGTTCATCTCAGTATGAATATAAATGTTAAAATCAGCCAACATGTTCATGGCCCTGCTGATGACTTGTCCTTTCACTGAACTGTTTGGATTCCCCTGCATCGTTCAGCCTCAGACTGAGGGGTCTGATTGCATGTGACCCGTATACATTAGTTTTATTTTAGCAAAGATGTGGGCATGAAAGAATGCTTTTCATTCTTTGGTATTTTAGGCTGGTATTTGCACAACATAGTGGAAAGAAAACTAAACCAGATGAAAAGAAATGATAGAGGAGTGAACATCAGCAATCAGAGGAACTAATCACACCCAAACGCTATCACAGGAAAAGAAAAGAACTAAGAAGGAAAGAAATATTAAAGAAAGAAACAGAATTAATATTAGAAAAATAAGTAAATCAAACATTACTGAAAGTGTGAATGTGTTTGCAATGAATGACTGTTTGTGACAGATTGTATTGTTTCATCAGTTTCACTGCACGTTTCTGCAGTACTTAAATTAATCTAGATCTGCTCAGATTGATTTTGAATTTGTCGTCAGAGCAGAGATATTAGTGAACTTTAAAGAGAGCCAGGCTAGCTGTTTCCACTTGCTTTCAGTCTTTATGCTAAGCTAGGCTAATTGCCCACAGCTCCAACCATACCGACTTGAGACTCAAGAGTGATACAGTCTGAATTCTTACTAAAATAAAACTTACAGAAGCTTAAATTTGAGTTTGTGTTAAAGATTAACACTTAAATCCTATTCAGGGAAGCAGCATTATGTTGTTCAACAGTTGAACAGAATAGTTCTTTTATTACCTGAGTGCCAGTGTGGCTGCTACAAGTTGCCTCCAGCTCAGTTCATGTCCCTCCTCAGTTCCTGGTCTCAGTTTTTGTTTACAGCAGGTATCTGCAATGCAGATGGAGGAAGGAGCTGCTTTTGTGAAATTAGCTCTGTCAAGCTGTAGCCCTGTGCATGTTGTTATACGGCTCAGTAATAATGTCAGTTTCATTGGAAAGTGATGATTTCAGCTGGAATAATCATTATTCTGTTAAAGGTTGTGTGCACAAGTGAGTGGGTGTATGAAGGTGTGGGGTTTGTCTTTGTATCGTATGTGTAGGCAGGGGGAAGAGAAGGGAGAAAACCCCATCTCATTTTATTTTCACTTCTACCACAAGCACTTTCTGAAGTGGGTAATTTATATGGGACTTGGCATCTGCTGAACTGTACTACTCCACGTTGAGAGTGGATGGTTCCTGCACTTAGCCTTACACAAAATGAATCTTTAAATCAAGTTAAAAACCCCTTAAACACTTATTTGAATTTAATTTTTTATCGTTTTACTTATGCAAGATGAAATAAACAAGTCCAGTGTCATAATATTTCCAGAAACTGATTATAAACAAAATTTTGGACTGATAAGCACCTGCTGACTGAAGCGAGGTCAGCTATCCTGGACCACGGTACATTCAGTTTCTTTCTGCCAGCTCTGTAACTATACATTTTCACAACCTACACACTCACATGCTTTTAGATCCTGGGGGTGGGGATACCAAGTTGGCACGAGTAGCAGCAAGTGATCACTACACCGAGCTTCATCAACTTTTCTTGCAAAACATAATCATGAGCCAAAAATAAATAAATAAACATAGGACGAAGGACAGAAATTAATTGATGTTTTGAATGCATAATGTTGTTAGTTATGATGTATATAGAAACAGATGACTGATTTCAGTTACAGGTAAAGCCACTATGTGTAGAATAACGTGATAATAACATTTATTTCAAATGCTCTGACATTATAATTCAGTTTGTAGGAAAAATATAACATTCTGGTATCTTTGAGTTAAAAAAACAAAACAAAACAACCTCAATATGAACAGTTAGCAATTAGTTGGTGAATACTGAGGCGCATTTATCAGTTGATCTAATATTACCAGAGCAGAGCTGAAAGGACACTACATTTTTTGATTATTATATTGGTAAATTGACCAGACCTTTGTAGACTTTGAATAAATGTTGATGTTGCTCTGTGTAAATTGGCGACTTTATGTTTACTGTAGTGCATTATAGTAAGAGATGTCTCAAATGTTTTGGGTCCCTCATTTATGTAAATGGTTTGGCTAAAAGATTAGAAACACCTGGTATTAGAGTGCACTGAAGTTTGACTTCACCTTCCACTATAATCTCGATAATAAACATGTTGTAGAATTATCACCTTTATGACAGTTGCAGCTTCAAGTCCGAGAAATTATAACCTTATAAAAGTAAAATTCAATGCAGAGCTGCCGTATTGAATTAACCTAAACTGTACATGTGTACGAAATAAGGTGGCCAGTTTGTTGCTCACGTCCAGATGACAGAAAATGGATAATTAAAAGTTTAAAATGTGTTTCATTGACCATCAACATAACTTTAAGGGATAAAAGGAATTAAAAGGACTGTACTCAGGTGAAAAACAGCTGGTAAAAATAGATTTAAGACAGAAGACTTTACTGCAGTTCTTTAGTTCAGTCATGTAAACAATGACTCACTAATCATGAGGACTATGTGCCCTTCCTTTCACAGCCTGGTGGTGTCACCTACACTAGAGCCTTGCACTGACCCCTTTCCACCACCCCTCCCACCAAACCACTCCTCGGGTCCCCATGTAGATTTTGCCTCTCTGGTTCCTCCACTGCATCACACTAACCCCTTCTTCCAGACACAGACCACACTACCTACTATATCCCCCTGCAACCCTTTCTTTTCTCTCCTCCAGCAAAACCCTTTCTTTGAAGACATGCTAACCACTCAGCATCTAAAACCCTCACTGCCTCCTTTGCCCTGTCTCTCCAGTTCCCGGCCCCCCATAGCCCAGTTCTTTCCTCAGGCGAGTAACCCTAACCCTCTTCTGACCCATGACAACCCAGTCACACGTGACACCATCATGGACACAGATGGAAAAAGTGCTGTGACTGTTTCTCAACACCTGCCTCCGGCTCCGACAGAAGGACGTATAAGCAAGAAGTTGTCCAACCCTTTTATGCCTGCCAGGGAGCCACAACCAGATTCAGAGTGGGACGAATCCTTTGAAGCATTTGCAGCTGGCAGGCTGCAGTCTCCCGAGGATATGACCACAGATTGCAAAATCCAGCAAAACACAGCGAGTGACCATCCACTGGAACACTGCGATAATAAAAGAGCATTCCTACCCATGACAGATGCTGATCAAAGCACAAATGTGAATGACTCACTACATCCGCAACCTTTCACAGAATTTCTATTTGAAGCACATAAAGCCATCAGTCAGGTGACCGGCACTAGCAAACGCCACCTTGACACATTTCCACAAATGCTTGAAACAATCCCAGAGCGCCTTGAGAATGACAACATAACTTTAACTACTGACTCACATAAACTGGATGCATGCACTGACATTAATCACACTAACAACACTACTAACACAAATAATTTAACCAGCACTAATATGCATCACGACCTCTGTCACACCTCATCAACACAGCTCAACAGCAGCTCCCCCGATCCAGGTTCTTCGGGTCTTGGCAGTTCAGCAGAGGAGGATTTCCTCTCCTGTCTCTCTTCTTATTCTGACAAATTCTCTGCATCCTCCTGTGAGGAAGCGGAAGCACCGTACTTTGAAAGCAACAACCTTGGCTTTGAGAAGTCTTCTGAGCCAGCAATGGTAAAAGATTCAAAGCTCTCAGAATCTGAAGACGACATCACTGACAGACCAAATGATCTGTTGTTAGTTGATGTGTCCCTGCAAGCTTTTGTTGAGCAGCCGGATTCAGCCACACCACAGTCGTCACAATCACCAGATTTTAAACATCAGAAGCTCATGATTACTGCAGAAGAGTCGGAAACTGAAGATGCCAAGACCCAGACACTAAACATTTCTAACCTTATGTACTCTGACCTGTTGCCAAACCTCCCAAAACTACAGCCCAAATCTAACATCCCTTCTAAGTCTGACAATGAGTGTAAGGAGCAGAGCATGGATGAATTTAGCAGCTCTATAATTGTTTTTTCTGAGGAGGTCAATAACAGCCCTGTAAATAATAAACATGTGATGATTCCAACCACTCCAGAAGATGAACTCTGCTCCACAAACCCATCATTCTCCATCATAACTTCCTCCCCTGATGTCAGGCGGTCTTCGCCCAACTCCCCCTTTGAGAGCACTAGTTTAGGAGGACACGATGCTAACCAGCATTATCCCGTGCCATTTGGTGCTTTCACTGACTTCTTCAATACCAATCCTCTCCAAGACATTGACAACACACTACTGCCCACTCAGGTGTCTGATCAGAGACCCAGCAGCTCTCTCCAAAGCCTTTATGTCAGCACTGACTCGCAGCTTTACCAAATCTGTGAGTCTCACCTGTCCTCCAAGTACTTCAGTGTCTCAGAACCAAACGGGACACATTACTTTACAAACTCGGCACTCTGTGATGAGCTGAATGAGACTGAGATAACTGCTGGTACTCCTTCACGTCTAGACGATCCCACCAATGCACAGAGGCTGTCTAGCCAAGAAATCAACCAGACTGACAGATTTAAAGAATCCTTTTGTGGAGCAGAGGACAACCCAGCAGCTCTTGAGCCAAGTTTCATAGTAGGGAATGACTTTCAAGTACTCCCTGTAGAAAAGATGGATTCTTACGTTTGCTTTAATCCAATGAAGATCAGCAAAAAAGCAGAGGAGAGCCAGCATGCTATCTTAGGTGACGATTTCTCAAAATTTCCTCAAAAGGCGCAATCTGCTCCGTTACAACGCTCTCAGTCTGAGGGCACGCTCACACCTCTCTTTGACAAACTCCTCTTGCCCTCATTTGGTAGTGATCCTAGTGCAATAAAAGAGTCCTCCACAGCACAGCACAGCCCTGAGCTCCCTTATCTACCATCGTATGCTCCATCCCTTGCTCCTCAAAATATTATCTTCCCTGTAGCGCTTCCCTGTTCCCTCCCTTACCTTGCCCATGCTTCAGCGAGGTCACCATCCAGCACGGCACCAGATATCGTGCCAAAGCCAATGCCTCAGGAGCCAAAGCAGCAGCAGGCAGCCAATCAGCAGAACAGGTGAGGTTGCACATGCTCAGTGAAAAGGTGGAGGGGAAACACTTTTTCCAACTTCCAGAAATTTCTATCCTGTCGTCTCTACAGTTTCCCCCTGCAGCTCTGCTTCCGCCTGCTTTTCTTCTGTGCCGTCAACTCTCAAGGGGTTTTTTACTTCTGTGGTGTGACCTTCTCTTTGACATCCCTCTTTTAAGACACACACATACGAAGTGGTGTTAACAGGACTCCTCTGCAGGTGTCTTGAGTGGGTCCTGGCTTTGTGGTAATGCGACGGGAAACAGAGTCTCAGGCCAATTAACAGTTATTATTTTGCCCTGATTCCTACCACACATCTCCTTCCTCTGACAAACACAAACACCACCCCCCTTCCCCTCAGGGCCAGCTACTATTCTCACACAGCTACACTCATTTGCCAAAATCTCAACCAGAAACAAGGCTTTATATGAGGCAAAAAGGTGTTGTTGTGTAATTGATAGCATTTCCTTTTCACCCTGGGGTAATAACACATTTAACACAATTCTTCATGTTTGGTTGCACCAATGCATGCAATTAAGTCTTTCAGTTCTGAGCTAATTTAATTTAAGTTTTCATCAGTATTTCATTTAATGAGGCCCCTACACCTGTCTAATCTCCTTTACTCACGATCACTAGGATTACAGGTTTTTGGGATTTTTTAAAGTAGATCTCTAGTGTTGATATCTGGTGTCATTATGGAGGTCCAGAGGATGCTCCATAATAATAATAATAATTCTTAATTGGTGAACCTATCATACCTGGGCTAATACCTGGGACATAATGACTGACAGTAATAACCCCATGAGTGCTCTGAAAAGATAGATTTCCCTGTAAATGTGGGTCGCTGACACAGGAAACTGGGTTAAGACAAGCTAGTATATTAATGCGAACAAGGATCTGGTTTTAGTTGCTTTCAAATCAAAAGAAATTCAAATTCCCGTTTTATTTTTATGTGACTTTCAGGGTAAAAGCCCTGCTTTGTTTTTCAGCCACAAAACAAGAGGCCGCCAAACCTTTTTAGCTCATAACATCTTAAAATACAGGAATGTACTTGTTACAAGTTGTGACATCAGTGTGGATGTTTAGATTCATTATAACTGGACTGTAATTTATTCCTTCTCACATTAGACCTTTAGACTTGTAAATATGAAAGACTCCAGTATTTGAAGCAGACATAGTAACACAAGTTTATTTAAGCATAGAGGTTTGTTGTTTACACCGGAGTATTTGTCTATATTTTACAACCAAGCCATCTTTATTCACTAGGCTTATTCACTTTTAGACATATTTTATGCAGAGGTATGAATTTATGCAACACTGCAACATCATTGGCTGTTTTTAGCCACAAATGTCCAATAGACCCCCATTGTGACAACCAGATTGGGTCTCTAACATCACTTGAACATGCTCTGTATAAAACATAAGAGTCCAAGAGGTTTTGCTGATGCATCAGCCGGGAACTTAATGTACTGTACGTGTTGTTGTTCTATTCAGCCCCCACCCAGTAAAGGCCCTGACCACTGCCATGCCGACAGAGGAGAAGCGGACTGAGGGCCGGTCTGTGCTCGCCACCGGTCTGGAGAAGCTCAAGTCCACCATCCACCCTGGGAGGAGCAGCCAGCTGAGCGAGCAAGACTCAGACAAGAGAAAGGTACAGTTAACAATTGTGTGACTAATACGGCAAAACTAATGTTCCAGATAGTAGCAATGTGATACTGTGTTCATCTAAACTTCAGGATCATGACATTTGTTTGGATACATACTACTGTATGTATAGTTGGCGATAATGAACCTTTACATTAGAAAACAATTTAATGTATCTTCATAAAAATGTAATGAAACATTTCTCATCCTAACAACAAACTGCTCAATAATGACATATTAATGTCTTCTCAGTAATTTGATAAATTAATATAAAAATGTTCCTTGCACCGCTGGGAACGGTTTGAAACTATAGATATAGCTATTATTGCCATGAGGAACATTCTGTCCGTGGTAGACATTAATTTAAACTGCAATTTAGTTTTCTCTGTTATTAAAGGACATACATTTGGCAGCTGCCTTTGTCCAATGTCATTTAAAATAAGAGCATTCGAACCACAAAGGAGCAAGAGCTCCATATTCAAAACACTTCTTTTTAAATTAATGACTAAAAGCATGTTCAGAGAGACATAAGTGAATTCATAATACATGATAATTCAGAAAACCATGAAATTTCAAAAGGTTCACATACTTTTTCTCTAATCTGAAAAGGTGGGTTGTTATTTCTTCTTGGTGTGCTGCAGAGGTCTGATGGCAGATGAAGGCTTTAGAAAATAAAAAGTTACAGTAGTCCACAGGGAGATGACAAGAACCTGTTGTAAAGATGAGGCTAAGAGAGTCTAGTGTTGTGTATTTAAGGTCAGGGGGTGACAGATTTGGAAGGAGTGGGAAAGTGTTATGACACTAAAGATGTGAACACACTAAAATACTGATTCACTATAAATCTAGTAAATAAAACTTCTGCAGTTTGTTAGTTTACATCTTTGTGCTGAGGGATGAATACAGTGCACATAAAACTGTGTTTTTTAGATTTATGGTTTATGCAGAATAAATAAGTGAATAAAGTAATTGGCACTGGTTGCTGCTGTGAATGAACAGACAAATGGCTCCACCTACAGAAAGCTTAACTTCATCAAAAGGAAACTGATTACATCACACTGTTCCTCCTTGTGTCTCTCTCTATCTTCAGTCTCTTATAGAAGGAGCAGGCTCGTACTACCACCTGACCCACAGTGAACTGGTCGCCCTGCTGGTGCAACGCGAGGCAGAGCTGGCGAAGCAGAAGGTGCAGTTTGACCAGCAGAGAGTTCTGCTGGCTAAGCGGGAGTTGGAGCTAAAGAAGCTGAAGCCGCAGGTCAGGGATTTGGAGGACTACATTGACACGCTACTGGTGCGCATCATGGAGCAGAAGCCCACTCTCCTGCAAGTGCGCTCCAAGTTTAAGTGACAAAGGGCGGGAAGGGGTTTGCAGTTCAGTCCGCATCTGTTCACTCTAACCTCCACAACAGCTCTTTAGTGTTTTCACTGCTATGCTGTCCTTTTTGATACAAATATTTAGGCACTGAGAGATGTCGAATCGATGTTTTCCAGTCGGCATGCTTTACTGTACTGAAACACGTCCCTGTTGAAGGGTTTGGTTCGGGCGGCTCTGAATGTAGCAGGTCCTCAGGTTGTTTTCAGGTCCACACAGCCAGTCTAGTTGGTTCTAAACTCACAGGAGAGTGAGCCCAGTGGGTTCAAAACCCAGATGCTTCCATTTTGAGATGTTGATTGTAGAAATAGTGATTCCTTCTTTTCACCTCACCTATCACTTCTATCACCTTATCACAGAGGAGAGAAACTGTAGAGTTCCTGTCCATAACGAGGAGTTTCCAACTGCTGTGACGTCTCACTTAATATTTCAAACAACAGAAGTGGTGCAGTTGTGTAGTCAGAGCAAAACTAACACCTTAAAGGAACATTCTGGTGGTTTTTGACTATGACTGCACACTATAAATGAGCGCAAATCATTTTAGTTGTGTTTTGATTAATTTCCTTCTTTAAAGGCGGCCGTTAGTTTCAGTACAGATAACTATCTATCTCTCCCAGTGAGCACTGTGTTGTCTTTTGTATTTCTGTTTTAGCAATGCAGCTTAAAGAATACCCTGAATTTGGTTTTATTTTTTGATTACTGGATTAATAGCTTGTTCTAAAAGGAGCAAGTAGAAAACATCTCCCAGTTGCTCGTCTGAACATTGAACGTAGATACTCAGTTTGTTATAATAAAACACAAATCAGATATAAATTTAACGTTTAGTTTTGTATCGGTTGATCAATAGATAATTTCTTTTTAGCTCAACTTGCTTAACAAGAGACAGTTCTGTTCTGGTTGTATTTACTGATTTTAAAGTCTGACTGTCTCTCTCACAATTTCCAGTCTTAATACTAAGTCGAGCTTGTCGCTTCCTGGCTGAAGCTCCTTATTAATGCACAGGTTTGAGAGTGGTATTGGTTATCGAAAGCGAATAATTAAATTTGAACTGTAAGTGCTGTAATATAAAATACATTAGCTGAAATGAACAGAAGTGGCTGCCTAAAAGGAGGGACGTAAATGTATAATTTTAAAGTATGTTTTAAAAAATTATCTGTGAAATCTACACTAGCATAAACTGGTAGTTTGTGAGCTCAACATGAAAAACCACCAGTATATTTCTTTTCCAGGGTGTTTCTCTAATAGGTTTCACCTCTGTGATTGACTTGCTGCAGATGGTGTTTATGTTATTTTGAATTGACACTCACGCAGTGTTCCCCAACAAATATCGAGTACTCTGACTAGTTTTTGAAACTACAAACCAAATGAGCGGTGTGTGAGTTCAGCACGTTACTGTGAGAACTGTTTGTAGCTTATGAATGTTCAAAGTGTTCTTAGCCAGCAACTGAATGGGTTTCTTTTCCACACGGTAAGTGCTGTTCCTTTTTCTCCTCTTCTCAGTCTTTTTCTGTTCTATGGGCATGTCTTGAAATTACCCATAATGCTCAGCCACATAAGCTAACTGATTCTTGTATGGGTCACGGTGTTATCAGGTGAAGACAGTATCATTCAGCATCCAGTTAGTATCGAGATGGAGCATCACAGCTTCTCTGATCTCATGCTTCCGCCTTCCCTTGCGTGTTATCGACACGACTCGAAAAATGCCTACGACATGCTGGTACTTGACCCCCCCGCCCCCCACCCCCTTAGTGTCAGTGTGTCACCTCCACTTCTGCTCAAGCACGCATATTGCTACTGCTTTCAGGTGTTACAAAGGGATATATACCGCATTTTACAGCATATATGCCGTATTAAAATGCCAAACGCTGCCTTATTTTATGTTTCGTTTTGACATTCATCAAGAATCTAGCACTTCATTTTACTTCGGGGCTCGGGGCAGGTTTTGAAGAGTAAAAGCCATTTGTTTACTGAACGTTGTTTTTTTTGTTTGTTTTTTAACTTCTAAAGCTTCGTTATGATATTGTTTAAATCACTGCACAAGTATAAATTGTATGCATACAAATAGAAAACGAGTAGTAACAGTGATTTCCTGTAAGATGCCAAAATAAAAAGAAAAGCCTTCCAACTTAATTCCATGGACCAGATCGATGCACCATAAAGTATTCTGATATGATGCCACTTTTAACAGCATTTGTGGATGTTCTTGCACTACTTAATCTTCAGAACATAACTCTACTGTACCTGTCTGTCTGATATTGGTATAGTTAGATCTACTTTACACCGTACTGCACTTTCTAATTGCTCTGTGATTTAAGCACTTGGCCTGTTTTGACACCTCAACAGAGCTTGAAGCATATAGAAAAAAATAAAATCCAAAATTGTCTCGTCATCTCAGTTCTGCTTTGCGATTACAAACATCCAGTGCATAGATGACTGTAGAGACATTAAATGTGACTTGGCACTTATGCAGCGCAAGAATAAATGTCCTCTTACATGTCTTCCATTTTAAAACGTTTTTTTAATTTAAGTTTAAATTGATTGTATTTTGTCCTTGATTGTTTAGCCGGTGGAGTGTGCTTAAGGTAGTGTGTGAGATTGGAAAGTTTACAATTCGTGATGCAATTCTGTTTCACAAATTTTGTATATTTAATAAAGAATATTTTGTGTTTCTTGCTCACTGTAAGTTTGTTTGCAAATCTTTACTTTGAATGGATTTGTGTCATTTTTGTAGAAGTTATTTTGTAGTAAAACGTGTTCCTTTCTGCATCTGATTCCACGTTGATGAAACATCTGGATTTGTTAAGTTCTTTTTTTCTTTCTCTACTTTTTTAAGCAAAGAGAAATGTACAATATATTCAGGTTATCATCACAGTGTGTTACTTAGAATGATTTGGAAAATATATTTTAATAAAATGTGATTGAAACCCAAACTTTTACAGCAATTTAAGCATCAGATCCAATAGTTTTGTTTTACTGTTGAAGACCTAGATCATAATAACAGTTTTGCAAGGATTTTAGAAATAGTGAGGACGTGAAACAGTTTTATCATATATATGAATAATAATATAATATTATATTTATTGTTGACACATTTCCCAACATGGTGGTATAAAGTTAGAAAGCTTTTAACACTTCCAGTAATGTAAGTGTTCTGGAAAACTAAAGAATCATTACTGATTCATTTCTATACACTATATCAGTATGGGAATAAATATTACATTTAAAATCGATGCTTTGTGAATATTTCACATGTGAAATAATGCACTACATCTGAGTATTATGGTTGGTATTAATATATAGCCTAATGATAATTGTATTTTAAATCTGAATTTACAATGTAAAAACCTGGGATCTGCCTATAATTTTCCTACTAGGTTTTAAGTATACAATACACTATCCAGCAGTACTAAAAGCCCACAGAATCCATGAAGAAAGACCATTACCTCAGCAATGTGGCTTCCTAAATGGAACAAAACACAGACACTACACACATGTTCTGTAGAGAATGAAATCCAGAGGGCTATTATACATTTTGTTTTCACTTCTCCTGACAGAAGTGTTATTTCACGGAACTCTGCTGTGCTTTATATTCATTCATTTATGATGTTTAGTCGTGCTTCTGTTCAACCCCTGCACAGACTTCAGTTGACAGCCACCACTAGGGGGCTATGTTATCCTCTTTAAACACAACCACCTTCCGTCAGTACTTCAACAACTCCTAACAACTCTAGATGTGACGATGTGTCACATTTTAATCTGGACTCAAACTAATGCATGACACAATCTCTGTTACTTTCCCCTCGAAAACAAAGTATGCTCACCTGGGAAGTGTAGTCCGCATTTCAAAAGTTCAAAGAGCACCCTGTCTTGTTAAAGAAGCCTAAAAAACTACATTACCCTTAATGCAACTTGGCCAGCTGACTGTTAGCTGTGCAGCATTGCAGCAACAGCCTCAAAAGTGTGTGTGAGGAGGCGAAACCTCGTGTACATTTGTGTGCATTTGCATTAACATGTCTGAATATCCGACCTTCCAGTACGGCAAGTCTCGTTTCGATCAGGTAACTCTACCAAAGTGCAGCATATGTGCATTTAAGACAGCTCATGTTTAGTGCATGGATTTGATGAGCTCACTTCCTTATACTAGAACTCAAAGCTATAGTTAATAAATAAAACTTTTAATATGTGTTCTTATGTAAATTAAATGTAACTTTAATCCTGGTGCTTTCTGTATTTTGTTATGTATTGGTCAACTTAGACGTGAGGTGAACGTTTACAAGTGAAAGTGGTTAAAGTTTAAAAGCTTGTGGGATCCATGAACGCAACACCAGGCGTTTAATTCTAACATTTTATTTCTAAAATATTTTTAGAGCAGTGGTCGAAACTTCTGGTGCTAATGACATTAAACGAATATTATAATTCTAAAACTGCTATTTCTTCCGTATTTCATCATATTAAGCTTAATTAAGAACATTAATTTGAAACCAAACATAAAGTTCTGATACTATTGTTCTATGGTTCTGATACCTTTGAACGCAGCATCCAGTAAAATTCATCAGTTGTCTTCAACGTTACATCCTCAGCAGCATGTCCTCGGTGAAAATTAGCCAGAGAAAGGTGATTTCTCGGTGGATAATGGCTCAAAAGCAAAAACCCGAGCATATATATAACCGTATAAAGAGAATAACTAATGAAAAACAAGACGAATATCGCACAGGTGAGCTGTTGCTAACTGTTAGCCAACTGGCTACCAACATTGTTAGCATCACAGCTACAATTTGTGATGCTAACTTGAGGTCACCGTTCATTCAGTTGTGCTATTAGCTGTTAAAACGTGCAGTGATGGAAAATAACTTTCTTAATTAGCTACTACTGTCACATTTACTCGAGTAACATGTTTATTTGAAGTACTTCTACTTGGCCTAAGTGTTTCCATACTTTCTACACTTCATTTGTCTGACATCTGTTACAATAACTCTAGTTAACATTCTTCATTTATTACACAAAAATGATTTTCTAATAGGTCCAGACATTATGTGCTTATAAAATATTTAATTTTATTATAAAGTTACTTATCCAAGAGCTGAAATACAGTGTAAAGGATAAGTATGAGCTATTTTCTAGTTTCCTGCATAAATGTATCAAGAAATCTGATGTGATTTTCATATTTCCAGTCATAAATATCAATAAACCCAACAGTTACAGTTTTTATTTATTGAACACACCTTTTACAAGGTTATAGTGGAAAAACTAAGTGAAACAACAGGTTGGACCACCTGTGGCAGCAACAACAAGCAATCATACAAGTGCATCTTGTAGTTGTGGGTCAGACCTGCACAACAAGAGAGACTTTGGACCATTCATCTTAGAGAACTGATGCAGCTCAGCCATATTCCAAGGATGTTCAGAAATATTCAGAAATATTTATTTTATATTTGTGACTTTGGTGAAGATCAGTTCACATTTCATGACCCATTTATGCAGAAAACCAGAACATTGAAAATGGTTCATGATTCATAATTAACAGAAAAACAATTGGCAACTGGTAGTAGTCATTTTTCAGGCAAAACTGCCAAGTACTGCATAATTACTTTACCTACAAAGGGTTTCTTAGGCAAGACCTCCTTACACTTATCCTGCCCTTGCCTTGTACCTTGTATGTAAGTCGCTTTGAGTCTGCCAAATAACTAAATGTTCATTCTGGCAGTCTGTCTGTTGTTTTTTTTTTTTTTTTTTTACCATAAATGATTTAAGCTAGGCTACTGTAAATAATAGCAGCACTTCTCCGTGTAATGTAGCAGATCAATGAGATGTGGATTAATGGGGCTTAATAAATAACATTCATGTTGAAGTACTGTCATGCATGCAAAAAATACTTTAAGCTGCACCTGTCTATTTTTTGGTATTTTAACCAAAAAATATCCATCCATCCTTTATCTCAACCGCTTGTCCTCTCAATGGTTGCGGGGCTGTTTGAGTTTATTCTAGCTATCATTGGGCAAAAGGCAGGGTACACCTGAACAGGTCCGCAGTTAAAAATAATATTAATAATAATGAAATTATATAATTAATTAGTGGTCGAAGGATATTTTTGAACAACTTAATGGCAAGAAAAAGTATGTGGAATTTCATAGTTTTCTACATTCATTCATTCATCTTAAAATGTCATCTGATCTTCATGAAAGTCAGGAGTATTAAAGAATATAATGTGCCTAAAATAATAAAAAAACAAATCTGATCTTTCGTGGCTTCCTCATAGTGCTAGTGCAAAAAGGGAACCCTATACAACTTGTGAAGCTGCTGGTAGCTTTAAAGTGCAGGTAGGTCGGGTCCCCTGTCTTCCACTGCTTTCAAGTATCAGCTCTCATTGGCAAAGTTGGTATGACATTGGTGAATAATTCAATAGAAGAGATTAAATAAAAAAAAAAAATAAAAAAAAGAAAACTATTTCCCCATGCCATGTTTTTACCAACCATCCATATGTTTAGGAAGTCACGAGGCGCAGCAGTGAGTCAGATACCAGATTTTCATCCAAATTAAAAGTGTAATTAAACTCATGTTAGGGAGGGATGAGGATGGGTGGATTTCAAGTCTGCGTGGTGTGTTGCTGTTTCTCCAAAATTATTCCTTATGCTCCGTTATGAATAAATGACTGGAAGGTATTTCTGGCACAGTCATTATAGAAATTAATTGCAAATGGTGTGAGTGTATTCGGGTCTCTAAAAGATGCATATAGAAAACAGTTTGTATGAGGTATTAATGAGGAGGCTCCACCTGGTGTGTTAAAACAGCTGGCACGCTGTAATATCACTGTTTACTGGCCGACAGCTGGAATCTCTCTCTGCTCCAAGTAAAGCAGAATCTGATTTGGTTGCCTATATTTGAGCAAAAATAGACTTACTTTAGCTGTGTTATTGATAAAAAGTATGATTTTCTAAACTTTCTCATCCTAACTCAGATATTGCAGCAATTATATGTTGAAAAGACCACATAATACATCTAATAGCTTTTTACCTGTCTCACTTTAACAATGTTTAGTTAATAATCATTTAGTTTATTTAGTTAAACAAATGGCTGTGTAAGAAAAAAATGAATGTTTTAGTGGACCTTTTTATTTAATGTGTCATTTAAGATAATGTTTCCTTCATCTGTCTCCTTCTTTATATAGAACACATTTTTTGGTCGGTTCAGACACTTTCTGGATGTGATTGACCCCCGCACACTCTTCGTGACAGAGGTACACAATTCTAATAATTTATTTCACACATCTTTACTGAACCATCTTTTGATCTGTGTTTAGTTTGAACAGTTTCTGTTGTCCTGACAGTGATGTGCTTTGCTTTATGGTTGTCCTTCATTTAACATTTTCCCAAAAAAGCAAGATCCACAAAATAACAAAAACTTATTCAGAATTCAGTATTTTCAGTTTTCGTTTGATCTTTATTTAACCTGAGGTTTTACAAAGTCTCTTAGTTTTCTCTCTGCGCTAAAATAGCTGCACAACAATTTTATCTAAAAATTACAGAGCCAACAAATCACTTAATATGTCTAATTGGTGAACATACGTACAGATTCTGTTACTGATAACAAATCTTTGACCTTTTGGTTTCAAGGCTGTTCTCTCTAAATGATGGACTGCTCTGTCCGTCGTAACATTTCTGCAGGTTTTGGCTGTGTTGTGGTAATTTTGCTCATGGAGTCATCAGTGCTCTGGTGCTCTGGGTAATGAAGCTGTTAGCGGGCTCTTTGGTGACAGTAATAGCGGCAGTATCTCCTGGGATGTGACGAGGTGTGGAAAAGTGGGGCAGCTGTGAGGGTGAAGAGGGTGTACACACACATGCACACACGCTGCACCCTACCGGGCCAGGAGTAGCCTCAACTTGCCCTTAATGATGAGACTAGAACAGAGATGGACATGATTTTATGTATAATCACACACACACGTGCACAATCACACTGACACACAGATGGCAAGCTTATTAGAACAAATTGGATCATGTGACCTTGTATGTTTCTCAGTATTAGACAATGATCACACCACAGAAACTCATTTGTCAACTAAAAATTATCATGAAAGTTTTAGTGAAGCATAATTATCACACACTGGGCCGTGTGGCTTCTGAAAACTGACTTAAACTATTAAGGAAAAACTTTCCTTATGTAAGTCACCTTACTTTTTTTTGTTTAAATCAGAAACGGCTGCAGGAGTGCATAAAGCTGCTGAACGGCTTTAAACAGGGAACGCTGCCTCCAGGAGTGACAGATGCTCAGGTAAAGCATTGAATTAAGCTGAAAATCCTATTTAGAATAAGCTAAATAAGTGTGTTTTGGTGAAGTTTTTAATATAAAAACGTTTGTGAAAATGCTCAATTTGTCTCGTGGTGTGTTTATTTTGAAAAGAAAGAGTAGTGTAGCTACTGTACGTGCATGTATCTAAAAACCTATTCAAATTCAGCGCTTGTTTCGTTTTACTATTTAAGAATTTAACTGTATATCCCTATTAGATAAGCCAATAAATACAGTTTTTACATCACTATAGAAATGCATTACAGATTACTTAGTACTTAGAAGACTTAAACTCAATTATCAACAATTAAAGACACTTTCTTTTTATTTTTTTGCATCAGTGATCACCATTAATCATCACGAGTGACTCTGCTCGTTAATTAACCTGTTTTTCCTTCCTTTTCCATCTGCCAATCCTGACAAGTGCACTGTGCAATCTGAGAAAACTCTGTATCTCAAGGCTCCATATGCTGCCTGCTACTGCTTGATTCCAGCAGGTGTGTGTACACGTGCACACACACGTGTACTAAAAGTAGGCATAGGCATGTGCTTCAGTGTAGGATTTTGGTGATTCCTCTCCTGTATGTAAATGCCTGTAAATACATCCTCTTAGATACAGTTAATGTTTAGTTATGATTTATATTTATTATTGACATCGTCTTATCATATAGTTTGATCATGTTTGTGATTAGAGAGAGAAACTCACATCTGAGAGACTGAAAGAGGGAGGGACAAATATATAATCACTACATTGTAGTGATTAGTTCTTAATTTTTTATGTTTTATCTCTTCAGCTTTGGCAATCTCAGAAAATAAAGCAGGTAAGACGTTTTGTACAGGTCTCCATTTAATTAAACACAAACTAACACATACACACTAACTCACCACTATCTTTATCATCTCATTCTATCTTTATCATTGTTCTGGCATGGTGTCAGTGAGTTGGCAAAACCGACACCAGTCTTTTCACTTCAGCTCAACACTTACCTGTTTACATACAACAAAGTGAACAGACATAGAAACACAACATTAAAAAGGCTTTAATGATGAAGTAACTATATTAAATTACAAAAACAGTGTAGAAGGTGGGTAGTATTAACTGTACCGCTAATTAGCAGTAAATAGCAGCATCTGACAGTCGCTGAACTTCAGGTGCAGTTGGTCAAAGTGATAAGAGATTATTTACAGTACTATGGAGACATCCACTGCAACAAAAGTTAGAGTAGTTAGAGTGTTATAAATCTGGTTTTATGGCATATCTAAATAAAGCTTAATTTTAATAAATGAATGAATTATTTAATTAATCTGTGAAATGTAATTCAATGTGTGACTGCCCCCAAATCACACCCAGGATTTACAAGGATTTGAAGCTAATTGCACAAACCACATTCGGGATTGGTCTGGGATGTGTTGGACCATATGTTTAAGTATATTGGGAACATAACCACATCCCTGAATACAATAAAGTGCCACTGAGTCGAGTTTGTTGTGACTACAGAGTGTAAAAAGTCTTTAAAGGGGAATGTAATACAATTGAATTTGAAGTGCAGACATGAGGTGAAGTGCAAAAATAGCACCACCGTTGTTTTCTCTACCTAAATAATATACTGTAGTAGAGGTTTAATTTTAGCTGGTAGCTATTAAATATTTATATTGTCGTTTACTTTTATGCTGTATGGCTGCACCGTGTAGACAAAGCAGTATGAGACTATGATAAACTTCCTACATTCAGACATGATGGCACCCTCATAGGTACTTCGTAAGTTCAACATTGGTTCCATGAGCATCTGGAATAAGCATGATGCCTTCTGTTCCTCTCCAATCAAACAATCTCATCACTATGAGGCAGAACAAGATTTCCATCTGTCTTATCTTATGTCAGACAGGATGCTGCACTGATAGAACCCTACGAACCCTATGTGTATGTGAATACTCATATGTACAGAAAGATTATCCACTTAAAATAAACAGCTAAAAAGCATAAAAAAGGAATGGTGCTGAGTTTCAAATTGTTTACAAATTTAATTCGTCATGTAAAATTAAAGTGAAAGTCTAAGTATGAATTTGTTGTTTCAAGCCAATTGTCTGTTTTTATGTACTCTTTGTTTTTACTGTATTATTTTCCCTTTAGTTATGTAAAATTAATTAATTTACAATAAAACCAAACACCCTTCTCTAAGTCTTTAATCACACAGCAAAACTCTCTTCCTAATTCTCATGAACATTCAGTGCTCATTATCATCTAATTCTAATCATTACGCTCTGCAGGCCATTGTCCACCCTGACACCGGGGAGAAGATTTTCATGCCCTTTCGGATGTCAGGTACAGTAGCTTGGTGTGGAAGTCTTAAGGAAGTGGGATCTAGAGGCTTGTTATGTGGCCCAACATGGAGGCGTTGTTCACCCTGGGAACTGTCATGGCTCAACAGGGCTCTTCGAGTTGTCTCAAGCCTGGAAAAGGTCACACTCAGCTGGACGCTGATTAAAACCTTAAGTTCTTAAGGCCTCACAAGAAGTAAACACAAGAATTTTGTCTCGAAGCACCTTTCTTTGTAGGGAAGCAAATATTACACATATGTGGGAGAGAGAATGAGCAAGGGAGGAAGAAGGGAGGAACAGAAGCAATTAGCATGTAAGGATCAACATACTGTAGTAAATAAGCCGCAGAATCCTGCAGCTATTTAGTTGTATAGATACACAGATGTATGTCAAAGAACTCTTATAAAATAAATATAAATATAAAAGAAATTATATATATTGGAACAATTGGCAGATACGATTTCTAACGTAAATAGATCAGACAGTATGATACGTTAAAAACAAACATTTAGAATTTATTTGATGTTAGTGATAAAAGTAAGTGTGTTTTGCAGGTTTCATCCCGTTTGGAACACCTGTGGTGAGACTTTTCATTTTGGTAATCAGAATTGTAAACGAATGCTACAAAGAAATGTATGTAAAGTGTCGGTTTATGTAGTAAAGTGACTGTTTATGTAGTTTGCTGATTTAAACGTTAACAGTATTGACTCCGGTGGTTTCGTTAAGAATTTTCTTTTTGTACAGGTTGTTGGCCTCCTTCTCCCAAATCAAACTTTGCTATCCACTATATTCTGGCAGGTGAATACCTTTTTCTTAATCTCTTTCTAAATCTCAGATTATTATTTTACTAATTTACTCTGAATTACATTTTTAATATAATCAATTATTATCAGAATATTTTCCAACAAGCTTACCTTCCTCTGACTTCCTCTTTTCAGTGGTTAAACCAGAGTCATAACGCCTGTGTTAACTACTGCAACCGCAATGCGTCCAAGGTAAAAATATCTGAAATAAAGTGACCACGACTCAGTTGTACATATACTGTACTGTTTATACAAACAGTTGTCGGGTGCTGATGCTTTAACATTGTTTTATACATATTTTAATTTTTCTGCTGTCAGCCAGCTCCAGTTTCCAGATTTGTCCAGGGATACCTCGGGGCAGTGACAAGTGCCGTGTCCATTGCTGTGAGTTCCCATATATTCTCTGACTCTATTGATTCCATCACACCACTTTACCTGAGTCCCTTTTTAATTAATCTTGTCACCTCTATTTTCATCAGTGGCAGTCCAATATCCCAGCTTAATAGTGGACTGCTGTCAACTGTGAATAGAACTAGAGGTTTTTCTCCACATAAAACACCTTTAAAATGTTTTGTCATTTTATTTTCAGACACATTTATCTGTCATATATGTCAAATGTTATCCCCTTAGACTTGTTAAGCATTATATCAGCATTAACCCTTAGTGACTGGTCTTCAAAACTCTGTGATCAGTGGAGCATTTTATTTTACCTCTATGTCATCAAAGACTCAGATGTCATAAGATTATTATACATCATAACACACCTGCCTGACACAACACTCAGTGTGGACAGGGGGCTCAAAATGAGCCAATTACCGATCCCTCTAGGTGCTCATCCGGCTGCTGCCCTCAGGCTTTACAGCAGCAACAAGCACAGAAAAAAAAATCATGGGGTGTCTAGAGGGTGGAACGACAGACTGGAAGGAGGACAAGAGCTTTCCAATTAAATGTCTGCTCTGGTGACGATCCCCTGCTGGGCTGGGGAGAACCAGAGGCTGGAGTGGCTTGGTGGTGTGTTGTCAAAGAGCTTATAGCCTTTCGACTACAGCCCTTAAGTGTTTTAAAATACAGTTCACTTATTGAATAGTGTACACACAAAGTCAAGAGTATTTATTGCTTTTCTGCTAAACAATTTATGAACTTGGTTGTTTTAGTGTTGTATAAGGAAGTAGCATTGATTTATTCAATGCATCTGTGTTAAATACAGTTGAATCATTTCACTGTAACACGTGCATCTGGTTTTTAGGTTGGGTTGAATGTGTTACTGCAGAAAGCAAGCCGTTTCAGCCCGACCACCAGGATTTTGGTTCAGCGGTTCATCCCTTTCCCAGCAGTCGGTAAGTTGAAAATGAGTGAGACAGGAGTTAAGGTCAGTTTTGGACTAAAAAGCCCTATTAGAATAAATTGTTTTAAATTTGATCTGCGTTGTAGATTTAGTAAAGCCATTAACTAACTGTCCAGGGAAGGATGGTGTAGTGTTATCCTGTTAAGCCAGGTGAAAGGTAAATGATTCGTGAAGCTTTTTCTAGGCGTTAGACCCTTTATATTTAGTCCAAATCTTGCATATTCAAATGTGCAACATTATTCTAAAAATGTATTTGAACATCTGAATCTGAACAGTATGAACTCAGTCTTATAATTAGTGCTGATAAATGTAGGCTCTACCTTTTGGAACTACTCTTGACAATTAATATTCTATGTATGAGAACCAGTGACTCGATCACGCTTTGTCAGATGTGTGTTGTGCCACAGAACAGATTTTCATGCCACTCTCCCACAAACACACAGTCACACCCAAGGGTATAGACCCGTGTGTCCCAGAATGCCCCAGGCTGCTGCCTTGTAATTAAATTGTTTGCCTGCCCCCTTTCCTTACCATGGCAGTTCTTCTAATTAAATCAACAGGTTTCTACAGTGCAGCCTCTGGTGATTGGCTGCTCGTTAGAACTCTGCTGCCTCAAACAAATTGGATAATTACCCCTAAAGTGGCGTCTATGTCAAGGCCTCATTTACCTTATTTCTGTTTGTTCATTGTTATTGCTGTTGTTGTTTTGGTAGGCCCACATAAAAGGTAATTAAAATGGCTAATTGAAGCGAGCAAATGCAAAGTGGGGTTCGAATTTTCACCCGCTTGATTTGTTTGCTTACTTAAGGCTAGATTTATTTGTAATAACCTAATCAAGCAGCAGCCTGTCATTCATTTAGATTATGAAGATCATAACTGCAGGGAATGGTTTTCTGGCAAAAATGTATAGGGACTATCAGTTTGTTGTCTTTGGAAAATAATTCTCATTATTTCTGATATTTAAGAAGTAATTGCTCAAAAGCTCTTGGATGAATTTCCATGGGTGCACCACTAGTTATTAGATAATAAGAATGTACATCATTGTAATTATTTGAAATAATTACACACTAATGGCACAAATTTAACCATTTAGCTGAACATACCTGGTAATAATCAATTTAAAAAATGTTGTTTATACAATGCTTTTATTGAATTACTAACAGGTTCTTGAAATCTTGATCTATTCTCTGTAGTTTTTGTTATTCCTTGCCAAAATCCCCAAATCTGTCTATTAATTTAATTTAATTTAATTTAATTTAATTAAAAAAAGAAAAACCCTTGTAGGTAAACAGAGCCATTTGCTCAGTCAATTGAATTCCTCTCACAATGAGACCTGCACGCCCTGCAGCCCTTAGTAAAGATAACTGAATGCTGTTGTCTTAAATTAAAAAGGCTTGCAGCACCACCACTAAATTCTCTAAAATGAGTTTTCCTTATTACTATTAGAGTCAAAGAGAAAAGTCCATTTATATTAACATACATTTGTGTTAATTTTGGTTGTCGTGAATACATCACAGGGGAGCAGCGTTGGTGTTTGTTGACCTATCAGTTGTCTTGTTATGCTGTCTGATGCTTGAGTGGAAGTCTAACATACAATGGTGGCATTTTAGTGTTTTGAATTATAACACATGCATGTAAACGCGGTCATGTGTGAACTAATAAAATAATCCAACTTCATTTTCTTCTTTAAAAATATTGTCACATCTTCACAGCAAGTGCAAATGTCTGCAACGTGGTGCTTATGAGACACTCTGAATTGTCGGAGGGCATCAGTGTGCTCGACAATAATGGGAACGTGGTGGGAACATCGAGAGTAGCTGCCAGGCATGTATGTTGCTTAGCTCTACAAATTTAACATATTTAATCTGACTTTATTGGTGGTTAAATGAAGTTTTATTTGTAAATGCAACATAGTTGGAATGGCAGTTCACACATACAGGTACCTACAAGCATGAGCTTAATTTGATTTAATGACTTTCTCTTTTTTTTTTTTTTTTGCTCTTTTATGATTTCTATGACAGGCACTTCTGGAGACGGCCCTGACCAGAGTGGTTCTGCCCATGCCAATTCTGGTGCTTCCTCCCATGATCATGGCTGCTCTGGAAAAGTGAGAAACTCTTCATCTTTTTTGATCAGGCAAAGATTGGTTTGAAAATTAAAAGAGCTTTTTTCTGTGTTTTTAAAATACAACCAGTAAACCAGCTTTTTATGTTTGTGTAAAAAAAGCCTCAATAGATGCACACAAACATTTGTTTCAGCTCATTTAAAACCTGTGTGTTTCCTTTAAAAGGCATTGCATTTCATTTGGTACATATGTTGGTCACAGTAATAAAATAATATGGCATAGTTAATGAACCGTTTCCACCACTGAGATTCAGTGCTGTGTGATAAGATTGTAATGATATCTTAATGATGCAATGTGTTTATATGGACGCCTTGAGATCGATGGCCTAACTGTGCATGCGATGTGGTGAGGAATGCAGCCATCTTTGTAAATCCTTGACAGCACTTGTCCCAACCGCTCCGAGCAGGCGGGCTCAGACAGCACGGCTAGCAGCCCAGGTGTGTTTGGGATTTCTGGCAGCTCAATGACTGAATGAGTACAGAGAGATAGTGTGTTTGTGTGTGTGTGTGTGTGAGAAAAAGAGCAGGGGTCTGTGTGTTTGACTGTGGGTGCAGCTGAGTAGTGCTCAGCTATCCACCACGTCAGCTCACCTTCACTGGCTCTCAATGGAGCAAGAACAAGGGGGCAGAGATGAGTCCCTGGGCGGCCCCTCAATGATGGATTACACTGCTGAGAGCAGATTTAAGGCAATGACAGCTTGTTCTCTTTTTCTGCTTTGGTAATTGTGAGAGGTTTTAGACCTTGTAAGTGTATTGAAAGCATGGATTTATTTTCATTTGATTTTGTGCTTATAGCTGCATCTGTCTGCACTGAGAATGTCGATTTGTAAGGAGTGAGTGAAGTTTTAAAAGCTTCAAAGGTTTATCATGAACAAACTCTTCAATTGCACCTGCTGGCTTTGTAAATGCATTTGACTACCACTTTATTTCTAAAACAAAAATCTTATTTATGCAAAAATAGACTATTTAAAATCAAGTCCATCTAGAAGTACAGCTACCATTATTACTGCTGGGTAAGGATTGTGATTTTTGCATAATCATTCAGTGGCATATTGTTGTATTTGTCTTTGAGACAACACAAGTCACCATGATTATTCAATAATTGGTCTGTTCGTGGCAACAGAGAGATACAGTCAGAGGTTCATGTAAACAGTCAAACTTGAGTAAGACCTCACCCGAAATATGGCCACTGGCCAGATTATTCAGAGCATGTGAACGCAGCCAGGATTGCATGATACAGTGTCATTAATTTTGAATAATATCACTTTTTCACCTGATTGGAAGGTTTTCAAATGTATGTCTGTGCCCAAATCTACCCTCCATCATAACTTGCATATCACATACCTCACAACTTTTCTCCCATTGACTTCTCTTTGTCAGGAAATTCCATCTAAGATGTGTATTTGCACATTTGCGTGTACATGAGTGTGTGTGTGTAGCCTAATTAAACCATGGCAGCCATATGTGTTAATGAGCTCCCTCATTAGGCAGTAGCTCTCCTCGTTAGGGGGAGAGGCGTCGCTGGTGGAGGAGAGATGGAGCGGCTCTTTCTCAAACTCCTGCTGAGTTCACTGTCCCACACACTAAAGAGGGGATTATCCTTCGGAGGGCAGCGAGCTGGGAGGAGAAATATGGGCTGAAATGAGAAAATATATTTGTGGAGATAGAGCTATGAAACATCCTTAAATATATATCTCTTCAAATAGAGCTTTAGTGTTTGATACGAGTGTGTAGGGGATTAGACAAAATAGTTCTGTTACCCAACACAAAACAATTGTCCTAACAGTGTAACTGCTTTTATGTCTCCATCAGAGAAGCAGTAACTCTGGACTGTAAGTAGTGGTTTTCTGGTGTTGAATGTGACACAATGTGTACTTCTATGTGTTTAGAGTGTTTGAAAGTACTCTGCAACAGATTAAACTGAACTGTAAAAGCTTCCTGGACAGAGACCTCACCCACTTCTTTTGGAAGAGACAGTTCGGTAGTAAAATTGAGAATTTTATTGAAACTTAGAGATTACAAGTCTTTTAAGCTTAATGTTCATAAAGAGATGGCTAATCCATATCACTACCTACTTAAAGACTGTGGTTTTTAAATCTCATTAAGACATCATCTTGGGTGTATTACTACATGTCTGGTAAAGTTTATTGAGACTATATCTACCCGATAGGCTGAGCCAGCTATCTCAAGCCAAAGAGGTCCTGCTAACTCCATGTATAGGCATTTATTTCTGCACTGTTAGTCTAATGGTTAATGCACCTGCCATGTAACCTCAGCCTTGGTTCAAATTCGTTAAATTGAGATTTAACATTCTCCTGAGCAGAATATTTCTTGTATATTTACATTTTTCTGTTCCTGTTAAGTGGATAAACTCAAAAGTGTTTCTCTCTCCTGTCTCTCACCAGACTCCCTCTCCTGCAGAGACAGCGGAGGCTCGTTCTGCCTGTCCACAGTCTGGTGTGTCTCGCTGCCTTCAGCCTTGCTCTGCCTCTCGCCATCAGTCTCTTCCCACAGATGTCCACGGTAGGTTCTAAAAGGGATTTGTTTACTCCAACAGAACATTATTTAATAGTGCACAAAAGAGGACTTTTAAAACATTTCAGTTTTTGCTTTGGTTTTCTGCACTGCATCAACTACTAATCAAACCAAAAGGGATTATATTGAGTTTTTATTTACACATTAAGAAATACTGGCAGTTCTATCTAACTGGGTATAGGTTGAACCAGAATTACGTGGCATCAGTTGTGACTATGAGCTGTAAAAAAGACATTAACTAATTTAGTATGTTAAATATCTTAGATTATCACACTGATCCAGTGTTGATCCACGTGTGTTTATTATGATTTTAGTGGCTATTCTAAAACGCAACACTCAGCCCAGGTCTGTATGAATGACTGATGCTGATGACCAGGGTCTCCTGACCTTTTTAACTTTCACCATTGAGCTTAATGAAGGTTCTCTCCTAATGAGGCGTAGCCCTCTGAGATGTAACTTGCTGTGTTATGATCTGCACAGAGCCTCTATTGCCTTCGTTCACTGATGCCATCCAGGCTGTCAGGCTGTGATCTAACTTTAGGCTTATTGCCTCTGTATGTGTGATTTTACTCATTAAATGGCTGCGGTATTATTTTGTTTTTCACTGCGTATCTGCATTGTCTTCTATCTGCCAAATGACTTTCTGACACAAGCCAACCAGCGTTGGCTTTAAAATGTTTAGGATTTAATTACCACTGGAAATAGCTCAGACAGCCATATGGCAAAAAACTTCAGACATATGTGCCGCCAACAGTCCTGTGAAAAACTGCCTCCCGTTCTACGGAGGGGCCTGTTTTTCTCTCACAAGTCCTTTTTGCACTTTCAAAAGGATAGCAGATGAAGAAAAAGAACTCCCCAAAAAGCAACATGAATGCCCCACTCCCCTGGACCCCCCACCTTCTCAATTTGTCCCACTTCCCCATTTCACACCTACCAAGATGTCTGATTAGGATTCTGCCTCCAACTCCAACAGCCATCTGTCTCTGGTTCAAATATTAGGAGATGCAAACCTCAAATTAGACTTTAACCTGCCAAATTGGCTCTTTTTGCACATTAGCAGTAAATACAGAACATTTGAAGCCTTTAAAAATTATTAAGTTACAAATTAAACAGTTTCAAATCTTTAAGTAGCTCATGTAGACTATTATAGATGCACACTCGGTATGTAAACTTCCTATAGTTAATAAATTGTGCCAAATATTTACATTTGCACTCTTGACCTTTTTAATATGCTTTCATTCCCACAGATCAGTGTTGGTGAGCTAGAGCCGGAGATCGCCATGGCAACAGATTGTAAAACTGTGACATACAATAAAGGCCTGTGAGTGATCTCTACTGCCCAACGCATGAAGACAGGACCCACTGCTCATACTGGTTCAGTCAATGAATTATGGTAAAATTTTCTGCATTAGTATTTTCTCATCAGTTTTTCCTGTTTGAGACGAGTTCAGGTTTTCTCAGGTTGTTTTTTTTTTCTTGTGAACCTTTATAATATGAGCAAGTGCCTCTGAGCAGGATTTCCTGTCCCCTTGTAAGGACGCTGACCTCCAGTTTAGAGACCATGTTTGTTGAAATATCAGCTAAATGGGGCAAAAAAGTTGTTTGGTAAAAATATTTCTAATCTATCTGTTAATAGCAGATTTAGTATGAATTAAAGTTTCTAATAATCCCTCTGACCTTATTCGAAATGTATATTGTTTGGTTTTGTCATCCACAGCATTAGCTTGCAAGATTTACCTCCACCTCTCTGGTTGTGTATTTACTCATCATGCACTACTTTATTATAGTCAAGCTAAATCATGAGTAAGAATATTTTCAAGTCAGTAAGTAAGGAGATCGTGTGGATATTTTCTTCTACTAATGCTGCACAGTTTTCTGTCTTTGTGTACATTCTAGCTCTTGATTTATATAAACTTCCTGTCGTCAAGTGTTATCATTTGTCAAGATCTGCGTGATTAGTATATTTGCAAGGTTGCCGAGGGAACACAGCATGGTAGGCTGCAATAATTCAACAAGAAGCCACATGCAGGATCAGTGGTGGAGGCTGGGCGTAAGCTATGGCGCATAATTCAGGTGAGACAAATATAAATAAAACTGCACTCATAAAAACAGGCTGTGGATTACGTACATAGATCTGGTTTGTGCTTTATTTTTCATTTCTCAATTTTTATGGCATCTTAAGTAGTTGTGAGTATCGTGCTCATGTTATCTGAACATTTCTGATTTCAACAGTTTAGTTTACAAGTTTAAATACTAACCCATTAAAAATATATACAGTGTAAAATGATTCATATTCTGAGCGATTGTATTGCAATTGTTAATAAACCAAAAATGTGAATTGTATGCAGAGATCTCAAATTATGTTATTTCACTTATGAATTTGTGTAATTATTTAAAGAATGATCATTAATTAAGTTGTGTCATTTATGATTCAGTGTGTTTACTGCTGCCTGACTGAAGCTGATGCAATGTGACAACTGTGACAACACTGCATGATTTATCACTCAACATGCAATTTTACAATAAAACACATCATTTGTAGTGTTAGATGAGAAAACAGAAGGCTTCAGACATGCCACGGAAAACAAGTCATCAAACGCTGATTGAAGCAGTTCGGTTTTTAAACAACGATGGAGCAGCACTGGTCTCTCAGCTGCTTCTCCCAGCTCGCAGCACTCCACACCTCCAGAGAGAGTCTTGTTTTCATGGCAGATTCCTGCTCTTATCCTGAGCTCTCCTCTGTGCTGATTCAGGCACCGGGAGACGTGTTGTTTAGGGAGATGGGCGTGATTTTTCCAATTAATTGTTTTCCTAACAGACAACTGAGAGACGCAGCTCTCATTAATTGTGCTGGCCTTTCAACTAATCGAGATGTAGATGGCTGAAGCCTCACCTGTTTTTTAAGAAGACAGCTACTGTATAGAGCTTTGCATGTCAGGCTGAATAACATATTAGTTAAAGTCCACCACTGATGATGTTTATTTAGTTAATGAGGAATGTTGGATCTCCTTTAACATGTATTTGCACCTGCAGTGAGTGTAGGATATCCTGAAAACTAAAAACAAGGCAACTGGGCCCCCCATTGCAACTGCAGGTGCCTGACATATTGTGCAGCTTTCTAAAAAGGTGAGACTACTGCAGTGTGTTTTACTTTTCTGCCTCCCCTCTTTTCTCTGCTGTCTCCCCGTCTCTTAGCTTACAAAACAAGACATCAGGGTCAACCATCAGGGCTCATCTCTGAAGCCTCAGGGTCATTAGGAGGAGAGTCCTTCCGTTTCTTTTGACAGGTGATTACTGAGGCGTTTTGGTGAAAGAGCTGCAGCACAATAGTGACTAGTTTCCATCTTTTTTTTTCTTTATACCCTCTGGATGGGAATAATTTCAGTCCCCCTTCTGTTGGAATTTAAAACTAATAGGTATCACACCTGACACCTGTGTTATTGCCCTTCAACATTCCTGTCAGCTTAGTCCTCCAAAGAGGTTTCGATGTATTTTTTTGGGATGTATTCAACATTTTCTGGAGAGATACTTTTCAGTTTTAGTTCATAAACAAACTGAAAACCTTTCTTTAGTTGAACAGTCCACCATTTCATCTGTAATGGAGGTTTGAGTTTCATTCGCAGCATGTTTCACAGTGATTTGCACAGGCACCTTGAGGCAGAGGGGAGCAGATGAATGAATCCTGCATTTGTAATAACTGGTTAACAATTAAAAAGAAATCCTAGAATTATATGAAAACATTACATTTTCCATGAGAGAAATAATTTAAGTTTTTATTTCTAAAACATCTTTTTGTAATTACATGTTCTGTTGAAAAGTATGATCTTATATATGTTTTATACAACACACTGTGCTTGATGAGATCGGCAGACATTTAACAAATGGAGATATCATCCATAACCCCACAGTGACAAATGGCATGGGAGAAGAGGCACACAGCTGTGAACTTGCTTTTATTATGTGGTGCAATTCGCCCCTAACGCCAGAGGTCTGTGCAGCTTCTCGTCTGTCCAAAAGTCATGCACAGCTGGCCATGAATCGCCTTTCGAGGGAATTGTCAGTAAGAAGCATAGCAGAGCACTGGAATGGCTTTCAAGTCACCAAAGTTGAAATAAAATCATGCAGGAAGTGGAAGGTCTTCTTTGACACAAGGTTCATTTCCTGTTTTAATCTTCTTGCCTGTTCTCAGCACGCTCTCCGACTCGCTGGGGGGAAATAAAAGTGTGCAACAGCCCATTCTCCTCATTTAGGAGAATTTGAAATGGTACACAGGTGGTGGAGAGGGTTGGGTGAAGAATAGGGTGTTAATGACCTAAGCAGGAGGTAAAAACAGCTTTAATGAAACAAGTAATCTCTTTCAAAAACAATCTGTATCAGTGACCTATGTACAGTTAAAAAAAAAAAAACACACACACACTGATAGAGGTTGATGTTGTTTCTCTTCGTCTTTGGCTGTCGCACCAAAGGATCTCTCCTCCTTCAGAAGGGATGTCATTAAATAAGCAATTTTTTCCAGTGTCATTGAGTGAAGCACCTCAATGAACAGATGTGTGGTGATCACATTTAGTCTGTGCGCTTTCTCTAATGTGTCTAATTATACTCAATAATAATAATACATAATAAATAGTGTTGGTCCTCTGATGCGTCAGTTGGGGACATGGGGTTTAGGGTAGCATTGTCGATTGTGGTTTTAATCCTCTGAGGTCACGTCGATGTCCTCAGAGCTGGCCTGCTTGGTGGCGATGCGCCATCTGTTGATGTGATGGCTTCCCTTCTTCTTCTGTTGGCTCTCTGGTCCTTCTTCCTCCAGCTTCTGTCGCTTGTACTTGGTTCGCCTATTCTGAAACCACACCTTCACCTGGACAGAAAAAGAAACGGGTTTAGTGATGATGCCTTCTTAAGCAGACCAGAGTTTCTTTTCATAGAGGGGTCATATTTATGATTTAAATATAAATAATGTCCAGTCAGGGCTGCAACTGTTTTCATTATGTATTAGTTTTCTATCAGGTAATTAATTTCTTAGTCTATAAAATGTCAGTCTGATGTGATTTCTTTATGTCTTCTCTCTGATCAAAAGTCAAAACAATGTTATGAAACAAGCAGATTTTCACATTTACCTGGCTGGAATATTATTGTGTTTTTATTAAAAAATGAATTAACTGCTTATTCAAATAGTTGTAAATTAATTTAAACCTTAAAGGTGATTGTCCTTCAGTGAAATCTTAAAATCTCTGTCCTTCAGTGTAACAATTAAAAATAAAATGATTAATGACTTTGACAGTTTTTTTGTGAAATAAAAGAATTTGAACCTATTAATATGATGCACATTGTTATATAACTGTCATAGTGCATAATATATTATAATCATACATCCAATGTAAAGTAATCTCTCAGAAAATCATTTCCTTCATTACCAACATGGTAATAATGATAAAGAATTATCTGAAGATGAAAATGATTTTAATAAACAGCTCATCTATAACCAACGCAAATCTAAAACAAAACATTTCAAAGTGATTCTTCAGATATTATCAGTATCAATAATCGTTCATAATAGATAGTAAAATGAAATCATGCTTATTTTTTAAATTGTGCTCAAGTAACTGGAATAAAATCAGCCTATTAAATAGCGTTTAAACTCGTTATTTAGACTGAAATAATCAATTTTCATTTAATTTCCAGATTTGTTTGGTGTCATTTATGTGTTGGCTTTATTTGAACATATTTAACCTCGTTTCATAATATTCCTCGTTCCTTCATAATTATAAAAGTAGGAAAGGTTGGGTCAGTTTTCTCAGAGTGGATTTATTCCCGTGGTTTTGGTTTTCGTATTATATATTTTTATATTTACTCACTGCTCGTCCAAAAACAGTCGCACTCTGATATTTCGTCTCGTTTCGCCTTTTTTCAGGACGCAAACATTCAGCGTGACTTTTGTCGATGAGCTTCTGCTGCGTCTCAACATTTATTCCAGAGTTGCTTGAATTTTTCGCCAAGCTCTTGTTTTGATGATGGTGAGTCGGACGCTGCACAAAGTCTCCTCCAGCACATCCCAGAGATTCTCAATGGGGTTAAGGTCCGGACTCTGTGGGGTTAAGGTCCGGACTCTGTGGGGTTAAGGTCTGGACCCTGTGATCCGCCTGCTCCCTGAACCACTCCTCCAGCCTGATGAATCCTGGTCTTGTCATCTTGGAATATGTCCGTGTCATCAGGGAAGAGAAACTCCATCGATGTAATAACCTGGTCCTTCAGTATATTCAGGTAGTCAGCTGACCTCATTCTTAGGACTCATAACGTTGCTGAACTTGACCTGACCAACTGCAGCAACCCCAGATCATAGCACTGCCCCCACATGCCTGTACAGTAGACACTAGACATGATGGGTGCATCACTTCACTCTGGAACAGGGTCAATCTGGACTCATCAGACCACATGACCTTCTTCCATTGGACAGTTCTTAACTAGTTTTAGTAGTTTCATGATGTTTTCTTTGATTCATTCCAATAATTTCACCCTTTCTGAAACAGATTAACATCTTTTCCAGGACCACAGGATAAGAAGCTGCTCACTGCATCAGTTCGGGTTAAATAACTTGTTGGTAGCTGAAACATATTCATCCATGTAGTAATTATATTAGTTAAATCCAGGTGGTGACTTTTTTTAAGACGGGCTTTTTATATATAATTATATGATTTTTGTTTCGCAGTAATGAATTTCGTTTTTATCTTTTTAGAAAGTAAAAGAATAAGAACAGATTCTGCAGCTTGACGTTAGTTCACTCACCTGTGTTTCAGATAAACTCAGGCTGTTTGCCAGCTGCTTCCTCTCGGCTCCTACGACGTAGTGGTTCTTCTCGAAGGCTCGTTCCAGACGGAGCAGCTGGGACGGGGAGAAGGCCGTCCGGATGCGTTTGGGTTTCCTGGCGAAGGGACCGTGGAGGAGCAGGCTGTCCTGGGACACGTCGTTACCTGACACGGAGAGACGTCAACTGAGAAGGTTATTATTATTATTATTATTATTATTATTATTTATTATTATTATTATTATTATTATTATTATTATTATTATTATTATTATTATTGTTGTTGTTGTTGTTGTTATTATATTAACCTGCTGTGTTGGGTGAAGTTGTTGAACTAAACCGCTCTTCATCCACCCAATTAAATTAATCAAACATAAAACATATGAAAACTTGTTTTTTGCAGAAAATAAGCACCAAACAATATTATGATAAATTAGCTGCATGTTCAGAAGGAGGATAAAGGCCTAGTAGAATAAACAGACTGAACTGAAACCAGCCTAAAGCAAATAAAGATAAAACGTGTGATAGCGTGAAGGAAATGAGGCCTTTTTATCCCGGTTATTTACTGTGTATATGTTTCATTAGCTGAGAACCTCGATTCTATTCTGTTTATTTATGACAAACAACAACTGTCTGTTTTTCTACGAATATTTTTATATTATTATCATATATTCTCTTTATTATCTTTAACGTTTTTTACGCGTTTTGTTCATTTGCATCATTTCGTCTTTAATACAAACATAACCTTCATTTTCTGTCTTTACTTTTATGAATGCTAAATAAAGAATAATAAAAATAGACAAAGCATGTTGCTGACATACAGTCGTCCTAAAGCAGATTTAATGGGTAATAGTTGATCCACGGTGGCGCTGAAGTTCGTCTGGTAAATGAATCACTGCAGGCTGCGTTTCTCTTCTTCCCTTTCTATTCCTATTATACTGAAATGATTATCCTGGCCTTATTCTGTTCTGCCTCTGTAGCTTAGCTGTAACAGGCTTTCTGTCGTGAAAAGCCTGACCAAAGGCGAGCTTTCTTGTTTGGGGAAGAAAATCTACATCAGCTTATCTTTTCCAGGCTGTGGCTGCAGGGCGAGTGAGAGTGGAAATAGGAGAGCAGCCCGACAGCCTGCTGCAGAGCCCGAGTCGTTTATGTTATCTGGAGCTGCAGGTTATTGTTCAGCTGAGACATATTTCAGTGTTGACAGCCTCGTCGTGTTCGCAGTGTCGTGTCCGACATGTGTCTAAAACTTCTCACTGGAGCGCTGTGAATGTGAAGTAAAAGCTGTGTCTCCGCTTCATTTACCTTGGAATCTGTGTCCGAAAAACCTGTTCCGTAGGACCCAGGGGTAGAAGTTCAGCGGGTCTCGGTGTTGAGTCCCGAAGAAGTGCGGATGCTGTAGGTGGGAGCCTGCGAGCTGGTGAGGGGCCACGGTGAGGGAGTGGTGGTTCACCGTCTCTGGGAACACCAGATCTGGACTCTGGTACAGGGACCTGGCCGGCGGAGCCTGGTAACCGTTCATTAAGGCATCTGTCGTCGGGTTGGAGTAAGTTAAGGCCGTGGGACAGATGGGTTCCTCTGCTGTCAGAGGATTCTCTTTGGCGACCAGAGACTCGATGGTGAAGCAGCGTTTGCCTGCAGACGAAAACATCATCTCGTGATAAAAATGGAAACCAGTAACTAAAGAAAGAGATCAGTCTTCCTCCTTCCTCTTGCTGGAGAAGAGAGTTCCCCCCTCAAAGATGCATGGTGATCAGAGATGGAGGGTCTGTGGAGGATTTGCGTGTCCAGTGGAGGTGCTGCTGCAGAACTCAACAGTGCAGCAAATTGCTCTGATCCATGGAGTCTGTGCCCACTAGGAGGGTTTCTGTGCACAAGTGCGCGCTAAGTAAAGTGCCTCCAACCTTCAGCGCGGCTTGACGCTGCGCAGGAAGAGAGCTGATTGGACCACAGCACCTGCCAATAGGTCCCCTCAAGTACCTGCTGCATAGATCACACAAAGCCGAGCAGCTTAGTTACAGAGACACGGCGAGAAAACGTCCGCTTCGATTAATGGCTCATTGTGTGTTCGGCCTTAATATCTTGTTTTCATAAGGGAAAACGTCCACGGTGGGGGTGAGGAAGTCCACTCGTTTAGTTCTAGTGCAGCAGTTTTCTGGTGGAGTCAAATATTTAAAGCCTGTAAAGAAATGAAGTTGTTTAAAAAATCCCTCCTGCGCTTTACGCGCTGCGTAATTCTCATTAAAGCTTTAATACAATTCACCGTCGACCTATAACATTAACAAGTGTCATTTAGTGTGTTACCAATTAGACCTGCGTGCGTTTCACGGATTATTGCGAACTAGAAAGACAACAGGGAGGTTTGTGAGGAGGTCGAGTCATTTCATTTATTTCCGCGTGGTTGTTCTTTAGTATTTTAACCTGTGAAGTTTTGTTTGTGGTGAAAACAAGTCATAAAGAAATATATTCATGTATGTATATTTATTAGTAGGTTCTGTTAAAGCTGAGTATCATCCAGGTGAATTATTTATCTTTTAAAACAGTGTCAACTTTCTCTTTTTTACATTTTCCTTTTTCTTTTATGTTTAATTTTTTTTCTATTATTATAATATTTTTATTATTCTCAACTCGTATCTGCAGCCTTATAACAAATTCTATAATAATAATAATAATAATAATAATAATAATAATAATAATAATAATAATAATAATAATAATAATATCATTGTTGACAAGAGACCCAGTGAAATAAATAAAATCTGTCTTGTCTGATGGACTGTATTCTGTTCTTTTCTTTCTCCACATGTAATTTAGTCCGTTTGTTATTTAAAAGCCAAACCACAGATTTGAAGTGGAGTTTCGATTCTTTCAGGATTTCAGTTTCTATGTAGATAAATAAATTCGTTCCGCTGACATCTAGAGAGAAACTGCTCTCATGCTGACTTTTAAGAAAACGGGGCTCAATTAGTTTTTCTTAGAGAACAATTTAGCAGCATGAAGTCGTACAGCAGAGAACAACAGTCAGGAGGCTGCGCGTAAAAGTCAGTGGAGCTCCGCGGCTGCTTTATCCCTCGGCGCTCAGCTTCCACGGCGAGTTAATAATTATCCTGTTAATGCGCTCGTTTGACTGGAGGTTGCATTAGAAAATCATTACCGATGGAAATTATGAGGTAAAACAAGTTGTTGATTAGGTGTTTAGAGCTAAAGGCTCCTAAAGACGGCAGTAGGTTCTGTGAATGAGCCATCTTTTCCCGCCAGTGTAACTTCATTTGGTCATCACTTGAAGGATTACACTATCATTTTCATCTGGGTGACTCAGAATCCCTTAGTACAGTTTTCTTGGGAAGCATCTTTGATCTGATCATGAGAATTACTATTGAATTAAACGGAGCAATAAACTGTTAATGAGCTTTTTAATGCATGTTCGTGTCTATTAATACTGACGAATTGTACAGAGTGACATCAATTAAACAGCAAAGCTCTGCACACGTGTTCTGCTACAAACCTCAATATGTTCTGTTTAAAATGTGTTTTATTAGTCACCACATGAAGGAATAACGCACAGTTGGTAACATACGAGGCCTTTAGCAGAGAAACAAGGAGCGTGTTCCGGACTCACTGAACTCTTCATTGAAGGATTTTATATTTAAACCTCTTTCTACCCTGACGCTGCTGCAGCAGCAGGAACTTGAGGGCTGATGGAGCCGGTTGAGTTTAATGATGAAACCCTGTGGGCCTTTACGCACTGACCCCGATCGCTGCTGGTTAATAGATGATCAAATCGCTCTGCATTAACGAAAACAAAGCGGAGCAGTCTAGCGTTGTTCCGTACCCGCTGTTGATCTTCCCCGAGGCTGAGGAGGGAAGTTCCTGACTCTGACCAAAGTGATCTTCAACCGAGAAACCGAGCGGTGTGTTAGCTTTTAATGGAAACAGTGAAATCCCATTTGATGGTTTATTATTCCAAATGCAGCTCATGCTTGGGCTGGATGCGTAAAACTTGTGGCTGGACGTGACCTTGATGTTGTGTACATTTGGGTTATTTAATATCTAGAACATTACTATGAAATAGAAATAAAGCAGATAATGTTTAAATGGGTTTTTTGACCTATATGGTTCAAACTGGATATCATAAAAACGTTGTCAGATTACATATTAATTTAGGATTAGACCACTACAGTATGGGAAAACTCGGTCAGTTGTGACACAGGTTACACATCGGCCCACTGAGCTCTGAGAGAGGAACAGCAGCTCCTCCAGTTCCTGTTTCACTGGAAATGTTCCTTCTTATTTTAGGTGTTCCACCACTGCAGTAATGTGCCACTCTTCTGTGTCATCAATTAACTAATTACCTAACGTTTTAATTAACTTTTCCTAAAGTGTTAAATCACACAAAGTGACAGAAACAGACTTCATTAATATCGAGGTTATAATTAACTTTCAGATGTGAGAAATCAATTCTAAACATTGAGTTAAATTCAGTCCACTAGAATAATTTCTACTGAGTCCGGTAACATGTACTTACAGTTTATTGAGCTGCTGATCAAACATGTTTAACTACACCAGTGTCTCAGTGTAAGAATGGAAGTGTTTGTTTTAGCTGCAAGAAGCTGGAACACAGAACAGAGAAGGTACGATTGAAGATAAGTGGTGCCCCCCAGTGGGCTCTGTCTGAACAAGAGCAAGAACATAATGAGATCGTTTTTTACACTTTCTTCCCACAATAAAGACATTTATAACTTTAATATAGGATCTACAGGGTTGTTGTCACCTCACCATCACATCTCATGAAGGACTGTTTGAACCCAGCTCTGCTCATAGTGATGAAGTTGTTCCATGTTTAGTGATGTAGATCCGTCTCAAGTGGGAAATATGCAGCATCGTGTTATGTTTTGACATTTGCTATCTAGACCTTGTGCCAGTTTCTAACTCGTCAGATCTCTTAAACCTCTTGTAGCTGCTGAAGTGTTGTTTCGTATTTCAATGCTGCCATCCAGCGGCCGAACTGCACGACGCAGGACACGATCACAGCATCAGACGTGATGATTCTGCAGTTTGAGTCCTGGTCTGTGACAAGTCTCAGTCAGCTGTTTCTGGACAAAAGACTAGTGGCTATTATTACCCTGGTTAGACATCATTAATAAAGCTGTGAAGTTAGTAACAGACATGTTAATAGGCGTCAAGCTGTTTGTCTTACAATTAGAAAAGGACTGAACACGTCAACAAACAGACATGTTTGGCAGACATAAACACTAGAATAAAAATATTACACTGTTTATCAGCTGGCAGTGTTTTCCTGTTCATCTTTTTCTACCCATCTCTCCACTATGTTGATTAAAACCACCAGCTGAAGCTCAGGGTTTCACTCTCACCTCGCGTTCATTAATAAACTAATTGGCCATTTTGTTTCGCATTAGCGTTGTGTGTTCAGCTAATCTATCCCACTTAAATACTTGGAAATTTTCACCCCATGATAAAGAGATGGGAAAAGTAGCACATCGCTGCGTTTGTGCCACCTGCATGAGAAGTGGAGTCGCTTAACCACCTGTACAGACTCCGCTCCTCCACCGGCTCCCCTCCTTAGCATAAACAAACATCCCACTTTTAACAAGGTCACGAGAAAAATGACTGGACGTGTCCATAACCAGAACAGGTATACATCACGGTAAGAGGATCCAAAATAGTATAGTACTAATTTGAAAGTTACTGCAGCTGTTAAGTGCTTGAATATTTGGGGGATAAAATTGGATAAACATAATAAATACTAAGCATCATAGATTATAGATTCCAGTCATCGCGAGAGCTGTATAGAAATACGAGAAAATCCAAACCTCTTCGTTTGAAGCCGTGGCTGTATAGTGCGTAAATACGCACGTTTGGAATAACGTTGGAACCAACTGGTTTTATAACCAGATCCACGTCCAATCCGTCTAAACTGCTTCATACACTGTCCCTCCAAAAATAATAATAATAAATTCACACACTCTAATATTTCCTTAGACCACCTTTAGCCTTGATTACAGCGCACATTCACCGTGGCATCGTTTCAATAAGCTTCTGCCACGACACATTTATTCCAGAGTTGCATTGATTTTTAAGATCTTGTTTTAAGGATGGGAAAATCAGACTGCTGCACAAAGTCTGTCATCTTGGAATATGTCCGTGTCATCAGGGAAGAAAAAATCCACTAATGGAATAACCTGGTCCTTCAGTATATTCAGGTAGTCAGCTGACCTCATTCTTTGGACTCATAACGTTGATGCAAACTTAGACCTGGCCAACTGCAGCAACCCCAGATCATAGCACTGCCCCCACAGGCTTTTACAGTAGGCACTAGACATGATGGGTGCTTCACTTCACCCTCCTCTCTTCTTACTGTGTCTAACGACATGAGAAGCTAAATAACTTGTTGTCATTTAAAAATAATCATCCGTGCAGTATTTATCCAGTAGGAGACTCTTGTCTATTTCCTTGGTTAAATCCAGGTGGTGATTTTTTATTTTTGGTCACTAGTTTCGTGCTGCTCTCTCTGGTGTCAGAAGTCATTGTGCATCTCAAACGCGGCCTTTTCACGAACAGACAAAGGGCGGTTTCGACTTCAAACGTTTGTAATGAAAGCTAATGACTATTAGATGGAGTACATGGGCCCTGGTCTCTGCAAATAAAATGCAAAGCAGGACTTTATTTTACAATCGACTACCCTAAAAAACGCGCGTTGGTCAAATGAAGTCCACTCTCCCCATTGGAGCTGGAGGTTGTTGGTGTCCATGAGAACTTTCACACCTTCTCAGAGCTGCATTATTACTGTGACGGTGAAGACCGACGACTTGAAGGGAGGAGAGAAGACGCACAAAACATCCATCTACATCTAGTAGAAGTGAGTTTCTGGGAAAAAAAACAACCATTAAAACAACCATCACTTGATTCTCTTAATTAGTAGAATTTATATTTTAAATCTGGTTTACTTATATAAAATATATGTACACACAATCCACTGCACTCTGCTTGGTTATCACCAACCCATCCTTCCTTATAAACCTGTAAACAGGTTAAATACAAAATGCAAAAACAAACCAAATGACTAGATGTAAATGTAAACCCTTCAACCGAATTCAAATAACTGCGATTGTAATAGTTATTTTCTCTGTTTTCTCTTTAAATTGAATGTGATATTAATTCTTACATTTTTAACAGATGTTTGGTTGTGACCCATGTGTGGTGTTTGCAGACCTCCGGACACCCATCTCCACTCAACAGTAGACTATCATGTAAGAAAAATAAAAGCTGGACATCTGCACACAGGATCTGAAATAAAGACTAATCTGGAAAAAACATAGTCTAATTAATGAATTGATTAATATTTTACTACAACTACACATCAAGTCAGCACAGATGAAGTACCTAACTGCTGTGTACTTATTGAGCTCAGACTTTAAAGTGTAAAAGAAGTTGACAGCAGCAGCAGGTCAGAAGATAAATGAAGCTGCAACAGTTTTCAGAAGGAGCTTCAGTTCAGTTCAGTTCAGTTCAGTTCAGTTCAGTTCAGTTCAGTTCAGTTCAGTTCCGTTCCGTTCAGTTCCGTTCCGTTCCGTTCCGAGAGTCTTAGAAAACCAGCCTGCGTTCACATGTTTCCAGCCGTTAAGGTGCCCTGTGCTAATTGGGACGAGGTGGCCAGTGACCCCCCTCTCCTCTTCCCAGGACTCTCCGGGTCACCACAGTCCTCTGGCTGTTTTTCTCTGTTCCTCAATGGGATTACGTGGAGCTGTGGAGAAGGGGGGGCTGATTCCCAGTTGATCACATCAGAAATGTCTCTCTGGGGTTTTTACACAAATTGTGCTCCTTCAGAGACGCTCAGCCGTAATCAGACTGAGCTGGGACACCAGGAGAGACCAGGCAGGGGGTGACGGACAAGAGACACAGAAAGAGATCAACTCTGTTACTGTTTATTAAACTTGTCTTGGATACTGTTACCAACTGCTGTTCACCGCTTTGAGAGACTTTACAAGGTGATGAGTTCATTGTGGAATCCGTGAGATAAAAAAACGTATTAGTAAAAAGCAGGAAAATCAAAGTTACTCTGTTCTTCTTCACGTTACAGCTGTTTGTTTTTATCTGACTCAGTGAATTTGTAGAAATGTTGGAAACATGGTTGAGCTGGTTTAGTTAAAGCTCAGAGTGTAAGAAGCAGCAGGTTGAGCTTTATTGTTACGGTTGTGTTTAGGTGTAGACCTGTTTATAGAAGCTTTAGTTATAGAAGAAGCTTGTTGCTCGGCTCCATCCAGTTTATCTGGACTTTTATTTTGACATTTACACAAATACAGTTTCCCTACAGCACAGCATCATGACATTGTGCTATTGTCACTTTGTATAGAGACTATAAAATAATGAGACTATGATTGACATTATTTTCTGTGACCCTACATGAGCATGTTTAGGTTTTTACTTCAATTTGTTTTCACGCTCGTGTTGTGGTTTCTGCAAAATGCAACAGACACATATTAATTTACATCTTCATTCATTATCAGCTCTTCTGTCTCATCTTAATGTAAGAAAGTGGTTTTTATATAAAAACCCATTGGAATTTGTATATACATTTATTTAAGTACTGCTGTTAAGTACAATATAGAATCCCTTCTACCACCTCTACCCAACTTCACTGATCCAACTACATTAACATTAAGTTTTACACAAAATGTCATTGTTTTGAGAAGTAGTTCAAATATGTTCCACCTGCTGGATTCCTACTTTGTTTATAAGTCTTCTGTGGACTAAATGAAGGACTTTTACACCATTGTTGCTACTTTTACTCATGAAAAGGATGTTTTACTTAAGGATACTTTTAAAGAAAGATTAAACAGATGGGACCCACAGCTCTGTGTTCCCATCAGCCCTCTTTGTTTAATAAGACCAGTATCCACAGGACAGGACTTTCAGGTTGACCACCCCAATTAGCTGCTCTGATGGACTCATTTGCTACATCCCAATCCTTTCTACACGCTGTCTTCTCTCATGATTTATCCCTCATGTCTGCCAGGCAGGCTTCAGCAGACAGCATGAGTCCCTTTCCGCCTAGATGGAAAGACTTTGAGATTGAATGGAGCAGAGATGGGACACCTGCTGGCAGTGGGTGGGCGTGTGGGAGCCCAGTTCATTGAGAAGCAGTGAGAACAGGCATATTGACCGTTTAAAGAGATTAAACAGTGAGACTCAGCTCTCTAGCCCTGAGACAGACTGACCCCTACCACCCCAGGTTACAGATATCCCAGCTAATCCCTGAGTGGGTTATTTATTTGCTTAGCTTAAATCAGAGGGGAACTCAAATCTGTCCCAGACTTAACGTTAGATCAAACCCAGGAGGAAATGTCCTAACATGACTCCATCATTGTCAAACTGGGCAGATTGAGATGAGCAGAGCAATAAGGAGAGGTCAAAGGTGAACAGTGATTATTTGATGGAGAGGTGGCTTAATTCTGGGTTTTTGGAACTAATTTGCTGCAAAACATTATTAGAGCAGAGGAATAAAAGAATTGTCACATGGAACAGTGCGATGTCACCTTTATATATGTCTCTAAAAGCCAGTGTAGAAATAAAGGACAGACACGTTTCCCTTAATGTCATAAAATATATTTCTGAATATTTCATTCAAATGTTTAAAACTGGACACATGAAGTGAACTCATCAAAGAGCCATAAATGCAGGAAATTAAATATATGACTATACATCTATTAAATATTCTTAGCTGGAGAGACAGGTCTCCTTTCTCAGCAGTATGTACAAAAGTCTTTTATTTCCAGTCAGTCCACTGGTGTTGGGTTAACAGTGGTCAGTGAAGTCATCAGACACGTCAATGTCCACGTCTGAATCGGAGAACTCCTCGTCGCCTTCATCTGCGTGGCCTTGAGATCCAGGACTTTTCGGTGGAGCAGCCAGGCCCAGTTTGGCCAGTTTGGCCTGCTGCTGCTCCAGACTCTGTTTGCGCCACTTGATTCGTCGATTCTGGAACCAGACTTTGACCTGGAAAAATGTGGATGCACGTTAGAAACTGTCTCATAAAATGAACATAATACCAACTCTGACTTGAAATATCTAAAATCCAGGGTCTGAAACATTTTCTATTTACCTGAGCTTCTGTGAGTTGTAGAGCGGAGGCCAGGAGGAACCTCTCTGATCCGACCATGTACTGCTGTCTTGCAAACTCCTTCTCCAACCGGGACAGCTGCTCGCTGGTGAAACTGGTGCGCATCCTTTTCGACTTCCCACCTTTGGTTTTGAAAGAATGCAGGTCTGCGTTGACTTTGGATAGAGAAGCTGCAAAGAGGAAATATGGCATTTAGTCATTCTGTCATGTGAACATGGTTTGGGTTCTGACATTCACACTGAAAGTTCCTGTGAATTTTAGCAGAAACTCAATTTACCTTGTGTATAAAAGGCTCCACGACATGATGACTGGTAGGTGAAAGGAGGGCAGCAGTAGACTGAATATCCAGGTTGCGTGTGGACAGCAGAGTGCAACATGTTTGGAGAGTAGACATAAGGTGCTGGTGCTATCGGTAAGCCTACGTGTCCGGTGAGAGGCACAACTGTGGTTGCAGGTTGATATTTCACTCCACTCTGAGTAGAACTCGTCCGGTTGCTCGTTGTATCTTCCGGTTTGGCGAGCAAAGCATCAATAGTGAAAGATTTTCCACTCGGAGGCTTGACTGGCGAAGCGCACTGGCTCCCCTGGTACTGTGGGTACAGCGATGCTGGTGCGTAATTACGCACGGAGTACTCGTAAGCTCCCATGGGTCTGGTCGGCACCTGCATTCTGCCAGATGGTTAAAAAAGTGGAAAAGAAAATCTCGAAGGTCTTTGCAGAAACAAGTTGTTGCCCCAAGTGCAGCGAGAAAGTGAATGCTGCTCCTCGGTGGAGACTTCTCATTTATACTCCTCCCGGACACAGAGGTGTCAACAGCCCCCATCGAGCCTTTGTCTTTCTAAGTAGCAGATGAGAGGAACGAACATCCCGACAACGTATCCAATTAATTGGTGGAGTAGTACAAGCTGGGATTGTCAAACATCCTCATCCTTTGAATGACAAGGCTTTTGAAGAGTCGTGGGGGCTGGGAACTGAAGAGATTTACTGGGCTACAAATTCTTGCATGGATCTTAAGTCCAAATGTAATCATTACCGCTGGGCTCGCCTTGATGTTACCAAATCATCTTATTTGGAGCCTTATAAGTCGTGGCCGGCCGACAGCTGCTTTAAGAAGCGTAACAAGTCCCTTCACAATTGGATACAGACTTAAAGCTGGACAGTTTACAGAGAAACTGCTGTGCTGATTTAAGTTTTACTCCTAAGTAAAATTAAACATTTGACGCTTTACAAAATTCAAATTGAAGCAAGTTTTAATTTGTATTTGTCTCAAGCAGTTGTAAATCAAGAGTCACTCCTGTATGCAAACAGTCCATCATCTTTTTCCTGTATAAAATGAATGTTCTCTGTTTCCAGAGTGTGTTTTTTAACAGCAGCGGTGTCGCTCTTAAAATCGAATAACGACCCTGAAAACCTGAGGCGTCAGATTCAGCGGCTCGGGTGTGGGGACAGAGTGGTGCTGCTGGTTTTACCAAACTGCAGCTCAGCTAATCTCAGTCACTGCGTTAATCCACAGGTTGATCCATCCCATCCTTTTAATGTAGCAGCTCTGGCTGAGAAAGGCTTGTGCTCTGTTTGATTCCTAAAACAATCCAAGTTGGGTTAAAGCCTTAAATCTCAAGTGGATTTTATTGTGTTTAAATGCAACAAACATTGATAATTAAATGATTGTCATTCTCATTAGGATACCCAGAGTCCACCTTAAAACAAACTCTTATTCTGAGATACATTTTGCACAGGAAATGGTGAAACCCGTTTTCTTTTATTTGAAGATGAAGCACCGTGCGGCTTCTTAAAAGGAAGTGATTTTCTTTCTTACACTACCCCAGGACAAAGCCATCCTCTCTTTCAACTTAGATTATTGCCAGCTCTGCAAACTTTCCAGGCTCATTTCCATCATTTGGAAGTGGCGGAGAGCGTCTCCAGAGCCTTAAGTAACTGTTAAAACACATTTAAACACCGAAGCGAAGCGCTCAGTCCCTTTGACCTCGGTGCGTTTTATTTATTCTCCTTCGCTGACACTAGAATGTCTAATGAAGAGAGCAAACACAGACTTTCTCAACTTGGCCTGAACAATAAGGATGCTCCTTCTGACGCGTCTCCAGCCAGACCACCCACTCCATGACCGGTGTTTACTGGCGTGCCCTGTAGAAAATCTCTGTCCTGACAAGTCATTTAATTCACATTTAGTCTCGAAACCTTTATTAAACACACTGATTTCTAACATATAAACAAATCATCAGCTGAGGAAATTGTTGAAATGAGTTAAAGTGAATGAATGAAATGAAATGAAAGTTAAAAGTAATCATAAACTTGAATTGAATTGTGACAACCTACTGACCTAATGTTTTCCACTGGATGTAGTTTGTGAAATGTGAATATTTGCAGGTTTTCTAAAAATAGGAAATCAAGCAGAATATTTTGCTTTGTGATGTGATGCTTCCTCTTGAACTCTGGGAACATGTGATTGACATTTATCTTCCTGTTTCTGAACAGGTGGGAAAGACTGAAGAGGGGAAAAGACTCAGTTCACCTCCATTATTCAACCTGCTCATCTAAAATCCATGGAGGTGTCTTCACCCACAAAACACATTTTGTTCACATTATACAATGAAACCTCCAAAATGACCCAAGCTGCAGTGTTGCTGCAGTGAAGGCAGCATGTCCTCCTTGTGTATTGGAGCCAGACAAGGAATACACGGACCATTGTCCCAGAGAGTCCCCCTTTCATAGTCATGGCCTAGGAGGAGAAAGAGAGTTAAAGGGCCACTCTCTAATGGCTATGGGCCATCACTCCCAAATGAGGCTCTCACCAAAAGCTCAAAACTCCTCAAGAGTCATTCAGTATCTGGTTGGATACATGCAAAATAGTTTTACTTTAAAATGTTTTAATTAAAAAAATATTCTACTGGCAAATTGAAGCAACAGTACAAACAAAACTACAATTAAAAAGTCACACAAAAATAAACTATATACAGGTACAATGTACAAATGATACTGAGTGATGAGTGGAAAGGTTCAAACTATGATACTGGTGATAGAAAAGAGAAATGCAGTTTGTGTAATTTCTATTATTTGAATTTAAATAATAATTAAAATACAGGCTTGCCAGCACATTTTGCAGCTGAAGAGAGTTCTTGCAAAACCTTTTGTCCATTATTGCTAACAAACTAAAAATCTAATTCATGTTGTACCATAGGTTTAAATTGAAGTTGTTTTTATTCATTATCATTGTGACTTATTTCACTTTTTAGCATCTGAGAACAAAAAGTCAAATTTAGATTCCACCCTGAACATAGTGCAGCAACATTTTCCATGATGTAATATATCAATATCAGGCATCTAAATGAATCTCTGCAAGTAATTTGTCTCTGTTCTCCACTTGTGCAACAGTCTGAGCTCTAATTTCTCTGCAGCGTTTTAAAGACATGTTCTCCAGATGCTGCAGATGTTGCTTTGTCCCAGGAGTTGTGACATTAATATGACAGAGAGGGAGAAACTCTCCTGGTCTGTCCTGTCTCACCTTGTAGCCCAGTTCACACGTGATTGAATGAAACAAAAGCATAGAGAAACACTGTCATCATTATTGTTACTGAGGTGAAAGGAGATCGTTTTTTCACCTGCCCGACACTTTTGACAAGCACTGTAGTCTCAGCCTTTCCTGTCCACTCACATCCATCGCTAATGAGTTTATGAAGCCATTTACACAACGATCCATCCTGCCTCTGTCACCTTGCTGCTGGGACTCAGGGGTCATTACTGCGACCTGCTGGGCCTTGGCCCTCACCTTGACTATGAACAGGAGTCCAGTAAAGGGCCAGGTATGGTCTGTCTGGCTCCAATACACATTCAGGTTCTGCTGTGGGCAGATTCATGTGTGGTTTTAGAACAGGAGACTAATTTGACCTCAAGTTAAAACTGAAACACCTGATCTTCAATCACCTGAATTTAGACATCTTCCAGTTTTGCAAACTAATGTCTGAGATGTTTGAAGAAGGGTCATGTTGCCCACACCAGCGAGGTGTCTAATTTCTAAAACAACCATAAATGTATTTTAATACTGGTGTCCACAGCAATATTGATCCTTAAGAATTAAGTAAAATGTTAAATATTAGAGTACATTTTTTTTTAATAAAATAAGATTGGACATAACATTTATACAAGTACAAGTATAAATGTTCTGGTTTAGAAGTGTTGCAGGTGACAACCTGCACATCATTAAATCACAGCTATATAGTCTGTTGTAAAAGTAAATTTACCAATTGACACTGACGGATATATGTATTTTATGTTATTTCAGCTTTATTTAGCCCTGATAAATCAGTACGTCCCAAACCAACCACAGACAGTAAAAAAGAAAAACATGCCCAAACATGCAGCATACTGTTACCTGAACATGTTTTTTAAAATGTAGTTTGACTTTTTAAACGTAAATAGCACATTGTAAATGGTTGATGTAGTAAGTCTGAGGACTGTCTTAGGTCTTGTCAAAGCAAGTCTTTAGTTTATTCTCAATCCTTAATAACTTTTATAAACCCATCTTAATGTGGAGGAGTGCTGTCCAAGCCTGCTGTGTCCCAGACTTATTTTACAGCTTGTATTTACACACAAAGATAATTTGAGTTATGTCCAACTTATGCTAAGTCAGTTTTTGAACATTGGTTTTGAATGTCTGATAAAATGTTTAATTAGCAGTCTGTTTGCAAAAACAGTTATGGAGGCATGAGTATAAATCTGTATACAGTTAAAATAGGTAAAAATAGGTAAATGTAGTATTATATTCATAGTTATTTATATAATGCATGCATATTTAAATATGTCACATGGGGTTGAGAAACAGCTCAGTTTGAACTTAGTAAAATATTCACCAATTAATAACTAACATTTCGTCATGCAGTTTGTGTGAGTGTCATGTTCTGTTGCCGTATAATTTAACTGAAACTTGAAACTAGATACAGAAAAGAGACAAAAATAGAGATAAAAGTCAGATTTCTTTTGTTTTCAGTAACATTAGCGCCCCTGTAGTAAAACCCTTTATCTATGTTTTATCCCTGTAAATAAAGATAAATTCACACTTTCAGCTAAAAAGATGTGCAATGAACTCTCATTCCAGCACTGAAAACCAACTCTTTTGCATGTTACCATGCAGATTCTGTGTGTTTTTCATTTGCATGTGTGGCTGGAGGGAGGTCGCTGCAGTCGCTGCAGTTCCAGCTAATCGGCCATTAGCATTGACACCAGTGCTGTGGAGTGCGACTGTACGAGCTGCTCTCCTCTGGGCTAATAGTCACCATTTAGGCATAGAAAGTCTTCCATCCATTCACAGAAATGACCGTCCATGTCATTACCAACTTAATGAGGGATTAACCTTCCCTCTGAACAGTATCTGTTTGCTGACATGACGGCCGTGTCCTGGGAATGGAGCATGTGTGTATTCGAGCTGTCTCACACCGCTCCACTGGGCTGAGGGGAGAGTTTGACCTGCTGTAGTAGTTTCATTTATACAGAACAAGATTCATCTTAACTGGTTCCTTTATGACATCAGATTATAGCTTATAGATTAGTTGGCTAAAACATCATCAGCAACCATCTTCATAATTGATTTACTGAGTCACTGTTCAAACAAAACTAGTGACACGTCCAACTGTTCTATTACTAAACAGAGGAACTGAGCACAGACTAAGGAGAGAGGTTGTGGGGCCGCGGGACAAAGACTCTGTCTTCTTGTGCCTCTGTCGAGTTTTTTATTGTGTCTTTGTTGTTCACAGGATAAAATTCATTTTCTGTAACAATGTTTATGACCAAACATCAAATCTAGAATTTAGGTCAGGTGCATGAGAGGAGGAAGAAATAGGAAAGGTTATTTACACGCTGGTTGATTAGTGTAGCAGACAGAACTGGAAAACATAGATTACATAGATTTTTACCAGACAGCTGTTCAACCCTGTTTTTATTCTTTATTGCAAGACGAGCCCATCTTCTCCTCACCTTCCTGGTTTCAGATACAGCAGTGACATCAATCTTGTCTGTATTTTTCATAATGCAGAATTATCCTAATTATTCCTGAGTCTCATTCCCAGTAATCAGCAGCTTCCTTTACATTTATTATAATAAATAAAAAGATTAGATTTGATTTCCTTTTCCGACTTACAGAATTTGTTGTGCTCACATGTAGACATTCGTCATGTATTTCTACTGGTGCTCACTGTCCTGTCCAGAGCTGCTAATATGATGTCAAAAAGCCAGAGGTCTGTAGGGAGTTTATTATTTTTCACATTATTGTCATCTCTTCCCATTATTCTCTTTTATATTGATCATTATTAGCAGCTACTACAGCTGATAAATGTCTAAAATGTGAAACTCCTGCAGGTTGTGAAGCTTTATGAAACCAGTCATTACAGTGTTTTAAGGGGCCTCTTCCCCAGGTGCTTTGTGGGCTCTGTGTAGACCCCTGCACCTCCCCCTTTAATGGAGGTGAGAATTGGCGGGTTGGACTTTAACACTTGACCTCTGTTTACACTTCCTGTGGGTGTCAGGGCCTGTCCATAAAGAGCTACTTGCTGGGCTCTGCTGCATTGAAAGGAGAGAGCGGCCCGAGCACCCGGCGCTGCGAGCTGAATGCTCTGCTGCTCCTGGGCTGTGATTATTAGGACAGGTCATTTCCTCTCTTCACATTCTCTGTTTGCTTATATTACTGCCACACTTCCTCGACCCCCCACACACACCTCCGCAGGGCTTTTATAGGAAAATGATGAGTAACTGCATATTTTTCCAGACCTTAATTAAAACAAAAAACTATATTATTGCCAGGTACTCAGGAACTCTTCTTTGATTAATAATACAGTATATTACTACAGTATTATACTGTTATTACTACAAAACTGTTGCAGTGATGCCATCTTTGTTGTGTTGCGGTCTGACTGTAGCTTCACTGTAGAAACACCTGCTGGTGGAGTGGAAAGATACTGTATGTAGGAAACCTTATAATGTGCAGACAGATAATGTGCAACCCATGTGGTCTGGGTTACAGTGGTGCATTCAAGGACCTATCAAATGGGCCATCTCTATCCCAGTAATGAGCCTCATCTGTAATTTAAAAGCAGTGGCTGTTGTTGACTGGGTTCTGGACGCCTAGAATGGACAAGAGATGCCTCAGGCCTTTATTCATGTTGGAGCATGTCACCAGACGGTGTCTGGCTGTGTTGTTTGTTGTTTTTCTGTCTGTCTGTGTGTTTTCCAAAAGGACAACTCAGTTTTGAAAGATGGAGTCCTGTCCATGATGTAGAACACAAACCTCCAACAGAAGAGAGAAGTAGTTAGATTCAGTTTGAATCTGGTTTTATTTGGGAGGTGGGATGTTGCATTTCTTTACATTTGAGTGATGCCTATAAGTTACTTTAATGGTATGAAGGTCTGTGTGACAGGGTGGACTCCTCTCTCGCTACTGAGGTTTACAGTTGCTCCACCTTGGTTGTAGTCTGTTGTGTGCGACCATGTAACAGAAGACAATCACAGCCTCCGACAGCAGATCAAAGCAGCCGTCTCCCTGGAGAAGTGCCAAACAAAGACAGATACGCTGACTGTGTGTGCTGTAATAGACTCGGAGTGTTGGGCGCAATAATTAGTGCAGACAGCCCACCTAAAGGCACATTACACCTTTCCTGTCTTTTAACTTATGCAAAGAATGAAGGACACTGTAGCTAATTTAGTGCTGTTTCTTTTGGAGCCAGCACTTAAACAAGGACCACACACAGGCTGCAGGTCCACACTGAATCTGCTGACATCTGCTGGACGAAGGAGTCAAAGACAATTGAAGCGCCACAGGTGAGATTTAACAGGAATGAACACATGATGCAGATGTGTCGCTAAAACATGCAGCAGTTCACCTTTCATAAAGTTCCCCAGCTACAAAATATTTAGATTGTTCTTCAGTCTTTTCATTTTCAATTATTTAATTTTTTATCAAAGCTGCAAACTTTGATCATAAAATGTATTTTTATTTGATAGTTAATCTTTAGCAAACTTGACCGAAATGTAAAATATGTCAGCATCAGCCATAACCAGCAGGAGGATAGTTGATCCAAAAAAGACTCAAGCATTGTTGCATCTAAAGGTGAACCTGAGTGATCATTCAGCACACTGGGTCTTTAATAATCTTGAATATAAACCAGCCATTATAGTAAAATGGCTCCTCCATTCCTTGAGCAAGATACTAACCCACATGTTGCTCCTGGTGTGTAAGTCACCCTGGAGATAATCTGCTAAATGACTAAATGTAAACAGTTAATTTAAGATGATGATGATGTGTGTTAAATGAATACTATTGAGCCAGCAGGTGTATCTTTACAAAAGAAGTTTAATATCAGTCACTAACACTCACATATCCATGTTTCATTGTGTTTATTTGATGTAATTAGGCTAATTATCAGTCACATTTCTACAGCACAGTAATGCATCTATTTATTTGTATGTGTTTACAAAACTGAAGCAGACAAGTCTGTGAAGGACAAAAGAGTTAACACTCAGAGTTTAACCAACACTGCCCCCGTGTGTTCACAACACACAACAACATCAAGACTCCATCTAGGAGTGCAGTGCAAAGGAGAACTTCTTCTATTCTATTCTATTAATATTGTTTATGGCAATAATGATACTGTGTCATCTTTCTGCAGCAGTTGTTAAATAACACACCGCATTTCTTTACAAATGTTGTTTTAACGCTAATTAATTGTATTACAATAAGATATTTAACAACAACAACAATATTACATTTGACATGAAAATGTCCGCCATTTTTGTAGTTCAGAATTAGTTGTAGTCCCTTTTTTGTGACGTGCAGTCAAACTGTTCACCTGCAGGTGGCGCCACACTCTCAACAAGCCATTTATTAATGCAGCTGCTGCCACAGTGTGTCAGCTGTGGATTATCTGTCTTATGAATATATGAGTGTCAGTGATCAGCCTCAAAATGAGGATGAAACATCAGAACATATCAACATCCTATCTGCTTTGTCAATGTTCTTAGTTTGTAAAATTACTTAATGAGATTCTACAGATGCAGTTTATGGGAATCTCTGTTTAATTTGAAGTGAGGTAAGAACAATAAAATAAAATGTTCCATACTATCTGTAAAATGTCAGAATTGACCATAACTGTATAAAATGTAAATGCTGATATGCATTAATTCAGACATTAGGCTGATTCAGGTGTTGAGGCGACTCTTTGAAGTAACTTTAAACTAGTAAGTTAGGGATGGAGAGTGGTGTCGCCCGTCATGGGACCCAGCAGAACTATGACAGTATGACCTGACGCTGTGTCACCACATCAATACAGAGGTTCCACATCAATGCTCCTTTAACTTCACCAAGTAGTTTTCTTTTTTTGTGTGTTTTCTCTATTTGCATGCGTTTTGTTAAATTAAAGCACAGGATTAATATTTCTTGCTGTCTTCTTTATTTCAAACCAACTATTACTCCTACTAGTATTACTGCAAGTAATACTGTGAGTATTTGTAGGGAACATGTGCCAAACAACAAAACACTGGGTTTTTCATTTTGCCTTTTGAACTAAAATGCTAAATATTTGACATATTTTATTTTAATTTATAACACGCTCCCCTACAGATGCTCAGGAAATGCTGAGGTGCAGCAGTAGTTGAGGCAGTGGTCGTGCTGTGAAAGCTATAATGATGAGATCATATTTTTATTACCAAGTCAGTAAATGCGGTGCAGTAATAATACCCCATGGACTGACCTCAGATGCTCTGCTGTGAGACTCCTTTATAGACCTTTAAAGTATGAAATTCTAAATATATAATCTAAATATCTCCTGAACAGGAGGTTTAACCCCTGCAGGGAAGAATGACATTAAACCCAATTAATCCAGTATTAATAAAGAATCAGTCAGTTGGGACATTATACCCAGGCTGCTAATTGTAGACTTTATGAACATTTAATAACATTACCTTTGATACTTGTTGAACTTATTCATTTTTAATCCCTGACCTCATGCATGATTAATAACTCCCTGTCTGATCCTTTAAAAATGAGGCCCCCGTGCTGCCTCTGACAGATGGTTATCCCAACTGCTGCTAACTGCTTTCCATGTAATATTCAAAAACACACGTGCCCGTCACTCACATTAGCAGTCAAACAAAGAGGCCGCCTCACCGCGCCGGGACTTATTTAAACAGGATGTGACTCTTTTCTTTAAGTTCATTAGCAACACGGAGGCACAGCAAATCGTTTACATGAGAAGAGCGGCCAGGTATCACAGAGATAGAACCAAACCGAGTCAGGCCCACTTTAAATATCATTTATTTTAGTGTCCAGTCGTTTTATCCTACGCTATGTTCCAGCAGACGTTTGGATGTTGTTTATTGTGTTTTAATCTGTTTCATTTCATTGATAAAATAAAATGAAAAACAGTCTTTCCAGTAGTATGACCCAGTAAAACCTTATGCTGGTCCCACATGAATTTTAGAGAAATACTATTAAAAGTAAAGAACAGTAATTATTATTATGACAGATTTCTAATATTGATTGTCAGGTTCTGGATTCTGACTCAGTACAGGTGGGTGCAGTGATAACTAACAGGTAACTAAAATATCTCACTAGTATGTGAAAGTATGTAATAAAATCAAGAATCTGGTTCTATGTTATGAGAGTGGAAACAGAAATACTAACTGTTTTTTCTTTACTTATTTAGCGATGGTCCAGTTCAGACGGAGGTAACTGAATAAACCAAAACACCTGGTTTAGCATTTTAGGATTTAGCCAGCTTAATGCAAATATAGTCACATATACAGAAAACCAATCCATCCATCAATCAATCATTTATTTACAGAGCACAGTTCATACAAAACCTAGTTTAAAATGCTACAACAACAACCTAGTGTTCACACCTGTGGGCGTAGGTGTTACCCGTTAACCTCACCTCAGTCGTTGGACTGTGGGAATGGGTTTTTAGGATCAGAACTCCACATTGCCATTAGCTATTTACACACCAGTTACAGGTACTGTGTGTGTTATAATATAGAAACTCTAAAAAATGACTTTTTACCTGCTCATGATTACATTAAACTAAAATGTGCTGCTTGTATAAGCAAAATTGCATTTTTTACAGTTATTTATTGTTTCATACTAAAAGTTTAATGTAAAATATTAGCAGTACAACACATGTCCAGTCATATGTTTCCCTTTCTGTAACCTGGAGAAAAATTTAACTTCAATGTTGAGTTGAGTTGCTCCCGACCCCAAAGCTGCACAGTGGCTGTTTGAGCCCTGAGCACACAGGCTGCATAGATTAAGATCAGCTCATTATAGCCTCTAAACAGCCGAGTGCATTGATTTACAAATTCTCCAACTGATGCTGTTTCTTTTTGGAGTGGGAATCAACAAAGAGACACTTAACAAGATGCTCCACACAAATGCACCAAACCCCGGTCCCAGATTTCTACATTTAGAGCAGCGCAGTGAGGGTGGAGATGTTCCTGCATATGAACATTTGAAGAGAAGTACGATGTTCACATAACAACTCAACCACTCGTAGAAGTCAGTGACTGTTCTTTTCTACTGTGTCTATATTTATGTGTTGCTGCTTATGAATGAATCATAAAGACTGAAAATCTGTTTGATTTAGCAAATGAAAGTCTAATAATTTCATCAGCAGAGACACAGTGTTTGTTAAATCTCTTTTTTATATTTAATGGTTTACATAATAATTTCTATTTATAATTGATAATAAATAAATAAGCATGATTTTTTTTATGACTTTTGTTTTAAGGGTTGTATTAATGATCAATTCTCCAAAAAAATGAACAAAGTCTGACCTTTATTTAGTTTTTACTCTTCAATCAGATTTTCTTGTGTAAACACAGACTCATTTATGTTAAATTGTCTTTTCACTTCAGTCTTTTCTTCTTTTTAGGATGTAGGTTTATTCAGAAATGTCTTTGAGAACATGTTGATTTTGCATATTAAGCTCTCCAGTAGCATTGCTTCACCTCATCCACATACAGAAGTCATTTGCTCATCCTGTAATGTATAATATATACAGTATTGTGATACAGTATCACTTTAGCTTTTGATTCTTTAAGTAGGTACTGGATACTGGAATGGAATATTACACTGAAGTGGTATTAGTATGTACTTTTACAAAGAATGAGTACAACTTTGACCACTTGTAAGACTAAAAGGTTTTTACCATCTACTTAACGTCCCCTATTGATGCGTCTGACCTCAGCAGTCTGGGTTCTAAATATTGAATATTGATCTTCCTTTTTCAATTTCCTTTAACTTCACATTTTCTTTCATTTCAAATTGAAATAAACTCAGGTCCTTAATTATCAGGTCATGTCACTGCACTCTATAAACCTCCTCCTCCTCAATTCTTCCTTTCTTTAACCCCCACACACACCCTCTGCAGCCTCCCGTCATCGTCCCCTCCTCATCTTTTGTTTGTCTTTCCCTCCAGAATTCCTTGCCAGAGGCTCTAGCTCTCTCCCTCTGGTGTTGCCGTCCATCTGTCGGTTGCCAGGCCTCCTCCACGAGCAGATGTTTTCCCCTTCTTCCTCGACCTGACCCTGGAGGTCCAGGGGGTTGGTGGTTGACCAGTGGAGAGTTGACCCATACCAAGGAGGGACAGTCTGCATTGACATTAGTGGAGACAATGAGAGGGTACAATGGTATGGATGAACACCAGGGAGGCGGTGGGGGGAAGCAGTGGCTGACTGACCGTCTCCATGCAACCGTGAGAGAGTGTGGAGACGCATAGGATGAAAAGTCTGCGCAGTTAGCCTACATCTTAAAGCTTAGCCTCAGCAGAACAACCAGGATTCATCATTCTCATCATATTAACTAGAGCACATTTTGTATAAAGCAAAAACGTAGACACATTTTAAATTTTCACATTTGCTATTGCTCCTAAAATCAAATGTCCTTGAGAAAGGTTTACTGTATTAATGTTCTTACTATCATCCAGTTATAATGATATTCTATGTTAAGTCCCATCTTTCTTATCCCGGATACATGACTTTTGTTTCAGTCTTGTCTGAATATGGACCTGGATCCACCACTGTCATGGAACTCAGACTAAAATCTGGAGAAATTAGAAGACTTATTAAAAGTGACTGGTAATAATCCTACATTTGCAGCAGTAACACATCAGGCTTCAGTTTACTGTCCCCTCAGAAAACAGTGTTTTAGCTAAATACAGTACTGTATCTGCATTGACTCAGTTAGCAAAGCTTATCTTGAAAATGTTCTTATCTGAATGGTTTGCTGGTGTCCTGGTGATAATGAATTTCTGCTAATAAGAAAGCCAAGCACCAGGGGCCCTACATGCATTTAATGCTGTTGTTGATGCTGTAGCTGCGTATTTACTGTTGAGGCAAGAGAGAAGTTTCCCCCCAACTGTCTGCCATAAAGTGAATTACCCAAAATATTGAACATGAAGCTACTCAGCTGCTTATTATCTCAGCATCTGCAAACAATGAAAAACAGCTAGTTGAATGCGTTAGTTAAATCTAGTGGCGTTCAAAGGTCATGCAGGTATTCAAATGCATCACCTGCTGCTGACTTCAGGCCCAGACCGGTTTGAACAGACTTTTATCTCAGTGGGAATGTAAAGATCAACACCAACTTTAGGGAACGAAGGTCTCACAAAATGTGCTGCTAAAACTGTGAAATTGGCAATGAATTTAGAGTTAGTCATCACTGTCACTGTTAGTCCAGCACATAATGGCCACAATGCTGCAGAATGAAGTTTTGAGACATTTCTCTTGTGAGCTGTCTGTGACGTTAATTAACGAGAGTGTGATGTCATTGGTTTGTGACGTCTACAGCGTCTTTGTAAGAGTGTGCTGCTCTGTAATGTAGCTGCTACTGACTGAGGCCTGTGCTAATGATCTGTTTGAACTAGTGTTAATGTTAATGTTACTGCAACCATACAGTTCTAGATAAGACAAATGCAAATGCACAAAGTAAGTGTCCAATTTACAGCTCAGCAGCTGTTGGGAGGTTGAATCATCCAGAGTTGGTAAATCGCTCCTTGACCTTTCAGCTGTTGTCTGAAAGATTCATAATTATGGTTGTGGCAACATAATAAAAACATGTGTGTGTGATAAACTCAGGGGCTGCATAATATTCTGAATGCATTTTTCACTGAGAACAAACATACAAGACTTTAAGGAGCAACTTGTGTGTTTGTTTGTGTACGTAGGCATAGAACAGTCCCTCCTGTGTAGCTACACCCTTACACCACATATGTAAACGTGGAATGTAAAGTATTGAGACCATCAGCAAAGGGGTATGAGCGTCCAAATTACAGGTTATCACAAGCCAGTATAACCAGCTTCCTGCAGCCATACAGTGGTATATTTGTCACATTGTGAGATAAATAGAGAAAAGATCTGACAATAATATTTATATCAATAAACTTTACTAATTAAAAACATTTTATGGCAGCTTTTACAAACATTTAAAATGTTGTATTCATTTCATTTCAGGTTAATGTATGTATGCAGGATCTTTAAAAAGCCTGGAGGCCACTTGTAAAAGCTATTTATCACATTCTTGATAAACCGCAGCTCTTTGTGTGCGTGTTTTCGCTCTTTAACAACAAAGTACGTTTACAATGGGTGGTGTTGGGGACTTGCATGTCGTGTATGTTGCATTATAAACTTATCAGTGTACCTTACATTAGTTATTAAGAAAAGTTGTGGTGAATTGCATCAAGTTTAGAAACTCTGTTTCAACACAATAAGACATATCGTTCTTTTCACAACTGAACTGCAGCCAACAAGACAAACACACACACACACACACACTTGCTGAATTCACAGGTCTTTTTGTTGTCTTGTAAATAGATAACGTTACACTAACACAATTAATCATCTGTGCTTCTGTCAAACTAGGCCGTGTCTCGTCATGGTTTCTTGTTGGTTTTTTCGCAGCAGATTGTGAATCTTGGTTCATTGTTAGTTTTTGTTTTTACTGTCTGTTGGTGTGAGGTTGGTAAGGAAACCAGTTGGCAGCGGGGGACGGAAGGTGTCGGGAGGTTTGTGAAGGTTTTATTCGAGTGAGCCTCTCTCCTCTCTCCTCTCTTTGTCTCTTCTTTTCAGGTTTGGGGTGGGGAGCCCACAGTCACGGGGCTGTGCTGGTACCTCTCCAGGGAAGTTCACTAAACTTTATTTACATTCATGATGCCAATCACACTGATACTTTGACTGAACAAAGCCCATTACAGTGAACAGTTGTTATTCCACAACCCAAAGTTCAGGACCAGTACTTCACCCCTCTGTCTTACAACTTGGGTTGGTTAAAAATGAGACTCAAAGCCCCTCTCGTTGGAATACTAAGCACTGTTGTTGTGTCGAAATGTGTGCTCTCCGCCTGATAAGGTAGAGCTCTGGGTTAAACAAGTTACTGAAACACAAACAACCACTCCTGGTAAACCTCCCACAGACCTGAGGCAGAATACAGAAGTGTTTTTACAGGTAGCATTGGTCTGGTTTTGTCAGTTGGACGGCCTCATCAGTCTGGTTGAACTAGTTAAATGTACAGCGGGTATGTGTTTGTTGGTCTGTTATGCGTTATTTGACTTGACATACATGAGTTCTGATCTATGTTTGCAGAGCAGGTATGTGCTAGATATATCTATATCTATATCTATATCTCTAAAATTATGTTCTGTAGGTGACTCTCAGTCCATTTAGTAGGTTGCATGTGACACTTAACAGTATTTGTCCTTTTATAATCCAGCAAAAGCTAAAACAGAGTGAATGTTACAGTATAACCTGAAGCAATATTGCTATGACCCTAACTAAAATCTAGTTCACATCACTTCAGTTCTTTTTATGGAAACAGGATGAACGTAACATTTCCATTTAAAATAAAAACATGTACATGAGATACTCATTTAGGAGACCGGAAATGATGTTTGATGAAGGTAAATATAACTAAACTACTTTAAAAGCTGCATACACTCACAACTCCAAATATGAACCACATATCTACTAATCTATACACCATCATACTGCTTCTCACAATTTATACATACTATTTGTTAATTGTATTTAACATGGTATCAGAAAGGAAAAGGAAAATATTGCATAAGTGCAGTACAGTGAAGGAGAGAAACAGTCAGAGGAAGTATCCATCTCTTCACTGAATGATTTTTTGTGTCTGAGTCACTTTGTGTGGGAGGAATATGAGCATGAGAACCATTACCGGTATGCACGCACAGAATGAGAGAGAAAGATCACACGTACTAAGAGGACAAAGGTACTTATGGTTAAGGTTTCATATTCTTGTCCTTGGTATCTGAACATCCGCAACTAAATATATACATGTAATTGAAGTACTACTAAAGCCTACTTTGGCAAACTGTGTACCCATGCTTTATTTTACAGGTACAGATTGATATACTTAATACACACAAACTGTATTATCTTAAATTGTTAGGCTATAGACTAAACTACCAAACAGTGCAGTAAAATAGTTCCTCAACAGGCTTTAAGGTGCCACTCATATTTTTACTTCAGTAACAATTGCAGGACGTTTACTTGTAATGGAGTACTTTACACAGTATTACTACTACTTTTAATCCATTAAATGCTCAGAAGACTTTATGTAACCTGACCACTGACTGTACTTTGTTTTACTTAAGGCTTGTTTCTTTTGTTCTTTTGCTTTATTGAAGGACTTTTACTTGTAATAGAGTACAGTACAGTATAGTCTGAAACCTATTACTAATTACTGAAGTATTTGCAGGACAAAGCAATTATAACATTGAAAGAAGTAAGTAAAGTAAGCGGCCGTAACAGGCAACCAATTTCATTCTTTCCTTTATTATTTATTTAGTGGTGTATAAAAGCCTTGTGTGCATTCTCCTGTGAGTCAGTTTGCATTAAGCAGACTTCAGTCTCTGTAGATTAGTATCCAGACTTTCAAGCAGACATTTTGCAACAGAAGAGTCTCAGCTGTACCCAGCTTTTTTAAAAAGCTTTTAGCAGCAAGTTATAACCAAACAGTTTTGCAGTTTGTGAATAAAACATTATTTATTTCCATGCATTTTTCAGTGTTGACTAAACAAAAGATATTTGAGAGCAGAGATGAAATTTAAAGACTGTGTCACGTCCTCTTTCTTCCCCCGTCCCGGAACAGGACAACAGCGGAGTGTCGTTCCGCGCTCTGATTGGTCCACTGGATGTAAGAGCGGCGCTGATTGGCTGTCAGATTGCCGCTCCTGAGCTTCTATTTTGAACATAAATACAGCAGCGCAGCCTCCTCGTTCAGAGCCCGGCGCTGTCAGAGAGGGGGTACGTTGTGCTGCAGCTCTCTGACACAAGCTACAAATATGCGGCTTTATTAATGTAACAAGACCGAATCTGAATTTTACTTCACAAGAAGCCACTGAGTCACTTCCAGTCGCTTTTTCGGATCGTATGATTGGACATGTTTTCTTAATTTGTTGCTACCTGACTGGTTAGCTTCCTGGTTAGCTTCAAGTTTGGACCGTCTTGCTAACTAATCGCCACAGTCCGACCCGAAATTCAAACTAAATCTACAACGAAGCAAGAACGTTCGTCTTCGGGATTTATACAAATTGGACACCTGAAGATGGAGTCGACTAATGTTTTTGGAAGCACCAGTCCTCTTAACTCCGTTTTGAAAAGTAGGCCCGACGCGATCCCCGGGCTTTCCTCGCTCACTCTACCCGAGCTGAGCACAAAGACCACGCACTGCAGGAATCTGTTCTCCCCTGGACCCGCGACGGTGCTGTCTCCTGTCACCAATTTGGCTCTGGACATGAACAATTTAGTTGGACTTGGAAGGTATTAACGTTTTCTTATTTTCTTCACTACTAGTATAAACTAACTCCTGCTGCTTTTGTAAGCTGTTGACAAACCAAGCCTTTAGCCTAGCACGCCAGGTCTGGTTTAGTGGTCATACCATTGATGTTTCTTGTTGCGTCTATTTCCCACGCAGCAATTGTGATACTCCAAAAAGAAGAAAGCATGCCCCCCTTGAGAAGGTTCCCTCTTTTGCCTCTGACGTCTCATCTGATGCTGGTGAGTATCCCCCCTCAAAAAGCTATTGTCTGTGCCAAGTGATGCCCAAGGGACTAATGTGCATCTATTGGTCCTGATTTCATAGTCATGCCCAAAATTTTTAAGTGCTCAAATTAAATGCTAAACATCACATGCCACTTTACTTTACTGTCTTATGATTAAGTTGTTTTTTTTTTTTTTTTGGTCTTTTTATTTTGCTTTTGAAGTTTGATTGGGCTTTAACAAACTGTGATTGGCTAATCAGTAATGTGAATAGCTTAGTAGTGAACCATCTTGCTCACAGATTACTCATTTTATTAATCAAATTAATCTATTATATCTATGTATCATAATCAGATTTACAGTTTAGTCTTTGCTTTCATTGAGTGTGTGCAATTCCAAAGTCACATTTGAAACCACTGGTCGTTGGTGCCAATTCCCATCCTGTAGTCTACCACCTGGTGCATACATTTAACTTTTATGCAAATCCTATTTTTTCAGGCCTTGGCATGGATCCTCCAAGTCCCATGGATGCTGTTGAAGTGGAAGACACGTAAGTTACACTGCCCTCTTCCCGTCTCTTCAAATCAGTCTGTGTATGCTCTGTGCCCCTATACTTACCCCCTCCAACACCTCTCCACCCCCACGCTGCACTTGGGCTCAGCTGAGCCAAGCTCAATTTCTCATCTGTAGGATTATTGTTCCCACTAGGGTTTAAGATGACAGCTTCACTTATTTCTTACTAATTATATTAGTAGATAAAACTTTCTTTAACTTCAGAAGTGACATGGTAGTTTTTGATGTTGTAGAGGGAGTTTACATGTGGGTTCTCTCTCTTTTTTTTTTTTTTTTTTATACACATTAATTTGGACAAACAAACAACAAACTATTAAGACTAGGTTATTTCACTACATCAGTAAAAAGACACATTTTACATTTCCCTCAAATCTGAAAGCAGGTTTGAATAAAACTTGGCAGTTGTGCTCAGCTTTGTTATCTAATACAGTTCGTCAGCATATCCTCAGCTGTCTAATCTTGGGTGGCCCTTTTCTTAATTCTCAGTTGGGTGAGCCTCTGTAGACATCTGTCTCCATCTGATGTGCGAGTTCCTTTACAGCAGCATTTGGTGCTTAATAAGGCCCCATTCACCTCCATTACAGCTGTTCGGTTGCTAGGAGTTTTCCAGGTTGGGGGAGACATGCCCCACACTAGGGTTTAATGATAGTCCACCCCCTCTGGGTTTTGGCACACTCTTCCTAAGCACTGTTATTTCAATAGGAAAAGGAGGGCAGGAGTTTTTCTGTCTCAGGACTATTGAAATGAGGGCACCCCCAGAGAACAACTGCCCTCCCTTCCTCTGGTTTGCACTGAATGGGGCACGCTCCCCCTCAGCAAACAAAAGGCTCTTGCAGAAAAGGGGTTGGCGGCATTAGCTCTAGCAGGCATATGGTAGATTAGCAGATCTCTGCATCCCTTCTTTAGTCCCCCACCCCTCCCCTGAACTGCACACTGAGCCCTCGACTCCACTTGTTTAGCATACAGGTGGGCATTACTCCAATGCTTAGACCACCTCTTGCCTCTGTGCATTCACCCAACTTCCTCTGGTCCAACCGTTCCTCTTGGGCTCTCAATAGTGCTCCTGATTCTTTGTGGTTTATGAGCACACAGTGTTTTGACTGTCAATTAAGGTTTTCCAGCCTTTTTCCTTACTAGGTTTTATTACAAGAATGTGTTGCTTTTCTTTTTATGTGGACCACTGTCTTGAAATTTGCATATTTTAACAATTTCATTGTAATTCTGAACTCTTCATTTTTCTCTTACAGATTTGAAAAGGCCATTCAACAGTCAAGCAGAGTTGTCAACGAGTAAGTTCGTCTCTAGTCAATATTCTGAAATCATTAACTGGTGGTTGGCTGTTATTGCTTTCTGATTAGTGTTTTATTGCCCAAACTAAAACAGCCTGTTGATTTGTATTGATTGCTTCTTCTCCTATCAATTATAGGAAGATGCCAATTCGAAGAATCAACTCATTACCCGTAAGCAGATTTGTCATGTCTGTTGTCTACAGCTCTGCATGCTTTATTTTAATTACTTTAATCTTTACCTGAGGTCCAGGACGGACAGATAATTCAAATATGTGGCCTGGTCTCTTAATTTGGCAGTTGAGCATTCAAAAATTTAATCTCAGAAATGTCCCTCACATGAGGTTAACATAAAAAAGAGCAAAACATTCAGTGTTCAGGGGAATGGACTGTACACAAGAGAAAAGTAAAGATTAAACTGGCATAAAGAGTGGTTAGATTTTAAAGTGTTTATCTTTAGGGCAGTTTTATTTAACTGGTTCATAACATCCTTCGGTGTAAACCCACCATGGGACAGCTTGTTTACAGATCCTGAGCCTCTGCTAAATTTATTCCTCTTGTTCCCTCTCAGCTCCAACTCCTTGGTTTCAGTCCATCTCTGAAGGGACAGGAAACAGATTCTCACCGCTATGGAATATTTGGCCAACAACCCTTCCAAATAACTGCCTCCTCCTCTCATTGCGACGACAAAGAGAACATGCCAGAGGTCAGTGGTGCTATTTGTCTTTGGTAGAACGCATCAATGAGAAAATGTTTGACAAGGAAAACCTATAAGAGAACGGTTGGGCTTTTAGCTGTTTGTCTACAGAAGTAGAACATTTAGTAATGCCCAGAAAGCTGATTTGTTGCCATGGCAAAGGCATTGCATTATTTGGCTCGCAGTTTTTAGCTGATCTTAGTTATGTCACTCAAAGTTAATAAAATAATATTGGTGTTTGTATTGAGCATATATTATCTTTCTCATTTCTTTACACTTTTTTTTTTTTTTTTGTGTAGGAGGGCTTTGAATTCAAGAAACCAACTAAGCCTGTGTCACGGTGTCGTGTGCGCTCCTTCAACGGCGGAGAGTCAAAGGACGCGTTTGCTCGCCGTCCCAGCTCAGCTCCAGCTCTCATGGTACATCCACTTGTGAAAAATCTCTATCTTTGTGCACAAGATTAAGACCTGGTTCTGAAAACTCTCCTCTTGTCTGTACTCTTTGGTCCAGTTTTCGTCCCCCCCTACAGCCCAGCAGCTTGACTTTTACGACTCCAGCCCCATGTTCCTGAGGCGTTCCTCCCTCACCACCTCTCCGAACGACGACGATGATGACGACGATGGCTTCTTGGAAGTACTCGATGACAACATGGAGGTGAGGCGCGATGCCCGCCGTTATGCGCTACTAACTCCGACAACCACACTGACATTATCTGCACTATCAAGCTCACTAAACACCATTTCTAACGTATGTACGTGTTTGTCACCTACAGAACAACTCTGGGATGCCGATGGGAATGGCCAGTTTGCTCACTGCCCCACTTGTGTCTGACAGTACAGGAGAAGACTCTGTAAGTTGGTTAGATTGGAAACAAAATCTCTGTTGTTAAATGTATCTAGATAGAAATAATTATAGGAGCAAAGCAGTGAGACATTAACAGCGCAAACAGTTTGTTTTATTACTTAATCTACAACATCAGTGCAAATCTAGGAAGGAGAAAATTTTAATGCTGCTTAATAATGTCATATTAAGTTCTATATACTCCTGCCTTTAAAGGGGAAAAATATCTTGTCTGCTTTTTAAAAAAAAAAAAAAAAAAAAAGGCATTCCTGCTTGGATGCTAGAGGTATTCATCATACTCTGATTCTATCAGATGTGTCACCATGAGGCCACAAATCGAGAATTGAGATTAATCACTTTTGTCTCTTTCAGCCTGTGATTCGCTGCCGGCCGAGAAGCCTGTTTCGCTCGCCTTCCATGCCCAGTCCGGTTTCCCGTCTGTCTATTAAGCGTCCTGACTGCCCTGAAGATGACAACACGCCAGTGAGGGTGAAGAGGCGACGCAGTGTGGCAGGAACACAAGTTACCTCCCTGGAACAAAACTTCGAATCCCCGCGAATGGTGAGTCCTCGTGGTGCAAGTGTTAAAGTATTACGTTTACGTACCTTTTTGTACCTTTTTAAACAGTCCTAAAACCTTTTGTGGAGTTATTCATACTCAACATGGAAACACAACTGAAATCTTTATTCGTGTCCTTCATATTTTTTGCCTTCATGAATATAAATTAGTTTTTAATTTGCATTCAAATGGTCTTCAAGTCTCAAACCTGGCTTGTTGACCTTGTTGATAAAGAGGACTGTGTGAAATTACATCATTATTTTGATTAAAAACAGTTTCCTCTGTTGTATGAAGACCAGATTAAGTTCATGCTTTTCATAATATTGAGAGATCAGTTATTCAGTCTTTGTCTATTATGGTTATATATGGTTGGTAATATCTGAAAACCACAGTTGTCGCTTTAGTTCAGCCTTAAACATCCAAGTCCTGATATAAAACAGGAAAGCCCTATCTTGAGTCTGTGACTTTCATATGATCACCTTTGGAATGCATCAACAGTGATCAGTTGAGACATGGTGGAATAAATCTGCAGCTTAAAGTCTCTTGACCATCTGTTACCTCCTTATTGTGAGTGAGGAAATGGCTCTTGAAACATCCACTGAGGCTTACTGGCTATTGTCACTGGTGTTGCACACAAGCTCAAATTACCTCATTTTCTCCTTGACTGCCTTCTTAAGTATTTCCCTCTCTCCTTCCAGGGCTGTTCGCTGCTCCAGAGGTCCAAGTCGTTCTGCCAGACAGAGATTGAGAAGCTGCTGGACAATGAGGACGGGTCTAATGAGCTAATAGGAGATTTCACCAAGGTAATGAAGATTGAGGAATCTTCACTGTGTTTCTTTCACCAGTAACTTAATTATATGAAAGTAACCGGTCCAATCCAATTTCTGTTTTTGTCTTTTAGCCATTCATACTGTCCACAGTGGACGGCAAACATCAAGACCTCAAGTACATTACCTCAGAGGTGGTGAGTAGACCCTCAGTCCAAACCAGTCAAAGTACTACAGATTCTCAGTGGTTCTAACTGTACGTTATTTACATATGAAGCATTAAACGAGCTGTGATTTCTGTGGTCTTTAGATGGTGGATGCTCTGAGCGGAAAGTTTAACCATCTAGTGGAACAAGTCATTGTCATTGACTGCCGCTACCCTTACGAATTCGAGGGGGGGCACATTAAGGTGAGTCAGCATCTGCAAACATGTCAGCCATGGATGGTATAGAAAGGAATCAAGCAGGCATGCAAGTGATGATTAATTACCTGTTTCTTAGACCCAAACCTGTAGTCCTCAGATTGTTTTATGTGACAAACACTAACATGTTGGATTTCTGTAGAAACAGCCTAAAGGCCTTCGTCTTGACAGTTTAAAAAAGCAGTGACAGCAGTACTAAAATCTCTTTTTTTGGTTTAATAAAATGTGGGTTTATTGTTGTTGTTGTTGTTTTCCAGGGGGCTCTGAACCTGCACCAAGAGGACCAAGTAGAGAACTTCCTCCTCAAGACCCCCATCATCCCATCTTGCTCAGAAAAACGAGTTGTCATCATCTTCCACTGCGAATTCTCATCAGAGCGCGGTCCTCGAATGTGCCGCTTCGTCAGGAAGCGAGACCGCGACATGAACGACTATCCCAAACTCCACTACCCCGAGCTGTACATCCTCAAGGGTGGATACAAAGACTTCTTCCCACATTTCCAGGTTAGTTTTTGCTGCTCCTAGTCCCATGTTCATTCCTTATTTAATTTTTCTGTTCTGTTCATCTGTGACTGAATGACACAGGTTGATTGTGTTTTTCTAAGCATAATTTCTTTGTCTTTAAACTTGTGACTTGTGGTTTTATTACATCTTGACATTTATGTTCTCACTTGTGTCTGAATATCAGACACTCAATGAGCATTTTCACATTTTACTGTAATGGTTGAAAGAAATATTTGGTGGCTCTTCAGTGGTTTGAACTTCCTTCTTTTTCTACACAGTCACAGTGTGAACCACAGGCCTACCGGCCCATGCACCACGAGGACTTCAAGGAGGACCTGAGGAAATTTCGCCTGAAGAGTCGCACCTGGGCCGGAGAACGCAGCAAGAGAGACATGTACAGCCGACTGAAGAAGCTATGAGCGCCTCCTCGACCTCATTAACTGCCTCTGAAACTCACTGCCTCCCCCTGAACAGACTCACCCCACCAACGGTGACATTTTTTGTTTTATTTTTTGAGAATTATGCCAACAGAACGGGGATTTTCTAAAGATTCCAAAGTTCCATTTAACTGTAGCAAAGTTAGTTATTTATGCAAATCTAAAGAGGGAGAGACGTGAGATGAACACTTGACCTAAAGAATTTGCTAAGGTGCCGTGAACAGATTTCATTCAAGTGATCTGAAGCAATGTTTTTTAAAAACCACTTGGATCTACTGCCTGTTTTACCTTCTTCCTTTTTTTTATTCTGCTGCCATAAGCAGAATAAATCACTGCCGGATTGCAATAATACAACTGAACCACACTGCCAAGCTGGAAGTTTGTCTTTCAGTCTCCTCACTGGATGTTTTTCTTTTATTTTGCTTTTGTCATGTCCTGTTTTATTTAAGCACTTAATTTAAATACCTTGACATGGTGAGGTGCTTTGTTTTGATGTTGTTTTTATATATAATTTGTTTAATGAATTGTTCCCCATTTAGATTTGTTTAGAGTATGCCTTTCTCTAGGCGTCCCAAAATGCAAATTGGATATTTGAATGACATCTTGTGAAAGATTAATGCAGGGTTGTGTCTCTTCTTCCTGATCAGTTGCAATACTTATTTTTTCTATTATTTTTTTTCCTTGGTCAGAAGAAACCAAAGCAAACAAACTACCTGTGAACTTTGCAGTGAGATTTTTGCAATGCTGCAGGTCAGCAAGTGTGAAGATTTTAGATCTAAGAAAAAACACCTTTTGTTTTGCTTTGAGTCCCTTATTTTTCAGAGATAAAATATCTTCTGCAGAGCTAATGTCAGTTTATAATGAATGGGGTGGATTGAGTATTGTCGAGTACAGGCTCGTGGGGGAGCTGCTGAAATAAAGATCCAATGTGCGTTGATTTGGGATGTACAGCATCTTTCTTATTCCCCTTCCTTTAATGTTATTGGATGTTACAACAATATTTAACAAAAGCTAAACTTGACAAAATTATCAAAAGTTCACCCTTTGGTTTTGAAACTTGTGACATAACTAATTTACAGCCCTTTACAGATTAATTTAACAGACACATTTATAATGAAGATAATCTGCAACACAATTTTCCATATCAGACTCTTCTAGGTTTGAGTAGTCCACAGTTAGTTGTGTAAATCTGCTTCAGTCAAAGCAAACTTGATTTTTCCACAGCTGAATGCTAAGAATAGCACATCTGCCGTTTTGTTTGGTCTTCTGCTTCTGCATGGTGGGAGCACAGCTCTTTCTGCACACAGACCAGTTCCTGTTTTTTCAAATTCTCCCTCTCCAGCCAACCTTGGGAGTGGCCTCACTGCAGCAGCACGTGTCCCCGCACACACACATTTTTGTATGCTGAGGGATTGACTGTGGCGGCAGCGCCTGGCAGCTCGACGTGTCCTGACAGGAGGTTAACAGTTGTCACAGGAGGGAAAATCTGATCCAACACGTGCTCTAAACATGTGACCAAACTGATGGGGAGGAGGCTGTAAAAGCACAACTCCCTCGCTTCTGGTACTTGAAGCGAGGCCTGGGTTCAAACTTTGATAATTTCCCAGCGGCCATGTGACTATGGCGGGGGGAAGGGCAGGCTTTTGTTTGCATTGTACTGGTTGAGGTCTAAACACTGATTTACAGACATTTTCTAGCTGTGGGAAGACTAATCTTTCCTAAAACCTGGAAACAAGCTCTGGTGCAGAATTGTAAAGATTAAACAAAAGCAAACAGAGTTCACATAAGAAAACATTCTCTTCCTGTGATCTTTGAGTTTATGATCAAGTTGCCAGCTTTCTCTGAAGATTATGAGCGATCGGCCAGTTGCTGAACTTTCAGGGGCTGCACACTTTCAGGTGAGTCGTACATGATGCAACAATTGCAAGAGCCTTTCAGCACAAGCCTCTACTTCAACAGTCGGTTTAAAGCTGCAGATGAGTCCTTGAAAGGTCCTGAACAAAGAAAATCAGAAAGCCAGTTTTACTGCCAGACCCTTTCAATTAGTAGCTGGAGATATAATTACACAAAATAACTGAGGAACCAGAAATTTAGCAAAACCGGTTCCAGGACATCTGTTCTCCTGACACTGATCTAATTGTTGCCTAAAAATGTGCAGTTCTAGCATCTTGTTTCTAAGCCACTTCTAACTCTTACATCCTTTTCTCTTACACAAAAAAACATTAATTTCATATTGTGTGAACGTCCGGGTTTAATGAATCTGCTCTTCATGGTATCAGCACTTCTGCATTGCTACTTAATGTTTTACTTTTAGGAAGTTTGATTAGAACAATAAAAATGTTCAGGAAAAAACAGACCCACTTTTTAGCTGATCTTAGTCTTAATAAACATAAACTGAAAATTAGCAGCGTAGCACCCTGAAAAGTTTCTTTAAACACCATCTCATAAATCATTTCTTTGAGTAGAACAAACATGTCCCAACTGCAACTTGACACAAAGCGGGGTGTAGACCCCTTTTAGTGACACTGACAGTAAACTGACAAACCAACGAAGACGTCCTAACAACCAGCCTAGGGTGGCTGAACACTGGCAATAACGCAGTGTTTGCAGAGGATGGGTGGGGTTGTGGTTTTTCTAGGTGAACTTTGAGTAGTCTCTTTTTCTTTTTTTCTTTTTAAGTCCTGCTCACGTTTTTGCTTTGTGCACATCCTCTCTGCAGGCTGGGAAGGTTTCACCATGCACTGAGGATGTTTTCATTCCAGACTAGACAAAAAGATATTTTGGTTTCCTGTTGCTTGTTGTTTTTAGCTTCCTTTATTTCAAACTCGCGGGCCTCACCAGCATTGGACCGTGTTGCTGGCTGATCACCCTTCCCTTCAGCCACATCCTGTTGTTGTTCTTATTCAGCTGGTTTCTTTCAAAGGGAACTGTGACTCATAGTTCAATAATACTGAAACTTGCACAGACTTTTTCTTGTGGTGAATATGACACGAGTGGGTACACATTATTCACACTGGTTTTACATCGAAAGCTCCATGATGAAAATACTGATGCATCTCATACAGCTGCTTCAGAACCTCCATATAAAAATATCACATTTAAGTTTCAAGCACAGTGAAATCTGGCTTTGCTTTCACAATGACATCTCACACTGCTTTTAGGCTAATGATTACCTGCAGTGGTGCCTTTATTATCCAAGAGAAATGCTTGGGACAATCATTACAGGCAATAACTACTGTAAATACATGTGTGGGTGTTGCAGAAATACTTCTCCACACCTTTATCGATAAAAAAGAAATGCAGCAAATAGCTTGGTTGAACACTCAGTAAAAATTAAACCAGATTTGTCTCATGATTTTGACAAAATCTATCAGCACTTGTCTGGTGAGTGGGACTTTATGAACTAACCTGAGGAAGACAACAACATTAAACACATGATTTAAGTTCTATTCTGCTACTGTTACAGTTCTAATGCTCAAACAACCTGAACATCGACAACAGGAAAAAAAAGATGTAACCCCACAAACGTTTCTCATCAGGGGCCACGCAAAGTTCACACAGTGAAGAGGGTAACAGGACGATGGAGTGTGTTAACAAAGCTGGTTGAACGTTTTCTTTCTTTCCTTTCCCTCCATCGTGCAGCTTGTTCACACACCCCCACACACACACACACACACACACACACACTGTGCAGACTCTCTGAGTAAAGAAGCGTGACCAGCAGCAGCTGCTAGATTAACAGCTGCCTCTGTTTGTCTGCTGAGACCTCGAAACACTCTGATCTCTGATCTCAACCACTCTGCAGCCTCCTTCTGTCTCTCAGCCCTGTTTTCACCCACTTCTACAGCAGTGCCTCAAAAATACACATCTCTATCTGCATCTCATTATTTCACTGTCTGTATTGTATTCAAGTTCCTTACTTAACAATCCAGCTCGGTTTTGTTCGGTTGTTCTAACACATCCACACATTTTCTGTGAATTAAGTATTTTAGTAAAATAAAAAAAAATAATTACTGAGTGTAGTCCTATTAAGTCAAAATAAGTGTTGATATTAGTTAAGAAGCTAGTGGGACAGAAAGTCAGTTCAGTTATTCAATAAGCTTTATTTGAAGCTAAAATATAGACCAGCACTCATCGTACACAATGATAGAATCTGTTAAATAGTTGCAGCTGCTAAAGGTGAAGCTGATTTTCATTATGTTACATTCTGGCAGGTGGTTAATCCATAATAATAAATCAGAATGTATTATTGTTGTTCTTATTTATTAATAATTTTAATAATAATAATGTATTTATTAGTAATATTGGTTATATTTCGTATGAAGAGACATATATAATATAGAATATCAGATATAATCATAATAACATGTGAGCGCCACCTGGTGATTTCCTCGATCACGACGGTAGCCGGGAGCGGTCAGCTGACTAACGCGGAAGTGAGCGCTCAACACAAACATTATAATGCAGCATTAACTGTGTTCATGAGAAGCAGGTGAGTGTTTGTGCGTCTGTTTTATCCCCACACGACAGGATGGTTCGGTGTTTCCTGATCCACACCGTGTGTCAGCTCTCTGCTCTGTCTGCCGGGGAGAGCAGGGTACTTTACTCCCGGGTTTTCGGTCCAGATGAAGGAGTCCTGTCCGACCAGCACCGGGAGCTCAGCCCGGAGGAGAGACGTCTTCTCCAGAAGGAGAAAGCAGCTGTGGTGGCGAGGTGAGCCTTTATTTACCTGATCTACCTGCCCTGACTCGAGTTACAGCACTCCTTTTCTACCTAAACAATACTTGTTTATCTGACAATCATTTCTACAACAACTTAAGTCATGAGAATTATGTTTTTAATTAATAATGAGTCCTTAAATCATCATAATCTAGTGAATTTAACTTTTATATATATCACAAATTTGCCTCAAGAGGTTTCTACTCCGTACATCATAACACTCTCTAGATTCAGTCTGTTATAAGTTAGGTTCCTGTATTTATTATGTGGTGTAAAAGTACAAACATCAGCTCAAGAAATACTTTTATGCAGAATAATTTATGTTTAGAATATAATTATAATTTGATTAACTACTGTTTTGTACTGCTGGACAGCTTGAGAGTTTAACATTAGTGATCAATAAAGTGTATATTATACTAATGCTTATACTGTATTCTATGTACAACTTTAGTCCAATTGTGTAAACGTAGTGGTGTAAAAGCACAATATTTATCTCGGAGTAATCCCTTCTAGTAGTACAATGTTAAGTAAATGCATTCAGCTACTTTAATCCCTGTAATCACTGGGTTAAAATGCTGTGAACTAATGAAACAGTGGATGTGATTAGCAGCTTTGAACACCACGGTTGGTGTTCATGTGTTTCTCCACATTAAGTTTCCCTGAACACAACGATTTTCAATTTACATCAGTCATAACAACAACATCAAACGTAAGAAGCTGAAATTCTCTTGACAAACGACTTCAACAACTAATCAAATTACAAAACAGTTGTCTGTTAATTTACTACATCAGTGCATCTTGATTATATATTTTTGTGTTTTTGTTTTTTCTTTGACTGTGGAAGAGAACAGCACCCCCTCCTGATTTCTGAAAAAATAAAGAACAGACTTAATTGACAAATTCTTCATAATACAACACCAGGAACTGTTATCATTTAGCAGAATAGAGGAATTTAAAATGTAATATTGGGGATTTGTAAAGAGAAAAATATTAAACCTGAGCCTCTGTGACTCAGGCAGGTGCGAAGTGCTGTCTCCCTGTTCCGAGAGGCTTCAGACCGGCAGCTGATGGAGATGGTGCCAGGTGATGAGGCTCTGGCCCTGCAGGAGGCCGACAGCGGAGTGGTACGTCTGAGAGCTGGAGACCCCTTCTCTGAAGAGATGAGTGCTCTGTGGCTGGGAGTCCAGAGTCTGGCCTTCACGCTGGTCTGTGAGCCCCACGAGAACCTGCTGCTGGCTGAGGGAACCCTGCGCAACCTGACCCGACACTGCCTGGAGCACCTGCACATGCTGGGGCAGGGGAGTGAGGTGAGTCCAGCTCCAATCTGTTCACGGAGCACAGGGAAATGTCTGCATAACCTCTGATACTCAGAAATGGTCTAATGAGGCAGAGATGAGTCTCTAGAGTCTCTTGACGTGGTGACGTCTGTTTTCATAAATACAAGTCACACTTTAAAAGCCTCTGGAGTCTCAATATGGTCATAATCTATCCAGCAGGTACAGTGTTCTTTTCTAGGCTTGATCTGAAAAGAAAGATGTTAAACTGTTCCTTTCAAATGTTTCTCAATTCTGACAGAACATTACAATGAAGTGTAGGATTGGTTTTACAACTTTAAACCGTGTGACAGCACATCAGGACGGTCACTCCTCTGTGTGTCTAAACAGTGTTGGCTGGTGAATAACATCGTTCTGTTGTCTGTACTCCTGTTTGTAACTAGTGTTTGTACTTGGATTTAATAAACTAGAGGTCTGGCTGTGTTTAATTTACTGTTGGCCAGTCTGTGAAGCAGGGATTAGAAGAGGAAAAGATGTATAATTGGGGAGTTTAGCTCCTCTATTCCTCTTTGGGAGACATTTTTTATTTTGGTCTTAAAGGATAAATCTGGTGAGATTCAACAAATCCCATGAAGAGATCAAAACCAACAATGAATTGATCCTCCTAACATGTCTGTTTAATCGTATTTCTTTGTGCCATAGAGCGTCATTGTTGTTCAGAAACTGTGAGAGAGAGTGAGACACACATCAGCTTGAGTGACGTGTTCCTTCATCATGAACACACACTGTAGAAACAGTCATGTCAAACTATATCACTACTGCTCTGTTTTTATGACTCTCTGCCACAGGCCCATCGCTAACAGCACTTTCCCTCCAGGTTCTACTGAGGAGCCATCGTATCGATGCTCTGCTCAGCCGCCTGCTTCCTCATGGGCAGCTGCTCTTCCTCAACCACCGATTCGCCCAGAGTCTGGAGAAGGAAGTTGTTGCCTATATGGCCAAGTGAAGCAGAGCAACTCGATATACAGAGGTCATTTGAGGGTGACTCAGTCGAGTCTGACACCTTCAGCTTCATTGCTGCTAGATTTCAAACAACCAAGCTCACTGTTGTTTACCTTTGGTGACATTTCTGCAGCAGTAGAAGAAGAACGGACTACTGGCATCTGCTGTTTCAGATTGCATGAGGTGGTAAACACACTGAGTGGTAAATATCTCCCTCAGCCACTTGCAGCTCACTGTTGACTGTTTACTGTGTGGGAGGCTTCAGTTCAAATCCTGTTTGTCAAATTGAAGAGTGGAAAGGAAAATGTGGCAGCCTTAAGAGTGCAGCTGAGGAGGCCATTTAAAACCTACTTGTCGGCATCAAAGACTGTTATTTATCTGATTCACCACTATTTGAAATGCCACGCTGTGACCTTGAGCAATCAGGCTTCACCTCTGTTTTGACTATTTGAAGAAAATAAATGAATCCCAAAGTGCATTTTTGCCTTGTTACAACCTCTAGTAAACCCAGTGTAGAAAGAAACCAGAGTGTTTTTTTTGTGACTTTATAACAAGCTCAGGAATGGAGCAAAGAAAATTCAAAGTCAGACCAGCTTAATGTCAGTGTTGAACCAGAAAGATGAGGATTCCTGAGACATTAGGGACAAAATAAATGGCAGGAAATGGTGTGAAAATTTGTAAGACCACTGTGAGGGCTACGCAAGCATGCTGGTTCGCAGACTACAGAACAAAAAACACAAATGGAAACACCCAGACATAGCAAATAAATGTATTCCATTTACTTGTGAACATCTGTTGTACCTCCCGCTGCTTCTCCCCATGAAAACCGACTGCCCTGCTCCTCCTCCCGGCCTCATAAAAGTTTCTCAAAGCTCTGTTTTTACGTTGGCACCCAAATCCAAAACCAGAGCAATGTTTTTGTGGTGGAGGAGGCATGAGTCTAGATTCCAGCATCCTTTGCTTTGATCTTCTTCTATTAAAAAATTAACTAATTTCTAGTATTCAGTTACTAGTTCTTTAAAACTTGTGTACTCTGTACTCTGCAAACAAAAACACACATGCATTGTACTAAAACAAGGTGCAAGGATAGAAATTTTAAAATGGTAAAATAGAGACCAAAACAAATCCAATGTCAGCCAACACCTGTGAGCACACTGAATCCAATCAGTAAATTGAACCAGCAGAGGGCGGTGTTGTTCCTGTGGGCTTCAGCGTGCAGTGAAGGGCACTGGTGCAAAATGATTACGTTGCAATTAGAGTATCACGAGTAGAAGATTTGACTTTTATGTGTTTGGTATCTGGAGGAGGAAGAGCAGCATTACTTGTCTTTTTATTTGCATATACCAAATCTACATAGAAATAATAAAGTACTTAATGACTACTTTCCCTTGTTTAGAGTTTTGTCTTGTTGCAGAGAGAGTTACTGTATCCTTCCCTCATAAGGATGTCAAACCATTATTTGATCAGGGACTTTTCTGCCATGTATCCGACTCCAGATGCAACATTTTCTGAAGGCAGGTCTCTAGTTTAAGGTACTTGCAGGTTTTTGCAGCTTGGTCTGGAGCTGGCCTGTGCAGAGTCCTGATCTCAGCCCCATCTGACACCTTTGGGATGAACTGGAACAGCAACTGTGGCCTTATCTCCCACCATCAGTCTCCAAGATAAAGAATAAATCAGAGCCTACTAGCAACTTCAGGCAGTCAGGGCTCACGTACGAACCCACATGGCATACTGTTCTCACTACAAGCTGCGCTACGGTGCACTAAAAGTAATCCAATAGTTTTTATTAAGCATTTAACTTCATACAAAGTGCATTCAGGACAGCAGAACAATTTAAATCTAGTATATTTGGTGTGTACCATAGAATATAGTTTGTTCCAAGCATCTACAGATCTGTGGATTTAGTCTATTTCAGTGTCTCGTGTCTCTTTACGATCTATGATGTTGAGATCAGGACTCTGGATCAGGATGCAAACTCTCTGCTGTAGGACTCCTTGTTTTTTCTCGTGAGTTTTGGGAGCTATGAATGAATTTGGGACCAATCGGACATGTCCATTAGCTGGGCGAAAATCTGGTTCTGAAAATGGGTAAATGATGTGATTATTTCCAAAGAAGAGCACTGGCTCACAATTCTCAGAGTTAATCAAACACCTGAAGCCTCCCTGTTGTTGCTTATTGTCACTTCAGATGGATTTTTGAGTTTAACTTCAATCTCCTACAAAAGCAGGAGACATCATCGTCATCCAGTAGCTTCAGTTTGTCTCTGAACACTTTCAACAACGATGCGGTGAGGACAGCTATAAATACATTAAATACTCACAAATGTCTGAGGAAAGTGTGTGTGGATGTATAATAAGTTTTATGAAGAAGACTCCTTTAGCTCAACACATACAGTTATTTGGCTTCATTAGCGTCAGGGCGTTAAACTCAGCCACACTAAATGCAGTATCAGGAAGGACACACCAGGGTTTTCCCACTAGGGGACAGTATGTAGCCAGACTAGTCAGGAGCTGCAGTTTGTGCTGCTGATAATAAAAGACAAATCGTTACACCAAAGCAGAATCCACCAGGCTACAAAATCACAAATGCTGCTGATGCTTAGAAACTATTTAAAACGAGCTCGTAGACATCAAGCAAACAGCACTCAGACTGTTTTTTCATGTATAAAACCAGTTTGTAATTACATCTAATTAGTGATGCAGAGACACAGGAAGTTGATCTTTGCCTAGAAACAGCTGTTTGATAAAATGCACGAGAAAATGTCAAGTGGAAATTAAAATGACAATATCTGCTGCAGAGTTTGTGTATGATTGTGCATATGTGTCGCTTTCATCCCCTGTGATTGTATGATCTGTCCTCATTTCATCACGGCACACTTTAGTTTGCAGGCAGGATTAAGAGTAAGGACATGTTACACATCACAGTGTACAAATAAACATGAGTGGATTAGAAAGAGGAGAAGTCAGACGGGTGAAAAAGTTTCTTGGTGTAATTGCACAGGGAAATCACAGAGCTGGAAAATACAGCAGTGCTGCAAAATGAGCATATTTAGCTGTCTTCACTGTGAAAGGAGGCCGCTCTGAGGTCGAAGGTAAAAGATTAAATGGATTAGGGTTATGAAGAGGGGTTCAACTAAGTGCCACTGAAGCCCAAGAATCTGTAAGTTTTTATTCCAGTGAAACACTGCAGGTGATTACTCCCTGATTAGCATGAGGCACAAGCTCATCTGTGAAATCAACTGCTTTAATGTGTAGTTGAAATGAAAACCGGAGCACTCGCAGGCTTCAATAGCACTTACAGAGGGAATAAATTGAAGGCCATTAACTGAAGTACATAAAATTCTCATAGCAAAAACAATCTTATACCATTCACCAACTTTGCAAATTGTTTTTTTTTTTTTGTCCAGCAGCCGACTGCAGAAAAAACAACCAGGTGGTGAGCAGGGCGCATTTCTCAAGAGGGCACAAAGGTCAAAATGCACGAGGCAGAAGTGCAACTTGATCAAAGGCAAAATCTGTGTGGCTGCTTTTTACATGAGCTGCAGTGCCCTGCCGACTCACTGACTCAAGAGTGAAGGTCTTGCCGAGCACCTGATACTTAGCAGGGAGCGGAGAGGGTGTCCTGCACAGACTTTGTGGATCAAGATGTGAACGAGCAACCTTCAGGGCCGTGAAACGTCTTCTTCGACCACCCCCTGCTGCGATGGTGTGCCTCAACCTTCCCCTGCTGCCTGTCTTCTCTTAGCTGCCATCACATTCACTCATCATCCGTGGAAGGCTGACCAGACCAAAGCTGACATTGTCACAGCCCATCTCAGTCACTCGCTCAATCCTTTCTTCTTCCTTCATTTTGTTCTCTCCCTCCCACCAGCCTGAAGCTACAACAAAAGATTTTCTCATTGAATTTAGAGACTAGCCATTGAATATGCCAACTCTTGAGTTTAAGGATTTTCCTCTTAATATTTTTCTCCTGCCTCATTAGATGTCTCCCTGACTATTGTATGGCTCATGGCGAGAGCACAGTGGAGAAAATGGGCTCAGCTCCAGCCAGGGATACAATATGAATTTCAATGCAAGTTGACGACTTATTCACTTTAGCCTCTGTCAGGGCATGCGGCGTGAAATACCTGAACGCCACGGCTCCCATTCATATACATTAGCCATAATTTCTATTCCTTTTCAAGCGTACATCCCCAGAATTTCAAATATTCTTCTCACAGGCAAACGCTAAGTGGAGTTTCTATCAGAGTGGAGGATGAGGAATGCTCAGTGATAACAGCTAAACACTACTCATACGAAGTGTCACAACACATCTGTGAAATCTGGGAATTTCTCTATTACTCGCTGCCCGTGTAAGGAGAATATAACGTATTTGAAGCATCAACATGCTAAGCTTAACTCAGTGGCCTGGATGCAATAATCATAATTTCTCCTTGTTGTTCTTTTGACATATTTCTGCAAATTCTACTTGAAGATTTCTTAAAACACATCTCCCTCTCCTGCACAAAGACACATAAACACAGACAGAATTGCATTTCCCCTCCCCTCTATCAAGCATCAGAACAGAGATGTTCTCCCTTAGCATCTCAAATCTTGTTAGATTTCCAATTTCAAGCCATTTATTTCATGTTTTTTCAAAGCCCCCTGAAAAATGGCTTTTCACATTTCAACCAATTCTACACGAGACGCCCGCTGTGTAAAAAGGTATGGCTCGTCAGTATGAGATTATCACACCATCTCAAACAACTCGATTAATTGAAAATACAGTATAAGTCAATTAGTTCTTAATTAGGCTCCTTCTGCAACGAGATTCCTCTGTAGGTTTGCAGTTGTTGCTCATTATCAATGAAAAAGCAGCACCGTCTGTGGGGAGCCAGCCAACTAAATAACAACTGCACAGAAAGAAATGGAAACGAGGACTTTCATATCTTCGATTTTCTGGCTTCTTTTTGGTTCTTTTTGTTTTTCCCTGTGAATTGATTTGTTGATCTGTAAATAAGCTAAGTGATAAAGTAGTTTAGACTGAAAAAGGCCACATGCTCCTGATGCTCTGATAGTGACTCAGAGGGGATTACATGGCAAACAGATGCCAGCTGCCTCTGAACGGAAGCAGTCTTATTATTTTTCACTATTATTTAAACCAGACATGGACGGACAGACGTTCAAAGTTTTCTTTTTCTCCAAATTACCACAAATGGCTTCTGTTAGTGCACTCCTGTCTACAAGCAAATGCACCAGTTCATTTTGACACTGCAGAACACCTTCTGCTACTTTATTGGTTGCAATTGGTCATCAATTGCAATTTTAAGAGTAATTAAAATAATCATAGAGAGGTTATAGCTTGTCTGTGGTAAAACATTATCATCTGGGATCATAATCTCAACAGCTCTGAGCAAATGTGATCATATCCAGTACAGAGCAGCAGCTGTAAAATGTTACGACCTCCTCAATAAATTTACTTGTGAGAATGGCTGACTCTTTTATGGTAAAATTACTGTGAGACAGTGTGTCACTGTATTTTACTCAGGCCTGGAGGGTTTAATGGGTCATACCCCTTTATCACAGGAATTCTCCCATAGTTATCCTCTTTGTTCCTCACTGCAGAGAACGAGGAACCTCACAGAACAGTTTAACACTGTTGTTTTGCTAATATGCGCAGTAGTTTTAGTTGAATTTGTTCACACGTACAAATTAAAAACAGTGAGTGCAAATAGAAAGGAGTGTACATGCTGAGAAGACAAAGTGTAAAGCACCTTAAATGAATAGAGATTTTCTAATTACATAATATTTTACTCAAAGTTGGATCCTGTAGCGTGGGGCGTAGTTCTTTTATTGATGAATCTTTGCTGCATACTATACAGAACAACAAAAACAAAACTGAAATTTAAAACTGGCAAAAAATTTATTTCCAATGCTTGAAGTTGATAATAAACCACTGTCAGTCTAAATCAATGAGTGACACTTTCCAAAATACATGATCATCTGACTCAGTTTTGATATAATAAATCCTTACTGGAGCTTCCTATATTGTCTTTAGAGAAACTTCACGATGCTAAGACATTTGTGCATTAGGCTGGAAATCAGCAGCCTCCTGAATGCCAACCGAGCTGTGCCCGAAGCAACAAGAATCAGAAGCTTTGACTGGTGAAAATTATTCAGCTACGTCTCCAAAAACATGTCTCTGCCATCTCTTGAATTTGAGCCCACGATCTTTAAGTCACAAGATCGTTTTTTGTGATCTTCAGGCGGCTGCCACTTTCGAGTTAATCAGCGTAAAATAAACCAGACAATTTAAAATAAACCCCCTTAAAATATGAATCTTATGTGTGTCCCTGGCTTTTGGCCGTCACGCCAACTTCCTACAGTCCATTAACAGCTTTGACTTTAACCACACGGTGCTTGTGGCATGTGAAAGCCCAGTGTGGGAGTATGCTGTGCAAAAGTGCCTCATTACGGCTGCTTTCCAAATTAAATGGAGAAGATGTATTATTCATTTATGGAGAATCCCCCTGTGAGTGAGTCCCAACAGGAAAACAGGAAGTGTGTGAGGTTTTCTCTACGCCAGCCACTTAGCAAGTGGCTGAAAGACGCAGCTCTGCAGTTGGGACCCAGGAGGACGCATGCAGCATTTGTTCACACACATTACAGAATGTCTATGACGATCTATGATCATTTATTTATACCTGATAACAGCTACTCTTCCTTTGTCCACACACAATAAAGTCAATTCCAGTGACGTCTAGTAAATAAGACACTGTTGCTCAGTTCAAGGCCTCGAGCTGCAGTGTCACAACAAGTGAACGTCCAGGCCAATCTGCCTTGTGCCGGTGTATCTTTAGCAGTCCCCAGCATCCTACAATCCATTGTGCACTGCTAAGTTGTTTAACGGAGCATTCTGGAGGGCCTAATCAACTCGTAATTTATTGCAAGACCACAATGTATGCACCAGGAGTTGGGATGCATGTGGTGCTCTGTCACTGCTAAATATATCACCTGAACCAGACTGATGAAAAAGCAACTGCAGGTTGTAAATAATGGAAGTGTTTGGCCTTGTAGCTGGTTGAATGTGTTGTTAATCACACTGCATTGTAGTAAAATGGAAAATAAATGTATATATTTTGCATTAATATGATACACTGTTGGTTAAATGTCCCAGCTAATACTGTAAATCTGGGTATTATGCAACCTGTCCCAGATTACTACTAGTTTTTAGGCTTCCTTTTCTTTTTGAGGTCAACTTCTCTGCGATAATATGGAACCTTTGACTACAAGTTGACAAGATGCACCATTACTTTAGTTTCTCTTGAGTCAGGTGGACTTATTTGGGGAGGAGAAGCAGGTCTGACCTTGTCTTGTCTGTCAGTCCCCTTGTGGGCCACTTTATTCAGGCAGCCTTGCCCCAGAATTTGCACCCAGCTATAGTTTCACTTAATGTAAATATATGAGCGCAGTGGTTGTGTATGGGGAAAATAAAGCATTGTAAATATTTATGTTTTTTTGTTTTACATAATAAACACAATCCACTTCTGAAACTAATTCCCCTTACGCTAAGTGTGATCCTCTGCACACTGTAGTTGCATTTTGAATCCTCTTTTGTGCATAGTAATACAGTTTTAAAAGGGAAATTGCAATTAGAGAGGGGAAAGTGGGTCACTTATTACACTGGGGATGTGCCGCACAAAGCACAATGTGCTGGTCATGTCATCTCTCACTAAGCTGCAGTCACTCAGGAGTGGCCCCCGGTGTCAGTCCCGTCAGTTTGGGCAGGTTGAATTCACCCTAAGAGCGAACCTGTCCAATTTCCTCCTTACTGGCCATTACCTTTCACAGTATGAGCCTCCAATGTGTTTGATGACAGCTGTCATGTTTCTCACCAACCAAACATTTCATACATTTATAGAGATTAGAGCTCTACATGTGATAAATACTCTCATCACAGCAACTTGCACAATTTAAAAATTATATCTTTTCTGTTGTCAACATTTAAAGTATTGTTTTTTTATTCTGTACGTGTCATGATGTGATGTGTGGGTATTTGTGGACACTCACTACTGTAGGTGCCCCATTCATTGTCAATGGCAGCTTAATAATTACCTGCGTGTGCAGGCTGCTGCATTTTGTTTGTGCACATGACACGTTACTATCAGCCACCTTTGACTGACGTCTTTTCAGATCAGGCCGGAGAGAAATTGAAGTTTTATGATTCAGGACACTATTTATTCTAAATCAACAAAGTGACTGGATGCAGGGTCGTATCTAGGAGTGATGGAGGACATCGTTGGTCTTTTTGCCTTTAATTTCTACACCAACCTTCTGAATGTGGAGGCCATAGATTGTTATCGGGTGACACATGGTCCTGCTTGTTTTGTTCCAGTTCAATGACTTTTATCTTTTTATCTTTTTCATGATCCTCATGATGATGTTTGTGTGATTCTGGAGTAAAACGTTCCTCCACTCCTGTTGATCCTCATCTAGTTAGCGTTATAACTTTTCATTAGGACCCAAGCACCACTCGAACATCTTGTTTCTAGTTCAACACCTGACACCTTCCTTTTATCTATTTGATTGTGTGAGTCCAGCTTCTAACAGGCTGGCTGTGTTGGGAACCAGACAGTGGCAAAGATGTACAACAAACGTTCACCTGCCTGGTCTCAATTTATTTCTTCCATCACAGCTTGATGCCTTTTGTCTATGTCTTGTCCTGTTCCTTCACTTGACTCCTGATTTTGTCCTTTTGTTTTATTTATCTGCGTTTTTCTGGCTCTTTTCCTTCCTACATGATCCCACTTAATTTATTCCATTTATCATTCTCCAATCTGTCTTTGGTTTTCCAGTCTCTAATCGTGGTGAAATGATGCTACAGCACAGCTTCAGGAGTTCTGCAGCTCCCATGGGAACCTCAGGATTCTTGTGGAACATCCGGCACGGTCACTGTGACTAAAAAATGACATTACAGGAATGACAAACAGGATTTCACTCCACACAACGCTATAATTTATTTCCCAAGAATGTGGATGGATTTATAATTTGTGCTAACAATGGAGGCAGCATCCATCAACCCTGAATCACCTTTTCCTGGCTAGAGTAGACAGTAAGATTTAAAAGCTCATTGTGCATTGCTCTCAGTCCTAATGAGAGAAATTTTTGTCCACAGCTTTCCAACTGTCGCAGCTCATTATTGCAGCTTTCAAAGGTGAACCTGCCAGAAGTTTGATGTCTTTTCAAACCAGAGCTTTCAGTTTACTGACTCACTCTCAAAGAGAACGAGTCGTCAGGTGATTGTGACTCCAAATACAGTTTTCTGAGCGCTCCAACTGTTTTGACCGACAAACACTTTCTATGATATTATTAATGTCCAATTAGTGGCAGTTAGAAACATTAAAACATGTGTTTGATCATGTATATGCTCACATGTGGTGTTTGGCTAATTCGCCCACTTCAAATATTTTAATTTCAAAATGCTATTTTATCATAAAACATAAAATTATTAATTATTGTCAGACAATTATTTGAGGTACTTTGGAGCTGTGGTTAATGTTTCACAGCAAACATTTGTCAGTGTAATTATTTTATTATGAGGATGATTCATAAATCAAACAAAGAGAGAAGAAATTAGACACTGAAGATGAACTAGAAAGAACATTTACAGATCAAACAATACAATAACTCAAAATATTTGATTTGTAATGTGTTTTTCTTGTTATTCACTGCTCTATGATCTTTCTGTGATCACAGATCAAACTGTAAGATTGTGTGCAGAGGTCATGTTTATTATTAGAACTAGTTCTTTTTGTAAATACTTTTGTAAAGTATTTCCACAGCTAAAGGCATCACATCTGATGCCAAAAACAGCAAAAGAAGCCTCTTGTGTTGAGTTTTAAGGATTAAATGAGATGATTCTTTTGCTGTTTCAGTCGTCAGGACAAGCACAAGAGCACCCAGCTGAACTTCAGAGCAGGAGAAGAGAAGCTTCACAAAGTGCTGCTGCACATCGAAGAAGTCAGAGCCAAACCACAGACAGACAATGGCTGTCTCCTCTAAAGCTCAACTGCAACAAAAGCCATAGGAATACACTTTAAACTGTCCATCCGCACAGGGATAATGGTCTAGTCAGTGTCCAACCTTGCACAAATCTTAATTAAATGCTGGGTAGATTAATGTAAAGGCTGAGACAGAGCAAGGTTAAATCCTCAGAGAGAGAGAGATTAATGGCATCAATTAATCTCTGGGTCCTGTAATAAACGTATCACTAAATTATAATTTCATTTTAAAAGAAAATAGTACACTAAAACATGGAACACTGACTGTGAATGAGCCAAGAAGCTGAGGAAATGCTTCAGTCTTCATTCTGTCACCATGGACTGAGCTGAGTAAAGACTCACCATTATACACTAAATGATCTGCAATAGAAAGTGCTGCAGACACAGAGATGATCAGGAAGTGTCTGAAATCTCAATTCAATTCTGAGCTGTATTTAAAATAATTGGTGTTAAACTTCAATATGAAGGATACTTTAGTTGAGGCTAATGGGAATCCCAATTAATTTATATATACACTAAGCACCTAACAGTAGGTTTGTTATTTTACTCAGACTAGAAGTTCAGTGGATGAGAGATATCATTTGTTCAGTTTGCTTTCTTCAGTTAAGTAATAACAACCTCATGCTGACCTAACTTAAGTAGTAAATTCCCTTATTGTGTCTCATCTGTCTCTCTGTAATGCACTAAACCTCCAGCTGGTACAGGATGCGGCTGCACAGCTTCTAGCCAGGCCGAAGAGCAGTATGACTCCTGCTGCCCTCCACTGGAGTTATAGTAGTGATTTTGATATTTAAATATTATATCACCACCCTCTTGACCTCATAATCTGAGGTCCTCTGTGGCTGCACTACTAGTCTGCCTGAAGGGTGACCGTGCCTTGGCCGTCAAAGCCCCAAGGCTAGAACAGTTTGCTGGAATATCTCAGGTCAACCAGTTCTTTTGTGCATCTAAATCTCATTTCTTTATTTTCATGTTGTGATTATACAGTTTTACTTACTGTGATACTTTCTGTTGCTGCCTTTACTCGTGCTGCATTTTGCAACCACGCTAAGAAAAATGCTAATTTAACAAAACAGATTATTTTCACAACAGTTTCATAAGTTCTTTCGATAAAGTGTTTTACTGATCTGTTTTCTCTATTCAGCTTGAAGCTGTGCACCCAAACTCACAGTGAAGGCAAACAAGTTTATTAAAATGCATTTTCCCCCAAACAAGTGGAGCTACCCCTTTTATATTTTTGATTTTCACTAGTGTTAACTGTAAAGGTTTGTCTTCTGCTAGAAGGTGCTGATGAAGCCAGGTGCAGCCCTATAACAGGTGGAGTCGTGGAGATGTTTTTTTTTTATTGTGAGATATGGCTGAGATGGAGAGTCGGACAAAGAACAGAGCAAAGCAAAGTAGAGCAATTTCTGGTCCTTTACCAGAAACTGAGGGAAGAATAAGAACAAATCAGACTGATCCACAAGTTGAAATGACAATTCAGAAGACATGGTTATAAAATACTGTAAAAACTAGGAATGGCACAGAACAAAGTGATGAATGGAAAGTAATCAGTGAGTTGAACAAAGATCACTTCAAACGAATAAAGATGACAAAGGCAATTGAGATGGAAATTGGGAAAGTTAAGTTTGGGAAGTATTTGAACAACAGGAGACTGCTGATATGTGCAAAGGAGCGAGACCAACAGAAGCTGATTCAGAATCTGATTCAAGATTAATGGAGTAAAAATGTGATCGCGTGTCAGGGCATGAAAAATTAAATGTGTGCAGAGGTCATTGCGTACTGTATATGCAAAATGTAAAGCAAATGATAAAGTGAAACGTTGAAATTAAGAAGGAGAGCATGGTGTAGGGCTGTAAGAAAGTAAAGTCGAGAAGTACCAAGACACCAGCAAGTTTCCATACGATTAAACATTAAACAAAGTCATTGAGGAAGTAGAAATAACATCAGTCAAACAAATGAGAGCACAGCTGTCTTGTCCTCTTAGGTGCAAGGTGAATGAGGGGACTTCATTTTGCATGAGGAGTGTAGCAAGGAAATAAAAAAGTTGGTTTATCTGCTCTTAGACAAGATCGATTATGGTATTCAAAATTTAAACAGTTGGCTGATGAGATGTTGAATGCTGTTCTAGATATCTACAAGATCTGCAGAGAAGGAAAGCTCCCCAGTGGGTGGAAAGTGCTTTAATATTAAGGATTCAGCTAATGCAGGTAATTATAGGCTCTACAGCTTTAACCTCACACTGATGGAAAATGGAAGAGATGGTTGTAAAAAGACTAGTTCACTTTTTATGAGTATGAACAATTGATAAGATCATGCCAGTGGCTTCCGTAGCCTCTGCAATCATAAACAAAAACAATCATTATTAGCTGCACAGTACGCTAACAAGATCTGTTATTCAAGCTGAGCTTATGTAAAACCACTTTATGAAGATTAGACAGGATTCAGAACAGAGCGTCGAGGCCGTCTTAAGGGGCTGTAAGAAAATCTCCAGTAAATGCAGCCGGTTAATGTTACAGCTCAGACTAGATAAAATATTATCAGCATGTTGGGTGAGGCTGCACAGATCCATCTTTAAGATTTGAAATGGATGTTAGAAATAAACTAATTTTAACCGTGAAGGCTTTGATGGAGCGCAGGTAAGACAGCAGAAAGGCTTCATTTGAAAGGGTTAAGCTGCAGTCCATCTGTAGCGTTAAGTAATGTTCCTCCATAGATTCTCCCAGCTGCTCAGAAACAGCTAATGTCCATTATATAGTTATAGATCATGGAGAAAGACTGTTTTATAGGTTTATGACACACACAGATTGCTCCAAGAATCCTGATAATGGCCATTTAGGGATTGTTACACAGCCAATACAGTATACATGAATTTAATGTCAACATATCTCATAGTGACTGACAAAATGTCAATATTCTCTTTCTGCAGAGATTATTGCTTTAATCATGTTTGGTCTTCATTGGATGGAACAATTTCAGCCACTGAACACAGTAATTTGTTCAGATTCACTTACAGCCCTGTGGGGTTTCTCATCGATACAAACCCCTGTCATGGTAGAAACACACATAATGCAGAATTAAATTACATAAAGCAGATTAATCAGCAAAACATGTGTGTGGACAGGGAATGCAGGTTTGTGGAAAAACGTGCTACTGGCCTGTGTCAGCAGTGTGACACTCTGGATTATCATGCACTGTTCATAATAATAATATTAATTCAGAGACAGCATCGTGTGCTGACCAAGGATCCAGAGCACTCAGGTGAGGTTAATGAGGTTCAGGAGTTTTATTATTGAGGGAGAATTAGAAAAAACACATGTACTTCTCCTTTAAATTAAACCCATTGGGACGCAATTGCATCTAATGAATCTACCCCCTCCTGCACAGTAGGTGGCGGAATGTGCACCATTAAATCCACAGATAAGTACAAACAAGAAGAAGAAGAAACGCTGGTTTGTTTGATGATCGCGGGACGTTCGTTAATTTAATTAAAGGTGTAAAAGTTTAATTAACATGATGGAAAATTTGTGCAGTTGGAATTTGTTATTAATATTTTTTTATTTTACATTAATATTCGACGTCCGGTTGTGATTTTTAATGTAAAGAACTTCTGGTTCAGCAGAGATCACCTGGAGACCCGCACCTGAGAGTCACGTGTGCGCATGTCCGCCGTCACTCACCTGTGGCGTCTTTGGGTCGTTTTATTCCGGAGTTTGTTTTTTTATCATTATTTTTTTGTGAGGTAGAGAAACTTTTTTCACTTTCTGACCGAAGAGGATCAGGTCTCTGCAGAGACATGTGGACTCTAACATTAGAAACAGCTGGAAACGTCCTGACGGACCGGGGCTCGCAGCAGGTGGAGCAGCAGGTGGAGCAGTCTGCACTTCAGTAGGTGAGTTTATTCTGCACATGAGCTTTAGGAGTGGGGAGGTGTAAATTAATATATATATTTATTATCTGTAAATATGAAAGCGTGCAAGCTGCTCATTAGCAACATAATGAAATTTTAATTTAACACAATAAAGCCAGTTTTAATTAAGTTTTATTTTTATACCATGAGAATTAGAAAACATTAAAACAATACAGAATAAAAATAAATAAAATATTTAAAAATAAAATAAAAACAAGACATCAGAACTTTAATTACATCCATCTTGTGTATGGATGTCCAGGAGGTGAGGGTGATAGTAAGTGTGCGTATTAAAACGTCCATGTTTCCGTTTTTAATTGAACTGATGCATTGATCCAGCTCAGTGGATCATTATATCCCTATGAGTCAATGCAAGATATTTGCAATTGTGTGTATGATTCAGTGTGTAGCTTTTTTTGTAGTTAACATACACAAACTCTGACCGACAGTTGGCTATTTTTTAGTTTGAAGGAGCTTGAACTGGTGCCACTCCGGTTGCACCTGTGCAACAGAGAAGCAGGTTGAATTTTTCTCTTTGACAAAACTCTACAACCTATTTTCTCTGTGGAGCCCCCTGAAGGCCTGAGCTGCAGTGGGCATGTGTGCTAAAGGGCACTGATATTCTGAGGAAGCTGAGACAAAGGGTAACAAGTAGGCTTGATAGGGGAATATATGGGGTTGTGCTGTGGCCTCTGGGCCTGAGCTTAAATTAAACTATGTGAACCTATAAGGTGCATAAACACATCTTTTTCCTAAACTTGAGCCACCTTTGTGTGGAGTTTTCCAGTGCAACTTGAAAATACAATCATCCCTCGGCTTGCATAGTCACAACACCTCTTTGTTGTACCTCTCCACCTCACATCAATCCCACTGATTTCTGATAACAGCACAGATGCCATTATATAACCCTCCTTCACCTGACTGAGGGCCAAAATTAGCCAACAAAAGGTAATCTCAATCAATTTCAATTTCACCTTTGTAGAGACGATTGAGAACACAAGGAGTTAATTGTGCTTCTGCAGTATTGATTGGTGTTTCTCACTGGCCTGTTAATTAGTGTGACTGATTTGGCACCGGGGTTCGAGTGAGAGATAAATGATAAGCACGAGTGGAGAGGGCCGCGGTAATCCTGACCACTACAACAGTTTGAAGCCTCCTCTGTTGCTTTCTCTCTTTCTGTTTCGCTTGCTCTTATGAATCCAACTGTGCTTCTGGCTGAATAATGTAAAAGCCGCTCATTCAATCTTCTTTTTTGCATCTTGTTACGTTTGACGAATGGGCCTTGATGGAGGCATTTTCTGTTTCTCGGATGCCTGTGACTTTGCATATCATGTGCTGTTTACCTATGACAGGAAGATACGCTGCAATATGTAGTTATGTATTTTTCATGATGTGCTTCTTGCAGAAGATGGCATAAAAGCTTATTATTCTCTTCACTTAAAGAAGATACCTCCTCAAGCTGTCTTGTTGTCATGTCTCCTTGATGGGCGCATGATATGGAATGAATAAAACCCAGCCGCAGAAACACTTATATCCTTTTGTAGCTTTCCATGAGTGCTGGGCTGCCTGCTGCTCTGCTATGCTTGGCTACACAGGTGACACTGTGGCTTGGCTGTGAGAGCGAGGCAGGCAGAGCTGCAAGGCAAGCCTAATTGAAATCCCCTCCTATGTGAGACGGAGGAGATGGAGCTGTAAAAGAGCCTGTAATTACTGAGGCCACTAATGAGAGATAATTAGGTCATATGGCAATGTCTCTACCAGGGCTCTGCTGCAAGAGATGTGGTTAGAAATGAAAAGGTGGGCAAAGTATGGACTCCTGTTGCTCATCGCCATTATGCACCACTTCATTAGCAGTAATTAATTATAATCTTGAAATGGTCCTTTTTCATCACCAGCAGGGTGAATGCTACCTAAGAGCCACAGTACCAACTGGGCATCATGTCATGAGGGAATTAGGCAGCTCTGTGAGGCCCACAAGCCTCATGGGATCTGCAAATGAGCCCCACATGAGCAAATATAATGTCCTCTTCTCATTTGATCATAATTCTGTCATAATACTTTTTGACTTTCTATAACATCTAAATATAACCGCTCTTTAGAATATCAAATTGCAGACTTACCTACTAGACCATGTTACTAATGTCCTGCTTTTTCTGATCAATTGTGGGAACCCCGCCCAAAAAGTAACCTGAAAATACTGCAAAGTACAAGTATGAAGGTGAAATACTGGAAAATAATGGAAGTACAAACGTAAAGTACTTGAAAATAGTACTTTAGTTCAGTGTGTGGTGCCGGTTTGCTGCATTAGAATCAGTGCTTTTATTTCCACCCTGCAACATGATTTTAATTTTGCATGATAATGGTTTGAAGTTATCAACACTGGTTGTGTATTTCACAAAAAACACAGTTACCATAAAATGAGTGTGGGCGATTTTTGCTTTCTATTGTCTCTGGAAATCCTGATGAATTTGAACCATCCTGCTTAAGTGGAAGGATAAATTAATAGCACTCTTATATTCACTAACGCACACTGGCCTCATTTTATCTTGATTTTATGCCTCTTTATTGCTCTTTAAAGCACTCTTAAATTATGCAATTTTGCATTAAAAAAACTGATAAGTACATTTAGATTAAAGTCAGATGTTGGTGAAGGGATGATGGGGATATGGAGGAGGCGTTGTGCTTTGTGTTGAACGAGCTGGTGAAATAAAAGCATTCCTCAGCATAACTGCATGGCTGATACTGCAAATGCTGCTGTTATGTTCACGGTCAGAGAAGCGTGACTGTGAAGAGCTGCTGTGCATTAGTAGATGATTCCTACCCACAGTATGTGGAATCCTGTTTATGTATCCACACCCTTTACAGCTGTATGTATTGATATTGCAATTCACGTGACATGTCTGTACAGGGAAACATTTGTATACAGTTTAGTTTACCGTCTCTTTGCAAGGGCCGACGCAAAAGTCGATATTTTTTGGATTTGTTTTGTGAGCAGTGCTCAGTTTGTGGAAAACATTGATTTGTTCATTGGTGATTTTCTTTCTCCTTATCTCAGTGTTAAAGGATAAAGTTTCTCCACAGCTTATACTGTGTGCTGCTGCTTAGAGGTACTGAATGGAAGATAGCGTGTATGGATGATTGTACTCACAGACACACGCGCATGCATGACTGCATGTGTTCTTCAGACTCAGCGACGGTAAAGTGTTTAACAAACAGGCCGGCAGCTCCCATAGAGCAGAGTCAGTCATGTGTCTTTTTTTTATTGGAGAAACAGAAAACCAACGTGGAGGAGTCATGGGTCCGGCTTTTGAAAGCCCTAATGGGCTTCTTCAGAGCTCTTCAAGATAATGACCTCTTCAGCTTGCCAACCATTTAAGTGATCTCCAGTTAATTGGGCAGGAACCTCAATCATGTTGGGGTTTTCCTCCCGATCTGACCTCGCTGTCTTTTTATCCATTAGCAGTATTTCTATTCCTCACTGTCCAGGGTGCCTTCAGAGAAACTCGTTTGCAGGGTTGTAGAGTGTCTTAGAAAAGTGTTTACAATTTGCTCAAACGTTGAAGATGTTGAAAACTTATTCCTTTTTCTTTCAATGGCGGACCAAAACTCTGTATTAGTTTTATCAAATCATTTTCATCTCAAGGATTGTGATTCTGACACAAGATAAATCTGATAATGGTGACTTTTTTCCTATTCAGTGACCCCAGTTGTCATGCAGCCACATCATGTGGTAGCAATTCAACCTAAAATTGGAGCTACAGTCACATGTCAGCAGGTGATCCTGTATTTGGGGCACATTACCAACGCTGCCTCTGCTGATGAATGGGGGAAGACGGCCAAGGACGGTGTCTTCACACTCTGTGTCTTATAAGTTGTTTGATGAAGCTTAAATGCATGAGTTTAGTTCTGACTAAGTGGGTTGGGCTTGTACGGTTGTTTCCTTCTCAGTCTTGGCACAAGAAATCTTCCTGGGCTTGTGAGAAATGGAAGGTGGCATCTGCAGGCTAGAGGCCTCTGGAACACCAGCACTGGGGCCAGTCTGGTGGGAAGATATGAATATTCATGATGGGACACTATTTCACCCCGTCAGCTTCATGCCGGCTGTTCCCTGTCCTCTGATAGAGACAGAATGGGCCCTAGAAAATGGTGATGAGAGTCAGAGGCTGAGGAGGAAGTGAAGCAGATTGTGGGAACGTGAGGGCTAGACTTTGAAAGATGCTTTGACTAGATGAGAGAGACAACTTTGGAGCTATGATGGTGAGAATAGGGAGAGAAGAGAAGAGACAGTGAGGCAGGAGAAAGGATTGCTTTGGAAAGGTAACTAGACTGCGACTGAGCAAAAGTAAAGGTGTAGAAGGGTTGAAAGAGAAAAATGGTGTGAAAAGCTGGGGGCTTGGAGAGAGGAGGAGGAGGAGGAGGAGGACTGAGGGGAAGTGAAAGGGACTGCTTTGGAAAGATGAGTAAATTAAACCAGAGTGAGAAAGTGACAAAGGATGCAGGAAAATGGAGAGGGGAGAAGGATGACTTCGGAGCGATGAGTAGACGGAATGAGCGGAGAGAAAGGTGTGGAAGTTTGGCGGCTATGTAAGGAATGATTTATCACCGGATGAAGACAGAAGCTGACCCCCCTCCTCCTGCTGCTCCTCCCAGCTCCTCCTGTGCGCTGGCTGCTTGCTTACCTGTGGACAGGCTGCTGCTCCTCTCTGGTCGAGGGATGGGTAAACAAGGCTGCTGCTCGCAGATGGGACTGTCTGAGATGGATGGCTTTGTCGCAGATACACTCTGAAATCCACACATGCTCACACTGTGCTAAAGAATGGCAGACAAAAACTTTCACATGGACAAACTCATTGGGAAATCACTTCAGGCGAAAAATGTGTTTTTGTTTGTGGTGGTCAGCAAGGCCACAGAGGTGAAGCTGCTGTAGTGTTTGATTCAGCATTTGCAGAGGTGAAGTTGGGCCAGAAGCTGGGAGCAAACTTGCTGTGATTGACTGTCAGTGTGTGAGCAAGAGGGAGAAAAGCAGCAAATTACATGATAAACTCTGCACATGACAGTGTTTTTCTGTGTGTGCTTGAGCATTTGAGGTTTGCTTTTGTTATACAGCAATCCACTACCTTCATGCTTCCTTTTAGCATGTCTGTCTCTATTGTGTCATTGTCTTATTAATGTGGGAAACATATAATTTTCCAGAAACTGACATAATGAGCAGGTACCAAACACAGGTAGACATCACTGAATCACAGGAGGAAGCCCAGAGAAACAAATGCAAAAAGTAGTCATCAACCTTTTATTTTTCATTCTGCACAAGCATGACAGCGACGCCTCCACCAGAAGGAAAAATATGAATGTAGAGAGCCTTGCCATGCTGTTACCTCATGCATCGGTCAGCCTTGTACATCTAGCAAAAATGGGAGAGGGGAATTCATTATCTCTAATGTATTTGAATGCAGCCAAGTGCCAGGTTTCATCACAGCTGAAGAGTATAATACTCCAATTTGGTTAACATGAATATGTATGGACGTTTCTGTACAGTGTAAACTGGTCTACTGTAACTGGATGGCTGCTGAAAATATGTCAGGCAGCAGCTCTGTTCTACTGGACATGATATTTCATGGTTTTACAGCTGACAATTTAGTGATGAATGTGAGTTGATAGATATTTTTAACTTAAACCATTTCACTGTAAATGTGCAAGTTCAACGGTTCAATAGTGTCTGAAACGAATCATTGCATGTGTGTGAGACTGACTTTGACTGTTTGAGGCATATGGCAGCTAAAGTTTAGTTGGTGATGATGGAAAGAAATAAAATGTAAGTCGTTGACATTTCTAAACAGCGTACTGTGGTTTCCCTACAGTTTAAAGGATAAATCTGGTTAAAGGCTTGTTTTTGTAGTATTTTTTGCTTGTTATAAACAAACCCCAGCTTATTTTGTGTGTCAATGGTTTCTACCGACACTGTGCGTCTACTTACTTTTGTATGAAATCGTTTAGATACTTGAGCAAAACTGAGTGTGTTGGACCATGAATCTAGATCAGTTACTTTCATACAAGATGCTACTACACTACTATACCTACTATGCTGTTATACACAAAGTGGAAAATTAACTATAATGATTTTTTTTTTATAGTTAATAGTTATGTTGCTGTTTATTGGCTGAACTAATCAATACATAATTTTGGCTATAAAATGTGAGAAAAATAATTTCCCAGAGGTGTGTTTTATAGATATGCAGTTGGCTGCAGATGCTGTATGGAAACAGTATAGATTGAACAATATACTACTTTTACATTTGTTGTTAAATTCAACAGCTTAAGGTATCCATAGCCATATTTTTTCCCATTTTAGACAAAACAGGGTAGCTCTAGTCTCTAGTCTCTCCAGTCTTTATGCTAAGCTAGTCTATCCACATCCAAATCCAGCTCTGTCTTTAACACACCAACACAACATAGATTTTACCCTCTTGGAAAGACAGCAACTAATTATACTTCCCAAAACACTGAACTGTTCCTTTAAATAAAACATCCATGTTTGTGAGAGAACATTGTTTTAATGCTACAGTAGGAGGATGAGGAGAAAAATAATAAAAAGATAGAATCTACAGGGATCAGCAATATATAATGCATAAACACCTCTCATCTCTGTGATGTAGGTATAGTAGAAGAATGTTTCAGTATCCGTTTATTGCTGATCGTGGCCAACTTTACAGTGTGTGAACTTGAAATGTATAGGAATTCATTATCAAGCTCAGTGAGCCTGTCTCTTTTGTGATAATGTAAAAGTGACAGTTGTTACTGGGATCTTACCTCATGGCATTCATCTCACTGGGACCTGCACTACCCGTTATGTGATGTAATACATAAAGATACCAGGGTAACCTGCTGGAAAAATGAATAAAATACCAAAGTTTGGTGCCAAATTGACTGACTCAGGATTGGAAGATTGGATTTCTATCACGGAATATACCTGCAGAAATCATAAAACCTTCACCTGATATAACTTCCATTTTAAATGAAGCCGTTGGTTTGGGTGAAGGGTGGAACTCTCTTATCTTGACAGTCAAAGGCAGAGAGATTCAGAATAAAAATATGGGTGCGTTCAATGTGAAAATGTTGTGCTGCAGTTTCCAACACTGAATAAATATACTTTACATTTTGCCACAGACTTTGAAAAATGTTTGCTCCTGTTTAGCAGATAAAACACAGAGGGAATACAGTGGAAACAGAGCAATTGCATTTTACACCAGAAGACACACAAAGCCTTTGATTTCATTATAATATAATTACTAGAAGAAGAATACTAGAAGAAAAATGGCAGACACAATTCCTTGGGAAGGAAACAAGTAGTTACTGCCGAACTCACTGACAGTTTCTGGCACAACAGAATACAACAAAATAGTCCTAAATCTGTCAATTTTAATTTAAAGAACTAAGTTTATATTTATAGTCCAGTCCTTTTAAGACTGACCTACACTCTGTACTATCCCTGAATGCACCATACACACTGCTGCATCAGAGGAGCAGCTGATGAGAAAACTACTTATCCCAAAGATAATATTAAGATCCATCATCTCATAAACTCTTGAAGAGGAAAACAAAGTTCCTTTAAACTCTAATCTGAACCACATGAATATGTTATAATCTCCATGTGATGTGTGCATATAAACACTCAATCTGGGATAATCAGCGCAACAATAGGCTAATCACTTGACTGCCTATACGTTTCTGATAGTAGCTTGGATGAGTCATCGATAGCACTTACCAGCAGAAGCAGAGGGAGGAAAACAAACAGCCAACTAGTCTGACATTCAGGAAAAGCCTCAGAAGAAAAACAAAGTGAAATGGGCAGGTGTGTTGTAGAGCAGCCAGCTACACAACACAAGCATTATTTATTTGCACAAGCTTATGATTTCCTGTGCTGTCAGTTAATGTTAGCAGATGTAGGTTACATCCCAGAAGATACATAAATAGGAATATCACAAATCAGGTCTTGTAGCAAGGTAATTCAGAATCGAGCGTGAGGACCTGCAGAGTGAACTCTTCCTCTGAGATCAAACCTCTGTCATTTACCTGAAACAAACAGTGAGGGTAGACGACGAGGCTTATGTTGATGCTTTCTGCTATTTTCAGACAGCTCGTCGTCACAGGAGGGGCTCGCAGCGCACTCGTCTGTTGTTGTTTTTTAATTTCAGGAGCAAGGTGACGCCCAATGGGTGCTGTGAAAATGGCAAGCTGTGAAGTGACAGTTTGCCTAAATCGGTTCGCTGTGCGACAGTGAAGAGAAAGTGCTGGATTTTCATCTGTGGCAGGCTGTTACTGAAGAAGCTGGATGATTTCAACACATCTTGTCTTAGGTTATGTTCAAATCTCCAAATGCACTTTTCCTCCCTGTTTCTAACCCACAGAGGAGGCTTTTTAAATATACATCTAGGCCTTTGGGTCTGCATAACCACAGTATTTCTAGTTTGACTACAGCTGGAATCTTAAACAACAGAGAACCATGACCTTACATGTCATCCAACATTACATGTAGTCCTCATCACTACTCCCCTGGCAGCTGACAAATGGCATGTGGTGGCTGTTCACTCATTCATTAAAATAACATGAATGCCATCATAGGTGGGAAATAAAATGCCATGTGTACTAGAGTTACTGGTCCTTCGTCTAATCTCGTCAACTTCTGTCATAACACTAGCTGAAGGAAATGCACATTGATTCACATTATTTTTGGAAACCCTTCGGAAATTAGCTTTTGACTAAAATGTCAAATTGTGATTGGATAATGTGCTCATAAACATATTTTGTGTGGCCAGACTTTTGTTTGTGTGACATAAAATGGCCAGTTTTAACAAATACTATGCTGTGTTCTTTCGGTGTTTTCTGGCAGCATCTGTGTATCTGAAGTGGGCATCACAACACTGTTCCCCAGACACAATGGACATTTCTGAACAGCATAAAGAGAGTGGTTTCTCTCTCGCTCCCTCTCCCTGGCAGCACTACTGTTGGTAGCATTTGAGGGTTGATTCAGACTTTTCCAAATGGAACTGTGGACATTTCCCTTATGAAACGATATTATCTCTGGCCACAGGAATTAAGCCTGTAGATGCCGTCTGAACTGATGCACAAAGTTCCAGCAAGCAAAGTGGAGCATTAGGCAGCTTAATGCAGAATTTTTCCTTCAGAACTCCTACAGAGACGTTATCAGAGCTAAAAGGAACCAGAATATAGGACATATGTTAAGCAGATGGACACAAATGCAACTCCAAGTGGAAGTACACACAAAGATAAAAATGATGAAATCAAATTCATCAACAGAATATAAAAAGTGACCACCACTTTGTCTCTAAGCTTTTGGTAATATCATCAGACTGCAGTCAAAGGGCCAAAGATATTTACTTGACAGTGACATATAACAAAGAAAAGCAGCAGTGGAACCAGCCAGTGGTTGCTGGAAAACTTTGTAAATGAGTAATCGGCTTGACAACAGGCTTGATAATTAATTTACTGTCCAGCAGCTTATTGATAATCAGTTATCCTATATTTGCAGGAATGTCCTTAGACATGAATGTACCAGAACTCTTCGTGACCAACTGTACCAGACCTAGAACACCATTAGACCTCAGGCTTTTCCTGTAACCTACAGCTAAGCACAGTGAATCCATCTGAAATGAAACGTCCTTCTGTCTGAAAACATGGAACATGGCACATTTGTGCAGAGGGCTTTTGATCCTGATCCATGCTTTTACTGTGGTTTCCAGGCAGCACAGGCAGTGGCTGGTATTTAGTGTATGTGTTGCTTTGTCTCTGGTGTTTTTTGAACTTTCTGGGTGAGCACTGTCTCGACTGTTGTACAAATTGGGTTGTTTTCATGAGAATCTAAGGTTTTATCATCAGTCCTGCTTGTTGTTTGCCTCCTTTTTTCTTTTTCTTTTTTACTACATGCATGCTTTAATATCATAAGTCACTCTTATATTCATTATAGATAACAGTCATTGCAAGTACAACCAATTCTATTAGAATGAGTACTTTTACTACTGCATCTGTACCTGCTACTGTGCCACTGTACCTTTTAATAACAAAGTTGATATTGTTGGAATAGTTTTTCACACGAGGCAGCAACCCTTAAATTTTGGCATGTGATGATATCGCTTTATGCAATTTGATATACAATATAGGGGTTATACAGTAAGGTTTAATAATATGTAAAACTGCAAAGGTAGGATCATAATTTCACTTGTTTCGTGTTTCGTGTTGGGGGATTACAGTAACTTCTGAACATGTTTGTCATTAGAATCTCAGTATTTTATAGTATGTGTATTAGTATCAGTTCTGCAGTTCCACTGCAGGGACCTTTAGGGTCCCTGGAAGGACTCTCATATAAGATCAAAGGATCGCAATAATTAATCCTTATTAATCCTCATTGTGGGATCGCCTCCAGATGTCCTCTTGAAATCTTTGACATTGGTCCATTGGCATCATAACTGTTTGGTGATCAACATCTAAAATGTGTGAAATCATTAGAAACTGATACCAACTACCTCAGGGTTTCAAGCTAGGAACGCTGTCACAAACACCTGACTGAATACATATTTAGTTTTTTATTTTTATCTTGAAGCTAATTTTATTTTAAACTCAGATCTTGGGCTTTTAGAGCTAGACACTGTTATGGAAGGCAGTGGGTTTTACATTTTACATCAGACTCACTATCATTTCTTTTAATGAATGGCTCTTTTACCTTTTCAAAATGAAGCATTAACCCACTTTTATTGGAAACAATCGCAGCACAATGAAATGTTTTATTTTGCTTACCTTGTGCGCTTTGATTTCTTTTAGGATTATTGTTTTAAACAGTTTTTTATTTTATTTGGTCTTTTAATGATTTGAAACAGATGAAATGTGAAATCACTAATGAATAAATTCAAGTGAAAATTGGATTATACAAATACTATTGGCACTGCAGTCTGTTTATTGCAAATTTGTAATTACTTTGTGAACCCTGGATGATCTGCACCATAATAAGCATGTATTCTACATATTGAAGCACAAGCTGAGCTGTGAGCCTTGCACTGCAGTGCAAAGTATCCTGTTGCAGTAAGAAATGGTAAATGCATTAAGTGGAAAACTAAATTTCAGCAGATTTACTATATAGTTGTTGTTTTTTTCTTCACAAATGATGAAAATGAGAAACCTTATTACTGCTCAATGTGCAGTTGCTGTCATACTGTGGAAACTCTGGCCTTGGTCGCTCCAGCACTGAAATCACTGAAGCTGATAAACTCTGAATGAATGCTGTAACACTGAGAGAAAACCAACTGACTGAAGGTCTGAGTAGTGAAACATTGTTCCTAATAACGATACTGCAGTTGTGTTGGGTTCAGTTCAATCTACCGCAGCTTTTGCTTTCTTTTTCTTCCTCTACACTTCTCCCACACACCTGTCATTGTGTCCCCAGGTGTAGTTAAGCTCTGCTGCTTAGTGAACTAAGTAATAAAAACTCTAATGTCATATATTCCAGTCTTCGTGACTGTTCATCATTCTGTTCATTGCACATGGATGGATTATAAGCCCAATGGGACTTAACCATAAATGAAAAGTCTCCACTTCTGCTATCCAGGAGAAAGACCCCCATATGAAAAGTTTTTTGTTATTAAATGTATAGTTTTTGTAGCTTTGTGTGTCTTTTGAAGTACTTGTTTGTTTTTTGTGGTGTCCCTGTGGTTGTGTGGACTCCTCGCAGTCATCTGGTGTCTCCCTGTTTTCGTTTTGGACCCATTTGAAGTCATTTGGTGTCCTTGTGGTGACATGATTGACTCTTCAACAACAAATGCTGTAAGTCACTTTAGAGGCTCTGACACCTCTGACACCCTCTCCCACTAATCCATCCATGATCAGACAGCCTAACATAAGCACGTCACTGCTCACTCTGTTGCTTCAGGTGGGTGGGTGGGTTTAAAGAATTAACAACATGAAATGCCCTGCATGTTTTGTGCTTTCACCTTCGAGGATTCAAATACTCATTCCACTTACATCATTTAAATGCAGCTCAGACAGTTGTGTTAACAGTGAAGCCATTAGCTCCCAGCCTTCTCAATTATGCACAGTTATCATTATTAAAAGATTCTTTCAAACATCTTTTGTGGCTTCTAATGGAAGAAAGTACTACTAATGCATTGCAGCACACCTCTCAATCTGCTGTTAGGGAAGCATCTAATTTTCTTTTATCCTGGATAGCCCTAATTCTCCAGCTAGCCCGATGGGAGAACACAAATACTACTTTCATTAACTTTCTAAAGCACGGCCAAAATGGTAGATTGTGTTCTGAAAATTGGTGCTTTCAGAGTTTTTTGCATTTGTCCTCTAGAAGCTCTATTATGCCTCAGTTACTTTATACTTAGGAAAAGGGTTCATTAGTGTCAGACATTGGGATAGGTGAACTGTAGATAAAGTTATGGGCAAAACTTTAAAGCCTTAAATAGTTTAGGTAACTTATCTATGCTACAGACTATACTTTTTACTAGTATTTTGCCTAAAGGATGGCAATTCACTTTAATGGCAGCTGGTGAGACTACTGGTGAGACTGCTGTGGCATTTCCTGTGGTTGCCAGAGGAGTCGTTTTAAATGTTGGATCCACTGAGTTATTGTCTAGTGCTTCAATCAATTTAAAATATCTGTCTCAATAACATGTTTGTTTCTGAATCTCTCAGAAATGTACTGTGTAAATGTTCTTATCCTTAGAGGATAAAACAAGCTCAATGCAGATATGGTTAAAGCTTAAATCACAATTACATAAGTATTCAGTCTTTGCTCAGCCACTCATCATTTTCTACTCATCCTTGAGATGTTTCTCTTTCCACCTCTAGGAAATTCAGTTGATTGGATACGATTCTATATAAGGCCCCACAGTTAACAGTGCATGTCAGAGCACAAACCAAGCCAGAGGAATTGTCTGTAGACCTCCGTGACAGGATTGTATTGAGGCACAGATTTGGGGAAGGATACAGAAAGATTTCTGGAGCATTGAAGGTCCCAATGAGCACAGTGGCCTCCATCATCCTTAAATGGAAGAAGTGTGGAACCGGGCCGTCCGGCCAAAGTGAGCAATTAAGAGAGAAGGGCCTTAGTCAGGGAGGTGACCAAGCACCCGAGGGTCAGTCTGAAAGAACTCCAGCTTTTCTCTGTGAAGAGAGAACGTTCCAGAAGAGCAACCCTTTCTGTAGCACTCCACCCATCAGGCCTGTATGGAAGAGTGGCCAGACAGAAACCACGCCTCATTAAAAGTTTGACAAAATGCACCGGATGGACTGATGAAACAAAGATTTAACACTTCGAGTGCCAAGCATCATGTCTGGAGGAAAACAGGCCACACTCAGCACCGGACCAATACCATCCATGCAGTGAACCGTGGTGGTAGCAGCATCATACGGTGGGGATGTTTTTCAGAGGCAGGAACTGGGAAACTATTGAGAGATAGGTGCTGCAAAGAAGAAAAGGAGGAACTGCACAAAAATAGGTGCCAAGCTTGTAGCATCAGACTCAAAAAGACTTGAGGTTGTAATTGGCGTTTAAGCTTCTTTCACTTTGACGTTATGGGTTATTTTTTAGTAATTTTAGTAAAGGAAAACAATGAATTCAGTTCATTTTGGAAAAAGGCTGTGGCATAACAAAATGTGGAAAAGTTAGGCACTGTGTATACTTTCTGGATGCACTGTATAGGCTATTAATCAGATGACGTGTGTTCAGACATCTGCCTGATTAATCTGCTGACTGATCCATTGGTGAACCAAGCTAAGATTTAAAAGAAGAATTAAATCAATGTGTTTGCTTTGTTTTCTCCTCTGTCACTGTTGGGCTAAAATGTCAATTTTGTGTGTGAGCTTTGGGCTAAAGCTTAACAAATGCATTTTTTTTTCCACCCCAGTCGGGAAGATTGTAATTCACTCACAAAACGAATATGTTCTTGATTACCATAAATTCATGAAATTCATGTGTCTGCATTCATGACTTTCAGCATGCGGCCAGTGTATAGTGCTAAAGTGGTCAAAAACTATGGGCTGCATGCGAATACCTGACTAATATTGGCAGATAAAACAGTAGATACAGTATATTTGCGTTATGCAGATGTCCCAGTCTCTCTGGAAAATATAGTATAATTTGGGATTAAGCTCTTTAGTGTGAGGAGCTCAGACATGTGGTAGGAGCGCTGCTTCTTGGCATTAAAAGCAGACAGTTACTGTATGTCTTCCTCTGCCCCAGTTTGATCCCTTTGCCCCGAGGTCTACCCCAGAGAGCCAGAACTCACCGGTGGGATTATATAGTACAGTATATCTCATCTCACCTAAGAATGCATTGGGATACTCCAAGAAGTGTTGGTGGTTGTAGCTAGGGAAAAGAAAGTCCGGAAAGTTGGTGAATATAATTTCTATATGACTTTATTCATACTTCTTGTGTGGTAAAGAGTATATTTTAGTGGTCTTTCCTATACTCCAACATGATGAAAACTACATTTTTACCTCACATTTTGTCTAGTGATATAATTAATAGTGCAACCTCTAGAGCCTTCAGTGGACAATCTTTCTATAATTTTATTCAGCAGGGCTAAATGTACCCATTCCTTGCCAATGTGGCGTCTTAGGACTTCCTAAATATTCAAAAAGTTTCTCCTCAGAAAGTATTAAAATTGCAGTGGTAGACTTTGGACTTGGGGTTCATCTAAATGTTTAATAAAAGCAGCCTTCATAAAGAGACAGGAAAATAATTTAATGTTCTCCTAAGGAGGCAAAGTTCCTTTTGTAGGGGGAAAAACAATGTTACTTGAGTTTTCAATATCTGTTTTCTCTTTGCTGCTTTTGTGAGTTTTGACCTGTTGTGACCTGCAATGGCTTTAGCATGCCCCTGGCTCCATATGTGGTTATTGAGATCTGGTTATCCTTGAATTGTAGGTGTTAAATCTCTTCTCTCTAGTGCCCCGTGTTGTGTTTTGTGGCAAAGAATTTTATTGGAGGAGAACAGAATGATGGATAAGGTCTATTCCCAAGATCCCCTGCCTAGGGAATGCATCATTAGTATCAGACTTTGATAGGAACTCTGTGTGATAGGTGTCATGGGTTAAAGCTGTGGTGAGAGGAAGAAGGTGTGAGATCCGGGCAGTAAAGGTATCCTCATCATGCTGAGTCTGCCTGTGGCACATCAGGGCCTCTCTGAGGCCAGACATCACTTAAATGCAGACTCCATGCAACATTAAAGAGGAGGTGTTGTTTTAATACTCCTGAGTGTCTCCTACAATTAAACCATGAATTTGGCACTTTGATGCAGAGGTGACCTACAAGCTGAAAGTTTGGTATCTCAGCCAAGGATTGTTGCATAGACTGAATGTGGGCCAAGGACAGGGCCTCTAAAAACTGGTCCATGTCTCCAATATCAACACTATATTTTTGCTAGAACCCAGTGAGTGTGTTTATACGAACTTAACCCATTTACAGATGTCTCCAGTAAGTATTTTACATGGTAATTTAGAAAAAGAAAAACCAAGTTACACTAATTGGAGTAGGGTGTTACTCACCTGACTTCCTGAAGAATGCAGATTTCTCTGCCATGCATACGTATAACCAGGCCTCTAATCTGCTTTCTGCATGTACTGTATGTGTGTGAAGAGTGCAGACACGAAAAGGAGTAAAGTAGCTGGATGAAAGCAGAGCTCATTTTATGGAGCAACTAATCTACAGATTTAGAATAAGTCGGACTGAAACTAACAGATCTTGGCTTGTGAAAGTCTAAATACTGAAAGTCAGAGGGTAGAAAAGAAATCTCATTACCGATAGGCCTCATGTATGGGTTTACAGTTACCATGTAAATGTGTTTTCCAGTTAACTATGTAACTTGACTTCTCAGAGTCACCTGAGTTACTCTAAGTGCATGTAAATGCAGTGAATTAAATGAACTAAAGCACGGGCTTAATAATGTGTTTTCTCTGGCACTGATGCAAATACTTACAAGTGCAGTCTTACGTTAAATGCTAAGAGAAGGATGTTAGCATGTGGAATGGGACAGATGCAGCAACATGTCCATCACAGTGCTGTGACGTGTAGGAAAAAAACAAATACTTTCATGCAAAAGATATTTTGCATGAAAGTTCTGGATTAAGCTGGTATAAAGTGTCTGAGCTTTTAGAACAAAAGAAGAAAAATTTTCAGCAAGTTGGACTTTTTGTATTTTATAGAAATGGTCAAACATTTTGGTTTACTATAATGTGGTGCAGTTATCTAAAATACTCTTTCAATGTGACAGTGGTTTAAATTAAATGTGTCAGAAGGAAAGAAATTCTTGTTGGTTTTTAAAAGGTTTTTCCAGATCCATGGAAACGTAGGCAACTTACCTAAACTGAACCTAAACAGTTTAAAAACACACCTTGTGTGATGTCTTAGACACGTTTTAGGGTGTGATTGATAAACATCCCTTTTATAATCTAACCAGAATTAGAATTATATGGGTTTTAGCTGACAAAAACCGTATTCATATGTCTCGTATTGTGATTTGAGGGGGGTATACTGTTTCTGTAGGTGATTGCAAAAATAACTGGCCATTGTGATGCAGGCTTGTGTCTATCAATCTCTATCAGGCTTACAGCTCCTATAAATACTGCTAGCCTTAAATACCAATTTGCCAGTTTGATCAGTTAAGCACTTTTGACAGCAGTGTCATTGAGTAACCGTTGCCCTCATTCATACTGTACTCTGTTGGTGGGATTAGCTTCAAATCCTCTCCTTCTCTAAAATCCTCTGTTGGGAGTGCAGTCATTGAACCTGCTGTAACAGAGCTCTCTTCTATTTTTATTCCCTTTACTCTTAGTCAGCCTTGGTGCAAAACATCAAAGCACATTTGTAGTTCAGCAAAAGGAAAACCAAACCTCATTTATAACTGGTTCACAGCCAAATTAATTATTCATTCAGATTACTGTTCACCAACACAAACACCGGGAAGATAGGCCGAGGCGCACAAACACGTACACAAATTCTCTCAAAGTGCTTCAGAAAAGTGAAGGGCAGATAATGAGAGCGGTGGCCGTGTTTTCAGTCTGCTAAAAAGCTCTCACCTTCCCAAAACTGCCTGAGAGAGCACAATGTAGAGGTTTCTGCACAGTCTAACTCTAAGGTGTTTTTAAGCAGATTAGTAGGTGTTTTGAAGCAGATAAGCATGCAGATTACCAGACTTTCCTCTGCAGAGGAGTTGAGAGTTCAAGCCTTTAGTGTCTCTGACGGGTAATTGGGCTTCTAGCAAGACAAACAACATCATACATAATCGCAACCAATGAAGTACAGATATGCAAAGCACATTTAAATTAAACAATGCAAAGTGCTACAGATGGAGTTAATGGGGTAGTCTATCAGGGACATTTAAGCAGGATTAAAGCACACAATGTGAATGAGTCATCCAGGTCATAACTGGACACAGTCATGAATTTTAACAGTGAGTTTGTACTTTTTCCAGTTGAGCATTATGAAAATCCACATCTTTACATGATTGTCTTTTTGGCCCGAAACACACAACTTGATATAGCCTCAACGTGCATGTGCATCATGTGTCGACTTAATAACACAATGACATCATGCTGAATACTGTACATGCAGCTTATAATGTTGGTGTGACACTGATTGTGTTTCTATGCAACAGGAATGTAATTAGTCTGCATCTGCACAACCTTTTCCAACCAGTTCACATTTGTTTTTTGCCATTTTCAGTTTTACTCTTGCAATGTTTAAATGAGCTACACTGAACAGAGAAACAAGGGGAAAAGAAAAGGAAACACTGTATAAAATCCTTCTCAAATATTTATTGAGAGTAAGTTAACACTTCTGTAGCTGTCTGACATTGAATGCCTCCGAGTGCTTCGCAGGTGAAAAGCATCTCGAGTGAACTAGTGGCAGGAGGGGGAGGTGTTGGATCTGATCTCAACTTTTATTTGTTAGATATTATTGTCTGTTAAATGTTTGTTATACATACCTGCTGTATGGAGAAGGTGCTAGATAGAAGTGTGAAATAGCCACGTGAGTCACGAAGCCATCCAAACTGAACTGAAGCTCTGTCCAGTTCTAACTTCACACTTTTCCCTTCCATTCAACTTTCCACGAACGTGCTTCGATACAGCACTCAGCGAACAGCCAGACCTTTGTGCAGAGGGTTGGTTGTCGCCTGAACAGCTGATAAATGGTAGATATGTCTGGTTTGATACTGTATCAATAGTAAATTGATCAAACTCTAAATGAAATCTTTTATTACTTTTGCTTTAATCAGCGTTATGCAGTAATCACTGAAAATAAAACAAAAAGCTTGAAATATTTCACATTGTCTTATGAATCTGGAATTAGTTTCACCTTAGGGAATATTTAGCAAACATGTAGCTTGTAAGTTAAGAACTAATAACTTTATCATGTACAATCATTTTTAACTTTTCTCTGTAGAAGTACCTTTGCTTCTGTCATAACCATTTATTACACTGAATTTATTAGCACCTGTCTATGGTTCAGTCTTTGTTCATCTTTAGATTTTTATATTCTCTTTGACAGCAGTTTCTTTTTTTGCATTTTCTTTTTTTTCTTTGTGTTGGTTGCATTTTTCCCCTTTGCCTTTATTTTCCAGAAGAGAGCAGCTGTAACAAAGCAAAGCAATTCCCCCTAGAATTAATGAAGTTCCCTGAATCTGAATTTTAATGATAATCTCGGTGATGACATGTTGTCATACATCCTATCTTTAAAAATAAGCACTGACAGTTTTTCACTGGCCTCACACAATGCATGGCTTACAAAACAGGACTCTGAGTGCACTTGTTAAGTGTAATTACTTGAACACGGCAGTTGAATCTATCTTTGGGGCGGCAGTCTCTCTGCAGGAGGTCTTTTTGCTGCTTGTGTATTTAACGGCATTTTTCTGTAAACCAGGTGAAGCTCCTGCACTGGCCCACTCAGCTTCATTCAACATAACTACCCACCATCTTACAGCCTGAATAAAGCCTCCTGCTGGTGGTGAGAAGTAAATAAACATGTTTTTGTTATTGGTCTGCTTCTCTACATCCTGATGGCCACATTGCACAATGCTACATACCTCTGTGGTCAGGGCACAGACAAAGCCAGATGTGAGGCATTTAAAGCCTTGTGAGGGAGGAAAACCTTTGCCTTCTGTTTTCAAATCTGGCAGAGCAGGTGTTTTTGTGCTGCTCAGAGATTGTCGTCATGTTTAAATGCACCTCAGCCCTGCTGCAGTTTGCATCATATCAGCTGTTCACCCAATAATTTGTCTGCCTGGGCGACGGGCATCAAATGTGAGGAGTAGACTCCATTCATCTCTGGCTTATTCTGCCCTCCTCTGTCCGTCTGTCTCAGTCTGTACCAGCTTTGATCATGTTTGGCTTTGGATTGAGTCAGACATGAACACATATTAATGCACAACCCACACAGATCCTGCACATACATTCACACCGTACAACTGCGTGAGGCTTAGTCTTCCATAGATGTTTCTGCTCCAGTGTTCTGCCTTCGCACGTCTCTCCACCCCTCTCTGTCTGAATCCAGGTGGGAAGAGATGTGTGTGCAGTCCCTGCTTTAAGAAATATCTAGTTTTTCCTAAATCCTGAAGTGACTTCCCTGTGTCTGTCATGTAAATGTTGACATGTTAAGTCTACAAGCGTCTGAAAACATGTATTATAGATACTAATGCATTTTGGGCTGTAACTGGACATTAGACATGGTGAATAATGTGATGTCCAATAATTTATTCTTGGTCTGTAAAATGATTTGGGCTTTCATTGAAGAAAAGAATTATATATATAATGCATTTTTATTTCATCTGCTTTGGCCGATGTCTGCATTCAAGCCGACCAATTAATAAATGTCTGCAGACACATTTGCAGCCTACACTGGGAGTAAAAGCGAGCAAAAAGCCATTAACATCGTTTACTAAAATACCTGCAGTTCCAGGACTCTCCCTCATTTCAATAGCAGCTTAAAGAGACCCACAAATTCTACATAATCCCTCAGATATCAGATATTTCAGAGCTACTGTGCAGCATGAACACTAGTGAGACGTTTATGGACGATGCAGAATTTAGGTCATCCATGTTTCAACAAAGTTTAGAAATTTGATGTATTTAAAATAAAACATTTTCAATAATTTCACTTTCATTGAGCATTAAAGAAAGAATTTCCACCTCCATGCTTCACTGATGGTGCTAGGCAGGCATCTACCATCTTCTGTAGTTACAATATGAAGCTTATGCTGGTGATAGCATGGGTCAATCCACTCTCCTCCACCCAGCCCTTTCCTGCTCTCTCTGCTCAGTTTTACTGATATTAGTCATTTTCAGATTCCAACAAACAAGAATGTTGCACACAAACATACTAATCAAACCACTGATTGATGGATATTGTGGAGATTGTCTGATTTGAGAGCGTAAGCCTCTTTTAAAGCCCCCTGTCTGTGATATAGCCAGGCTGTTAGTCTGACTTTGCCGGGCATGTTGACATCACATCTCCACAGAATGATCTGAGAGCATCTGACTTCATTCAGCCCTAACCATATCCTCTTTATCACAGTATGATGACACTGACAGATGTACAGTTAACTACTTGTTTTGGATTTTCTAGTGTCACTTTAGCCGTCTCTGTTAAATCAGTTCTGTTTTAATGTGCTGATGTCAAACAAACCCACTGTGTGGAATTCTTTCTTTTACTCTGAGTGAAACTTTCCAAACGAAGCGGAACAGGTAGCCTTATGTGGCAATTTGGGGGAGTTTATTTTGCTAATGATAACATCTCATGGACACGCAGCTCCTCATGAACAGATGGTATCCATCAGTCCGAAACAAGGGATTTACAGCACGTATGTGCACATAATAGACTTTGGTGGATATGATCAGGTGCGAACAAACTTCACAGAGAAAAGAATCCTGCATATATGGGACTCCGGAAGCTAAATCTCCATGAGGAAAACTTTAAATTAAAAGGAAAGAATCACATTGATGTTCAGGCCAATGTTACTCATTAGGTTGAGATTAATTAATAAGCAATCATTTCTAAATTTCTAGGTGCCTTTCTTTTAATTTTATGTTTAATTTTTTGGGAACTTCTCTTTTCCTTCTAACATATGAGTTTAAAGATGTAGTTTTAATGCCATATATATATTTTTTTCTTTAAAGCAAAAACACAAAAAAATAAACACAAACTGTCTCTTTGCAAGAAGTGAACACAAAAACTAAACATGCTTTGAGGGTCCACACACTCGCTGCATCAGGTGACTTAGTTGCACAAACTGTGCACTGAGCGTGCATGCTGTGTGCTACCATAGTGAAGCCCTACATAACTTTTTAACACTGTATTTGCTAGACAAGAATCATCCTCACTCGTGTGCAGCTTGTTTGGCCATGAAAAGATGAAGCGATGATTTTTGAATCTCAATGGGCTGTTGTTGTTCATCATCTTGCCAATATGAAAGAAAAGCCGACTTGCTAGGATGTTCACTTTCTGCAGCACTACTCTTCTGTAAAGGGGATGTCCTTCACTATAGAGAAGTGGGTTGGCAGGGTCATGGGGAAGTTCTTTACTGTGCACCAGTGGTACAGGAAAATTCCCCTTGAAAGGCTTTCTGGCAGCAGGTAGTGGTCTACTGTGGAGATACAGGAGTGGGAGATTGACGCTCTGTAAAGTGGTTTAGGCTGACTTGCTCCCTGTATCTAAAGAGAGGCGTCTGCCGTGCTAATGAGATACAGCCCTGTGTGAGACGATGTCCACAATGTGACAGCTGCCTGGGGAGTCCATGATTCACATTCAGAATAATTACGTACATAAAGCAGCTGATAGCTGTTATTCATTTCCTTCCACGTTGCCCTTTAAGGCACAGATAAAGCTTTTTAAGTGCCGCTTAGTATGTGTCATACATATGATGGAGGACTAAGGAATGGTTACACAGCTTTTTGGAAATACAGCTATAATTACACAACATTGTAGTTCACATGTGGATACTGATCAAAGAGAGAACTTGGACACATTTGTTGCAGAAAATGGTCGTAGGTCTGAGGTTTGGGGGGGGGGGGGGGGTTCAAATGCTGCACGATATTTTCTTCCAAGTACATGATGAAGAAAACATGGAATTATTTTAGGTGTTGGTCATAGAAATGCTGGGATTAATCACCAGGTTTTGGTGTTGTTGGACTCAAAAATCCTGTATGTGTCCAGTTCAGATTTACTTTATTTTTCTTGTTGATTTCATCTCCATTTGTCATCGATTGCAGCTAAAGTGGTTTTTGTGTAATGGTGCAGGTGCCAGTGGAAAACTGCTCCCTATTTATACAGTGTACTGTATGTACTTTGTTTTGTCTGTAATCTTGAGGTTGAGTATGGAACGTACAACATATATTGGGGGTTGTTGGGTTTTCTATATAATTCTGTATACAATAATATTTTGTAAGGTCTAAATCCGGAAACATAAAGTGCCTTAAGATGACATCTGTTGTGATTTGAAGCTATAAAAATAAAATCAAACTGAATATTTATCTTCATTATTCCTGCAGTGTAACAGAAAAGTAATGTTCATCACATGTACCTTATTTTAAGCCAACCATGCTGAAATCTGTGATATGTACTAAAAATGCTCAGGGCGGCTGGATAGTGTCCAGTAAGGGGCCTTAGACAAGAACCTCCTGATGCTCACCCTGCCTGCTATTGTTACGTCTATGAAATGACCAAATGTAAATGTAACAGATGAAGAATTTACAGTTATAAGACCATAGACCTTATCATAGTAATACAGGCAGGACTGACTGAATAACTACTTTTTGGCCCATGTTGTGTTGTTCCCTTACATTTTAATTGTAGCAGGGTCAAGTTGTGCTTGCAACATGATGCTGTCATGAGCTGACAGTGTGGCTGTCAGGAATCACAAAGTGACATGAACACTGTCAACAGTGTAAAAACTCCAGCCAGATGCAAACTGCATTAAAAATGAATCGAGCCGATGTTTGACAGAGGGATCTCTGTGTGAATATCAAAGGCTGCGTGTGTGTGCATGCACACTTGAGTGCGAGGCTGGTGTGTGGTAAACAAAAGGCGCATCATTAGTAAACCGATCACTACAGTCGGTGCTCTTGCTTGATTTTTTGAACTGTGGCTCCTCATAGAAAACTTACGAGCTATGACAAGTTGTCAAGTTAAAAGTCCGTCGGGGCGTGGGTGTGCACTCGTGGCAGGAGGCAAATGTACTTTTTTTCTTTCTGAATGGGACATACCTGACAACAGTTATTTACTGTTGTCTGCAGAAGCGCTTTCTTTCTGCATTATGTGATAAAACTCTACTTGTAGATTGTGTAAGGAGTCTGTTGTAGTCAGTCCTCCTAGTGGTAAAAACAGATGAGTGTTTTTCGCAGATTTAAAGTTGCCGTTTGTAGCTGTAGTTGCGTTTAGTGTGAAAACTGTTTATTATGATTAGTGCATGTAACCATTTTTGCATGTAGTGTGCAGATGAATTTATTTTAAAATGCATCAAACAATATAAAGTGGAGCAGAAGTGAAGGAGTCTGAATACGTATTTGAAGTCACTGTACCTGGTTTACAGCCTTTCCAGCTGCATAATGTAACGGAAATAAGACAAAGAGTCTTTACTAAAGGTGGCATGTTGTCTAAGTGAATCTTTCATGGGCTAACTTGGATAATTTATCAGCTAATGAAGTGTGATACTATTGGGATTATACTGCTGATTAGTGAACATATAAACATGGTGTTTTCTTCACCACGTGTAAAAACAAAATGAACACATTTCTTCACTTTCGTTCTCCAGTTATTTGCCCTTTTTCTTGGATAGCAGAAACAAAGCTGTGTTGATATGAAACATGTTTTTCTGCTTAGATTTTTCATACCAGATATGCAAATCATAGAAGCAGCATGTGAAACACGTCATGGGAGTCGATCAGGAAAAAGCACCTTGTGCTGCTGAAAGCTTATTTAATGTAATCGCCCACTTAACACTGCATGTTCACTTTAGTTTGTGTGTAGGGGGAGTTTTAGAAAAGGACGTTGTGCTGCAGAAGAAGAGCTTGTCAGATGGTCTTACAGTATGGGGAAACCTTATAATTTTCCAAAATGTAAAGATTGTGTCTAGCGGTTAGCTTTTCACGACAGATAAACACGTCCGCTTTTGCAAATTAACAGGCGGAAGAAAACAAACGAGTAAAACTCAAGGGGCTGTGTCTGTGTGAATATGTTGCTAGCAGCTGTACCATTGAGAGAATGAAGTACAATCCAACAAGTTCAAGTTTCGGTGAAGCATCTACTGTATGAGTTTGGAGTTTGAATGCAGAAATTAAACGTCTTAAACATCAGCATCATCGTAAGTTTAGTATGGGAGCTAGATTTAACATTAGCAATCCTTAGGCCTCAGCATTATGGCATCAACAAAATCTCCTCCATGACAGGATACCTCCAACTACAAACAGTCATTGTCATAAAGTCTCGTCAAAGTCTTTGTTTGTGGATTTTTGGGGCATTTTATTTTGCCTTTATGCTGCAGATGTAAAATGTGTGGGGAGAGGACCAAAATCGAACTCTGAAGACGAACCAGGGATGTTGGCTGTTACGTGGCGAGTGCATGAACCTTAATGTGTTTTTAGAATCATGAGAGGTTTAAATTTGCAACAACTATTCAGTACCTATAAAAAAACTGTGTGTTAGATTATAATGTAAAGCCTGAGACAACCGAGGTAAGAAAAGACAGGTAGGACAAACCTAAGAGAGTGAAAGTAAAAAATGAGAAGTTCTTCAACATATACTGTACGATGGGTAAGCAGTTTTAATTCAAATGTTAAGGGGCACCATGGTTGCACTTTTTTGATCGCCACCAGCAGCGAGTTGCATTTCCTTGTGACAGCTTTAACTGGATGACCCTGCATTTATTGTGGAGCCTTCTGAGTTGAGGTGCGCTGCTGTGCCGAAGCACCCAGCCTCCTCATTCACTTCAAAGTTCGAAAGTCTTTCTGAATGGAACCTTAATAAGCACTGGAAGTGTAACACCGACTGGCATCCCGGCCATGCTGAAGTGACAAAACCTTTGTCCCCCTGACAGAGCTACGAATGTACCTGCAGCAACAGATGAGTTTAGCTTGTTATAGCATTCACGATTTAACAAGGGGAAACTCTACTCCGACGTGAACGTGCCACCATGTTGTCCCTTTTTGTGGTTAGTCTGATCCATCCGGCACTGCACCCTGAACGTTAAGGACACAACACTACAGAGAAAAGAGGGACTAATCCAATAACCTCAGCTGAACTTTCTCATCTTCAGGCTGTTGGAAGCGTTGATGCAACCACTATCAGCTACTGAACAGGGACTTGCTCTTTTTTTCTTCTATGAATTTGGCAGAGGCAGAGTGCGTAACTGGGAAATTGTTATTATGAAAGGGGACTTGTGTTTGTGTACATGCATGTTGTGTGGTGTTTAGTGGTTATCTGTGATTGGTTGATGTATTGTTATGTCTTTATATATGTTTTTGTATATATTTGTGTGTGTGTGTCTGCATCGCATTAATCTGTGTGTCTGTGTGCTTATCTGCAAGTACAACCTTTTAGGTGACTACCTTTTGCTCTTTACTTGCATGTGACAGTGTTTTGTGCGTGTCAGTGAATTTATCCTTCCTGTGCAGCTTCCTGCTTTGATTTGTGTGATGCTCGATCCTCTTCAGATAACAAACTATAGCCTCTCAGAAAGCCAAGCCTGCAGCTGCTCTGTTTCTCACCCCATCCTCCATCTTCCGCCCTTCTTGCCTTACGCACTCACCAGCTTTTATGGAGGTAATAAATAACCTCACACTGTCTCCATGTTTAACTTGGTTTTAGAGGCCAGTGGAGCAGGCTGTCTCTGGCAGTGTCACACTTTACAAAACTTGGGTTCATCTGAGGGTCATCAAAGTCCTTCAGAGAGCTGAGGAACCCCTTAAAGGACCACTTTGAGATTTGATTTCAAGAAATAAACTTGTCCTACCTAGAGGTAGATGAGATTTATCTAAATTTGATCCGTGTATGCACTCCAGGGTTAGGTCTGAGATGTGTCGCCTAGCTTAGCTAAAAAGCTGGATAAAGAGAAACTGGTAGTCTTGTAAAAAGCTGAAGGAAAAACTACTAAAACAGCCTCCTACAGATGGTACCATTGAACTTAAACTGTCCCTCTCTCAAAAAAAACAAGTCCATTGGACAGTGTGGGAAGAATTGTGAAGTTTATTAATTGTTTCAAACCCCAACCACGTTTATTATTGAAGCCGTGATGCAAATGCCATGTAACATTAAGGTGTTAAGTGGTTTTATGTGCCTTAACATAAATTAAATCAAGGGTACTCATAATTGTGACTATTTCAAGTGTTGCTCCAATGGTTCGTCTCAGAGGGAAAGATCAGATAGAGGTGGTTGTAAGTTGAAAATTGTTTTTCTGTTGTTGTCTCAAACCCGGTTAAAATGCTTCACCATCATCCAAATAACGTCTTCAGTCTGAGGAAAGTTCAAATTTATCCTTCAGGTTGGTTTCCCTTCACAACTGACCTGAACAGGCTCATTAGATTGACAGTGGAAAGGGGTCTTTGAGTCTTTGAGTATGTGTAACAGTCACACCTCTTACAACTCATTCTAAACCTCCATTAACATTAACCAGCACCACTGATTCAGGTTCTGAGGTGTTGCTTCTCCTGTTCTGGGCCATGCTCCGGTTTAATGGCTGTTTAGTTTCTCCAATAGACTGCAGATACTAAATTGTTCCACAGGTTAAATGATTCACTACCCATCAAAGTAGCTTCTTCAGTCTGAGAAAAGTTGGTTAGAGACCTCATGTCTCATATCCTTCATATTAGTTTCACTTCACACCTGCACCCAATATGCTTGTCAGATGGATAATGGAACGTAGAGCAGATACAGTCTGATCTTAACATTTGACACCTGAAATCCAGCAACTGCTCTTTTGGATGATGCACTTGACTCATATTTGTAATTACATTTTCTGTCAACTACTGGATTTAGCACCTTTTTGTTTCAGTATCAACTCTAAATTCAGCTAAAGCATTTTTCTTTTTCAATATTTTTATTTGACTTGAGGTGTATGGTTCCAAAAAACATTTGTATTCTACAGTGTGAGTTTGAAAAATACGCTTTTTGTATCAAAGAGTGACAAAACACAAGCTTCTTTAAATTTGTCCACATGTCAGAGGTGTAGAGGTGCCCTGGTAATTCATGAATCATTAATGTAAGAATTCTTCATGAAATATTCTGAAGCTCTGTGGTTGTCCTACAAGAAAAGATAAAGAAATAAACCCTAAAGGTTCATCGAAAGCCTTTAACTTGGGTAGAGACTAGATTAAGCCGGGTTAAGACAAACTGTGTTTCCAGGAAAGGGCAGGTTCTTACTAAATGACCACAGCTAAGTGGATGAAAAGGGGTTTTAGAAAAAAAGCAGAGGTGACTCCCATTAATTGTGATCTATGTGGGTTTTATCAAGGATTAACAAGGCAGATGGAGGAAGCACCATTTACCTGTGTGATCATCTTAAAGCCCACACGGATCTAGAAAACAAATAGTTTCCACACTAAGAGCTACTACCAAAAGGCAGCAGAGAAGCATTCATCCAGTATAATAAGTGATGTTGTAGAATATATTTTGAAGTTTCTGGGTGAATCGTGGACTTTTTTTAATCTAATCTGGAGTTGATGATGATCTCGTGACCTTCTCATTGCTTGGATTCACATTTTAGTCTCCCCTTACTTTAGTATACAGTCATTGTAGGGTGAACTTGCTACTGTTCTTGTGTACAAACAGTATTATGCATAGACTTCAAGCGTCATAACTGCACATATACCACACATACCGCTGTAGTAGCTTATAGCCATCATAAACCATTAGCAAGCTCACCTCTCTCCTGACACAAATGTCATGTTGTTCTTCTTCATTTCTGTTTCTTTGCTTTCATTCTGGCTTTTTTGGGTATCCAGATTTAGCTTTGATGTTGAGGAAAAAGCATCTTGCTTGCCAGCAGTCAGCACAATTAGCCACGTTAGGTTATGATCAAACTGTAATGCAGGTGCAGACTGAACCACTTGTGTCTTAATGCAGGGGAATCCTGGAGCCAGAGGGCCTCACAGACTGTTTTCTCTTCTACCTGATTTTTTTTTTTTTTTTTGGAGTTTATTTGTAACTGTATCTGATTTGATCTGAATTTAATAACCTTTATTGTAGACACATAAGATGTCGGGAAATAACATTTCTCTGAGGGGTACGCTGTTTTAGACCACAGCACTTCATCCCGGTGAGTCATGACTAATGGGTTCTGACAGGTTTGGTTTATTTTCTCCAACTTTTACAGCAGGTACGTGTCCCCAGCCACCCCCCCCCCCCACCACCACCCTCTTTTTTGGTGCAGGACTATCACTGTCTGATACCGACTATGTTAAACATCCAGTGCCATAGAATCATTAACAGCTCCTTGTCTTCTTCAGAGCAGTGGCAGTAATGTAGGCGGCTAATTATTTCCTCACCCTCTCCAGAATCAATTGATTGCATGTCTTTGAGTTGGTCGGAAAGCAGCTGAAAAGAAATGTGCTGTCATATTCACATCAAAAATGTTATTATTCCACACACACAGCACGCAGACACAAGGTTGACATTTTCTAATTAAACGTTTCCTTAAGCTGTGTACATCTCCCTGGGAAGTCTGAAAGACGCAGACGCCCCCACTGCCGAGATGAAAGAACTCATTATTTTCCCTTGCCCACTATCGTCCTCATGTTTCTCCCCTTTTTATCCAGATAACAGAACTATTCCATTTAATCAATGCTGCCTGCCAGAGTATAGCAGAGCAGCCGTGGTCAAGAAAATGCACCTCAACAAGTAAGCATAAAATTCAATTCTGCTCCCCCACGCCACCCCAAAACAAACAAGCACACAGAGCAGCGGGGCATTCATCATTGCTGTTTCTGGTTTGACAACTCGCTCTGTTTTAGTATTACAATCATAAGCCCTGAATTGGATAAGGGCAGCGAGAGAGGTTGAAAAATGGAAACACGATGGATTTGGCCCGCCACCAACAGAAAATACCCTTTTCCTGTTCAGTCGGCAATGATAGCGCTGCACAGAAGTTGCAAGGAGTCTGAGATTATATTCTAATCCTCAACTCACTTTAGTGACTGTTCAAACGCAACCCATGGGCACTGTAAAAGAAGCCTTAATATGGAAATTATTTAACAAGCCAAAAAAGGGGACAACAATGGTGTTAAAATGTTTTTATTTATTCACATATTTTTTCTTTTTTGTCTTATTTTTAGTGTAGGGTTTGAGCAGCGGCAGCAAAAGATAAAAAAATAAACCCACACAGAGAATAAATGACTGATGCTCCTTTTTAAAAATGGATTAAGTGTGATTGGTGACAGCAAAGAGAGGATTGGCTGCAGTATTAACACTATAACATATCAAACATTGCTTAATATAGAAAACACACAGTATCGCTGCTGCACATAAGGTTCAGTTTGAAACTCCATCAGATTTCCCACTGGCAGACAGGCAATCATCAATCCAAAGCTGTGTATTAGGCTGCGTTATCTGTCACTGCAAACTGTGCAGGTTCTCTTGTTCACAGCAAAAAGGAGTTTTTGTTTTAGTTAAAAAATAAAAAAACGTTTGCAGTTCTTGCGGACAGCAGCTAGCATTGAATTCCCACATCAGTCACATTTAAATCAGAGCTCTCAGCAGGAGCAGCAGAGTATTACAGTTTGCTATGGAACAGATAACTGTTATTACAAACATATTGGCTATCAAAGCCAAATATTATTTTAAAGAACCAAAGAAAGGAAGCTTGGTGAGAAGATTCATTAAAAAGTTTTTTGTTTTTTTTTCCAGGCAAATTTTGCACAACATCTTTTCCGTTGTTCAGTTCAAAACATTTTATTTCAGCTTCATTTTTTTCAACCCACTCGTCAAAAAAATGAATAATGACAAATTCTTTAAAATATTTCTACAGTATTGGTCTGAAAGGCAGCTACTGTCTACTTGATTTAAGATTTATTGATTTATATACATATTAATTATTATGTTATTAATTTGCATGCATGTGCAATATTTACTTCATAATAAACATCAGTGTTTGCAAAGCAGTTATTAATGGGAAGGATGTGTAGGTACAGAGAAAATGATTTCTAAGTGATTTATTGCGGATATTGTATCATGTATATCGGGGTTTAAGGCACTATTCTATATCATAATCTGTCAGTAAGTGAAGAATACATTTTACCACAGGAGTAAACAAGCAAGCTTGCAACTTTGTACTCAGGCATCAGAGCCAGCATACTTAAAAGCTGCACCACTTTTAGATTTCAGTGCTTTACGCTTACTACAACTATAGTTTTAAAGGATGATGCTCTCCAGGAAATGAATTACACTGATCCTGCAAAAGCTTGTGTCTCCGTTCAGGCTAAAAACTGTTAGGACAGTGATGATAAAAGAGCAAATACACCAAATGGAATATATGTAAAGTAGTTTAGCAGGGGGAAGCTTTTACAGTAGCTAAACATCTTGTCTTTTCATCATGTTCACAGTGAATTAGAGATCTGTTTTTTAGGTGAAAATTTTACCTGCAGCTCAGATCACAAAAGATTTTCACACATATTATTCACCTTGCCACATACAGTACCACTTTCCCATCGTCTATTTATGCAGGAGTAGCTTCAAAGAAGGTGGAATGATTCTTGCTCTGATTGCATTGCAGCTAGGGGTCCAGCAAACACAATTCCTATTAAAGGTTTAATTTTAAAATGTTTTATACTTAAGGTGCAACACATTTAGTGAAGTAATGATACATAGGCTTAAGTTTACAGAGCACATATTATTGCATTGCATATTACAGTGTATCTGTCACTGCTGAATAAGGTGCTGCTGGAAATGAATTAGGTTTACAGCCTTAGTTTTGTCATCACAGTAATAATCCAGCAGAATTCACTGATCACTATGAATCCAGACAAGATTTTAGAAATATCACACAGAAATATAAAATATAAATACTTACATTTCATGAGTCGTAGCCCTTGTGCTCAGACTGCAGTGAGCTGAGCTTAAGATGGTTCTGCAGCACAGATTTTATACCATTGAATGAAGTCTGCTCTGCAGAACCATCTGTGGTTCTGTTACTTTGCAAGTACTTCTCTTGCGTGTTGTTTATAATTGCCTGTGTTGTTTACTGGTACTTGCAGAGCAAAACGACACTGAAACAACTGTAGATGACACCCTGCCTGTATTCATGTAGTACTGTGCTGTGACTGTGTGTTTAAGCAGCGGGGCAGGAAAACATGATGCAAATGGTTCTTGGAGTCAGGAATAATTTAATTCATTGAATTAAAGCTCAAGGCAAAATCTAAATGAAATGAACCCTAGTTAGATCTGCGCACGTTTGCAAACACCAGGCAAGGTGTTATATCTCCTGCTCAGGGGCACTTGAACAGAGATAAACTCGCTGCACTTGCTGACGTGAATTATGATTTGACAGTGGCAACATGTTCGCTTTACTTGTCATAAGGAGCTGTATTTATCCCGTGAAAACAGTCGTAGGATGTCTTCTGTGGCTCCAAAGCTTTCCACAGTTTGTGTATTTACATCAGATTGTTTCTGTACACTGAGGGGTTTTTTTTTTTTTGGTGAGTAAAAACACAAACTATATAAGGATTTGTCATACTGTAAGGAAAACGTTCAGTTTTGTGTTATAGACAAAATTATTAAAATAAAAAATAATAATACATATTTCTGCAAAAATATTTGCAGAAAACAGTGGTCACAGACTCCATATTGCATATATATTTGAAGTTGAACTGTTTTTCCACATATGTACATTATTTTTTTAATAATGGGACAGCAGAAGACTCAAAGATCTGATGGATCAGTAAGGGACCAGTGCAAACGCTGTAAAATTCTGTTCCTAAGAAAAAGTCTAGAGTAATGTTTGATTTCCTTCTCCTTGTCAAATACATCCTAATGCATTTTGAAACCTTTAAATCTAATTTGGAAAATGTGTCATGCAGCAAATGCAGAGTGTCTCTTATTGAAGAAAGAGGTCAGTGATGTGAAAACAGCACTGTTTGAAGGAAGTTAGCTTTTACTGCCTGGATGCTTGGTGCAGCTCTCCCCCGTGACTGATCCATTCCAAAGGCAGTAAACACATACATCACCCTCCCATGGTGAGCTGTGAGAGACTTGCTGTGGTGGGGATAGCTTTGTACTGCTGCTCATTTTGTGCATGTCTGTGTGCTTGTGTGTGAGTGTTTGCGGGGATGTGTATTTTTGTAGGTTTATGCATGCATATCTACCCCCTGTGTCAAGCCCATACTCATGGGTTATGTGTGTAAGACTGCTATACACTTTGCTTGTAAGTGAGTGTGCAGTTTCAGAGTCACATTCACAGAATAATGTCCTGTAGGGCAGGCAGGTGTCAGGAGATCTGACTGAGTGGGAACCGTCTGACTGTGGTAATAAGTGTCTTCCTTGTTGGAAGAACGCATAAGACTAAAAATGACTAAAATGATTCAGACTTGCCAGCATGGTCCACTGGGCTCCCACTCTCCGCAGCGTGAAAATATAGGCTGCAGCAGCACAGTGAGAAATGTTGTGGTTTCACTCTGTTGTGACTTAGTGTGCAAGAAGGAGAAGCAATGAAACGGGCCCCACACAGAGCCTGGCACAATCCAGCTAGCAGAGTTACCCCTTGAGAAATTAGCACATAATGTTCTCAAATTATAATTCATAATGTTCCTTTAAAAGCTTGTTAGCGCCGTGGTCGGCTGTTTTAAGAAGAAATGGCCCCACAGAGAGCGAAGAGAGGTATTAAAAAGTTTACATGCAGGCTGGTTAGGAAAAGACATATATCAAGAAATGATAGTGGAGGTTGTGTCATTTGTCTGGCTGCTCTGCACAAAAACAACAACCAAAACTTCCAGAACATCAGTTTCACTCATGTCAGTGGTGGAAAGCAAATCATGCACTCATCAATGAGTAATGGATGTTAATGGACAAAAGAAGTATGCAAAGTATGCAGCAGACATCACCTCCCACTGTGATGTGTTTCCAGAGCACTTTCATATTTCAATTATAATACTGTTTTAATAATTTAATTTAATTTAAAGCAGAAATCAGACTGTGAATAATGAATGTGGCTCTGTCGTTTAAAGGCACACCTCAGAGTTGTGTTGTAACTATTCATTTACCTGCTAAAACTTCAGATAGATATACATTTATGTTGAGTCTGGTGGAGATGTTCCACTGTTTTAAGGCTGCAGAGCTAAGTTCAGTGAGTTAGATCATTTGTTTTCAGTGTATTGCACACACTGACCGTCTATCAAATATTATAGCCGTCAGTGAAGATGAGACATCAGCACTTACGGGGATAAATACGCTGCTCAAAATAAATTAAGGGAAAATAAATCATATTTTGTTTTTTTTAAATTATTGTTACATTATTAGTTCACAAAATAACAAAACAGCAGTCAATGTAAATCAAAATCATCATCGTTTTTAAAATCCTCCTGTGAATTTCATCACAGCAACAGACCAGCTTAGCTTAGCTTCTGACAATCAACTTTCATCTCGGTACCTCACAGCAGTCGGGGTACCCACGGCTGTGACATGGAGGTCATTGAAACTGATGCTGACTGATGCGACATTACAAACACATGGAACCTCGACAGATGAGAAAAGACAGTTTCAGAGGAAAGATTTAAACACTAGATTATAGGTACAGTATGTCTTACAGGATGAAAGTACTTCAGCTAAACTGCTTTATGCCTTGAAAGATAATATTAATGCACATTAAAATGTGGAAGGCATATTTGTTAAATGGGATAAGAAGAGAATTGTGAAAACTTGAATACCTTCAAGGATATTGTGCATTAATATTAAGCGTGTTTCTGACTAGTATAATAATGTTTAACAAATACTGTATCTCTGAATACTTTTCTTTATATTTTATGTTTTCTAGAGTGAATAAGCCACAAACCTACCTAAAGGCTCAAAGATATATTAAAAATATACACTACCACTCAAAAGTTTGGGATCTTTTTTGTTTTCCAAAGAAAAACACATTTTCATGCAAATCACAAGCAATTAAAATGAATCAGATGTTTTTGTTAGATGTATGGTTGTGTTGCACAGCTGAGAACAGTTGTGCTAATGGAGCATACAAGGGAGCATGGCATACTTTAAGTTAGAACATCAGCCAGAAAGAGAGAGCTTTCATTAGAGACCCATCAGTCTATTGTTGTTCTTAGAAAGGAAAGTTGCTCTATGCTAGAAACTGAGAGGAAACTTAAAATTTCATGGCAGGCTGTTAACTACTCCCTTCAGAGAGCAGCACAAACTGGCTCTAACAGGGACAGAAAAGGGAGTGGGAGGCCCCGATGCACAACTGCAAGAAGACAAATATGAGAGTGTGTAGTTTAAGACAAAGGCGTCTCACAGGTCCTCAACTGGCAGCTGCACTAAACAGTACAAGTCAAACACCGGTGTCAGCATCAACAGTAAAGAGGAGACTTCAGGATGCTGGACTTCATGGAAGAACTGCCATGAAAAAAAGCCGTATCTCAGACTGGCTATAAAAACAAAAGACTAAGATGGGCAAAAGAGGACAGACCTTGGACAGCGGAAGATTGGAAGAAGGTGCTGTCGACAGTCCAAGTTTGAGGTCTTCGGATGAAACTATAGAAAGTAGATTTGTACAGAGTGGAAGCGACTTTGACAGCTAGAATACCTAAGGTCTGCCAGACTGTAGTTGCTGCAAAAGGAGGTTTTTTATTTTAATCTTTGATAAAGAAAAATATTTATAATTTCTGTCAAAATCATTATTTTGAACTCGTATAATGTCAGCATGTCCTGTTCTTTTGCTATATTTTATATTGATATGTGTTTAATTTGAAAACAATAAAATATCTAAGTGATCCCAAACTTTTGAGCTGTAGTGTGTAGATACAGTATAACATATGTTTCAGGCATTTATATAAATAAAGCTCAAGCTAATTAGTTGTTTTGTATGTAAACACCTGATGTGTGTTTTCCACTATACTGTAAATGAAGTCCAGTACGAATCTTCTGCCAAGAGAAGAGTTAAAATTCATGACCATCTGGTTTAGAGATTTTTAATCACTGGCTTTGTGGCCAGAGAGCAGAATGGAGGATTACTGTAGTCAGGATTACTGCATGTCCCACACAGAGGTCCTTTAGGCATTCAAGGAACCCGTAAGGCTTCCCCAGGAAAATGGAAATGATTTACTTAAATGAAAAATGTATTCAAAAATGCTTAAAGTAAGTAATAAGTGTTCACAGTCTAGTGTTAAATATACTCAAATAGCAACATCCAAACTAATGTGTATTTGTCCAGTGATGTCTGACATGTCAAAAACTCTTAAAGACCATAAGGGGTAAATATAGACTCAACAGAAGTAGTTAAACGTAGTCCATTAGTTTGTAGCTATATCGTAACATCTAATATAGTGCATGCAGATCTTGGTCTAACACAATTAAAGGATAATAAATGTGTTTTAACAACACAACTGCCACTACAGTCAAGACAACCAGTCTAGTGTGTTAAATCAAAGTTCTTAGATGAGTTCAGTGGGTTTGTCCGACCAGTCTAACCCCCTTTCGTTGTGTGTTTTTTCCCAGTCAGTTCTCATAAATTAAATAATCAGACGACAACAAGGAATCATTCTTGGCCAAATATGGAGTCACAGGCAAAAACAATACTCCCGCCTTCCCCTCACCTTCCACCCTGAGGGTGACAAGTGAATCCCCGTCTCTGAATCTTCATATCCAGTGAATGACAATAAATCAGGACAGTTCTCATGATAGGGGAGACAGCCCAGGATGTAGTCATGCTTCAGCGGTCATGCCTCTGGATCGCTGCTGGATCTCTGGGTTACATTTGCTCAGTGATGTGGTCACACAGAGGGAGGAAAAAAAAAAAACACAAAATACGAAAAAATAACAGAGTCTAGTCCAAAATGTTATTTCAACTCCCAGCTTTCTGATGTTTTCCTATTCTGTCCCTGCAGACACTGTTTTCACATTCAATTATGCAGCAGCTGTAACTGCTCAGGAGAGGAATAGGAGCAACAATGACATTATGTATTAAGCTTGAGAGGACAGCGCCGGTAACTCTGCTGGTAATGACAACATGAAGCTCCACTGATACCATTTTTTTTAGCATTAATTTTATCCCTTTGTGTCCCTGCCATCACCTCTTGCATCACACATATTTGAATTATGATATTTTCCTCTGGAAAGTGTGAAGCTCTTTCCTCAAATCCAATAAGATGTATTATTTACTGTTTTTTGAAGCAGTGGGAATCCTTGAAGGCCCTAAGCGTCTCTGTGCATCATGTGGTATGTGCTTAGAATATCACTAAAGAGTGGAGGCAAGTATTTAACAGGCAGTACAGCAATGACGGTCTAGATCACTTATTAATGAGTGAACATACAAAACATGCAGCTTGTTGCTGCAACACCAATAATACACCAACGTCAGGTGACCCCTGAATAAGTAATGAAATAAAATCAATCATTTATTGTCTTTATTTACTTCATTTGTGAATCAGTGTGGTTCGTTCCACCTGCCATTGTAGATTGTTGTCACACTTTTTGTGCATCAAAGTGGGAACAAATGTCCAACTTGCTTCTTATCACCTGAATCATTTGGATGGAAGTGACGCTAAGGACTAAAAAGTAGAAAGTTTGATGTTATTCTTCTTAGCTTTCTTTCTTTTTCCTTTTTTCTCGTTGTCATAGAGTTTCACGGTATTTCTTAAAAAGATCCACAATTTCTAATGTGGTAATGTAAAACTTTTCCATTTGATTAAAGGCGAGGATTTAATTAACGTGTCACAATCTGGATATGTACTGTAGAGCCACACCATGCATAAAACCTAGACAGGTGAAGATGTAGAATTAAATTTTATGTATTTACATTTGCTGGTAACGCTAATTAAACACTTCTAAACATTTTTTCTTTTCTTTTCTCTGTACCTTCTGACACATCTTGGGCCCCAGATAAATCCTAAACTTTGAACGATAATAGACGAAGCGACTTATTAATTTCATGAGTGCTGGTACAGTATACAAGGAGTGACAGAGCGTGAAGTGGCAGGTGGTGGAGAGATACCAGAGAACTGTCAATTCATTATAGTTAAGGACAGGGGAAGTCTGTAGGCTTTGATTCTTCTTTTAATGCAAGAACAAACAGACCAATAAATACAATTTACTGTATTATCTATGATTAGAAATGTTTCTGTGGTGTTTTTTGGGTTAAGATCAACTGTGTAGTTCATATCTGTTCATGGTGAGTAGAGAAAAAAGGTGCCAAAGCTCTTTGTGAAGGAAATGTGACTGGAGGCCTGAGGTTCTTGTTCCACAAGTATTTTCAGTTGTTCTGCAAAAATGGTTATGATAAGAAAAACACATGACGACACAAGAAGCACTGTTAATAATTACATCATAAAAGACCTGGTTTCTTCTTCTACTGGTTGCAGCAGTAAAAAAGTTACTAAAGTATAAACACATCAAACATTCACAGGTTGAACTTGAGGGAGGAAAAATTATGTTGTTTAAAATATGTATTAATTAACGCTGCCTTGAATTACAGGACACAAGACGTTTAATTTTTCATGTTTTAACCAAATCCACAGTTTTTCCCTAAACTTATGCAAGTTAAGGAAGTTAAATAAGAAACTCTGGAGTCAGCAAAGCTGTCTGCTATAAAACGGTCCCAGACAGACTACTTGTGTAAAATCCATAACTCTTCCTGACAGGAACAAATTTAGTCAGTGAACACAACACATGTAGGAAAGGAGTTTCTTACAAACTGTACAAGCGAAACAAATCTGTTCATATGTGTATTTAATGTATTATATTAGCTTTGTTGGAGTAAATGTAGATTAACCCTCATTCTAACTGGTTGATGAAGCATCAGTGATGCACAGAAATAGCCTCAGTTTCCTGTGTGTGAGTTCAAACATCGAGTCTTTGTGGCTGACCGTCCACCACCGCTCAGCAGGACCTGATGCGCGACGGTGAAAATCACATTTTCTCTCATTAGTAAACGAATTAATTCTTCCACCTGAGTGCTCTCTCAACTTTCAGGAAGTCAGCTTTGTCTCGAAAAACTCTCTCTTCCTGTTCCTTCTCGAATGGGAGGACATAATTAGTTAACACCCAAATAAGATTAACAGGCCTAAACCGAGACACTTCTCCGACAGATTAAAAGAGGGCCACACATAATCTCTCCTCACACTCTGTGAGCAAACGCAGTCCCTCTTTAATTAACCATACCTGCAGGGTGAGGGGAGAATACGATCCGCTGAATTGGATGTGTTCAGGTGCTGGTATGATGAATAGGCATGCTTCATTTGATAGCATTACAGCACAGCTCAGGAGAAGCAGGGATCGTTCTGTGAGCCCAGTTTCTCCAGGTGTCTCAGCAGTTCCTTTCCTTCTTGTGTGTAAAGACAGAAAAGCTGTTCCTCTAAAGAAATCCACAATCCCTGCAAGATGCTTAACTCTTATCTGTGATCATTCACCAGGGAGACATTTATTGCAACTGCTAATTAAATATCTTCCGTAACAACACCCCACATCCTGCAGACCTGCTGCTGCGCCTCGTGTTCTTTCTGCAAGAGTGAATGGCGAGAATGCTTCCGGAGGGATCCGAGTCGATATTTATGAATATTGCTGCTGTGGGCTTTTCCCTAATGGCATATGGTTGCTGAGGTGTCCGTGCAGAGTGGTGAGCAGGTCGCCTGAGGCAGAGAGATATAAAGGAAGCGTATCTGTGACACAGATAGAGAAGGAAAAGGGCTTCACACAGCGCATATTGACCTGGCCTTTGTAATAGTGAAGTTGAAATCTCACGACCTGGCCCCAGGATTAGAAATCTGTTCAGTTAAGAGTGCAGAGAAACACGATTTGTTTGTATGAGGGTGTGTACTCTGATGGACCTTTGTTGTTCAGTACTTCAGTAATAAGACAGTGTCTTGTGCTGAATATTTGCATTTTAACATTTGAGAAACAAAAATCAAGTATTTTTGGCGTCACCAGTGACTTCTGTGCCATTCTTACCCAATGTGTTCAATGACTGATCTCTCGCAGGCGTCCCACTGACAAATCTGTTATCTGTGATTTTTTTGGGGGAACTCTTTTTGAAAAATTGTAAACAAACTATCCTCCCACACAGACACTTGGTTATTTTTAGATGCCCAAAGGAAACTATATCACTTTCTTTATACTGCAAGCCAAAAACAAAAAACAAAAAAAGATTGAACATCGATTGATAAACTGGAAGACAACAAGTCTGTTTGCAAAGATGGTTACGATGACGGACTAGTTCATAAATTTAGAAAAACTTTGTTTAAACTTTCTCTCATAATGTATTTTGTTGATTCAGAGCTACATTTATACTTAAAAAGTCAAAACACTAGCAAAAAATGTGCTAAGTATTTTCTCAAGGTCTTATTTCCATTAAAAGACCATTTTAATTTTCCAGAATTTATAGTGATTTATTAACAGATATTATTTTTCCTCATCATTACATAAGTGTTTTATCTCCAGTTGCAAGCGGCAGCTAATGCAGCTAGGCATTGAATGCACTGTAACATGTTGGACTGTTTTGTCTTCTGCTGGACAGAGGTGGCCGACAATCTTCACATTGTTTGGATGAAATGTGAACAGTGATTTTCTTCCTTTTTTTCTCGTCCCATCAAACTATGTGACAAAAAAAATGAAATCTGAGAAATGCTTGTTGGTTTTACAGGGCACAGTTTTCTGCAGACACACAGGTAAACCAATAAACATTTAAGGAAAGATAAAGACAGAAAATTACGGCAAATGATTGGCGATGTCTCTTTGTGGTAGTTTTTAAACCTTTGTAGTCATTTGGCATTGAGAGGGTTTTTTGTAGTTTGTAGTCTGTTATTTTACATTTCTTTATTCGCATTTGATTCTCAACAAAAGATGGCAGCAGTTTCTTAATATAGAGGTTCAGGCACTGGGGTCTCAACCCCGGCTCAGTAATCCATCTGCTGAAGTACTGTCAACACATGCAAAAGCCTTTACTCATGCCTGGACTAATAGGTTAGGGGTCCCCGGTGCAAAGAAAAATAACATTTACTTCAGTGGTGCAAATTTCCAATTGATTAAATGATCAGAAATGATTGGCATACAGTGAATGCTGGTATTTGTGGAGTGGCAGGGATCAATGTTTCAGATTATACTGTACAGTTTTCTATTGTACTTAGTTATCATTGTTAAAAGCCATTGCTTCCATTATTTGTGTAGTATGTTCATGCAAGTGTGCATTTCACTAAGAAAGTACTGAATTACGTGAGCGTGTGTGTGTGTGTGTGTGTGTGTGTGTGTGTGTGTGTGTGTGTGTGTGTGTGTTCTCACAGAGGTCCTGCTCTTTCTCTGATTGCAGCTAAAAAAAATGTCAGTTGAAGTGCACGTGCTTCAAGAACTCCTTAAACGAAACATCGTTTAATTAAAGTTTCCTCATTTATTGATCACAAGCTGTGGCTGACTTTTCCCCTCTCACCATTTAAGATGTAGAGCAGTCGGAGAACTGAAGGTTTTGGCAGGCTTTGTTTACTCCTACTGTGCCTGCTAAAACATAACAGGTCTGGTTCGTTGCTGGCACAGACATGATGTCCTCACTATTATTAACTATTTATAGCAGCTTGGTTACTTACACGCTTGTCTCATGTGTAACTTTCGGAAATAGATATTCATTCACTGAATTTATAGCTTTTTTATTTTTGGCTGCTTGTGAGTCATTGTTGTGTTGACAATAAAAACACACTGTAAATATTTGTCCATTGTTTTAAATGGGACATGTTTTAGTTGGCATTCAAGCTTTTCTACACAATTAGAAGTATTGCTACTGTGCTCATGTTACTCACGTTAGACTTGTATTTTACACCTTTGTTCACTTACCCCATGTGTAAACCTATTTAAAAGCTCAAGCTTTTCTGTGTGTGGTTATTTAATACTATGAATGTGGTGGGAAAAATGCTTTGAACCACACATCGTTCATGTCAATGTGCATGTTCTGCTTACTGGGATGCATCATTACCTGCTGATGCACTTGGTTTGTAATTGCAGCTCTTCAGCTGCCTATAGAGTTCGTTTATTTGTTGGCTGCAGCTGTTGTCTCATGAGAGGCTGTAAATAAGCCTTCTGATTGCCAACTTTTCCCATGTCACTCATTTATTAACTGCTCAAGCCTGGTTTTCCTGGAGCTGAGAGTCAGCTTTAATTAGGGGTGCATCTTGTCTTAATGCCTGATTTTGATTGTAGCTTTTTAGGGTCTGATCGCACAATAGTTAATTTTCTAGACATTTTTAAAGCCCAGTTTGTTGGCAGTTCTTTCTTTAACAGGACCCAAGTGAGCTCAAGCTTTTAAACAAAAGTCATGGAGATTATGGCAGCAGTGGCAGCATGGTGGAAAACTTATTTAATTTCTCTCTTGTAGCACGATGGACTCTTCTGAAGGCTGTGCTATAATTGTCCTTCTCTTTTGTTCATGCTCATTCATCAGTTGTGACGGCAGTTTGCTCTGGGTTCATTTAGTTTTTTTTATGGCATCTTTCCAAGTTACTGCTTGGAGCTGCTTCATTACCTGCTGGCTGTCAGATTTCAACATCTCTCTTTGAGTTTTAATCTCAATTGTCATGGTTTTTGCAAAATTGCTATTAAAACACAATAAAATCTCTAACTGTAAAATATGAATAATGTAACTATCACTCATGTATCCACTGAATGCCTTTTGTGGTGGCGTTCTCTCAGTTTAAAGGGTGTAGAATGAGACAAAGCCAGACTCATGGTATACATCACCAAAATGTCCAGCTCTATTTTTGTCTCCAGTCCTTTTCTCTCTCTGTTTCTTGTCTGCTGGAAACTGTTCTGGAAAAGAGGAAACTGTGACAGTCCGACATAATAAATGAGCTCTGCCACAGTCCAGTATTCTCTTCATTAAAGCGAGCTGTGATGAGCAAACTTTGTTGGGTTTGAATCATGGACCTAGTCCCTGTAATTAACAGCTAAAACTGACTCTACACTGCTACTGCTTTCCTACTAAAGGATATGTTAATCCTCTGGCGGTGGTTGTGACAAAGAATTATTACACATTCATATTCAGCAGTATTTTTGTACTTATCTACACATATACATTCTATATGTATTGTGCAAATACTCAGATTTTTCTTTGGGACACTGTTTACGTGGGTGTCTTAATGCTCAGTCCTATAAATATATGTAGCTGACATACTCTGCGTGTGTGTGTTAGTTTGCTGAGATAGATCATTAGCACTAATGTATACTTGCCTGATTCTCTTCCCGTCCTCGCCATATTTAGATATATTAATATTTTGGAGGAGTCACTAGGTGAAACTGAAAGCTTATGCAAGCACAATCACCATGAGAGCGTACACGTATTGTGTACTCTGGGCCTCATTATCAGAACAGAGGAAGGGAAATGTGCACACACAGTATTTCAGTATTTCACTGCACGTTGAGGGAGAAAAAAAAAAAGATCATTCGTCATTTCTGAAAGCTTTTTATGATCGTGGCTGTAAATTTGCATTGAAAAAAACATGGTTACAATTAAATAAAATGCATGTACAGTATTAAATAAAATAGCACTAACAAACTAGGAGTTTTCAATATTAACATGTGGTCCAGTGTGTTTTTGCCTTAAAGAGCTCGTATTATGGCTGGTTTGACCATACTTCTCGCCAATCACAGCAGTATTTATTTGGTAAATAACTTGAGAACTGGAGGACAGAGGGAGACCTAGGCTGTAATGAATGATGGCTTTACAGAAATCAAAACAACCTGACATAAATAAATTGTTCAATCGATATGTAACCTAATAGATAATGGCCATGCTTGTTCTAAAACCTCATCAGTAGTGGTGTGCCATAACAAAAGGCTGCAGACATCTGGATGAGGGAGAGATTATTGATGCCATCCCCTTTTAAATAAAAGTCCGCCTAAAGTCAGACTGAAAATGAAACTCGCACAAAAGCCTTGTAGAAATCTAAACAAGTCGCTTTACACTCTGAGCCTCTGTTTCCTCTCTTCTCCTGCAGAGTGACAGTGCAGGGTAGAGAGGAAAAAGCACTTTTATCTCTGAAAGAGTAAGAAAGCAATTTTTTTATGTCACTGCACAGTAAAAATCTGTGGGCCACACTTCCAAAATAAGTTTGTAATGGAGGAGAAATGAGATTTCATGTATACATGGATTTCCAGGAACCAGGATTCTTAAGTATATTCAAACTCTGTTCCCTGACTACTAGAGAAAGCTACTTTCTTTGAGTAACTAAGTGCATGTAAACACAGTCAAAATCAGTAGTTCACTGGAAAATGGATGGAAAATAGCCTTCATTTTATTGCAGTAATAAATGCTGCTGCCTGAAAGCTGCAATCACAGAAAACATGCTTTTCTATGTCTTTACTATATTGTGATATAATTTTGAGGCCACGACGCCCACTTCTACTTATCAAAAGTGTAATTGGTGTCAATAAATGCTACAGTTATGTCCCAATGTCTTGCCTTGCATGTTATCTGGCTGCAAAACAAACTCTGACTATAGAAAATGTGTATGCAGTCCGCACAGCGCTGGGCAGGGATGGACTTATTATGCTGCGGTGGGCATATTTGATTAGACTTTTGAGTGTGTAACAGTGTGTGCTGCTTCAAAACCACTCACTCTTGATTCTGGAGTATCAACATTTTAAATAACTTAAAAAGACAGCAGAGATAAAATTTAGTAACTGCAGCACAGGAATGCCTCCACCTTCACTGTAAAATATAAAGCAAATTATTCTTGTTTTCATAATTGTACTTGAAGTGAGGGCTTTATTTTGATGAAAAGATCAATGAAAATTAGTGTTTAGCCTAAAAAATGTCAGGAAATATTGAAAGATCTAAGTACCCAAAGGTCAAGGAAGCAGGAAACTCATAGCAATAATAAAATAGTAAAGAAATACAATATGTTAAATACATAAATCCTATCAGAAAGGTCTGAAATAAACCTGCCTTAAAGCTAATCATTCCTAAAATGTTATACTGCATGATGACTTTCCTAAATTTAAATCTAGCTGTTGTTAGATTGCAACTCGAGTGAGACGGTGACCCCTCGTATAAACTGAGTTCAATCATCATCCGATGAAATTTACTTGCACGTTGTTTTAAACAGTAGCAGCACAGGAAAAGCAGATTGGTAGGGTTGTAAACATAAAGTGTAGTAGCTGGCATCGGTAGCAGGCTGACAATAGTATTCCACAAGCTGAAAAACATAGCTTCTGTTGACACTCTGTATTTTCATTACCCTCTATCCCCCTGCAGCCAGGCAGGGTCCCTTGTTCCGTGCTGCTCATATTATTTTGCCGTGAGCATATATGAACAATAATACAAATCAATATTTCCTGACTGAAAGGTCAGGCTCAACCTGTCTATTGCTGAACATTGGAACACCTCACAGTTTCACGTGGCCAAATTAATTATTTTTGGAATTTGCATATTGATTTTAGAGCTATGGGATTTAGTCACAAATAATTTTCCAAACTAATTTGGAAACTTATTTTTCCTTTTCTGCCTTGTTTACTTGAAATGTGTGAGGTGTTGCTAAAAATTTAGCAAAATATACAGATGAGTTATGAAATGTGTTCGGGAAGCCATTAGTTTCAGTTCAGGTCAGTACATGTTGTTATATCATGAAAAAAGAACTCTTGTAACGTTGTTCAGTGATTATGAAAGGTGATCACTGACTCGTGGAAGCTTCAAGACATACTCGCCTAACTCCAATTCAAAACACTCCAAACACAATACAAATATGAAATTTGTGACATGCCTAATCTTTAACTCTTTGACATGCATACATTATCACAGCAGGTCTCATGCACTGCATCACTTTTATCTTTCTGATAAACAGCCTCCGTTTTCCCCTGTAGAAGTGGTCCCCAAGTCAAATGTAATCTTCAAAGGGATGTACTGAGGCATCCTTGTGGCTCTGTTGGCTCAGATGCAAGTCGAGTCTCCAGGATGTCCTTTGTTTGAATATGGAACAGGACCTCTGTCACACGGCATCCGCCTTGATTTTCTCCTCAACCACCCTCCCAGTCTTTTTCATCTTTCAACAGATTTTCAAATAAAAACTGAAAAAAATAGTCCAGACCAGAGTGGATTTAGGAGGGTGACAACATTTTTATTGACTTTGTAAGAACTTATTTGTTTTTTTTCCAGAATGGCAGACCATGGAGACGTCGGATAGTTTCAGACACAGTGGCAAGAAAAAGTATGTGAACCCTTTGGTTTTCTTGGTTTTCTGCACATTTGAGATTTGTTAATACTGCTGACTTGGATGAAGATCAGATCACATTTTATGACAAATTAATGCAGAAAACCATGAAATTCTAAAAGATTCATATACGTTTTCTTTTCTGCAAACACCTGCTCAGTTTGGACAGATGTCCTGGGGATATAATTTACTGCCACCAGTGAATGCATTTATACTCAAAGCAGAGAGGTTGTCTCTTACATAGTTAATCACTTTTGTGTTGATTACGTTTCAAGCCTGTTTAATTAGAGTGCTGCTCGTCCCAGACGTTAGCATCAGCTACGTCATGCTCTCTGTTGCCTGGCACTCGGCTCCTAGCCTTTCTGCAACAATCACATAACTTGCTGAAGTGGACAGATGTCAGTTATCAACTTTATACTGCAGTGTTCATCAACACGACTGCCACAGTGAACATAGAAAATCATACTGACTCTTAATTCTTTCTACCAAGGCAAAAAAGGTGGATTGTTTTTGTGTAACTCTGTCACACAGGAAGAGGCAAATTCCTGGTAGTGCAATTAGATTCTACAGTGAACAGCACATTAAATGACAAAAGACCCTGTCCTCTGTGTTGTTTGGTTAATATATTTATAAGGATAAAATTATCAATTAACATACCGAAAACTTTATCCACTTGTATTCTTTTACTCTAACAATGAGGAAATTGTGGCCCCCATATGCGAGCTATGGCTCCACTAACCAAACATAAGAACACAGTTAAATCTGCTTCATGCTAAAACTCCAACTATTTTATTAGTTTGCCTCTGGTGTCCTGACTCTAGTCTTGTTGTGATGCTGTATGAATACGTGCCATGTTCTCTCTGATGTCTTTTGTAAAACACATTTTAATCTCAGTGAGACTTCCTGATTAAATAACCAAATCTAAAGGGGCTTGTCAGTCGGCTGGCCATTTGAGAACTATTTTTCCTCTATCACTATGAGGTTTTTATGGCTGTTCACAATCAGAATTTTAATTTTATTTTTACTTTAGGCACATTATATCAGTTAATGCTCTTGACTTAGATGAAGATCAGATCACATTTGATGACAAACTAACACAGAAAACGTCTAATTTCCAATCTTGCCACTGTATGTAGATTCTAGTAAAATGAAATGCATCACTGAGATCACCGAAATGCATCATATAAATACACCTTTAAATATTATAACTCAGTGCCTTTTTTTACCATTAAGATATGATAAAAGCAAATGTCTTAAATTGAAGCATCAGTGATTTCTTCATGATTTCTTCATGTTAATCTACTACATTAACACCTGAAGGGCAAAAAATTTGATTCTCTGTCCTGAAAAACTATTCAGTGTTGCAGCATGTTGGTAGAAACTTTCTCTTACGGAGGTAATATGTGGGTTGAGTCTCTTTTACCAGTGGAATGATGGCATGCCAAGGCATTTTGAGTGTTTTCCATTAGTCTGAGAAATGCTCAAGAGACATAATGTACCAGTTGAACACCTCCCGTTGGAGTGTGTGAGACGACGAGTGTATTGCAATGTAAGTGTTCTGGAGAGGTGGAGAAATGGGACTGAGAGAGGAAGAAATAGCAGAGGGGAGAAAAGTCAGACCGAGAGAGCAAGAGGGACACATTGAGAAAGTGATCAAGGGATGAGGGGAGATAGAAATAAACTGTGAGAGAGAAGAAGAAGGAGACGGGTGAGAGTGAGAGAGAGATGGTACATAAGAAAGCAGCAGAGAGAAAACATCTCTGACAGCATTTCAGTGTGTTGGTTGAGAGAAACAGCACGTCAGGCTCCACATGGGACCGGGGAGAGAAGCTTCTTTGCTGCTGATGCTTTCCAAAACGACTGACATTTGCCTCCCAACACAACCTAACAGTTGTATTCGGTCAACAGGCCAAGGCTCTGAGAGCAATCAGTGACGCTCTAGAGACCCATACTGCTTGCTCACATCAAAGTTATATGTAATGTACTGCTTGCACTGTCCAAGGCCCAAGAAAAGGTGCAAAAACAAGGTGGTGCCTGGTGTGTTGCAGTGACATTTGGCAGCAAATCCATAAAGTTCTGGTTAATTTAGGCACATATGAGAAAGAACCACTGCAGAGATGATACCACAAGTCAGCCACTAGATTTTTGTAAAGCAGCTTAGTTACAGTAAAAGCAGATAACTACTAGTGTTGAGTCTAAGTAGGTAGCCTACACCTGGCAGAGGGAAAGGCAGATTTAGTGTGTTGGGCTTCTGTCAGATGTATGTTCTGGTAAAGCCTGACCCACAGCTTTTCATGACTACATGGCCTTAACTCAACCTGGCATTCAACCGGTTTTTTGATTCCAGTCAGACTGCTTAACTCTGCTGGACGTACAATATATGCCACTTGATTTGGCTGCAGTTTTTGTGTATAGAGCAGAAAGTCGTTCAACACTTAAACAGCATGTGAGCAGCTCAACCTGTAGCACAACTTTTAATTAAATGTGTCAGAGAATTTGCACTTCCAGAGTTATTAATGCCACAATGATTGTTGTCAAGATGCTGATAAACAAAGAGGAAATGTGCTCACATTTCTGATTAGTTGTTTGTGTTGAGAGTGAGAAATGTGAAAAGAATGTTTGACAGCTGCAACAACTCCACAAACAGAGAATATGCTTCCAGCTCAAATCGCTTCCCTTTTAAGATTTATTTTCTAAAGTTGCCACCATCTTATTTCATTAACACCCTGATAAGCTCCTGCAAACATTGAGGATGAAAACTCACATTCTTTCCATCTCAAGAATGTGAGTTTATGTTTTCGGCTATGATTGATAAAAATATCATGGTCTGTAGATTTTGCAAAAATTCCAGAGAAGTTTCCGTACTGGTGCCTTTCCGTTAACAGTGGAAAGCAGTACGTTGTGCATTTGCTGACAAGTAGCGGGTGTGAATTTGCTGCAACTATCAATTTGAAGCAGGGTGTTTCTGAAAGGAGAATGCACGCTCAGCAAATCTCTACTGGATTAAAAAACCAGAACAAAACGTGTCACGGTATTACCGAGCGAATAAAGAGTAGGTTTCATTATCTGTGTCATCTTGTCTCAAGAACACAAATTGACTTAAACATAAAACCCACAGCAGTTCTGTAGATGTTTGAGTTTTTATGTGATCAGTGCTAAATATGGCATCACCACGGTGCCTTAATTCTTTCCTGATTTGATCAAAGAGCTGCTGAGTCAAGCTGAATATTACACTGAGTTTGCATTTCCTGTCTTATCTCATTACATTAAAACATCGGTGTGATAGTTTATGAATATATAGTTGTACTATGTAGGTCCTTCATTTACCTATATGCAGTACACAAATGTATGTGTAGAGATATTATCATCAAGCTTTTTTTTCCTTTTAATGGAAGTCTATTAAATAAAAGGCCTAACAGACCCTGGGTGTTAAGAACTGTGATGCTAATAAAAGATTTCAGCGCCCAAATTCAGCTGAATGGAAAACAGGTGAATTGGGTTCTTTGTTCTTGTACTGGTGCCGTGATCGATGGTAAGCTACAGTTCTGCTGTAGCCTCTTCCCTCGCCGATCTGATCTTAGTAGACCCATGGGGAGAGAGTTAATGGCCGTGCTGTAAAGCAGACCTGTACCAGCTCCCACTCCCAAGGTGTTCAGTCATGAAGGTCATTACAGTAATGGAAAAGGTTTGTTAAGCTCCACTTGCCTGTGTGCACAAACATGACTGGTAGATGGCCCTGGACACAACAAGAGAGGGGTCGGGCTGGGACAGATGGGAGCAGGAAGCTGGGTAAACTTCAAGACTCTTACTGCCTGAGGGGAACTTCATCTGCCTTCATCTTCCTGTCTGTCTTGCTTCATCGTCATGCTTTAACTTTTCTTTTTCCTTCTTTACTTTCTGTAACTCTTTGTTGTACTTCCAGCTGATTAGGTATTTGAGCTGCTAAAACAAACTGAACGTCAGTCTAGTAATGCAGAGTCGTTCTGTTTCCTGGTTGGATGCATTTGAATAATCATTTGTCCAAACACCTTTAATACATTGAAGATATTTCCAAAGCAGCTACTGTTTAGTAGTATAAAATAGTCCCAGTTTGCTGCGCTAACAGCTGAAATCTAATGGGAAAGTTCAGTAATGCATGACTACTTAAAAATACTTGTATGCCTGCAAAGCAATAACCCAAACAGTATTTAGCAGGAGTTAATTTGACAGTCAGGAGTCTTCAATCTCCACACAGCGTGCTCAGGCATCTGCACTCAGCAACTCGCTGAATTCTAATAAGTATATTTCTACAAGTAACAGCAGAAACAATGGCTGTCTTGCTATTCATTTGTACCTACAACAGCAGCTCTGTTTCGCACCTCCGATCACTTACACAGATGCATGAATATTCCTTATTGCAGATTAGTGTCTCTAATCAGCATTCTATCTGAGACGTGTGCTTAGACAGATTCGACAACACACCCACCGTCATGGAGGAAAGCAAGATTCAGATTTCTCTAATTGATGTGAAAAGAAATCAGCTCTTCTGATAATGAGCATATATTCACAGAACCAACAAGAGTCAGAACGGAGTTGTGTAGTGTGGGTGTTGTTTTTGGTGTTCAGGATGCCGGTGGTCGTGGGGTTATCCTCATGGATATTGTTGAAATCTGTAACACAGTAATAATTGTAAAATATTAATGTGCTCTCAAATATTTAAATACAGCTCCGGAGTGCAGTGGTTTGTGGGAACTTTTCATTAAGAGGAAGTGGGTACTTTATTTTTCTGTATTTTGAACTTTTCATCGTGTTCACATGTATCCTAGCTTCAATCACATGACTTCAACTAGTCATGTGTTTACAGACTATAGATACAAAGAGAACGATTTCTTTGTCTGTATTATGTTGACTGCCTTTTCGTTCCATAAATGTATTCTGCCACTAGAAAGGTAGTGTGCTGTATTCCTAGTAAAAATTATAATAACTCCATTATCATCAACTTAGATCTGTCATCTGCCCCTTTTCCTCATTAAATTTGTGACTAGTTCCCAATTACTAGTCATTTTTGTGAGGTTGCAGTCAGGGGAAGGATCCGTTACCCAAAGGAGCTCTATTTGTCAATAAGGGACCAGGACTCAGATAAAAAACCTTGACATGTAAAGATGCAACTTTTCTGGAGGCTGTTATAGTGTTGTATATTATAAATGCCACCAATAAATATAAATAATCAGCCTCAGAGCTCGGCTGTAAAGTACAAATATGTGCAAGTGTTGAGGTACTAATTCCCTTATAAAGTACAAAAGATATCTCACCATCCTAATATTCTTTGTCTGCACTGGATCTAACCACTTCATTAACCAAACTGGGCATGTTTGATGCACAGAGGTTTGTTTGGTCCATAACCAAACGGACATCTCTGCTCAGCAGCTCAAAAACAACAGCATCAGGGGATTTTGACCATCACAGGAAGTAACAATGTTATTGGAGTGCTATGTATGTTTGTCTCTGTACTCAGTACGCATGAGTGGGCTCGCTGGTTCACTGCTCCTAATATCCCCAGTACCTAAGCTCCGTGCAAGGAGACACTCCTCAAACCTTTTCCCCCCGGTAGGCAATGGGAAATGACATGAATGGAAAAACAGACAGACACACAGAAAACAAAAAGAGATGGAGACATGCACACATATGAACTGTTCTGTTGATGTGCCTGTTTCAAGCAAATGCACAAACATGCACATAAAACCTGAGCCAACGTACATGCATCCACAAAAATGAGTTCAGTTCACAAACTTCACAAAAATCATTAGTTAATTAAACTACTAAGGAAATTCAATTGAATTGAAATCTAAATGAGATTACGCCCCAGTTTCATTAAATGATGCAGCAGGCGACAGCTGTGAAAGCCCACAGATGTTGCCTCCTCTCTCATTTTGGCATATGTTTACACACATTATTAATATTAACAGCATATTTTGATATTGTGTCAAATCTCAATACATCGAACACCACAACACAGGTCTTAAGAACATTTTGGATTCAGTTCTCTCCCTAACTGTTTTGCAGAAGGGTGTATGGAAAAACTACTTCATGAATATATAAAAAGTTTCATTTCAAAATTCAATACAGTGAATGCATTATCCAAAAAAGGTTATTGCTTCGTATTTTTGAGAGAGAAAACTTCCATTAAGTACAAACTAATGAAATCTAGGTTATTTTATGATATTTAAAACTTAAGATTAAATAGATGTTCCACATCTTCTGGCCACCTACTTAAAATTCATTGACCTGTGGTAACAAAGTTTATCACCGTCTTAAAAATTTTCATCATGTTGTAACTTAAAATAAGTGTTTGCATAATGAGTTTCCATTTCGCATAAGCCGTGGCTATAGAAGTGTCAATATTTCTGAACAGGGTGGTATCTCATTCTCAAGAAACTTTTATCTCCAGCCAGATAATAATAATGAAAATGAGTCACAACTGTGTGTGGGACTGAAAGTGTGTTATAGACAGTAACACATTAATAAATGGGAATTTTAAAAAAAATAATACGATGGTATTGCAGAATACAAATCCAGCCACATGAAAGGCAAAAGGGTTTCTTTTGCTGTGTGAAGTAATTTCTCCTGTGTAACAATATGCATTGTTCATTATTTATTGGGTTAATGAGATCAAATGAAACCAAACAATTAAAGCAGATAAAGAAGATTTTTTTTATTTTAATTTTATTAAAAACTATCTTGTAAAGGTGACTGACCAGAGTCGGCACACAGCTCCACTTTGCAACACACTGGGATTGATGATGCATGCAAATATACGTGAGGTTCGTTATACAGCCGGTTAATGACGACCAGCAATCGCATTAACGGCTCACTGCTCCGTCAGGTTAACGTCTGTGTTGAAGGTGAAAGGTAACGTCTCTGTTGGGAGGAAGGTGAGGGAGAAGGTTATTAGATTAGTCTGAGAGAAGTGTTCCACCAATGGTCCCCGTAGGGCAAAGTGATTGAGCTCTGAAGACAGATTGTTTGCAATTACAGTCCATTTGTTCCAGCCTGGCCTCCCCTCCCGTTGGAGAGGACCTGGTAATGGAACTGGCTGGCTGGCTTTCGTTTGGCTCCTATTGTCTTTGACTCGCGTCTCTTCTTTCCTCTGTCTTCTTTCTCCTTCTCTTTCCATCTGTATCTCTATCTCCCCCCCCCCCTCGTGCCTCTCCCTTCTCTCGCGATTAGAATCACTTTATCCTCAAAGTTCAATAAACACCCTAGATCTCTCATTCTGTTTCTTTAATTCTCTTTCTCTGGCCGTGCACCCTTTACTCTCCTCCTTGTCCTCTTTCTGTCTCGCTGCCTTCTTTCTGTCCTGCTAAAGCAATTATTTGCTTCCCAGTTTCCAACTAAACTTCCTTTTTGTAAGCAAGAACCCTCTTCCCCCGTTATCCTACTTGGTCTCCAGTGACCCAGTGGAGTCGATCACTGAGAGGATATATTGAGTGGAACTTAATTGGATGAGGGACATATAAAACCTATTAATAACACACCCCTCCACAAATACAAATGGCTTCAACAGTTTGATGTGCCAAATGAGCATATGTCCTGCATTGTCCCCATTTTTTTCCCCAGTTTTCTTTCTGAGTCTTTCCCTCTACTTTGTCTTTTTTGTCTAGCCCATAAGAGCTTTGCAACTCTGTGCTAAAGCTCCTTCCTTTCAGCAGTAACCCTGACTAGGAGAGAAGTGTTACTGCTGCTCTTTTTGCCTCACTACAAAGCAGGTCCACTTGCTGCCTTGTGCAGTACTTGTGGTTTGCTCTTAAGGGACTCTAAGGAGTTGTTGTCTTGGGTGCACCCCTGCAAGTTTTAGAATTGAACAAAATTAAATGGCAGTAGAGTTGAGGAAAATCTAGTGTGACCTCACAAAGGAGAGTGCAAAACCATTACTTTTACACAGAAATACCAATATTCAGTCTTGCTTACTGTATGTTGATGGTGTACATGTACTAGGGCTGCAGTTAATCGAATGGCACTCACAATGTCTGACTACTTTGCATGTTTCAGTGGAGAAATACATAAAATTATCATTAATAGCGCCAGTAGGTACTATTTGATTTTTAAATTGCATTGAAAAAATACAATATTATCCACAGTCATTTCAATATAGCTTACAATAAACAGGATCTGCGATTTTGGCTCAATTACCTGCCAGACCTGATGGACTATGTAGTCTAAGTCTGAATTCCTCATCCTGATCTGAGGGAGCCTTCTTTGTTCAGTCCTTCAGCCATCAAACAGAATTATTTGCTGATGTTATGGTTCATCTAAACACTTAAATATGCACTCAGCAGACTGTCCGACAGGTTTTTGAATCCCAATTTGAAGTCCTTACCTTCATTCTTGAACCACATCCCAACATACGTATTCAGCCATTCCCTTTTTTGTATTTTTTTTAAATCAAACCAGCATCAAACCAGTGGATAGAAGCATATTTTTTAAATATGCACTCTTTATATGTTCTCGGCTTTGTCATGTTACTTCATCTTTAGGACACATCTTCAGTGGGCACCTCAGCGTCTTTATTCGCTCCAAAGTACCTTTCAGAGAACATGTTTTTGGTTCATGCTCATAAGATCAACCAGCGTACAGATCTAAGGGCCGGTGCTAGAACTGTGATAAACATACCCCATCAATATTCTGTCGCATGTTCATTGTGACATTTTGTCCTGTCCCAGCTTGTCTTTGAATTCCATGTCCTTCTTTTGAGTCTGAACAGTTCTGGCTCTTTGCTTAAGCCTTTTCTTCCCATCAGCAAATCACAGCTGCCTCTTTGCCCCTTCTTGGCTGACTCCAAAGCAGCCGCACTTGTTTCTCATTCAGCACCTCTTGGCCCTCTCCTAAGGGGCCCGAGTGTGTGTCTCCTGGGTGTACTACTGAATGGAGCACAATTAGATGAACTTTCCACAGGCATTACTGAGTGTCACAGATCAAACCGCTTCCTCACTTTTAGGAGGACAGGCTCTGTCAGAGCGGTGCCATCAGAGGTAATTAGCTTCAGATTTCATGTTGTTCCTTTGACGGTGTGAGTAAAATGGAGGACTGTAGGGAAAATTACATACTTTAACTCACCCCCACACATTAAGGAGCATTACTGTAAATGTGCCGGAGTTACCCCAAAGGCCGTCCCTGGACAGATTTCACAATGTCACACCTAAAAAATAAAGACAACATTAAGAATTGTGAAGTAACTGAGTTTATTGAATAGAGGAACATTATAGACTGTTCAGTGCTGTTGATACTGTCCTGTTTGAATGAATTAATTTTGAGACATATGGTGTTAAGTTATTCTTGTCGATGTTAAGTTGCTTTATCTCTTTCTATAAGCCTTCAGTTATACAGTTTCTGAGCTTCTTCTGACATCTGTAACACTTTTTTTTACTGCTATCCTCCTTCCCCCACGGAGTGCCTAGTGCGTTTTTGATCAGACTATGTTTGGAAGTGGAATCTCCTCCACCACTGGTGTAATCTGTCCACAACAGGGTCCAGGTGCAGCTTGATGGGAGAGTTCTCCCTTCCCCGGAAACCTGGTGATTACAGGACAATTAGAGTAAACACTAACAGCCGTGCTTCATCCTAAACATAGGCTTTATCAGTCAGCAGCCGCCTCTCTCTGTGCAACACTGGGCATTTATCTCCATCTAGACAGACACACAGACAGAAAACCCCTTCGGGCAACATCCTGTATAGAAATATCTTCACTGTAAACATGTTCATCTTAAAGTGTTTTAATCTGGTATTTAGTTGTACTGAAATTTTAAAGAATGCTAATTAAAGATATTTAACTGAAATCATTTTTATTTTAACCTTAATCAGATGTCAGATAATAGGAATTTGAACATCTTTAGGTTGGGAACTTTTAGCTGAGGAAATAAACCATTTTATTTAATATTAATTCTTTGATAATTAAGGTGGGTTCAGCTCCAAAACAGCAGTATACTGGACTTTGTGGTTAGTTTAACATACACTGTATTTTCCTTCAGTTATACCTGCAATTGGAAACTTTTGCAGAAGTGTTTAAACAGGTTTGAGAGTTTGAAAATGTATGAATGGAATTCTGTTAGATGTTTCCGACTATTTAGGTCAATGTTTTTGTGTCTCATTATCAGTTGTAGATGAGATGCCACCTGAAATTATTCACGTACGTCTGTAAAGCTTTGCGCTTCCCTCGTGCACAGCCGTGTCCCTCTTCCGTTTTATAGAACGGTTGATCTGTGTATAATTTATGTGTCCATCCAAGTGTTCGCAGAGCTACAAAGGACAATCAGATGATGCTGTACATGCAGAAAAATAAATGAGGAAAGTAACTGAAAAGATTTCAGAGTCACATCCAAAGCTAAAAGGAAATGTTCATAATGTTGCAGGTGTTTGTTGCATTGTTTTGCTAATGTTTTGTTGCTAATAATTGTGAATCATAATGCTGAAACCAAGGCTGCACAAATAAAACGTAAATAATGCATAAACAGTAACATAAGTGAAATGTAATATTCACCACCATTAGTCTGACATAAGGCTGCAATTTTCTACACACAAAGAAATGTTCCCTCACACCACAGTATTCTGATGCTCTGCAACTACCAATCAAGTAAATGCCACACACCTCAACCCCCCACTCTCCTGTTTCATCCCACGCACTCAATTTTTCAGCTGGATCTGTAAGACTAAAAAAAAAAAAGAATAAAAAACAGATTGACCTGAACAACAATTGTGTGTTTTGTTAGTTTTTCTGTTCGTATTCTCCTGGCCCTCCAACAATAGAGCGGTTGTTACAGTGCTGGTAACTCCTGATCATGTTTACAATGAGGTTTTCACTGATTCTCAGCGGGTTGTTCTTCTGTTGGCCAGCTGTCCTGCTGTTGGCCAATCACTCTTAAAATAACATTGTAATTTAGGTTAATGGTGCACATTCATTGTGTAGGAGTGCGTGCACATACTGTACATGCCTGAATATAATACACAGCCTCGAGGAAAGACAACTTCAAACACAAGGACAACGCATATCCATCTGTTCTCCTTTTCCTCCTCTGCAGTCTGTCATGTCTGTCCCCTCTGCGCCACACACACCACTGTGAACTCTGGGAAACAAGTGTCCCGCAGCTGTGTATATACTGGTCCTGTGGCAATGCTGCCTGCACACTGCTCAGTGATTGTCACACTGCTGCTTTCTCACAATATGTGATGTTACACACTGTGTGATGGCTCTTTTCACTGCAGAAAAACCTGAGCATGAAAGTATGTGATTTACTTCCATTTTGTATGAGAACAATAGATCCAGTGTTACAGTAACTTGGTGGCTTGGCTGAGGTGCAGGCTTCTGCCTTTGGCTGTGTTTACAAGGCTGAGATCCTTATTCTCACAACAGAAAAAAGAAATTCATATTTTAAATATATTACACTTTGATCAAAATTATTGTGTGTAATTGTAAACTACAGTTACAGGCCTACATATGTCTTTGTGATACGGAACCAGGAATACAGTAAATTGGCATCCAACATTGAAAGGTGCAAAACATACTTATACATTTTGAAGCCCGGAGCTAATAGAGACACACTAGTGCAATTCAACAGTTGGTGCATTTACATGTGTTTAATTAACCAGGTTACAGTCGGCTCTCTGGAGTAAGCTGATTTCTTAACTGTCACGTAAACGGCAAAGCTGTTTTCTGTAATCAGGGTAGGAGATGAGAGAAATCTGATATCCCCAGACAGAAATATCTGATTTCTCTTCTTCTTCTTCTTTTAGGGTTTCTAATTGGTCATTATATGTAGTGATGCTGCCTCATTTTTAAATCAAGTACCAGGTTTCTTTATTATTATTATGTTTTTTTTAATTATGCATGTAAACTTGTTTCCCAGCTACCAGAGTAACCTGCTTACTTTAGTGCATTTAACACAGTTACTGTTGTTATAGGGTTTTTTGACCCCCTGTTGAGTGGTTCAGCTTCCTTCCTTGCAGCGGTGATACACATGCAAAGTCCAGGATCCCGTGACATTGCATTTATTAGTTACACTTATACAACCTAATTTATATTAAAAGTTCATTCTAATGTTTTGGCTCCTTAATTTATGTCAATAGGGCGACCAAAACTCTAAATAATGCACCCCAGTACGAACTCCACCACCATCAGCAATTAAAAATCCACTGCTACATCTGGTGTAGATAAGGATTAAGTTTTTAAATTTCTGCTTGCCTTGTTCCTCACTTGTTAGTCGCTTTGGATAAAAGACTGACTACATGTAAATTAAGAATAAATGAAGGAGGAAAGGATCCAGAAGTGGCCTGAGACTGCTAAAACTAAATTCACAGATAAAAAAAACCATCAGCCTTGACGCTGTCATGTAGGAACAGCACATTACACATTTTTGTCCTTCGTATCCTGTGGCTTCGTGCTCATTACTCCACCATGCCATGAGCTCTAGGTCTCCTGACCTGCCCTCCACTTTCAGAATGGCCTTGTGACCTCCAACTACTCTCCGTTAGTCCCTGCACATCCTGTTTCTCTGGACAAACCTGCATTACTTGCTCCTGATCTTGCTGCTGTCTTGTATAAAAATCTCTCCAGGGACAGGAACACTGTACGTGGACCTCAGTTTTCTCACCACTGCTTGTTTCTGATATCAGCGACTCTACAGCTGAATTGCTTTTCGCTAAGTGGCTCTGGACAACAGCACCAGTTAAATGTTTGGCACCTACATTTTAAAGGTGCCAAAAGCCCTCACTCTTTCCTTTGAATACCTCATTTTATTTTGGGTATCCACTCAGTCACATTTGCATTTGGTACAAACACACCACCACAGTGCGGATTATTATTTTCTTTTGATCACGGCCACATGGTCGGGCAGGACAACAGATAGGGTATCTCAAAATTGACACAGACAAACATTACAGCACAATCAAAGCCATGATCCAAAGCATTCTATTTAATGTCAGCCATTCATGTGCTGATCTTAAATTGCTAACAGCACCATGCTATGCCAAGTCTCTATAATCACAGTGACAATATACAATATTCGGGCCTGTAGGCAAGAAGTCCCTCTCCAATTATGTTTCTCTTGGCCTGAGATTGAATCTATTACTGTGTAATTGCCTCTGTATCTCCAACTATCACCCGCAGCAGTTCCACAGATTATTTATATGGCGAGTAAATGTTTGGTGGAAATCAATGCTATTTTTAGGATGCTGTTGATGTTGAAGGAGCAGTGTCCTAATGTCACCCGCAGTAGCTGAACGAAGTTGTTGAAGGTTTATGTTATTCTACGTTATAACTGATGGTGACCGGGCAGCTTCGTTTCTGCTTCTCAGAGTTTATTGAAGTGGAATGAAAAAAACTGATTTGGAAAAGTACATGTGTGCATAAAAACCACGTTTGTGACAAATCATTTTTAACATTCCTGTAATCTTTTGGTTCCAGGTGGGTGCGGTTCACTGCATCAACCCGAGTCAGATGGCATCAGTCAAACTGTCACACACCGAAAAGTAGACTTTACTTACCCGTGGTAGTCTAGCATAGTAAAGCCTCTGGATGTCTGGCTGGAGCAGACATTAAGAATGAAATATTCATAGTTCAAGTTAATGCTCACTCCTCCTTGGTTTGCCAAGTAGGGGGGTTTATTCATTTCCTGCCTTTTTAATTCTCACCTTTTTAGGTGGAACATACCTTTTCATCTTGCTGTGACGTTAATGATTCAGTTCACATTTCTTTGTCCAACATCTTTATCAAAAGCAAAATATCTCACCTAATAAGGATCAAATTGACAAGTTACAGAGAGGCTTTTACCTTTTGAGGACATTTACCATGGATTGTTGTTGCTGTTCAGATGAAGATAATGCACATTAAATGGCTCCTTCCAAGACGAGGAGCGTTTGTAGTTGTCGTTTTCCCTTTGTGTTGTAATTGTTGCTGTGGATTCACAGAGGAAGAGTTGGGGTTTTGTTTTAAAGGCCTTTTTTCTTATGTTGAGTGGCTGTTGCCCGACCTGTTGATACCTCACGTTCCTATTGTGTTTATACCTATTTACTGCAGTAAGCACAGAAGGAAAGCTTTTCCGCACACACAAATTATATTAAAGAAGTACAATCTGTGCCATGTAAACACAGCAGCTCTTGGAGAAGAGTGGAAGACATTGTTATGCAAATGTGCTGCCTGAAAATAGCCCAAACAAATCGACTACTCTGGGTTACAACAGTTCTTCTAAATGATGGTTGGTCCCTCTGAAGCCAGATCAGCGGACGCTCTCATGAACGGGATAATGCAGGTGATGATTAAAGAGGAAACAGGTGAATCGCGGTAATGGTGCAGTGAATACACAATGTGGGAATCAATCCTGAAAGGTGCTTTTATACTTTTTCTGGACTTGTAATGTTTACCCAAACTTCTTTTAGACTTAAAGCTCAGCGTTTTGGCTATGAAACCGAAATTCACAAGGTTGAATGTTTGATATTGGAAAAAGCACTTGATGAAACAATCTCACTACGAGGCCCATTTATCAGCTGCTCTTTCATTCTGAACTTTTAATCCAACACGGATAAAAAAAGGGCTGAAAGGAATGGAAATCGACTATTCCATGGTACGATGGAAAACTCCAGACCAGCCTCTAAATGGACACATTAAAAGATTAACAGAATCAAAAATTCAAATCTGTTTCACAAATTCAGTACAAGTCCAATTTGATCAGGTTTGATTCATATTGATGTTTCCCAGCTAACAAGTGTCACCGGCCACTGTGCAGCTGAGATGTGGGCGGTGTGCACAAAAGCGTCTGTAAATCTCAATTAATACACCTATACTTAAAAAACCTCTTATAGTATTTAAAACGCGTCTTTGCAGAAGCATAACTCCAGCTTTAATTGTCCACACAGAATAGCAATGTAGACTGAAGACGATCAAAGCTGCTCATGAGGCAGAGAGAGAGATAGAGGGAGAATTATTTGCTGCAATTGACTAAGTGTACAAATGTTTTCTCTCTTCTATTTGGAAAAACACCTCAGGAAACTGAAACACGTCTTCTCTCTTCGCTCTACTCTGATTGCTTTAAGTTACTTTGGATAAAAGCTTCTGTTAAATGTAAATATAAATGTAGTTTCTAACAAAGCTTTAATGTGCAGCTGTTTGTTGTGGGATGCGATTGGCATTTGATAGATTTACTTGTTTTTAAAAGCAAAACAAGGTTAAATCGAGAGCAAATTGTGCATTTTTAATGTGCATCATCCTGTTGTCAAATTGTGGGGATGTTGTTTTGTGTGAAAATGGAGCCGCCTGTACTGATGGATTACATGTATAGAACTGATGTTTTTGACACCTGGCTGATTTATTAATCTTATTTAGCTCAAACAGCAACTATACATATTGTCATGTTGCGTCTTGAAAATATACACAAGGCAAACGTTTGTCCTAGGAATTCCCCTGTTTGCATTCAAAGTGAAGCTTAAGTTATTTATAAGAAAAGCGTCACCTTGACATGTTATTTAAACTGACATTTTTAGGAATTTACCACAGTTCCCAGAATTTAGACACAGACTTCATCTGAGAGCCGTACATATCTTGAAGGACTGTTGCTGACTTTATCTGGCTTCTTGATAGGTTGGCAGACCATGACATATTAAGTCTGGGCTATCGCGTTGTCAACGCCAACAAAGAAGCAGCACTCAAAGCAGGTAGCAGGGGTTATGAGTAAAGACAGGTTCATATACACTGAGGTCAGTTCAGAGCGACTGGAGAGCCAAAATGGAGGATTTTAACACACGGGGAAAATTCTGAATTGTCCACAAAGAATAGCAGCGAAGCCTGGAGACAATCGGAGCTCCTCAAGAGGGAGGGAGAGGACAGAGTTATTTTCTACATTTGACTGTGTTGTTGTTTGACATTGAAATCAATTTTCAAATTTTCAAACTTCCTGCACCATCAGAGCACTTGAAGTTACATTCTTTCAGTTCAGCAGCATTTTCTTCAGCTTTCACATGTGGAAAACGTCAAAGCTAAAAGTGTTTGCTGCCAGGAATGTTTTTATCATTTTAAGCATCAGTACTCATCGGTTCAGATTATTTTATGCAAAACTAATCACAACATGTGTAGAGCAACATGATTGATGATGTGGAGGTGTCAAAATATACACTACCTCTCAAAGATTTGGACACATATAGAATTTAGCATGTTCGTCATGAAAAGATGCATCACAAAGGTGTTTCCTAATGATCAGTGATCTTTTTAAATGAATAAACTTTCATTAGCATAACAAACTATTGGAAAACCGTAATAATGATTCCAGATCAAAGAGATATTATTATGAGGTACATGTTAAAATAAATACCCCAACCACTTCTCGTAAACACCCGTCTCCATCAAACTCTAATGGAGCAGGTGCAGATAAATATTTTACCTTTCAGTCCGTCCCTTGTTTGGTCATTAAATATGTAGCACAAAGCCCAAACTGAGCCAGTCTGTGTACCAGAGGAGTAAAATATTCCCCAGCTGCTGGACTCATTACTTCTCCTCATAACTAATAACCTGTTCTTTATGTTTAAAAATGGTGAAATACTAAATTAGTTACTTGCATATTCAGGTTGTACATTTATAAAGCAGATGAAGCTCTGCTGGAAAAAGTTTTAGTTCGCCCTGTTGAACATGCAGATTTTTGGCCCTGTTGCTCCTCTGACAAAATAGCTACACGCTTTGTTCAATAACTATTTTTCTAGAACAATAGTTTCACTCACAGGTCCTTGTTTACAGTTATAAATGTATGCATTTGCCTGAGCAGTGCTGTGAAGCTGAAGTGACCCACAGCTGTTCGTGCCTAATGAGGTGTCTAATGTATCTGTGAACACTCAGGCTTTGTAGTTTACCAGCACACCGCTTTCATGAATCTTTGTCTCTGATGCACAGATTATTGGAAGACGCTGCAAATAGCCAAGGGTTCAACTGATGAAGGTGCTGAAGTACACGTCACACTGAAACCTGAGATGAAAGCGTTTTCTGACACGCTGTCGGGTCAGTTTCACTACAAGTCGGGCCAAAAATCTAAATATAGAGAATTATCTAAAAATAGAAATAACTATCTGGTTTTGTTGCAGTGATATTGCATATTTGTGTTCACAGTGCTGTTGTAAATGACTCTTCTGAACTGTATACGGGACCAGAAAGAAGGCGTGTCGCTGTATGTGCAGCATAAAACGTTCAAATGTTTCTCTTATAAAGTGACTTTGTTTTAAATTGAGTTTCATTATTTGGGTAGAGTAGGTAGTTAAACCCCAAACACATTATATATTATATTTTAACTACGGTGCAGTATATAGATGAACATTTACTGTGTCTTGGCTTCTACTAAAAGCTTGTATGTCAGGCTGCACTTATCAACTGCAGAGACCTGCAGGCCTGTTCAAAGTACACTTGACATCTGTAATATAACATACTGTCCAAGTTAAGATGTATTGTTTTTTAACTCGGCAAAGAAAGAAAAAACTAGAGGCCTAAAATCTAATGGAGAAACGAGGTTCAGAGCAGTTTGAAAGGAGTTTAGACTACTGTCCACTGTCTATATGTTCAGTCTCCACCACGGTCTCAGTCATTTTTGCTGATCCTGTGTCTTTTTACCATTGGGTTAAATTTTGTCAGTCCAAAATAAAAAAAAATAAAAACCCTGCACAGCCAACCTGTTGAGTTGAGGTTTTTTTTTCCTTGTACACTGCTGTTGAAGGGGGAACTTTTCTGTCAGTGAACCTTTCAGTCCTCTTTGATGAAACATGTACCGGCAAAGTGTACAGCAAGAAAAGCACAAAAATCCTGCACTCTCCCAAAACTACAGTACCTGGTGGCTAATGGTACAGTACTTCTGCAACCCAGCTCTGTGTGTGAGTGAGTGATTATGTTCCTCCCCCAGGCCATAATGCAGTAAATTAGCCTGTGTTCTTAGTCAACGTGCTGCGCTAAATAACAGTTAAATGTACTGGAAGTCAGCGTTTTTCAGGCTCTGCAGCAGGGATTTTTGCTGAGAGGTCACTGCTCTGGTTGGCTGTCAAACGGGCTGTTTCCTAGATTTGCCTTGATGTAAACCGCTGTTAGGCTGACTTCAAGTGGGCCCCGAAGGCAGGAATGCTTTTGTTTTCTGGCTACTACAACACTTCTTCTTTGCTTATTTGTTTGCAAGTCTCAATAAATAAACAGCAGATTATTTCTTCAGACCACAAAAGAAACGCTGTTACTGTAAAATAGAGGAGCTGCTTGTGAGGTTCTTGTGAGGAGAAGCTAATTCACTGCTCAACAAGGTGTCACATTATCCAACAATATATTACAAATGTCCTGAGAACCATCAGAATGAATTACACCAGACTGGGACAGATGTAACGCTTCTGCTGTCAATTTGCCCACTAAAATTGGGCTCATTACAGCGTAACAACCATCATATCCACTGAATAGTTAATATCCTTTTCATTGTGAAGTTGTACAAATCCCTTTCTGTTCCACAGGCATGTCGAATATGGCTTTAACAGGAGTAATGAAAGCAAAGCCCCCCTACAAAATGCAATTATATGTGTGAATTATGAACAGTTAAACCCCTGGAATGATCCTCACATCAGTGGGACATGTATTGCATTTCATTTATAGATAACATAATCACAGATGCATCCTGATTTGTGATATTTTCGAAGTGAGAAGTCCTTTAGGGACTTCTCAAGTTTTTCTTCAATCTAATACAAAACAACACAAATATACAATTGTTGGCGCCTCCTCGGGGCGCAGCCTGATGCAGTAGCTCCGGTTAGATCTTCTCTTTCTACTCTTTTCTGTCTAGTTTACATTATTCCTGCTAACCAGAGTCTTTCCTGCTTTTTCTAACCTTTGTTGTACCGGTAGACTTTGGCAACAGGAGCGTTCGTACCATTTACCAGCCCGACCAGTTAATCGTGCTCTCCAGGCCTGCACTGTTAGGATTAAGGCCCCAGATCCCCCTGGAGCTGAGAAGACAACACCCTGTTTTTGAAATATAAGCAGGTTTTATAACAGGAAATTGATCAGACATACAGCGTGGACATTCATTAGGAGCTGGAAGCAGCATTTCTATAATGTCTTTACAGGTGTACAGATGCAAAAAGCAAACAGTTCTGCAGAAAGTCCTTTTGCAGTTATGTTGGCACAGCTGAAAACATGTTTTCATGGACTCACTCACAAAGAGGACATCTCTAAGTGTTCCCAATTGTTCACATGTTGGTGAATACTAAACTGTTTGCTCCAGTTTATGACTCTAAAGACAGCGGTGCTCAGATTTCTTTAGGAAGTCATTCAGCTTTCAAAAAACAAAAGAATAAATACTTAATATGATCCTTCTTCAAAAGTTCTGTCAGTGGAAGCACCTGCTGGGCTGAGTGCCACAGCCACAGTATGTCTGAGGTCCTAAGAGACAAATGTTCTGTCAGGTTGACTTTTTAGGCTCAAGTTCAATCCGTCAGTTTTTTAATATCTTTTTTGGTTTTGTTGTTTTTCTGCTGACTTGTATCTATCACACATTTATATACATGAATACTAAACTACTTCCATTTCTGTTAATTGATCCCATTATATTTTACACACGGCACCTTCCTCCAGTTCCTCACAGCATTTTTACTGTGTAAGTTGTAGGGAACTATAAATGGTTGTTGTCTTTTTCTGGTGAGTGATGCTCAAGTGCTCGTTGACTTTGGATTTCAGAGCCTCCAGTGAATTGTGAAATTTGAAAATGTACAATTGAAATATGAGGCTTCTCAGCGAAAACCCTGTGGAGCAGAGAGGAGAGGTAGAAATCTTAGTGAACTTCTTCACTGCTTTGCTGTGATCACTAGCCACTATTTGCTTTAGAGATTAAAGAAGCTCCACTGTACAGTATGAAAAGTGAGGGGGTGTCACTGAACCTAACACTCTCACACCGTCTCAATTAAACTTTATTCACAGATTGGCAAGAAAAAGTCCACTAGAAACCACTTCCATCTAAAAGTTCCATTTGCTGTTTGATTTCTTGTTTCTTCTCTTTTTGCTGTGTTCCAGTTTTTATTATAAAGTTTTCAGAATATTGTTGCATCACCATTTATCTGTTTTGCTTTGCTGAGAGGAACCTGTTGTGTTATTAGTATTAGTATTATTATTAGCAGCATTTGCTGGCTGATTTTCATGCATGCATGTGCACGCTCCCTGCTGTGTTTTGACGGATTGTCCTGGGTAAAAATGTCAAAACACATCTTCATTTGACTGCTGGTGTCAAGAGGGCACAGTGTTACGATTCCCCCCTCCCCCCTCCCCCCCATATCATTGTTATTTACACGAGCTAACAAGGTTAGGACAGGTTTTAGACTCCTGAATGTCATGGTGGTTTTTAAGAACCTGAATTTAATAAGCTCCCCTGTCAGGTTGGGTTGCAGCAGTGAATTAATACGCATGAATATGTATAAGCATCTCTTCCTCTCATTTAAAGGATTAGCAGCCAAGTCTGTTACCTGTTTTAGAATCGCCTGAGGAGGAGTATTTCAGGCTCTACCGAGGGAGAATTACTTATCATCATTATTATCGTGTACTGGGGGGGGGTGCACACCAGACTGAGCTAATATCAATACTTAAGGCAAAACTGTCTTAAAATGCTGGACCTCTATGGCCCATCATAATTACTTGATTTTAATTTACATATTATGATAATGCACAAGTCATACTGTGTTTTGCTCGTCCACAGTTTTGAATTAATGGGCTCTGACTGTGTGTGCACAGTTCGGGGTGGAGGTGTGTGTTCTTGACCCACTTCCAGGAGTCTGTGTCACTAACAGTCCATTCAGCTGAGTCAGGGCTGCCCTCCTCACGGCCCAGTCCCCCACTGTCCCTCCCTTCTCACTATCGCCTTTATATGCCCTCATCATCGCTGGGCCAATATATTCCCATTTACTGTGGCTGACAGTGGAAATGAACACCTACAAATATCACCGGGATGTTTAATGAGGGCAGAAGTAACCTGAACAAGAGAACGGCGGGCAGTGTTCTGCCTGGTTTTTGTTCACGCTTGTGGGTAAATGTGAATCCTTCTTATTTTTACAGTGTACGTACGTTGAGAGATGCCAGAAACTGCAGTCAAATCTTCGTATGCACAAACACACTTAGCCAGTGCAGTCGATTCTGATATACAGATAAAGAATTGTTCGACGACATTAAGGAAACAGCAGGAAATAATCTTTCTTGCAAATGAGCTGAAGATGACCTCTTCAGATATCTTGTTTGATTTGTCCAAATGTCAGATATTGTGTTGTTGTGTTTACTGTGATATCTGGCAAAGAGGAGGATTAGTGTTAATTGCAGATATTCTCCTGTGGCTGGAATCTTTGCCTTTTCTTAACTTTTAACTTTATGTAAGAGTGAGAAATAGAAATTATATTTAAGGAAATTAGTGATAATTATACAGTAGTTTTAAAAAAAGTCACCACCTGGATTTAACTAAGCAAATAGGTAAGAGCCTCCCACTGGATAATTACTGCATGGATGATTATGTTTCACCTGCCAGCAAGTTATTTAACCCTAACTGATGCAGTGAGCAGCTTCTCTGCATGTTTCCTATCAGAGACACCATTACAAACACCAATACTGTGATACTGACTTCGCTTTAATTGATACAATAAACAAACAATTCCATCCTTGTGGTTCGTTAATGAGGTAGAGGAGGCTACATCTGGTAAAAGCATGTTCACACAAAAAATATGGAAATGTACTGACAAAGCCACCCTGGGGCAGCCACAGCTTCCTGCTACTGTAGGTGACCCCTTCCTGACCCTGTGTTTTTCTAATGCCATGTTTGGATGATTTTATGACATTACACCACCAGGGCCCTTTAATGTTAGGTCAGAGGTCAGCATAGACTGCTTTAGCATCCCAGGCCTCAGATATGTTTTACACCTTACCTGAGCTCAGCAAAGCTCCATGTGAACAAGAGAGTCATATACTAATATGTGTGTTTAGAAACTTTCATGTTTCCTGCTGTATCTGTTGAGCAAGCAGATATTTCACCCCTGAGATTTTATGTCAGACTCGAGCTGACATTCGACTGAACTGTCATGCAGTATTAAAACTAGAGATAATTAAGAGAATGAGCTGCATACTGAGCACCAGCCTGAGAGAGTCGACTCTGTGATGGAGACATCTGACGTGTATCCAAAAAATGTAGGGAAACAAAAGACTCATCTATATCCTATATGCTGCTCATGTTGCATATTGTTTTCCTACTATATCCCTGCTCACTGATGTGTCAGTATGGGTTTAAATCTATCTCACCTCCTCATGTTGGTGTGCCGGAGTTGGCCAAAGTTGCTGTTTCAAGATGTTCAGGCCCATTTGATCACAAGAAATGGTGCAAGGTCCTCCAGCCCTCCAGTGACTAAACAGATATGACTCAATGAGGCAAAGATTAACCTGAGTCAGCTGAAAACAGAAGCCCCGCTGTCATAACAATAAGAGCAGCATGGAAAATGAAGTCTTTTTGAGCATTTCAGTTGGCCAAACCAAAGGAGAGACAGCGATGACCGCAATAATCACTCATCCCGGATGCAGTGCTCCCAGGAGAAAGGAGACCGGGGAGTTCATTTCTCCCTTTGGCTCTTTGTAGAAACATTATTGGTTTTGTGATATGTGAGCAAAATACATAAAACCTGAGCAGCTAATATTTGGCTAGAGCTTGAATGCACCTAATGCATTCACACCATTACCAGCGTGACCTAATAAGGATACAGCTTCATTCAATACGCAACACCATAAACAGACATTTATGAGAGATACAAAAACATTCGCTGTCTGCCTGGAGGCAGTTGAAGGGAATCAAGGGATGAACTGTGTGTGTGAGTTGGAGAAAAAGAATGAGAGAGTAAAAAAAGAGGGGTGGCTAAAAGACCCAGAGGTCAACAACAAAAGCTTTGCAAGCAAAAATAGAGACAGTTGTGCCTCAGGATATCAGCTAATGAGAAGGGAATGTCTTTATGTTCAAGAATCCAGGAGCACATGATATGATGACGAGGCTGCAGGAGCGTACGCTTGATGGTCTGTGGCAAATGATCCTATATTGTCAGAAAAGAAGAAACAATCTAAAATAAAATGAAATAATTTCATTTTTCTGCCAAATGTCCAGATGTATTTTGAGAATGTTTCATTAAAATCCATCACTTGTTACCTTAAAAAGCCCAAATAAAAGCCCAGCGAGCTTCATTTCCCACTATATCAAGAGGAAATCATTACAAATAAAAGAAAATGTACGATTGATTGTTGAAATGTAAATCAGTAGAGATCAGACATATTGCACAATAAGAGAGCCAATGTTATTGAATTATTTAAACAAATATTCTAGATTTCAGTTTATAGGCTTGAATAACAGATATAAAGGTAATTATTTAAGAAATGTGACTTTTTTAACTGTTGTTTTCACATAATAGAATTAGCCGAGGTTAATTCAATCAGTCCAGCAGCTGCAATAAGATAAGATGCCGACAGTTTTACAGCTGGCATTTATCTACCCTGCAGATAACAGGTAGAGAGGTGAAACTTAAGTGACAAGACGAGACTGGCTGCAGTAGTAGTAGTGATGTATGTGGTAGTTTGCGAATCCTTGAAAAATGTGAGTCGTTTGCAGTCAGTAATGGAATAAGGTCATTTAGAGTTACAGTGGCACCGTTTCTATTATTTATGTTCGTGCTCAATTTATTTAGACTGTTGCTGAAAGATGTAAACTTTGTAAATTGCTCTGTTGAGCTGAGTGAGGTACTGTACACTGCAGTGAGAGGAGTTGTATGTTTGCTGCGGTTTCCTTTGCACTGTTGCAAATGACTGTGTAAAACACAATTAGTCTTGTGTCTGAACGACTTCTCCAGGATGGAAATTAACAGCATGAACACAATGGACTGTCTTGTTGTGCAGCCATTTGCACTCTGTTGTGTAACTAGGTAGGCTGCACACACAATGCCACCACTTCTCATAAATTGCCGGCCGAGGGTGAAAGCGAACGTTGACGAGGACTGAGCCTTTATCTGAGAATGATAAATTCCCTCTCCACTGCCACACAGAAGATCACTGAGGAACCTTGAGCTGATTTATTGAGCTAAGAAAAAACAGGGAGAGTGAGGAAGCTGTCCTCTGGCTGGATATCACTGCCATTCTTCATTTGGGTGACATTTCACTCAACCCTTGAAGAGAGTCCAGGGGAATACTGCTTTCTGTTTTTAAGACAATTCTTCTGGCATTTCTGCTTCATAAGATGGTGTTTTGAGACAAAACAGACGTAAAGGCGGGTATGATGAGAGATGAGAAGGTCATGAGATGCATCAAACACACGGCATTGAAAATTCTAAGCGTTGTGGTGCAATCTGGAGTTTAAAAAACTATTTTTGTTTGTCTAGTTCTCTGAATCCATCTCACAGGGCTTCACTTCCACCATGTCAACTCAATAATGCATCAACCAAAATATGTTCCAGCATTTCTGTGCAGCTCTACCCCCTATGCATCACCCATCCCTCCACCCTAAAAAGCAGGGGGTGGGAGAAGTCAGATGGTAAGCCATTGTCTACAAAGCGTGCTTGATCGAGTCAGTGAACCCCAAGTTGCTCGTTGTGTGTTTGCAACCGCAACTTGTAAGTTGCTTTGGACGTCAAGTGTCACAGTAGCTGCCTCAAAAAGGTTCCCCCCCATACGTCCTCCTTCAAACAAATGTACTGTACGATCCTGCTAACAAAATGCCATTCAGTAAAGTGACTGGAGGAACTACTGTGACTGACTAACAATCCCATGTTCCTAGCCTGCTAGTGTCTTAGCTTTTTGAGTCGGCCACCTACTGCACTTTACAAGTAGTCACAATTATATGAAGGTGCACAGATGAATTTCACTTTGCCTTTATCTGGGGTGTCCATGCCTGAAGAAGCAAACATGAATAACTTCTTTCAAGATCCACCATTTCCAATATTTATACAAGGAGAAATTCATTGTTGAAGCAGCAGATGGAACAATTTCAGCTCCCGCTGTTGCCCCAGTAAACCTTGGCACATTGCAGCCACAAGAAATGTGAAGAAAAAAAAAAAATCTTGCTTTCAAATTTTCTTTGTTGCTATCGCTTTCTCCGCCTCCACATGCAACCCACAGCAAAGTGAAACAAGTTCACACCGTTCTCTAGAGGCTGTTGGAGTAAAGCAGGCGAGGCAGGTTGAAGGACACAGGGTACACCACAGACTCAACACTTCATCACAAAATCAGTGCCTCCCAGAAGGCACAGAACATCACAGATCTAACAATGGAAGATAACTACTCGAGGTCGACTGTTTAGAGTGAAGTTTTGTGAACCAATGCTCTGCACTGATAGAAATCTGGCTGCTGACCAGCATAGTGAGTCTGCTATCAACCCAGACTCTTGATTTAATAATTCATTTTCTGTTGTACCAGGGTCTGGGTGAACCTCTTTTCTTGGTTGACTGGAGGATGTCTATTAAAACTAGTTTCACCATGACCACCGAGAATACTTTTACTATTATTGGAGAGGAAATAAAATTTTTACAGGCAACTGCACAGTCTCATCACCATTGTAAATGTGCTTGTAGCTGGAAGGCTTCTGTTAATTGCGAAAGCCGTGATGAAATGTTTTGTTTCGAAAAGGTACTAAAGAACTTTTAATTTAAATGTATATATTGATTGCTACCAGGTGGACATGGTGGAGGAAGGATAACTAGAACTATAAACCACATGGCTTTTTGTAGATTAGGTTTTAAATTAGTAATTTTTTTATGTGGATATTATTCCATATATAATGTGGTGAAACTAAACTCTGTGTATTACATTGAATCTTGAGGTTAAACACCTATTAATAGATTTTTCAACAGTGGTTAAAATTAATCAGACATTAAAGGTACTCCAGTACAGTTTATGTATTTATAATCTATTTTTCTTATTCTCTACAAACTGCCACTTATAGTACCCACAATGCAATTCATCCACTGTGAGTTTGATTATTTTGATGTCTATTGTCTATAAGATTTATTCACTTTGGAACATTCCCCAGAATTTCTCTTGTGATCATAAATGAGGAGTTTGGATATAAAGAGGAGGATGGTGTAAGTGGCACCTCCTCAAAGCATATTGTCTTACTTAATTACGTCTTCCACCCCAAGTTCATATAAGTCACATTGTTTCTGACGTCGCTGCTCTTGAAACATCCAGTCGTAGGAAGGAACAAGACAAACGTGACGGGCAGTATCTCTTTACTATAATGCCAGATCTTCCATGTTTCCATCTTTCAAATACATCACCCGTCCACTGCCAGCTACATCAGCCAGCAGTTTTGCTCTTTATTCCACCAATCACTGCAAGCAATCATCTGTCTCAAAGTGGCCTTTAGACAGTATCTGAGTGATGTGGTTACAAGCGGTGTGAAGGCAGTGAAGTGGTTGGATGGATGGAGTATTTGGTCAGATAGATGAATTTGGTTTCATTTTAGCACCCAAACCACTATATATAACATTTTAATTTATTCTTCTTTTAACCTTTTATATTTAATTTGTATTATTATTCATGCAGTATATTCTCTGAGACGAAGAACGAGTCTGCTATTTTTAATGCTAAGCCTATTGCATGTTTTGAATTCCCTATTTACTCAAGTCCCTGAAATATCTAGGTTACCCCTGGGTGATCCGCACTGAGCCAAGGTAGTGATGTGAGCTCTGAAGTTCGAGAAGGATACATTGATTTATTTGGCCTTACATGGTTTTCTCTCCTCTCCAGTACACTGAAACTTTGTCTCATTTCTTCAGGATAAGGTGTTAGAGGTTAGGTGCAATGGTGAGCTTTTTTGAGCCACATACAATGTTCCTGCTGTCATAAAAGCAACCACATAGCAGCAATTTTTACACAGTAAATTAAGTGTGGAGTGAGTTTCTTGGCTCAGGGAGCTGTTATAAAATCTATTGAGTAATCTAAAATATAGTTCCTGCAGCAGATGCCAGAGGAAAAAATGAAAATTTTTTTAAAGCATATATTTTGTAGCTGCGTGTGGTTGTTACCACACAACACCAGTTTACTCAATTTCAGCCACACATCTTTTGTGATGTATTTAGCAGGTGGTTGAGCAAGATGAGGAGAGACGGGCAACACAAGGCAGCTCATGAAGAGCTTTTGTGGCATTTCACTTGAATCTACCTGCATCATTAGGTCAAGCTCAGGTACCGGAGAATGACCTTCAGTGCTAAACACATCTGACACCTTAATTGTCGAGGCAGACGGGGATGTTTGTTTTGTTTTTGTAAGGAAGAGAATTGCTTTCAAATTATCCCTGTACCTGTCTGCTGCATTGCTCCGAGTCGGTCCTGAACACAGCTCCATTAAGCTGCAGTCAGACCAGAATTTCCCCTCTATACATACCTACATACTGTAGGTGACTACTGTGCTTGATTTAAGCTTATGATGGTTACATGATCTACATACTGTACATTTACATAATATGGTACAATATTTACATTATTCAAGTCAGAGAAGAGTTGCACTTTCTACTTTCTGATTTGTTTTTAACAATTAATGATTTACATGTTGTAGAAGGTACATAAATACAGCAGTAACGTTCTTGTAAAACTAAACAAAGTGTTAAAGTAAATACAATGCACTTTATTTTAACGTGAGTTTTGGAGACACACTAAGTCTAGCTAGGGCTTTCACACCTGCAAGGAGCAGAACAGAGTTGCTGTTCAACTGCTGCAGTAGCATCTTAACTCTCACACAGTGATCAGAGATTATTGGTTCAAGTTAAACTCAGTCACTCTCCAAACTCTGTGTACAGTACATGGATTGTTACTCTTACTACAGCTGCATTCATCTGACATGTAGAGAAATGTGAAAGCAAAGACAAACTGTTGTTATCACCATCTATAGCTGTTGCAGCCATGAAGTGATCACTCCTACGCTGCTGCTTTTTAAAATGGGGTTGTGCAGAAAGACAATACATTTTTCTAAATACCCTTTGAACACCTGCTTCTTCTTCTTCTTTTTTTTTTTTTAAGTTTGGCTAGACATGGGAGAAAAGCTTGTACAACTAAAAGATAAAAGTCTAAAGCCTGAACTGTTTTCATGACCTTGATGGCAACTGAATCAAACTAAATGTGTTCTTTTCAGTTAAACTTACTGGTTGAAGCACAAATGCCTAAGGTGTGTGAGTGGGTGTTTGAGGCTATTCATCAAAATCATTTACGCAGTCATTACTACATCACAAGCATGTACAATGTAAATTCCAGGATTTGTGATTATAAAGAACGTGCAGTAAGAAGAAAAAGTCTTTATGAATGTGAACAAGCATGAAAAGGCATTAAAATCAAGGTGCATGCTTTTCTCAGAAACCAACAAACTAAGTAGAAGTTAATGTGAACATCAACAAAGATCTGGAAGAAGACGACAGCTGTTACCTTCAGCTGAGAGGGAATAGGTTTGGATTGTCAGGAACCACCAAGGCACAGGTCTGCCATGAACTGGTGGCTGTCTGACTCCAAGGAAGAAGCGACAGCTTTAAAATCAACCCATTCAGACTCGAATAAAGTTTTAAACTTGACCACATGGCCTTCTGGAGACAAGTTTTATGATCGGATGAAACACAGATTGAGACCAAGGACCAGTGGTTGTATAATCATTCTTCCTCAGAAAGAATATAGTTCAGAGAAATAATTCAAAGCCTAATACACTGTACTGCACATGAAACATGTTTGCTGGTGTCCAAACACCAAATATAATGTGCTGAATGTCAATATGTTGAATTTGTTGTGTGGTCACCTAAAATCCATAGATACAGATTTTAAAACCATGCTGGCTGGTAACACCCTGTGCCTCAACTCATCTTTATTCAAAGTATTTTTATTGCCCAGTTTTCAGTGTTTGGACATATTTTAGTTTGGACACTGTACTGAGAATAGTATTTGTGCGTACTGACTTAAAAAGGCTCAGTCTATTTTAACATCACTACTCGAAATGTCATTGTTGTTGCTGTATTGAATTGATTGACTTTGTTTTCACCTGTTCTCATCATTTCAACCTAATATTTAACTTGAATTCAACAGATTCTCGTTTCTTCTCATTCAGATTTCTAATCCTTTTCGCTATTTGGCTCTAACTCTAACTAACTCCACTCTTTCTCTCTGTTAACTTTCAGTTTGCAAGCAGCCCCATCTGGCAAGGAGTCGTGGAGTGTCGCTAAATGAACAGACGTCATGTCGCAGTGAGTATACAGATATCTGCTTGCAGCACTGTGTTTAAAACCAGTTCAGTAGCAGTTTAAATTTGTGCAAGCTCAAGTTAATTTCCAGCACGTATTCATGAAAGAGCAGCACTGGTTATTGACTTATACTCTGTCCATACAAGGTTGAACAGGTGGTTTAACATACATTCGATTCAATGGTTTAGAATGAACGCCTGTCAGAATGATAATGAAGGTCTTTGTGATGAACCAGCATTTGGAAACATTTCATTTATAATGAAAAGGAACTTTTTTAAGTCCAAAAAAAGGAATGAAGTAATATTTTCTGAATATTCCGTCTCTATAATGTCTTCACTACACATCATGAGTCACATTCAATCTCAAGACATGAACTCATAAGCCTGTTATGCTCCGCTGCCCGCTGAGCTCCTCAATTAATTTTGGCATCTTTTGCAAAATCACGTCAATAAAATTAAATGTGAGCAGATATGCAGTCAAAGTAGTGAACACAGTGTTGAACCAGCCTCCATTTCCTTCATGATAACACAGCAGTTTGCCTTTGAAATGAATCCAGCACAGAGAATTACCTACAATGTAATTTTCTCTGCATGATCACACAGATTTTCCTATCACAGGTTCCCGCAGAAAATGGTATCAGTGCCTTTGCCGTGTAGTGGAACTTCTTCACTAGTGATGCTGCTGTCAGCATCGCAAACAAAAACTTGATTACAGGGCAGGATTATCTAGATTGCCTGTCTCTCTTAGAATTTAGAGATATCATAGCACCAAAGAACAGAGAAAGGTACTTGCGTTGCACACACTTATAAGATAATATCTTTTACGATAAGTCCCCATTCCCAAACCCCGCCCCAAACAATATAAATGTATATGAGGGAAAACTGGGGCAAGCCTGAATCAGAATTTCAATAGGACACATTTTTGTTTAGACTTGCAATTTTGGCAGGAAGCTCCACCACACCAAGAATATCAATCAAAAACTGTAATTGTTATGTCTGTAAGATGTGTTTTGAGTGCAACACACTCACGCTCAGTGGAAGTGGCACTGGTGAAAATATCTACAGTAATCACTACTGGAGGCAGATGTCGCAGATTGGGTGTTTTTTTTTTTTTTTTGTCGACACGGATTATTCTTCTGATATGAAGTGCCTGCAACTCTGTCACCTTAGTCTCCCCCACACTACTATGAACACCACAACATTTCCCAGACCTCTGTGACCCATCCATACATTAATCAGCAGCAGCAGCATTAACTGCTGTTCTGCCTTCTGAGTCACTTGCACCGTTTTATTGGAATGATGCTCAGTGATATTTGGCTACAGAGGACAAAAATAGAAAGAGGGTCATGATGGATCATAAAGTATTTGCTTTATTGGACTTAATGGAGCTCAGTTTATTGGTAGAGTAGTGAACCACTGAAATAGGACTGTCAGTGGAATATTACATTCATTGTAAAGTCCCAGTTTCCCTTCAGAGCGCTGCATAAAAGCTGGCTGAAAGCATGCTTGTATGTTGGAAAAAATAATAAATGAGAAAGCTGGAAAACAAGCGATGTGCGGAGTAGTGAGTTGGAATTAATTCAAGGTCAGAATTCGGTTTCTCATTATGATAGTCACACATGGTCAGTTAATTGCTGTGTGGTTTTACTTTTAAAATGGGTGACATTTCTTTCTTAATGTGTCAAGGAATTATTTTCTGGTTGCGAGGGCCTCCTGCTGTGAAAGCTCCACTTTGAATTCTCTGATAACAGCCAGAACCTAATGGACGTATCTGCCACCTATGGTTGCCTTAGTTTGGGTGAAGTTAATTCAGAAGCTGGTAGGTGCACAGATGTGAAAATGTTAAATTGGCAGGCTGCACAGGTTTGACTGCAGCCTCTCAGAAGCACATTTTAGCCCTTATAGCTGATTGACTCCTGCCTCAGTCTCATTAGTGAGTTCACAGAGGAAAGTTTCACGCAGGTGGGGTGGGGAGGGAGTTTCATAGAGCATGAAGGCCAAATACGCCGCTTCCCATGACAATACCAAGGACAGTATTCTGCCGACCGCAGAACCATGGCAGAGTCCTTGGCTCATCTAAAATGCAGTTTCACATAATGGGAGCAAACTGAAAACAAATAAACCAACCTGATAATGAGGCTTTCCCTCAATTTCTGTGACATTTTTCCAATAAGAGTCATCTGCACTTTAATAGACAACAAGCATCTGTGCTGCTTGGAATCAGAATGTAATTTGTTTGGTAATTGTTGGCTGAGCATAGTGTGAGCTAACCACATTTTTGTCAATAGCTATTAAAGTTCTTACAGATATAATAAAATGGTTATTCATTACTGTATGCACTAGTCTCATAATTCAACGGCTGATGTGTGAGGCAGGGTACAGTGCTCAGAGGTGGATGTTTTCAGTACTAGAGCCAGTGGATACCTTATATAAGTTTAGCAGTACTTCAGTCTGTCATCTGTTCAGTCCCCCACTTTTGTCTTGGCTGAAATATCTCAAAAATTTCATGAATGGTAATGAAATGTTCTGCAAATGTTCAGAGTTTATACAGGATAGATTCTAATGACTGGTGATGCCCCGACATATCTGGACAACCACCAAACAGAATGCTGTAAACTTTGATGTAGACATTCTTCTTGCATAACGAATCTTGTGCTTCAGGTTAACATTTAGTGTTTATTGTTCAGATATCTTGACAGCTATAGAATTATGTTCCTTGAAATCCTGTGCAGGCACATTCTCCCCCAGATGGACCCTTTAACTTTTGCTTCATCCTTGTAACTTTTACATCTAAGTGAAATACTTTAGCACCAGATATTTCTTACATTACCATCTGCCTGAAGTGCTCTTGTGTTTAGTACTTACAGGCAAAATTCAGCATCCTAACAACTAGTTCACTTATTGTTATAAGGTCAGCATCACCACCCAAACACTATTTTGCCTGTGCAGAGTCTTACAGAACCATTAGCATAACTTAGCCTTGTTGCATTTTTAGATAGAATAGGTTGAAGGAAATCCAGATTATACAAATAGTACTGAACAACCCCAAAAGTATCTTCTGGTGATTGGCACATTTAATGTAAGAAAAATTAAAAATGAAAATTAAAGACTTAAACTTCCAAAATACACACTCTGTGTGTGTAGGCTGTGCATGATAAACTACAGTTGACATATTGAATTAGCCTTAATTCTAATGCTGTGCTAATTAGTGAGGAAAAATGTAAACCCAGATGATATCCTCAGGGAACACCTTTCCACTCTGCTTGATCAGATTAAAAATTAAAAAACGAGTAAACCCTGAACGCAACTAAAATCTACATCTCATTGTGAGTGAGAAACAGGTGGACATGAACAAATGATATCTTGCCCCCTATGATTGTAGTTAATCTGTTGATGTAGAAGAACAGGAGAAGAATTGTTGTTATTATTATTATTATTGTTATTTACTTACTCTGAGCTGCTTTGCATTTTAAAAGCTTTCATTCAAGCAGAGATGTTTGGAAATTGACATATTTTCTCACAAATTGAGAAATGACAGTACTTTTTACAGATGTTAAATGATGGACTGTGCGGCTCAGCAATCTTTATGTGTTTGTCCTTAATGTGAGTAAGCGTTTAGAAATGGAGCGTCATTAAAAATAGTCAAATTTGTTATTGTCTGCACGAGAACAGGAAAAAAAAGTGATTCCTGCTGATGATGGTTAATGCTGACATTTAAAAAGATACCGCTGATTCATGCCGTTCTGACAGAAAGGTTGACAGTTAAATAAATGAACAGTTTCATTTCAAAATGAGAGATGTTCCTTCTTGCTGGTGTAAATCAAAAAACAGCATTTGGGATATAGCTGAAATGATTAACCCATGCACAGTATTTATTATAATTGTCTAACAACTACAGGATTCAAAATTGAAAGAAATAATTAGACTAAAATGAATGATGATCAGTCTTGACTGATCGTGGTCTGGCATGTCTGCAGCCGTTTTTAACGGTCAGTTCCTGGGCTTCGTCTCTCACCTATTTTCTTTTTCTTTTTTGTTGCTGTTGTTAAATAGAGCCTTAATTGCAAGGCCAGAGCCAGCACAATAAAGGCAGAGAGAGGTACTGACAGAGGTAGGAGGTAAAGTGGAGGGTAGATTGGACACTGCTGGGTCCACACTGCTGAGAACAAAATAGAGGTCCCACCAAGTAATGGTAGCTGGTAGAAAATTGGTGCTTGTGAATAGATGGGGGCATGTTGGTGTGTTCTGACCACTTCTGCTGCTGCTGTTTTTAATAGTGATTTTAACACTGAGCCATTGAAAGTTTTTAGAATCACAGTGTGACTTATTTTTAATAGAGTTAAATTGAATTAAAAGGCCAATTCAGGGTCAGAGATGCACAACACTTGTTTGTCTAATGTGATTAAATAGGTTGGCTTGTGTTGGCGCCTTCTGCAGATGTTTTTATATATTTTAAGGGAGGAAGAGAGTTTGTATTGATTCCATTAGCTGTTCTTGTTTAAGTCTGTGTACTTTTTAGCTGAATATGCAATAATCTCACCTCTAATTACAACTTTCAGTGTTTCCCAGAGCAAAGAGGGGCACTGTTATCTTTTTTTATTTTATTATTAATTCTATAAAATCATCTTTTTTTCTGGATATCAATTCACAAAAGTCATTATCAGCCTGTAAAGTTTTATCTAATTCCCAAAGGGAATCTAAGTGTTTTTGTTAATAGGAAATTCAGGATAAGACAGGGGCATGATCTGATTCAATTACAGCTGAATATTCAGTATTATGACAAAATGAAAAAGGGTTCTATCAATAAGGACAGATGAGGATCATCTATCTACTATATGAATGATTTACTGCGGAAAAGAAAGAACGCGTGACCTTGCAAAGGTGGAGAAAACCAAAGATCCCAACTTCCTATTCAAGCTCTGTTTGCACGATGGTTCAGTCCTTTCACCTTCCAGCTAATGAATCGTACACAGGCCTTTTTAGAATTAATACCCCTGTCTGTGTTTAATCTAAAAGGGTAGATAGATAATAAAATTAATATAGTAATGATGTTGTGACAATGGATAGCCTTTCTGGGGGTTTACTTTCCCGTAACCTAAACCTATACAGGCTACACGCTAATTCAACAACAACTGGAAGTATGTTAACGTCCGTTTCCAAACTGCTGGCCAAGAGGACTCCCAGCTGCTTATAGTATAATATATTGAGGTTGTATTAGATTTGAAGGGGAGAAAAGGAAAAATAAATAAGCAAATAGAAAACTGCAGTGGTTGAGCAATATGACATCTTGAGACCTAAGGCTACTGACAGCTTCACTTAAACATACAAATTTTCATGTCAGTTCAGGTTATTTGCAGTGTTGTGCAGTCCAGGTCAGAATACAGACCTCTGATCGTGGTGAGTTGAAAGTGAGCATGTTATCCACACACGTCCATGCACAGCTGGGCTGGGAACAGCCAAGGGAACCAGACGTTGCTTTGGTATACTGCTTATTTTACTAAATTTTTTATTAGATTTTTTCACGGCTGGATTTTATTCGGTGACTGGTGGGCACGCTCTCTATTTCTGGGGGTGCAGGAAAGACTTTGGGACCCAAAACCTGCATCAACATGACTTTAGTCAGATATTTACAGTCCTTGCTGCCTAATGTGGTTCTGGAATGAGTTCACTGTTGTCTGTAGTGAGTCCAACGAAGCTTGTAATAGTTTAATGGATTCTTGGGTCAGTGAAGAGACATCTTCACTGAGTAAGCTCCACTGCTTTGCAAACCCTGCAGACAGCTGATTGGTAGAGATGATCGCAGCATTTACAGTTTTACGAGTACTTCCTAGGTGTTTGTCGCTGTTTGAAAAACCGTTGGCTGCAAACAATGCTAACGTCCCTGCAGCACTCAGAGTAGTATATGTTGCTGGGTTTGTGCACAGGTACCTGTAACTAAATTTAAATAAAGACAAACAATACAGAAAATCAAATGATATAACCAAGAACAAGTAAACTCTGATGTAACAGTTACAGTAATACACAACCACTACAGATACAACTATCAATGAATCATTCAGTATCAATACAAATCATTAAAAGTGATGCAGAAGCAAATCAACATGAAACGTGCAGGTGCTTAATTCAGTGAGAGACGTTCTCTTTGAGTCTGAGCTCTCTTTAAGTGAAGGCAGAAGAACAAATTCACGTTTCAGTCTAATCATGACTGAAATGGAAGTCCTGAGATCTCAGTGCTTAGTCTGTGCAGCAAATCAGCCCTCTTCAAATGCCATTTCTACTGCAGTAAACCACATGCAGTCTTTTTTTTTCCTGCTGCTGTCAAAATAAGTTTTTCTCAGTATGATTGATGGTTGATTCAAGGTGCCTTACCACAGCGGTGGTCTGACTACAACATTACTGTGAGTTTTGTTTGGCAATAGAGTGAAAACACTGAACATGTTTTTTTGAAGTGTGTCCGGTACACTGATCTGTTTCTGTTTTAACGTGATGTGGACTAGTTTGGGAGCTTAACGAACTAGATTGAAATGTAAATGTAGCTCACTTAAAAAGCAGCTGTTTAATGATGAGCCTGTGTGTACTTGTGCTTTAATGAGGATATTGAATTAAATGACCTTAAATAGAGGCGGCATGTTGGAAACTAGAGCCGGATGCTGTTGGACATCATTTCCCTTATCGTCACTCTCAGTGTTGTACCTAAAGCAGTTCAGCACATTTTCTTTCAGATGCTTTTAAAAATCTATTTCATGCAGCTGTGACATTTTAACAAATGTATTGTTAGGACACAAAAAGCAGCTGTGTCGACTGTGTCAATTAGAACAACAGAGAAGTCTCTTATTACTACAAGAACCAAGGTCTTGAAGGTGGCTGGCTGTGAAAATAAAAGAGCAGAAGCGTGAGTTGTTTGTCTCACTAATGTCACTCATTTTACTTTTAAAGCAGATGCATTTTAGAAAATGTGCTCTTGAACTGAACCTGCCTTACGTTAATGGAAGCTGTGCTGTTGGAGGTGGAGGGCTGCAGCCCTCCAGGGATCCTTGATAAAAAGCCATTAGTCTCTTGTGGGCAATACCGGGTACTTTACAGTATATAATGGACTTAACATGCCGGTCATGCATCTTTGTGTTCTGCATTTTAACAGTCGCGCTGAAATTAATCCCTATAGGCTGATGGATGCTAAATGAACATTTCTGACCCCAAACACTAAGGATGAATATGGTTGACACAGACACACCACAGCTTCCTATTTAAATGTATCAGGATGTATGTGGTTGACCTAATCGGACACTTTACTGTGGCAGGGGTTTAGGAAATGGTTTCTAGGTTTTTCATTTTAGTCTGATTACACAGTACAGTTCCCTAGCTGTTTTCTATGCAGTCGCAAGGGGGGCAGGTGAAAAGTTGAAAATTTAGCTAAATCCATTTTTGCTAATGAGGGTTCTTTCATACAAGGTTATAGACACAAACATAAGCAAAGTGCTGCTTAGCACAAAGCTGGTAAACTGTTAGAGAAAACTGTTGGTTGCTTAATTACATCTTTTTACAGTTTGGTAATAATAGTGTCTTATGAGTATTTACATGACAACAGATAAAATAAAAGACACTTTAACACTTTACTGATCTCCAAACAGCTGAGACTTGACATTAAAGCTATAGACAGTAGATACGTTCCTGTAGTTGTTAAACTGCTTCTAGAAAGTCGTCACGTTAGTCTTGTTTTAGCCATAGAAAATAAAAATAGGGACTGATGAGCGGTTGTAATTTTACGTGTTTTGCACCTCCAGTACCAGATGGAGCTACTGTTATTCTCTGAAAGGTAAATAGGTTGACACGGAGGTCTTATTGGCTCTTGACATCTGGTGACAGTTTACTGTGACCACTGTTTACTGTGTAAATGAATTGTCTGTCACTGACTTGTTGATTGTATTACCTGCACCGGGTTTGTATCATTCTCCTCCCGCCTGCTGCGTTGCATGGAGAATTTAGTTTCCACCCATGGAAAGTATTGGTGTCACGCTCTGCCCATCGAGATACACGGGACCACAGAGTAACCTGACACTGCCTCAGATTTGCTTTAAAGTCTTTGTGATATCATTTTGAATGGCTTTTAATGCAAATGTTGAAGCTCTCCTCTAGTTGCCTGTGATTTTTGCTGCAGTGCAGGTGAGACCATCAAACTAATTCGCTCTTTTTAACATCAGCTGTTTGTTGGGGTTGCACGAAATTGCAAATAAGCAACCGGTGACACTCTGTCATGTTTGCAATGAGGAAGAGAGAAGGGAGGGAGAGGAAGCAGAACAGTATCTAACACCTGCAAATGGAAACTGTCACAGCTTGATAACAAACCTAGAGGAGGTTGAGCAGAATAAACACTAAGCTCTCTAGTGTCGCTGCTTAATGAGGTTTTCAATGATACAATTCAGTGAGATGGAAAGAAGTAACTGGCAGTTGTGAGCATTATTCAGAAGGTGAGCCAGCTCTTGTGACCCCTGTGAGGATCTTTAAGTCTTAGGTACAATACATTTTATTCCTCTCAGTGACTGATATCCTATAGAATATCATAAAAGGAGTCACCGCCACGGCTGGGCGCTCTGCTCTGTCTTTGATTTAGCACAGGGAGACGGACACAGACACTGGCGCAGCCTTGCATGACCGGAGGCAAATGAAACAGGAACTGACCGCCTCATCTTCTCAAGGGTACCTTTAGAAGGTGGGAGGGGGTTCAGGTGAAAGGGTTGCAGGGTATATTTTAATAACAAGAACATGCTTCCATACACCTGTGCATAGACAAACAGAGGCATATTCATGAAATCAGACCTGGATAGCATCTGTAGATAGCATGCTATCTTTACACAAGGACCTGAAAACCTGAAAAGCACTGAAGTGGAAAGTCTAATAATACCACATCAGGCTTTTACCCACACCTGGAACACAAGTAGCATGAATGTCTAAACTGAAGAGAGAGGCTGGAAAGAAAGGAGTAACCAATTTCATCTGCGGTACTTAGACAACATAATGGTAGTTGAGTTCAGCTTGGTACTTGGTATCTGGTATGAATGATATATGATGGCCAGACACGGTCGGGTCTGCATGTCCTACATTTGAGATGGCAGCTGAGGCCCCTTAACCAGAACGCCAAGTGATTTAACATTTAGTAGTTTGGAGTGTTTCTCAAGGACTCTTTGTATAGCATGTCTCTTCTCACGATCTATCCTGTGATATTTTAATTACACGGACATCTTGGTGAGTGCCAGGCGGCCCTGCCACCTTTAACTCCTTGTCCTGTTCACGGTTCGCAAATCCATAATCCGTTTAGGTGTGGGATGCATGGGCTTCATTACAAGTGAAATGGTCCGTGCACATCAAGTGGAGGAGAGGGAAGTGTCATATTAGCAAAGTGGAGTTCATTTTATATGCTGTCACTTCACTGCCTTGAGATGTATTTTGACACTGACAGAGAAAGCCTTCGTCTTCATGGTTCTGTAAGTGCTCCAACTCTGTTATATGCAGCAACGACACTTGAACCACAAAATGCCAAAAGTGCAAAAGGATGATTTTCTAACAGTCTGACTATGACCAAGTGCTGTAACAATGCCATTTGGGCCATGCTTTCATCCAAAGAGTTGTGCAGTGCTTAAGCACTGGTGGTAAAAAGAACTTTCAACCCTGCAGTCCATATTCAGTTCACGCATGTTTGGAACAGTTTATTCAGAGTCGGTTATATTTTCCTCCTTCAGCCGGATGGTTTTGACAGGTGAAAAGAATGCCATTCACACAGCGTGGGTCACTATGGCTCTATAATGTAATACAAGCCAACAGCAGGAAACAATGCCACAGTACACTTAGTTTGGACTCCTGTGTGAACATGTTGATATCTTAAAGCAAGCAGATCCTGCAAAGAATAAAATAAACCGTGGGCAGTCTGAAAGGCTGCTCGAATGAAATTACTTTGTGATGTGTTCCTAACCTCTTAAAGTTGAGAGAGAGAGAGAGAGAACTCCCCTTCCGCTTTCCTAAATTTAGATTTTAAAAATGTCTTTTCCACAGTCTACAACAGTATCTCATAAATTCTGTTTCCGCTTGTTCCAAGCCTTAATCGAAGCTACTATATGAAGCTGACAAGGAGCTAAATATTTTCAACCAAGATACTATTTCTTTATAGATGCAGCATTACAGTAAAATAATCAATGATAAACATATCATCTTTCTGACAGTTTTAACAGATTGAGAAATGATACCGTTGTAAAAGTACAGTTCTTGGGCACAGCAGCTCTACTCATGCTGTACTTGCATTAGATTGTACAGGTTTACCTTAAAAAAAGTGGTGAGTGGGTTTATACATGTACTGTATGTCCAATGTGGCCATAATCCTGGTCTGTACCATTAGAGGAACTACATCGTAGTGCACTTATTCAATGACTTCAACTTCAAGCTGTGGTGGCTGCTGCTTAGTGAGAAATTGTAGCCTTCACGCCTTAATGCCACTGACCTAGGCACCGACACACCCAACTAAAGGGAACACATTTTAATTTGGCCATCCGGTTTGTGACAAATTATCATAGGTTTCACTTTAGTGAGCACGCCTCTGGACGTAATTCAGTCTGATTATGGTCAAAAGTTCATTATAAAAGCAAATAGGTGAGATCAGTGTGGCGACACTGATAACAAGGTTCTTTTCCTCATCTCTGTAATGAATGGAATAATCAGCTCAGTGAGGCTGCTGTCGAATGAACGTCAACACTGAACCATTTTTTCTCCACACTTCCTCTGCCCCGATGGGCTCATTAGTGTGCTGCTGAAAGCTGCACACCACTGCTATACAACATATTTATTATTAAGAATCATTTTTGTACTTATTTTGCCTACTTTCTTTGTGTGCACTGCATTCTCCCACACACTTCACACCGCCACTCTCTGATCATACTCTGAACTACTTTGACCTATTCTACATTATAAGACAGTCTCACACTCCGATGCCTTAGCTTTACTGTATAAATATATATATTTATATATGTTTTTTATTATGGGGGAAAAATGCAGTTTATTAATTGGATGAGATGCAGAAATGCTGCTCAGTGTTTGATGTTGTTGAACATTTCCAGAAGAATTACTGCTACATCTATAGCATCTCACTTACTATTTCTGTACATTACAGTAGGATATTTAAAAATAAAAACCCAAAGTTGTGCTTTATGTGGAGAGGTGCTTTCATAGCCTCTTGTGATCTAGACTTGGAGAACAGCACTGCTAGCAGTACAGAGATTTTCCCCTGTAAAAGTTTTTAGCATGCAATAAGAGCAGTGCAATGATTCCCTTGATTAGTATGTTTTGTAGCATTCTTAGGTTTGTATATTTTATTATTGTACAGCAACTACTGGCTAAAGTGCTGTGCACAGCATGAAGAGTGAAGCTGAATTGTTTTAGGTTGCTTTCACACCTACAGGATTTAGTTCGATTAAATCGCACTCAAGTTCGTTTTCCCTCTTGGTTCGGTTCGTTTTGTCAGGTGTGAACACGGTAATCGCACTCGAGTGCGCACCAAAACAACCGCACCGAGACCCCAAAACGAGGTGGTCTCGATCCGCATCATCTAGCGAACTCTGGTGCGGTCCTCCTGGTGAGAACGCGTACCGAACCAAAACGGGACCAAACGCTATGAATCTCGAGATTTGAGGACTTTGGGTAGTGTGTAGATTCCAATTTCTTTCGTTTGTCCAACAAAAACATGCTGCCTGATTAATGGAGGACAAATGTGGAGACGTGAGGAGGTGAAGTGTCTCACAGACACCATGTCTGATGACTCTGCAAGCGATGTAACGTAATAAACAATAATGAACGGGATGATCGATCTGCATTAACATTTATAGTTAAAAATAATCTCCCTACTGTCACACAAACGTACAGTAGAACAACACTTTATCTTCTTCCTATTATTATGTATTTACTTATTATTTCCAGCGGCAGAAACAATCTGACCAATAAGAAGAGAGGACGTTCTCACGTAGTTTGAAGTGACGTGTTTTGGTTCGTTTGGATTTTTACTCAGTGTGAAACGAAACCGAACCGAAGAGAAACTGATACAATGTTACAAACTCATTAACTGATTCGGATCAAAGCAAACGAATTAAGGTGGGAAAGCGACCTTAGAGCAGAGACAGGTACGTATGGATGGGCAGAGCAGAGCGGACCTGCCTTGAGTGTCATGCCCAGAATGTGTTATAGTTGTGTATTGGAGCCTTACCCACTCTATGATGTTGCCATGTTTATAGTAAACCTTACCTCAGACACGCTTATTGTGGTGCACTGACCTAAGCTATCTGTACTATTACAGTGGAAGCTTGTGACCTTTAACAGATTTGTAACTTTCGGCATGTTTCGATGAATTATTTCATAAAAACATTCTCATGAAGTCATCACATTTAATAAAGGCTTGTAAATGATTTGTAGTCCAGTGGCTGAAGGCTGTGACCACTGCAGCTACCTGGTTTCATTCTTGCTGAAGCTCTGCCAGGCTTGTACTTGGCACCATTTTTCTTTCCTATTCTGAGGATTTTTTGCCTTGAGCTTGGTCTTTAGAAAGTGAGGCTGGATTATGGCCAGATAACTGACTTAGCCAAAAACTAGACCCATTGCCAGAGGGAAATAGAAGGGCATCTGAGAGAATACTTGTATTTTATTACACAACAACATTGTTGGATGAAATTCAGGCATCATTTGATGGATTTGTTCTTTTAAGTTTTGTGATAAGCTGCTGCACCTGTTGCATAATAATCGAAGAACTACAAAAAAACAGAAATTACCATACAGAGAAGCTTAGTACCGAGTTGGAATGTTCTGATCAAGTTTTTTGGCCCAGATTCTAATGTTTTAATATTGGGTGTCTGCCAATGCTGAGTCCAATGGGAAAATTTAAAGAGGAACATTTACCAAGTTCATTTTTTTTCTACTGATATCTGCACAACAAGCACTGTATGATGGAGAAAACATACACTAACACTGGTCTAGGGGTGAAACTGGGCCTCAGTAGTTGTTGATGTTACATTTCTGTTTGTGTTGTAGGTTGTGTTTAGCAGATTTTTGATTAATTGCTTGTACTGACTCCATTATTTGCAGAATGTTCTGCACACATACAGTCCCCTCCAAAAGTACTAAAAAGGCATGGCCAATTATTTTCATTTGCTGTGCACATTTGGTTTTGAATTAAATGGATTTTAGCTTTTATTTTGTGGTCTTCACATCTTAATAAAACAACATGAAACAGAACATTTTTGTATCAAATCGCCCAAATATTAAGTGAGCAAAAGTACTGTGGCTTTTCTTGTTACCTAAGTTTGTTATGTGACCTTCTAAAATTAGCTCTAGAGCACTGCAACAAGTCATCCATGAAGTCACAAAAGATCAAGGGAAAACATCCAAGGAACTGCAGGTCTCACCTCAATAAAGGTCAGTTATCATGACTCTACTCTCCGATAAACACTGGGTAGAAATGGTATCAAAGGGAGAGTGACGAGTTGAAAACCTTTGCTTACCCACCAGAACAGTAAGGCTTGTATGACTTCTGTCACACACCTGCTATAGATGATCCTGAAACCTTCTGGGAGAATGTTTTATAGACTGTTGAGTCAAAAAGCTGAACAGTTGGGAAGACAAGGATGCTGTATGGACGTGGCAGTGTAATGTTGTGGGGATGTTTCGCTGCTTTGGGGCGAGGTTGACTTGCCATATTTGAAAGAAACATGGTTTCATACTTTTTATGTTCATACGTTGGTGATCTAGGTACTGGAAAGATATTATTTGTAAAATGCACAATTAACATTGAGTTTCTTAGGGTGCTTTTGTTTAATAGGCATATTTTTAAGATGCACATAAAAAGAAGAGAAGAATGGCGTAGAATTTCCCTTTTCACAGTTCTGTATGTTTAATATATCAAGATACAAATAAAATATATGATATAAAGCAGCTGAAATTCTCTACTTTTGTCTCATATTCAACTTTTGATGTTTAACCAAAAGCGCTTCAGTGTACAGCAAACACAACTGCATTGGCCTTGCCATTCCAATATTTTGTAAGGGACTGTAGTTAACAAATGGTGGTGAACTCAAATAAATATAACCATCTCTCTGCTACTCCCTTTTTCTGTGTATGGGAGTCACTCACCCCTCTCATCTCAGCTCTATATTGAAGATATTGATATTGAAGGAGAGTAGGAACATGTGGTGGTATTGTGAGTGTATTGGTAACTGAACGAGTAAAGCTTCCAATAAAGTGGTTTGGTTTTGTTTAATATAAGTTGTTTAAGAGGAAAAACTCAAATGTCACGTTGTACAACCACTAGCCTCTTAAACTAGAACTAGCCTGTCTGATTTGGTTGATGTGACCTCATTGTTTTCTGTGGTTCTTTGTGTGTTTTGTCTTTTTTGGCTCATACACATCGTCGTGTGTGTCAGTTCGTAGGATTGAGAGGTGTCATTGTGAATATGTACATGTGCGTAATGACTACTGACTCAGCGGGAGAGGGCAGACAATGACAATGATGATACTCATGGCAACTGGAGCCTTCATTTAGACATGCTGCAGTTAGAAAATACAAGGCCAGCGTGTTTAATGGGTTGACAGTCTATATTTAGGTTTTGTGTAATATATTTCAATTTGCTCTGTTTATCCTCATTTACTTAAGGATCTACCCATCATTTCCTATTTGTCTTTTAAACTTACACAACAGACATTTTAGACTCTGATCTGTAGCACAAATAAGTCTAGAAAAATGTTAATAGCTTTTTAACACATACACTTTGGCAAATATTTCATGATCTATGACTTCCTTAAAGGCAAATTGGAAAGGAAAACGATTTGATTTCTGTCATGAAAATAACAAGGTTCGCTCTGTTTTTTTGCATCTTGGTAATGAATGGAATAATTAGGTCTGTGAGGCTACTGTCGAACGAACGTCAGCATTAAACCATTTCTCATCTTGACTTTCTCTCCCCAGATGGCCTCATTGATTTATCCATTTCCACGCATCCTCACTGTGCATCTGAAATATGCCTCTGCAAACACATCATGAAAACAGTCAGGAATTACAAGGGCAAAAGGGTCTTTCTTGTTTGACTCTTCTTTCTGGACACATTAGTCTTATCACCTGCCCAATGCAATGACCAGATATGACTATAATTATCCCACAGACCTTCCAAGAAAAGACCAAATGCACCAGCACCTTGTTTAGTAGCTTGTCTTCTGATTACAGCTCGTGCCTGCAATAAGAGCAGAAGCTGATCTAATGCCGCAGTTCATTGGCACCACTGCAGGGGAGGCATCTCGTATTCAGCTTCATCTTCAAAGGCTTTTCAATGTTGGAAAGGCTAGTTGACAAGTTGGCACTTTGATGACATGCCCTGTGATACACTGGGAAGCAGAAATATGGTCCCTGCTGCAAACTCTAATCATTGTTGTAGCCAGCAGTCAGGAGCTTGCATGTCATCCTGAGTTATGAATAGACAGGTTCTCAGGTGAGATTTAAGCTGGGGTCATACAGGCATCACTGAAAGCTGTAACACTCCATATTTTTATTATAATCAGTATCAAATGTGTGAAAACGTGATGCGGTGAAAAAGGTCTTGATGAGCATAAGCAGCATTATCCCCTGAATCAGCAGTCACCTTCATATTGTTTTTGCTCTCTCTGCTCTCGTAGCATCATTTCCACAATCAACAGGCAGTCGATGTCAGTGAAACAGCTGTAAAAATCCACTGCTCAGCACTGCACAGCAGACAGGCACAGTTAGCTGGTAAACATGCTGTGGTTTATCACTTAGCAGCTTCATTATATGGTAGAGACCAAAAACAGAGTGAATGTTATGTAAATTCTACAGGTAAACTTAAAAAGAATGAACTTGAAGCTCTTTATAACTTAAATTCACCCCATCCTGTTAAAAAAGACAATTAACAGTGTGCTGTCTTTACTGGCCTGTATTCAGACATGTCGAAATACAGCAACAAAACATACTTTACAATATTACATTTGGAGTGTAAAGTCATTGAAACACTTGTGTGTGCTTCGTGCATTCGTGCTGTACAATGCCAGGAGAAAGTACATTATTTTCAAGGGCAGTTGAGTTTCTGTTAATCTGCACTGAAGGGTTTCTTTCATATACACGTAACAAACCCACCTCCATTGTCCTAATTTGTAAATTACTAATTATGTGATGTTTGTTTTCTGTCAATAATGCTTTTTGTTTTACTTGTCATCCTGTTTTATCAGGTATTTTAGTTTAAACTGCTGCCTCACAATGTGTGTTCTCATGTCTTTTATTAATGTTGTAGATTTACCTCTGACACGCAGTGAAATATACTGGAGGAACAAACTGTTGAATAAAAAGATGTGTAGCAGAAAAAAATCACAAACTTGCTTCAAAGAACATATGCACACATAAAAAATCCTCTTTCAGGGAACTAGGTAGGTCATAGAAATAGACAGAGAAACAATAAATTGAATTACCATATGGAGTGACAATATTGGGGAGCCAGCAAAATATGTTAAGGAGACATCAGGAAACATTGAGGTGCCACCTACTCAGGTAAAGAAGGCACGTGCATTAAGTATAATTTTTACTTTCCTTCACTGCAAATAAATTGTATCAGAAAATACATAAAGTTGAAGATGTAGTTCAATAAAAAGCCAGTCGACGTTGTCAGTACACAGATCTCATTGTTTACACTTTGCATGGAATTCGATCAGCTTGGTCTCTCACACCTAAAAAGATTAAGCTGGGACATCAAATACAACATGCTGAGTTTCATTCTACTCTGATCTCATATCACTGCTCACAAGCAAAGCTTCCCCAGCCTTTAAAAGCTATAATACACAGGGAATGTTTTGTAGCAGTGTGGTTTGGTAATATTGCCCACAGCGGGGACAGAATTTGCAAATGGGACAAAATCAGTATGGTGGCCAGAAAAGTGCCATCAGCACAGACCTTCAGTTGTTGCACTGCAGGCTTCTTTTTCTGCCATAATTCTGCCCAAGGGGAGGAAGTGTAAAGTGTTATCAAGTGAACAGAGTGCCATAATATGCTATTAAAAAGGACGGGTTTGCTTGTGACCACTGCTATCTTAAAAAAACACCTTTGGGAAATGTTGATTTTGAGTGACAGGAGGTTGGAGACTTAGACACAGTTTAGCTCTGTGCGAGACCAAAATATGCAATAAACACTAAACCATGTCTTCATGATCTACAGAGCTATAAAACAGCTTATCCTGTAGAGTGAGGGTGGGGTGTCCTAGCTGATATTGGGTAAAAGGTGGGTACAGGCTGTGGCTGCCAGCCTGTCGGGGGTCTGACACATAGAGACGACCATTCACACTTAAACCTACAAACAGTTTAGTATCATCAATTTATCTACCACAGATAGGCCCCGGCCGGCCGACGGGTTCGAACACACAAGCTTTCAGCTGCACGGCGACAGTGCTAACCACTTCACCACTGTGCTGCTCCACAAATCTGTTTTTCCAATTAGTCACGATTGAGGCTCATTATGCTCTCGACTGTTTTGAAATGGTTTATAAGTGAATATCAGATTTAAGCCATTTACTTTCAGTCACTGATCAAGACAGAATCACAATAGTTCATCAGTGGTGAATTCAGTAATGAGACAAGGTGGATATTTCCTTGTTGGTTCTGTTATGAAGTAAATGAAAGAATAAAACACGCAGGTAATCTGGACTCTTGTGTATCTGGACAGAGGCTGTTAAATATTAAACAGAGCTAAGATGAGACAAATGTGAGTGAAACCATGTGTGAGACTGAGCTAAGTCAAAAGTATTAGAAACACAAAGAGCACAGTATTGTGCTGCAGTCGGCCTTGAGACGCTATCATGTAACCGTGCCTTCATTGCCCATCAAGTCTTTGTCTACTGTGTGTGTAGGTGGTGCAGCAGCATTATATCTCCGTTTTTTCACTTTCTCTCACTCCATCCTTCTCAGACTCTCCCTCTAATTTCCCTCTCCATGTGTTTCAGCCAGACTATGTATCAGCAGGCAGACGCAGAGAAAAAAAAAAACAAGAACTCAGAAGCTGGCATTCATTTGAATACATTAACACCTCTTAATCAGCCCATGGTAAGATTTTTCTACCGTTTCATGGCCAACGCAGCAGGAGCCTGTCCCACATCCTCTCCTGGCTTATGACATCAGCATCAGCACGTTAAGGGCAAGGGAGCTTTTAGAGTCACAGAGAGGGGGGCGGCGATGCAGGAGAGAAGTGAGGAAAAGTTTGATCCAAAACAGTCAGGGGGACGTTGGATTCAAAGGGCAGAGGTTTGGATCAATACGCCATGTGTTTTGGCACACACTCTAATTCAGAGGTGGTGGGAAGATGGCAAGGCCAGGCTGAACTTTGAAAACCTTCTGGGAGAACCTGTCGTGGAGCTCAGTAGGTATTGTATTGCCTTCTCACTGAATCTGCATCCAGTTTGCCCCTGAGCAAGGCAGTTAACTAGCAGCTGCTTTGGAGCTGCTGAGTGGATACAGTGCTGGAAGAATGCCAGGGTACAAATCCAAGCCTCCAACTTCACTGCCCCTCTGGTGTTGCTGTAAAAAAACATTATCTTTCTAGTCCTGCTTTTTAAATCTGCACTGGGTCAGATTTGTATGTAGAAATATTTTGTTTTAACACAAGTGAGGGCTGCAAAAGGCAAAAGCTCCCCATCCTAAAACAAGACATCACGTACTTTTATCCTGATCACCTAAATGAAATTCAGTTGTGCTGTAAACTCGCCTCTTTATTCACTGAACGAATTGAAATTTAAGAATGAAATTCACACTAAAAAGAACAAACTATGTTGAGAACACACACCAACTATCTTCTGGTACCCTGCAAATGGTCGAGAGATAATGAATGAATGAATACGATACAGGGTTTGTGTTAATTTCCGGTTATTGAATGTGAAACAGGAGTCTGCTGTAGAATGAAACATTTTAGAACAATCAAGTAAAAACTGATTTAACGGTGTCTAGGCCAAAACAACATGTACATATTATTCTCTGCAGTTTTATTTTCCCCTTTTAACACACTGTAATAAGCAGATGTAGTAATACTGGGACTTTATGCATGTTGTGATCAGTAAGCAATTAAAAGTGGGCTTGAGGCTAAAGACGCAGTAAACACTTAAGAAAACAAAGCTGCTACGGCCTCTGAGCTACACATGCTACAGGCAGAACAAATCCTCCTGGAAACGTCTCTCCTGCTGCAGTATTTTTACTCTCAACCTTTTTCCTGTCTTGCTATGAGAAGATACTGAGTGGAATAGACTGCCCACTCAGAAAAAAGAAAGCACTGAACAGAAGTTTGGAAGTGACTAAGGTTGTGCAGTTTATTCTTTAGAAACTAACTATGATCCTTCCCACGTTTCCACGGGTGTCAGCTTTTCTTACATGCTGCACTGTGTCCCCGAGATGCTGTAAAAATTCAGAAAATAAGCTTGAGGAGGCAAAACAACTCCCGATAGGAAAACCATTCAAAAATTAATTTCTCATCCTGAGTGTGTTTAACGGCTGGAAAATAATTCATGCTTTGACCAAAAGAAGGCACTCATAACATCTGTCTGTATGAAGAATTGAAATATTCTCCATGATTTATGGAGTGCTGCTTCTACAAGATTAATCCAATTACCCTGGCTGCATGGCAAATGTCTTGTGGATAAAAGCAGGATATGTCTCAAAATAATACTAGTACAGCTCGACTGGAGCCTCAATCAGGCCCCCGTGTCCCCAAAACCCAGATCAAAATAGATTACTCTTTGTTCTGTTTTGAAAGGAGACCAGCGTGTGCACATTAGACAGCAGGTAGCCTCAAACAGCCCATGCTGCTTGCAAGATGGTCTCTTCATTTTTGCCATTAAGAGGCACAGACACTGTGAGTCAGTCTGTTTTTACTGTCTGCTCCTCCCGTGCTGCTGCTGCTGCTGTGGGCCCCCTAAAAGATTTTCTCAACTGCCTCCAGATCGATGATTCTGAGGCAAGTTGACTGTGGTAGTTTCTCTTTTTTGGAGAGGGAATAACCTACTTTCAGAGAAGTGTGGATATGCTCTACCCACCCATACAGACTATGCACCATTTTGCGCAGGTTTATTGTTTCCATTTTATGGCAGTATGAAATAGACTATCGATTTAACCTGTCCTATTTCAACTTTGGCCAAGATTGGATTTTTAAACGAGCTGGGCTGGGCATCTCCGGCCGACCCGCCTGGGAGCAGAGGATCACAGGGACTGTGAGACTCGCAGGTCGGAGTGCGCAAAGCAACGTGCCCCTGTGATTCATCCGCAGTTTCCAGACGGTGCGCAGGTGGAGGCGAAGAGGAGGGGAAGCAGCCGCTCAGGACGGACTGATGCAAAGGGAAGGGATGTTCAATACGCGCAAGAATTATTCCTGCTAAGGAGCGAACTGCTTTTCTCCTCCTCGGTGCTGCATTGATTTGGAACCGCTGGCTTGATTTGGCGCAGCTCTAACCCGTTTTTCCACCATGACAAAAGTTTGACTCTTAAAAAATGATGCTCTGCTTCGCTCCTGTTTTCTCATTCACTGCTGTGGATCCCAGCGTCTGCGTAAGTGGCCAGTCATCACTTGAGAAATAGCTGCGAGTCTTTCGTTGCCAGTTTCAACAAACAGTGGCTTTAATTGTCGCACCTCTCCTGACGCCCGGAATTGCATCGTTTTGAATTAATGTCGCGCTCCATAATGGACTTCCTCGGACTGTACGTCTTACAGCTGGCTCTCATTGGTAAGTTTGAATTGAATTGAGGAGCTGCAGTTGAACTTGTTCTCAATGAATGCGCTGTTCTGCGGATGCTCCAGACAGCTCGTGTTTGACCTGTTCTCAGTTTGAGCTTCATGCTCCAAATGTTCTTTAACGACTATTAAATTGTTCTCTGGTAAAGTTGCACGATGAGATTCTCTTTTGTTTTTTTGTCCGCAAGATCAACCGGGTTGTTAGTGGGAACAGATCCACTAGAGGGTCCCGGGCAGAGCAGGGAAACTGCTCTTTATTTCTAAGAGACCACACAGCACCGCCGCAAAACCTGATCTGATGTGAGTGACAGTAATGAACCGGCGGGACCGGATTTTCAGCACTTAAAAGATGCTCGCTGGTCTTATCTCAGCATTCTTTGCGTGTTTTCCCGCAGGCTCCAGTCCCTGTGTCTCTATATTCAAATGATTCCCTAACAGCAGACAGATGTGGGGTCGATTACGACAGAGAACATGAAGCGGGATTTTTATTTTCCATCACATCTTCCGCTGTTGCTGCTGCTGGTTCTGGTTCTGGTCCATAGTTTGACTGCGAAAATGCCAGTGCAGTGTGTGTGTGTGTGTGTGTGTGTGTGTGTGTGTGTGTGTCCAAGTGCGCACCCGTGTATTAGCCTGTGTGATGCGCGTGCAAGTGCGTCCGTGCATGTCCGCGCTTGTGCACCTGTCTTTGCAGGTGAATCGTGTCGTGTGCGCGTGTGTGTGTGTGTGTGTGTGCGTGTGTGTGTGCGCGTGTGTGTGTGCGCGTGTGTGTGTGAGAGCGCGCTGGAGGCGGAGCAGCAGCGGTGTGGGGTGCATGTGTGTCCGCGCATTTGTGCATGTTGGTGTGTAAGAAGCATAAAATGGACCAATCAAAGTGGTCTGCAGGATCAAATGAAAGACTGAATTCACGATTCATGTTGCCACACACACATACACACACGCACGCACACGCACACAGGCAGCTTGTACCAGCTGGTGCAAGTCATTTCTAATGTCGCTGTTGTTTTCAGCTGGTCTAATTTCAAATTCATCAGTGTTACAAACTCTGACTTTGTCTGATTCTTCTCTGTGCTGCAAAATTCCCCCATCACGGTGAAGAAGAAAACAACCTTCCTGCTGAGAGGACGTGGGCTGGAAACGGGACGTACGGATGGAGGGATATGTATTTGTGAGATTTATAGCCTAGATGATGACAGTCCTACGTCTCCAACTCCATTTCCCTTTGCTGCAGCTGTGCTTTCAGCCACTCGTCAGGTGCACTGAAAGCAGCCTTGCATGCTGGGAGTGCACTGTGAAATTTGGGGCCCATACAAGATGTTCCACCAACTTGAACCGTGAGCACAGACCTGCGTGACTGCTGTCCACCCATTTCCAGTACAGAACGTAATGCCATTATGTCTTCCGTCAATTTCCACATCATATGAAAAATACGTGTCATAGTGCAGTACTATCACTCCGGATATGAGTCTGGGTATGGGTATATCGAAACAGAATAAGAGAAGCAGTGTGGGGAGGACAGTCAGTGCTGGTCTTTTCTCTGCAGATGTGCTCACCTTGTCAGAGAAATATGTCAAAACGGCAGAGAGTCTCTCACGCAGGGCTTCATGATCCTGTCCATCAGCCGCACAAGGAGGCAGAGAGGATGAGGATGAGATCAAAGGAGCTGAGGCAGCTTTAGCTTGAAGGTTAGAGAGTCGAAGAGGAAGGTGGTCTGTTGGAATCCACATTGAGGGAATAAGAGGGAGGAACAAATGCTGTCAGCAATGCTAGAAGTAGAGAGCACCTGAGTGATTGTTGAGGAAAGAAATGTCTTATATTTAAATGGAAAGTTTGAAATGAGCTAGTACCCGAGTTACAGAGATGTGGTGATGATGTGGTTAGTTATTGTAAACAAATTCATTTGTATGTAGCTTTATCTTTCTGGTGATACATGCTTCCTCATCTCCTTTTACATTGGTTTCATAAATCATATTTACAACTCAGAAATGGAAGATTTCTAGGGGCACTTGAAGGCATCATCAAGTGCAGCATCAATTCCTTCAGTGTCTGCCAAAGTGCACTTGCTCCCAGGAGTGTGGACTAGTCTATAGCAAAAGTTATGAGGAGGACACCTGAGAGCTCACACACCTTATGAGAAGACCTTTTGGTTTAAGAGAACATATTGTCTGTTGTTTGCATGCAGCTCTCTTCCTGCTGCACATAAAAACATGACAGGCCAAAAACAGGATTTGAAAATGCCTGTGGTGTCCAGAGCTGCAATAATATCCGTCCAGTCTAATGAATGTCTCTTTCTGATGGAGCGTGGTGTGTAATGTGGATGTATGCAAGATTAGCGTGCTGTGTTTTTGCATTTAGTTAACTTGCGGGGGTAAACTCGTGCAATACAAAACGAAGGGGGGAAAACAAGCCTATTTGCTTCAGATTCAAATTAGCATATTTACTGCTCAGGCTTATGATGCTTCAGTGATCATCTGCCCTCACTGCTCTGAACATTTTGCAATCATTACTGTAATTAGTTGACCAGATTTATCTGCATATTATCTTTAAGTGGTAGCCTGTAAACGAATACACCCGGCATCGCCATTTGCCACATAACTTGGGGTTTATACTACTTTTACATATGGTGGATAGTTTTATATGCATGGCAATCATCATAATCATGAATGGATGACTACTTGAGCAGTATGGATTTTTTTTTTTCCCCAGCATGAATTTGTGAAGACTGGCTCCTCACAGGACCAGCAGTAGTGTGAAGGTGTGAGCAATTTGAGGATGTGTTGAACTGCAGGAGACCCTTCACAGCAGCACACTGGTTCAGTTCATCAGGGTAGGGGTCCAGTATCTCATACTATGAGAGGTCGAGTGGGCCACAAAGGGCCTCCACTGCTAATTTAACATCAGCCTGTTGTGGCAAAGAAGCCCACTGTGTGTAATCTGTTTCCGTAAAGTATTGGTAATCAGTTACATTCAGTAAGAACACGACAGAACATTGTACTAAAAATAAGAAGTTACTAGTTGAATTGTGCAATGTTTGAAGACTGAATATTTCATTTTAACGTAATTTGATTTTCCACAATCACAGAGTTACGACGGATAATAAAAGGCAAAGCAAACAAATGAGAGCTTGTCAAAGTAGATGACGAAATGTGATTTGATATTTGGATTATTGGATTAAAACAGTGCAGCATTGAATTGTAAAAAAACACTAAATGACGTTTTATACCACCAGTCATTGTGTGCTGTAGCTCATCGTGGTTTATTTGTTGATAATGTAAGTAAAGCTTTTCAAATCACAGATTTGAACAACACAGTCATAACGATTTCCTATTTTGAAGACTCCAGAGCAAAGTTACCTGAAAGTAATTACAGTGTTGCACCAACAGCAGTCAGAGTAAGCTGGCTGCTGATTACCATTCCTCCACAGGTAATTATTTACTCATTAACTTTGTGGTCTGGTTGAATAGGTTTTTAAATTTATACATGTCATTATTATTCACTGCGGTAGAATGATCTAATCTGTAGAATGAAAGTAAAACTAGCCATAGATGCTTTACAGGTTTACTGTTCGTGGAGTGTTGTGATTCTCATGTTTTTATTTTTAAACCTGTCATATTTTAAGGTAAATTATGACCCGTTATATTTCATTTGCTTTACGTTTTGGTGTTCACATGGCTTTGTTAAAGCTAATAGCAACTGGGAATTTTACTTTTCACAGGACGTTCTCAAAGTGTAACTTGCAGCTTCGTTGCTTTCTGCTCTGTTGAGACTCCTGTCAGTTTAAAGAAGCGGGTCTGTCTGCCTCCTCTGGGATGGGTTTCTCCCTGTATGATTATTGAGTATCACTGCCAGATGGTGGGCCTGTACTGTAAGGATCAAAGCTTTCCTCTGATTCGTAGGAGCTAACACTGTTGATGGTAGGGATTCACCTCTATCCGCCTGCTGATACTGAGCCTTTTTAGCAGATTAGACGATTAGATATTAGCCACATCCTGACTGAATCAATTTAAAAACCATTTCCTCATTATTATCATTATAAAATATATTCACTGGCCACTTTATTAGGTACACCTCTAATACAATCCACACAGCAGCTCTGCTATTGAATGCATTATATTTAGATGTTTTTTCTAATATTTTGGTATTCTTACTTATGTAAATAGGATGCCCAAAACAATAGAAACAGTCCTTAAAATAAAGCACTCTACTGCAAGTCCATTAATAATAAACAGAGGTTGTGATAAATTGTATTACATTGTGCAGGTTTTTCCTAATAAATTGTCTAGTGAGTGTAAAATTGACTCAGAGTTTAAAGAAATTCTTCAATCTCCAAACTGATTCTTTTAGGTTAGCACCCTCTTTTCCAAGGGAGACTCGACCATGAAGGCAGCATAAAAATCATCAATAGGACAATACAGCATGTAGCACACAAGTGGAACAGAACTAGTAAGCAGGTGAGTATGAGAGGTCGAATAGGCAGTTAATTCAGAGAACAATTGGCAAGAAAGCTAAAACAAGCTAAACTTGAGATTTTTAGTACAGGAATCATTAGTCTTGAGCTCTGTTTAGGATTCCAAGCTCTTTAATTTAATTTCCCTCTGCAAACTATTCCAAGTGGCTGGAACAGAAAACATGGAAGTTTTCCTTCGCATCTCAGTCTGCACACAAGGGATCTGCAGTTATGATTGGAAGATGAACTCTGAAATGAGATGAGGGAAAATTAACTTGTTAGTGCTCCCAGGTGCACAAACTATCTAATGGTGACGCTGTTTGTAAATGACATGAAGCCAGTTTAGCATTTCTATACCGACATACACTTGATAAATTGCATGTGCAGTGAGCAAATATCATCTGAAATATTGACCTGCCGGATTTTTTTTTCCGTCTAGCTGCGTGATATAACAAGTAGTCATGATGGAGAGGAAGAAGCGGACCAAATAATAATGAGCTACAATGGGCTAAAAAGCCTTTTTTTGGTGATTTTTTTTCTCCCACCACAATGCATCGTAGTAATTTCAATTAGTGTTAATGTAGGGGTATTAATGTGTTTTTAAAGTACAATATATGTACAGAGGTCAGCGTGGCTATAATCATTGGTATTACAGATCATGGACACTTTGCTCCTCACAAACAGCCTCCTAATTAACGACCTCGCACACAATCGCACACACAGACAGGGAGAGGTCTCCGGTGTATCCAAACTAAACTCCTTGTGTTGCTCTCAGCAGTTATTCAGCCTCATCACTATGCTTTGTATGTGAATGAATAATTTGCGCCTTGCGTGTTTGGTAACCTTGAATTGTGACAAATAATATTATGGGTTTCTGCAAGTATGTGCTTTACGCATTTATTCTGACAAATATGAAGCCCACCCCCTCACCACCACCACCTCCTGACACATGTATAATTCATACTCGCTCGGCTCTCTCGCTGGGTCCCATAGCTGGTGCAGGGTTGCACAGTTTCTTGATTTCTCTCATAGCGGATACTCTGTGCCTTCAAGTTCCACTGTCAGACAGAAGCAAGAGAATATTGTCGGAGAATTACAGGAGCAAACACTGAGGGAAGAGGAGGGTGTGAATGTGAATATGAATAAGCCATGTGTGACACCGAGAGAGGGGATTTATTTTTCCATGAGGTTGGAGCTGTCGTTGGGCATCTAACAGAGAGCAGATACGTATCCTCTGTAGAGTTGAGTTGCTTTTTAGATCGCTGGTGTGTCAGCTCAGTTTGGAGCCTTAAACTTACTGTACCACTTCTTTACTTCATTTATATTGTTTCTGGTTGTTGTTTATGCAGAATACCTGTTGCTCCATGTCCCTGAAGTATAGATGGTAGAGATTGCTCGCTCCAATCTGCACCCAGGAGCTTCACATTGGATGATATCACTCTTGACAACCAATCCATCTTGTGTGATTGATTTTGTTCATTTAATTTGTCAACTGTCTCCACACTCAGATAATGCTTTCATTTTTTATGAGCAATGCCTTTGTGTCATTATGACTCAGGAAAAGAGCTGCAAGTCAGATAGCTGCAAGCATTTTTCATAGTTGACATTTATAAGCAGTTGTTCTTTGCAGTTTTACAGCTTTTTTCACTGCACTGTTATCTCCACCAGGACAAGTAATATTGTATGTATAAAGAGTACATGGAAGCAATTAGAGGCCATCTGCAGTGAAGAAAAGAGCGAAATGGAGGCCCTAAGATGGCGATAAACATTCTCTGGAATAAAGGGAATCAAACTGCAGCACTGATGCTGGTAGGGAGGATTTTGCAGAGTGAAACCAAAACGACAGTGCTCCTTATTATGTTAAAAACGCTGTCATTTCCACTGGCTTTTGTTGAGGGACGATTATGCCACAGAGACAATTACTCTGCCCTTGCCATGCTGAAAGGATATGGCATTTACTGCCACTGTGTTCCATAGCCAGACGTTTAACTTTGTAATGAAAAGACTGCAAAATGGTCCAGGCTGATTGTGAGAGAGCCTAAAAGGCTGCAATTAATCAGAAGAAAAAAAATTGTGGGGAAAAGGTAATATAGCGTTGGCTTGACAGAGAGAATGACAAGTGGTAATGAAACAAGCTAGAAAGGCTTCAAGGCCCTCCATCAAGTGTTCACAGTACTTAAAGCCTCTAACTGTGTCTGTCAGTGTGCATTTGAGTATAAGGAACTTTCACTGTCTTACTGCGACTGCTAACCATTATCCAGACCCATACAATAAAGGCTCTTATTACTCCACCATTTTATTGAGAGCGGTGCTGGAGGTGACAATCATATTCTCATCTCGTATAGACAAGCCAACAAAAAAAAAATCTTTCAGACTATCAGGAGGCCTCGGCTTCAATTCACTGTCCCCACGCACGTTGCATGCTCCTATTCCCGTCCTCCGCCCCTCACGGGCCTGTCTGAGCCCCAGTTTGTGCCTCTCATACACGTAATCATCATTTTTACATTTGACTTAAGCATGAAGGATTACATTTGAGTCACAAATATAGCCCACAGTTGTCACAAGCCTTTGAGTAAACCAGCAGATAGTTTCGCAAAACCTCATGCGCTTATAGAGAAATGTCCGTAATCCTTCGACTTTTCTGTCCTGTTGCTAAGAGATATGCTTTCAGGTGTACAGAAAAGTGGGCTTCTTTTAACCCATGTTAGAAGAAGCATTTCTGTAGCTGCGACCAAATTATTTAGTGTACATAGTGTTCCATAACTGTACACAGAATGCAGTACTATCTATCTTCTTTCAGTTGTTATATAGAAACAACAAATTTGAAGGTTGAGAACCTTTTGTAATTCTACATGAATATGACCTAAAACCAATCAGACTTTAAAAACATAGACAAAAAATGACACTTCTTTATTAATTTAATATGGAAAATGAAAATGATTTTCCTGTAGAATACGTCCAGACTCCCACCTGGTTGTCGTTACCTTGATTTAAACGCCTAATTCAAATTTTCATTTAAAATTAATTGGTAATCCCAGAGGTTTGCTTACTTTTGCCACACAAATATGTAAAACTGGATCATTTTTCATATTATATAAATAGTTTTTTCTCATTTGTGTAATTGGATTCAACACATTTGAGTCATTTATTAAAACAAACTTTAAAAGACCACTGTATTTAGTAGATGTATGAGTTTATTTTTGACAGAACAGATGTGAGAAACTGATAAAGCATTTCATTTGTCTCTCTAGTCACCCAGTTTTCTTTTTTTAAGCTTACCTCCTTCAGTGCCATGGAAAAATAAATGAGTGGAAAATGTCGGAAACGGAGTAGACAGAGTTAATCAGCCAAAAAATACAGTGTCATACAATGTTATGTTAGGAAATAGCGTGCCCGAAATGTCTATTAAGATTAGACGGAAAAACAGTGGTCCCCAAACAGACAGCTTCTTGAAGCTTGACGAGAGTGTCTCAGTATGTCACCCAAAAAGAGAACAAACAGAATAAAAGAGGAACTGTTGCCAGAGCTGAAAGTTTTAAAAATTACCAAATAGATGAATCCATTGGTACCAGATTCCTAGAAGCAGCTTTTGTTTGGGCTCCGAGTCACTGCGTCAGGTCGGCTGAATATCATTTATTTATTCAAACCTTTGCATGTTTCTTTATTATTAAATTAAATAGAATTATACTTATTGACAATGCAGTTAAAGTTATAAAAATAATGATATTACACCAAAGCTTTTTCATCTCTGCCTGCCACAAATCACATTTAGGTCAGGTCATATTAAAGAAGTAGCTCCTCAACTTTCCGTTCACTTTCCCCGAGAACTCTCAGCAAATGAGAGCAGACCAACAGGAAGCAGAGGGAGCGCCGGGATCACCGTCCAGAGCAGGAGCTGAATCAAGATGACATCCTGCAGCCTCTTCTGCAGGAGCCCTGGGATCTCGGGGGTGGGGTAATTGGTTTCTAATCAGAGCTGCAGTGTCTGTGGTGGCGTTCTGACTGGCACTCAGTCTGTGGAGATAGAAATAGAGGGAGTGTGTGAAATCAGGACTCAGGAATAAGATTCAGTGCCAGACTGTCAACTGACTAAACCAATGGGAGGCGGAGGAGGATGGGGATGTGTAGAATGGGCCAAATCGCAGCACGCTATCTACCCAGCCTGTCTCCGATATGTGCCAGATAACATTTATGAGGGCTAATGAAAGAGTTTTGCCTCAACACACTTACATGGCTTCCAGTCTGTAGTCTGTTGTCGTCCGCTCAGCTGATTATATCTTTTGTCGCACATGTTCTACGTGATCAACCAGGCAGACAGAAAAACAGGTAGACAGAAAAAGAACTGGAAGGTGTTCAAGATTTCAGAAAAATACAAGAGGCAAGAAACTGTTTCTTGGCAGCGTCGTTAGGGAATTTGTGTCTTGTCCCTTTTCCTGGAATCTTTATCACACAATCGGATTTAACTCCAAAGCTGCAACGATGTTTTTGCATTAAAAACATATTACAAAAACTAGTACCATATGTTATACAATGTCAGACTGTATTTTTTTGTGATCCCATGTGTGCTCAAGCAAATCCAACCATTCTGCTGAAAACAGTTTGTCAGTGATGAATGACCATTTTAAAACAGAGAAGTGATGTGAGAGAAGTTATTTCAGTCAAGCCATCGTTCCACATATAAGTCCTGTTCTTTCTGTAGACATAACAAGTTGGTGAGGTTAAATCATCAGGAGAAATAATGAGAAACTCTTATTAAAAATAATGCTAATAATCACGTTCTTTGCTAAAGTCTTCAGACAGTAAAACTTGGGAAATCAACTGTGACTCCCAAGGACTCACAAGAAGCAGCAGGAACAATTATCAAACTTAAAATTCAGTTGCCCACTCTGCTAAGGGCAGACCTGCAGCTAAAAATCACACTTTGGAGAAACATGATAAATCATTCACCCGTTCAAAATAAATTCCATTTTGAATTCTTTGCATATTTTGTGTCTTGGTGTTTCAGTCCTGAGTTTATCATAGTTCTTATAAATGGCTCCGTCTTGTGTCGTAACTCCACTATTGTAGTGGTATTAGAGGTGAACTACACAGTAAGTCATGTCACGAGTCAGTAACTTGGTCAAATTTGGCTGGTATGGATGAACTGTCAAGTGCAGCTGTCAGTCGATCTTGAAAATGGCAGGTGGACATGAACATTACTGATTTGGTGGTGTTCTGCTATAATGCTATGACTGATTTATGCAAAAATCAATGAGTAAAAAAAAATCTGGATGTTTACAATGAAACACACGCAACTGTAGGCAAATCTCTGCACATCAATAAAGTGCAACCCAGTAATTAGCAAATATATATATATTTTTATATTTGATTTATTTTATTTTTTTCAAAAGATTTAAGTAGCTGTGTCCTCCTTCCCTCTTACATCACCCAAAGAATTTAATGACCCATTCCACCCAATGTACATTGTACATTAAAAAATATTAATATGTGCAGCTTTACTTCAAACTAAAGATCTTTTTTTTTTTTTAAGAATAAGGGTTAATTTCCTCTTTAACGTCAGAACACAAAGCTAGTAATTGACTGATCAGTATGACAGGTGCTGCAGCACACTCTTGAGATGAGTGATGGGTGGGCAGACACATCAACACTTGTTGCCTGAAGCCAAAAAGCTGCTTCTTAAACTAAGGAAGAGATGTTAGCAGTCAGGGCGAGAACAGGGTTAATATTGGTTTTGTCTTCGTTTAGCAGTTGTATTTTAGCTATCGCTGCATTTATGTTCTATAGTCCCTGAAATGGATTCCATGTGAATATGATATGCTTTTGCCAGCCTCCAGTTAAGCTGAGAATAAGAAGGGGCAACCCCTTCCTATCTCTGCTCAGTGGATCATCTTCCTTTAGCTAAGCTGATAAATCCTGCCTTTAAGATCTTTTTGTTCCAGCACATCTAAATACACTTTTTCTAGATTTATTTCAAAGGGGATTTTAGAGGGCAGTGGTTGACACTCAGTGTAATAAAGACTTAGTTGCATTTCTTTCCTGTTTAATCTGGTACATTTTTGCTTTTTGCCAGTGGGATCACAGATTTAGGAGGAAATATCTCACTTGGACCCTGGAATGGACATATTACAGTGGCCAGAAACCCAGCTGCTATCTATATGATACCTGTACTGGAGAAATAATTAACACTTCTCCAAAACTAACTGTTAATTACAGATGAAATTTTACACATTGTACACTTTCCCTTTTCTTTTCTTTCTTTTTTTTTTAAAGACTTAAACCTGAAGATTAGTCGAGCCAATATAACTAAGGTAAGGGAGCTTAGTAACACAAGAATGAATGTAAATAGGATTCAGCTGCAATGAAAAGTACAAAGTGGTCTAATTAAATCCCTCTCGATGTGAATTCAATTTCCCCAGGGCTCACGGCATCCTGTCAGTGACTAAGAGAGCCGCCTCTCTTTGTCTTCCTCTGAGCAAATTCCAATTAGGTAGTGGGTGTATGTTGGTGTGCCAGTCAATCAGCCAAAGCCTGTGTTTTAAAGATGATGACAGTGGCGATGTATTGGTCTTTTTAGTGCTTCTTATTTGCAACAATACTAACCCAGTTAACAGAGATATTGATTTTTCTTTATATGCTTGTTGAGTAAGACAGCTGGTTCATTTAGAAACTGGCCACTTGCAACTGCACAGCATTCATCGCTCCAAGGGTTTCTCGAAAATATTGATATCACTCACACAGCCTTTTGTACTGTAGCAGCTTCTCCAGCCAATTAACACTGGCATCCACTGCTAAAGTGATTTTCATCTCTTTTGAAAATTGAAAATATTTTCCCCTGGTGTTCTCCATTAAAGATCGTTGTGGTATTAGAGTGCCAGCCAGGCACTTTGCTGTTTTAGTAACTTGTACATAGCGTGATGACAAAAGGGAGAAGCAACCAAAGTAAATACTGGTGTGAAGGAGGACAGTCAGCACCTACACCTGTCCTAATCTCATTGAGCCTTTGGAACAGAAGTCACAAATCTATGCTGCCTCAAACCACAAATGCACACACACAAATGCAAACCGTGCTTACACATATACACACTGTTCTTCTTCAAATCGAATTCCTGATGCCTGTTGAGATGGCCGGTGTCAGCACGGACCCCGTCATCACGTACATTTTGCCTTCAAAGAGCCTCATTTATTTTGAGAAGACTTTTTTTTTTTTTTTTTTTTAAGACATGCTCCCTCATGTGGAACAGTGAATATAAGATATAAAATCCGTCTGCCTAGTGAGTTTGGGCCATGGCGAGATCAAACGACAGAGTGAAGGGAAAAGGAATTAAGCGATAGAAAAGAAGACAAGAAGAAGAAAACTGAAGAGTGAGGAGAAATTCACTCCAGTAGCCGTTTCCAGACGACTGCTGCCTCCGTTTTTTACCCTCTTTCACCGCACCTCTAGGTTTAATTAGCTGCCTTTACGTCCATCCATCGCCATTTCTTCTTGCTGTGTGATCTGGATTCTGAAGTGTGACGCAGCCTACCACTATTGATCTAAGGTCACTTGCCATTACGCCTGTGACCTTTCACAGATTTCAGTCGTTTGCTAATCCACCCCTGACCATCACCCAGATGGTTAGGTATTACATTTGTACTGGAGTAGCTACTTGAACCACAGCGTTTGGGGTTTTCTTGGCACTTCAAACACTATCAAGGCTCGGACACTTTTTTGAAGCTTTTTTTTTTGTTGTTGTTTTTGCTATTTAATCGTGCAGCTGTCATGGATATGGATTATGAGTAGATAGCCTCCAAGGTCAGAACCTCTTGACTTACTTGGACACTACTTGATGGTATCTGAGTGAGGTAATGGAGCTTAGACAGGAGTGGAAGTAAAATAGAGTTTGGATATTGCTGCAGTGGATTGGCTATCGTTGCCTCATCCTGCCAGGCAGCAGATAAAGTGAAAGCCCCTCCTCCTCCCCTCTCAGTTGTTTTGACCTCTTGTCTGATCAGCAACCTGAACAAACCCAGGGTTACGTGTTCACGGTGCAGAACAAGACGGCATCCAATCTTGATAACCACTACATTGGATGTAAGCCATCAAGCCACAGAAGAATGCTCTTCAGTGGACCCCAGCCTTCACAGGGTTCATGAGGCTTCAGCCCCCATCAATATCGTTCAGTTACAGTGTACCAGTAGTTCAGTGCTCAAGTGAAGTGGGAGCTGTATGGTCGTACACTCCTGAACACAGGGGAACTACTGTAAAGAGCACAAAACACATTATAAGACCAAGAGGCTGGCCTCAGACAGAGAGCCAAGAATCTGCCAGGGCCAAAGCCATGATAGATGATGAGGCGCGGCGAAGGTTTTATTGAACCCGTAGCGCGGCTTGTCGTGACAACCAGAATGAATGAGATCCGTGGCATCTGTGGGCACCATCTCCCCTCCAGTCCCATTTTCATTATTACTTATTCACGTACAGCAATAATGTTGGTTCAATTTCTGCTATCAATTTGCAAACTTGACGGTTAAACTGTGAATTATGCAGCAGTTTGACAAAAAAAAAAATAGAAAGAAAGAATGGCGGCTAATCAACATGACTGTGCTGAGGATATTTACAACCTTCCTCATCTCTCTCTAAGATTTCTACACTTGTGGAGGACAGAAAGCATATGGAAACGTGAACATTTGTGAGCGGGTACACTTCGCTGCTGGCCTTCTTGATTAACTAAATGATAAATCCACCCTCCTGCTATTCACAGCTTGATAATATTTGCATCTAATGATTAGTTTTTGTTTTTTTTAGTCACTGCGATATAAACCATCCAGCGTCGGATATGTCATTTGAAAGTAATAATGAGATTTGTAAATTGTGCAGCAGACATTATGTTATACAAATGTTCTTATTTAGAGTTTCTGTTCGAGGAACCGTGGTGGCTGCTTCTGCTCATGTCAACCAGCAGTTCAGCAACGAAAACCGTCCACACAAAGTGAAATTATATCTTTTTCTGGCAAGAAATCAAATCGAGGCAGAGGCTTCTCACCAGGGTAAACCAATTTTGTTTTGTGTTTTTTTTTTTTTCTCTTCCAGGAGAAACTGATTTTGACAGATGGTTGGAAACAGCTGCTTGACACTGGGTGTGACAAACAGCAAATGGAAACTCTTTTGACTCACTATCACTTAAATCTTCTGCCAGTCAGTGACAGCAAAGTCCCTAAATTCATTTGGATAAAGTGTCTTTACTGTTTTCTGTCTGATGTAGTTCTGCTTCACTCCAGCAGTAGTTCTGTCCTTGTGTTCACGTGTGTGTGCCGAGTACAGATACATATGACACGTCGGAGATTTATGCTTTGAAGTGAGGGTGACCCAGTGATCCAATTCGTGTTCCTTAGCTCCTTATTGTTCCACTGCCATGTATTCTTAACAAGGCTACTGAAATTCATCCTCCTTGCCAGCTACATCCTCTGACCAGTGATGTTACACTGATCCCAACCCAGTCATTAGAGCCCATTGAAATGGGCTAGCATGTTCAGCTACGCTTGACTGGATCATTCCCGTTCATCCTCAATCCCTCCTCCCTCGTCTCCCTCTTTGGAGATTGAAGCTCCCAGGTTCATCTGTTTGCCTGTCTCCTGAGTTGTTAGAAGCCTCTGTCAGCCTTGTTACGGAGCCTGCTGATCCGTGTCCATAAACCTGTGCAAAGGTGGAGAGGTATTAGTGAACCGGGGCTTTACACAGCTGTCCGACGAGTGGCTGAAAGCCCAACATCTCCCTCAAACCATGGAAACATTCATTAATGACTGTTAGCAAAAGTTGAGCTGCTATCGACCTAAAATACATTAAGAAATCAGCGTGTCCTCCCTGTTTAAGCCATTTCAATTTTAAAACTGATTTCCACAAGCAGACAGATGCTCGGTCTCTTTAATTGACAGTATTGAATTGTATCTGAATCACTTTGTGTAATGACCCCAAAGTAATGGTCTATGTCTACATTGCTCAGTAAAAGCAATGAACTGCTAACGTTTCTCAGCCCTATAATCTCCCACTGTCCTCCAGTACCGCTTTATTGCATCCAGGTCTGCTGACTTTAATATCCTGGTTTGTTAAATCAGTGCATTTCACTGCTGGCAATGCATATTTGTTTCTGGCGGCTGCTGTAATTACCCCTCATGGAATCAGTTTTGTTGGTGATGTTTACAAGACAAAACATTGGGGGAGAAAACAGTCAAGGAGATGAAGACTTATCTGACTCCCTGGGAAATCTGTACAAGATCAGCACCATTAATTACTAACGGAGGATTTCCTTTTGATATGAGGCCAGTACATGTTGAAAAATGCTGTGCATGTGCCTTAATGTTTAATGACCCCTTTTACATCAGGAGATATGTGATGATGTACTATTTAGTATATTGCTTATATCCTTCATCAAAAAGAAGTTACCTACGCTGTGTAGCTTGCACAGTTTTGCTTAATGACTTTTATTATTTGGAAGCAATGTTGGCCAACATGCGGTAGCTTCCTGTGTTTATTCCCCCAATGATCTGGCGAACAGAAAGCACACCCCTCGCGTGACACCTGGTCTGAAAACAGCCAGTGTCTAAACTGCAGTCATACGTCAAGTGCCATAGCTGCAGTTGGAATATTTCAAAACACTGGAGTATGTTGTGCAGGCAACTATGAAGAATGCAGAAAAGTGTGAAGATGTGTAAACGCCAAGTTTCTTGTCACAGGGCCCTTTGAGAAATATCCCTGTTGGCCCCCATACTTAATGCTGTTGTCTGGAAAAATACAGAGACAAACAAAGAAGAGGGGACACTCAGAGGGCGAGTTCAGTGTTGGAAGAGAGGGAATGAGAGAGTTGACTGGTTGAGGGATTAAGAGGTGATGAAGGGGGGGAACAAGAGACGGAGCAACTGTGAGACGAAAAGAGTTCAGAGAAAGTAGACAAGATTAATTAACTTGTTTCCAGCAACACATTCTATTAAAGTTGCTGTCAGTGGCACCGAACCAGTCGCTGACTTGCTCCAACTTGAAGGTTCTATGAAATGCGTCTATATGCATTATAGCAGTTAAAATGGGGTTCTCGAGTCCGGAGAAGATTTTTGTGATAGAAAAAATGATAAGAAATGGACAAGAATCAGCCCTCACAGCAGACCAGCCGCACCACATTTCTTATGCTTCTTTCCTGCAGTAGCTTGAGCCGTCATTTTAGTGCCAGAGAGAGTATAGTGCAGACTTATAAAGCCTTTTGTGGCCAGCTCCTGCACCGTAGGTGGAGCTCAGGAGAAGAGTCTAACAGAGGGAGTGTGTCGACAAACCAGCTTTATGTAATTTTGTGGTGTAATCAAAATGTTAGACCGCAGGGTTTCAGATAAAGCAGCCCCACACTGGCAGAGGGGAGGCAACCAATGATGTTCAATAACAAGTAAGAGTGACATTTGCATCTGAGGGGCCCTTTAAACAGGACACTTTACATTTAGTTTTAGATTCTGTCATATTTATTTACAGTATATTAATATATATGTACGTACAGTAGGCTGTGCGTTGTATGCCTACTGTTCGGTGTTTGTATTTATAGTTGTTGTCTTGTTGCAGCAGCTGTCAGATGTCTGTTGCCGTCTTATTATGGAGAGCAGCAGATAGCAAAATGGCAAGTGGATCTGTAAACACAGCATCTGTGTGATTCAGTATAGTTTTTCTAGGTCTATAATGCCAAGGAGTCTGAGAAGGAGAAGGGGAAGGAGGGTAGTGTGTGAGTTGAGAGGCTGGCTTCTGGGAGACAGGCGGTAAAAGATTGATCAAGTAGGCAGATGCCTTTTCAAGGTGAGATCTCAGTTCTGAAGGAGGGAGAGACCCCATCCTCACCTATTCACTTCTCTGGGAAGAAGAAGGATCTCAGAAGAGAATGAAGCCGAGTGGAGGCAGCAGGACGTCACAGATTAAGGGAGTGAACCATTGTCTGTTTCCTTCCCTAGTGGACTGTAGTGATGCTCTAATGCTTTCCCACAGCAATTTTTCAAGCTATGTGCTCTCTGTGGAATATTTTGGTGAGTGGTTATTTCTTTTTTTTCCATTCAGAGCATCCGTAGCCCTGCTGAGGCTTTCTATGCAATTGTAGATCTCTATTATTTTTGTCAGCATCATCAAACACGACAATAATGCCTGTGGGTGTTAATCTTTACCTTCCATCAAATTTTTCACGGCACCATTTGATCTTTTATATCTTTCTTTAACTCCATACCCCCCCCCCCCCCCCCCCCCCAAAACAGCTGCTCTGTTAAATCTAAACCCACGCAAGGTTTCATCCTGCTTTGACAAAGCCTTTCTGACACTTAAAAAGGCATCTCTCCACTGATGCTCTCACATGCATCCTTAACAGTGAGCAGGGTAGTTAGCAATAAGGGCTAATTTGACAAAATTGATTTCCCACTCAGTTCTATTTAACAGAATGTAAAGACCTTAATCGGAGCTCTGGGTCATTCTGTCCAGTGTTTTTCAGTTTCCATTATATCCTCTATAGGTCTTCAGGGGAGGATAGAGAATCTGCATCAAAAATGGAAATAATGAGCATGTAGCTTAGCAGCGATAGCATTAATAGGTTTACAGTAGAAGGTTTTTTTTGGTTTATAAGTTTGCAAGTTTGACTCCATGGGCAACTCTGGATGGGCAGTCTAAATTAGGAACTCTCTACCTTCCCTTTAAGAGCTGCCAAGGTGCCCTTAATCAAAGTGCTCGCTGGAAAAATTACCTCTCACACACTCTCTTAACCTTGTTAAAGATGTTCTCTGATTTTCACAGGATTCCAAGAATTACCTTTTCACAAACTGTTGCTAATTTATTTTTCTTCCTTCCTTTTCACAACCTGACTCATCTTTCACCACATTAGTGAGTGAGTTACTGCCGTTGGATCACGTTGTTTTCTGTATGACTATTTAGAGTAATAATGAGTAATAATAGTGACATTATCACCAGCAGAGCAATTTTCTGTAGTCGAGATGATGATGTTTTGGCCCCGAGACCTTTAGAGGCCAAGGTTCATTCATATGAATATAATTGAAGTCAAATTGATTTCTTTGCTTTGTGCAATCACATTTTTGTTGTATGTATTTGATGTCTGGAGCGACTACACACAGGTATGTAAATACAGACAGAGACCACCCCTATATTCACAGAAATACACAGTCAACTCACACACACACACACACACACACACACACACACACACACACACACAAACCTACAGACGTATACACAACAGGTTCTAGAAATATCTCACATGTTGCATTCAGATCACAGACTAGCAGGGCTCCTGCGATTGTACATAATATCCAGCCACTGACACTGAGCTGTATTTTCCGTGCTCACCTTCGCGTCACATGAATGGAAAGTTCTCATTGGCTCTCTCTCTCTAGTATTCGGTGAATTATGGGGGATTCTTTTTTCCTTCCATTCTAATGAACCGTGTTTATAGAAACGTATGTTGTCTGTCTGATAGTGTAACATGTTTGTTTCAGGAAGATGAATTAACTTAGCTACAGCTGACAAAACCTCCCTGCTGCTTTTGTTCAAGCTCATAATACCAAGAATTGCAGAAACATCATGTGCAGCCTTGGTGATTATCAAGCCACATTATGATGCAAGTTTACATTGTCCTGTATCCACAGCTCAGCAAATGTCATGGTGGTGCAGGACTTGAAAAATCAACCTTAGTTTACATACTGCGATATACTAAGGTTTACAAGCAAACAAGCATTTCCTTTTCTCTGAAAAACAATTTTAATCGGATCATGTTTTTTTGAGGCGGTTACCTGCTGTAGGTGTTGGCAGCTGTGAGCAGAGGCTTTGGAGGGTAAACCCAACTATATTCTGTTTACTCAAGGGAATGTTTGTTTTGAGGCATTTATTTGGCAGAAAACACAAGATTTCATCACATCTTTTATCTTTATTATTTTATTATCTTTTATCCTTTTTATCAGCTAGAAACGGCTAAAACATCCAAAGGTTGAACAGATGACAGCAGAATGACAAATAAAGCCATCAGTAATGTTGTGAAGGATGAGATGATGACCTCCTACACCAGTTTTAGTTACAGTTTGCCCTCCCCTCCCCTTTACAAGGGTTCAATCATTATCTGTATGTACACAGGCCAGATTTACAGTCTGGCAGCAACTCCAAGAAATGCATTGACCTTTTAGTCTGTTATATATCACGCAACTTAAGACTCATTTTGTTTTATAAATGACTCTGAACCCAGTGCATGATTCTTGCAACAACAAAGCAAGAGAGACATTTTACTTTTAACTCACCATGTACATCAGTGTGACAAATATTAATGGCCCAAATAGTAAGAAGCTAGAATCAGATCACACTATCAGCCCAGTACCAGTGCCTGGCCTGTCAAACCCGGGCACTTCTTTTATCCTGTGCAGTCTGTCAAGACAACTCACGGCACTTTCTCTTAACATCCTGAAACAAAGACTAGAAAATTTTGCCTTCTCTTGCCTTGTTTGACAACTTCTGTGATGCGTTGTGAGAGGTTGTTGACAACTTCACAATCAGCTATTCACATGATGCAAGCTGTGAGAGATGGAAAGCGATGATTGATTGCTGGGCAGGGTGAACGAGATGTCTCTTTTCCAAGTCATGGCAGGAGTGCGTGACTCTATGATCGCCTGATCTGATGCAGTGAAAGTGGAAAGGCTAAATTTTCATGCAGTCTAATCACCGCACAGGGAAAACTAATTTAATCCCATCAAAACAAAACAGGAGAGCGACAGACCTGTAGACGGACTGTCATGACTGAGCGAGGCTGTGCTGCTTTCTAAACGCGTTTGTCAGGTGGTGGCGAGTTGAATCATCTAAACGACAAATGATACAAGAAGCGACAGAGATGTGGTGGTGGTGTAGAGGAAACTCCAAAGCGCCTCTGGATCCTGCATAGTGTGTTTTATGATCAGGAGTACCTCTTCTATCTATAGGCATACATGACCACAGATTTTGTTATGGAAATATAAGCACTCTCTTGCGGTCTGTCTCTTCTCAGTGCAGTATTTCCCTTCATCTCACTCCTCAAACATCCTGTAGTGTGTGTGTTGTGAAAGTTGTATCAGTCCTTCTTGTCTGTTTCTCCGTCTCTCGCCATGCAGCATTGCTATGGTTACATGCGGTATATCAAATCTGTTCATCTCTGAGCTTAGCAGTGAATTTGAAACTGCATTATATGGAGTGTACTTGTGTTATGTCCAAGACTGTGTAGAAATTTTCTTCGCTCTATCTTCTGTCAGGGCTTTCTATCATGTCTGAGGTTATATACACTGCCTGTCTAAAAAAAAAAAGTCACCACCTGGATTTAACTAAGCAAATAGGTTAGAGCCTCCCACTGGATAATTACTGCATGGATGATTATGTTTCAGCTGGCAAGTTATTTAACCCTAACTGATGCAGTGAGCAACTTCTAATTTCTTAAACAACCATGTCTGACGACACATCCTGTGGTCGTGGAAAAGATGTTAATCTGTTTCAGACTAACATCCAAATTATTGGCAAGAATCAAGTCATGTGGTCTGATGAGTCCAGATTTATCCTGTTACAGAGTGATGGGGTAAGAAGAGAGGAGGTGAAGTGATGCACCCATCATGTCTAGTGTCTACCGTACGAATCTGTGGCGGCAGTGCTATGATCCGGGGTTGCTGCAGTTTTTCAGGTCTAGGTTCAGCAACGTTATGTGTCCAAAGAATGAGGTCAGCTGACTACCTGAATATACTGAAGGACCAGGTTGGAGGTTCCAGGTTCCATCGATGGAGTTTCTCTTCCCTGATGACACAGTAACATTCCAAGATGACAAGACCAGGATTCATCAGGTTCAAACTGTGAAAGAGGTGTTCAGGGAGCAGGACACATGACTTTCACACATGGAGTTTTTTTTTTTTGGATGGACAGTGTATTTTAATCGTCCTCCTGTGGTTATATAACCACATGTTCCTTTCACTGCTACATATATATCACAGTATGTGTCCCTCTACCTCACTTCAACCCTGAAGTTAGCATCCTTTTCCCCTCTCTGTCTCGTACTCTGTCATTATCTTATTCTTACCCCATGTTTCTCTCCTGGTTTGCAGCAGTGCAAAATAGCATGTGGCTTCTCAGATCTTTTGACTTGAATCTACCAAAAAGGAAACAACAACTTCTTTCTGCCTTCTGTTGAGAGATGAGATGTAGTAAAGTATTGTTCAGAGCCCGATAGGAAGCTGGGTTGACGGCGAGAACTGAATTTGATCATGATTTCTTCTATTTCCAGCTAACCGTACAATTCTGAACAGTAAGAGGCGACTGTGGAGCAGTTGGCAGGTTAGCAGTCCACCCCATGTTTGGTGGTTCGATTCCCTATTATATATATTATTATCATACAGAGCTGTACTGTATGTTACCTTAAAACCCGCTGAGACTGATTAGATCCTGATTTCTGACCTGAAGACCTGGATGTCTCAGCACTCGTATTATCTGACAGCTTCTCCTCCCGCCATACTTGGTTTATTATCTAATATTAAGGAATCCACTTGCAATCCAGGGGTTATATTTTTTTCATTTAACAACCAAGTGTCTGGGGTTGTGCAGTCATGGTTTCTTCAGCTGAGAACAATATCTAAAATTAAATCATTTTAACTGCTGTAGATCGTTCACTTGCTTGACTTACTGTAATTCTCTTATTCTGGCCTCAGCCACAAGTCAATTGGTCACCCAACTGTTCATCTACGATGCTGCCACTAGATTCTTAACAAGTTCAAGAACCCATTCTTGCATCTTTGCACTTCCTTTAAATTGATTTTAAGAGGAGACAACTGCCTGAGGGGCAGAGGTCTCCTAACTCTGCAGCTTTAAGACACAAATTGAACTTTTATTAGATAGCTTTTTCTATGCAGTCCTGTTCCGGTCTTATTCAATATGCTCTTGATTGTTCAAATACTAATTTCTGTTTTGCAGTGCAGTTCTTACAATAAGGTGCTTTAATTTAACATTTGACCATTATTTTATTATTTGAAACATTTTCAACATACTATAAGCTGTCATCCACAGTGATAACCTCTAACATAACTTTTCTCTCTACCTTCAGAGAGCTGTTGTATTTACCCATCGGTTATGACTTCTTTTTCTCGCCCTTTCTGTCATTTGACCTTGGTGCCTTTCACTATTTCATTTTCTGCTTCTCCTTTTTTCAACCTGCTTCTCCCTCTGTCCCTTCACAATGAGGGTATTATTTACAGTAGTTTGAGTCCATATCTTTGACCCTCCCAGCAGTGATAAGGTTATGGACTTTCTGTGCAGCTGGTGGCTGGCTGCCCACCAATCCCACACACACCTGCTTGTCCATTGGCTGTGAATCATGCTCTGACCTGGAGAACAGGGGACAGACCTGTAATTAAGCCTTGGTGCTATCATTCCTCTTCTCACCTTTATTCCCCTCCACCTCATACTTCTTTGTCTCACTCTTTCTCTTCCACATTCTCTCAATAATCGCTCTCTTCTTTTGCCCTTAACTGTTTTTTTAGCCTGTCAATATTTTTTCTTACTGTTAAATCCTCTGCTGGATTTGTGTTTATGTACCATCACGGGATGTGTAGGTTTAATCTGGATAAATCACAGATTCACTGCCGGTCTGCACAGTCTCATCGTCCCTGACTGAAATGCAGACTCTTATCACTGACAGGCGGATCTTTTTAATGTCATCATTACTTTCAGCAGCCACTGAGAGGAATGTAGATCAGAGACACAACAGTTATCTTCTGTTCCTTTTTAGTTTTACTCAGGTTAGAGTTGCACATGTAATTGTACAAAAATTATCAAAGCCATGAGAACTACTAGACAACAGTTGCAGCCAGACCACCAGTCTATAACAAAGCCGTCACATCCTTGCTCCAGACAAACTCCTATACACAGGATTCCAGCAGCTGACCCTTAGGGTCGTCCCTTCTAGTCATTTTTGCTTCACTTTGTGTTCATGTACTTTAAAAATCAAGAACTATCAATATAAAAACTGTTTTTAGAAGTTGCCCCATGAGCATCTGAGCAGTTTAGAGCCAGGTACTTTGCTCAAGTGCACTTCAGCACAAGTTACTAACAGAGTGTCTCTATCCAGTCTGAGGATTCGAGCTGGCACATGTCCAAACAGTGTTTCTGAGAGGCCTGAAAGACTGATTTTGCTTTTTTTTTTTTTTTTTAAAGCTTCTAAGCTTTCAGCTACTTGTCACGGTCTTATTCTCCTCACCAAAACAACTCACAGAGGCTCAGCGCTTTATGATGGCAGTCACGGGCAGCTGAAAGAAAACTAAAAAGAATATTTTGAATCAAGATTAAAAATGTGAAATCAATTTTTGAGCAGCTTTACTGGGCTACTACGGGTGGTCTGGATCATGTAATTCTACTTGCTTTCTCCCTGAAGCTATATGAACCACCCTATCTTGGTCTGACTGACTAGTTTCATCAGAGGACCATGGCACTGTCCTTTTAACCTCACCTGTCATCACCCAGGCTTTACAACTTACAATCAATACTCTGACACTGCCTCCACAATTTGTGTTCATGTTGAGAATCAGCATTGAGTTTTACACCCTCTGTCAGTTTGCTCAGGTGTCACTGGGGTCTTGTCTGGAAAACACTTTGAAAGAGTAAAACTATTTCGGTGTAAAACACCGAAAACACCGAAATACACTGTTGATTTATTATAAGCAGCAGATTTAAGTGGCATTAAACAGCCTTGGTTCAATGGTTTATTCTTCTGTCCTGTATTAAGAATCTAATGGCAAAATACAATAAACCAATAATGGCTTTTTAATGACATTGTGGAGTCAGTATTTCTCCTTTGCATAGCTCTCATAGAGTCTTCCACTAGTGACTTGGCTGTAAGGCTGGAAATACCCCCTGCCTCATACTGACATGTTGTTCTACCACACACAACCTCTCGGCCCTACTTAATTATCAAGTGACTGCAAATGTTTACGTTTGCAGATTGACGATTGGGCACGAGTGCACATCTAATGCTTTTTCAATATGGTTAAATGTGACTCATACGGACCTGGACTGGATGATGACTGTGCTGATGGAAATTATTCAACATGTGTCAAAGTTGGCACAGTTCAACAGGAGAGGTTTGCATAAATAAGCTGTCCCCTGCAGCCCCTGGTGCCTACTCTGTGTCTGTTTGTAGGTGGATGGTTTGTGAGGGAGATGGTGTGCGTTTGTGTGGGCAGGCAGGCCGCTCATTAGCATATTTGCTTCACAAATTTGGAACTCAAGATGGCACCCGTGAACCTGCCTTCAATCTTACACGTACCTAGAAAGCACATACGCGTGTGTGCTTGCCAACAAAAACACACTTCTGAAATCGCACACTCTTAAACTACACTGAATGCGCACAGACACACATCTCCGCCATTCTCAAACTATCGCACACTCACATTCACGTCTCACATTAGAGTCCTCAAGTGTGCTGTTTGATAAATCTTACCCTTAAGTCTATTATCCGTGGAATACTCTGGTGGCACGAAAAACTGCTTTGATGTCTTCCACCCTCTTCCTGCTTATTCTTCAGTATGAAAACACAGACAACGCTGTGTAACTCAGCTGCCTACTCGCCTCCGATACACAATATTCTGCTTGAAGAGTTCATTTCCAAAGAGCCAGATATGCATTTTGGAAATCATTCCAAAGCATGTTATGTACTGGTGTAAGGGAAGGAAAAAAAAAACATAATTTGTTCTAGTTGTTTGCTAACAGCCACTTTGTAAGAGTGGGTGTTATCTGCAGTATTTATTATGCTGAAACTCAGTGAAGGAGGCTTCTTTTACTGCCGAAGCACACGACGCAGCAGACGATCACTGTGAGCAGTTTCAATACAGATAGCATAAGACTAAAGGTAGTAGTAGTAGTAGGCATCAAATGTTCTCTGTTCTGATGATTTTGCTGATACAAGCATGTCAAGTATTTAGATTTTGATGCTGACCAAAAAATGTCACACAATTCAGGCTTTGCTTAGAGTAAACATTATTTTAATCCCGTACCCTTATTATTAAAACTGCTGCTTTTCACATGTAAACAACCACAGGTTTACTGCAGTTAGATAAGAGCATGTCCCCCCTCGAGGAGACAGGTTGGAAAGGAGAGAGTTGAAACAAAGATACGTCGTCAGATGAAAGATACAAATACAGCAGATTAATTGGTGTTATTTGGCCTGTTTACTAATACAGCAGTGGATGTGAGCCGAACGAAAATGTTGGAAATAGAATGAACAGCTACAACTAGGTTTAATTGGTGTGTGGCTCAAGTGACTCACTGCAGTCACAGTGTGTGATTGGTGAAGTAGTGCTTACTGTTAACAGATAATGGAGACTTGGGCAGGACATCACTGTCAGACTTTAAAACCCTTTGGTTGGCCTTTGACCCACTGTCCTTATTCTAGTGGTTGTTGCACCCAATTTTCTGTGTAATAAAAGATCATAACATACATTTAAGCCATGCTCACAAGTGTTTTTTATACTGGGGGATGGTTAATGTGCAGTGTCAACATCTAACAGCTTGTGTTCTTTGCTCGGTTGGACTCCATTCCAGCAATCTCGCAGATCTCAGCAATTAAGTTTGCATAAACTGTTATAACTGAGAGGACTGATGGCCAAAACTACAGAATAATGCCAACAGCATCCCAAATGCATATAGGAGGAGTAAATGGGTCTGCCCACCAGATGGGAGATACAGTAAACTGTCTATACCTTTGAAATATGCACTCATTGATAGAGTAAACCACATTATGGATAACAAGGTTTAATCATAAAGCCTTTTGTTTTAAAGCAGCAGTGTTGGATATTACTCTAAATATTATCTCAAGAGGGATCTCTTTGTGGCTGCGCCATAAAACGACTTTGTGTTGCATTAAAACAGAGTTAAAAGTGATGCTTTTAGTTGCTTTGCTGTCACACTGCTAACAGACAACAGTATATAGATAGAAGCCCATTTCTCACTCCTCTTTTGCCATCAGCCAGCAGGATCCCAGGTTTCCGGACTTGGATAGAAAGAGACACTGATATGATGAAAGGATTTAAACCAGCCAGCACAAGGAGAGGGAAACAACGTCACTGTGAATTTAAAGTTTAATGACATCTCCCTGATGTCTTTTGTGGAGGATGTAGAGGATTGTGGGCACCAAAGAGTACTTATTTGTCATTTTTGAATAATTAAAGACACACTCTTGTTAGAAAAACCTTTTGTTGTCTTGTAACTGACTCTGAAGCAATCTAAGCCGCCAGACCTCCCAACGGCACGGAATGCATTAAGCAATTGCTCTCCCACTGCTGAAATTGTGCAAGTCACTCAGGCATGCTGATGTCTTTATGCAGAGTCAGATGTGTAGTCCTGTGAAGTAAAAAAAAAAAAACGCTTACCTGAAATACAATGACCAAATGTCTGGAAAGCCATAAAAGACACAAATGAAGTGGAAACGCTTCCACCAGTTTGTTCTTCTTTGAAAAGTGGATGATCCTGTAATAATGTCTTTTATTCTAACTATGACCACATATAACAAAGAGTCATTTGCTACCACCAAGCGGAATCTCTTCAGTTAGCTAGTTTGAACAAAGTGTGCGAGACAAGACGGGATGACGGTGCTGTGCCGTTCAGCATGCATGCAAAATGAGTATTAAAGCTATAATATGGAACTTATGCGAACGATAGCATGAAACCCTCATTCTCTTTCTCTCTGCTGCACTACATGCTTTGCACAGTCTTTCAGGTAGTCGTCTTTAAATGATTCAATAAATAAATAACTAGATAAATGACAAGGTGACAAAGCTTAATAGGCAAAAAGAAATAGTTCCAATTCTCTGATTTCTGAGTAATAACCTCACAACCTCATCTTCAAGGTGTTATATCATTGAACTGCGTTTTTCAGTCCTAGTGATGGGGTGCTATCTAGTACAGAGTTTTCTAATGCACAGATAGTTTGCATAATTAAGAGGCATCTGTGCACCTAACTTAAAAAGCCTGTACCTGAAGAGCTAACTGTGTTCAGTTCATATCCGCTCTAAGAACGTAGTGTCAGTCAGTTTTCTGCCCTCTTGTTACAGCGGTCTCCTCGATTGTTGGTTTGTGAAGAGGAAACTTGTCTTTAATGATGCGAACAGATCTTTGCACCAGCAAAGAAAGAAGCGATGGTTAATATTCCTTTTTATATATAGAAATAGTTATTGCATTTGGAATAGTACAGTAAAAGTCATGGCTATTGTATAAAGGTGTATTTCAGTGCAGTATTTCAGTGGGTAAAAACATGTATCTGCTCTTGATTTTGGTTTCCACAAAAATAGTAAAAATATAGGAAGTGAAATGTTAAACTACTGCTTTGTAGGAAAATTGTGGTCTGTTAGTCAAAATCCTACTTTTGGCCAACACATTGAACAAATGGCAGAGATCTCCTTATGCAGTAAAACTTGTGAAGTGAAACCCAGTTAACAGCAGACTGTGGAACCGCCTGATCTGTTCAGCCTGAGCTACTGGATCAACTTTTATCACCCCCTCAGTTCAGTGAGTAAAATATTTCCCCCAAAAGTGCCACGCGTGGTACATTTCCACCTCATCACCCAAGTACATCAAGATGTGGTGTGTGAGGACAGGTTAGTGCCATGGCTCCATGTGGGGACTTCGTTTGAAAATCATTATACTTTGAATTGAAATGGCTATCAAAGCCCAGGCTCTCTGTCATGTTGAGTTGGCACGTGCACCAGATAAATGTAAGGATTTACAGTAAGTTAGTTCAGTAAGTACTGAAGGTCACACGCCCAGAGGCACCAGCTACGAAGAATACTGTGTCCCCAGGGCTTGCTGCATATCCTGCTTTGTCTCGCTGCTGCTAAATTACGTTCCTGCCTAAATTTACTTGTGAGAGGTAGAGCTGATTATCCAGGAGAAACCTTTGTCTTTTAGCCTTCTGTAGATTTCACCGTCGGCCGCCTGAACCCCTTTTAGAAAATATGCCGTGATGAGGCATAGGGCCACAATGGAACCGATAAAGTTTTGAGAAGCACATTGGACATTGTATAGACAGACTAGGCATGCGGATAGGTAAACTAGTAGGGAAATGGCTTTATAAGTCATACGAAGGACACATCAGAGATGTTTCAGCTGACTGTTTTATCCACAGTGACTTTCAGTTCGCTTTTGCTGACTGACTGAGCTTAAATTCCTCGATCAACAACATGACAAGCCATCAAAAGTAAGGACCTCGAGGGTCAGTGCAACAGCGCAGAGAATATAGATGTAATAAATATTCCTGTGTCCCTCAAAAAGTGCTGCAAAATAAATTGGAGAGGTAGTAGAGTGAAGTAATGAGACAGGTTTTTTTCACTGCACAAAGAAAAGCAGATATTCAGATAATATAGGCGTTAATCACATTTCCATATCAGCGAGGCAGGACAAATATGTCAGACACAGACAGGCTGATGTACCTCGAGACAGAAAACGAAAACAAACAGGCAAGTTTATAGACAAGCAAACAGACAGGTGAGGAGGCAGACGAACAGACAGTGGCCAGGAGAGCAGATAGACAAGATAGACTGACAAAATATAGAGACAGAGAGAGTGACAAGGCTCGGAGGAAGAGGCACACACATACATGCACACACACACATGCAGACAGACAGACAGGAGACAGGCTGGTCTTTTCATGGCTCATTCTGCAGAGGATCACGGGAGGGAAACGGCCTCTCAGCAGATGGAATATTTATCACGCCTGGCTCTAGATTCGCCACCAAGTCACAGCTGAGAAGCAGTGAGACGGCTGGGACAGATCTGGGCTGCACAACACACACTGAGCGGACTAGGACGTGCTGCAGCTTGGGCTTCCTGTGCCCGTGATGCTGATGAAGGCCTTGTCACCAACCTGCCACTCACCAGCCGTGCAGCTCAGCCCGGCCGCCAGCCAGGAACTACACAGAATGGGCCACTAATGAATACAAGACGGTGCTTAGTGGCTTCTGGGTCCAAGTTCTAGGCGTAGCTAGTGGAGATTTTATTTTTTTATATCCAGATACACACGGCCCATCCAGGAACCTGTGGGCATTGCTACCAGTCTCTGTGACTGCCTGTCAGCTTGGTTTAAGGATTTTGCTCTGTAGTGTGTTGACAGCCGAGGAGACAAAAAAATGTCAGCGCCGACATGTCTAATATCAAAACAACAAAAGCGACCCACTAAAGTAGACAAACACTAACATCCCACTAATGGCATGTCAAGAATGTGGAAGTATCAGTACTACCAGCAGTTATCCACAGCTCGTACACCATAAAAAAGGCTGTTAATTAAATGACCTTTAGAATAGCAGAGATAGACTCATTTCCTTGTGTGATTTGCTGACAATTAATTGCATTGAGAACCTGATAAAAGGGAAGTGAGACAAAATGTTTCTAACCTCAAATTCAAACCACGCTGACACCATTTATCGAAGCTGGTCTCTTAGTGTCTATGCATGCTGACTGTGATAAACATGAATTATACATAATGTTCTGTAGATGACAGTTTCAGCCTGTTGGTCAGTTTTGTCTGTCCAAAGTCAGTATATTCCAGTGGTATTGCATTTCAGATCAGTCCGATCAGATCCAATCAGTAACACATTACTAATATATTAGAGTGGCATGAAGATGGTCTCATGTATCCCTGCTCATGGCTCCTCAGAGATTCCTCCTCACTCCTCAGAGTAGAAATATGAGATTTAGGATGGCCTTCAAGATGGAGAACGGGAACGATTATTGGGTCGAGTGACGGACAATCAAATAAGGGAACTGTTGTCTTGATATTAGCCCACCTGCCTAAAACAGTTTGTCCTACTGCTGTCTTCTCAGTCTAAAACTCTTCTTGACACTTAGCAACTGGTGAAGCTGCTGAACAAGCAACATGCAAAGAAAACAAATATTGTGCACCAGTACTTTCTTTGTCACCAGACGATGTTGTAATTAACAGCAGTAGACATTCAGTGAAAGCTGTATCTATATAACTGAATGCTAAGGTTTGTGTGAATAAGTCCAGTTAGTTCCACTTGATGCACAACTTACGTTAAATCAGAACATTTAACACAATGTTTTAATGTGTGCTTTTGAGACTGAATGTGGGATCACATGTGATGTGTGATAATGAACATGATTTACTTATTATTTGTCTGTAATACTAATGTTTTCCAGCAGTGGTTTACAGTCTGTCTGGTGTCAGTTTCTATCTAAAGTGGTGAATTTCTAGACACATAAGGCTCATCGAGATACTTGTGCGCTTCTGAATAACAATTCCGCTGGTGCCTGTTGATGGCTGTCAGCTTTACAGTTATTAGTTCTTATCATTTTACAGTCTGTTGGCAGCAGAGACAGAAAAACACATAAAACCCGACACGGCTATCATCGCAGCTGACTAATAAAAATACAAAATGTGCCTGAGCTCAACTGGAGGAAAAGTATCGAACTATTCAAACTCACTGCTCTGGACAAAATGTACAGAAAGTACCTGAAAATAAGTTGACTGCAGCAGAACTGCTCTGTTTGCTGCTTGGACCAGTGACTCTTTTTATAGCTGGAAATTGGCAGTTTTGTTTGGCATCAGAGACTTGGTGTTCACAGGGTCCCGTAGTCACTGACACAACACAATTGTTGCGAAACAAGACGTGACATTTTTCACAAGCAGTCTGTATTTTCACATCAACAGAGAATTTGCATTTGAAAGTTGTCATCACAATATGATCTTTCACCTTTGCTAAGCACAGAAAACAAATACTTGCACAGCACAGTTAAAAATCTGTTTCTTCTCTCAAGCGTCAGCTTTTTAAAGTCACAACACAGAACTTTTGAAGAGAAGTTCCCTGCTAACAAGACTTAATAAATAAAACTGAAGCATTGTTGAGACACATTTCTTCAGAGTCCGATTTAAACAAAAGAGTTTAGTGATTCAATTCCTGGTGTTGCGATAAGAAGAGCAGTTTCACGGGGTAGCTAATGGCTCTTGTAACTAGAGCTCATCTGCAGTCAGACTGCATTTCCTGCCCCTCCACTCCATCCACACTCTTCACTACTCCTTCTCCATCCTCCTTAGTCTTTCTCCTCATTCTTCCAGGGCTGCAGACTGACAGAGGCCACACTGGTCACCCAAATCAGTCCAATTAGAGGGGCTCATTTAGGGCTCTTGGAGGAGCTCAGGTATTCTCCTGAGGTGGTAAATCTCTTAAACCCAGAGCCCACCATTCTACACTTCACACAATGTCCCCCCCGCCCCATTCCCAGCCTCCAGTGTTAGCAAGGTGATCACATCCAGGGCTTTCCCTTTCTTTGCTTCTGTTCCCTCTCCTTCCTCTCTGTTTCCTACAGAAATAGGACATCCCCTTGCCAACATTTTACCTCACCCAGAGGCAAGGAGCACCAGTTTGAGAACGTCTGGGCCAGCTTGTGTATGTGGATTATCCATCATCCTGTCACCGCTCAACACGCTGCAGACGCTTTTAAGGGAACTTGACCTGAATAAGTTGTTGTTTGTATTTCGATGTAAAGGTCACTCTATTTACTAATGATGCATTGAGGGACTATGATTGGTGCTAGCCTTGGTGTCCAGGGGTCCAGAGGGCATGTGTGCTCTGGCAGCGTGCCCTGCTCCCAGACAAACACAAGCACAACAGAGCAGCACCCTGATGCTTAAAGCATGTATCTGTTTGGTGCAGAGTAAAGAACACAGGCGCCTGAAAAGTGAACTCCCACAGTGTTTCGACACCTCAAAATCAATAGTGTAATCAAAACAAAAGTGCATCCAACACTTGTCCTAAGCACAAGAAGAAAATAATCAAAATAGAATACAATATTTGTAAAGTTGTTGTGCTTTTTTTGCATACGTAATGTGCATGCATATAAATCCCCAGCAAATGAGATGTGGTGTATGCTGCGTGCGTGGTTCATGAATATTTTATTTGCATTTATGATGGTGTGTGGTGTGTGCAAGAGTCCAAGGAATCCTGTGTGCCTCTTGTGTAATCACAGGCGAGATGAGCTGATCTGAAGGGAAGTGAATTAGCATAAAGGAGCTGCAGCGTCAGGTAACAGCTAACAAGGCCAGTGCTGCCTGCTTCGCAGATCGTGCACTCCTCTGCAGGGAAACAGGCCTGTTTAAGAGGAACTGACAGTCCATTATATCAATGACAGACATCTATATCTGATACCTGTACACTCTCTGACACTCATGTAGTTAGGATTCAGTGTAATGCCAACAACACAGCGTTCAGGGAACTCTGATTGCATCGTGACAATAATATGCATGGATTGGTTTTGTGCTTTGTGTAGAACATGTTTTTTTTGTTTTGTTAATAATTGTGAAAAACATCACGATTCCCCTTTTTAAAAAAAAAAAAAAAAAAAAGGAGCAGCATGAAGCACAAAATGATATTTAACAGTAAAAGCACAGAATGTTTGAGCTGCAAATGCTCATTTTGTACACTGTCGCCTCAAATTTCTGTACATTTCAAAGGCTCAGTGCTAAAACCTACTGTATTTTTAAAGGCACTGGTCATTTTTTCTGACTTCCCCTTAGAAACACATTAGATATGACTGTTTTCACTGCGTCTGTGTAATGAATAAACTGAACCTGTGTAAAATTAGATGCATGCCCCAATAAATTTAAAAAAGAAAATATATTACACTACATCTACAGTATCATTTAACATAGGTTGTGGATGTGGTTTTATTTGAGGGGGTCTACAGTGACTGTGAAGTAAGTGATAATATTAAAATACTGTATGCTAATTTGATTGCAGAACAAAGGTTGATCATGACCAACTTCTGAGCGAAGTGCTTCACTTACAAGAAAATCAGAAAAGAAAATGCTAATTGCTAACACATAACATTGAAGCAAATCAGCCACGGCTCTGACAAATTTAGAAATCTGTGAAGAGGGCAACTAGAAAACAATCAAGTCTTTTCATCTTGCCTTATTCTTACACATAGTGATGTATTTTATCTACTTATATAGTGCAGTAGTAGGGCTATGACTAATCTGACTAGATACCTGAATCAGTCCAATCTTATCTCAGCACAGACACATACAGAGAAAAAAACATAATGCAAGTATCAAGATGACCGTCCCTTGATCTTGTTTTCAAATAAGCATAATAATATATTCATATCCTTCTTAAGTTGAGTACACAGAAGGAAACAGAAGTACAAACAGTGTTGTATCATGTAGTGATAGTACATGAAGTATTGTTCACACACAGTAATTTGTGTTATGATGATACCTTTATGAAGAACAAGAACTGCTTCTTTCAGTGGTGCATTTTGTTTGATCCACTGTGATTCTAACAGCTGCTTTTGTAATTTTGTGTTAAATTGTTTTTTGTCTTGTTTGGTAGCATAATGTTGAAGATCTCCATTTGCTTTTACTTACATCCTGAAACTCACCCTCCAGGAACATAATGTTCTGCTCTTCCTTATGTGATTTGCAGTGAAGCAGTGTCTGGAAATTAATCTACTGTAATTGTAAAGCATTGGTACTAGCAGGTATGCATTTTGCACAGCATTTGCAGGAGCATACCGGTATAAAGCAAAGTCGCATTTTTCACAGCTTCGATTGACAAACTAGGATATAAATACAAATCCCATAAAAGTTCCCGTGTCAAATGGATTCAAATGGAATGGATTCATGATGTCCTTTGAAGGCAGCATATGCAATCATTTAGAGTTGATGGCCCCAGCAGTCATGCAGGCTTTATGCTAACAGTAGCCTGACTGCTGGAATGACATATATAAAAAGGGAAACACAGTGTTGTTAATGTTTTTCATGTCTTCAGGAAGGATGATTGCAGCTGTAGCACCAGCACCAAAATCCAAACAGCTGTTAGTGACTGTCAGAAAGTTGATGTAGCCTTAGTTTGAGACTGTTTTTATATTTTGCAGTTTTCGAAACTTAAAAAAAAAAAAAGAAAAGTGCAAGAGTACATGACAAAAATTGATGAATTGATGCAGAAGGTTGGGACCAGTGTCGGTGTTACACATAGACGTGTGGAGAATTCCTGTGAATGTTTTTTCTGGGTTAAAATGAGGAAAAAAATATTTGTGCTTTAGCAACAAACCAGTATTCATGTGACAATGAGTCCATCCATCCATCCATTCATTAGCTATACGGTTTATCCTGTAGAGAGTCATGTCAGCTGACATCGGGTGACAGGCGGAGTACGCCCTGGGCAGGTTGCCAGTCTGTCACAGGGCTGACACATATCACAGACCTGAGACAGTAACAAGAACATCTTCATTCATTCAGCTTGAGTCCTGAAAATTCTGTTCATTTACAAGTAAACTGCAACAACAGTTATGTTTTTGTACGAATGTGATCATTGCATTGTATTAACCCTTTAAGGGAACGCGAGTTGGTTAGGATGTGTCCCTTAAAAACACATTTGTGATTGTACTTTTATTGTATAGAACAAAATAAACAGTCAAATTTGAGTCACCTGGTAGAAACTAAGGTCCCACTTCAGCTAGAATAATATTGTGGCGTCTATATTAGGGTCAAGGATTTGTAGTAGTCTGAACCCTGAAGTAAAGCAGAACGGTAATGTCCATGTTTCTAAGCCATTTCTCTGTCATATGCAGAATGATGATGCATTCCAGCTTATTTGGGATTATCATGATACTGTTGAAAACGCAAGGACAATTAACACGGTCATATAAAAAGAGTGAGTGATTCAGTGCTTTTTTTTTTTCCTTTTCTTTATCTCACCGCAGCACTTAGGCACACTGGAGGGGATTATTGCACTGCGAGCCTTATTTTAAGGGTGTGATTACTTTTTCAAGGGCAAAAATCACATTATGAGAAGTGACTCAGGGAAAAGCCTTGTCCCTGATGTACCAGGCAATGAAGCAGTGGATTTGTGCATATTTCTGAGGCCCTTGGCTGTGTAGAGATTTGTAATATTTTGTCAGGAAAACAGTTTATCGACAGCGAAACACACGACTGATCACACATCTCCTTGCCCGCTGGAATTGTGGGTTTATCTCTCGCTGAGATCCTGCAGTGAAAAGCCTCTCTTATGTAAAGTGCGACCACCCAGATACATCCATGCCCACACACCATTCATCTAGTGTCCGCACACCTACCCAGCCATGCCCATTTATCTGCCGTTCTATCCATCCATCCATTTTCCTCTCCTGCTTCTCTGATCTGCTGCCCAGTGATAATCAGCCAGCCCTCAAAGGCAAGACAAAGTCTTTTATCTCAATCAGCCATTCTCCACTTCGCTATCATCGATACATCTTGGGACCTCCTGCGAAAAATTAGATTCTCTCCATTTTTTCGTCTCCTGTCGATGCAGCCCCCCGCCAACCTGCACTGAGACCAGTCACCTCGACCGTGCCTTCGCTTTCAACTGCAAAGCTTTGATGAGTCGAGATACATGTATTTGAAAACAACATGTAATTTCTTGGTTAGTCAAGGCAGAAGCTGTTTCACAGAAACCCGCTGAGCGAGTATTCATGCATGTTGTTCTTTGAGGCTTCACGGTAATTATTGCTTGGATCGACAGACCACTTGAAGATATATTTACATTAAGTCAGTTGGCAGACGCTTTTATCCAAAGCGACTTACAAAGTACAAAGGCAGGGTAAGCGTAGGGAAGTCTTCCCTAAGGACTCCTACTGGAGGTAGGAGGTACTACACTATCCAGCTCCTTAAGACACTTTCCAAAGCGATAAAGATAAAGATAAATAGGTGCCTGCTTGGTTTCTCGCTGTGTCAATCGCTGAGATTTTAGATTTAATAAGTTTGATTTCAGATCACCTCGCATGTAACCTGGATGTTTTGCTTTACTTAGGAGAACAAAGATTTAGACATTGAGGAATAGGGCATCTTCGAAGGTTTGCAGTTAATAATGTGAAATTCCTATTTACTATATATATGACCTTTTAGAACAAATGTTATATAGAACACACACAACCATCAAAAGGAGTTTTTAGGGAAAGTTAAATTAAAACAACATTTTAGAGCAGAAATCAGTGAATTAGTGATACATTAGTGAATATGATCGTAGTGCAGTTGTATTGCTGGGAAAGAAAACACATCCGTCAATAACAGAGAGAATCTTAAACCAGAGTAAATGTGAAGACCTTAACATGAAAACTGAACCCCAGATAAATCATGGATGTGTTGTAAGCTACAAGATTTAAAGCTTTAATTTAAAGCTAAATAAAATCCAAACGTCCTATGGCCCTATGTCCTGCACCAGTCTCTCTACTAGGCACAAAGATAAAAGTTGCAGGCAGAGTAGTTCTCTTTAAGCTTTCCAACAAGGTTGTCCATAGAAGGTACTGTATGTGTGTAGTACTTGCATATGTACAATATGTAGGTGTCTCTGCCTGCCTGTCTGTATCTGTGTCCGTGTCTAATCTAAGGCTAGGGGAGAGCGACAGGGACACTGTACCTCTGAGAGTTTCAGGGAGATAATTGGGACCTTTTCCCAGGTGATTACCATTCAGAGGGAGTTAGGATCAAAGTGAGGGCGCCCTGGCAGCCGAGGAGAGAGGGCACGGCTGCCTTCAGTAATCTTTTCAGATAAAATGCTCTCCCTGCCTGCCTTCCCGCAGGGCTCTGACCATCCCATTCCTTACCTGACTGTTCCTTGCTTCTCACCGAGAGGCAGACCGCAGTTACACTTGCCATTTCGTTTAGATTTTGAAGATTAGATAAGGATCGCATGATATGGGAGCACATTTGGGGTTGAATCAGGAACAATTTATTGGCCAAGTAAAGTGCAGGAATTTGTCCCAGCTGCAGGAATAGAATTTTTCTTTCTCAAACAAAATTTTGAAACACTGTGAGAGTATTAATGCATGTAACACGGACGTCTATGTTTCTGTATCTTTAAGAAATAAAATCAAATGCATTTTCATCAGGTTCGTAATTCTGGTATTTTTTTTCCTCTGTCTGTAGTTTAAGGAAATAAGATTTAGTGTAGTGGTAACATCACCGCCTCCCATGTGGGAGCCTGGGGTTCAAATCCCGGCTGTGGCCTACCTCCAGTAGGGGTCCTACCATTGTATCTTGTACTGACTTGTAAGTCGCTTTGGATAAAAGCGTCTGCTAAATGACAAAATGTAAATGTAGTATTCCAATAGTACTGTACTATCAGAAACCGCCGGATCACAATCATCACATCCCTGAAAGTGAGAAAAAGTTGTGAATGCGTTGCTGATGATGTGAGGTGTGATTCTATCAGAGCCACTTCCTATAAAGACTGAACTTGATATAGTAACCTAAGATGATATTGCCATTATTAGGAGTGGTGTACTTTCCTTAACCTGTGACTGCTTTATTACGAAACTCTGTTTTCATTATATCTGAAAGGTGGAATAAAGTCTACAATAAAATCATCTGAACTGTAATAATCAAATCAAACTTTATGTAGTCCAACTGTCAAAAAATACTTTTTCAGTAGCAAATTAGTAAAAGTTGCATCCAACTTACAGATTGGAATTGAAAATTCATAGCAGAATGTGCCAGAATCCAGCAATTAATCACAGCTTCACCAACAGAGGGAAGGACGAGCACCACTTCCTTAGCTTGTGCTTGTTGCACAGATGGAAATGACGACAAAATGTGATTCTTTTGAATTGAAAAGAAGTGTTGAGTGTTATTTTTTTCTTTTTCCCAGCTGGTTACACATAATGCTGCAGTAGAAACATTTCAAAACCTAGAGGCCGATGGGACATTCCCAGTCTTCATGTCTTTGTCATGTCCTCTTCAAGCGCGTCTGGTCACGTAGAGACAGCACACGGCTCTTTGAATATAAATACATGTAGACTTTATCTCAAGGCTTGCCCCACTGACAGACCTTTGGCGTAACAAGGAAGCAAGGCTGCATTATTCACAGCCACAAATGAAACTGTACCCCCATGAGGGAGGCAAACCCAGTAGAGAACACACACACTTGACCTGGCCTTCTGTTCATGCTGTTTCCACATCTTTGAGCCCCTTTAAATCCCTGCATCACTGTAGAGATGCATACTGAACAACTAGCCTCATCCCCATGGATGGCTCGACAAAGCTTAGATTAGCGGTGAGAATCAGCTGCTTAAAAAAACGGTGATACATCCGCGCTAAACGAAGACCTGTTTAATATGGGCATGAAGCAGTTCCTGCTATGTGCGGAGAAGATTCCTCTTGCAAAACACTAAAGCTCCGTATACAGTTAAATTCTGTAAAATTTACACAGTAAATCAAGGTTTGTTGTGATTTTTATATAATGCACAGAGCACAGCTCTTCCTGACAGTGACTTAAAAGCTTTTATTACTGTACAAGTCAACATGATGACAAACAGTTGGTAGGTACATTAATATTCATCTTGTTATGTCAGAGTGTGCAGGAGGATGGGCAGGTATTGATTGTCTGTGATGGCTTTTTAATGCCAAGAATAGCACAAGAAAACAGAAACCTGGCTCAAGCTAAAGAACTGACAGATGCGTCTGTCATACAGATGTGAGCTCAGATATTCTCTGTTTTGACGAGGAGCAGATTGTGTAAATTTAAGAAGAGCACAAAAAATAAATCAGAGGTTCATAAATATAGAACCAGGATATATAGAACTTTTGTGATGATAATAGATGTTTTCCGCTTGCAAGAGGAGCAGGGTCCTGCATGCAACCGTCAAGTGAAATCAGAGCAAAATTATTTGATTTGACCCGATAGAGAGATATATGTGCATGTCCTATTGGAATCATATTCTTCATCCTAATGAAAACTGATGTCTGTACCTTACATTTATCTTCATCTTCTGTGATATGGTCTCTGGAAAATGTGTTTACAAATCTGCTAAAGTGACGATGAGTCAAGTGTTAAAGTGTGCAGAATACAGCTGACACCACCAGCATGGTTAGATTTGACCAGGGATTGGTGTTTTTTTGTTTGTTCATTTATTTATTTGTTAATCTGAGTTAACCAATCACTTTGTTTGTAAATACTGCCAGTGTAGTAGTGTGTGTAACAGAGTGGGTAAGCCACTGACTGAGTTGTGTGGGTTTAGTGAGAATAAGCTAGTGAGTGATGATGCAAGTTAGAAAGCAAGTCACTGAGAAAGTGAATGAGAAACAGCAGAAACAACTGAGTCAGCGAGCCGAAGACCAAATGAGTGAGCTGCAAAGATATGTAGAGCACCTTAATAAGTGTTTCCGCTCTCATTACACTTCTGGGCAGCGAGGCCATTCAGCCCCCAGGCTCTCGCCCTGAGCCAGAATATCCTGCTGCAGCACGGCCCTCTGGGATATGAGGGCAGCAGCTACAGTCCTGACGTGAATGCAGAGCCAGAGCTTTAGTCAATAAATCACTGACCATGACCGATGTGCTTGAACATTGAACCTAAGTGTTTGAAAACGTGGCACATTTTCTATAGAGTTACATTCAGACGGTTCTGTCAGTGCTGATGGACTCAGAGAGAGGGAAGAGGGAGTGCTCACTGTGCCACGCATTTTTATAATATCACCAACACTAAGCCTGAATTCTTAATCATTGCTTCTCAAATATACACATACACCTGTAAGACACACAGGGCTAATGCATGCTGTCACGCAGGATTAGATCTACTGATTGGACGGATAATTGTTCTCTTAGCAGATACAGTATCAGGTAATTCCAAAACATTGCCAACATCTCTGAAAACAGCACAATGTCAAATGTAGACTTCTTTAAATAAAGCCTTCATCAGAATGCACTCTGCCTTAAAGAGTCGCTGCTACTATACTATAAAATAATTGTAGGTTTCTGCATGAAATGGCCAACACGTCAATATAAGAATTAACAGTTCAGTGCTGTGAAGCATGAATGAAATCTGACAGCATGTGGACTACGTGTTCTACGTTGCATCAACTATTGCAACATCTAGCTAACATTGGAGTCACAGCAATATATGGAGTCACTTTAATATTTAATGTATGTATTCATCAGTGCATATGTAGTGCGTGTTTCCAGATGGCTGTATCTGCACACTGTCGTCTCCGCTCTCTCTCACTCTTCAGTGTTCTCACTAAAAATTATCACTTCAACTGAAGAATACTAAATGTTGACTATCATATGGGGGAAATATTTGAATTGCAAAGAGGAAGAACTTATAAATAAAAAGTGACAGTGACACTGACTGGGAATGGCTTGAATGCTGAAACATTTGGATTTGTAATTACTTCCTCTTTGCAATTCAAATAGATTTTCTTTTTCTTGTACCGTCTACAGCTTTCTGCAACCATTTGAGTGTGGAGACACATTAATGTCCATTCGTGTTCTGCTACATTTGGCTGCACAGTTTTCGATCCCATGTAGTCAAAAATACTTAACGCTTTGAAGTCAGACTTTTTTTTGTTACTAGCCACAAATTGAAACAGATCTAACGCTGCCTGCCTCAGTTAATTCCCCTCCCACTTTCCGGCATCTAAATTTGACTGTAAACGGAGTGGGTTACATTAATGTACTGGTACAAGAAGTGAAGAGTTTTGTGCCAAATCTGTCCCTCAGTGTGCGTGTTAGCAGTAATTAGTTACAATACATACTGACCTGCAGCTTTTTAGCCTCTTTTATCTTAAATCTACATGTTTAATGGCAGGCAGCTGTTTTTAGCAAAAAGCTTTTGAGTGTGCAGCTGTGAGAATGTGTTGTTGTTGTTGTAAATAAGTGTGCTGAGCAAGAAAAATAAAAAGAAGAAAAGAAGAAAATAAAAAGATTGTAATTTTTTTAAGAACAGTTTTACCCAGTTTTAGACTGAACTGAGGATAATATATGATGACACTTGATGCAATTTATCATTGTTTACAAGATGTGTCCTCCCTCCAAATCAAGATCTGATAAGTTGGTCCTGACCTGCAGGATACTTTATCACAGGCACTGGAGCTTGTTGATGTTTATGATGATACATGCCTGTGGGTATTTCTTATTCCTCATCATTACACTGGCTTTGCAAGCCATCACTTCTGAGGTATTACGCAGTTTAAACTGCAAGAAGCTGTGCTTATGAGCCTGTACTTCTGAGCTGGGAAAACTCTCTGACTTTGTGTACATGTAATTTAATAGGTTACTAAGGCAGAACTTGTTGTAAACAGCATTAGTAAGAAGCTGCATGTGCACGGACACCTATACACTGATATGATGCCTCCATGCACACATATATTCACACAATAACTTTTAACACTGCTCTGAAAGCCTCTCAGGCTTCGTGAACTCATGAGACTGTAAAGACTAATAGAAATAAAAAATAATAATAAATAAATTGATCACGTGAGTTGTTTCTCACACGCCTGATTATCAGTGAATTGCACTAAAATATCTAAAAGTCCTGCCGATAATAGAGTTTAGTTTTTCTGTCAGTTAACAGTCGACCAGCGTCAGTTTTAGGAGAGTTTGACATTTTCAGATCTGATAAAGAATGAAAACAGAGAAATAAGGAAAGTCAACAAAAAGAGAAAAGAACACAACAAAGTAATTCTGAGAGAAATAAACGAATGAAATGGGCTCACTATAAATAATAATAATAAAAATAATAATAATAATAATAAGGAACATAAAGAAAGAAGGGAGTAGAGACAGGAAAGAAAGAATAAATGAAGCAAAGAGTGATGGAAGAAGCAAATAAAATGAAAGTGTGTGTGTGTGTGTGTGTGTCCTTTAGTACCAGTCAACACCTGCACGTACATCCACAAAAGTACCAAAACCACGTGTTCCCTCCCACAGGCGTCACTCCAAATTCATGCACTCATTAGCTACTGTACATACACTTGCATCAGACACACACACAGAGTTCGTTCCTTCATATCCACAGTTGACAGACCTGCTGTGTCATTGTCATCATTTCAGTCCATGACAGAGCTACTTCGCTGTGTGATGGGTGTAAATCCTGCATCAGCACCGACTCCTCTTGCAGGCCTGCTGCTGCTGGCACACGGTGTCACTTCTCATCATCACCTCCGAACCAACAGCTCACCACTTCTCTTTATCCCAGTGCCCGTTACAGACCTGCTGGCTGCTTTTAGTTTGACCTCACTCTGTTGGCATTCAGGGAAATTGGAGTAACTACCTTGTAATTAGTCCGCTGCAATTACTTTTCTCATTGTGCTAATGCTGTTTATATCTTCAGGATAAATCCACATTCTCTGCTTGGTTGACCTCTTCTTCACCCGCTCCGTTCATGTGATATTGGACTTTTGACATGTTCACACTCATTTGAAGTCATCAGATAACACTCCATATCAAAATAGCATTGTTAATTTATGGAACTCCAAGAAAGTAACAATCAACACTTTGCCATTGCTTATGAATTACAGATTAACACCCATCAGAGTCAATTTAACACTTTGATAGTTTAGAACATTTGCCCCAGAGCTATATCAGCTCTGAGTGGACAAACAACTCTCCAATCAACACCTGTCAACTCCAAACATTTCTCACAGAAAAACCGCACTCGCTGACACTGGAGTCTACTTTAGGTGAGAGCAACAATTGAGTGGTGCTGAATTTTAATGTCAGTCATTAACAGAAACAGACAAATCAACAACGTGTGATGTGTAAATCCTGCACTTATATCTCGATTTTGAATATTTGTGGTGATTACTCCTAAGCTCTTCCTATTTATGTGGTTTTTTTGGGGAAGACCCTGAACCAAATTGATCCAGTGCATTGAAATGACAGCTACACTGTCACCGGTGTATGTTCCAGATCTACCAATAAGTTAAATTTAAAAAAAAAAATAGTTAATTAATGCTGGAATTATAATTAGAATGACCTTTAATGAATTGTTCTGTCCAACATATAAATAGCATTATTACACACAATTAGTAACACAAGTGCAAATGTTCTTGTTATTGTGCTTCATGCTTCTATCACTTTCATTACCCATCCCGCCTCCCACCTCCTGCTTTCTCCCCCAGCTCATTTCCCAAAAGAGTCATCACACAAACAATTTTATAGTGAGCTCATGGACTAAGATGCCATCGATGTCTGAATGTTTTATGGAAACCAGGTCGCTGAATTCTCAGTGGAACACGTACACACACCGACATACAGAGCTTGTGTGAGTCTATTTTAGTGGGAATTCATCTAGCATCTAATTTTAGTGCAGGACATTCATGTTATTGGAAGCAACCTGTGGTGGCTGTGCTCAATACCAGCTGCCAGCTCTGAATCACACAACGATTCCTTTCTTATCGTTACAGGGTAGGATGTTTGTGGGCTGCTTTCACAAGGTTAATGATTATAAACCATCTCTTATGGATTATGTATCAGTGGAACTGGTAGTAATCCAGACTGTAATCCAATTTGACCAGATTTGCTGGTAAATCTGGTTTGCAGAGGAAGGAGGGCCAAAACTCCAAAGATGTTTCCAAGGTTTTAAGAAAAAGAAATAATTTTCTACATTTAGTACATTTTCTTTGGTTTCACTCTTAGAGTGCTGCAGTGTAGTTACACATGTCAATACCACTTAAGTGATTACCCTTCTATGAAATATGTTTTCCTTGCAAAGATTTGCATAGTTTTTGACATTTGTTCAGTTCAGTCAGTTTTAAAATAGCACAGACTGTCATAATTGTCTCCTTCTGTGTTGACAGCTGCTTATTCTGCTTGGGGATGTGTTGATATTGTTTGCCATCATATGCGTTGGATGATTGAATGCTATGATGGATATTGTAGGTATTCCAGTTACCTCCTGAGATAATGAGTCACCAGTACATTTTCCTTTTATGTTTAAGTGAAAATGAAAACCTGTAAATCTAGAGTTAGCAAATGTTTTCAGTTTGAATTGATCCTGTTATGAGACATTCACATGGGTGCAGGGACATGCTTCATGTGCAGTGTGATGAACTCAACAGTCTAGTCTTTGATTTCCACATTGTTTTGAGATGTGGAACATGGATGTTGTCTCTCTCTCATAAGTTTCCTCCTGGTGCTCCAGTTTTCTGCCACTTCTCAAAGACATTTAGGTCAAGTCAACAGGAAACTTCAAATTGCCCCTAGGTGGGAGTGTTTGTTGCGTCTGTGATGGTTCTTTTGTGGTTTTCCCCTCAGCATGTAGAGTTGGAGTTGGACACTTTTACAGTAATGTTTCATAACTACAAACTTACATGGTCAAAGGATCAGATAGTCTTTGACGTAGTGTATATGTAAGGTTTGTTTATAGCCAAAATGTGGCTTGGAAAGCCATTGTCAAGTCTCATGTCTGTGTGTCTTTATTTAGACATCAAGATATTCAGCCCTAAAGGTGTGAACCTGCAGGAGTTAAGCCTTCATGAAGGCCTATGCAATAAATTCAGCTTGTGCTGTTCTGAAGGAGATGTGAATTCATGACAACTGAAAAGTAGTTCACAGCAGAAGGAAACCATGGAGAAACTCTGTCAGGCAGTCAAGAATTATGGTTATCACCTATCAACTTAAAATATCACACATGAACTGAAACACTGTCTCCATGTGCCTTCGCTACACCTCCCTTTTACTTTGCATCAACTTAGAACTGCAAACAGATGTGTTCACTTACATTTTCAGGTCACTGAAAGTTAATTCACACCTGCCAGCCAATCAGAATTGAGCATTCTTTGGGGAAATAGATTTAGGTAATGGACAGATAGATTGATATTGTTCCTGTTCAATCCCTGCAGAGGAACAGGCAAACTTTATGCTTCTCAGCACCTGAGAATTAGTAATTGAATCTTTAGTTTTAATCAGCCAATCATAAATGCAGTATATTGTGGCCATTTTGTACTAGTAACAGTGAGTAAAATCCTCTTAGATATACTCTTTAAGATCATTTTCTGTCTGCAGCTACTTGTGATAAAAATGGCTTGAAGTAGGAGTTAGAATTAAACTAAATCACATTACATGCAATCCTACATTGCATGAATAATTCATTACCAAGCAACCACAATTCAAAAAGCAGTACATTTGGTCTGCTCCTTTATTACTCCATTGACCCAACCCCTCACATAATAAATCTCATTGATATGTACAAGGAAGCATTGATTACATTTAGTCTTTCCATCTAATCTTACCAAGTACATGAGCCGTTAATGTTTAAATCAAAATCAATACATAACTTAATCATTCAAACGCATCTCTAATTTGTTTGTCACAATCGATTACCTTGGCCTGAGCGTGCTGTCTGCCTCTTTCCCCGTCAATTAAGGTTTGATGTGAGCAGACTGAAGCTGCCAGGAGTGGAGGGGCTGGGGGGTTTTATGGCCAGCCCTCATGACATGATGATCTATCAAATGTTATGACCTTGGGAATATTAAGTAAAAATAATATGGAGGCAATAGCTGAAATGAAGCAGGGATTATTTCTCATTCCAAACAGCATGTTTATAGGAATTAAATTATTTGGACAGGTTTACTATTTATTTTTATTTGCACTGGTACATTTATAATAACTAGATATAGTTTTAGCATAAAGTGGATCCAAATTTACCACAGATGTTATCAGAATTTTCAGATAATGCGCTTCAAAATTAAAATGTTATTTATATAGCGCCAAATCACAACAGATTTAGGCACTTTACAGTGTTTAAGGTTTAAGACCTTACAAAACTATTTACAGAATTATATAGAAAACCCAACAACCCCACATGAGCAGCACTGGGAGACAGTGGAGAGGAAAAAGGGTGGGCGACCATCTGCCTCGACCGGTTGGGGTGAGTGTGAAGAGAAAAGAGAAGAGAACAGCAGGTAACAAAAACAACAACAAGCAGCTGGACAGTCGGTAGGACCAGTAACTGGAATCTGGAGATATACAGCTCGTAGGCTGAGGATGCATGCAGAAAAGAACAGAGAGAGGGAGACAGTGCAGGAGAATTGAAAATGCTCATGAAAACTGAATAATGAAAATCTTCCCTATAAACATATTCATACATAGTACAGCAGCTGCTACAAACTCTGAATCTCATATACAGCCCATACCTTCTGTATGTAGTCATAGCTGTGGGTAGACTTATACTGTATATCATAAACAGGTGATGTTGAAGACTTGATGATTGATAAAACAGCTACAATTGCAAATTTCCCCACTGAGGGACGAATAAAGGTTTATCTTACAATACAATAAAGGCACCATGCCTTATAAAGAAAGAAATGTTTTATTGACAGAACAGATCCATGCATTTTTGAATCTAATAGTCCCACATCCACATTTTGTGCCAGCAGAGAGGTTTGGAGAATATCAGGCAGCAATTACAGTTCACATAAAGCCATACCATGAAACAGCCTTTTTTTTTTTTTTTTTTTTTTTTTACGTGCAATGTTTCCTGGAGGAAAGCAGCTGCCTGTCATTCCACATTCCTGCAACATCTAGGAGAAATCTTTGCTCATGTTGACTTCAGACTCATTGCTTATTAGTCCCTTTGAAACAAATTAAATGAAAGCCTGTCTATATCATTGGGGTACAGGTACATGTAGGTAAAAGATTTGTCCAGTGTCAGTATTTTTGAAGGCTTTGAGGGGATTTAAGTGGGTCTGCTACAAAGAGCTGTCACTCAATCATGATGTCCAGTTGAGATTGTTCTAAGGAGGCGGTCTGCTATCATTCTATAAGATATTGCTTTCATGGGGCCACCTTGAAACTCCAGACTTGGTGACTTGGAGCTTTTAATTGAATGATTACATCTTCTGCCATTTAACATAAGCCCACCACCCACTGAGCTTATAAATACAGTTTAATTGGCAAAGCGCACTCGATAGACTTAAATAGACACTGAGAGTTCATTCTAAATACAAAGCTCTTTTGAGAAGCTGATATCACTGAGATTCTTGGTTTTCACCCAGCAGTAATAGTTCCCTCTAAACTCTGACCCCGTAGCCTCCAACTTCATTTGCCCTTCTTCTAAATTCAAAGGCATATAAAGGTCTCCCTGAGTACCCTGTGAAAGTAATTTGCTTAAAATGTGATCGTAAATTTAGTCAGCTGCTAAAGTTTTATAAGGAATATTGGGAAAGTTGGGTGTAATCTCTGTTTTATGTCGAATCTCTGACAACACACACTGCACATTGTGAGGAGGCTGATTGTTTTGTTTGATTTAGGAGTAATAAAGGCATGATCATCCGTGTGAAAGCAGTACAGAAGTAATTTCAAAACATTACAGTATTTACTTACTGATTCTGAGCTAATGGTGGCAAATGTGAACTTATATGCCCCAAACTTTATTTAACCTGATAAAAAAAATCATTTATCTTTAGCTCCACATTATTATCTGCATGACAAAAGTAGTTCTGTCTTTTTACAATACGGTGTCGACCTGACATTATCACAGTAAAAGTACAGTTGGGTGAGATCATGTTTTGTTAAGAGTCAGCACACATAAAGAATCTGTACAAATTGTGAAAAAGGTGTTAAAGATATTTCAGGGTTTATGTTTTTATCATGTTCTAGTTTGAGTTTCCTCAAATAGTAGAATATTTTGTGTTCTGAGAATCCTTTTGATCCCTGTGTACCAGATAGAGAATCAATGCTAATGTAATATTTTTGATGGTGCATTCAACATCTGAACATCAGTTGGAAGCCTTACAGTTCCAAACAGTGTTGTCCTAGAATTTAGACAAAAATTTAAACAAATGGATTTTGTTGTTTTTCAAGATTTGGTTTTCTTTCAGTAGAAAGGTTGTTGTATAGCACATCTTGTTAAATAACACTATGTGAAAACCTCCGAACACACCAACAAGAAAAGTTTCCAAAACAATCCCAGTATGCAACCACATTACTACCCACCAGGAGAACTCTAAACTCTGTACGTCAGCATTAATGTAACATACACATAATGTGTAGTTAATGAGCTGAAAACTGCAGCCGTAGTTCGGCCCTTTTAAATGAAGTGATTCTTTTTTATGATGGAGAGGCTGAATGGATCTAACAGAAGTGTTCAGTGTTTCACAAGGTGACATCTACTACAGTATGTTCCTTAATTGGAGACAAATCTTCTCAGGGGCTTTTACATTGATGTGTACTACTGGAGCCTTTACAGATAAAACATTTCGTCTCTGTCTTCTTACTTCTGACAACCCCCAAACCCCATCTGCATTCAGAAGGTGATACAGAGATATGGCAAGTGAAGTTAGAAGCAGGCTGGCAGGGGGAATGAGAAGCGGCCTTCATCTTTGAGTGGAATCGATTGCTTGTGCAAGTTGAGGGAAATGAGAGAGATCTGACCACCCTTGGTTTGGCTGGAATCACTCATGGACAGAATCATAACAAGGGAGAGAGCTCACGGCCGGTCGGTGTGTTTGTGTGACAGATTGAATGTGCTTGATGGTGATGGGTAGGTACTGCAGACCCTTATTGTTTGTTTGCAACAGCTTCTTCTCATACCTTTTTCCTTTTTATATTTTCTAGAAGTGTAAATTAAACTACACTTTGCCAGTTTGACTGGCTTCAAGATCTGAGTCTGTGCAGTTTAAGCATTCACATCAGAAGTGAATGATTAAATTAGCACTCATAATGCTGTGTGGCTGAAGGTGTCAGAATACATCAACCTAAGTGCTTGTTGATGGTCATAAAGAGTTATCTGATCAACATAAAGTTGACAGATCGGAAGAAAGATTTTTATGGAAGTCATATGAAAGATGACTTCTTTAACTGTCTGGACTGTTGAGTTAGCAAAAGCCCTTAAGCATTGTAGAAAGGTTAATGACTCATCAACCACCCCTCCGTTCAACCATTGTGTGTTTACAACAATCACACCATCACATCACATCAAGTAGCATGCTGACCATCATAGCCAAACTGACCCTGGTCACTCAGCATCATCTGAGAACGGACTATGTTAAAGACTTTATTCATGTACTGGAATCTTGAAAAATATCTTCTTTCAGTTCTGTATGTTGTCTGCAAAACCTGACTGTCAGATGTTGATGGACGCCCACTGGGGAGAAAATAACACAGTGGAAGAGTTTTGAAAATATATCTACTTGTTGAATGATTCTTACTCAATGAAAGTACATTCTCAACTTTATAAAAAAAAGTCACAGTAGGTGCAACTGATAGTTTAAGGTGATTCAAAGTACCAAATATGGCTAATGCCTGCAGAGCTCAATTTAAGGAAGTATCGGAGCCGAAAGGACTTCCATCTCTGACCGGGTTAGTAGAGGGCCAGAGATTTAACAGGATGAGACAGAGGTGGGAGTAAAGGGGGCTGCTGGGGTGGCTTCATTGGAAATAGAGGCCATAGATCTGTTTGTTTGGGGATTAGGCTGGGATTAGGCCTCTAATTCCCTTCCCTCGTGTGCATAATTGAAAAATGTGTCTGCCCATCGAAGGAAAATGAGAGGCCGCGCAGCCTGAGCCCCTTGCAGGGCTTGATTTTCTGTTTCTTTTTTTTTAAATTGCTGATGAGCTCCAAGGCAAAGAGAAGAGGAGGAACTTTTAACAATGAATTTCAGGTCGAACCACAATTGAAGACTACAATTGAATGCCGTTCATGTGCACAGAGTCAATCTGTTCCTCCGTCTGTGTCTGTGAAGGATGAGTTCTCTGACTGCAACAACAAAGCGTCCGACAGCTGCATCCAACCAGCTTTTTGTTCCTCAGCCGTGAGGAGAGAGTAGCTGTCACTGGAGTCTGTAATAGTGCACTGTTCGAATGTCTGTCTCTATGGTGTGTTTGTGTTTTCATCACCAATCCCTGTGTACTCTATTGCCTGGTGACCCTCCCACAAAGGAAAAATCAAAGACATATGCTGGAAAATTCCTGTATGTTTTTTTTTAATGCATGAGATCTTGCAGTAACGGTGCAGTCGTTTGTAATCAGTGTGAAACCGAGGCCCTGGGTCCACTTAAGGTGTTGAATATCCACAGTAATTTGTTTTGTTTTGCTCTTTAGATACATATGGCTTTTTATGATGACATTGCGGGGTGGATGATGAAGCGACCACAGATGTGATACTATAAATCAGATCAGATAGTGCTGTAGAGCTGCATGAGACTGGAGCAGAAGGGCTATCTTTTATTTGTCAAACCACACGTAAAGATCTAGATGGGGATAATATGTTTGAAATATGGCCATAAATCCAGCTCAACTGTCCAGACACTTGTGAGAAATGTTTATCTGCAATTTCTTTCTTTTATGTCAGTCCAAGTCAGATGCATCATTTCTGTCTTTTATCTTAACACTTGACAAGTTACACCGAGTGCTTTGATGAGGTGATCATGTCGGAGCTCGCTGCCGATTGAGCCGTCACTTTTCTCATGAAGCTGAAAGCACGGTGCGGTCTGACAACAGATAAGATTACACTTTGACTTTGACATCCAAATGCTTCTCATCTCAGGGCCAAATAGACTCACTCATCTGCAGACTGAAAACTGAGGATACGCAATAAACCACGAATGCATTTGTCACAATTTCACAGTTTTTAGAGTGATTTCACTGAGGCAAGAAACCAGAGTTCCTATGAATATGGAGCTGTGTTTAATTTGTAAAACACCTGACTTTAATGGTCAGCAGTATTTTAAGATATAAAAATCTGGCTGCTTAAATAATTAACACCTTTCTCCTTAAACAGCTGCCTTTGAGCAGATGCTTGTCGGTGCCCAACAGTAAAACCCTCTTGCAGCTTCCTGTTATGAATTTAGAGCTTGTAACTGTATGAATATAAAGTAGGTTGTTAGGTTATAGCACAGCAAGCTTTCCTTGGATAAATAAAGTTTTAAAAACATTTAGACAGAATTTGGCTTCAGCATAATTAAATTATACAGTATGTTTGGGAAGTTAGACAATAGGCGCTATCGATCATATCATCTCCTCACTGGGGCAGCAAAGAAATGTGTCGGTAACATTTGATGTCTTCTGCAGTTAATTATAAGTTAGGCTATCAAATGTTGAATTTATATTCAGTCACGCCTGCTTAATTACATGTGTTTGCCCATTGAACCTGAGACATTTAATTGAAATGCACATCAAAATGAATTTGTCACAATGGCAGTAATGCTTTCACCTTTTAAAAGAGTGTGAAGGGTGTGTGATTAGATGAGAGTGACTAATTACTTTTTTCAGTTTCCCTTTACACCTTAAACAAAATTCATCCTCCAAGGCCAAAAGATGTTTTTCATATGGGTGATGCGTGTTCCTTTAATGGAAAGGCCCAGTAAATAGGCCTGGGCTAGTAGGGCTGTAGGAAAGTCTGCAGCCCCCTTTACGCTGCCAATTCAAGTCAGGCTTACTGCAACAGAAGGCCTCCTGGGGGCTCTTTGTTGATCCTCCTTTATACCTTTGAGAGGTAATATCATGGGCAGGATGGTTTCTTCTCACCCTGGCATCTGTGCAAAACACATGTGCAGCGTTGGGTCAAGCTGCAAAGGACTGCTATGATGTGCGAGTAGTTGGAGGAAGGCAGCAAAAGTAGGTGGGAAGTTTTTTAGTGACATTAAGTGACATAACCAACCAGTCAGTTATTGTTATGCTTAATCAGAACCCAGTCTTACTCCAACTCTGACTTAATCCAGTACCTTCTTTCTGCTCCAGGGCACATTCTAGCCATCCTAGAGTCTCTGTTTTTCTTTCACCCATGTGTTGCTGCAGGAATCTGAATCCGTGAACATAATCCTTTATGCTCATGTTCTCAACATGCATCAACTGTGTTTGAGTCCAAATCACGTTTTTATGTCCAAAACTAGCTAAAACTTATCCACCAGTAACGTTTTAAAAGCAACATAAATAAAATAGTCAGTAATCTACAACAGCAGCACAAACTAGATCCTCTAAAATGAGTACGTTTTACAACACAAACACTGAACACTCGTGTATGGTTGCATTAGGAGTTGCACTGGTTTGTGCTTCTTGTACTTCTAGGATCGGGAAGTTGAGTCATGGCAGCTGGACTTCACTCTTGTAAGTTTGAAATGTCTTTCTACTCATTCAAGTTGCTTCTTCAGTCGGAGGAAAGTTGGTTGTACCGAGGTTTTGAGTCCTGCTAAAATGTCCCCATGGAAACAGAGCACCTGAAACCATAAAAAGGCTGTTAACCTAGACTCTCTGCAGTTTGCTCCAGTTTGGAGCTTTGCCTGTCATTACTGCCATTTCCTCTGGCTCTCTACACCTCTTGATTGCTGATGTGATAGTGAGATACAGTAGATAGAGGGAGAGACCAGAGAAAGATTTTCTTTAGCCTCTGCTTTTGGTTTACCGAGTGCTGTTTTATTTTGTTCGTGCAGAAGTGTTTGGAATGCTATTATTATTTCTAATGTTTTACCAGTAGTTTTGAACTTATTTATGTCTGTATATTGAAACAAGGTTTGTCATACAAAAACTCTTAGGCCTCTAGGTCAACACAAAGTTGTTCTTTCTTTCTATCCTAATGACAGAAGTCTTTATATAGTTTATATATATATTCTGCTTTTCCATAGAGCTCTACTGTTACTACCATTACCACACTCACTGTTTGTTATTGAGTCGGTCTCACATACCTCTACTGTAGTAAATACTCACTCAGAGCGCCCAATTTATATTCATATGCTACTGAAAATGGTCCCTGCTAAAATTATATTTACTGTTGATTATATTTATTTCTGAATGAGTTATGTTAGTTTATTTAGCCTTTAAAAAACGTCAATTGTATTTTTGTGATGCATTTTTAAAATGTTCTGTCTTCATTTAAACCAATGGGCTCAGGGCCGATTGTGAAACAGACAGACTAAAGCGACTAGAGAGTGTCCTTACAGAAGCGTAGCAGCATGTAAAGTTGTGCAAGTCTCCCATTCGTGTCTATGCCACGTGTTCATAACCAAGTGATAGAGAAAACTATCATTCCAAACTCAGACAAAACAATCGTGTTACCACTGGGTATTTCTGTTTTTACCTGTTTCAACATAATATGGTTAAAAAAATGACGTGTAACATTGGTTACATACTCTAGTAGCACTGGAAGCTAGATTGTGTGTTTCAGCTGTGTTTACTTGATTTATTGTTCTATTTTGTGAAGACTTTCTGTGCTTTGGTGCTTTCTGTTAAGTCTTTTATGTGCATAGAAAAAAATGTTTTTAAGAAAAACATGTAATAAATTAACTTTAAATAACTCAGTAATTTAAGTGCTAAATTTGGATGTAGAAATGTCTTATTAGGAAGCAGCCTCTACTCTCTTTGATATTAAAGAGAAGAGACTGAGTTTAATAGAATGTGCAGAAGTTATTGACATGAAATGCTGCTGTTCGCCAAGCAGTTGTGTGCTCCATCGTATGTATTCCATACTCTGCCTACCCTGCAGTGTAGCTGCAAGTTCACACTGTGCACAATGGTCTTATCAAGCCCACGACAACAGACACACTGCATGATGGTGGCTGCAGGGCAGCTGTAATTGGAATGGACAAGGTCAAGTGTGGCACTCCCAGTTTTGAGGGGAGCACAGTGTGCTTTTCTTCTACCCTAACTATGATGCCTACACAATCTGACATCTGTTGATATAACACTGCGGCCATGCTGCTAGGCAAGTATTGAGTAGTAGCGGGTCAGTGGCATATAAATCTTCACTCACCGAAAAATGAACCGGACACATTTATGTAGCCGCGTACTGAGAAGTGTGAAGTGTCTTAGGAGAGGAAACATGTTTACTAGTACTGTGAAATCAGGAGGGCATATTTCACTAGAGATCACAACTGTGTAAACATGTTTACTCAACAGAACAGTTTCTGCTGGACTGATAAAGGTTCGTCCTCAAACGTTAATGGAAGATATGGGGGATCTAAGGCATGCTGGCGAGATGGCACCCTCCAGAAGAATGGCACTTCAACATGTGAAATCTACATAAATGAGTTTGTGTTTACAGTTGAATGGATTACCAGGGTTAACACAAGAGTTCACACAAAGTACACATGGATGTAATTTTTCACTGTCTTGGTAATTAGTATTCAAAGAAAAGGTAGTGTGATGCATAGGCTTAATGAATTTGCATTATTCATTCAGGCTCCTCAGACTTGCTGTGGGAAGCCCCTGTGTATGTTTGGAGCCCATGGGAAAGTCCTCCTGACGAGTTGAAGTTGAATAGAAACTTTTTTGCTTGCAACCTCTAAAAAGAAAGTGCTGTCTCTTCAAAAATAACCCAACATGGACGCACTTGTCTAAAATGGTGAACTTAAATGACAGCCAGTAGATCAGAGAGACCATCATGTTGCTGAAAGGTTTTCTTCAAGCAGAATACCCAATAATATGAATGTCATTATCCTTGTTTAAGCAATAACCCGTGGTGAATGTATGTATCACACAGTAAGACACTTAATTATTATATACAGATCAGCTACAACATTAAAACCACCTAATAACAATATTGTCTAGGTCTTACTCTGCAGCCAAAATGCCTGACTCCTGTAGGCAAAGACTCAACAGGAATTCAGAAGGTGTCCTTGTTGCTCCATGGTCCAATTCTAATTCTGACATGCCCATTGTAGAAGCTTTCAGTGATGGACAGGGCTCACCCATGGGCACATGCAGCTACACCGGCCCATACACAACAAACTGTGGTGCACTGTGTTCTGACAGCTGCCAGTCATAGCTAGCAATTTGTGCTGGAGTAGCACTTGTGTGGAATTGGAGCAGACAGGCTCACTCCAGGTCACTCTCCATGTGCACCAGTGAGACTTGGGTACCCCGGTTGTCCTTCCTTAGTCCACTTTTGGTCGGCTCTGCATACAAGGAATGCTTCACAAGACCTGCCATTTTAGAGATGTTCTTGGCACCTTGTCAGCATCGGTCAGATCCTTACCCTTTGCGCATTTTTTCTGCTTTCAACACATCAATTTCAACAACTGACTGTCCACTTGCTGCCTAATATATCCTCTGACAGGTGCCACTGTAACAGAATAATCCATTTATTCCCTTCACCTGTCAGTGGCTTCAGTTTTGTAGCTGATCGCTGTAAATTTTGATGAAAAATAAAAAAATAAAATAACCATATTGCCTTTTTGCCTTTGGACAGAGAACACAGACAAGAGTTTCTCCTTCCACTGGGCACAACAGCATCCATTTATTCTGTACAGCTCTTTATTTTGGCAGCTGTTAGAAAAGCCAATGTTTTGTTGGCAAAGAAACAGACAAACTTTTCAGCCCGTCAGAGGGTTTGGTCAGTGAACACCTGGGAATAAACTATTTTGAAAACCATGTTAAAATATTTTAAAGATTTAGCAGTGAAACAAGGTGACACGTCCAATGTACTGTGTGAAGAACTGTCTTTTTAGTTAGCAAAGGATTCTTTGATCCAAGGTAAAGCCAACATGTTTAAAACAAACTAAAAAAGTATAGCTTGACTGTCCCTCTGTGACACTCTGGATCCGATCAAAGACGTACTGTACGTCTTTATAAACGACAAACGTTTGTAATATTGTTACAGGTTAAAATGGGAATCAGTCAAAATCAGCTATACACTCACATATACACTCATGTTATTGCTGTTTTATTATGTTTTTAAAAAGTGGACAACACTGGTGGTCTATAGTGGCACAAAGGTTGTATATCTTGTATGCACAGTTAGCACATAAGCCTGTTACTACTAGAATATACTTGTTTTTGGAAATAATGAAAACATTACATATTTCAGCATGCAGTCATTTCTGTTCTTTTTCACTGACTATTGCTGTGGCAAACACACATGTACTGTAAGCGGTTCGGACTTTTTATCAATTTAGCCAGTGACCTGAATGACTTTGGCATTGCTGAGTTTCACTAATTGGCCCGTTCTGTTGTCTGGACTGTCAACAGACTGTAAAAGGCTACAAATCATACCTTCGTCAATACTGGGACCAGCACTAGCCAGCTGGCTCTGCAAACAGCAGTTTATTTGTGGTGCAGTGAATTTGTGATACACACTATCTCAGGTCAGTAACAATACTGTTCCAAGCTGAATCACACAAATCCTTTGCTGTGTCTTGTGATGCATTAAATCTGTACGTTTCTGGAGGGTAAGATTTGGGCTCCTTTTTTGTCCGATTCTCCTAGATTGTGACTCACTGGATCAAGAATCCGCCGGATACCATGCCAGAACACAATCTTCTCGTTGTCATATTGTAAACAGATGGAAAAAAGGAATGAAACATGACAAGGCATCAATAAGCACAAAACAGCCTATTTCGTTTTTACATTCTCGTGTCTCTGCATGGTCTCTGCATTGCAGGACTCCATTGTGCGGTGGAGGGGTAGAAATAAACAAGCAGGACGATGGTTCCTTATAATGACTTTTCTCTCAGGAGATTATGAACAGAGACACTCCACTGTGGTGCTATGTTAAGAAAAGCTTTTCTACTGGGGAATTGGATATGCCTGTGTTATTTTTTTAAACCAAGAGGTATTAAAAGTAATTATACCAGCAAGATAAACATAATTAACACAGCATGAAACTTCATGCTTTTTCTCCATGAATTTCCCTTCACTAATTATCTGGGTATGGTTCAACAGTTTGTTGGCCTGTTTTCAATAAAGATCTATGGCTTTGCAGTTAATGTCTATATATTTATCTTAACAAGTCTTTATTTACACTTCTGTCACATATCACCAAACTCAAAATAGCCACAAGACGTCCATTTCATTAAATTATTTATTCATTGTTTTTAAGTGTTTACTTTTAGTGACGCACTCTTTACCCGTGAATATTTACCTGTATTTTCCTCTCACTCATGTCACCCTGGATGCTTTGGAAATTTCAAATTGCTGTGTGCTTGACATTGTTCTGTTCTGTTGGTGCCTCTTAGGCTTTAGATAGTTACAGAAAGTGCATGGCTGGTTTCCAAACTTCCTTCTCTAACTGCCGCTGGTGGTGACAGCCAACAATGTTCCTGCATGTCAGTGACTCTCTCACAGTATCAACGCAAGTCAGATCTATTTATAAAGTGCTTTTAACAACCAGGTTTGTCACAAAGTGCATCACAGAGGGTGGAAAAAAAATGACAGAATAAAAAATTGCGACAAAAGTGCATCACAAAGAGGATAGTAGGACACAGAGAGAGAGAGATGGTGGTAGATTGAGAGTGGCACACGGTAACATCAGCCAACAACAGCACGTTTGTGTAGACCAGTGGCAGAGTAGGGTAGAAAATAAAGGAAGTTGTAAGGTGCATGCAGAGGTTTTGAACGTATCTTAAGTCCCAATAGCAAATTCTTATATTGTGTTGATGCCAATTGCATGATGGTTATTGATAATGAATTAGTTATTGTAGCAGCAGTGGATCAGTTGGCGGAACAGTTGTCCACTCTGGTGTCTCTTAAGTTCCCCCATGCTATGCACAGCAAGATTAGATCATGGTAATGGGTAATAGCATGGCAAATGGTATTCATACGTCTGACAGGAAGCTCATTTCATGAATGGCATTATCACTTGAAGCTACAATACCCTAACATGAGACTGAAATTCACTCCATTGTGCTCCTCCTGCCCCAAACCCCACCCCCACCCTCCTGCTCCATGATTTTGAAATGTTGTGCTTGGTTAGAAGGGCGAGCCTGGAGTCTCACTTCATTTGAGGCTTCGACGACACCTCTTCTCAAAAAGAGTTTTGCTACATGTTTTTCCTTAAAAATAAATAAATAAATAAATCTAGGGATGCAGTTTCGTAAAGGTGCTTGACTGCTAAATCTGTTGAGGTCTCTACAGAGAACATGACGGACAAACATCTTTTATTTTTATGCTCTTTAATTCTGGCACCTTGGCCACTATACAGTGGTTTATCCATGTGGCATGTTATGTAAGAGTTCAGAACCAGCAGGTTTAATAAGATAGATTTTCAGTGCATATTTTTGCACTACAAATGTGTTTTCACAACAAGTTATTGTCACCCTGACACATACTGTATTTGCACTGTATGTCATTACAAGTGCCACAAAAGTGATAAAGTCACCGGTTGCTTTTACATCTGCTGTGACGGCAGCAAAACGGAGCACCACAACATGCAAACCAGCAACGTGAGGTGGAGCCAAGGCGATGCCTCTGAACTATATCCAAGTTCAGGAGCAGATTTCACACTCATTGAACTTCCACAAGTTTAAACATTTATGTATAGACTTGTGTATTTTCCTTTTTCAATTGTTTGCATTTTCTACTTGTCAGAAGGTTGTCGTCCTAAGCAAAGCTTAATCCTCTTTCCTACAAAGAAAATGAACGAGGAGAGGGACTTTAGGGACTGAGCAATGGTGAAACAAGAGCACTAGGGGGTTGTGCAGTATGTGCTGACATCACCCATTTACAGCCACAGCATTTCTTGTGGCTCACAGGCAGCCTGGGAAATTTAGGACAGGGAGACAGAAAAAGAAAAGGTGTTCATAGAAGCGTCGCAGTGCTTCAATGCTGCTGCCTCAGCCCCGTGTGTCATTCTGAGTGTCAGCTTGATGAATGAGCCTCTGGGTCCCATGAGCCCCTCTCACAGGGACAACACAGATCAATACACAATGGAAGTTCTCTCCAGAGCAACCTGTTCATGGCCACTGTAGGTTTGTCAGGGGCGTCAGGTGATTGAAGCATTCAAACTGTAGTTGTATGCTTTATTATTTTGCCGCAGACGTAGTGTGAGCACCATGAAACAGTCCAAAGTTGAAACAGCTAGTGGGACTCTGTATCTCAGGAGACGGCAGACGTATGCTATGGATTGTATGATACCCAGAATACAGCTTTTAAACTGAAGTGCCCTACGGCGCAAACTTAGTGTGTTCTTAAGAAATGATGGTGAGCTATTAAAAGGCATACCGTGTGATTTAGCTCCTTCGTTCTCACTGTCTCACTATCTTTTTAATGATTTCTTTCTTTTTTTTTTTTTTTTTTGCTGTTTTTATTGATACTCCTGCACTTAAAGTTGCACAATGAAAAGTCTCGTCAGGGTTTTAATTGCTTTGGCAAGCTCTCAAGTTTGTCTCCTGCTCAGATTTGGGACCAGTCGGGGTCGATAGCTCACGGTCGATATTGCTTTGTGTCAAGGAGAGAATGGTGGGTGACAATGTTGGTATTTATGAGCCCATATTGGAAAAGGATTCTAAACGGCAGAATGACTGTTGATATTGAACATCCGTGAATTCTGAATGGGGCAATTTTATTTCTACTATTTCAGGGATTGAAAGTGATGCCAGTCGACTTCCTCCTCGCTTTAAAAGCTTGTTATGCTGCAGGCTATGGTCAGTGGAATCTCCATGCATCACATTTATTTTCAGGTTTTCCTGAAAACCCACAGGGGTGAAACTGATCACATTTCCTGCATACACTTCACTGAGTACTCTTACCTGCTCTATGCCCATACAAATCCTTGCTTCAACTTTTTCCCCATAAAATTTGCAGAGTGACAAGACAGACTTAAGTTTCTGAGCTGTGGGCGTTCGGGTATTTGAAGTCATCATGAAACTCAAGCAGGCTGAAAATGTATCTGTTCAACACATCCCTATATTTGTACTTGCCTTGAAAAAATAAATCCATAGCTCCTATTCTGATTACTTTTCCCGGCTTTTCTCTTGGTAAATAATTTTTCTTTGCTTGCATTTGGTCTGTCAAGGCTGCTTATAGATGTTTGATGGAAACAATGGTTATGCAGGATTGAATTTTATTTCAAAGTTTCTCTACATTGAGAAAACAAAGAAAACCTGTCAAAATGATAAAAATAATTTTTTTAATTAACCGTGTTTATCAGGTAAGCAACAGCAATAGTTTAGAATCTTATTTTAGCATCATGAATTTAAAACGTAGTTTGCACTCTGTGTGATGATACAGTACCACAGTGAATAAATTTACTGACACCCTAAAGCGACATGTTGACATGTACTGTACAGCATCAGCAGCAGAGTTTAAACATACAAGTAAAATACAAGTTTGTTTTTTGTTTTTCGATTGTGATTGTGAATGATTGATGAGTTACCGTTGTCAGTTAGTTGCAACACTGCAGAAATGGATGAGAAAATTTAGTGATTATACCAAATGAACGTAGGTCACATGGTCTGAATTGTGTTTATTGTAATAAATAATTGTCAGTTATAATTTTAGCCTCTATGACAGAAACACACTTTGCTGAAATTTTTCAACCTTGTCAATATTTCAGCACCCGCTTTATAATTATCCCAGCGACACACAGTGTCACCACAGTGCAGCCCAGCCTTATTACAACCACATTACATCATATTTTGCTAGGTAGGAGTTGAATACATGTCACTTTAAGAGCCGTGAACACACTTTTTGCTCAGCACTATCTGACCACAAAGTTTTCTTCTGCCCACTTACATCAAAGTTAGATATCCCTGAATTATATAATCTTTTTGCTTCCCCAAGAGACTCCTTTGACTAAGCCCATGGCAAGACCTCATAGTAAAAATATTAACTTTTAGCTTTATCCGGGTCAGTGGCAGACATCTCTTTTTGTGCTGGGGGAGGGGAATAAATAAATAAACATGAAGCACATTTAAAAGCTTATTTCTGTAAAGTCTTTTGGGAGCTTTTTATCGGGCCTCCTTACTAACTCTTCTAAATTGAGTGCATTAAATCCGTTATTTTCTTTGGAGCTAAAAGTGCAAAGGTTCTAATATCCTGAGTAAAAAACAAACATTATATGCAGGTGCAAAGCCTTTTGTCTTTTTCTTTTTTCTTCCAGAAAGTTTTCCTCTATTATTACAAAAATGCTTTGCCAGCCTCCAAGATAAGCTCTTATGAACCACTGTTCTTCATATATTTCCTGCAATAAATGGAGAACATTTGTCATAGTGAACAGTCCAATATAGGAAAGTCTTGATTTCCTTTTCTTGAAGCAAAACAAAATTCTCATGCAGCAGCTCACTGGAAGCTGGATAACATCTCCCAGAAACCTCCTGAGCATGCTTTCATGTATGTGACCAGATATGGCTGCATTGTTCAGAAGATCATTTTACCTTCAAAGTTGTTTTAGAAATGGAGGTGACAGAATTTGCCACAAATTTCAAAATCATTCATCCATCACAAGACATAATTAGATTGACTGAGAATCTCCAATATTCATTGATGGTAAACTGTTTAGTCAGGTTAAATCATATAAAAACTTTACTCATAACATCAGATCTTGTCTCATACTTTCCATGTTCATCTCCATCCTTCAGCATCAGATGAATCCAGGTGACTGTTCATCTATGGTCTCAGTATCCATGTTTCCATCTAGCACTTAAAGCATGTCCAGTCAAGTGTTATTAAACTTCTGAAAAAGACATAGTTAAATAACATAGTTTAAAAAGTAACCATCAAACCACCATCAAATACTGAAAACCTGGCATTCATGCTGATTTCTTGTATTAATGTGGTCCTCGCTGGTCCATACATTCGATGTTTTTGGCTGCCAGCACTCGACATTATATCACTAAGAATTTTTCCGATGCATTTTAGCATTTAGTGATACACCAACTTTCCCACATTAGCTAAGCAAAAGCATGCTCGATATATTTTTGATCATTTTGAGAACAGGGGACGAATCCTAGATGTTCATGTCCCAGTACTGCATTTTATTTCACTTTCTTGTCTTAATGAGGTCTGATACTTTTCTAGTTTTTGCTGTAATTATTTGTAATACTAGTTTGAAAAACAATACTATATTTTATTTTTGGGAGAGCTGTTGCCGTCTGTGTCTGTTGGCAAAACGGGGCTCAACTTCTGATTAAAATATGCACATGCAAAACAATTTTTATCCACTCTTGAAAATGGCAAAACTGCTCTGCATGCAGATGGGACCTCATAATTCCAAGCTAATGAATTGGTTCCACAAGGCATCTGCATACATAAACTAAAGCTGCATTCACAATAGAAGAGATAATCAAAGTTTTATCTCTTTGTGGTGCACAGAAGCTATTGGCTGTTTAAACATGTAATCTGATTCGATGAGGCCTCTACTTGAGCACTTGGGGCCAGTTTTAGGTTGCACATCAAGCAGGTTGGTTTCCACATGGTTTGTTTTTCCGTATCCGTCCATGAGAAGACAAAATCTGCATCACACAGTACTAAAATCAGAGCTGGGCTCCTGTGTGGATCCGGCCCAAATTGGTTGTTTCAGCAGCTGGTTCCAGGAGCCATCAACCAGCAAATAACAGGTGTTCTCTTTTACCATTTGTCCAATTGCTTTCAACCTGAGCTGGATATAGAAAAGGTTTTTGTGAGAGGATTGTTATCATCTCCACCTGAGCTCCAATGCAGACACTAGGGCGTGGTATCAAACAGCAGTTCCCTTCGCTTCCAAATGTGTCAAAAGAATGTTGGTGTTGAAAACTGGCATTGAATGATTTGCCAGATCTAGTCTTCTTTTTTGTCTGCTGTTTCCTGGGTTACATGAGGGACTTAGTAAGATTAATTTGATACTGAATTTACTCTTTATAACTGGGTCAGATTTTAATTGCACTGGCTGTAAGTCAAATCCGCTGTGGAGGTTCAGAGAGGATCAGCAGAGGTATGAAGACGGGATTGAATTAGAAATCTGATGACTTTAATAAGAAATAACAAATAATCCATGTTTCTTTTCCAAGTGTAAACACCCGTCATTTGTGACTTGACTTATTCATTAATTTGATTTGGAATGATTTCTTCCCCCAGCTTTGGGCAGGGATAAATAATTCTTGTCAACTCTTCGTGACAGCTCATTATTATGATGAGGGGTGTATTGAAATCAAACCAACTGCAGCAGATCCAACAACAATGAATCCAACAAGATGGACAGGTTTGTTTGACAGTGCAGCTGCAGCTCATAGGCGACAGATGATACCTTGGTTTATATTCAGATGTAATAAATATTCTGGGGTCAACCAAAAACAGCAATTTGCAAAACGTTCAGCGCAGAAATTACAAGTGAAGGTAATTGTTGCATGACAATAACATGCAGAGACATACTTCATCTTTTAGCTTAGAGATGTTATTGGAGTATAATGAATAAACATTCAAAAAATGCATTACTCCTTTCTGTCATGACTCTACTCTTTATTAAATGTAGGTAGATTTGGTGAAAGCACATAATGGCCTGTTTGGGATTCTAAACAGAACATTTAGGATTTGATTTGTTTTGAGACCTTTCGTTGGTGACTCAGAACTTCATAACCAAAACAAAACACAGACTGCTCTCACCTCATTGTTGTTGGTATATATCCAAACTAATCAGACGTTCTTCACAAAGCTGCATAAAACATAGCTCTTTGATTTGCTGCACACCTCTATTTGTTTCTTCAAGTTGTGGTTTTTATTTATTTATTACTTTAAGTAACATCGTGCCGCCTGTGCAGAATGCTCTGGTATAAATAATGACCACCACCATTCAGCACACCGAGCTTATGTGTGAATATGAAATTCAAGCATAAATGTAAAAAACAAAAGCATTTGTGATTGGTGCTGTGTAGTCAAAGGCCAGAGTGGTAATCATTTGATTAAAAGTGAACAAAACAACACTTTGCATCAAGTGGATCGATGACTCAGTCCGAGTTCTGACAAACAACAAACTTCACTGGTGTCACACTTGAAAACCTGCTTGAGCTGTAGGAGGTTGGCTGCATCTGTGACAGTGAAAACATTAATGTGCAGCTGCTGCATTTATTCTTGGCACTGATTATTTTGTCTTATTCTCAGATGATTTTAAATTTAGTGTTACATATGCTAGAAAAAGTAAACAATTTGCAATTTCCTGGTTCTCTGAATAAATTGGACCAAAATCATAAATATCAACAAACGCAATATTTCTAAGTTAAGTGAACTTATTTTTCCTTTGACAGTAATAACTTCAAACAGTCACTTCTCTAGCTGCAGAAATATTTCCAGATATAATAAAAATATTACTGGACAAGATGAACATTGAATCTTATTAAGACTAAATAACAAACACAAGCGAAAAAATGAAAGATGCTGCTGAGGTGCTACAGACAATATATATGGAACATCTCTGCAGATAAGAGTCCTTTTTTATATTCTGATATTGGAAAAATAGCCTTACATATATCTAAAAACGATCAACTGCAGCAGAGTGCAGCTGTAATATAGTTGGTTCCCAGCAGTTAATTAAAAGTTCTTCCCTATATTTCCTTTATTTATTTTACTGAGAGCACATATTTGATTTGGAAGCAAAACTCTTCATACACACTGAGTAAGGAAGGTGGCTCTGTGTGTTCTGCCCTGCCTGACTTCAGCTGCAGCAGCTTTGCGCCGCCTACGCACTTGCTTCCACGCCAAGGGAGCGCTCGCTTTCAGTTCTTATGCTATGCTGCGTGCTGAGCGAGTGTGCACCAGTTTCTCTCCTGCCAGTGAATTGTTAGCGAACACAACTCAGTCCAAGGTGCCTGTCACCTCACCTGACACACTCATCATTATTGGATCCATAAGAGAGTTTTTGTCACCACAGCCACGGAAAATGCTGCGACAGTGAACATCATTAGCACTTCTTTCAGCTTTATTGTCAAGTGTTCTCACAGCTGCTTAGGCTTAGGGTGACATCACACCTGCAGTTTGAATTCTTTCAAACTACACTCGTCTTTACTATTAGCAGAAAACAAAGTTTGTTACAGCTAAAGTCACACTGTTCATCGTGGGTCAGCAAATAAAAGCCACAAATTTCATAATTACTAAATAATATTTTCAAAAAGCTTGGTTTAAAGCTTGGACCACAGAGCCTGATCCGGTCATCTAAGTAGGTTTGTCATGATCTTTGTACCATTAGGAAAAATAAGAGTAACACACCTGAATGTGTGTGGATGCTGGTACTAAATGACAAAATGGCCACTGTCAGTGTTATAGAATTACAGAATTAAATTATTAGATTATTTGTGATGAATTAACTCGCTAGTACTTTTAACTGGGCATTTATGCATTTTACAAAAGAAATTTAAAATATTTTATACACTTAATGAGCTTTATTGATATTATCTATTTAAAAAAATGCATATTATTGCAAAGTCACGTCTCATACACAGCTTTAGCTGCCCCCCGTACACACTATGAAGAATAAAGACAAGAGAATCAAAGTTTCCTTTTTAGCACACAATCTCCATCACAGTCCACATATGAAAGCACTAAAGGTCGTTTTCTTTTTTAAACAATCATTTGTATGGATCCATTTAAACGTGCAAATCTTTTGCTCCAGTTGTTTTGCAAACTGACTGAAACATTGACTAAAATTAAACTGTTCCATTGATTTAATCAAGACTAAAACTAAGAAACTAGAACTAAAATGACGATGATTCCTGTCAAAATTAACACTGCAAGTGCATATTGTTTACAGCATGCTATAAATGTGAGTGTTTTATTCTGTGCAAGTGGTCTAAATGCCATTTCAAGGTCTTTTCTACGCCGGCAGCAAACAATTTGCGGGTGACACACCGGTGCAGATGGAGGCTCTCAGCACGTTCATGTGAGTGAACAAGGAAGAAGCTTCTCTGTGTGTTCTAGACCTGGCAGTCCACAGTAGGCACTTCAAATTGCTTCTGACACAAAGAGAGCCTAGCTAGTCATTTGTGTCTGACTTGATCTGTCTCTGTGGGACTCGTGTATTATTCGTGTATGTGGGTTTCAGGGTCTGTGTTTCAGTCAGTGTGTACATACAGAACAGTAGGACATACTACTTGCTCAGCCATGGCTTGTGTCAGGTCAGCTCACCCCTGTCACAGTGTCCCTCTTCCTCATTAAAAAGATGCCTCTGGCTCCGAACTCATGACCAGAGAGCTAAACTGAGAAAGCCCTTATCGAAATGACAAGGACCACATTAATGCTGTGATGCCCTGCGCTCACTAGGTCATAATACCAGGAGAATACAGACGTTGGGGCGTCAGTGGCTCAGTTGGTGGAGCAGCCGTCAATGTAGCCCGGGGTCAGTGGTCAACTCCCACTTCCTTCCTCGACCACATGTTGAGGTGTCCTTGGACAAGTCATGAAAACCCTGTTATAGTGCCATCATCTATGTGCAGCTGTCCCACAATTTCCTCATGGGAATCAATAAAGTATGTCATTATTAGAATTATCATTATTAAATAACCAGTTTTGGCAAAACAATAGAATAGAAAACATCCACAGTTTAATTTCAGAGTCACTCTTGCACATCAACATCAAACTCTGTCCATGTGGCCAAGAGACTCAAAATGATCATTTGCTCATGCAGAATTATATTTGTGTTAAAGAGTGACAGAGCATAAAGTAGCTGAAGAGAGAGAGATGGAACGAGAACTGAGTGAATCTGTCAATACATATTAGCATTTCAACCTAATCTCATAACGCTCTCCTAACTTAGATAAGGGGACGCCGAAAACCATTGGTGCATCTTCTAATCTGCTGCCTTACATAATGAAACATCAACTCACCTCCTTGCTCATCACGGGTCAACTCCCAAGGAGTATGTGACCACAGAGCTTTGCCAAGCGCTAACATCAGAGCCCTGTCTATTTTAGTCTTTTGGAGCGATGACGTTAATTAGCATGCATCCACAATCAGTAATTAATGCGGAGTAGATTCTTGGCCAGGAAGGGCATCTAGAGCGGAGAACAAAAATGATAACATAACTCTGTAATGACGCCGTGGTCATGAAAGCCATCTCTCTGAACAAAGAGCTCCATTTGTCAGTTTCAAGGTTAGTTTTTCACTCTCATTGAAAAGTTTTTTTCTCCCCTGATTCTAATTGTCTGCTGACCTGTGGCCTCCAGGTTAAAACATACATTTGGAGAGCTCTTTGTAAAAGTTATAATTGGGGGTCGGTGATGCATTCACAGCCCAGGCGTGCAATCAGTGTGTCCTCATCCCTGACCTGGGCACATGCACTAGCAGAGACAGACAGACACTTTATAAAACAGACAAAGCTAAACAGGGGTAGTTCAAGCTCACATAGCTCATATAAGCAGAGAGCTACATACATTCACTTTTAACATTTATTTCAGATGGAAGAATCGGAGCCATTCACACGAAGCACAAATGTCTCAAACGTTAAAGACGTTGTTTTCTTGTTTGATTGCACAGTAATGCAGATGTTTGTTGAGGCACATAAAAAAATCTGACAACTGACAACAATAAAATCCTTCAGACACAGGAAGGAAGGAGGAATCACACCCTGTTGTCAGTTTAGATGTGTCGTTATGTCTATGCAAACTTTAATTAATTATGGTGTTGCAACATGGTTGTTAGTAATCGTAGCGTTGTTGAATAACTTTGATATTTCGAGTTTCTTTTTAGGAGAATTGATGTCAGGTTTTTTCTTTTATTTTGTCTTGATAGACCGATACTGTCCTGTCCCATCCTGTCAGCTTCAGATTCAGCACCATGGACAGAGCATGGGGGAGTAAAAGGAATACTGATAATAGATATTATTAAATTGTTGGTTCATATTAATAACAAACATTGGATACTGTCACTTTGATTAAGAATAAATCACGTTGATTTCAATTATGTTTTAATCCTAAACATGGCACACACACACACCCATACAGACATACAGTACATAATAAACTGAGCCTGTAAACTGTATCAGCAGTGCAGAGTTACAGTGCACTAATAACTAACACATTAGATGAAAATTGTGTTGGTCGGGGTCTATTGGATCATGATATTTACTACGTTGCCTCCTGAGGGAGGTAGGGCCTCAAACTGTGCCTCTGACATTTTAAAATGGTACTTGAAATGCTACAAATTTCCACCTCAACGTAAAGGACATTCTCATTACCACCACTATACTACAGAATTGCCCTTTTATTTCTTATTTATATATTTATTGACATTATGTTCATGTTTTCAATAGTTCTCTGGAAAAGCAGTGATTTCAACATTAATCACTCACACACATCTATTTTGCCAGTGCTTTTTTGAGTTGACACAGAAACTGTGATCAACTGTTAAGCAGTTAACATATTATTAGAAATAATAAATCTATGTCTATCAATGCAAGAGTTGTTATTTCTGAGCTAAGTTGTGTCACTCCATCTTATTGTTATTTTCTGTTGCTATTTTAAATCTAGATAGCAAAGTTTCTAAAGATATTTTTTCCTCCCTTTAAACGCAACATCAGAACTATTTACTGAACAAATTGGAGGTATGGAGATGGATTTTAGAAGTCAGCAGCTAGGCTTGGCTAAGAAGAGAAATAAGTGATCCCTGGGTAGACCTAGGACGCATGGTGTTTCACAAAAAGTAAAGTACAGTTTGTTTACAGCAAACTGAAATAGTGTCAGTCGCGTGGTTAAAACAATGGTTATTTACTGTCTATAACCCCAGTTTACTGAAGGAAAGATGATTAATATAACACCACGTGATGACCTGCTGTGTCTTGGGCTCAATCAGACATAACTGAGTTTGTACTAGTGAGCTGAGAGGGCTGGTAGTCTGTTTAATGTCCTGGATAACTGATTCAGACATTTACATTGTCACATACAACTCACACATGATGTCTAGAGAAATTCAGGGTGCATGTCTGAACACAGCTTTAGTTTATTACAAATTTGAATCAAATTGTATTTAGAAAACCCCATATCACAATTTATCCTCATGGGTCTACACACTGTAAAGCCCGGTATTGATCAGGAATGGTGTTGTCGGCTGACCTCTTGACCTCTTGACAAGATAATAAATTAATAAGAAATACTCAGAATCAGTGCCTCTTTACGAATCATGTTTTCCAATTGCAAGTGTTGAGATGAGCTTTGTCTCTGTAGCTCTGCCCAACTGGGATTAACTTTGAACAATGACATTATTTCCACCTTCAGAAAATTGTTTACATGAATGTTTGTGTAAAGGCTGTAAGCATGGGCTTACACAAGTGCTGCAAAGAGGCAAACATGAAGAGGATGCTGACAGGAAGACACCCACATTTTTAGTTTAAAGGTACTCAACTCTAAGCTAACACTAGTAAACACAGACAGGTAGGAACTTGCATGCAGAGGAACACATCGTTGGGCACCCAGCATGTAAGGGTACCCTGGGGAAATGAAGTGAAGAGGGCACACTGAGCCTGAGTATGTTCAGGGTATGTGAGAGAGTGAGCTGTGTCTGTTTTTTTGTGTTAATACTCATACTTTGTTTGCTTGTAGCAGAGAGAAAACCTAAAACCACAACAAGGCCGTGTGGTTGTATATGAACAAAATGAGACCCTATACATGTGTGCCATGTTTATCAATGTGCAATTCCTGCAGAGTCAGAGATTCAAGTGAAAGAACTATAGCTGTGTTTATTTTGGTGATCGTGTATATGCATACCTTTATGGGTATTAAGAGAAGAAATAGTACATAGCAAATGATGCAGAAGAGAGAGGGGGTGTAGCTATTTTGGCATGTGTATTTAGAAACAGCAAGAGAAATAAGGAGCTTAAATTCCCAAATTTTTGATAGAGCTTCTGACTGTGCTCCAATTTGACTTTGTAGCACTTTGTCTCCAGAGAACAGTGAGGCAAGAACAGCTCAACAAAATAAATATCTCATTATAGTAAAAAGGCTAATTTCTATGCCAGAAAACCACAATGCATCCCAGTAAAATGTGCCAAATGCTTGAACAATTTTACAGCATGGGGAAGTGGAAGCTAGGAAATAAAACATTCTGTTTTCAGACTGTTGGTGAACCTAATATACTTTACTTTACCGAGCATGTACTTAGTATTTAACCCTTCGTTACAAACCAAGGGTTAGGAGGATGGTGTCAGAATGAGTCTTCTTAGTGGAAACTCAATGGATGTGTGGTTGAACAGCAGCTATGAGGCTGGAAAGCTGCAGAAAGACATTTAAAAGACCAGGTTTGCATAGATAATTTTACCCAGCAGCAGGACAGACATTTGTCTGGCAAGAAATCAGAGAAGAAAAGCTTCAATGGCAGCCTGATATGCTGAAGGCATGTTTGAGGTTTTCATGGTCAAGAGGTGGCTCGATTGAACATTCAGTTTTAAAAAGGCAGCTTGGGAGTTTAGTGTCGGATCATGAGGAATCTCTCTAATATGTAATTCTCAGAAAGCTTATGCCAGAGTCCTGGAATTAAGATTTCAAATTGTTAAATGTAGAACACTGTAAGCTTTGATCAAGGTATCAGTAGAATTTACAGAATAGAAATGACCAAGTCCAGTCTCTAGTATTGTACATGATAGAAAGGTTTACCACCAAGCCATTTGTTCCCTGTTCACTTAGAGCTGTGACTGTATTTGCAGTTTTAACATCACATGAAGCACCTACAAAGACACCATCAGCATGAGACCACTAGTATCTAATCTTTTCTGTTTGAGATGTTCACTAAATAATGGAGTGTGTCTGGTTTAATACCATATGGAAGCTGGCGTTTTCATTATATGCAGATGATGCTATCATTTGGTTTGAACAGCCTGTCAGCTACTGTAACTGTCAGACTGGGACGTTGGGTGCTGGTTGAGGGCATTGTTATTGGTTTTGAAATCAAAAAGTGACTCAATTTGAAAGAAAAGTTAATCCCTATGAGAGAAGCCATTGAAGTTTGTTTGTGTACTAAGCAAAGATGCCCACTAGCCCACCTCCTGTTAGCTGTGTTGTAGGCATGCTCATGGGAAGGAGACTACTGAGCAGACCCAGGTCACTGTTGTGTGATTATACAGTATCTCCCAGGAGGCCCTGGAGCACCTTGGGTCCCATTAGGATGTGTGGGCTGCTGAGGTTGTGCTGTCATGGTCTAAGGACCCAGCTAGATGAGTGAATATGTTGACTGTCTTTTATTCTCTTATTATTTCATACTGAAAATGCACATTATCAAAGATGAATACATATTCCTGAACAGTATTCAATGAAAGTAAATGTCAGCTCAGTATTTTCTTCAGTCCCAGGAGTGTTTTCTGTATTTTATGTTAGAGCTGGCTCCCCTTATCAGTCTTCAGATAAGGTTTTGTTCCATCATCCCAGATATTACAAGCAATCAGCAGTAAAGACTTCAACTGTCAAATTTGTTGTGTTCAAACAAGACTAAGGCTTTTAAAGGTCATAATGACAGCACCCAGACAATAGATGGAACAAATACCTGTGTTTCCCAGATTGGTCCCTGAGAAAATTGGCAACAGTTACATCTAGACTGACATCGGACTCTTTTAGCAAGTCTCTGGATTTACTGCCACAACAAAAACATCTAATTTAAGAAACATCTTCTTCCCAGTATCTCCCCACTCAGCAGAGCGTTTTACTCACGAGCTGATGACATTTTGAGTGTTACGTTTTGTTATGGGGTGGACATTGTGGACAGTTATTAAACCCTTTTTGGTCCCAGTCGAACTCAACACTCACTGCTTTGTGCCTGAGCAGCACGTTGATACAACCAAAGACTGGAATACCATAATGAGAGCTGGGGATAATGAGATGTCTTGTTGACAACCAGTTGTTCTGTGGTCAGGATCATTGTCATCTGGTATGATACCCTCCTCTTGGCATGGTTACAGGGTGCAGCTGGGAGGGTGGGCATGGTTCAGAATACTGTCAGCTTTGCCCTCTATTGGTCTGTGTGGCCATGCTGTAGGACAGACAACTTATTTAAAGCCAGGTGGATCTCACTGTTGTGAAGGTCTCAGAGTGAAATCTCAGTGTACGTAGTAATCGAATGCTGAATATAGCATTCTCATATAGCATCAAACTAAATTAAGATGTTAGATACATCTTGGAAATGTTTCATTTCATGTAAGCTACCGACTACAAAAACTGAAATAACAACACTTTAACATGATTCGTTTTTAGTTCAGCTTGTTTATATCAGTGTTAGCCTGTTAGTAACTGTGTCGTCCAGTTCTTTATTAATGCCATGAGGTTTTAGAGGTGTTCCAGAGACCAGAGGAGATCATCTTGACTTCAGCCTTAGCATCACCAAGAAAATAAATAAAAATAACTTTAGTTTATGTCCAAATACCATCGAAACAGATACCATTCCCATCAGCCACGGCACTAGTTAACCAATGTCAGCATGCCAGCCTCCTCAGAAAGTACATCCGGCTTCGCACCTTTTTGTATGGTGCTGATTCTTTGTCCAAGTACATTTCCAGGTATCTGTACTCAGATGCAACCTCCACCTCCTCACCATGTGTGTAGAGAGAGGTGACAGGACTCCCAGATTTCCTGAAATCCATCACCAGTTCCTCTGTTTTTTTGATTGAAGATGGTTGAGTCCACTAAACTGTCCACCACTCCCTGGTACTCTGTGATGTCTCACATGTATCATGCATCACACAAAGACATCACATAAAATGACATCAATGAAGCTTCCTTCTTTATGACATCAAACAACACTTTTTTGTCTTTGTACTAAAAATGCAGCTACTTCATTATCCTCTGTGTGAACGTTTGTGTTTGGATTCCACTGCGACAAAAGGCACAATGTTAATTTACAATACTAAAGTAAATGGGGGAAAAAAGACTTCTCAGAATTGTTCTTTTACATATCACTAAACCGTTTCCCTTAGGTCATTAACTTCCCCTTCCTGTCATGGTGACAGGAATGGGATGTCGTTATCTATTGTCATGTATCAAACTCTGAAGGATTTTGAATTCTGCATCATTCGCTGCCCTCTGGCGTGGCTGTCCAGCCTCTTTCGCCAAGTTTGCCCAAGGATTGTGGTACTGTGGCTCAACAGAAAGAAGCAACCCACACTGGGCTTCTCTTCATCTTTTTTTCTACACACTGTGTAGAAAAAAAGCAGGAGTTCTCTGCTGGCCCCAAAGGACTGCGTGAAGGCGGATTTATTGTTGGATCTTGGCACAGACTCGGTTCCCCTCACCCTCACCTAAAGCTTTTACCTCTTTTTAGAGTCCCACTCAGATTACAGTGGCCCTGCAAAAGAAAAGCCTTTAGATGTAGCAAGTAACATAACTCCACTACTGAAAAAGACTGAACCTTTGATTGGAAATGTTATCAGAAGCTGTCACTGAAATAAAAACCCTGTACAAAGGATGACTGTGGAAGCTGTTTTTTTTCTTCCCTGGTGAAATAGATGATAACATTCAAGTTAATGTTGCATTATACTTCTTTTCATGTGTCGTTAACCACACTAGCTCTGGCTGGCAGTATCTGTCACTTGACCTTTGGTCCAAACTGGAATATTTGAACAACTATTAAGTGGTTGTCCCAAAAGATGAAGACAATCCCCTGATATTTCTGTTTCAATTTATGACCACCTAACTAATGACACTCCAATTAGGGGGAGTTTTGCTTTGTGTTTACTGCTAATTTGCACATGTTAACATGCTGACACCCTCAAATAAGATGGTGAATATGATTAACATCTACTAAACATCAGTGTTGCGTTGATTAATTTGTCATAGATGAAGATCAGATCACACTACAAGTCAAACAAAGTCAACAAATATAATGTGACAAAAAACACACAAAAAGATATTCAGATAGATTCAGATATTTTGTCTTTATTGAAAACAACCATTAAAATAATAATAATAATGAATAATGACCTGAATGAAGAGAGACACACACACACAGGACGTCCAAAGAATGTGACAGAGCTAAAGCAGTTCTGCAGGAAGAATGGGCTAAAGTTCCTCCTGAATGAAGAACATTATATTTGTTAATACTCTTTTGACTTTGATCAGATCTCATTTCATAACAAATAATGCAGAAAACCAAGAAATTCCAAAAGGTTTACATACTTTTCTTGCCACTGAATATGCAATAAAAAATTCAATTTGGAGTAAAGGGGAAAGTTTTAAATATTCATTTCGCAGACTTTGCTGTGAGGCATCAATGCAGAAACAGTGCTGACATAACGTTCCTTTATTTAAGTGAGGGTGGCAGCGCAACAGTGTGAAAGTCCAGTCAAATATCTACAGTAAGAGTTAAATGTAATATAGGAATCGGTCAGTACGATCTAGTTTTGCTCACTCATATCCCCATTTGAGTTTAAGAAAGGACAAAAGCGGGCAATGAAAAAATAGCAGGGAGGCCCAAATGATCAAAGGGATCAGCTTTAATAGGATTAGCTGATTAAGAAAAACCCCTTTAAATGTTCAAAAGTCACTGTCTCATATTTTATCTTTCTATAGATGACTGGTCGTCTTAAATTGAACAGACAATTTGAATTAGCAAATGAACAAAAGCTAAATAAGATAGTAGAGTAAATACACAACACAATCTGTGGTCTAGAAAATGAATCATAAAGGTTCACATGGTAATAAATAAATAAAACATACATTTCATAAAAATGGAAACGCCAAAATAAACTCTTAAAGAAAAAAATCTTCAGTACATATTGAGAATTGTACTTAAGTACAAACAAAGCAAACGTGTTTGGTTCCTTTCTGCCAAGACATATTTAGAGAATGAGAAGAAAAGACGAATGCTATTCTTCCTCTATGTTCTTAAACTTTCCTGCAGTAGCTCCAACACATGTTTTCATAAATGTCTTCATTATTATAATATTGAATTTAGACTTTTTAAGCTACTGGTTGAAGCCAAAACTATTTATCTTGTATCTAAATTCAGCGTAGTAATAATTTCCCTGATCATTCGCACCACTCAGAAGCTCTACGTTTAAAATCAATTTATTATTATCTTTCACAGCCTAAATGTCTTCAAAATGTGGAATCTAGATGTCCAAAGTGTACAGTAAGTGTATTTCTCAGTAAATTTATTTTTCACTGGCAAAAAAAAAAAAAAAAGCTTTGAGACCTGAGAGATGTACTGGCTCATACACACTTTCAATTTGAAGAAGACAAAGAAAGATGCCCAAATTGCAGTTGCGTGGTTATTCAGGAGCAGCTGCAGAATGATATTGACTTTCTTCGGGATGGATTAGTCGCTGAGGAATCGGAGAACAAAATTAGTATTCTGCATCACGGCCGTAGTGGTCTCTCAGTTCTCCTCTAAATTTCATCATGTTTTGCTAAATCAATGATGGAGAGCAAAGGACCCTATCACAGCATATTTGAAGGATCGGTTATTGTCCAAAGAAGTCTTGCTGCAAACAAAATTTATGGTAACATGTCCATTACATCTTTTGTGTACTTAACATGTTTGTGCTCTCACATCGACAGTGTTTGTGTGTGTGCATTTATTTATTCCCTTTTTGTTTTGGCAATGTCTGTCGAAGAGCAGGGGCAGGGACAACAGATCAGAAGAAAGCCCAGCAGACACAGTCAGAGTCTTCTTAGTTAAAACGTGCTCAGGGAGGTGCAGTTAACTAATAAGGAATTTCAGTATACAGAAATAAATGCACGGCCCCTTGGTAGTACGGTCAAAGATTTACCAAACAATCCCCGAGCCTGTTATCTCTAATAGGATTCATCACACTGTCTGTACCCCAAGTCACTCAGCCATAAAGCGGCTGATGAAGAGACGTTTTCATGCAAGATATAGTCAGAAAATCATGCACAACATAAAGTTACAAACAACAGACACGGTGCATCAGCTTAAACTGAGCAAACAAAATTCTTTTATGGTTAATGAGCTCAGATTTGTAGTTAGTTCAGCCGCTGTTGTGAACTTGAAATGAGAGTTTGCTTACTTCAAGACGTCATTGAAACACATTTTTGGATGCTCCACTGTCTTTAGGCGTCTGGGGAACTTACTCTTTAAAATCTTTGGAAAGTATGAAGTTCTACTGCCTGTTATGCTTTGGTTTAGATCATCTCAGAAGAAGTATGGTGTCCCAACTGGCCAAAAAAGGCTGGAACTTATGCTTTTCATTCCTTCATCTATTCACTAAAGCGCTTGATTAAAGTTAGGGATAATTCAGGATCTTGGTGAACCTTGCTAGTGTTTTCCTATTACTGTTCTTTAACCTTAACAAAGTCTCCAGAAGTGAACAAATGTAACCCTCTGAGAAACTGATTTACAATAAATAAATAAATAAATAAAGTAGACAACAGTCACTAGTGCCGAGAGCTCTACATGATGTCTTCAAGATCTTGTTTGTTTTCCAATCAACAGTTCAAGTTCTCAAAGCTTTTTCCATTTTCAGTAACACAGAATAGATTAAAAATAAGCAAATCCTCACATTCAAAAACTTGAAACTAGAGATTTATTTATTTTTGCTACGATTTAATTGATAAATAAATAAAATACTTGTCTCACCTCAGCAGAAAGTCATCCGACTCTCTGTGAAGAAGAGAAACTGTCAAAAAAGGGGAAAATTTGCAAAAAACTTTCTAAGGCAATTAAATTTAAGATGAACCTTCAGACAGCCAGTGGTGCATTTTATTAGCTGTGTGTATGAATATGTACATGTATAAAAATGAACAGGAAGAACACAAAGGGATTCATAAAACAACAGTGGGATTATAATAAGTCCTGTACTTGGATTGTGTCTTTAGGCAACTTTAAAGATGAATGAGCAATGTAGTTGCTGCTGCTGCTGCTTTTTTCTGGGATATTGACTCATAAAAAAACATCATTTTATCGTCATCTTCAATATTTATGTTGTCATCCCACTTTTATCATTTCTTTTATGTTGGTGTTCATTGAGAATTAAATCAGATTTAGCTTGTTTTCTTATAGATTTTCTTAAAGGAAGTGTTCTCTTGTCGGCTGGTAGCCGGCTGCTGATGGCAATGACTGATGCCCCGTGTCTGCAGAGGAGCCTGGGGTTTAGGTGAGAGGCAGGGAGACGTGAGGAGCCACCCAATGAGACGAGGGGTGCTCAAGTTCTGTCAACACTGTTCCTTCGAGTAGGGAAATGAACAAGGTGGTTAGGAGGCTTGTAGGGTGGAAGTTGCTTTCAGTTCATGTTCCACTACACTGTGATTCAATGAGATCATCTTTCACTTAATGCTAATTTGGACAGTCTCACACTTTGGCTGATTTTGTTTTTAGCTGCAAGACCAAAACTCAAAGTGCCCGAGATCACAGGAATGAAAAGTCATTTCATTTTTGTTCTTGCCAAAGCACTTTCCTTGAAAATATTTCTTTAATTTTAGAATTTGCTCCCTGAACCATACCATGTGTGTTTATGTGTACGTGACGGATGAGAGGAAAGAAAAGAGAGAAAAGCCGAGAGAGAACATAGGGATGAGTGGAAAGGATGATGCCAGCAGAGAGGAAATCAAAGAGAAACGGAAACAAAGAGGAAAATGAACAAAAAAAAGCAGCAGTGAGAGACCTCAAACAGATTATTTACTTCAGTGGGATAAACAGGAAGGCATATGATGGAACGAATTTGAATGACAAGGCAACTGATTTCTCCTAATTGGTTTTGACTGTCTCTCTTTGAACTACCGGTCCTCCGCGGCGCCGTTTCCAGGCAAATTGTTATCTCTTGCAATCTGGAGTGCTGCTTAATTTCTCAGACAAATATCAAACCTCTCTCCACACTGGATTAGTTGCAATTTAATAAGATTTGCACTACTGCTGCTCACCAGGGGCTTTTTCTTTTGCCTTGAAGCCGAGGAAAGCCGAACCTGGCTTTTAAGATTCTTCACTACTCCACCTTCCATATCAACACGCCCACACACACACCACCCACGGATCTGTTCCCACCTGGAGTTTCACATACTTGCATAAGCGAAACAAAAGACATACATGAAAATATGTTTAAATATTGTTTCTCTTAAACTGAGTGAAGTAAACTGCTACTGTTGATGTAATAGTGTGTTTCCAGTGCAAATCTGCATTTTGAATTTTCTCACAGTGAGTGGACATAAGACAGGTTCCTCTGCTGTTTTCTTAAGATTCTATAACTTTATCCAAGAGAAATCTCGAGCAGAGCTGATGAGTGACTATATCTCTACCTGCATGTTTCCTCTCCCTTTCTTTGCTTTACATTAAATACATCTGATGTAAAGACTCTATCGTGGAATAAATGACTTTTTGGAAGGCTTTTATTTTGCCAAACTAAGTACTGCCTGTCGAGACCTCAGCAAAGATCACTTCATTTGAGTGGCAGTTTCTTTCTCTCAGTAACATCCGCAAACATCCCGAACCCATATCAACAAGCTTCCTGCCTCACTGTCTATTGACAGCTTGCTGCTGGATTAGCCGATTTCTCAGAAAGGTTGAGACATCTCCTGCTGGGCACACGGCGGTTAACCCCTTCCACGAGTGCAGCAGGCTTCAGCCAGGGATAATACAGTAGTGTTTGTTCTTGTCTGTTTTATCTGATGACGTCTTGAGTAACATCACACAGGGAGGGATCGAAGCGCTCAACTGCAATTTAATTATTAAACCAACTCACTGCACATAGAGTCTCACTAAGAAGGCTTTAACAGAGAAATGCTTCTGAACATGATTTCTGGGTATCTGTCATAATGGATAACCAGTTCTTCTCAACTGTTTTATACTCATCTCAATCATTTTGCACAGTTACTAAATACCAAGAGCTCAGTAAACGGTGGTGTCCTCAATAATAAAACTGCACTAATGTAATTTAACATACAGTTTTTCTATTTTCCCCCCTGAAGTAGCTTGAAACTTGGAAAAGCAGGGTTGTAATGTGAGCTGGTTGGTCAGTACCCCCCCTCCTCTCCAGGACAAATGACAATGATTTTTCATTATTGAAATTTCATTTTGTCAAATCCTTTGTTATAAGAAATATCTGCAACACGAATGACGTCCCCCAGCCTTAGCTGGACTTATGGGGATGTTTTAGATACCAACATGGTCAAACATTAACATTAATGCTGTCTTTAGACTGTGATATACTATGATAAGTCTGATAATAGCGCGACATGAGGACGGGACATCAGTGTGACGCCCACTTTCCTTAATGGGTGTAATCATTTACTACTGCCACAAAGACTGTTGTGTAAGAATTCTTACAGCGTCCACGACGTGTTGGGTGATGCCATGTCCAGACACATCCCCAATACGAGACTGTCTCATCAGGCATAAAATATTGTGCAGACTGAACCCGGCATAACATGTTCCACGTCATGATGGCAAAACTGTGAGCATGTTGGCATTTAGCTCGAAGACCTAGAGTCTAATTACAGCTTTGCACAGCTATAGTTTAGAGGAATACTGCTGCCACATTGAATATTGTTACTACTGTATGTGACGTTTTGTTTGAATAAAATCATTTCTATGTGTTAACAGGACATAAATAGATGAAAAATACTACTTTAGTTTTTTGGTGAGTTCAACAGCCCTTTGACAGCTGAGGATAAACAAGCATTTACTGTCCTGTGGGGTAAAAAGCTTGCATGTGATTAGTGCCACATGAAACAAGACAACAGTCAGCACGTTGCCCCCACACAAGCGATGACGCCCCTCTCTGGGCCAATCTGTAACAAATGAGACACTTTGTTTTGACTGCAGCTGAACACTTGAGTGTTATTTGGAACATGTCAGGATGTATTGGTGAGATGCATCCCCATGTTTCATCAAAACCCAGTCAGTGGTGTCAGATGGATTCCATGTGACAACTGTATGAATTCATGAATAATATAGCTCCCCCTTTGGGTTTATGAATGCAATCTTAAAATGCTGGAATATAATAGTGAGATGCAACATTTATCCAGTTTAATCTTCTGACAAGGGATTTTAAAATGCAATAAAATTCACATCACAAAAAGCAGAACTTGTTTTTGCAATGAATATGAATCTATTTCTACATTTTGCCATTGATACAAATGGAGTCAGTGCAACTTTCCATTTAAAAAGCTGAGTCAACAATGACTTGTATAATTAAATGTCATCGTTCATAATTACTGTGCAAAATCCCTGGTACTGTTATCTAGGTTGGAAATTTTAAGTTGTGTCCTCTATGTTTACTTTCACAGTCCAGTGAAAGTGAATGGAGAGATGGGGACGGAAGGAATATTTTGTTACTGTGCAGTTTTGGGGGAAATCAGCAGTTTGACTGTTGCACAGATTATTTTGTTGTCACTGTAAGCATGTGGTTCAAATTAATGAAGTTTGCATGGTTGTTAAGGACCACAGCAGCGTTCACCCCGGAGGTAGTTACACAGCACTCAACAAACATGAATTGTAAAACACAAAAAACACAAAGACTACACTGACTTAAACACTGGAAGTGAGCACAAGGGCCCGTGATGTGAATGTAACTCAACTTGCTTTGTCTGTCTCGTAGGAGTCCCACGTATGGCGCTCTCCATGGGTGGGAGGGACTGCCTGCGTGCAGGAGACACCTGCTCCAGTGATGACACCTGCAGCCCACGACTGCGCACCCTTAGGCAATGTGTGGCGGGGGATGGCAGCGTGAAGCTGGGCCCTGGGGCGCGAAACCAGTGTGAAAATGCCATGACGGCGCTGCTGTCCACCCCTCTCCGTGGCTGCCAATGTAAACGAGGCATGAAGAAGGAGAAGAACTGCCTGAGTATCTACTGGAGTCTGCACCAGTCCGTGTTGCACGGTAAGACTGGCAGTAAGACAGAGACTCGGATGGAGGTGGGCAGAGCAGGCACAGTATGTTACCAGGATTATCAAGTGTATGCCACCCATTACATATGAATTATGCTTCCACCTCCAGACAGCTCAACAGTACAGTACATTCCAGGCTAAATGAAAAAAATGGCTCTGATTCCTTTTATTCCACCCAGGCTTGTATTTGATCACTTGTGTTAAGTACTTATTTCAATTGCTTTGCAATATAATTTTCTACATGTATACGCTTAGTTTTGGGGAATTTGCAATTCAGATTTGTGCATTAAGCATTTACTTATATATTCAGAAGAGAGCATCAGTAAAATGTTGACAACATTTGAGTTTCCTGTGAGTCAAGTGCAGATGTTTTAGATAAAAAAAAAACAGACTGGAGTAAATGTGCAACACTCACTTGTGAAGCATAAAATAATAACTTGTGTAATTTATATTTAGTTTGGGTAAAAACTAACTCCTCTCCTCTGTGTTGCAGGACTCAGCCTCGTGGAGAGTTACCCCTATGAACCAGAGGAGAGAGGCTCCGACTACGTTCGTCTGGCCTCCATTGCTGCAGGTGACAGAGCGAGCGGCCACTACACAAGTGTTCCTCTGCTTTCACTTTCTCTAAATTAGTCTTTTAGGGTCCTCCTGGTGTCCCCATAAAAATACAGTATAACAATGTAAAATCCATCATGACAATAACTGGTAGCACAATACAAACATTTATATAATCCACAAGTGTCCATCAAAGAACAGCTATTCACCCCCAAAATACGACACGCGTCCCAACCAATTTATGTGCTAAAGAAGGAGATATACCAGTGGGTTTGCAGTGTGTTAGATGAGTGGCAGTCCACACTTTACTTCTGTGTTGCCTCTGAGCCTGTGGGCAAGCCGCAGGGCCTTTAGGTGCTGCTGTTAACTCCAGAAGCACCGATTAATTACCTATTTACTATAATACAGCTTGAAGCTGTAAAGTTGTGGGAAGAGACAACAGAGGGTGTTCAGGAACTTAAAAAAGCAGGAATTGAGAGTGAGGGGGAGAGAAAAAGCAGGAAAAAGAAGATGCAAGACAGAGTTTGTTTACTTTTTTCCTTTCAGAGGTTTAGAAAAAGCCACACACAAATGAGGAGCTAAATTTTTTCCACTGGAGAGGACAGAAAGTCAAGTGTTTTGTTTTCTTCTACAGCAATTATATTTGGGATGAGTGAAGATGAGATGGAGAGACTGTGAAACGTGCATAATGACTTAAATGAACTGATTAGTATAGAAGGCATTCATGCATGGCGTGCAGTATAATGACAAATGTCTTAGACACATTCAGAAAACGTTTACACAAAAGGATGATGACGGGTTAAAGGGAGAAAACATTATGCTGGATTATGTTTTCCAAACAAAATGAAAATGAAAAGTAGTGGCCTGAACAACATGAAACACAGTCATGTCAATATTACTGACACAAAAAACACAATAAAACTGTAATTATATCAGAAGCTCTGCTCTCTTTATATTTGGAAATTAAACATTTGTAAAATATAATGAAGAGTTCTTGATGTACAGTATCACTGTGTCTTTAGCTGCTCAGCGGAGAATGATAGACAGGTAGTGATATTTGTTTTGTGGGATTTGAGGAATGATAAAACAATTATATGCAAACAGGGATCAGTGTCAAATACAAAGTTTATGGTTTTACATCTGAAGTAATGTAGTTCTGTGCGTATTCTTTAAATACAAGGATGAGAGGCCGACAATGGTTAAGAGGCCGGTTAAAGGGACAGTTTGAATAAGATCCTGACAGATAAGTTCAGGTTAAGGGTCTACCATAATATTCACCGTTAGAATGGGAGAGATCAGGGCCCACGACCTCGCTACCAACACAGCTTTACGACAGAGACAGTCTGCACCTGACATGTTCATTACAGCAATTTAAGAATTATTGTGTTTTATTACAAACGTTGATCTGATTTTCATTGTGTTCTTACAGGGCAGTGATATCCCTAAAATGAAGTCTGACACCGCGACTAGCACAAGCAGTCAGATAATGAGGCAGGTTTTACACAACACAAGATCTTTGACTTGTTTGGAAGAGAAATCGAACTCGAGCAGAAAAATGATTAAGAAAAATGAGCTGCTGTAAATACCTCCAGGCAAAGTTTAACCGTACCTCCTGACTGATTTGACCTACTGTACTTCCAGTCCAGCGTTTCAGGAGCAGCCCAAGTTTTACTCACAATGAAGGAGGTTAAGTTAACTGTTAATCATCCAACTAAACTTTATCGTTATGTTGTTGTTTTCCCAGAAGCAACAAAGTGAAAATAACACCCAAATTACATAAGCAAAATCATCCTTCAAAATATACACATCTTTAATAGACAATCATTTATAAACCTAAGTTAAAACTGTAGAAGAGGATGGATAATGGTAAACGGCTGTATACATCCACCTCCTCTGTAACACCCCCCCCCCCCCCCCCCCCCCCCCAAAAAAGCTGAACCACAGCACCCTGCAGCTCCTCTCGGGCTTCTTTCATTTTCATGGTTGTTCCCTCAACATCTCAGGCAGCTATTTTCAAACTCGCCATGAATCTCAGCAGTGCATTGTAGTGGTGATATCACCTCTGCACCAGTCATGATCCCCAGAAAATCATCAGGCGTGCTGCAACACTCAATCCAATTAATTTTCTATGGACTTGTTGTGCATAATTGAGTGTGATCACCGATTAGGGAAAACTGTCCTCACCTGTTTGTGTGAGGCAGTTAGTGTAAAAACCCCTATACACAAATGGAGAGAAACACTAAACACTTCTGATATAGTGACGCCGTCTTTAACACACTTCATCATATGTTTTGTGACCTCGTTCATAAGCTGCTTAATAAAATTACAGCACTTGTTTTACACTAGAACTGCACTGTGCAGCCTCCTCATACATTTTACTCATGCGACTCTGTGGGAGGTCAAAGTTTACATCCATGCCATGCATCTTGACAAGTGGACTGCCAGAATGACAAACACTTGATTAATGGATGTTTTTCCGCTTGTACAGCATCTCTCCCTCAAACAGACTAATGACCCTGTTCAAAGAGGCAAGTCGCAGCCACGGCTCATCATAATCTGAACAATATTCAAACTACAGAATACTTCACCCTTTAGCAATTAATCAGTTAACTAAAGTCAAATCAGAGCCTCTGTTTAAACACATTACAGAATATTTATTGCATCATTGGCCTGTAGGAGGGATTGTTTTTCCCTGTTCCTTCTCAATGCATCTTGGTGGTGCAAATACCCACAGTTGTTTTCATGGCTCACTAATGCAACAGGTCGATCTTAAGCTTTGCAAAGCATTAAGAAAACATGGACTTGGGATTTGCCCGAAGGTCAAGTGCAGAGCCTTAATTTGGGGGTGTTTACATGCAGATTAGGGTAAAGTGTGTCGCAGTTTTAGTCCTGCCATTGTCCTATTGCAGAGTGCTGAATTCTATACTGTGTATATAAAAGTCAGTTTCTGCATTGTTCATACAATATGAATGGGGACATATTGTACAGTACAACGAGCTCCTATAGGGTTGGATATTTAACTACTTGCATGCCAGCATTTATTTTATTCAAATATCATTAATGGTTTGATTTTCATCTCCTGCTGTATAACACTGTATAGTCCACCAAGCTACAAAGTGGGGCAGGCTGTATGTAACCTGTGAGGGGGAAACCCAGTCTCCAGGACCACCTTTAGGTCTATAGGTTGTTAGTACCTGATGTACAGAAGAGTTTTGGTTTAAGAATTTTAGGGGTGATGACATTGACATTGATGATCTGCAGGAAACTGACAAACAGCTGGAGGGTTATGGGCACAATATAATCACAATAGTTAATAATGGACATAAATATTAATTAGGTGTGACAAACACAGTGTTGGAATTTCTTTTAGAGCTTTAAGACAGTACCTTAACCTCAGAAATCTTATTTTTAAATCCCCTGTGCTGACGTTCTGGAGCTTAAGCAACAGAATATGTCACTGTCCAAATAGTCAAACTGCACTGCAGATTTAAAATTCAGATCTGTGATGATAAATATTACACAACCAGCTCTGTGACTGGAAAGCAGGCTAGAATATGCACTTATCCTCAGGTGGCTCCAGTGAGGAACAGCTGAGGACTGTGGTTGCACTGGGAAGAGGTGTAAATGTGTGTAAGGTGTGAATGTGAAGCAAAATGTTCCCAAGTAAAAGCATGAATGCTCAGCAGGTCCTTCTGAATAAATGATGGCTTAAAAACAGAATGACAAACATTTTACATGAAAACTTCTGCACATATCCTCTCACACGTGTGGCCACTGGATGAAATTTGTCATCCAGCCCTGCAATTTCATCAGGTCCCCTCCACCTCCCTGGTTGGCTACTTACAGTTAAGTTGGGAATAACCTATGTTTTGTGATGGGTTGTTAGCTTGCTCTCCAAGGCCATTCATATTTTATATGACAGCTTGGTGAAAGCCAAACTCACCAGGAGACACAACTACAGGCAGTTTACAAACTAATGAGCTGCGCTATCTGCCAGAGGAGCTGAGCGTCATCATGGCCGTATTGACTGGGAGGTCGCTTGGGGTAAAAAAAAAAGCAAAAAAAACACAACACACACACACACACACACAATGATGGATTGGGAAATAATGTGGCCAGAAAAAGATGGTTATGAAAGGGGCTTTCCACTGCCTCCGTAGAGGAGGCTCATTACTGCGGAAGTCAGGGGAAGTATGGGCACTGAGAGAGGCAGAGATGGACAAAGTTCAGAAAGAATGGATGGAAGGGGAGAGAGAAAGAGCTGAATCGAGGAACGGGAGAGACAGATGGAGTAAGGGGTGATGGCAGCACGGAGAGTGGCAGGCATACAGCAAGACAGGAAGATTGCAAGAGAAGGAGGGAGTCAGGTGAGTGAGAGATGAATCCAGATGTAGGCAGGGAGTGTGGAAAAGATGGATAGATGGATGAAGGGGAAGGAGCAGTAATTACAGACCTTGTTGTGCACTTGGGGAGATGGAGGAGCCACTTTCTCAGCACTGCCACTCTGCATTAACCCAGCAGAATGAAATATTCAGCCATTAGGCCTCGACTGAAACACATCCAGTGCCCAGGCTCATGCAACATTTAAATACCATTCATGTTCTATTCATTACAAGGGGGGCTTTTACATATAATCTTCATTTTAGTTTAGTCTGTACTTCAAAACACACACTTCTTCTTTCATCAGTAAATGCAACACTACAACTGAGTCTAGAGGTGAGACTGGTGAGTCAATACGGACTCCAATTAGGCCTTAGAATCATTGCTAAACATTGACTGGGATTTGATTTTGCTCAAAACACACAGAAGGATAAGATTCTTTCTGCCTCTCATTTGTGTCTTCCAGAGTCTGAAGTAACGACAGTGAACCGCTGCCTGGATGCTGCCAAGGCGTGTAACATAGATGAGACGTGTCAGAAGCTGCGTACGGAATACGTCTCGGCCTGCATCCAGCCATCAGCCCGCTCGGGGCCATGTAACCGACCAAAATGCAACAAGGCACTAAGGAAGTTCTTTGACCGTGTTCCCCCCGACTACACCCATGAGTTGCTGTTCTGTCCCTGCACTGACACGGCCTGTGCAGAGCGCCGCCGGCAAACTATCGTGCCATCCTGCTCCTATGAAGACAAGGACAAGCCCAACTGCCTGGCTCAGCTGCGGATCTGCAAGGCAGACTACGTGTGCAGGTAGAAATTAGAAATGCTGTCTTACACGCTGCCTGCTGCCAAGAACATTTTACACTTAATTTGCTGAGTTGGCATCACTTGATTCACTGATCTGATAATTTGAAGCAACAGTGGCTTTTGTTCAAGAACCACAAAGGTGTTTTTGCATGTTTTACCCCAGTTACAGCAAAAATAGAATTTGTAGTGACTTAACACTCACATTTGTACACCTTAACCCAAGCACTCATTACATTAAGAAAATAGCACCAAGTCTATAAGTATCAGTAGCAGCTGTGGTGCAGCGTGTGTGTGAAGCATTCACAGACACTCTAGAGTGTAGGTCATCTGTGTTTCTGAATTGCTGAGTTTCTCAGACAGAAGTCAGAAACTCAGAAATATAATTGCTGTGATATTTCATGATATTTTATTTTACTTTCCCATTCTGGGTCCAGTTATTCATGTTTAGTGTTGTAACGTTTCATTAGATGAATGTACAAATACAAAAAACAAAAAACTGGGTTTATATACAAGAAAAGTCGCTGCATGTAGATTTTGGTGACTGACTGCAACACCCAGCTGTACCTCCATCACTGTTTTCTACAATATGAAGTGCTTTGCTGATGTGGTGGCCGTGCACAATGACTTTTAGTCAGGACAATAAATGGTATTGTGTATCTTGGAAGATAGGTCTGGCTGGTATGATATGTTCATTTAGATTTAATTAGTCAGCTGTGTTTAATTAATTCAATTGTTATACTCATTAACTGTGTTTAATTAGTTCAATTAAATTCTGCGTTCATTTTCTGGGGGAAGCAGCCAGGCAACAAGGAGCCATGTACAATAATTATTATTAGAACGGCCATTATCACTTGGGATTCACACACGACTTTCCTGCCAAAGTGCTCGGAAAATATTTATTAACACAAGCACAAGACGTTGTCAGGATCAGTGAATACGTTTTGCAGAAAAACTGACCTTCTGTGTGAGATAAGTTCTCTGAATAAGCGTATTTATTCAGAATTAAATCCCTGTCGATATGAGGCCGTGATGAAATAAAGATTTCAATCAAATTTAAATTGATTTTAAATCTAAATTAAAAAACTAACAATGTCTTACAAAGTCTTTAAAATTCAGAGGGTGTATTTCTCTTTATCACTTGAGACAGAAAACATGGAGTTCTCAGATCCATCCAGTCAGCCTCCTCTCTCTGACGGCGTCGCCAGCATTTAATCTAGTTCCTCTTCAAATGTCAGGAAGACAAAGGGCTTCATCTGTCACGGCTATCGATCAGGCATTATTCTCCAGCACCACCCCGATGGATGGAGCGTCTCAAGGCCCCTGCGTGGCCCACCAATTCCACACCAGTCAGCTGGCATTATCCAGCAGTCTGCAGAGGATGCCTTCACTTAGTGCATGGCCTATGAGTTTTACGCACATCATTACAATGACATGACAAATGAGGGAAGAGCAGCGAGTTGTGGTGCCCTGAGGGGTTCCCGTTGCAAATGGCAATCGACGGGGGCTGATGATATGATATGATGGCTGCAATAGCCTTGTATGATGGTGATGATGAGACTTGATGTCTGGGCGGCTGGCAGGAAAGGTGAAGGAGGGAAGTCAGACTGGCTGTGGGAGAAAGTATTTATATGGAAGATCCATATTTGTCTAATCTCCTCATGGCCAAGCCTGCCAGACAGCACCCACAGTATTTAGAGAGCAGAGCCAAGGCCTATCTTTGCCCCTCATTGACTCTTTACAGCCTGGCAGCCTTCCAGAAGCTGACAGGCTGGCTAAAATGGTGAGGAAGGAGAAATAGGGATGAATGTCACCAAGGGTGACTGGCATTGGGTTGAAGTGCAACAGAGCAAGAGATCTTGAAGGATGGAGGCAGCTGATGTAGGAGTAAGAAAAGGTAGATAAGCGTTGTGGATTTCAGATCCACATGCTCTCATTGAGAGGAGGTACCAGTGCCGGCCGCCTATCAGTGACACTGTGTATGCAGCAGCCAAGCACAAGTAAATGATGGATGGCATGTTATTGCTCCCACAGGTCTCGCTGGGCACAGTTCCAGTATGATTGCCAACCCTCTGAGCAGAGCGCCAGTGGCTGCAAGCAGGAGAACTATGGAGCATGCCTACTTGCATACACCGGCCTGATAGGTAAGAAGTAAATCTTTCTATGTCAGCTCATGCTCGCCTACCTGTTTTGATGGATCGGGAGCCAAAAGGTTTCAGGAGGAGGAAAGTGGAGAGCAGACAAGTGTGTTGAACAGGACTTAAAAGAATGAATCAAGGATTGTGATGAGAAGTGTGGTTCAATGATCGATGGAGTGCTGATTAATGTGCCTGCAGCGTGCCTCGCAAAGTTGTTGGCATTATAAGTAGTGCAATTACAACTATTGACCGCTGTTTTGAGAGAATTATCCCTGATGTGACAATGAGTGGGAGTAGGTAGAGGTGTAGAACATGGCTTATTGTACTTTAGATAAAAACTTAACAAAAGATCACGTAATGCACCAAACATTGTTGAATTACCACTCATTCTAACATGTCATTATGGGACAACAATACCACACTGAACTGCTGCTAAAACAAGTAAAAAGAAAAAAAGGCTGTTTAGTTTGTGAGAGGCTGAAGGAGACTGATAAAGGAAGACAGAGATAGAAGGCTGTGCAGCAGTGATTGGCCATTCTAGACAACTGAAGAAGAAGTGCAACTCGAAGGTGTTGTTTGGAAGTCTGGGACCCCAAAAATCGATGGAGTTAAATCAGGACTTTTTGCCACAGTGCCTGTAAAGTGCAACAATTTTATTTCCTACCTTCTTTAAAAAAATACAAGCTACAAGTCTACATTAACCCTGCCAGAGACTGACTTCCCAATCATTTTCTGGTGAAAACCTCTAAAGGCAAAAAGGAATAAAAAAGTGCCCGACTTTGCACTGCAGGCCATGAAGTTATCAAAGGTCACCAAGCTGCCTGGCCCAGCGGAAACATAGGTGCTAAAAGAAAGCTAAACAACTGCTTTCTTTTCGTTCTCTGCAGACTTGATGCTGTGAGATGTGTGTTGTAGCATCTAATATTACAGATCAAGAGAAGGATGATGTGCAAGTGGGTTCTCTTTTTATGCAATATGATTAATACATCCCCGAAAGGAAAACACAATTATTTGAACTGATCTTATTAATTATGAGTATTTTTAGCCTGTAACATGTTGTTAATAATGTCTTTTTAAAACAGGAATCACACGTGTTACATACATTTTTGTTGGCTCAGTTGTGTCGAGCCCTATTAGCAATTGGTATTGAACTAATCAGCATCTGGCCACGAGGCTGTCAGCTTAACTAATCTGCCGCTCTGTGTCTTCGTCCTTATATACACACTCTCATCTGTTCCTCCTTTGAAATTCCTCTCACTTTCTCTCATTGAATACATTTGCATGCACACTAATAACTCAGTCTTAACCTGATTAAGGAAATGCTGTAATGTTAGAAATTGCCATATGTAAACGCTTTTATTTGATTATCGTAATCAGGGTAAGGTCATAGTCAGGCTAAGCATAACGAGATTAAATCAGCCAGAATTCTGCTCAAAACATTCAGTTTGTTGGGACATTAAACTCATCTGTCAGACAGTCGTTTGCATTTCTTTGGGAACGACACATTTTAGGAGGTGTTTAGAAGAGCAGTGTTGTTCAGAGTGACACATGAGAAGCAGGAACAATAGAGGGACAGCAAGAAGATGTTAAACATTCAGTTCACTTCATCCAAATCACACTGATTACTCCCTGCGTATGTGACGCTGCGGTCAGACTCAGGAAAGTGCAAAGTTGTATTAGTTTAGTGTACCTATAAATAGACAGACCTGTGCCGTTTCCCTCTCTCCTCCCCTCTACAGGAAGCACAATAACTCCCAACTACCTTGACAACTCCACATCCAACGTGGGACCCTGGTGCTCCTGCGCAGCGAGCGGCAACCACAGGGAACAATGCAGCGACTTCCTCGCTTTTTTCCATGACAATGTCTGCCTGAGTAAGTAACAGCTGCAGAGAGAGACCTCTGGCAACACAATAACAACAACAACAAGCCCAACAAAGAACCAGGACAAGTGTCAGAATTAAAGTCTTTACTTGTGAACAAAATAATCCGTGACACTTCCATACTGCAGACGTTCTTTGATGTGCTGGGAAGCAAACACGAGTCAGCCTAAACCCACTTAATGGAAGTTTTTACATGTGCTGCTATGTAGGGCTATGAGTTACAGACACGCCATCAACAGGACTGTAGCACCAATTATTTCCCTTTGGTTAACAGTGTAAGCTCTCATTTAGTACTTCTTTCTTTTTGAAAAATGACGTGCTCCTCTGGTTTCCTTTCTCATGATTAAACTTAACCTTTCTAGGCTTATGGAGACATTTATGATCTTAGAAAAGCAACCTTTGGGAGTGACCTGCTAGTGACATCAGACCACCACAGTTGCTGGTGTTTACTTCCCCCCCAACAAATGAAACTTGCAGACAGTCAGCTGAGTGATGGAAGCAGTGACCAGACACTGAAACAATGCAGCTGTTGGTGCACAGTAATGTGTTATGACGCGCAATATAGCTTTGATTGGATTATGTTTAGAAATGTATCACTGCAGCTTAAACTATTTCTGACGGTACCAACACATCTCTTTTAGTGGCAGCAAAGTCCTCAGTGACACATCAGCTGTAGTTCATCACTTCAGCTGTTACGTAAGAATTATCCACCGATCCTCTTTAGTCTTTTACCTTTTGTTGTAACATCTATTGATCCAACAACAAAACAGCTGTGGCGATGGATCATCCCGCTGAATGAGTGATCGCACGAGTGACAGAAGAATGACACCGATGACATAGTAATACAAACTGTAGCCGCTGGTGTCACAGCAGGCGCTGGAGTTTATTCTGGGTTATTATTTTTTCGAACAACAAAAGAAGACGAGTTCTTACATTGCTGTCGGCATGAATAACAACACCGGTGACAGTACAAAGCAAATTGCAGCGACTGTTGTGTGGTAACAAAACAGAATGGCCCTTTATGCAAGGTTAGTTCAGCTATAACAAGATATTTTAAGCATTAATTCTTTAAAAAAAATTGTGGAGATTAATATCAAATTTAATGATGCTCTTAATAGACATTGACAGCCTTTACACTCACACACACACTTCAAAAACCAGCGTTCCTAGTTGAGGTCACTAACCACGCTGCGTGCAGCATTCAAAGCTACAGAAAACAGCTAAGGACATACTGTGTGACTACCAAATCACAGAGTGGTTGAAGACACACTGCTTTTGTAGCATGACACTGATGCGTCTCTCTCTCTGGTAGAATGATGAATTCACGATTCCCCCAGTTATGGCAAATTGACTTGGTCCTGAAGCAGCAGCCACATCCATGTGGGATGTTCTTTTAGTGGTGTGGTGTGGATGTGTGGACCCCTAGAGCCTTAGAAATAGCTTTGTAACCCTTCCCAGACTGATCAGTGCAGTTTGGTAATGTCTTTGGATGTAGTATCTGAGTGGGCCGATACTTCCTGCATGCCTAGTTGGTAGTACACCACCTGTTTTATTATTAGTTTGCTTAGGTCTCTTTGGCTTTTGTTAGATTTTTATCAGATATTAGGAGTGATAGGAGTAGATTTTCACACGCTGTATATTTATCTCCACCTTTGGTATAAAAGTAAACGATTTGTCAGGTGTTTGTGCATACAAGGCAAGACATTTATTTCAAACTAACCCAGTGGAAAAACGATGAAACAACAGCATCAAAGATGGAGGAAAAAAACACCAAGAAAGGAAAAACAACAAATGGGCTCAAATTTCAATATTTCCCATTAGAGGCATCACTTGTATTAATTGCGCTCCACCATGGGATCATCATTTGAAATGCTGTAATGGATTTTAATGAGTTAGTCAGTGCTTGAAACTTGCAGCTGCAGATTGTGGAACAATAAAACAATGTTCTTGGTTGCCAGAAAAACTGAAAATCAGTTAATACAGATATTTGTGATGGTTTGGTGAGTTGTGTTTAAATCGCTGTTGAACCTAAACCTAATAAAACCTAAACCACAGCATTTATGATGAATTAGATGTATTTTTAAGAGGCCACAGATAAATGATGTTGGCGGTTGGGATGTCACATCAGATCAGACTAGATGTCACATCTGCATCTTAGGGGACAGATGGTTTTGTTTAATATATAATGTGTTGTATTTCAATGTATATATATTTACATTTCCATACAATCGTTGCAATAATTTGGCAAATGGCAGCTTATTGTAGTTGTTTTCACCAGGTAGCAGCAGTAGCTATTGAGCTCTCTGTATCCTTATCTATGGATTATCTGTGTTAAATTTATTCTTTTTTACCAATTTCATACAGTATATGTGTCAGCTGCTTGATAGATGACTTTATTTCCAGTGAAGCTCCTCCTGTGCATCCTGCAGCCAGGACTCAGGCTTGCGAAGGCAGCTCCTGCGTGCTGTTTACTGTAAGCTCCTTAGAGATCCAGAAAAACAAACCTCAGACTGACTGGCCCCATTTTCCTGTCTCCGTGCAAAAAAATAAAAAAGCACTCCTCTTCTCCTGCCCGAGCACTTGGCTGAAGCCAAACTGTGCATACGTGATAATAAGGATGAACGAGTTTCTAATGGGGAAGGCGATTCATGGACCAGTGATGCAGGTCGTGCTCTCATCTCAATTGGAGTTCAGTCTCGTTTGCCAGGCACAGGCAGGCCATGCTTCTATTTTGGAGGGTAAAGTGTATATAATGATTTGGCAATGGGAGTTTGGAGTAAAGCCAATAGTTGCGGGATGATTCCACTCCCGAATGTTTTTCTTTCCCCCTTGTTTCTCATGTAATCACACTGTACAGAGACTGAAGTGCTGTTAATCTTGACTAGAAAACTCGCCTGCCCTTCATTGATGATTCTGTTTTACAAGTGGACAGCATCAGTATCAATTAAATGAATCCTCCTGGTCTCATTTGGTGGTTACATCTTTTAGCGAGTGAATTCAGGGTTATTTTGTGCGCAGGGCCCCCCTATGTTGTTGCTCTGGGCCGTGCTTGCTGAGACAGGACTTCAGATGGCCTTTGATGACTTTGTAATTGAGCGTAATTTGGTTTCCTGCCTCCAAACTAATGAGGTGGACAGAGAGAATAGTGGAAGGGAAGAATACAGTCGTTTGCAGATAGGAGAAGGGGAAAACTGCAGGAAAAGAATCTGTCTGGAGTGAGCAAACTCTGGTTTTAAAAACAGCTGTCACAGTGATAAAATTCACATCACTATGAGTGATCAGAACAGTGGGTTTTGGACTTCTTTGTACGCTTAAGGCTGAATGCATCAGGGGAAAAGTCACAGAGCAGATGGAGGTGAAGCTGATTTATTTCTGCAATTATTATCTCGAAGTTAAATTGGTAATGAAACAGGGAAAAGTGAGGGTGACCAGCAATATCTCAGGCAGCCTGGGGACAGAGAAGGGGTGTGCACAGAATGTGCTCTGCAGTGTGGCTCTGGGGGAAGTTGTAAAGTTTGAAAAAAAAAGAAACCCTCAGGGTGAAGCTAAAAAGTCAAAGAGATGTGAGATGGTGGTGCCTAAACAGCCATGTCCAAACATTTACAAAGGAGCTGTCACAACAGTTTACCACTGAAGATATCAATTGGCACTTCATCTTTGCGTGACAGTGGGTGGCGAGGCACGGTGGCGAGCAGCTGGAGTTGCACCCCTCGCTTCTCTCATCCGTCAGCCTGCCAGGGGATCACTGCATGCTGCCGAGAGCTAACTGCACACTTTCAGCGTAGAGGCACACTTTCCCACCTGTCCTACCAATGCTAATGACCCACAGCACCATTAGCACGCTGGTCCACAGTCTCTACTCCAAGGTGCTGATGTATACAAACCCTTAGCCGAGCTCAATCTGTTTTCCTCGCTATTGACTCGTTTCTGTTGTGTTGCAACTTGCAGATTCCCTAATTAGCTGCAGAGCTGGGAACACGAGCGTTTGGGCCACCCATCCACCACCTATATCTCTGTGTAGTAGTTGATCCTCAGTGTTGCACCAGTGGAGGGAGTAAAATCAGGGTTCTGCATTGATTGCCTCTGAATTTTGTTTGCAATGGCAAACTACCTCAAGAGGATGGATCAATTTGTTATGATCCTGTGAGAAATCAATATTTGTGTGTCACGCCCTGATACTCCACTCGAGGCTTTGAAATCCCATCACTAATAACCAGTCAGTCGCTTCTGAAGTCTGGGGGGTTTTTGCTGGAAACAGATGGAATAATGGTGTGATTTTTATGTCTAAGCACCCACATCCATCTTACACTATAAGCTGGGGAGAGTAATTGATGAATCTCTCATTCATGTCTTCATTTCAGCATATTTTAATTGAAATGACTTTCATGCTAACGTAATTGCTGCCGAGTAGTTCATTAGCTGAATGAAAATGAATGCTTACAGAATATTAATTCATCACATCATCATAAGTCATTCTGGTTGTGGTAAATCCAAAAATGTAATGTAATTGGTTTCCTCTGGGGTGTATAAAACCCTATAAATCCAGCAGACAGTAAATTAAACACAGTACAGACTGTACATACTGTAATATCCCTCAGAGCCATAGCGAAAGTGGCCCATTTAAATATTCACCACAATCATTACATCATGTCATTAAAGACAGCTAAAAGACTGACTCTCGTTTTGAATCCATTTTAAGGGAACTAAAAGTCCAATCTTGCTTTTCTTTTTTCTTTAAATTGAGGGTTACGATTGTATGACTTTTTTTTTTTCTACCATCTGACTTTTCTGTGTCACCACTTACAAAAGTAAGAGGTTGAACAAAAATTGGCCATCCAGAAAACGGAGTCTTCTTCGCTTGTATCTGATACTCCCTAAATCATCTGTTAAGGGGTGACAGTCAAGCCGTGAAACATTATCTATTTCAGTCGAGTGAGGATTAAAACTCCAAACACTGAAAGCATCTGTTTATTTAATTAAATTATATCCAGATTTAAGCATCTGTTCTTTTTTGCACCTGTGAAAGAGGAAAATCTGTAAAGATTCACATTCCTTCAGTCGTCAGCATAAATATGAAGCTATTTCACTGGATTAACAGCAATGACACTGAGTGTAAAAATGTGGACTGATATACAGTACTGTGCTCTACAGTCACGTAGACAGTTGTATGTTAGTACATTAGCTAGTTGGGAACTTTGCTGTGGCTTTTGGTGCTGAGCAGGTAGATTGATCATTGATTAAACTGGAAACTATAGCAGCTTTAAGAGAGGGATGTTTTTTTTTTAATCACAACAGACCTAGAACAAGACTGAATAATGGACGTTCTTCTTTTACCATTTAATCTTTGTCATATGGTGTAATGAAAGCTAGATGGTCGACCCCACCTGCTGCTCACCACCCAATTTACACAGTTTTATGTCAAAATTCATTAAACATGCTCTGAAAATGGTCCAATAAAAATAAAATCAGCTCTGGAATAAACTGCAATTTCACTAAATGTTGCTTTTAGTGAAATAACATCATAGCAGCAGCAGCATGAAACAGCACAACTTTAATTTTGCTGCTTTTGTTCAACATCATTGTTCACTGCTGGCAAATCCAAACCACTTTAACATCACATTTGTTTGGTGATCAGATGTTATGACTCAGCTGTCACACTGCCGTGGCTAGCGGAGTGTTTATGCGTTCAGTCATTACTTCAAGACTTGATATTTACTTCTTCTGTGAGTAATGATGTCAGCCATATTCAGTGGATTAATCAACTTTCTCAAGTGCCACTAATGCATATGTTTGCTGCATCATGCTGTCAGTAACAGCCTCTTGAGACCTAGTAATTCATTTTTGTCCTCCTAGAGGACATGTGTTTCTCTTCTGCATTTCAACAACCATGCAGCCTACAGTGTTGAAACTTGTGTTTTTGTTTAAAGGACAGCCTGACTTTCCCAGTGAGATCCCAATAAGAACCTCGGGATGTTGTTAAAGCTAGAAATCTGATCTGGTGGAGTTAGCTGTAAATAGTAAATTTGTACTGATGTGGTAGGTGGATACAGCAGTTTGGGATTATTGACGGGATGGTTCCTACTGTTCACATGTTGAAGTGTTTTTGAACAAGATACAGGACTCTAAGTTCCTCCAGATGACCGGAACAGCTGTAGTTTTATACAGTTAAGAAACCGAAGCATCGTGAAGCACTTTATCCTGTTCTAAGCTGATAAATTTAATGAAAGTACAGTGCCACAGCCATATTTGTTCCAATTAGCTAAGCTTCACTGGGTTATTGGCTGTATTTTTGCATCGTCATCTTGTGCCGTGGTTATGATCACTAGCCAAAAGTTGTAAATGTTCTATTGTTTATTTATTAATTAGGCTTTTTGTTATCCAAAATTTTATCCGAAAGCTAAGTTGCAAAGAAAAGAGACAGGCACAACAACAGTCAGTGACTGAGCCCTCCCCTTCTATCCAACAACTCTGTGTTTAATTGTGTAAGTCATAAAAGATGTCATTAGTGAAATGGTTTTACTTCAAGTTTGTTTTGTAAAAATCCTTATTCCTGTCATCATCAGTATTTCATAACAACCGTTTTTTACTGTTCACTTCTATAATTGCAGTAGAGGACTTTGAGCAGATGCTGGGAGTTTGTGTGCGTCTGCCCGTGAACCTGTGCAGTGCTCATATTTTACTAAAGAGATTCCTGCTGGGTTGAGAGGGTCTCAGAGTGTATGTCCTTGTTTTTCACTGAGTGAATGAAAGTATTGGAAAATATGAAAATCCTGCAGCATAATTCATATAATTTTGACCTTTCTTTAAAATCAGTCATTGTGCATAACATCAAACATTATGCATATCATTTTCATCTTTATTGTGGATTGCACAAGGCATGAATTTAAACTAAGTATGAAGGACCTTCACTTCCAGGACTATATCAGTCATCAAGTACATGTATTTTGAGCAAATTAATCTCTGAATGATTCTGGAATTTTTAACTCACTGTCCTGTTAGCCAAGGCTATTCAACTGGTTAATGGAAAATTTGAGCAGCAAATGGAGAGCACGGGCCAGAATATAAATACCACTTTAATGATACTTAAAGGTTTTCGTCTGTTCCAGGCTCCTTTGATTCTGTGCTACAGAAAATGTAAAATCTCTTTTACCGACATTTTTTACAGACAATACATATCCTTAAGAGAACAGGACAAGAAAACCAAATAGAAAATTGTTTTATTTTATTTATTTTTTTACATTTAAAGAAGATATATTGCTTTATATCCCTATTGCTAGATAGGCTGATGTGAGCTACAGCCAGTACTTCTGCAGTACAGCTAATACTACTACTAATACAGATGGGGAGGTTGCTGAATATATGTAGGATTCTTGCCATTTTCCATCTTAATTTCCATTTTACACATGGGGAAGTGAATTTCTGCTCACACAACACCTCTTTCTCTCTTGTGTAATGGCGTGCAGCAGTGTTCAAATGTGCAGACTGCAATGATTTTTGCTTTTTGAATACCCTATTTAAACTTTTTCCTGAGGCATCTCAATAACCTGTTACACAGTTTTAGGTCGTTTCTTAAACTGGTGACCCAGAAAGGGAACACGATGTGTGAATTTCCATTATTCAGAAATCTACTTGCCATGGTCGGAGCATTCAGTGCTGTTTGGGGAACAGTAGATCAAACCTTAGTGGCCTCTTGTCTGTTTCAGTACAACTTAGTGAAGTGGCTGATGAGACAGTGATTTTTATTTAGAAGTGTTGACAAATGCAGTTTGAAATTAATGTGTCAAACTAAACTGACTCACTGAAAGGTTGGGCTGTCTTCACATGCCATGACCGCATTATAATTACAGTCCCCCAGTACATAATTATAGAGTGACCAATCACATTACAAAGAGTCATGCAGGAGGCAAAGCAAAAGTAAACTAGACACGATGACTGATGTGAAAATGAGCAAAGTTTTACCATTTAGCAGCCAGATGACAAGAGCAGTGTCAACGTGATCTATTAAACTGCCAGTCATGCCTCTTTTAAAATGACGTCTCTGCTGCTCTTGTGTCCTAGAAAATGCCATCCTGGCCTTCGGGAATGGATCAGATGTGAAAACAAGCGCCAGCCAGCCTGGGATGTCCAGTCCAGCGACAGACAACCAGAGTCCGCACTTGGCAACCACTGCCCCGGGCATTTCCATGGAAACAGAGCAGAACATTCTGCGAGCACAAATACCTACTCAGGTGAGAAGAGACGGGAGGCTGAAAGTGCCATATAGAAACAGAGAACTACTAATGTGGCTGCAGATATGTTTGTTTTAATATAGGGATTTACAGAATCTGCATAATTCAGACACTAACGTAGTCACACTCAGACATGGCTGATAATAAGCCCTAGGTTTGTTACATTAGAGTTCAATCTATGGGATTTACGAGGCCCATATTTCTTTTCGGCACATAAATAATGACCTGACAACACTAATCAATTAGCATATAATAATTCTGCACTAAAACATTCAAAAACAACTGCAGTTTATGGCCATGACTCCTTAATTTTGGTTATTAGATAATGAAGATAACAGCAAATTTGTCCTTTAAGAGAAAAAAGGTAGATTTCAATAGAAATAAAAGAGTAAACAAGGCTAAAAAATGTAGCACAGTTTCTAAAGACTAACCAAATTAGTGTGTATGTAGAAACATTTGAAAGAAAAAATATGTGAACTCTGACATGATTCTGCATTAATGATGATAAAATGTGATCTGATTCAAACAAAAGATAATGATAAACTATTAAAATGCTTTGAGTCTTTACTCAACATTCCACAGCACATACTGGTTTAAGTTCTGGGCTATGACCAAAAAGGCATTTCTTTCTTTAAAGTAATTCAGTATTAGATTTACTTTAATGTTCAGGGTCATTGTCTGACCCTGACCGGTGTCCTGTAAGATACCTTATAAAGTCTGGAATTAATTGTCCTCTTGATTATGGCAACCTGTCCAAACCCTCCAAGTCCCTGAACTGCTGGAAGTGGTTTTCATGTTTGTATGCAGAGCTCTTCAGGCATGAAGTTAGACAGCTTCCTCTGTAGTGACCTGCCATAGACTCAATGTATGATGTACCTAGGGATGAAAAGATTAAGAGATGTCACAGTAAACCACAGTTCATGATAGTTAGTACTGATGTGCATTATATTTTTAATTACATTTTCATGCTGTTTTATCTCTACATACATGTAGCAGAGACTAGAATAGACAGTTAACCAGTCAATTACTCCTTGAAGCCTTTAGCTGTTACTTTTCTTTTACCTTGTCACTCACCTTCAGCCACAGAACTAAAAACATATCCTCTTATAGCCATTAATAATATTTTTAACTAGGAATCCTACATATCTGCAGATTGTTCTTGTGAACATGATTTATTTATTCCATTATTCTGGGATATGTTGAATGATATAATCAGTAATAACAACAACAATCTGTTGTTGATAAAATAACATAACGTTCTGACCATGTTTAAAGGCAGATAATACTTCCAATTCCACTTACTTTTTCTCAACAATTGATTCCAGTCAGACCATTAATTCTGTGCAGCGGTAAAATTCAACAATCAAAGTCAAATATAAAATAATCTAATGAGAATGGAAGAGTTGTAAACAGTTGTGCATTATACACTCAGTGGCTACAGCTGTACAATCCAACACAGCAGCTCTACCATGAATTTAACTTTTACAAGGTTATAAATCCTCAGTTTTTGTCAGATATTCTACAATGTTTATTATTCAAGTCCTAATCGTGCACATTATATTAAGACAACCCCAGCACAGCTCCACCACTAGTGTAGAGATCTTTGAGGACTTTAGTTTGTCACATGTCTTACTGCCAACATAAACACATAAATGCTTCATCAATAGAATAAACAGGTTCTGTAAACATCATTAATGTAACTCATCAAATGAAGTAGTAAATAACTGCTGAATATATATTTTAATGAGGAAACTGTTTTGCAAGTTTAAATAATGAGCAAAAATGTATAAACAATATAATTTGCTTCAGGCTGTTCCATGCTATCTAATGGAAACCAAAACATATATATTGACAATCTACTAACAGATATAAATAAACTAGATAAGCATAATGTATAACTAGGCCACTTACTGTATTTCTAGCTAAAGAATAAGGTCAGAAGCCCAAATTACACGTTGTCTCTCATGATTGTTTAAACAGTCTGTATCATCCTCTAACTGCATTAGATGTAATATGATGGCACAGAGATGTAGTAAACAGGGGAGAGACATTTTCACCTTATAGTCAAGTATCAATTCAGGATCAAATAAAGTGTCACAGAGTCAACTCTAGTCAGAGGTAATTAAACCAGCAAATTAGCTCTGGACAGCTGCCTTAGTCTCATCATCAGACGTATGAGTCTTCCTGTCACATTAAAACAACTCTGATAAATCAACTAAAATTAAATTAGCACCACAGACGGGGCCGAGCATTTCAATCAGATATGGTTTGTCTACAGGAGGAAGTGAAGCTATAGGAAAGATGGACTCACAGTTTTACATATCTGTAATAGAAGCTAACTGTAGTGTAAACTACTCTATGTGCCTACGTAAACTGCTTTACCCTCACAAACAACCTCTTACTATATGAAAACACAGGGTACGGAGCACCAACAAATTTGTTACCACTAAATGTGATTATAAATTATTTTTAGCATTTTAGCTGTGCACGCCACCCCAATTTGACATCAGACAACAGAGACAAACTGCAATATTTCACTTGTAATATTAAAATAATACTCTGAACCTGAATCCAGAACTGCAGTGAAGATCTGCAACACAAAAATTCTACATGTTTCATGCAATATTTTTAACCAATAACCTAAATTAAAGCTGACAGTCTTCATCTTGTTTCATTTCAAATCAATTGTGGTGGTGTACTACATAACACAGTTCAAGCTTCACATGGCACTTTAGAACACCACAGAGGTCCTAAACTGTCAGCTCACATACATGTCTCAAACATTTAAGCCATTTATGGTGTAAGATTTTTCTATGTAACCAACACAAAAAGATTATTCCTGACTGAGCCATGAGCATTAAGCATTTTTTTTTTTTTGTCTTTCAGTTCCAATTCCAACGCTACAAACATCTTCTGCGTAGTTTAGTGTACGAGCTGCATAACTCAGTGGTTAGCACCACTGACTTTGGTATGATAGAGGGTGGGTTCGATTCCTGGTTAGGACAATATTAGTGCTCTAATATCCACAAGAAACACCTGATGTCACAACTAGAGATTAATGAGGTACAACACAAATGCTACGGCAAGGGGGAGCCAGGACGACAGGTCAGTGGGGAGATATTGTCGTCATCATCCTCCCCAGATATTTTGGGTCCAACAATTAGCAAGTTACCAAGAATAAGTAGTGTGAATTGTGGCTTAATTACATAACAGCATCATAGCATTGGATCAATGTGGAGCAGAGATGGACTGCTGTAGCATAGATGCAGAAGGTTTGGGGTTCAGCCCCCATTTGAGCAAGACACTCCATGCTTAAAATACAGAGGACCAACTTCATCATCTGCAAGATGCATCAAGTGCATCTTATCGCTGCTTGTCTCAATTATTCAAACTTACATATGTTGTTAAAAAATTGAAGATGTCTGATTACAATATTTATCGATTACCTTTTAGGTAAATGAGAACGACAGATTGTGGGGCGACGAGGGAGATTCAACCCTTCCATCTCCAGGCTTGTCAGACCACGGAACTGAGCCCATCTGCCTGTCCCTGCTGCTGGGCCTCAGCTGCCTGCTGTCCATCCTGCTGCAGCTCTCTGACCAATAAGAGGTCTATAGTCACCTGGCCTCTACGGACAAAACTCCAGACACAAGGGGAGGGTGGGGGTGAGAGAGAAAGAGCCATTTCTATGTGTCAAATGACAGAAAATCACCCTTAATCTTTTTTGTGAATCATGACTCAGAGCAGATGTGTTGCGAAGCCCATGCCCTTGAAGAGACCGCCAGAAAGGGTTCCACTACAGCACCATGGATAGGAGGAAAAAACAGGAAGTACACACTTATTTCTCGCTTTACATCAGCCCAAACTTGAACTGTTACACATGACACACTTCACTCATCTTAAAATGACATCCAAGCTACATTGAAAAGGGCCCATGGGTACAGAAGGTGTACAGTGAAGAGACACTGACCATGCAGTGCAAGAAAATTATAAAACACAAATTTAAAACAAAAAAAAAGATGTTTTTTTTTCCTTGAACATTCCTTGATGTAAAAGAAAAATATTGTATGTTAAGACGTTTCTCTCAGATGAACTGTGATGAAGTATTACACAAGATTTAAGGTGGATGTGTGTATTCGTCCACACGCCGCACTCATTCAGCTTTGCTCTTTATTTCAATGCCACATTTTTCACCATAATTTTGTTAGCTGGATTAGATGGAAGCACATGTTACTGAGTTAAATTACAATTTGACTTTTTGTTGTTGTATTTAAGGTTCTAGATATGAAGAGTTAATTTCCAAATAAAGAATATATGTAGAGAAAATTTAAATTTAACTTTTCAACAAAATTATGGCCGCCAGAGGTCTGCTAAAGTATTTTTGTCAAACAATGACCTACATTACTTAATAGCCTTTAATATATTGTAAATTGCTTTACTTTTAATGCTAACTTGGGAAGAAGACTCTTCATATATTCATTAAGCTTTAAGTGTGAACACCTGACAAATGTTTGGTTCTGTTCGTCGTCGGAAATATAAAAAAAAAAAAAGTCGTGGTTTTGGTGAAGCAACGAGATGGAAACAAGTTTATATTTTTTAAATGTGTGTGGACTTTGCCGCAGAAAAAAACTTATCTATCGACGAGTTTGTGACCAATCATGCTTTGCCATTGCGGGAGGACTGGTGGAAAACAGATGAGTTTTGATGGATGAACGGACGCATCAGTCTTTTGAGAAACTCATGACAGGAAGGTGGGGAGCCATGTTGGCCCGCCACCTGCTGGGACTCTTCGCTTAATGTGGACGTCAAAGGATTTACAATATGCACAGCTCTGCTTTGTGATGCGTACACAACTATGAAAGTCTCAAGAGTTAAATGTGTGGCGAGAGACTGGTTAACAGGGAATGTGTCATCTTTAAAACTGCCATTGGATTCTGTTATCCATTTGTTTCACTGCATTGTTAAATGACAACATATGCTGGTTTTTTTTAACATAAAGAAAGGGAATTTTGTTGCTATATAAGCCCACCTGGTGAAAACACATTCTAGTTGAAGATGGACCTAAAAGCTATCAAAATATAAGATCATGATAATGGATCAGCACAAGAGTCGTTGGATTTTGCCAGCCAAGTTCTAAAAGAAAAACATGTAGCTTTGAAATTAGAGTCAAACGGCTGGAAAGACGACAACATTCACATTTAACATTTTCTTACTGACCTCTAATAGTATCGACACATGCAGAAAGTTTTGTTGTATTTGCCCAAATGGGATAACAACTGTCCCAAAATTGCTGTCTGGCAGCAACTGGACAGACCAGTTGCCACTGAACTGCAATTCTGGGATAACCATGACCTGTATGGCTGAGAATTTTCACATTTCCTACAACTGTCTGAAAATATAAAGAGACAATTTAACATTTAAAATGAATCTGTTTTCTTTTTCACTGCATATTTAAGTAATGCCTAGTTTTCAGGTTATAGTTACAAAGTACTTTTACTGCAAATCTCTATTCCCACTCATACGTTTTCCTGCTATTTCATGATATAGTTTAAATTATGCATTATTATTAGCTAACTAACCTGTTTGGAGTAGTTTTTGCCACACAACATTAACATAATATTACATTGTTGTTGCAGTCAATGTGTCAGCAAACAGTTGCCAATTTACAAACTTAAGACATAACAACTTCAGTGTAAATTTGACCGCACAACACCAAAATCTAATTTTCACTCAGTTTAGCTCAATTTTACTGTTGACTGAGAAAAGCAGTCAACTATGTTCACAAGCTAGTCGCTAACTGCTGTTCATCTGAGCAAAAGCAATGTTGTGCTGCAGCTGAAAGAGACGTTACTGAGAATGAGAAGCACAACAGTAAATCTGCTGCTACAACTATGAGCTGAAGAATGATAACACGCTCTGTAGAGCTGATGGACAACCAGGTGATTATTCTGTTTGACACAGTGTTAATATGAAAATAGCAATTACATCAGCTGCACTAAATTATATATGGCAAACTGTGTAAAACTAGCCTGGAGTTATTAAACAACATTTGTGCTGTGATAGCATACGTGATTAAAGAATATAATTTGGCTGCTCTGTTTCAGTAGGTGTCACAAGTGAACACCACTAAATGCAACTTCAAGTAAGAAATTAACTGTCAACTAATTTGTTTGGCGAAACATCACCATTTTTTACAGTCCCTACACCGTAAGTTCTGTCGATTTACCAAAGTAACTGGGACATTACTAATGCAACCACTTCCTTCTGCTAAGTTCTTCAGGGTAAAGCAACAGACGTCTATTAGGAAGATACTATATCTCTTAAGTTTGGGCACATAAAATCAAAACTCTCTGCACAGCTAGATACAGTCCTACTAGATGAAAGTGAGAAAATGTTTTTCCTTGCAATTTTGTTGAACCAACCGTTTAAAATTTCAAATAGGGAAGCCCCCAAAACAGTTATGTGGTTTCACAGTGATAAGAGTGTGAGTGATACCTCGGGTTTTCACAAAGCCTCTGTCTGTTATCATGATGTGTCACCAGCTGAGCTCTGTCGCCCCATTTTGATCGTCCTGTGATTTTTCAGTCAGCGGGCGTCTCGTCCTCTGGCACCGTGAGGTGACTGACCAACCTGCTCCGTGTTCATCTGTGCCGGCAGAAGCCCAGATGTGACATGTGTCACTTCCTGCAAATAAAGACAACACTGTAAATGGAGGTGATTTCTGACCAGTTTTTTTTTTTTTTTTGCAGAGGAGAGGGACATTTTCACCTGTCTAGAAAATGTTGATCCCCTCACAAAATGCGACTCTTGACCCCTGGCCAGATTTGAACTTCAGTCTAACTTAAGCATCACCTCTATGTTTCACAGGAAGTGCCCAATCTTCCCCTCCCCTTAGCGGTGCCCCTGGCATTAGGTTAGAAATACATTTTTCATAACACACAGGGCGTGATTTGTAAAGATGTTATAGTATAGTGTATATACTACACAGTGTATACCATATACAGTATATGATGTCTATAACATTCATACCTTGGGTAATAATAAAGAGGAATAAAAAGGATTTCATCCAAAGTTTTGTTTTCAATATGGCTGATTCTAACATCAGAACTTAAAAAACATGAAGCACAGCTTTATGAACAAACTTCATTTGAAACTTTTATAAATAGGATCCCTGGTGTAAACAGACCTAGAGCGAATTTATGTTTCTTCTAGGTTACTGTGTAGCTTAAGGCTATGGTGCACATTGCAACTGGAAAATATGGCTGAAAGTAAAGGGCAGTAACATAAGTATCATGTAAAAATATCAAAAGTGTCTGACAAGTCTCACTCAGACTTTCTTGTTTAGGGTAAAACAAAAGGCCCAGGCAGTCACCCTTTCACAAAGTGAGACTCCAGCTGTCTGTGTGCCACCTGCGCTATGCATATGGCAGCTGTAATTGGTGCCAGTCTCCATGTTTTGGGTCAATAGCTATGTGGGACACACTTCCTGCTGTGGGGTCTGCGGCTGTTAAAAGGCTAAAAATCTGACCACCAACAAGAAGCTGAGTCCAGTACAAAGTGTGACACTAACCAGTGACTTAAGTTTTTCAGACCTGTGACATTTTTAGGTTCCCAAATAATTTTTTTGGTGAGTACTTCTACATACTGTACTGAGAAAAACTCTTACTAGTTTAATATAATTTAATAGTTTGAAATTAGACTAAGAATAAATGTGAACATATACAGTGGTGCTATAGTTTGTGAACACTTTATGAATTACTTCATGTCTACATAAATGTGACCTAAAACCTGATCAGATGTTCACGCAAGTCCTAAAACCACATAAAGGAAACCCAATTAAACAAATGAGACAGAAAATATTGCGCTTATCTTATTTTATGCCTATGAGTTATTTTATGTCTTGTCACTATTGTGACATCGTTTTGCAGCAGTAACTTAAACTAAACATTTCCATGAACTGTTTATCAGACAAAGCTTTTCATTCAAGCCAAAAAGTTCTACTTTGGTCTAATCTGTCTACAGAACGTTTTTCCAATAGCATTCTGGTTTATCCACATGGCCTGGAGCAAACAGAAAGCAGTCAGCAGTGTTTATTTTGGAGCGTAGCGGCTTCTCCTTTATAACCCTGCACACATTGGTGTTCAATATTTTCATCCTGGAGGACTTAAACACTGACATTAGCCACTGCAAAAGAGGATGGTAAGTTTCCTACACATTTCCCTGAGGCTCTTGGTGTGATCTCTCTCAGGACAACTCCTGAGGAGGGTAATAATGGTTTAATCAGGGTTCTGCAATTGTACACGATCTGCTAAATGATCATCTGGTGGAGGTCAAACTCTTTAGAAACTGGAATATGTCTAAACTATTAGTTAGGTTCCCTACCCCACCAAGAGCTTTCCGAATAATATTTCTGTAAAAAAAAGAAAATTCAATTTAACTAGTTGTAGGAAAACAAGTAGCAACAACCCTTTATGAAGCTCAGGGAGCAAAAGAAGCGGCTACTCTTAATTACAAAATATTAACAAATAAACCTTGAAATATGATATAAATACTTAAAAACTTACCATATCATAGCAGGTGATGCTCTGCCAAACACTGTTACAGGTGTCATTAGATTTGAATTGTGTAGCTCTCTTACACTAAAAGAGGGAAATGGAGTCAAGTTAGTATTTTCAGTGCTGAAACAAACACTGAAAATAACAAAAACATCACAAACATGTAAAAAAAAAGAAAGAAGCAGGAAACTAAGCTGGACTGTGAGAAATTTTCTCTAGACAGCAAAATACAAAATCACGAAACGTTTACTGACCAATCATTTCCATAGTTTCAAATATGGCATTTTGATTATTAACCAAACATCTCAAGCGTCATTATCTAATACCAAACTGACATTTTGCCGTCCCTATTCTGCACACATGAGTTACTGAATTCCTTTCAGGATGCAAGGAAAATGCTGACATACAGAGCTCACAGGTTTGTGTGGAAGCCTTATCAACAGCTTAGTTCATAATAAATAGGGGGAAAAAAGAGCTTAACAGCATCTCAGCACATACTCAGAGTTGTGATATTAAGTGTCTGTAGCTGCCAATAGCCTGATTTGAGTTTGGAAGTTCTACAAACCCTGGCATCCCTATAATCAATATGATGGATGGAAAGTGAAAGATTAACTGAATTTGATGAACTGTTCCTTTAATGAATGTTTCACTGTAAATTTCACAGTCTGCCACCCTGAAGCTCACTTTGTTAATTATTCCTACACCACAAAGGGCTAATTACTCTAAGCAGCAATCTGGAAAACATAAAAAAATACTAATAACATTTTTACAAGGGGCAGTCAGGAGGGAACTTTTACTTCTGCTACAATAAAGCAGATGATTAGGTTAAGATTTTTAATTAAAAGAAAATATCAAACCAAAACACTGCTCTGATCTCAAGTGTTAAGTAGGGTCATAATTACTGTTATCATTGGTGTTGAATAATCAGTTTGTTAGGATGAAGATCTTAGCAATACATAATCATAAGCAGTGGTGGTAAATAGGGAGCTGGTGGAGGAAGTACACCCTAAATAAAAGTATTAATAGCACACTATAAATATACTGCGCTGCAATTAAAAGGCTTGCAATAAAAATATTAAATATAGTTAGGCAAAAAGACGTCCTTAAAGTATTATTAAAGTGACTCTTATACTATTATGTCATTAGATAACTGCCTGATGTAGATGAATTTATTTATATTTATTGTTCTTGCTGAATCAACTGTTTTGTAAAAAAAAAAAAGAAAATAGGGGACAACAAATTGACCAAAATTTAAATTTGTAAAATGATCATTAAAAAAAATGCTTTGCAATAGAAAATCTCTAGTTAGCAACCATCTTCATTTGTTATGCAAATAAAGTTAAAAACTGTAAAATAACTGTAGTGGAGGAGAACTGTACAGTAAAACAACTATGGGTAAAGACTGGCATGACGAGCAAAGGAGAATATAGTATGTTTATTATGCATAAGTATAATCAGTACCACGCCTGCATCATTTGTGGGTTTTGATCTCATTAGTTGGCAAATGACAATATTAGGGTCTACAGTACTGTGCTAAAGTCTTAGGCCACCATTAGATTAGTTGTTTGGGCCTATTACAACTATCTATACATATTTATTTGTTAGACTCTTAGCAACTAGAAAATATAGGACATTTGCACATAGAATTAACAAAAGACTTTTTATCTTCTTTAGGCTAAAATGACCTCTGTAGAGGAGACTGGAGAGGTCAAGGACAAAAATAGAGGCAGAAAACCTGTTCAGGATGCAAAGTTAATTATTCCACAGTCTGAAGAACCCTGATCAGGAATGAAACGATCTTTGGTCTGTGTTTCTACAATAGGCACAGTTTTTCACTCAAATGTCCAAAGATTTTCATACTGTGTTAGGAGAGCTAACTAGCATGACTGGTCCCAGTCAAAGAGCTTTAAAGAAAAACAAACATTACTACGTCTAAAAACCTCAAACTGTTCAAAAGTCACATGTTTAAAACCTTTCCACGGTGCGACCAGTAACCGGAAGTGTTACGTTTTCTGTCCCGGAAACAGTTAACGCTAGCGTTATATTCCAGGAAGGAAAGTATTGGACAAATATACATGATAGCACTTTTAGCTTTGTTTTTTTATATATTAACTATTACTAATATAGGCGTGTTTTCCAATTAACTCCAAGCAGAAATAAGGAGTAAAGAACACAAAACAGAGCAGAGCTCCTGACTCCTTCATCTCGGGTCAACCGGGCGTTCATAAAACAAGAATAAAGACGGTAAAAAAAAAAAACTTACCGTGTGATCCGCCATCTTCATCGTAGCTTTTTTAGTTTAAAACATAATCCCAGGCCGACGTAAAGCAACAAAAACACGTGTTTCCCACCGAAAGAGGGAAATTGTACAAAATAGGCCAAACTGGAAACATGATCCAAGATGGCGCAGGAGTTCTTCTTCTGCTACAGTAGGTCACAGCAGCAGCGGGCTCAGTGCTGCCTCTGGTGGTTTGTTCTCTGTCTGCAGACTGGATTAACATGGTCACTGTTAAAAGTTCAGTAAGAAAAACACCAAACTATCTATATAGGTCATGGTGTAGTGTTTAACAATATTAATTATGATGAAGCACATGTTTATCCAAACTCTGCATTCACTTGGTGTCTTGGTCTTGATAAATAGATCAAAGGAATAGTGTTCTTTCTGCAGATACTAACTGCATATTATTTATGAGTGAAACCTTTTTAACTACTGAGGTGAAAAACATCATCATAAGGCCTAATGTCACCACTCAATAAATGGGATGGAGGGGGGCAGCTAGATGGGAGAAAGTCCTCTGAGAAATGTTGACTAATGGTGATAATATGTCTAATTCTGTCAGCAGGATGTGACAAAAAAAATCATCTGCAATAAGAAAACACAAATGCAGCATTTCTGAGAATTACATTTCAGCGCATAACATTTGCTCAGCAAATTTGAAATACGATGGGGATTTTTTTTCCAGACGTTATTGCCCCTGACAGCTCTGCTGAAAAAACTAAACGAATCAAAGCTGAAGACAGATAATTATATTAGACTGTTTGGTGAAAGCAATAATGACAGGATGACCTGAAAATGGGCAGACGCATGTAAATTCTGCAAAACAATCTCTGCTTACTCTGAGCTGGACTCAGAGGACGAGGGGGAGGAGAAGGGGAGGGTTTCATAAACAAAATCGCCATAATGTGAAGGAGGGGGGAAAAAAGAAAAAATACCATGCTCATTATCAGCCAACTGCTATAGAACAGCAGTGCAGGCTGTCAAAATGATCAGGATGGATTTAGTCAAAGACTTGGAATCAAAGGGCAGCACCTAATCATCTGTTTACACCGTATAGGAGCTCCTGAGGCAGGGAGGGAGAGAAAACGGGGTCAGACAAGGTAGTGGAGAAGGAGAGAGCTAAAGGAAAGGTAAGGGATAGAGAAATAAACAAGAAGGTAAAGACGAAGAAGAAGAAGTCAAGAGGGGAGTGGTTGGAGCTGGGTAGGTGCAAAAAACAAGGTTGGAGGGAAGATAGAGAGGGAAAAGCAGGAGAGGAAGAGCAGCTAGAGGGTGAGAGAAGAAGAAAAGTAGTAAAGAGATTCAAAAAAAGAAATAGAGAAGTAATGGGGAAAGGGAATCAATAATGGAAGAAAGAAAGAAGGGTGAGAGGTCAAAGTAGTAGGATGAAGATAAGAAAAGAAGATGGAAAGAGTAAAAAGTGGGAGATGGAGACAAGAGGTGAGAAAAGGAGGAAAATAGATGAGAGTGTGAAAGAGAGTGTGACGGGAAAATTAGAAAAGAGAAGAAAGAAGACGGCACAGGGAAAAAGACAGAAACAGCAAAAAGGGAAGAAGAGAAGGAACCAGGCCAGAAATAAAAAATGAGAGTAGCTGAATAAGGAGAAATAAAAAAGGAAGGTGAAGGTGGGGAAGGTCATAGGAGGAAGAGGAAAGAAGCAAAGGTGAAATTAACAGGAAAGGGACAAGAGAAGGGAGTAAGAAAGGAGTAGGAAGGGAAGAAGGATACAGGGGGGTGGAAGATATGGAAATGAATCAACAACTGGAAGAGATGAAGAGATGGAGCAGAGAAAAAGAAAGAACAAGGAATAGAGGAGAGTAGTAGAAGACAGAGACGAGGGATCAGATCAGAGAAGAACTGAAGATATAGAGGGAAAGAATCAAAGAAAGAAAAGATCAGACAAAGCTGGGGAGGAAAAAGAAAGAAGAGAGGGAGCGGAGAAAGAAAGAAGGATGAAAGAGAAGAGAGGGAGTAGTAGATGAGAAAGAGAATGTGTGAAAGAAAAGATCAGAGCAAGAAAAAGAGAAGAAGTAGAAAGAAAACGAGTCAGACAAGGTGAGAGAGAAGGAAAGAGATAATGACAGGAAGGAAAGAGGGATGGAGGGAGTGTGTAGGAGAGGAGGTAATGAGGAATATCAGAATGGAGCGATGATAGGAAGAGGAAGGCAACAGGAACGAAGGAACAGGAAACAGAAAGAGAGAGAGAGAGAAGCAGAATGAAGTGAACGTGAAGGCTGCACTGAAGAGAGGTAAAAAGCTCCAGGAGCAACGAGGGATGAGACGTGGAAAAAGAAAAGGTACCTGGGAAGATGATGGATAGACGAAAAGAAGAAAAGGAGAAAAAGGGAAAGAGAGAAAAGACGGATGAGGTGAGAAACAGATGTAAAATATGAAGACGAGGTGAGTGGGAGATGTGTAAGATGGAGAGATACTGTAGTAGCCAAGAACGGAGGAGGACGAGGAGAAAGGTGTCAGAGCTCAGAGGCAAAAGTAAAAGATCAGGAGTGAAAAGAGGAGAAGAGAGTGGGAGAGAGGAGAAAAAAGCCACGGAGCGCAAGAAAAGGAGAGGGAGAGGAGGGGGACAGAGAGATTAAAGGGAGCGAGGGAATGAAAGAGAGATGCAGGATGACTGGTGATGAATAATTGCTGGTGAGAACACAGCAGCTCAGCAACACTCAGCCACTGCCGCCGCCGCCGTCGCCGCCGCTTTGCTGGAGGGCTTGGAAACATCAACAGCAGCATTAAAAATAGCAGCGATTATTTGAAAACAGGCCTGGGGAAAAGTATATTTACAAATAATAATTCTCTACATTTGTTTCATCCTACTTGGAGCAGCACAATATGACAATCCAACACGGGGAAACTTTTTCTCCTGCCTTTCTGAGAAGCACATTTGATCCACGGTGAGTCGTCATGACACCAACTGTGCACCGACGTGAAACTTCAGCATGATCTGACGATTTGTGTGACCCCCGTGACCTTTGCTCTGGTGTCACCCTGAGGTCAAAACCTCTGTTTGACCAAGCTCTTACCACTAAAACCAATTTCTTGGTCATATGCACGACCCCCAGAGGATTAATCTCAGTGTTTGTTGGGACCTACTGACTCTTACTCTGGTCCCTTCTGAGACAAGACAGAGATCATTTCTGAGCATTCACTTAACAGAGGATAGATCTAGTTTTGGCAGTCATCCAGTTCATGCATGTTTCTACCATATTATATATCATATCGATCCGATATTTGTCAAGACATTTCACACAAAACCAGACGTCTCCTTCTCACAGTGGCTCCATGATCAGTCATCAAGGTCAACACCCTCATGTCAAATTAGTCAATAAACTATGGACATAATCAACAACCTTTGTGTGTTAGTATATCAAAGTGTATTTACAATATTTCCATATTTATTTATGATGGCTCCATTTTGGACACACACCATCATCATCCTCTGGTGTCAAACTCAAACCACGTACAAATCGTTCAACACGGCACAACGCTGTGATATTTTATGAGGACATTTATGCTCCTCAGAGGATTTAGGTATTTAAAGACTGAACTCCCTCCAGTATGAAGTATTGTGTGGCGAACGCTGCGGCCTCTAGGGGGGCGCTACAGGCACTTGTTTTTGAAGTTAAACCATCAAAGATATTTTCAATGTACTTACTTGAAAGACATGTTACCAAAAACAGTGCATATTCTGAGGCACCAACCCTCTGGCGCTCCGAGCAGATTCAAACAAGCACTGCAGGAGAAGTTGGAAATTGGGTACGATGTCGTTATAAAGACAAACGGCAACAGGTGGATTTTCACATTTAATAATAGACAAAAATGTTCTGTCATTCTTTTATGTACATCAGTAATTACAAGTTCAGTAAGCTATTATTCTCAAGTTTTACACCTTGTTTGATCAGCTTCTAGTAATGCTTATTCATCTTTACACTGCTTTCTTACATACAAAATATGCTATGTAATGTAGTCACATTTAAAAAGCCTAGACAGGTTTGCCATAAATGATTTTTTTTAAAACCATTCAACAAATGTCATTCACAATACTTTCTCAGTATTTACAAAACAGAGCAACTGCGAAATTATACATATTAAACGTCTTCCTCAGTATATATAATGCCGCTATACAAAGAGACAGAAAGAGGGTAATGTCTGATTTTACAATGACCTTATTCTTCTGATTCAACATGTGTATTAAAGCATTTTAAATACATATTAATGTGCCAGTGTTTGACAAAAAACAGCTGTACTGTGATTAATTACGAGGATTTCCATTAGCTAATTTGTTAATAACTTCATAATTATGTCTTTGCTGTGCAATTCTATCAGTTAATACAGACATTAATGAGCTTAAATAAGGCCACTGTAAAGTTGAAGTGTTACCCGATAAAGTTTGAGGCTTGGAAAGCAGGGCAAGATAGAGGGAGTCGCTCAGCTCTTTAATTCTAAACAAATTTGCCAGCTATTTGATGGGTACGACGGCACACAGTTTACAGGGTTCCTACACATCTCCCTCTGCAAACTTCCACACTCCCTCTCAGATATCCTGAGCAGCTCGGGGGCCAATTTAAACTGAAGCAGCTCCAAATGCTGCAGAGGGGTAATCGTCTGGAAAAGCTGAACTTTAGGACCCAGCAATCCTGTAATGCAACATCAGTACAGTGCACACAGCAAAGTTCATATTTACCAACAGCACCAGGCTTTGATATGTTAGACCAAACGGAGAAAGATTTCATCTTAGTGAAACCAGCTCTCTCTGCAAAGAGCAACGGTTTGTAATATAATCTCAAGGTCTGATTTGTCACTTCTATGGGCTCCAGTTTGGGAAGGGTGAGACACTCGTCCCTCTTGTAGCTAGAATTTGAGAGTAGGGGGGAGGGGGGAAGCATTTCAACATAAAAACGTCCATCTCATCCACACAGGACTGTTCAGTAATGCTGTGCTTTCAATAGGGCTGCAGTGTACGGTGTGAGTATCTGCCACCTCTCACGCCACGCTGCCACAGTGGGACATCACAGCAGGGTAACTGCTACAAGCGTCCGTCTCCACAACATATAAACTATTCTTCTCTTCAATATTTAAAATTAATCCACTGGCAAAATATGGCAGCATGTTTGTCCATGTCTAGTTGAGTAAACTGATTTTGTTATTAAAGACAATCTCCACTGACTCTGACAAAGCACTGCCAATAGCTGCTTCACAGTATGTGCCTCCTGCTGATGTGACTGAGGGAACCTCTCATAGGAAACAGCAGCAGATCTGCCTCAGTAGTAATTTAAAGGTGTCCTGTGAGGGTTTTGACCATTAGTAGAGCCACAGTTCAATGTGGGATGATTTCACACTATTCCACTGATCTGAAGGCGGCAGAAATGTGTAATACAGCAATGCACCAAAATGACAGTGAAGGCTGCAGTCGAACAGGGATGTAAACAGTGAGGGATACTGGGATTATTCTCACTGCTTGTTTTAGGAGGGAGGAGCAACAAGCTGTGGTCTGCCATGTTAAAGCAGGAGCACAACAGTGTGGCTGCTTTTAAGGCTGCGTGGCACTGCATATGGACAGAATGAGGGCTGATCATACAGTAAATCAAATCATGAGTTTACATTTTCTGAAATCTATATAATAAAAACACTCCAACTACTAATATGTAGCCTGAGACTCAAGCAGTGAGTCTAATAATGTGTAGTGATCCTGTCAATTAGCAGTGTATTAAAAAAAGAAAAACTATAACATTGATCAATATCAAGGTAAATGTTTTATGATTCACTGTCCAGCCCTCCAGCACCACAGGAATCTAATTTAGCCCCGCCCTAACAGATGCCAAAAAATGAACAGGAGTCAGTGGGGACCTGCCAATCAAGCCCTGCCTGTACACGCCCACCCAGTCTTACAAAGACGTTTAATCAGCCAAAAATAAATGAACACGCCTGTGTGGGAGGACCAAGGGTGAAAAGTCTTGCATAAATGTTGAAGCTGCAATATTTCTTCTAATTTTCCTTAATCACTTTGGAGACTTTGCACATTTGTGTAGAAACCCAGTGTAAAGCTGCTGACAACAGATCAGGGTATTTACAGATAACACCGCTTGTTTTTTTTATGATTCCTGCAAATAACTTAATTAGAGAGAGAGAGACTGGCCACAGAGAGCAAAATATTATCCAGAAAGTTAAGTCTGTCGATGAAAAGTGTATTAAACTAATCAGAAAATAGAGCTAAAACAATCCTCTAATAATCATCAGTCAGACCCAGGATCTGCTTGTAAAGGTGCACACAGTTCCTAGTATTTAGAATCACCGCTCTGGGTAAGCTGGAAACCTTACGTCTTCTCTCTAAATACATATTCAACGAGACAAACCTCTTCTTTTTTCTTTTTTTTTTACACCTCTGACCTTTTGGTGGTAACCACTGAGCGGCTCTGTCAGCCAGACCCAGAGAGGAGCTGAGGATCAGGATGCTGGAACTTCAAGTTCACACATTTACCTTCGCTGCACAGCTGATTTTTCATTTTACATTCATTTACAAAAAAAAAAAAAAAAGAAACACAATCATCATTCTTTGTGAGAGTATTACTACAGTACATCTGAATCAGCCTCTGAGCAGATTCATATACGAAGAGCTGAGATCTCTGCTTTGTGTGCAGCTAAATGTTCAACTGAAGATGGACTGCAGTTCTAAAATCCGTGACTGGATTTTGTTACCAGAGAGTACAATAAAGTGAGTATCATGAACAGTTAGTGTATTATGTAATTAAATAGTTATATATTGAACAAATCAGCTATATGAGAATTTGGCTGATATCAGAGCTGCACTTCTTGAAGTGAGTGTTGCTGATACTGCACAGAACATACAGTATGTACAATTGAGGCGTTCTGGTGTCAGGAGCCACTCATTTGATGATGGGCCACGTGATGCTGCAGACTGCGTTTGTTTGCCTCTCTCTCGCCTCTATCAGCTTCATTTTCACACAAAAGAACTAAAGTTATTGTTTTTACGGCTAGAACAACCAATCAGCCGAGTTGAAACAAAGGGAAATTTTGCTTTTTGTAAACGATTCAAGCCAGTGGCGCCATTTCTGGCAAGAATGAAGGAAACGGTTGCTTTGCTGGAACCACAGGATCATTAATCGCAAAAATGTTCCTGGGATCATCAACAATTTGCCACCCAAGCACTTTTTTAGATATGAACTGCATTTCCGTAGATGCTTAGTCCTACATACCTGCAAAAAAGTGACAGGTGCGTAGGAGAAAACCTGTGGTACAAATTTCATAAGAAAAAAAGTTCCCACAGCCTGTTCTTGCTCTTCTTTTAGACGAGCACAAGCTGAGCTTAATCAAATGTTTCATGGAGCTTCGAATAAGGGTTTGTGGGCGGTTTGTACTCAAATGGACAAAGTTACCAACCACAAATTTTCTCATATTTGTCTGACAGCTGATGCTTATTTTCCACCATGAAGTTTCTGCAGAAGTGACAGAATAAACATTGAAAAACCTTAACCAGCCACGACGGCTAAAAAAACGTTCCTCTGTTGGAGAAAAGAGCAAAACATGATTGATAATAAAGTGTAAGTGAAGTGCTTAGATTCCTCAGTGCACATGTGAATAGAGCTGACACCTCTCGTCCTCGCCGGGTTCGCTGAGTGGAGTTGTGAGCACATCAGCTCTCTATAATTATAGAATGTCAACTTTGTTCATGCTTTCTGCTCTGACCTTTTCCCTGTGCTAAAAATGTGCCCTTTAACCAGACGGTGAGCAGTTCTAGTATGCTGAACACATGTGAGAGCCTGAAACTAACACAACGAGCTCTTTATGGCAGAATGTGAGTTATTAAATTGTTCTATTACTGTATTGCTTAGAGGGCGGGAAGTTAATAACTTTGTGAGGCAGATGGAGATATACGTTTCTATATAGCTGGCGGATCCAGGAACCTGCAGCTGTTGTAGTGTGCAATTTATGTTCTGCGAACATGACCAATCCAGACTAAATAAAGCCCGATATTCAGGGCTGAAAGAGAAAGATAAAGAGGCAAGAAACGCAGCTCTGACACCCTGATGCCATCATAAAACCAAAAATTACATTTCAGATCAACAGCTCTGTTTTAAACTAGCAGCCACAGTTTGTTTGTCGTTCCTTTCTTTTTTTGTGTGTGTTGTGTCTTCTCATTGTATTTTCCCTCGTTTTCTCCAGTGGACAAAGGAAAAGCAATGTATCTTTAAATAAATGGACCAGTGATGCCAGATAAAGATAAAGAGCAGGTAAAGCAGATATATGAGGAAGGAAAAACAAAAAAAATGGGACCAGCTCACAGCAACTTCACATGGAGCACAAAAAAAAATTAAGTAAAAGCTGATGTTGATGTTTTTCTTTTTCTTTTTAAATCAATACCCGAGTTGTTCCATGAGCCGTGGTCAGTTCAAAAGCCCCATTTAACTAAAGTGCAAATCAGGAAGCAGATGCTGACAGTTGCTATGTGGCTGCTGATTCTACTTGTTGTACTGAGGTGTATGTGCACTTCATGTTGTCGGCCCAGTACCGTTTTAATGTTATCACTAGCAGCTTCACTGTAGCTGCATCAAGCTGCTGCAAAGGCGAACGTGGCGGTATAGACAGCTCATGGATATATACCAATTGCTATCAAACAGAAGGTACATGCATTCTGGTATTGGTGGGGGGGGGGGCACACACAAAAGGAGCAATTAGAGGCTATGGATTTCTGAGGCAACGATCACACAGGATGTTGAACTGTCCCCTCACACAGATCAGCCTAATCACTGCAGTCAATCAGAGTGAGACAATCTATAGGAAGCTTGTTTCACATGAGCTCGAGGTACAGCTCTGCCAAAGGGACAATCGTTAAAGACCAGAGGGTTTTCCAACCACTGACTGTTTTGCTGCGTGTGTGAGTGCACTGCATGTGCACCTGTGTGTGCTACAGCTGCAATGAATGCAGTGGCTTTCGCTGCAACTGGAGGAGTAATTAGCTGGAAATGTTTCAATCGGTCCTGCCAGAGTGAACGAGATGTTGCTGTGGTGTTGCCAGCGATGCTGGGAAGGCGGTTGGCACAGCAGCCAGATGGCCGAGGAGACAGAGAGAGCGAGACGGGCAGAGACAAAGCCCCAGACAGGCCATAGAGAAGACAGCAGAAGAAGACGCACAGGCTGATTAGATATGTCACAGACTCTTTAGATGGGCTTTGGCTGCACAGCCAGCCTCCTACAGTGGACCCTCATTAAAGGAAGACTGAACATGCTGTTAGCTTGCTCGGAGGCCAAACGGTACAGGACTCCAGTGACACCAGCCCTCAGTACTGAGCTGTGAACATGACAGCAGGCGACAAAGGGCTACAAATGGGTACAAGGGCCTGGAAAGTTGTTTTGTGGAAGTGTGTCTGTGTGTGATTTGTGTGTGGATGTGCAGCTGAAAATGTTTGTTCCTGCATTCAAAATAACACGATACAAAACAAAGAATAACTTAAAATGAGAACGTAGAAGGTTGCAAAGTCTCCAAAACTACGAGACGAGGATCTCTTCTAGCAGCAAGCCGTGGCCGCCTCGCCTTTAGCGAGACGGTGTCGACAAATGTAAAATGTTTTTTTTTATTTTATTTTTTATTTTTGGAGGGGGAAGGGGTGGAGTTGCACCCGCTCCGTCCCCCCCCTTCCCCCCTTTCTGTGTCCAGCTTCTGTCATTAGGTTCAAAGGGACCTAAGCGTTCAGTGGGGGGAGAGGGAAGGGAAGCCCACTGAGGCTTCAGTGTGCCGGACGACTCTGCCCCAAAATGTCTCAATGTTCCAGTCCTGTGTCCCAGCATGCACCTCTCCATGCCAGAGCTGAGCTGGCTGAAGTCTCTGTAGGAGGGTGCCAAGGCGGGGGGCTGATGGGGGAGCACTGGGCTGGGAATGGTGGAAACAGACGAGGTGGTCAAATGCAAGTGGATGGCTGTGCAGTGGGCTGCTGTTTGCGGCTCCTCAGGCCTCCAGACTTCTCTTTGTAGCCCACACACATCTGCTGGGAGACGTCCACCAGAGCGCTGGCCACTGCCAGACCTACACAGACACAGAAGAAATATTACAATTAGGTGGAGATGATGCAAAGACGTCTATGCCACTGATTCTTATTTCATGATCTGTACATTCCTAGTTGTTTCAACTAATGTTCATACTGAAAATCAACCACTCTCTATATAAACTGTAGGAACAAGTAGACGAACTGATAGCTCAACTTTATTCTCTTAATTCTTTGTATGTTTTAAAATGTTGCGATTGTACTTTGTCTCAGCTTGAACGTGGTCTATGATTCAAAGCTGCTATATGAGCAGCGCCTCGATTTCTTCATGCACAAAAACATTTTTCTCTGTTGCCTTTGTGTTCTTTGTAAGTGTGTGTTCTTTGTAAGTGTGTGTTCTTTGTAAGTGTGTGTTCTTTGTAAGTGTGTGTTCTTTGTAAGTGTGTGTTCTTTGTAAGTGTGTGTTCTTTGTGACATTCTGGACTACACTGACTTTGACACTTTTCCAGTTTGAACACACCACATACATAAAACCACTTCCCACTGAAAACCTGTTTAGGTCATAATGTTTAGTGTGAAATAAGAACAAACACACACACACACATTTTGTGTGGCAGTCAGTGTGAGGACACTCATTACCACAATTCATTCCCTGGCCTCCTACTGTCGCGTAGGCCATTCTAATCTACTGTTTAAATTTTTTATTTATCACGTGTATTTCCTAAACCTAACCATCACAACTAATCTAATCCTAACTTTACCTAGTCTTAATCCAAAACCTGCTCTTTAAACACCCTTCTCATTGTAAGGGCCGGCTAAAATGTCCTCACTCCAGCGATAGCCATCCAAACACACACACACACACACATGCACGCTCACGCTTCCGCAAACAACCACATGTGCAGGTGGTTATGTGCAATCATACACTCACTCAATCATTAACTTATACTACGCTTCATTAACATTTATTAATACTCCTTCAGCCAAGAAATTCCAATAAGCTCCATTTATCTCCGCTGATGGATGCGTTTACCCCGATCAAGTGCACGTAGCCAACGGCAAAATCTAAATTCCAGGGGAACATGATGTTGCTTACATCACATCCTCATGGAATCACATAGCCTTCAGTGCAGCATGCTGCAACTATTAGTATGTTTCTTCAGCTAAAAGTAGGTACAGGATGGTTCAAATCACCAAAACGAGGCTCAGATACAAATTAAGTGATCTACGGTGCTGACCTCCTCTTGGCTGTTTGGATAGTTACAAGGATGACCATTCTAGAGTGAGCTAAACCATTAACAGATGTGCTGTGAGCTTGTGATGCTGACGACAGGCGGCAGTCAGGGGAAACCAATGCAGCCGGATGGGAAACAAGTTAAAAGCATTATAACAGGAGACCCTCGTAGGCATCAGGGATGGTAAGAACACGGCTAACATGGTGTCAACAAAAGCTGCCAGAGGGGAAGCTCCACTGAGAGCTGAGGCAGTTTTGTTATGACAAAAGGACTATGTGGTAATTAATAAGGGCCTGGGGCATGCTGGTGGTCTGGGGACAGCAACTGTGGGAGGCAAAGCGGCTACAAAACACAGTAGGGAAAAATAGAGAAAGAAAAGGAATCAAATTTAACTCCTCGAATCCTTGAAGGAGATAGTGAATGAACAGAGGAGGGAAAAAAAAGTGGAGGCATTTGAAGTGCACTCAGTCCTGGATCCTATCAGACTGTCTTGGAAAAAAAGATAAGGAAAATGAAGGATGAACAGGAAAGCAAAGAGAGCAATCGACAGAGCAGAGGGTGAAAATAAGTAATGGGCTCAATTCTTAGTGCATCAGAATGTATGGGATGGAGAGAAAAAGGAAGAGAAGGAGCACAGAGACATGCAAGACTGCACTGCACAGTTAAACACAGACGTGAAGAAAAAGAGAGGAACAGAGAGAGAAATGAAGACGAGACATAAAACCCTGCTGCAGTCTGCTCCTTACTATGGAGAGAGGACACCATGCCGACGCAAAGATGATGAAGGGTTGAAGCAGAGATAAGAAGGAACCAACGATCAGGATGCAGAATTCATTTCACCACAAAGGATGAAGGAAAACAGAATGCAGGTATAAAAAAAATGAAAAAAAAAATAAATAAGGAAAGAGGAAAAAGGCTGCAGAGTGTTAGCTGGGGCGTCTTTAAATTCAATATAAGCTCGTCAAATGAACAAGAAGAACAGCGCGCCCATGATATAATTACTGTAAACAAACGAAACAAGGGTCAAGTTGATTGATGACAGCGGCAGCGGCGTCTCACAGGCCTGTCAGTCCAAATGACACTTTCCTCCTTTTTTTAGAGAGACGATCGTGCATAATGATGGAAATGATAGACAGAAAAATCCTCTCCTTCTCTGAGTCTTCAAAAACATTTTAGTTCAGTTTGCACTGGACAAACACATCTTACTTTACGATACTTGTTTGAGGTCAGTGGTGACTTCATGTAAAAATGTAATGTGCACTGACAGTGAAGACACTGTTGACTGGGAACCATCAAACCACTCACCAACTCCAGTGTGTACGGACCAAGAACACATGCAAACAATAAGATCTGTTCATTTCACAGCTTTTTCTGCCCACAGACCTAAAGAATAATAGGTGTCCTGTTTAACCCAAAGCCAGACTTGACAATAAGATCAGAACCTGCTTTCCTAGGCCTCAACAACCTCTGCTGGAGAAGAACACAGGGTGATATGCAAAAGAAAAACTAAAGCTGTCAACCTTTTGGTTTCTGAGATTGATGTGCATTGCAGTTTTGTTTCTGTTGTCTAACAACTTTGCAATATCATGCAGCACAGAAATTAATGTTTGTTTGCTTAACACACAGCAATTACTGCTCTGTACAAACCATGATTACATTATTACTTTACCTCTATTACCTGACAACAACTTGCTAGCAGACACTGACATTGCTGAATCTCTTCATTAGCACAAATGTGTTCTTTATTCAACAGGAGACTTAGCTGCTTTTCAGTTGCTTTGGAGATTTAGTGTAGATGGAGAACTTTTTCAAAACAAGCAGAAAACACTAGAGTGTGCAGAATGTGTGTTGCAGCTGTAAATAAAGAAGCCAATAAGGGAGAGCGAATGAAACAAGTGAGAGTAAGAGCTAACTGAAGAGCTCAAAGTGCTTTTCTTCTAACTATAACTAAACAAGATGGAGGTGGAAAGGTGGAGGGGATGGGAAAGAAAACAAGTCAAGAACTCAGCGTCTTACCAGACTGTCCAGGAGGAGGGATGCCGCCGGTGCCCCTGGGTAACCGCACAAAGATGGAGAGCACGGCGGCTTTGTTGCCAAAGCAAGGCTCAAGGGCGATGGGTTTTGGGACAGACTGTAGGAAGTAGAAGAAACAGAAAAAAAATGGTATTACACATCACAAGCTGCTCAAATCCTGGTGAACACACACCACTTTTCAAAGACACGGATAACGAAGGCTTTGCTGTTACTGTTCTTGTTTGTGTCAGCAGCATGCACAGCAAACAGGAAAAAAACAACTTTCCAACCCCCGATGAGACACACACACTGATCTACAGGCCTAAATTGGACCCCCACTCCCAAAGAAATCCCCCACTGTGTACAATTTCATGACAATGCTGTCTGTGTGAAGCGTGGGCCGCAACTGGATATCAAGTGGTGCTGCTGGGAGCGGAGATTTGTGTCAGTGGTGCTGGCAGTGCACTCCTGTCGCTGCGGGCTGCCTGACACACCTAACGGTCTCTAATGCCAATATCTCCTGTTTATCAGCAACTCATCCATATGTGGGGATGAGTTTCCCTCCTGTAAACACTGACCGGATCTGCTGCTGCTCGCCTTGTACAATATTCATGGATTTACCTCGACGAAGGATATGGAGAATGTCACCACCTCGCCTGCATGCAGATAACTTGCTCTCTCTTTCCCTCTTTCTCTTTCTATCCATTTCAAATTCCTGAGCCAGACAGGAAATTGGGCCATGGCATGGTTTCACAGTCTTCACACTGCTTCTCAATGTGCGCACACACACACACACACACACACACACACACACACACACACACACACACACCTCCAAACTGAAGTTTAATCCATTCCCACGCCAGTTTTTATCCTCTGAAGAGTTGATCTTAACGCCCCAAGAGGCAATGCTGCTAGACTGGCACACACACACACACACACACACACACACACACAGATATAAATTCCTCACACTGTAACACATACGTACAGTTTTCACACTCACGTGCGACTGTAGACACACACTTTTCGCCTTTTCACACACAAATTCTTTACAGCTTCTCTCTTTCACACACAAACACACACACACACACACACACACACACACACACACACACACACACACACACACACACGCTCCCTTACTCATGGGGACCAGGGCAGTAATGATATTCAGGCTTTGACCCATTTTACACATTTATTCTCTGCTCCATCTCTCTGAGGCTTACCTTTCATACCAGCAGGATACACAGGCTGTCATACAGGTAGCTAGGGAAGTGGCACAAAGACCTGATTCCTCTGTGTGTGTGTGTGTGTGTGTGTGTGTGTGTGTGTGTGTGTGTGTGTGTGTGTGTGTGTGTGTGTAACACAGAGGAAATGTTTATTTGTTTATGCCCTTATAGACGTGTCAGCCTGTTTACAGCACGTTTATTTGTGGACTGTGTTCAGGTATGATCTGACAGAGACTGACATCTTATTATGCATTACTGCATGTGTATACAGTGTGATTTCAATTTATCATAATTGCATTGTCACAGCTACACCTTCTTAGGATGAAATACATGTAAATTAAAAGGTGACAGGGCTAATTGTATGTTGTAGAGGAGATAACACACACGCCTGCATCACGAGGATCAAACAAGTTGATACAACTGAGTGATGTGGTTGTAAAAGAAGAAATAAAAAGTGCAGATGCAAGATGAGCTCAAAACACTGATGAAGCACCTTCTGAAACGTGCTTCTGTTAGGAATGTAATTTAATTACCACTTTTTATGCACAAGAAAATAAAATCTATTAAAAATCAGCAAAGGGCAACAGTAAAAATAAAAACACTATGCATGATATGTCAAATCAGTCTATAAACGTTTCCATTGTTTCTCATCTTGCATGTGGGAGGAAAAGAAACTATGAGAATTTTTAATTTTATTTTAGGAAATCAAGAAAAAAACAAAGACTCTTACAAATGCATGATAGTTGTCAGACCACCAGCTAGTTTTATAACATCTGACGAGAATAAATTGATGAGAAAATGAAAACAGGGAAGCTACAAGGTTGTAATAAATTCACGGCTAGCAGCTCGAAGGGTAATCATGTCGTTTTATATACATAATCAGCACCTACAGCAAAAAGCCAAAAAGCTATTACTGTAAATAAAGTCGATAATGTTAGAGATTTCATGTTTGAGGGGCCTGTAAGTATGTTTGATTGTTCTATGCTGCTCCGAACTTGGTGCTCCTGCATCTTTGGAAAGAGAAGGTTATTAAGAGGTTGTGTACTGTGTGTATATGTGCGGATGCTGTGTGCACATGCCTTTGAGCTTGCAGCAATTTTCAGCTGCGTTGATCCTGTACTCACACACATGCAGCGTTACAGCCTCCAAAGAACTGACAGGGGGAATAGTTCACAAGCAGACAAATGGGCTCGTAGCAGGACGGATTCGCCTGCTGGAAACACTGCAGTCGAACCAGCATCGGCAGCAACAACACGCAGAAAACAGCAAATACAAAGGTAGCAGAGCCACTCACAGTGTGTCCATCCTGTCACTGTGAGATTTTAACAACAAATCACTAATACGATTAATGTAAACAAGACAGGTCACAGGTCACTTAGCTCCGCCCTCGACCATCTTACTCTTGTCATGATTTGTTTTATTTAAAAAAGTCCAAATTAACATCTCAAAGGGCATAAAGGCTTCATCCAAAGAGCCTTGACCCTCTAAAACAGAGCTCATTCTTCCATTAAACGCTTTCGTCTTTCCTACAGTGCTTCCCTGCGTGATCATTTGGATGTGCTACCTGCAGCAACATGAATGACATCTAATTACATGCTTACAATATAATAGAAATTACCATAAACAAACAACATCATTGCAGAGAAGCTTGACAGCTTCTCCAAACCATTACCTCGGTGTATTTACCCTCCTTAGCAAAGTAAGTACAAAATATACAGCCAAATAGCTCCAAAAGGCAGGAGGCACGGGTAGCTTCAACCTCTAGAAGAGGAAGGGATGCGGATGATGTGCATCTGATTAAGAGAAACACAAAAACAAACAATTTAACTTATATGGCAGGTGATCTGATGGGACTCCTGCCCTGTTCTGGAAACACTGAAGATCTCAGGAGAGAAGTGGGAGTGAACCAGATAGAAGTAGCTTAATAAAAATATTCAAGGTCAAAGTTGTTTACGAACCTCAGGGTTGGTGGTTCGATTTACTGGCCACATGTTGAAGTGTTCCTGGACAAGACACTGAACCCTGAACCCTAGGTGCCTCAATGGGGCAGCCTGTCCACAAAGAATTCCCCCAAGGGGATTCATGAAGTATCAATTATATTATTATTCCATTACAACGTTAGGTGGTACAACAGCACACCAGGTTAATTTTGCTCTTCGGTCCCTTGGTACAAGAAAAGATAAAACAATTATTTTGGCCTTGCCAGAAGCAGTCCAGCCAGGTTTGGACTGCTCCAGTCTACAGGTCTGTTTGTGCCTCAGGCAAAATATATTTCTCATCCAGCGTGTTTACAATTGGAAAAATGAGCGCTTCCCATGATAACCTGAACACATCTGTGCTCTATGTGTAAAAAATAAATAAAAAAGAAGAAGAAGAGTGGCAGCTTTTAATTTCACAGCTTAGGGCTGTTGTAAGACTCGTCTGCCAAGTCCAATTTCCACCGCAGCAGCTGCAAGCTGCTCTTAGGTTTTCACTTGTTTACATGCTTGTTTCCATTTCCTAACACCAGTATCTGCTCTTCAAATGGAAGCGGGAATAGGCACAAATACATTTTGAATTGGAAGAGACTTTCTGTCAAATTGATGGGGGATCATTTTGATTTCAGCGTCATTGTTTTGAGTGCTCAGCTGTACGAGCGTTGCATCCGAAGTTAAACCTCAACTTCAACCGAGCCGAACGTGCTTTCGATTTCTGACGAAAACAAAAATGCATCCTTAAAAAAACAAAACAAAACGTGACACATTCATGTGTTTGAACACACGTCCACTTAAGTTTGGCCTGAACAGAAATTAAGGAGTGGAGGGGGGGGGGTTGTGCGTAAGGGGACAAAACAAACACCTTGAAAAATTCAATTATTCTTCCTTTTAAATTCTTTGTGCATGCGATTATTTTTTTTATTTATTTGCCTAAGATGTTCATCAAAGGTAGAGACTCTTCCCATGGTGTGCTTCAGAGGCTGTGTGTTAATAACATTCCCCAGCAGATGCCTTTGTTTTATAGCGCTGAAGCCCTCCCTTTGACTCCCCCCACCCTGCCTCCCCCACCAGCACCACTCTGGAGAGTTATCTAGACTGGCCAGGCAGAGCAGCGAAAGGTTTTGTTAAATTACCTCCAGTAATTAGCCCAGCACGTAGAAGCCCACACACAAACTGATGTGGGCACACACTGCGGCTGCACGCTGCTCCGCTTTCATCCGCTGCATTCATCTCGACTTTAGCAGCAACCGCAGATGAGTTTCCCAGCACCAGTGACAAAAGTGAGTCCAACTCCCTGTTGATGTGACTCACCAGGTACGGCCACTTCTACTGAGCCAGCGTTGATGAGGTTTTATTTAGTTGGCTTCTGTTTGCAGAGGAAATGTTTTGTTTGCTTGTAATACTGATGTCATATACTGCAATGTGCTAAAACTGAACACTGAAGAAAAACAAGATGGGTTCAAGTGAACTTTTAGTCGGTCTGAGCTGAAATTTGTTTTTTTACCTTTTTTTTAGTATTTGCATTTTATGCTGCTTCATACTTCGACTTCAAGTTTTACTCCACTCCAAGTTTATTAACTACCTTTACTTACTAGATACTTTTTAGAATCTGATTAGTAGTACAAAAGACAAGTATAATTATGATGTAACACAGCAGTACGTAAACATATGATGCTCAAAAGGAAAACGTAGATGTATTATGTTACAATAAGCTCCACTGTTACCAGCTGGTTCATTAAAGTGTCAATAATTTTAATCTAACATGAAATGCACTGATGTGGAATGAGCCACTTGAACCTTTGCTACCTAAACTACTTTTAGTTAAGTAACATTTTTACCTTCACTTGTAATAGAATTTAATTTTTAGTTTTTACATTGTGGTATTGCTACTTTTATTTAAGTAAATGATCCGAGTCTGTAAATACTGTAAACAAGTAAACACACTGCCTCATCATCTCCTTTCTGTCTGCTGTTGGTTTAAGTGCAAATTATTCATGAACACTGACTCACCGGTGACAGCCTACAGTAGAACATCTTTTTAGTTTTCAGGCATTCTCCACATGATAACGGCAAAAAACTTTTCTCCTTCCCCAGTTTGCAACTTTCCTCTCCCCAGGTAACAGACAGGCAGTACGGAAATGCATTAAAGAAAACACTATTCCTGCTATGAAAGATGCCGTATACACTGTACCATCACAGATGATTTATTTCTACATACTGATGAAGCTTAATATGTAGAAGGTTTGACTTGTGCTGCACGGCTCCTTCCTATTATGTATTATGTTTTATTTTAACAGAATGGTAAGACAGTCTGTTATATATATATCTATATGCACATGATGCTCATTGAGCATGCTCCCACCTTAGTCTTTCTCGTATGTAACACTTGCAATCAGCAGCATACCTATGATTTCATGCAATACACAATGATTGCAGGTTAAGATAATGGTACACCATGACTATGTTAGATAAATCTGAACCATTTCTTCACCCCCATCCCTTTTTTCCCCCGTGCATCAACTCCTAATTTTTCCTCGTCCCAGAGTACCTATGAATAAAAGCAGAGCATGATGTGTCACAAAGGTAATCATCTGCCCATGATGCTGGGGCCGCGAGCTGCATTTGGCAGAAACTGAGTGAATTTATCTCATCGGAGAAGCAAGTTTGAACTTCCCACAGAGGCTATAAACAACTTTAATGATCTTCAGCTCACTGTGCAGCGCCTGGCCCCCCCATATACGCTGATCGCAGGTCTTAATACACTACTGTAGTGTCCTGATAAAACAGCATGGAAACAAGGGGAAGAACCTGCTCCGAGTTGCTCAATTTGAGCTGGGAGGAGATAGGATAGTGCACACTCACTGTCTGGGCTGGTGGAGCCAAAGAAAGCTGAGGAGGAAGATCTAAATTGGATCTCTGCTCTTGGGCTGCTCCTGCACTGATGGAGAGGAAGAGAGCATGCCGGGAAGAATGGAAGAAAAGAAGAAGAGTAGAGGTGGGAGAAGCAAAGGTAAAGCAGAGATTGAGGAGGAGGCGGAGGGCGCCTCATTTCCTGCATCTTTTCTTTCTATACAGAAGAATGTGCGCACGCTAGGAGCCACACAAACATGCAGAAGTACATGAAAACACACACACAAACAAACAAACAAACAGCAGATAAGGCCAATAGAAAACCACACAGCCGATAGGATCAATAAAGGGTCGGTAAATTAGAGGACAACACTATAGTGAAGTGAGGATGTCAGACAAGGAGACGAAAGAGAGAGAAGAGGAGAGAACAGATACCAAACACTAAGAAGACAAAACAACAGAGAACAGCATAAATAAAGAAAAAATTACAAAAAATAAAAACCAGGATAAGAGAGAGAGGGATGACGATTTAAAAAAACAAAACAAAAAGAAAGAAGGGAACAAAATGGTAACTAGAAATAAGCTACAGTGGATAAAACAGGAAGTAACAGAAGATAACAGAAAAGTTGAAAAAAGGACTAAACAACATCAAAACATGATAAACTGCAAAGAACCTAAGAAAAAAGAGAAAAACAACAGAAACTAAGAAAAAAAGAACGGAGTAAAGAAGAGAGCGATAAGCTGGATCCTTCATAGAAAGGATGAGAAGAGAGAAGAGAGCAGACGAGGAGAGGAATAAAACAGTTTCCTGTTTTTAAGCATGGATTTGATTAGCTTCTGCAGGGCCCCTTCCCCAGGGCCCCGGCAGCCTTTGCTCGGAGTAACCTTGCGCTCAGAAGCCGAGCCCCTTGAGATGCATGGCCCCTGTCAGACTCAAGGGGCCCCAAGCCACCCTGCAGAAACGGCCCTATAATTCTGCACTACATCTGCATTCAGGGATCATTCATCACAAAGTGCACAGTCACAGGTACACCTTCCTGCGGCTCACTGATCGCCAAATACTGCAATTTCTATAACTTTGCACAATTGCTACTTTTAAATGTTCTCTGCTGCTGACTCGATACCTGATATCTGCATTTAAATCTGCTCCAACCTACTTCAAAGCCTCTATAAAAAGTCTTCTTGACCAGCCTCACCAACTGGGCTTGATCTTTATGTTTAAATCAACTACTTCAATAGGCTCAAGCTCTACTTTTAATGTGCTATCCTGGTATTTCTTTACATTTGAATGCAGCACAGCAACACTTTCCTTCTAGCTGTGCTTAAACTACACATTTCATTTTATGCTCTCTCTAATTTTGCAACTAAATCTGATCAAAGATTCGTCCTTTAGCTTGGTCAAAGAATGAGATTAGCAAACAAGTCAAAGAATTTGTAACAATTATGACTTGTTGAGGGAAGTGTGGAAATGGAAAATAAATAAATAAACATAAAAGACAAGGGTGATGACTTGACCTGTTTCTTATTTTTGCTAGAGGCTAGCAGCTCAAGGTCAAAGATAAGGTTACTTTTAATGTCTCTGGAAGGAGAAATTGGTCTCGGATTGAGACAACTGCTGCATAAAACCAAATGTCACAATAAAAACACATGAAATAACGACAGACAATAAAAAGAAAGACAAACACATGGAGGGGAACGCTGCATTGTCTGCTCAAGGCTGCATTACTGCAACTCCAGCATAACCCAAACAAATCTCCCAATTAACAGCAGTTGAAATGCACTGTGGGTAATGTAGCCACCAGGTTTTGATGAGAAAAAAAAAATGTGTGAAATAAATCAATGGATTTATTATGAGAACTGGACACCAGGTTAAAACATGCTGCTCAGTGGTGCGTAATGCGAAGAAATCGTCATTCCTATGGATTCTAGACATAAATATTATTAGTCTGATCGTCACGCCTCTGCGTTTTTGGGCCCATAGAGCATGGCGACCTCTTCCAGTCAAGTCTCTTGACACCACTCACACTAGAATGGGGATACAATAAAATAATCCTCCGACTCTCCTATATTTTCCAAATACTACTGGTCCAAATGGATCAAATTCTGATAATGAAGAGAATGTGATGACTTCCAGCCGCTCCTTTTCTAATGACTTTCTAAAGGAAACATTTCGGGTCACTGAACGCCACATGGTCAACGCAGAAGTTGTCACTATGACAAAACTGCCACACAGCTCAGCGCCGACCCTCAGGGCTTGAATAAAACATGCATGTCTGGTTCTGCTTCTTTCCCTGTAAGTATCCACTGTGAGTCCAACGCTGTTAAGAGTGTGTTGTCATACATGTACACTAAACTATAACTTCTAAACATTTTTCACAGAAGTGCAGCACATGCTTAAAAGGCCAATTTATCCAAATGGAGAATGGTCTGCACTTATAAAGTGCTTTTCTACCTAACTGGCACTTAAAGCGCTTTTACACTCCTTCTCATTCACTGGCAGAGCTGCCTGCAGCTGAACTCACTCACGGGGGCAACTTGGGGTTCAGTATCTTGCCCAAGGACAATTTGACATGTGACAAGAGGACCTGAATTGAACCACGATTGGTAGACGACCGTGCTACCAACTAAAAAAGCAGCTTTCTTTTAGTTGTATGCAGAGATGCAGTTGATGCAGCTCTCTGTATTAGAGATTTCTGCGCACACAGTTAAACCCTTGGTGGTTTGTTGTGTTCACAGCACACAAAGATGACATTTTAAAAGTAGTTTATTGGAACTGCTTGGCTTGTAATTACCCAACCCTGTCTCCTGAAAATTACATTCCTACACAACTAAACTTCAACTGCCATTAAGTTTTTCTAGCAAACACAATCTTATAACAACTATGTGGTGATGCAACATATATTTTGAATGCATGCAGTGCTACATGTAATAATGAAAAGCGAGTTGCAAGGAGTTGGTTGGGGTGGATGGAGGGCATATAATGTGAATAGCTAAAGATTTTACAAACATTTTTGTGAAAGAGAAAGCTGAATGTTGTGGATCAGATATTAAGCAGACAGAATAACATTATCTGTGTACATTTAAGTGATATGTTAAGTATCAACGCATTGATGATTGTAGTTTACAGGAGCTGTAATGAAACATAACTTTTAGGAGACACGACTGAATTAATCTAATCAAGAAGTTATCTTGTTTCTGTCACGTCCTTTCTCTCCCAACTGATATAACTGAATAGATTGATGCAAGACGTGGTTATTTCTCACCGTTTTAACACCACCTACTAACTGATTATCAATTATTTAATTAGAACTATAATTATGTGGAGAAACCTGGACATTATTTCTGAAATGTCTGAGTTTCAATGCAGCAGAAACAGGTCGTGGAACAAATGTCATACAACAAAAAGCTTGTGTTGAGAACAGGGCACCACACACACACAAACTGTCTGGTCTCACTCCAGCTTGTATCAGTTCAAATCGTGCATCTAAAATCTTCACGTCAGGATGTAGGTGAACAACTTGAACATGACCTTGTGACCTGCTCTAATAAGATGCGGTCGCAGCAAGATAATTAAGATTTGTTCTAAATTTAAAATCATATTTTAAGAAATGCAGTACCCTTCTTTATAACTAACTGTGTGTTGACGCTGTATTCTCCATTCCTACATGAATGGCTTGGTTCCAACAAGCTGTACGTCCATATTGACTACTTTTAATTTCTCTGTCAGCTTTTCAAAAACACAAATGGTTCCATGCTCCAAAAGAAGGTTGTTTTGTGAAATGAATCATGACTTTATTATTGTCCCCCCTAATGTCCTTTATTTCATTGCCAACAAACATTTCCTGCAAGTAAGCATTCATTTATTTTTTCCAAATTCAGAATATGTTAATGCTGGAACGAAAGTCTTATCTCAAGTATAGTCTTTATCTCATCTGCATGTATTTAACTCCGGGGTTAACTGATTTGCTTTCCATTAGAACTCACTCTCTACTCAACTATAACTGACTATAACTGGTACAAAACACCGTGTTAGTCGTCAGCAGCTCACTTTCATCATACTCCAGCCTGCACACTGTCCTAGCAAACATACACTGACCCTCATTAGGTAAATTAGACCTTCACTACACTTCAAACACTTCATCTTAAGTGATCTCAATTTGCTTATTGAAAACTAATGCAATCGCCTTTAAGAATTCAGAGTAAAAAAAAACATGACGTAAAGCAGATGGTGTGAGGAATATCTATCACTACAGCATGACTGTAATCACAAACTGCAGCTGACGGGCACAAGACTGAGCTCCCACTTGAGGGAGGATGAGGGACGACAGCGATGATGGATGAAGCTTCTCTGCTTGTGGTCTTGTCAGCCGAGAAAAAAAAAAAAAAAAAGATAGATCTCCGTGGTTAGGTGGAGATTGCTTCAAGAAAAAGTTGTGCTCACCTTGACGTTTCCTCCTATCAGGTCAGGTGGCTCCTCGTCCGTCTCCAAGGCGACGTTGATGGTGGCGAAAGGCCGGCTCGCCATCTGCTGCATCTCCCTCAGCAGTTGCTAAGGAAAAGAGGGAAGAGGAAGAGGAGAGCGAAGGTCAGTGACAGATAAACACAGACTGTCTACTGTCTAGTTCCAATCAGCCGGCCAGTACAACGCCAAAGGACAAATACACACATTTCTATATCAAAGCAGAGCAGAAGAAGTGTTTGTTTGTTGTAAGGACAATTTCTTTGCTCACAGTAAATTAGTGAGGTAGTGCAAGTACTACTAACACTAAAACCTGCAATCATCAAGTTCAGTGCAACAAGATGTTTCACGTCCTGCTTTGGTCTCCACCAACACCCCAGAAATATATTTGCCTTTTTAGCATGCTTCACTGTGTAGTCGCTAACGTCGACCATCTGCAGATTGTTGTCAGGTAGTTAAAAGTGAGTTTTAAAACAGAGTTTTAGTAAGACTAAAGACTGAGGGGAACCATGCACCTTCAGAAATCCTCAGTATCTTGAATGCTGCATTTATCTTAAACCTGTACAAATGTTGGTGAAGTTGTTCATCTTTTCCACTGTCATAATCTGGATCTGAAGTTGGCATTTCGAATGATAGATGAGTAAAACTACTGTATAAGAAACAGTAAATACACACTCTAGACTACAGCCACCATCTGGTTGCTAAAATGCTGTAGCTGGTCAAACTATATTTTATGTTTCTCACTGTAAAAAGTCATATTTTAGAAGTACACTGTATGTTCTGTATGTACAATCTTCATTTGCAAAATATTTTATTATTCTTAGATTAATAAAATAAACTGTAGGTGTATAGAAAACCATATAATGTAAATTAGTAAATAAAAAGTACTTTTAAACTTCAATTGTGTAAATGTACTTGGTAACTTTCCACTACTGCAAGGCAGAGGCACAGGCTCATTTCGCTGTGATTTATAACATGGACCTTGGCCAGAGGAAGAGGAGGAGGGAGGTGATTATAAAGAGGGGAAAACGAGAAAATACAAGGAGGGACATAAGCTCGAGAGAGAGAGTGGACGAGGAAATAAGACTAAAAAACAGAGAAGACTGTAATAGTGTGAAATACACAGACTGTGATGAGCAGGTGAAAGGAGATGATGTGAGGAAGAGGAGGGGGAGACCACTGTAAACAATAGATGCTCCTGTGTCTTCTATGAATAGAAAACAAGTGGCGTTAACTGTCAAGACCTGAATAACACCCTCCAAACAAAACAAACAGGCGCCACTGTTGTACAAGCAGGAAAAACAGCGACGGAAACAAGACAAGACGACAAAGTAGAAAAAAAGTGAAACACGCTTAAAAACAAAAAGTCTGATTGTTTGAAATATTTCTCCATGAGCTTCAACTGATAAAGAAGCTCCGTGACAGCGGTGCATGATGTGTGTGCTGTTCTCTGTGTGGACAGACAATCCAGAAACGAGTCGTTGGCAGAGACGGGGTGCAGCGCTGCAGTTTAACTTGAAAACACACAAATCATGTGCAGTGCCTGCGAGGTGACGCATGTTCACCGAGAGGGGGGGGGTCAAGGATTATGCGAGTGTGCGATGGCCTCCTGATGGACTCCACAACAGCTTGAAATAATCTGCTAAGCAATTCCGTTTCCCCGTGAGGCTGTCAATTGTGGCTATTGACATGTTAACACTTTCCCTCTAAGTGTGATGCCTTCTAATCATATCCTCACCGAGGCTTACAGAAATAGCTAGAGGGGAAGTTTCTTTCTCTCCACAGTAAAAAAAAAAAAAAAGTCTCAATTTAATGTCCCGGATTCTCTTTGTGGAGCAAGCCAATTCATTTGATTCCTGCATGGCTCTGTGGATGTCGGCCTGTATCCAAATCTCCCAACGCTCCTCTGTGTTGAAACAGCAGGGACGGGCAGAGCTGAGCTTCCTGAGTCACTACTTTTAAAGGAATTGTTAAACATTTTGCAGACTGTGCCTGCGATTACGTTCTTGGTGAGAAATACGAAAATGAGGAGATCAATAGCGCTCTCGTGCCTGTCCATTAAATAGAGTGGCAAGAAAAAGTATGTGAACCTTTCAGAATGTCATAGTTTTCTGCTTTAATTTGTCATAAAATGTGATCTGATCTTCATCTAAGTCTAGACTTAGTAATGGTCTGGGACATAATCTCTATTAGCAACTAGGACAGGAATTTGTCATCAATCTTGACCTTTTAAATACCAAAAAACACCAATCAATTCAACACAAAAACAAGTGGAATAATAACCAGTAACAAAAATAATTGTTAGTTGCAGCATCAAACCTTGCAAAGAAGACTTTTTACAAGCTAGTGAGGTTAACACTCTGCTCTTGGATTGAAACGGGCCTAAAGTAAGCAGCAACATGCAAACACCATTTAGTCATACAGACACCCGCGAGAACAACTGTAGTTTTAAAAGTGCTCTGTGAACTGACTGCAGCCGGTTTAATGTCATCTGACAAAAGACAGTGCGTAGTTGTTACCTGGATACTGTACGGATGAGTCACTCATCATTCAACTTCCCTTTTTACTCACATTCAGAGTTTATGAATAACAGAGCGTTTTTTCTTTTTACACGCACCTTCCAAAAGGGCTTTGTAACCGAATTCATAATGTTTTAGTAAGCACACGATCATTTGCTAATTTGCAAGTTAATAAAATGTAAAAGTGCCTAATGGAGCCAGTGCTAAAGCAGAGTCAGATAATTGTGGACAAAGTATAAGAGAGGGTTTATAATAATCTCTCACATCAAGCATGACAAGTAAAAATACAGATTTAAAAACAGAGTGTGTGATATTAAGACTAGAATTAAGAGGTATATACAGTTATTGCCTTGTTACTATGTTCACAAATAAAATCAGGATGAAGCATGCGGCCCAGTCTAGAGTCTCAATGTGCACTCTGCTCTGCTGCAGTAAACACACAGAAACAAATGAAAACACAAATGAGCAACTCATTGTGCTGAGTCCCTATTTGCCATGATTAGACGCCCCACTGTGTGAAACATCTGAGTGCCAAAATATGAGTGTGATGACTGCTGAGTGTGTAGAGAGACAACCTGCTCCCATCTTTCACTGGTTAGTCTTGGAATTAAACATCTATTAACACTGACTATTAAGTGCTAATCAAATCTGTGACCTCAACACCAAAACAACCCTGCTAAGTATCCAGTTTCACTGTGAGGTAAGATACTGAACTTCAAGTCATAATAAACTTTAAAAAGTTCTGGATTCTTGTACAATTAACTCATACTGATGCAGCGGGCCACGCAACATCGCAGTCTGGATCTGCGTGACAAACAGCATGCAGAGGAAGTGTGAATCTGCATGCAGACAACATCCTTTTTCATAAGCGGAGCTCCTTGAACAGCACAAAGCAACAGAATTGATTTACTGGATAAAAAGCAGATGGAGGAGCATCTGAATATTGCAGTAAAAAAACTTTATAGATTCAGTCCACCTCCCTCTGCCTCTCTGCAAACAGTCTGCTCTCTTGTCTAACATACAGGTAACCCTTTGTTTAAACAGCAACAACTGGCTGAACCAATGTGCTTCTTATTTTTGAAACCTTCACAATTAAATGTTTCCACTTTACACCTGAGAACTGTCTGCAATCACTGGCTTGTGCTACTGAACACTATGATGCAATAACGGACTAGTTTGAGGGAAAGAATAAAAGTTTCTTGCTCAAGGGCAATCAGAGTTCTGGTTCAGGTTTTATGGGCAATAAGAAAAACATAACATCTAATTCTTGCCTGAATGAAAATGAACTCTAAGTATTAGAGACAGTATTCTGTACAGCTGTTTTTATTTGGTCAATATAAACGGTTCTGTGGTTATAGCAAACTGCAAAAGCATGGACTGAATGCATTTTTATGACAAATGTGTTGTTTTCACTAATAATAATCCTCTGAGTACTTTTTCCTGGTACGTTACTTCTTCTTACCCTACAACGTAAAGGTGCATTCATTGGTTTTTGGCCATTGTTTGGCAGGAGATCAAGTTGTAAACCCAAAATTCCCATTTGAAATTATTACCTTATTCAGTTGCTGGCAAACATATGAATTTCCTATGTTGACATGGAGCAGAAATGTAAATTCATGCCAAAGTTTCTACAACAGTTTGCTCCGTCCAAGTGATCAAAGTGAAAATGCTGAACTACCGTATGTCCACCAGTAGTTGCTTTGAGAGCTCTGAGATTTTAAGAATTGACATGTGAATCACTTCCAGCTACACAAGTCACCATGAGAACAGAACAGCAGTGTGAGAATACCATGCTGAGCAGAAACAACAAAAATACATCCAACACTGAAAGAAACTGATTAGCTGTTAGTCGTCTAACGTACAAACTACAATCTATTTTCCTATGACTACTCTGCACAGTTGGCCTGAGGTTTTAAACCAGCTGTTTCAATCTTCAGCCCTGCTCTCTAAACCTCTGGACTGCCACCATCTGGTACTGTAAGTAGAATCTGGAGAATAACCGTCTTGGAAGAAGTCCTACAGAAGATATAATTTGCAAAAATCTCATTATGCTGTGCTGTGAGTAGGCAGCTGTTGTAGAGCAAACACTTAGCGCTCCAAAGATAACTAGGAGCCAGAGGAGTTTCTGTGCTAGTCGCCTACTTCTTAAATTGGCTTTTAGCTTCCTGCAGGGTTGTTAGCTGTTAGATAGAAAGCACGTTTGTGTACAGGAGCAAATATCTGACAGTGACAGCTAATTATGAGATGTGTGCATAGAGGTGGACCCAGACACACACATGTTCACACATATGCATGTATGCAGGCTGCTGATACCTGCACATGAGCATTCATGCATGAGTGTGTATTTCATGAATGCAAATTAAATCTTTTGAACACGCGAGGACGAGAATAAATTCGGCAACACAAAACCGATAACAATACATGAGTGAGCGAGTGTGCCTGCAGGTAAAGTTGGAAGAATTGAAGTAAATGCACATATTTGAAGACAAACATACATCAATAACCATGTGACTAGTAAAAGCATGAGCATGAGCACACAAATATTTGATTGACTGCTCAATAATCAGAAAACTAGTCAATGATTTGCAGTAAATGTCTGATAATGAAGCTAAAAAGAGAATATTTCTTTATGATTTCTTTTTAATTATGGTTTTCCTTCATTTTAAAAGATGTAAAATGTAATCTTAGTACATTTTGGACCAGTGATCAGGCATAACAAGCCACATCATTAGACTGTAGGAACTTGTACAGACTTTACAAAAAACACACTACTTAAATATGTGTTAATCAATGTTTCTGGCCACTTATTGGCAACACAACAAGCTGTAAGCACAGCATTGCCAAATCATTTTCCTTATTTACATATCCAGCTGGCACAAAGCAACAATGGGACTAAGGTTCCTGGCCATCTGGTGAATGTCCGATATTCACTCTTCCTTTAGTCTTGTTTTGGTCTCGGGGGGGAAATATTTGACTCTTTGGGTGCTGAATAATCCACTGTGTTCACCAGTTAGTCCCAAACTTAGGCTGCCATCTGCTTGGAGCTGGATGGATCATTTACAGCGGGTTTATCAGAGCTTTATGCAGTAAACAGCTACCTGTTCTGGCTATAAACAATGCTGATTAGAATAAAATAGCACAGTTGCAGGTTGAAAAAGTTAAAAGAGGATGAAAGGCTGAAAGGAAACTGCACTGTCAGGTGATAGAAGTTTACAACCTTTGTCACATTACATATGGTGTAGTTGTACGATCCACTGTTAATGTAAAAAATATTTATGACAGTAGCTTAGATCTGCAGGTTAATCAATAGTAGCAACACAACACAAGTGCTTTCATTCTCTCCTTTACATACAGACACACAGAAAAGGGTCCTCAAAGTGAGCAGCAGCGTGCCAAAGAGATTGAGTGCGTCAGCAGAGCGAGCAGAAAGGAAGGGGATATAAAAAAAAAAAAAAAAAACAAGATACAGAAGAGAAGGGAAATGATGTTGGAGAGGGATGAGTGATGGTGAACACAGGGAAGAAAACAAAAAAAAGCTTGGGAGAGCGAAGAGAAAGAAATGGGAGCAGAAAAAAAAAGACAAAGCTGTTCAAAGAGTTCGCCCCTAGGAAGTGTAGGATTGCCTCGGCGCAGAGAACACACACGTGCACGCACACACACGTGCACACACGCACACCCCCTGCGTGCAGTTGCTGGGAAACATGGACCAACACACATGCAGCACATATGCCACACATGTCGACACACCGCATCAAGCCGCTTATTTATTGACGCTTGTGTTTAAAAATGCTGTCGATGGGAGAGCTCTCAATCATCCCTCAGCATCACTGAAGGAAAACTGCAGGGTGAGAGGAGTGGGGGGGGGCGAGAGGAAGGCAGGGAGGGAGCGTGTTGAAAGAGGAGAGGGGAAATCTTCATCTGTGAAGCGATGTTAGCTGCTTGCTGCTTCTCTCTCGCTTCATCTTTCCATCTCTCCGACAGCGAGGTGTGGGAGGGGGGTACAGGACGCACGCTGTGAATACTGACAAGGAAGAAGACTTTGATCCCACCCTCCCTCTTGTTGTTTCCATATCCCATTGTCTCTCTTCCTCTCGCTCCTCCTGCCATGGTACCCCCAACTCGTCCACTTTCTCACCACCGGCCTCCTGCTGTCCACACCACACCTCTGTGTCCATCATCCCTCTTCCTCTGATTCTCCTTCTCTCTCCTCTGTTCGTACTGTGAACTTGTCCACAATGAGACTAAACATTATCAAAAAGGAGCAAAAGAAAATAAATAAAAGGTTCTGACAGCTTGTTATGGGATGAAATGGACATATTGAGTACAGGTGAGGTTAGACACAGAGAAACCCTCCAATCTTACTGTGAGGATTCACTAACGGAGCATTTAACCAATCTCCACAGCGAGGACTCTGCCAGCTCCGTCTGAAGCAGCTCGTTTGAACTCTCTGTGTTTTTCTAACTGTTCATTTGGACAGGTGCATCAAGATTTGTCTTTCATCTTTTTTCTTCTTCTTTCTGTGAACTGTGGTAGAATCTGTGTGAGGATGGGAGCCGCCAAAGGACAAGATATCATGAACAATACGAGAAAGAGTTCCACATCCGATAGCCAGCCGTGATTGGACCAAAGTGTAGTGTGAGAAGCCAAGTGAAACCTAAATGTCAAGGGATGCAACTTTCTAGATTTGACTTGTTTGTTGGTTTTTTTCTGGTGTGGAGGTGCAGGGCAGGGTGTTTAAAATGTTTGCCTGGCTGTCAGTCTCCTCTGATATTCCTGTCAGTAAGAGCAGAGTAACACCTGGCCCCGCTCCCATTTGTCTCTGCTCTGTCTGCGAGTCAGATCTAATATGTAAACAACCAAATCGATGCAGCCGACTACACCGTATGCATAATCGTGTGTTGTCTTTTTGCCTGATTACATTGCTGTAACACTGTGTTTTTAACCTTATCCACTGGACTTTATTCGATACTCTGGGTCATTGAGTGTTTCAACTCACAACCAGCACTGTGTGGTTACTTGATTTGATTTTTGTCCCCAGAGTTTCATTTTTAATTGTGAGTTAGATTAGTTTTATCTACAATATTAGCTACAGAATAGCTCAACTTGTGCTTTTTATTGTCGGTAACCTTCCTGTCTGCCTAGGTTAATGTAAATTTTAGTTAATTCAGGTATATCAACAGAACTGGAGAAAATGTGTGCAGTTGAAAACTTGTCTCACTGTTGCTGTTGAATCGTTCTGAAAGTGTGATAGTGAAATAGATCAGAGTGACCCTGCATCACATGCTTTGTATATGTTGCCGTGTACTTGGTAATTGTAGAGCAGCTACTACAGGTTTTCCATCCATTTTGCCCTGTTACTACAAGTGGCTCGAATTTACATCATCTACGTCAGTGTTGTTAGTAACAATAACCAGAACACCAATAATCGCCTCACAGGTAAAACTCAAGCACAGCAGCTGCGTTGTGTACTGTAGTTTTACACTGTCACAAGGCATTGCATCACACTGTGTCAAGTCATCTGTCACCCATAGCTCACACCAGACATACTGTACAGACAGAAGAAGCTGTCAAGGTACAGGAGACATGATTTACTGCAGTGCTGACGCTGGGAAACAGGACAGTGGTATACTGTATGAAGTACAGACATGAAGATATGCAGGTGTTTCCACATGGCAGTGGTGTGTGTTGCCCTTTCTTCAGCATGACGCACATCGAGGATAACCAGGGTAGCTCTAATATGAGGCACAGTTCTCTCTATGAAAATCCTTAAATGACACCAAGACAAAAGGGGCAAACAGGTTTTCAGCTTGAGCTAATATAAACCTAGTACATTTTTATACTTTTTCACAAAGCAAATCTTCAATTGTTGCTGTAAGTTAGAGGTGTCACAGTTGTTGACTTGAGAGTGACAGAGGAAGAGAACTGAGGTGGTTCACACAAAGACTGAACAGAGATGGAGGAGATAAAACAGCTGTGGAAAGAAGAAAACGAATTAAAGTAAAAAAAGAAGACTCTCTTGAGATGAGATGAAAAGTACCGGAGCAGGGGTTTGACACAGGTTTTAGTTTTATCATAAGTCGTGTACCAGTCAAATGATGGAGGGTGCCTAGGTTTGGATGTTACTAGGACAGATGAGGGTCACCCACCGTGCAGCGTAGTTGGGACTATAAGCCAGCCTGTAATAAGACACTGGCACTGATCCAAACTCTAATTATGCTCACCATCTCTGTGGAATTAAGATTAGCAGGGTTTAGATATGTCTGGGGAACTCAAAGAGCGTGTTCACATGTTCTCAAACACACACACACACACACACACACACACACACACACACAGAGAGAAAACGTGAAAGACACCAGCACAAACTGCAGTGAAACACAAGGCAGGCAGCAGCTCCACTACAACCCACCCTGCCTACACATATACACCATGTATTATTCATTCAGTTGCACCTGATGCTTCCGAATTCACAGCGAACGGACAAAAAGTTCTACAAGCACAAATACACCATTAACACTTTCACTTGTGTACATGTTTAGATTACCAGTCAATTATCTGCATGGTGTGTTCCCCCCTTTTAAAACCAGTAAGAAGTTAGAATAAAGAAGCTAGTTGTTGTACACGGAGCTCGGCTGCCAGTTCTGCAGAGGTTCTCAATTCTTTGTAATCACATTTTGATGAATCCGCATCCTGAGGAGACTCTTTTCTTTTTGAGGAGGATACCATTAACAAGGCCTCCCCTCTACAGAATGCATGTTTCCCACACACATTCTCTGCACCCTGTCTAAGTGACCTTCAGTGCTGCCTGCTGCTCTTCTTTCCCCTTTTCTCTGTCTCATCATCTAAAAAATCCCCTCTCCTTACCTCTCACTTCAGGATTGATCACCTCAGAAGTAGGCCTTTTGTTCTGCGCGGTGGTGCAGCAAACATTGACCTCAGGAGAGAGGAGGAGATAGAAAGCAGCTCTCACAGAATCTTAAAGCGTCGCTCTACTTTATCTACAGAGGCCTTATAGCGCTTTGACGACGAACACAGCTGATGCTGCTTCAGTACACAGGAAACACATGTTCTGATAACATGTTAGCAAAGTTATTATATGTAACCATGGTTGGAGGAACAGACATGTCGTCAATGAAAGCTGGTAACTATTACATTATTAAAGTCCTTAAAAAGGTTTTTGTGTTTCATTTCAAACATACTTCAGACACTGTTGATAAAAGGTGTTTCAGTGAAGAGTTTGATCAGCACTGGTTTCAGCTCTGGAGCGTTTTACTGTTCAATCATTTGCTTTCTACTGCACAGAATTTCATTAGTTTAGATTTCAACAGATAAATTCTGCTTCCGAGCATCGCAGAGACTGCAGAGAATTACTGCAGTAATGGTTTTAATGGGCATCTTTAGGAGTTATGAGCTAATAAAATAAAGGACTGAACAGAAATGAACAGTGGATGCTGCTCGAAAAAATAATTCATTTCCTGATAGTCTAATCCATCATTACATTATTAGGACTATGACTTGTCAAAGAATCATTATTCTGAATGTCTCGAGATATTATTGTATTAGCTGGTAATTGACTATATTAGCATGTTTTACTACCACAGTTAAAAAGCAGCATAGTGTGAGGTTTCTCTCCTCAGCCCATCACAGCAGCAGACTGCAGAAAGAACATGGTGGGGAGTCTCTCAACCAAGAAGCAGCTGAAGGCAGCTCTGAAATCTGCTGCCTGGGGGACTGGCAGCGTGCGAGATGACAGAACAGAACGGCTAAGTGTGAGGAATGGTGGCACGAGGGCAGGCGGGCTGAACACACAGCGTGCTGACTGGGGTCACCTTGAGCAATCCATCTCCCATCACCAGCAGAGAGGGAGGCCGCCGGAGCAAGTGGGAGAGAGGACTGGTTTCCTCCCTCTTAATGGTGCTCTGTGGAGGGTGAGATAAGGTGAGGGCTCTCCCTGTCCCATCTCTCGTGCTGGGATGTAGCCGCAGCTGGAATGGTGGGAGTGGAGATGTCCTGACAATGCCCGACAGCTGAGACAAACAACACATTACTCTGGAAAGAGTCTGTCAACGCTGCAGCTCAAATGCGCTTTCACATTGTTAAAGAAGACGTGGTGACAATTCAGGTTCTTCGCCTCGATGAGACAGGTGTTTTGTTCTGTTTTTTTGCTTAATATAAAGAAAGAAAATCATCCTTTAAGTTTTCTCACTGTAGCTCTTAGTAGTGAACTTTGAGGAGATAAAATGAAAACTCACTGTTCAATAAGCTTTTAAATGAAAATAAACTCATCACCTGTGTTTTTCTTAATGTTTGAGAGGCACCACATTCTCCCTGGAGAGACACCTGCTGTTCTGTTACGCTGTCAATCATCAAAAGTTCTTACATTTCTAAACTTACACCTGTGTATGTCTATGTTTCAGAGTGAAGAGACTGAGAGATCATTCCTGCACCGAGCTCATACAGCAAGAAGACAGAAGACCTTTTTAACCTACATGTGACAGTTACAAAATAGTTAATAAAGTGCTGGGGATGCCTCTAACAGTGAGGAGTGTCCCAAGTTCCTTTATATTTCATAAAGCCGTGCTGCACCTCTGCTGCACAATCCTAGCACAGCATCACTGAACTGTAACGACAGCCGTGGCCTCAACAGTCTGCCTTCAAGGGCACAATTATTCTTACTGAGAGCGGGCATAGTTGAATCCAATTTCGAGGGTATACAATAGAAACACTCCACCTCTCCTACCAAAATTTCTTTCACAAGGTTGAGAACACTACATTTCCTGAATCTACAAAGAGACCTTTCACGTTAACAGTTTAGTCACATACCCTATGCTGTTTTATCAAGTGACCTTAAATGAGCACAACGGTTTCATAACCCTCACTTTACTGTTCCACACTTGAGCTACATGAGCCAGAAATCTTTAGAACACCCGACACGCAGAAAGAGTTCAAGTGGATAAGTTTACATCTCCAACAAGTGACGTGAAACTGTATTTATGGATGCTTTTGTGCCTGAATAGCTGAATTTAATAAAACTACATCCTAGGAACCATCTGCTACAAGGTAGATTCTTTGAACTCACCTGAAGTAAAAGCAGCCACTGCCAATAAATTAGATGTATTTTTGTGACTATCTATACATTTGCTGGTCTCAATCTTGGTCCTTCTTGTTGCTTATTTTTACACAGTTCTATTTTTAACTCTGTGTCTGGGCTGATGAAAAAAACACTAAGCTGATTATAAAAAATACTGGTTGTCCCCAGGCTCTGTTAGTCCTCAGCAAATGAGGCTAAAGATAAGGTTTGGCTCAACCTAACTATATTCTTCTTGATGTTATTTTGCACTCTAAAGCGTGTTTCGATTGTCAACAGCAGGAAAAACGTCTCGTTGTTACATGCAGCCGTAACATATTATTCTGAAGTGATTACCCACAGTGCTAGACCTGATAGTTTGTTAATGTAATCCAGATCTACACGTGTGGACTATAAAGGTCATCAACCTTACTCACTTTAAAGGTCTTCAACACACTATTGGACATGAACAAACCCAGAAACCCGGCACAGGACACTGGAACTAGAGCGTCCTGTGGGACAAATGACACTGGGTTCAGGTGAACATCCATTCTTCTTGTCCTTTCACCTTCAACACAGGTGTCTCTGTGTTGCACCACTCTGGCTTTTCTTCTTGTGGACAATCCTAGCACAGTTCAGTAATCATTCTCAAGTAAGCTGCTGACACAAGCATAATAGGTCTTATACTCACAAAAAGTAGCACAGGGAGAAAGTAGCCTCCTGCTGAATACATCCAAAACCCACAAATTTATTATTGATTTCAGACAAAGTGACACTCCCAGAGCTCCAATACAAACGCATAACTACCACAGACGACTTAAATTTCTTGGCACGCATATGCAACACACTCAAATGGAATATTAACATGGGACTATTATCACAAAAAAAAAAAAAGCCAAGCAGACGCCGTTTCATTTCTGACAACTTCAGAAAGTCAACTGCAACTTTCTATAGTTTTATGTGGTAGAGTCAGTTTTATCCATGACAGCGTGGTGGAACAGCTTGGACACTCAAACATACACAAAAAAAACAAAAAACACTGCAGCACTTTGTCATCACATCATCTGAAATCCTCAGTGTGCAACAAAAACATAACCAAAGGAGCTGGTAAAAATGATATCTGACCCATTTCACCATGTTCACAATCTGTTTCAGCCTCTGAATAACAAGACACTGCTGCCAAATTTGCGCTACATGCTGCTTTTCTCTGCCCACCCACTGTTACAATATTGTAATTATTATTTAGTGTGTGATATTTTATGCCTTTATGTTCAGCTCTTTACACTGTGCATTGGGTTCTTCATGCCGTATCAAAAAACTAATGGCAAGCTCTGGCTGCATGGTGTTTAAAATTAAAGTACAGGATCTGCAGAAGTTTTAAAAAGCCGTACTGATTGTACTAGTGCTGCTATTGGATTTTATTGAGACTGAACTGCAGGCAATGGTAGCTGTTTGTTGATACTTCAATTATCTTCTGCCACTGGAAGACATTACAGCAGTCTTGATTTTCAGCTAATTGTAACAATAGCAAACTGAACAGATCAGAGTTTCCCCCGTTTTCCAAACAGACTCTAAACATGTACTGTATCAAGTTATGTGTATTATGCCTGCTATCAGGGGATGCATGCAGATATTCACTCTTTGGACAGCATTGTGTAACACTCCTGGCAAGCAGAATTAGACAGGGTACAAAACTACTCTGCATTCCCATGATGCTAAAATTATAATGTATTACAGAGCATTATCGAGAAGTGCATCGTAAGGGGGGGGAACAGCTGCAAAGTAAAGGTGGAAAGATTGTTTTTTCCTTTCTTCCCTGCTCATGTGTGAACTACATTTACATCCAGCCATCTGCTTCTGGGACTGCTGTGTACAGGGCGGGAGCAGCCACACTGGTGAGAGGATCCTCCTTATCATTACGCATGATTCTGGAAACTAATTTGATGCGGAGCTCTACGTGCTCCTTGATATCTCATTGTATACAAGGTCTCTGCTTATTCAGAGGATATCGGTGCCAATCTCTCCCACTCTACTGAGCTTTCACACCGAACCATCTGCTGCAGACCTTGCTGCATGGCAGGCTGTGTGTATGAGGTAACAGGAGAGTCAAAGAGAGAGTGAGCGAAGTTGGTGAAGTTTGAATGCGTTTTCGAGCGTGTGGGTTGATGTGACTGTGTGTTAATGAAGTAAGAGAATAACTGGTTATGGTGATGTCATTCACCAACTGGGTAAACTCTGAAAACAAACAAATATAATAAAGAAAGTTACCTCTTAGTTTGATAAATACAGGTAGCAGGACTCTTATGACCTGCACACCAGCAGCAGCCTATCAGCTGTAACTGATGAAGGTGCAACTTGTCTAAAGCTCAAAGCGAAACCTGACTTCTGAAAAAAGCTTCTGAAAATAAGATATTTCCAGAATTTGAGTCTGAGTTATTTATGCCTTATGAACGTATTTTTGGTTTTAAAAAGCAGATTTAATACTAAATACAGTATGGGAGACTGGGAAAGCCCACTCTGATAACACTCCCACCATGTTCAGGCTGCACAATAAAGCACACCCTCTAATGCATAGACCCAGTTTATTTTTACGGTTTACATTGAGACTGCCATCATGAACTATGAGTGGACTGCTGCTGTGATAACTTCCCAGAGTTGTACAATCATCTAGTCTTAGACTTTAAGTGCATTACATTGTTAGTGTTGCATTAAATGAACATGGCTTCCTCACGGGTACACACTATTCACGGTCTGTGCCAAGCATCTGAAGTGAGCATGGAAAAATATTTGCTATTTTTTTGACTAGAATGTACTTCAACAATATTCTTCATGAGGTAAGTTGTTGCAACATTTACTGTAGATGTTCCTTAAGTAAAATGTTCCATGTATGTGCTGCTGACATTGTGTTCAGTACATTCTTGTAAAAACAACCATAAATGTCATTAAGGGAGTTTTTTAACATTACCCAAATTAAAATGTAGGTTTTAATAAATATTCATGACTAATTCTGAAAACTAGGAAGAATCAGCAGATGCACAAATGTTCATGTACATGTGGTACGGAGCCACAGGAACAGTAGCTAAAAGCTGCAGACACGGTCAGAGGTCACACATTTCTCTCCATCAACAAAGGTTGGAATAGATGGGGATGGACAAAAAAAGGAAAGGGCTGGATGGGATGACACAGCCCCCACCCACCCAAAAAATGTGGATCAGCAGTTCGCCGTGTCTGAGGGCATGAACACGGGGATGCAGCCACGGAACCGTTTAACAACTTTATTGCAAGTTCTCATTCATGCTCACCTTCCGTATAAGATGGCAAGAAAAGGTCCTAGAGGAGCTAGTGAGTAGAGTACTGTGAATAAATACCAATCAATAACATGTCAGCTGATGTTAAGAAATACAGGTGTGGTGTGAAGTAAGAGTTGAACAACATTTTCATATTTTCTTGTGTAATTTAACAACAACACAACGCTGCTTTTGTGGCTTTTTACAGGGGAACTCACAGGTTAATACATTTAAATAAAGCCAATGAAACATCTCACTTCAGAGAGCACAGCTATTTCACAGCAGCCTGTCTTGTTAAGGCCTCAGATCTTTCATCTGATCTGCTCCCATTCTTTAGTAACTTTTATGTGTGGACTGTATACTTTCCCTCACAGAATCATCAAAGAGAGAAGTGAAACGGTGGCCGTTAATTCCCGGCAGAGGAATGTGTGCGCGTGTTCAAAGAGAGGATTTTCAGAGAGCTGTACCTCTGCACAACACTTCATTAACACCCCACAACCTGAACAGTATAGCAATTGATTAGAGAAAAAAAAAAGTTCAGTGTACACATCACAGGCCATTGAGCAGCTTTCCACTCATTTTATGACATAATAGCAGGTATTTCGAGCAGGGGCCTGAGCCTTGACACCTTGGTTGACATTCATATTTATAGCTTCGAACATAGTGGTGGTAAGGGGGAAAGGGGAGAGGAGGGCAGCTTAATGGGGTAATAAATAAGTGAGGGTATCTGGAGACATTTATGTGGCTTCCTCCCCCTCTCTCCTCCCGGCAGTCTGCCTCTGGCGTAGTGTAAAGAACCTGCAACACAGTTAATCATGTGGGACGCAGCGGCAGCGATCACGGATATTATCACATTCTGCATTTCTGTCAATACCTCAAGGTGCAATACATGTCTAATATATGTCAAGTTATGTGTGATGTATGTCTGTGTTAGGGCGACGATGGATGTCGGGTAAATACACATGTTGTCAGTAAGAGGATATTTTTGCAGAGGTACAGTAAGAAGGAGGGGACGCGAGCGGGATATGTCACTATAAGATGCTAAGAAAGAGTAAGAACAAATGATCACTGTGAAAACTGACAATGAACATCAAAGACTTACTGTACTGTGCACCACAAAGTCATTCTAAGATGTTTACTGCCCCTTCATGATTCAGTACATATGAATCAACTATGCAAGTGCAAGGTACTGAAATTCCCAAACTCTTTTGTTGTACATTTGAGAGGAATTACACATTATGTCCTAAGGCAAAGACAGTGAATGTGAAAGCAGTGCCATTATTACAGTATTTTGCATCATGATATATTACCCCTCCACTAGATGCTACTGCTGAATCTCTGGTCTAATTAGGCAGCTTGCTTATCTCTATTCAAAAAAATGTGCTTTTATCATTTATGTCTGCTACAGGCCTCCGTAAGCTGTGCCTGAAACCCGCCAGAGTCGCTGTAATTGTTGGCTGCGCATAAGAGAAAACTTTATTTCTTTTATGATACAGGATCTATAGAAGGTAAATATAGAACTCATTTCACTTGGAACAGCAGCCACGTTCTGCTAAGAACTGCTGTACCTTAAACGTTCCCGCAGGAATAATCAACCAGCAATGACAGTGGGTTGCTGAAGTTGCAGTGGTGCTTACTCTGACTAAAAGGCTGGTGCCTTCGATGGCACAAAATGGTTGCTATGGTTGGGTCTGTCTATTGCCATCTGGCAGCTCCAGCTCCTTCAAAGGAACTGTCAAGTCTCAAAGGAGGGCTTTGATTATGACTCAGACAGGACAGAAATACACACACATGTACACACATCCAAGTACATCTATGCAAACAGATACACAGCAACCACACGCGATGAAAAATAGGCACCTGAACGCTTTGAAACACACACAAACAAAAATACAGACCCCAACAGGTGGGCTCAGGGTTGTTCCAAAAGCCTTCACTGGTCTCAGCAGGTGTTCGTCTGCTACCACAGTGAGAAGAACCTCAGTCACAGTCATAAATTTATTTTTACTCAGTGCTAAAAGTTTACACCTGAAAACCTGCCAGTGTGAAGATAAAAATTAATTGTGACTGATGGCATATATGACGGTACACTGTGCACAAAGGTTAAGGATGAATTCTATACTGTACTTTCCCTGTCGTACCGTTTGTCTCATAAACTTTAACCCTTTAAAACCAACCTATAAAATATAAGGATGGAGCTTAATCATTAGGCACATGGTGCAATAAATGTTCTAAAGATTAATTACAAATGCGATGAAGTTTTTATATTATATATGATTAAACTTATTTGATATTTTACATGATACTATATACACACATTTTGAAATGCAATTACTCATTAAATGTTTCACTTCAAAAAACTGTTCCAACAAGGTGATATCTATGGCTTTCTCAAAAGAGAGCCCAATATGCTTAAAGTCAGATGACAAGCAGCCTTTAGTAAGAAGTACAAGGCTCAGGAACACAGCCTTAAACATGTAGTGGCCACCATATGCCACTGTACTGGGGCCTTAATGAGGTAAACGTGGGAACAGTTACATGCAAATGTGTGCCACTGTACGGTGATGCAAACTCTGAGTAACATGGAGGAAATAGGGGTGAATGTGAGAAGGGAGCCTGGAGGGACAGTGCTAAAAAGAACACAATGGTCCCTGGTTGCAGATGGCTGTAACCAGAGTTGAACTCATGGAAAAACATGATTAGCTTTCTGTGTGCCAGCAAATTAGTGTCACGCTCTGTTTACATGTGTACATGAAAGCAGGTCTGCTCTGTGAAACTGTGTGCATTTGTGCATGAGAAGAACGGGGTAATTATAGCTTAAACTAAACTAAAGATGAAGCTACTGCACAGTTTCACTGACAAAATGTGAGCATTTTCCAGACCAGCTCTGATCATTTGTAATACTGTTTGGTTTGAGTTGAGTTATCTCTACTTATAGTACCCAGTATCACATCACTCCTAAAAAGTGCATGAGGTAATAAGGCTATCAAAATAGAAAAATTCTTTATGTATTATGGGGAAGTGAAACAAATCTTCTTTATACAAAAAGTAATAACTATGATCTTGCAGTCGGAAATAGACTCTGCAAAATGTTATGTCCAGACATAATTCTTTATGCATACAGAAAACTGACTCTCCCCACTGCTCATAGTGGGCGAGGAGAGAGGTGGATGAGGGATGCCAAAACCTGTTGCGGAGCATTTCTAAAGAAGTCACAGTCCTAATTGAACCTGACATCTGCGTTAGGAGGTGCTCACTATATAATTAATATAGTTTCTGCTTTCTCCCAAACGACCACTTTCCTTCAGTTTGGTCTGGTGCATAAATCCATATTTTATTTCATGTCTTACAACCCAATGTACTGTACCTACATTTTAATATTATTTTAGAAAATTCTGCTTTAGAAAAACACAGACTTATACTTATACTGGAGTTACACAACATCACTGTTGATAAAGGCCTGAATTTGGGCATAGTTTGATTTTCAAGCAACAGAATTTGAAACCATAATTAGCACGTTCCAAAATGAGGTAAATTTTATCGTAAAAGAGCAACAATTATCACTATAAAGGACAAGGACATCACGGAGAGAATCATTAATAGTCCCCTCAGATCTGCCCCTCTGCTGATGTGTCTTGGCTGGATTTTAGTGCAGCCACCTCTAAGACAGAAATATTAATCCTCACAGAAAGGCTGCGTCATTAAGCTTCCCACCTGCTGTTTGAGCTTTCCATTATGACTGGATGGCACATTTTACTTTGACTAAAATGAGGACGCCACAACACCTACTTTGTGTGAAAATGATTTTTACGTCAGTGCTTCAAATGATTTAATTACATTAAAATGCAAAAGTACAGGACTCAAAAGGATTTTTCAAAAATAGATTGTAAAGCCGTGCTACTTGCAATTGTGATTCACAGAAATGTCTATACTTATTAACTGGCTGGGCTTTCGGTAAGGACTCTACTGAAAGTACCCAGTGTACTGGATGGATGTATGAGTCAGGCACCATCTTGACTACCTTACGACATTTTAAAGATGTGATGCAACAACTCCTTTTCACTATCAATTCTATAGTTTTTTGTCTGATGTCTATGTGCTGCATAGACATTTGAAAACAATTAACTTGCATCATATCTTTGTGTCACGTGCGTCAAAAAATGCCTCAAACGTGATGCAAAATATGCAGGAAAATGTTCTTAATTCAAAGGTTTTGGTTTGAGCGCATTTATTATTATTTAAAAGTTGTATAAGTAAAGATACTATTTTCATCCTCAAACATTTCTTGTGCATCATCTAGGATGCCTCGAAGACCTACCAGATATTTCAGGGTTTAATATTGACCTCACCATTTCCTGTAGGCCCCCCACTTCTTTTAACAAATGTCCAGAGCTAATTTGTTTAAAGGTTAGCATGCAGAGAGCCCAGCTGGACAGCAGTGGTTGTGTGATGAAGAGAGTGCCGAGTGGGAGCAGGTGAAGGGAGGATGTTAAGAGGCATCCAGAGGTGAGGGTGATGACAGCACTCTTAGGCGAGGTTACAGCCGAAAGGCACTTCAGCTCACATGGTGAGTGTGAAAAGCATAAACCAAAAGTTCACATTAAGCACAACATTAGCTTTTATGCCCTCAAACACTGACAAACACACACACACACACACACACACACACACACACACACACACACACACACACACACACACAGGAACACAGGAACACACTCCCACATGCACACAACCTTTCAGCCACTCTTTCCAAAGGTGGTCCAACCCCTTCTGGAAACACAATATGAAAATGCTTTTTGTCATTTTTTTTCAGGGAGTGAATACTGAATATGCAAAAACTGCACTCAGTGTGACTTCCCAAGTTTCTACTTTAGCTTGCTAAGCATCAGCAACAAGCATCCACCACTGCAGCGTCCTCAGTCTGGCCAACCTCTCTTCACCTCTTCCAGCAGACACTCTATAAACTCTCAAACACTACAGCCTACTGAGAGCTCGCCCTACTTCCTGGACAAATATAAAACGCCACAGTTTTCTTGGACAATGACTTTAAGAAATAAATGTATTGTGGCTGCAGCACATTAGGAAGTATAAACCAATCACACAGGGACTTCATCAGGGTGTCTGCTTTCTATCTATCCACAGTGTGTGTGTGTTTGTTTTTGAACAAGTGACTTACTAAATGTTACTGAAGCCTTAACTGCAGTGCATTTCTCAACAGACACCCTGATCTATGGGTCTTCTCCTCCTGAATTCATATTTTTATTTCTTTACTATACATGTTGTCAGTCTGCCTTCAAATGTTCTGTAAAACTTTGGACATGTGTGAAATGTTTTCAGAGGAATAAATGTACAGTGTCTTTAGTGGACTCTGTGGAGCTTTTCACACATGTGACAGACTGCGTTGGCAACCTGTATCCAGTCTTTTTAAACTAATTATTGACTTGACTTTTTAAAAATGACTCAATATAGCTTGAAAGACAACACGTGCTGTGCCAGTGCCATACAAGCAATTAATTATGTTCAATGCACTTTCTTAACCGGTGACAGCTTATAATGAATGAAAGTCTGGAAGTGTTGACTGTTAGGGCTATGATTTAATAGATGTTCACAGACTTTACCTACACATCAAATGATTCTGAATTAATATGCACTTTATTTATAGACAGTTACTTTTCTGGTAATTATAGTTATATTATGTATGATTCAAATGTGAAGCAATGTCAGGTCTGCCTCTGTCCTGCCACACAAATGATCTGCAGTTAATGCTATCTAATGTTTGGGTAGACGCCTGCAGCTGACAAAAGCATCCATCAGTCTCACACACCAACCTATCAGATAAACGGCCGCTGATTGCAGAAAATAACAGAGTGAGACTTAATGTTTGTTTCAAGGATTTTAAGCTAATGCACAGGGACGTTGCCTCCGCTAATTAACACATTGTCTCTTTTTGTTCAGTTGTAGGTAACTGATACAATCTCTGCAGTGAATGAATTATCAGGAGTGCTGTATCACTGGGTGATCTACAACTGCACAGATAGAAAAATCAATCCTGCTTGGAGCCTTGGGGAAACACCACATATGAATATTAATGTTAGCTGTAGAGACACAACAAGTCCAAAGACCATTTCAATCTGTACCACAGACACCAATTACATTAAGAGTACACTGAGACTGTGTCAAAAGCACAGCTCACATTTCATCAGCATTCATCATTTGGAAATAAGTTGTGACAGGCACAGATATACATGTCACAATGCTGGGCATGCCTTTACCACTGATCTCTGAGAGTTTGTCAGCTGCAAATCCTCAGTTTGATCATTTTAAAACCAGACTAAAATAACATAACCAGAAATATGTTTACACGGTTGTTCTTTTATCTACTGGAGCAGCAAAAAAAGCAAAATCAATAATAGTTGTAAGCCCGAGTCTCAGACTTACCTCTCGCCGCCGCGAGGCCCAGCAGCTCTGTTTGATCTTCCAAACCACCGCGGCCACCAGGAGCAGAGAGAGAAAGCAGCTGTGGACAGACAGGGAGAAGACAGGTCAAGAAAGAGAATAAGACCGACCGTCTAACAGGAGGGACATTGATCTGTCAGCACCACAGAAGAGGCGATAACTGCCCACAACGCAGTTATTAGCCTTTAAATTTTCTTGCCTGTCCTTCCTATCACAATCGACCTCTACAATAAATACAGTATATATTTTATTTTCATTTTCCAAAACCCAACCTACTGTACACACAAACTGTGATCAGATACACAAAACCTTCACAAACTGAGGGTGAGGGTGATGTGGTTAGTTCACAAGATATGAAGTGTGGGTGTAAATGGTGCCAGAGTGAGGAAGAAGCTGTCAAGAGATGCAGAGCTATGAGAGGGGGGGGGAAAGGCCAACCAGGCTTCACATGTCCCCTTTAATTCCCCACAGGTGTTAGAGGGTGGTAGGTCAGATATAAAAGACCGTTTCAACATATTTACATGTGTACACCTATACTCACTCACCTGGTTACTGTTCGTACTTTCTAGAGTAGTCTTCGTCTTGGAGTCACTCGTGCACTCTCACTTAACTATGAGATTTTCTATTTCTGTTTACGTAGTTAATGTTTTATCTTAGTCTATTTACACAAATAAAATATACAAAGAAAGAAAAGTTGTGTTGAGGTGATGAAGTCAGAGTGTTGTCATAGAGAAGCGGTTTGTCAGTGTCACACAGTGTGTGTTGTATGTGTTTGTATGTACTTTGACATCAACAGGTATTCAGAACCCTCCATGTTTTGTGCACTTTGTGCTGCAGATCCCAGATCCGAGATTTTCACTTTGTCATTGTGGGTTATTGAGCATAGACCATTAAGCAAAAATGACACTCTTCTCACTTTCTGAAACCTCAGTATATGTGTGTGTCCTTGGCTCTCTCCACTCCCCTGGCTGCTTTCACAGTTGCATTTAGAAAGCTACGAAGAAGACGGGAGAAAAGACAAAGACAGAGAGTGCATGTGTGTGTCTGTGTGTGTCTGCACAAATACATCAGAGACAACCTCTCTCCTGCAATCTGAACTTTATTCCCTGGCTGTCATGCCCTTCACTGATTTTCTGTCACATTCCTTTGGTTCTCGGGCCCAGTCTTCCTACATTTCTGCTCACATCAGTGCTGGCAACTGGCTGATGATGAGGAGAGTATCAGCAGCATGATGGCAAAACGCCTAAACACCAGCGATCCAAACATCGGCCCAGAGTTTCCTCCAGGAAAAACATCAACAACGAAAATAAAAAAAAGTGTACATTTGAGTTCTGCATCATTTAGGATGGTTCGACTTTCATGTGTGAACAAAAACACAAAATCATTCTCAAAATATGGAGGTGGTGCTTTAATAATGACATCTTGACTTTTGAAGACCAAAATCTAATCGGTTCATTCTTAACTCCAAGTGCCCATTAGTACCAAATATGAACAAATTCCCTCATAGTTTTTACAAAGATGGTGCGAACGAATGGACAACATGAAACACACCGCTCCGACCAGAGGTATAAATATACATCACTAACCCCACAACACAAACTCAGTACTGTCACAGTACTGTCTGTGATCACTGAACACAGCTGATTTAAAACTGATCTCAGCAGCAACATGTTTTAATTTACTATTCGCATAATTAACACCATGTGTGTACATTATTCCCAGCTTCACGCTTTCGAATACTAAATGTAACAAACTAAATTATGTTAATTGGCTTCTATTTGAAGTTTGAATTATAAATGTGGCTGTAAGCCAATTTGTACTGTATAATAATGTATAAAAATAACCAACGCTTACTGAAGAGCCATCCTACTCGACACTGGTGCTGACATACACACAATAAATCAGGTTCTTGAGAGAAAATAGGTTATGTGGGAAATCAGACCACATTTACATGCACTGTGTTAATGTGCAGAGGTCACGTATTCAGACTGGCAAAGGTCAGTCACTAGTTTCTGATCCACAGTAACTAGATTTCTCATATAAATGACACTTAGAAAATCAGATTGATGCATAACTCAAGTGCACGTTAATGGACTGATGATAGACAATCTCAGTATTTTAGTCCTTTGCCCTGGATTCTTGGAGTTCATACGGTTTCCCCACTTTACCATTTCCTGTTAATTCAGTTGTCAATAAAACATTCTCTCATAAAAACTCACAGTTTTAATTTTCTAAGTGAAAATGTTTTCCATACAATTCAGTATTATGCCATATACTGTTCTGATGGACAAGAAGTAAAAACACATGCTTAAGGCTGTTTTCATCAGCTAGAGGAGCCTTGCTGGCAGACTTCTGTGCAGTATTTGCCACTTTTTATTGAAAAGTGGAGAATAAAGTCAAGCTCCAAGTCCCTGGGTGAAGCAATATTCAATGCAAGATCACCTGGATTGATCAGTGGTGCTAACAGGCAACTGCCTTTGAATGGTTTCTGTGTTTATCCACACTGAGGCTGAAAAGAGCTGTCTTTTAATTTCATAAAACCCTTTTTTGCTTTAATGTTTCAAGTGCTGCTGGTTTTCTTCTTTTATTCAAGATCACAGGAATAATGTATGTGAATACACTTCCAGGGGTGAGAAGTGGATTTAATTAGAAACTCCAAGTTGAAGCATGACTTCTGCAGATACATGGGTCTTCCAGTGAGACTGCTCAGATATTTTTCCTCCAAAATTGTACCAGCTTTTCAATCTAAATGCCTTTGCCCATTTTAATACAAGCTGTGATGCGTTCAGATCTTTATTCATTGCTCCCACACCCTTCCCTGCCCACCCTGTGTGACTCTTTAAAGTGTTATCCATTCAAAAAATTCCCCTTATCTCTACAGGCTGAAGAGGACTCTTAAGAGATCCATCCATTCAGTCATCTTATTGATCTGGCTTCCTGCTTGCTGCTTAAAGAGCGACACGGTGCTGATGAATGACCCGTGTGAATAGATATCAGCCTCGCATCAAAGCCCTCCCTGCTCAGCAGGGTGGGAGGGAAAAGGGGAGAGAGACAAAGGACAGAAGGAGAAGGAAAGAAAGAAACAGAGGGAAACGGACAGTAATGGTGAAAGACAGAGATAAAGACGGACAAGATTAGAAAGTGCTGGCTAAAGTCAAAACAATGGATGAAGCAACGAGGCCAAGAAAGAAACAAATACAAAACAAAACCCAAAAGACAAAGACTGAAAGAAGAATATACAGAAGGTAACAGCAGAGAGACGACAACACAGATAGAAACAGACAGAGCACAGAGCCTCATTTGATCTCAGTCTCCACAAGGGAAGCCAGCCAGGTTAGTCACCTCCATCACACCTAGACCTTCCACTCATGGGGAATAGAAATGAGCATCCACTGACGGATGCTGCCTCACCACAAGCACTTGCAACAATCACACTTACACTCCTAGTTCGAATCGTCATTTCCACCCTAACAGAAATGTTGATACAGCTGCGTGTGAAGAAGAAGTGAAAACTGACACGAGAAGAGCAATGCCAAAGGTGCCTTATGGTGTTAACTGAGTATGCTCGTTCTTGCAGATGCTTCCACCTTTCTTCCCAGAGGCTCCATCAGGTCTATATGACCGCTGGTGAGTCTGAGATACTTGAACTCCATGGAGTCGTTAAGCTGTTAACATCTTGAGGGTCGTTGAGGTCACCTGCGGGTTGCTGTTGCAATCAGTCATCGTAAGTGTTGCCTTAAGGGTCACATTACTGACAGCGTCAACGGCTGTGAAACCATCTGGGGAGGGATGTCAAGAGCATATTTGTGATTGGCTGAAAACAAGTGTTGAAAATCTCCTCCTCTGTTGAGAGACGCTCAATCCACTTCAACGTTAACGTTCGTAAAGGCTGTGACACACCAAACCTACATCAAACAGCTAGAGACAACTAGACTAACTGGTGTGTTGCCTCACGTTGCCTCTATCTGAGCCGAGAAGTGTCAGTAGGAAATAACTCTTTACCAGCAGGTGGTGGCAGGGGAAATCAGAAGACCTAGGACTGCAGATATACAGGACAAGCTGTAAACAAAGCAGCACTCGGTAGAGTTTGACTGCCGTTTCCACACCTCCGTCACTCAGCACAGTCGATTTATGGCTACTATTAAACAAGAGTATGTTTGATAAGAAGTTGTAAAAGGCAGTGGAGCCCATATCTCTCCTTGTACAGTGATTAGCTAAGCTGAACAGCCAGTCACAGGGGTCTTCCTCATCATATTCAATCAGCTAAAAAGCCACCGATGAGGGTCCAACCATTGCCAACATTGAAAGACACTCATAGGACATTCACTTTGTTAATCACAGCTCTACATATGACCTGGATGTCTGAGAAGGTTCACCGACAAGAACAATGATTTAAACAGACAGAGCAACTGTTTGAGAACCAACTCCAGCTGTCAAACCTCTGAACACGGGACAACAGCCCCTAAAAATCAGTTCCCAGTTATTATCAAAAGACACCTTTACAGTTTTTATATTCAACTGTACATGAAGTTAATAAATAACACCTGAAATAATAACGTTTAGGTTTAATGAGGTAAAAAATCAAGATAATTATTTTTCATTTGTCCATTTGCTGCCAAAATGTCAGTTAATCCTGTTAAAATCAGTTGTTTAGTTCACTGTAGAAATGCATGTAGCTCCATGTTGCCTAGAGGGCAACAACAGCCAAACCTCCCAGCACAGAGATCCATCTCCATTAAAATCCAGCTCGTAATTGAGCACATCGTGGTGTATCAGGCCTTTTTTTAACCAACGGTTGAGAGAGATAACAAGTAGACTGAAAGTACTCTGTTGGCATGTTCAAGTCAGGGTAAATTTATTGTAAAACTGCCTGAGGGGAAAACACAAACTAAACCCAAGCAAACCGAAATGAACTGTGTAAAAAGGAACTTACAAGTATGATACATGTCTTTTCTTCCCTTTGGCTCAAATATCTATAAGTTGTCATAAATAACTGAATCATAACTCAAACAATCCGCAAAAAGTGAATGCAGATTTGAATTATAATTATTTTACCTCACATTAAAACAAATGGCTGCACTCCCAAAGAGAGCAGCATGTACTGCAGCTCCTTTAAAGCTGCTTTTATATTTGCAAATGCAAAATTCTTGTGAATACCACTATTTCTCAACTGTGATATAATTTCTTTACAGTATTGTGGTTCTCAGAATGTTGTGAAAGTCAATTCAATCTTATTCAAATAAATGTTTGCTTTATAATGCACATTAACTTACAGATGAGAGGATTCGAGCATCATAAACAAAGTTGTTTTTGAATAACATCTTAAAAATGGAGAGATTTGTTTTTCCTGCAACAACTATTTAGAATTAACTGCAGACGCTGTTTCAAATGTTGAAAAACAGCTTTTCTATAATGCAGCAGTTTTAAGACTTACAGTTATGTTAGAGCAGCACATCTACTCTGCATTACAAAGAAAAATCTCCAGTGATGCACCAACAGTCACCGAGGTGGAAGGAAACATGTCAGACCAAAAGACAATCTCATCTGATACAACTATAATTAGATAAGAATAAAACCTGGCAATACAAAGTAACTCAGACTGTGATGCAGCTAACATCACCAAATCAACACCTTTATTTGATTTTCAGCAGCGTCTTCTCAGTACATAGTGTTCCTGAGTAATTTTAGAGTGCTTTTGACAGCTGTTGAATCTTTTTTTTTTTTTGATTGATTGATTTCTTTGTTAATGAAAAGTGTTTTCCACCTAAACTGAAACACCCCCCATCTTATCTATTCCATAAAGAAGTCAACTTTAAACAAATTTAAAGTACAGCACCGGGTTTTCTCTGCAATCCAAGTTTTGTGTTTTTTTCTAGGTTTATCACCAGATCATATTTTATCTCCTCGAGGCCTAACAAACGTGCTGAATGCATTTCTTATATCATCAAAGTTTTCACTCAGTGTTTTAAACTCTGCAGTCTTCACTTTCGCTGGTGGTCTGCCACTGGACAAATTACAAAACTGTATATGTGGATTTACTTATGAAAACATAGCTTTAATTTACCCCAGCTGTCAAAAACTCAGCAGGGTAGTTTTAAACTAAACTGTAGAAGGATAAGGAAAAAATAGCTTTATTTTTTTTAAAGGCCAGATATCAACTCATATACAGAAAACATTGCTTTCTCTCTGGCAGGTAATTATGAAACCTTAGGTCTTCAAAATGCAATACTCAAAATCAAATAATGAGGATCATTCAGTGCAGAAATTATGTTTGCTAACATGTGTTTGCTTTACCTGCTATTTTAGTGCCACTTAATTTGAATGAATAACAAACAAAATTTGTGATTTTGCAATTTGGTTAAGAGACTGACAGGCAGTAATGCCAATATTGCACTGGATCATTGTGGTGAAGAGGGAGCCGAGCTTGAAGGCAAAGGTTTCAAATTACCAGTGAATCTATATTCCAACCCTCACCTATAGTCATGAACCTTGGGTAATGAGCAAAAGAATGAAATCATGAAAACAAGCTGCTGAAATGGGTTTGCTCCGTAAGGTGGCCGGGCTCAGCCTTAGAGATAGGGTACGGAATCCAGACATCCGGAGGGCGCTCAGAGTCGAGCCACCACTTCACATTGAACAGAGTGAAGCTCAACTCTTCAGGTCTTCAGAATAATTGTCTCATTTGGCCCATGTATTTGAAACATAAGACACTGGGTGAGTTGCTCAATGGCCAACTGTGGAAAAATATAGCTGCATTGCAGGCTTAAGGTAGAACCGTGGTCCATGACATTGTAGGGTAACTGAAGATGAATGAGGACAAATGTATGTCCACCCTTTCTGGAGTAAATCAGGTTAAAAAAAGAATGGATGCTGCTTCGGTGGGAGGCTGGAGTGTGGGGAGCTGGAGAGAGAGTGTATTATAGCCATGAGCTGCTGAGGCCAGAGAGGTGAGCTCTGACGTGTCATTGCCTAACCTGACAGCAAGACAACAGCCACAGGGCAAACACCAACAGACCAGCTCTGTTGTCTACAGCCAGCTGAATACTAATCCAGCAGCCTGCCTGCCGCTGGCTTTTACTCTGGTGTGGGAAATTAAACCTGCTCTCCAGCCAAATGCCATTTCATTTTCACTATAGCTGATAAGTTTGTCTACTGAACCACACACTACACAGCAGTTGCTCTGAGGTCCTATTCTGCCCCACACTAAACCCTGTAGCAGAATGGGTGGTGGGACACTTCCAAGTCTAACAGACCTGAAATACAGGCAGGGCTGAACATGTATGAGAATACAAATTTCTGCATAATCTCTGCAGCTCTGTATTGTTTGTTTACTCGCTCCTCTTACAATGGGAGCTGTGAAAAGTGACTAGATTTTCTTCTTTATTTATGGTAAGGGAGACAAAAAGCTAAATCAAATCTGGCATGTTCTTACAGGCAGAGTGGCAGGCTTGCAACTGGAAAAATAAGCATGCTGCTGCAGTGTGCAAATCCTGCCTAGATGGACATTAACATTTTTACACAGGCCTGCTTACTGCTCCCATGCCAAAGCCAGTGTAGAGCTAATTAAAACTTCAACTCATCTGGTTTGAATATTCAACTTTTTCCAGTATTGGAAGCTCATTAATAGAACACTTACTTGCAGTTACTTTATGAAACACTTGTATTTACCAGTAATAGGAAGCTATGCAAGACTAAGAAATTAAGTTTGATGGGAGAATTGTGTGTAATGTAGAAAAAGAAGCAGCAGTGACAAAGACTTAGGGATAAAAACAAAGGCTGCAACGACACAGGGACAAAAGCAGCTGAAGTAATGAGGATTTAGATACTGAGAATAAAGGAAAAGATGAAACATCTCAAGCCCAGACTCCACACCTTTCATTCTGAACAGGTAAAGACGTCGGACAAAAACAAATTGAATTAATATGACTTTTCATATCATATTAAATTCCAGACCTTGCAGCATCACTGGAGTTCTCGTGGCCTTGTGCACAAACTCTGGGAGATAAGGCCTGATAGGAAGGTGGTAAGAAAAGAAAGATTTACTCCCTGTCAGGAAGTCCCTAAGACGGCGTTATTGCCCAGTTCACGTTCCCATTGCTCTCCTCCCCACTCATTACAGGAGAGGAAAAGGTGGAGGAGGGGCAGAGGGTGGAGGCTCTGAGTCAAATTGACTGATCTGACTCATTTATTATTAATCAGACAGAGCAGCTTTCAGCTCCTCACAGATCTATCAGCAGGAAGGTTTAGCCACGAGGTGCTTCTTGCACTCTCCCTATCGGCACCATCTTTCACTTGTATCTCTTTCTGGCTCCTCTCTGATGACCTGACAATGAGGTCAGATACAAAGAGAGAGTGTTAAAGAATGCAAGAGATGGGGAGAAAAGGAGACTAAGCAAGAGGTGGGTAAAGAGAGGAAGCACTGAGAAAGTAATAATAAAGTAGTAAAAACACAGAATGTGGGAAAAAAAAAATAGAACAAGCAGAAAAAGATGAGAAGACAGACTCGGGCAGGGAGGTAAACATACAGGCAGCGATGCAGCAGTAAAGCCTCCGATAAAGATGGAGAGGGGGAGAGGAGGCAGAGGTTCACAAAGAGAAAGAGACAGAGGACTAGAAAGTTTGGAAAGGAGGAGACAGCGGGGGTTCTAGCACAGCACCGGCGGCAGCCCCTGATGAGTGCCCGGGGAGTCCCCTTCGGACAGGTAGGCAGGGTTTGAATCTGTGTCAAGTCTCTTTCTCAGGTATCTCAGTGGGGCGAGCGAGAGACAGAGTCTACTGTCAATCAACACCACGAGGAGCAAGCTGAGGGCAAAAAACTATACTGAGGGTGTGGAGGGGTTATGTATTTGAAAGGAATCAAGAAACAAACTGTGCATGTACGCTTATTTTTAAATTTTAATAGCACAACACAAGAAAGAAAAGTAAAGGAAGGAAAAGAAAAGAGCTGCAGACAATACGTGAGCTCGTATTACTGTCTTAACTTAGTTAGTTGTAAACCAAATATGTAGGTGAGGTTGTAACTAGGAGATGGGTTTGAACTAAAAGTGCTCTTTACCAGATGTCTACTAATAGTATACTGTAAAACCCACTGACTCTACATCATCTAGATCATCGTTGAGTTTTGTCTTTATTGCCTGATTTCATCAAGTCTTTCACCCTTTAACTAAGGATAAAAAAAATGCATTCAGTGGTGATAAAGAGAGAAACTGAAGAACATTTTCCCCGGCTACAGAGAATTAAATATATGATGTGCATCACAAACATATTTAGGTGCACAGTATCATATATAATTAAAACTCACACACACACAGTGTATATAGTCTTTTATGTTTGGGTGTCTGTTTCTACAAATGCATAATTCAAAAGTTTCAATAACATTTGCTTGACAGTTGGAAGAAATCACAGCTACAGTTTATATTTTGTGCAGCAGAGTCCTGCACACCCTCTCCTGCTGTCAATCACCCAACACCCATCCTGTCACTGCTGCTGGTGACGCTCATGCAGCCTGACGTTTGTATACAAACACAAACTTATGTGAGAGGGAACAGCGAGGCCCTATGAGCTCTACTGCACATCACAGTTGGGGTCAATGTCACTTTCCTTTAAACCCATCATTATGATGGATCTCTTTCTGAATTTGAAGACAGAAAAGCTCCACGCTTCATAATGAGGCCGCTGAGAACAAATTCCACTGGGAAAGAATTGAGAATGATGTGTTATTAGTAAACAGATTGCAGTTTAACTGACATTAGAAAACGACTGTATTAAGCTGACCCCCAAAACTTGTACACGGGAAAGCTTGTAGTCTGAAGCTTCAAAGATGAAGTACAGGAAAAGAGTGAGTGAGTGTGTGTGTGAGGACTAGCAACTGTGCACGTTTAAGAGAATTTCTCTGCTTGCAGATGTGTTGAAGAGGTTGAGTTATGAGATGATGAGCACAACAATGGAATTATTTATGTTCCACTTCCAGCTGCTGAAATGCAAACGTGGCCACTGCGCCGCCCCCGAGCCCCTAAATGTGTGGTCTTGTCTTTTTTTTAAATCCACATCACGTATGGGCACAAAAAAATGTCACTAGTTGTCAAATGATAATAAATTAACACTTAATGCTATTATGCACAAATGGAGGCTGCGGAACCCTCAGAAAGCAGAAATCGAGAGAAGTAGTGAACTCCAGACACTGCTGCCAGGTGCAAAGACTGCAAGTGTGCACTCTGAGGACAGCCAGCTGCCCAAAACATCCAAGCATAAATAAATGATTTAGCTGGAGTGCTGTCCTCCTCTTGATTTTAGACCAGCACCAGCGAGGGTAGTACTGTACTGTATGTGTTCGACCCACCAGCAGAACCAAATGACAAAGATACCAGAACATGCAGGCAGTAGAACACCAGTACTCAGGGAGCTGTGTGGATGTGCTGCCTTTTCCAGGTGTGCACTGCTTAAAATGTTTAACTGTAAGTATTAGAGTAGATAATTCAAACATCAACTGGACAAATGGAGAAGGCGAGAAAATCTAGTAGTTTTTCTACGATCATTTTCTAAAAATTTATGATTTTAGCAGAAGTATCGGGAAAAAGGAGAAGGAGACGGTGCACTGCAATATAACCAGAACGTACTGAGAACAGACACATGGGTGAAAAGTTATGGTCCAAAGCTCCAAAGCTTCAGCACAAGAGGTTAAAGGCCTAGCTGGGGAAGCTGAGAGACGGTGAGCTGAGAGCGGGAGGCAGACAGAAGATGGGAGCAACATACATGGCTGCGATGTTGACTCAGACCTGAGGGAGACAACACTAATCACCTCTCTGCTTTAATGAAGTAAATGGTTCAGAACAAGGTCAGCAAGTGGAATGACACCGCTGCCTGGGTTCTGCTGCTGCATGCTGATCGTGGTTGGGCGGTGTTGATGGTAGCCGGGCTGTGATAATGATTAGGAGGAACTGTCGGAGAGATTTTGATCACAGTGATATGAAAAATTAGACTGAACGTGAGCGGGAACGCATGAAAAGAAGAATTACAGAACTCGTGACCTGACAACAGCGAAGCTTCAGATGTACACATGAAAGGGGTGAATAATCGTTACTTTAATGTACATTTCAGTCAAACCCGTCTCTCACAGGAAAAAATTTAAGTCTCCTCGATGGCAGGAGGGAGATTTATTATGGAATCCCAACCACCCACATATCCATCGAGACTTGGCCCAGGGCGGGCAGCCTGCTGGCACCCCATCTTTCAATCCCCCCACACAACCAAATTATGTCTCTCCTCTGTTTAAACAGCCGGCAAAGTAATATAAATCACTAATCATTTCGAATACGGTTGTGTTAACAAGCTGCAAAGTGAGCGAATTATGATTTTTTTTATGCTTTCAGATCTGAATAATTAATCTCACTGAGGATGACATTTTTCAAAAGGTGTTGATTCATATGAGCTCTGAGTAGGTCTCTGGTCATTACCGGAGCACAATTAAGTAGTCAATGATTTGAAGAGAGAGGATTTGTTTGTGGTAGCTTTCAAAGGATAAAGCTGCTTTATATTTGTGGTCAACAAGTACCATAAAAAGACCAAACTCAATGTTAGTGTTTCAAGCCTTTTCGTGTCGTACTCAGCTCTGAGCCCATTCATTCCTCAAGATATAAAGCTTTAAAAAGCTTGTCCCAAATAAATAGTTTCAGTTTTTTTTAAGTGATTTTCCAAAACAGCTGAGCTGCAGAAGAAAATGGTACATGCATCTGGGACATTTTCTGCAGCAGATTAAAATCCATTTGTTGCTCTTGTACTTACTGTACAGTGAGCGGATGGTGTATGTGGGACTGAGTGGACTGAGTGGTTATGGTAATAAAGGAACAGTGTATGGACGACACTTCAAGTTTGGCATTTGTTGGGGTGTTAAAGCCAGAGCTCCGAGAGGGTGAAACCATTCATTACATTAGATTAACATTTGTTTGGAACAATCTCAAACAAATATGACCAATCCAACATCAATGTTCTACAAAACCCAGAGTTTTAAAAGTGTAAGAACCACAATTTTAATCACAATTTACAAACTCAAGCAAGAGCTGGAGTCAGTGAAGTCTCCATAACCTCAGGACTGTGGATCTTCTTGTATAGTTGTTCTAAAATTACACTGCTTTACAGTGAGTGTAAAGAGCAAACGTGACATGTGTGTCATCTACTGTACATTAAAACAGATCTGAAATTACAATCCTATATTTAAGAGACTGGTGAGACACAGTCAAGCATTGATGACAGTTTTGGGTGCATCAGGAAATCACATCCCACTGGGAACATCCTTGCACTAAAAATATAGGTATGTATTTATGATAGATGGAAGTGCCCACCAAGAAGCACGAGCTATTATAATATTAGCTGTCAAACAGCACAGATACTGCAGAGCCACAGGGGAAGCAGAATTTTCTAGGACATCACACGTCAGTGCTGCTCTGCCTATTTAGGAGGTTAAGCCCGGTTTTCTTAGGAAGTAAACACGATAGAGGACCAAAGTGTGGAGGGGTGAGGTGTAACTAGGAGAGAGAGAACAGGGAAAGTGGATGCTGTCTAAAAGTGGTTCACCTGCTTTCAGTCATCAGAGGAGATCATCACGAAAAGTTGTTTTAGTTTCTGCTAAAACTGCACACTTCACACAAACAGTAACTGGAAAAGGTTCATTGTCCCAAGAAATAAAGTTGTATGTATGTTTGCCTGTATGCTGCCAAGATTAGGGAGCAGAATTAGCCATTAGCTCGAGTCAGAGCTGTTGAATTTATGGAGTAGTGTCGGTAGAAGCTGTCTTCCCTATAGTGGCTTTGTTCGTGATTCCTTGTCAGAATTATAATACTGATCGAGTTTGCCAGGAGTCACTGTGCACACTGCACTTTTTTGCATTAATACAGCACATTGAGCACATATCCACGGTTTTCATGCATCCTAATTTTACGAATATAAAGTTATTCAACTTGTGCAGCAGAAAACAGCATATTTATGCTAATGGTAAGTGTGTGGGAAAGCCTATGTGCTTTTAAGTTTAACCCGTGCTGTCAGCTGATATTTTCAGACACACAGTTCACTATCCTCTACCTGTGCAGCCAACCAACTATGTGTAGACTTTTTTTAATAATGCATTTTATGACAGCTGCTATTTATCTCAGTGCATTTACATGACCTAGATATCAGAAGTGACATTTAGTAATAAACTGTAGCTAATTAAAAACAATAACTTAATCAATTTGTCTTAAGAAATTTTACAGTTTTCCTTGAGCTTGTAAAAAAACAGGATTTGGATTTTTAATGTGAAACACTGACCGTTTTCATATTGAAATGCTTTGTGTCTTAACCATGTTGTTTCTCCAAGACTATAGTTTCATAAAGTGCTGCTGCTCAGTGCTGTAAACTGGTTGATTCTGCAGAACTGCTGAAAAGTGATCACTTGGCTTGAAAGGATATTAAAGTGTTCTTATGTAATTTTGGTAATTATATATTCAAGTGCCATTAAGTCTCCAAGACGTGCGCAGATGTAACCTCTGTAGGTTAAGTTCTACTTTCACATGCAGCTTCCCTGAACTACTTCAACATTTGCTTCATAAACAAGATTAACTATTCACAAAACAAACAAATTGACTTTTTTCCCCCAATTTCAACAAGCACAGAACTTGTTCACTGAGGGAGAAACGATGATGTATAAAGACAGACTTCAGTAACCGCAGTAATTTTTCCATGACAAATACGTCCCAGTGCGCAATGTTAAAAAGTTGCGTTTTTGCATCTATCCATCCAGCACTTTGGACTTTATTATTGCCAAGAAATTTGTCATTCAGGTCACTATTACTTCAAAGGGCAGTTGCTTTAGCAACAGCCAAGTTTAAAATTAAAAACATGACAGCTTGGGAGAAAAAAAAAAAAAAAGCTCAAGAATACATTTTCATTGCATTTCCAAAAATGATTAAGAAAATATCACATTCTCCAGGGCTTTTCCAGGCCTGGAAGAAAACATTCAATTTGCACAACTAGAGACAACATTCAATTTGTAAAATATGAAGGTTTTCTGTTAATGTTGGAACAGTGCACGTCTCTGACTTTGATTGATTTTAAGTTCACTTTTAAAAGCCATGATTCAACACAACAGGCCTAAGGTGAGAAACTGGTGGACAGCTGGACGTGAATACGTGAATGCATCTGCTCGCTGGTAACCCTGATGTTTAATGCATCTGTTTTGTGGCTGAAGAATGCTTGTGGGGGTATCTGTGCTGGCGCTGCAGATAACGGGATGACACCACCCTCATCTGTCCCCACAGGGAACATGGCACAGAGAGAGAGAAAGAAACGAGAGCGAGAAAGAGTGAGATTAAGACACCGAGAGAGTCGGAGTGAAGACGAGCAAACAATTTTCACGTTAATTAGCATCCCTCTCCTCCCCCGCAACACAAACAATGCAGCGCCGAATGAACCAGAAGCGAAAAAGGGACAAGGCTGCGAGCTTGCTAACTTTAGGTCTCTACTCATCTGTGCTGAATCAGTGGCATACAGCATACACATCAAAAAAAAAAAAAACTGAGCTGTGGGATTAAGAGCAAGTGAGAGGAAAGAAAACAAGGGAGGGATGGAGGAAGAGAAGGGATGAAACGAGGGAGGAAGGCTGGGGACAGTCGAGGCAGAGGAGCCATGGTGGAGGAGAGGAGGACAGAGATGATGAGCTACAGATGAAAGAAGAATGAGAGGAGCAGAGCATCAGGGGATGAGGAAGATGGGAGAGAAGAGGGTGGAGGAGCAAAGGAAAAGGGAACAGAAGGGGGCAATAGTGAGTCGGAGGTAGAAACATTAAGAAAAGTAAAGGTGATTAAAAATGTGAGGGAACGTAGGAGGAAGGAGCTATGGAGCAATGGACTGCTGCTGCCGCTTCCAGCACGCTGCAGTTGCATGATTCAAATACTGACATGCAAACATTCAAATGCTGAAGCAAAAGTCTAAACATACGATCATGAACGAGTGAAGTGCACAAATTAAATACTGAATAAGATCCAAAATAAACCACAGAGAGGAGGAGGATTTATTCAGAAACATGCTGCCATCGAACGCCACTGTATTGGAAAAAGGCTGGTCGAAAAAATAAAAGCCAATCCTTCAAATCAGCCCTGTGAAATGTCTCTGCCTTTACATGGCTGCTGGATCAATAAAAGCAGCACGAGTGGGAATAGTCAGCTTTTTTTTTTTCCAGGTCAGTGTGAGGAGCATACGAACACACACAAACATAGATAACAGATACTCAAGAGAAAGGGAAGCATACAACAGTTTTTGGTCCTGGTCATTTTTAAAATCGATAACACATTACAGCAGATCCTGAAAAAGTAGAATACAGGCCCCATGATTCATGATAGCTCACCACATGCACATGTTTGGTGGCCAGCAAAACCAGTATCTCCAGCATTACAAAGCAGCATGTTGCTCCTAAGAGATGTTTTTTTTTTTTTATTCTAATCACAATTCAAAGGCGATTCACCCTGACGTGACAGATATGTCACAGGAAAACGAGTGTAAAGCGACAGCAAAAATATTTCCACCTCCATGCTATCATGTGGTATCATGAATTGGGCTCCGTGTGAGCAACAGTCAGCTGCACTTCGCTGTTTGAATAAGCAGATACTGAGGCTGGATTTATGCAAAGGAACAACTCACTTTAAAGTTAACCAACCATAATATCACACAGAATACTGAGATCTGCAAAATCCCAGATCAGAACATATATTTTAAGTTTGTGTAAATGTCTTATTCGTGCTGATGCAACAGTGTGGTTATGTAAAGTGAATAATGCCAGAAGCAAGATTCCAAATAACAAGTTGGTGAAGATTCTCCTTCGACTTCTTTCTTGTTAGGTCGAGATGTTTCGCTGCTCATCCAAGTAGCTTCTTCAGTCTGAAGCTAGTTGGTTAGAGGAGGTTAGGTTTCACTTTACCCTGACACACAGAGGTCGGCAGAGGTGTGACTATTACATCCTTCACATCGTCCCCTTCTACTGTTTCACCTAATGAGTTTATTCAGGCCAGAGGTGGATTGAAACCAAACCTGGAGCATGAATCTGTATCTCTAACCAACTATCTTCAGACTAACAAGAAGAAAGTCCAGTTGCCTTGAATCAACTTCCACATTCCAAATAACGTTTCTTAAAGTCTACTGGACGTGTAGATAGACTGTGTGCTGCAACATCTGCTGCACCAGTGTTGTGCTTGGGATGCTAGTGTTACTCTGTGTCTGCTGCTGTAGAAATCTAGCATGCTAACATAAAAATGTGATATTTAAATGAAACTGTTTGCCAAGACTGTGCATCTGTCCTGCTCTGGCTCTGTGAATACGTGACTGACATAACTCATGTGCCAAATCAAATGTAAACACACTTCCAAAGGATGCAGGCTGGCCGGGTTCACATACACATTTCAGAGCGTGTTGATCTGCGCGCCTCTGTTTTCGCTGTTTACTTGGTGGACCACAGAGATGAATGTAAGAAAAATTAAATGTGTCTCTGCTTATGTGTGCATGTTGTGAGTGAATAATATAAAAGAGTGAGAGCTGTGTGTGTGTGTGCGCTGACAGTTAACCAGCTCCTATAAACCAGCGAGCTCCAGCGCTTCTTCATAATAATGGCTGGTGCACAGGCAGAGCAGAGCAGCTTTGGTGATCCATCACTGTGGTTCACATTGCATCACAAACACACAAAAAGCCAACTACAGCCTCAAACATCAGAGTGTGTGTGTGTGTGTGTGTGTGTGTGTGTGTGTGTGTGTGTGTGTAGTAAATGTATTGACAGAAATATGGAGGAGAGTGGTTCACCTGAAGAACGTGACAAAGAACTGCACCAGATCCATGAAGTTACTGTGCTGGGAGAAGGCGATCTGTTTGGAGAGGAGGAAAGAACAACAGCGTCAGAAACCTGCTTCAAACAGGAAGAAACACAGAAAACAAGAAGTCAGCATTAGACATTCAAACATGCAGGAGTTCAGACTGGATTTGACCTTGTACATCTGCCAAAAGGTACAAAACTAAGCAGAGATAATGCTGCTTCTTTTCACATAGGCAGACATTCAGTGCACTCATGTGGACCATATATTGTGGATTGTGTCTATTTTTATACCTGCTTTTTTTTTAAATTCCATTTTCAGGTGGTTCACAAGTTCAATTGCCGTTTTGCTGTTCCTTATGTTACCCACAAATCCTTATTAACTAATAGGCGGTTCCCAGTCTGTCTGCTTATCTGTGTTTTAGACTGCACGCCTGTCACAGCGACCACACGCCAGCAGCCGGGCCTCTCAGCTGCCCACAGGCTGCACCCAAAAAAAAAAAAAAAAAACTCCTGCACATGTGGGCAGAAATATTCACTATGTAATCATCATAAGAGCTATTGTACTAACAACATCCCGTCTTAATCAAGGTTGCCAGAGGTAACACTGGCAGTGTCACACCACCCTCCACCCCCTATCCACCTCCTCCTCCTCCTACTCTCAACAGTTTTGCCTACAACCACCTCAAAATGCTTCCCAATATATAAAAGTTCTTGCAGCAACACAACACTGACTCTCACTGGCCACACAGAGGTACTGTGCCACATGCCAGAGGCAGAATTCCCCTCAAACGCTTTCCTCCGAGGTGACACCTTGGACCAGACCTCATCACCGCTCCTGCTTAATATTCCTCTGCAAACCAGGGATTTGCATATAATTCCACTGGAAAAAAGGAGGCTGGAGAAAAGAGGAGAACAGAAAATACAAAAGCTAGAAAACCCAGCTGTGTGGATGCCGGATTAGTCCATGAATTCTTAATTTGATCAGGAATAACAACATACTACTATATATGCAAAATAAAAAAAGCACTTTGGACAGAGTGTGTATAAATCTACAGGGACTTTGCACAAGCACAACGCAGGGCCAAAGGCGTTGGCCTCTTTGGTGAAACAAAAGGCGTGTGTGTGTGTGTTTTGTGAACGGCCCGGGGTCTAATTTACTTGTGCAGTCAGCACCATCTGGCCCGCTAATGTGTTGCTGTTGATTACTGTTGAGTGCAGAATCCTCAGTGTGATAATTTTGCTCCAGACTGTTGAACACTGGAGATAAGTTCAGGGTGCCAATAACAACCCGGAGAAAAGTTTTAAAAAGATGTCACAGGCAACCAATAAAGAGGTGAATTCATGTTCAGTTTCCCGATTATCACGGCCGACAAGGTGCAAATCGCACTAATGCTGCCAACATCAGGTGTCTGGTGTCAGTCAGAGCACAGTGATGCCATTAATGACTATGAGCTGTCATACAATAGTGCACCTGCACTACAATATATGATTATCAATTAGTTTCTCAATTACTGATGATTTAGGGTGGCGTCAGACAACGCTCTTCTCAATCATTCTGATGCTGAAGGTGTACTAACACAGCGCTGACGTGCAGCAAAGGCTTGAAACTGGTCAAACCACTAACTACTAACAACAACTAACTGAGGAGTAAAATGATTAAATGAATCTTTGTCAGCTGTACTGAATGATGCAGCGACCTCACAAAGCCATCTACTTCTCTGGGTCATTACATTAATGTAATGCTCTCTTATTTTGACTAGCCTCCTCCTAGGACATACACAACTTCTTCAACACAAAAAAGCAATGATATGTGCTTCAGCACCACGTCGTCACTGCAAAACTCCATTTTATAAAGTACAAGCGGGGAGTCTTGTTGAGAAGATGTGCGATAACTGTTATTGTAGTGGCTAATCTCAAGTGTCAGCCATGTGCTGCCGCTTTGTCACCGAGAGGCAGGCTGATGGTGGCGGTGGGAGTTCGAGGTGATGCTCTCGTTATGTGCCCAGCAGAGGGTGACTCTTTAGGGGCTGCAAAGGATCTCGCAGCAGGCCCTGACAGCCTGCCACCGGGCATTAAGACTGAAAATATTCTGCATTTAATGGCTTCTGACAGCCGCTTGAATTATACTGGAGTTTTGAAGGAAAGTGTCGTTATCAGCGCGAGGGAAGGCTGCTCAACAGGTTCCACGAAAAAGAAAAGACTGAAGGAAACAGAATATTAAATATGGTGGAGCTGGAACATGTGTCTTTTATACATGTGGGTGGATGTGCAGTGTCCAGGTTTGTTGGAGTACAGTACTACAGAACACGTTAAATTTAGCAGAGTACAGTGCAGCGATCCACCTTTTATTTAAATTTTACAGTTTAACTTTTTTTTTTGTTGTTTATCATATTCTTACTTCTATTTTTATAGACATTGATTTTAATATCAGTTTGTCCAGCACTTTGGCCCAGACTGCCCTGCCTCAGGACAGAATGGAAGCATCACATTTTGTACAAATACTCACAGCTACAAGATTTATCATTGACTGGAATTAAAATTAGAATCACTTTTTAAATAACGTTTCATCCAGTGCCTCAAAATTTCAAGTTTTGACTAATATACACTAACTCCTGCATTTACTTGTATTATTATTATTTATAAGGTTTATACAGATTCCTTTTTAAAATCAGATGTATTAGTTACACATTTTCATATATATCATCATTTTAAACCAACTTCTATTCATATTTTCTATATTTACTAGACTGCATGATATATTTTTATGTTTTTAATTTATTTGTATACTATTTAGTTTATTTACAGTTACAATAATAAGTAGCTGGTTGACTTTAAGTTTCTCCTACCACTGTTGCAAGCTGGTTTCTGCTTCCTAACCAGTCTGTGATCAGTATCAACACACACTCATCAGGCAGCCATGCATGGCCCAGATAAACACTACACACAGTCCACACAGAAACACGCAGTGGCCCAGCCAGCTGATAGCTACAGCTGCTGCTACTCCACAGCGGGGTATTAAATTGGAGGCTGTTCTAATCTCTACCATATCATGACATGTTCACTAAGGCACGGAACAGGAGATCACAGCTCTTTAATGTAATTAGTCCGGGATTTGCTTTTCATTACAAACATCATTAAATTTAGATCTATTCTTTGTCAGAAAGGGGGAAAAAGACACAGCGGAGAACTCTTCACTGACTCATCTTAACGTAACTAATTTTGCTTTGATGATCCAAACAGCTCGATGGTGGTAAAGTCATCACAGAATTCACTTCGACTCCGTTTTGGTGGTCAAAATAATTATCTCCGAGCTTTTCTCCTGCAACCCAACATCTGGGCTTTTCAGGGCTTTTGTGTATTTTACCTCACACACATTAACTCTGATATATTTCAAGAACTGGAACCCAAGTCTGTGTGGTGCGGAGTTAATGCAACAGATGGGTGGAGACTGCAACAAGCAGTGTCACCGCGAAAGGAGAAAAAACAAACTGGCATGCACGTTGCTCTAAGGCTACGTCGGACCACGTGAAAAACAACCGAAGCAACCTTGAGGTGGCTTGTCAGAGAGCGAGCAGAAGAAAGAGAGAGAGCCCTGTGTTGTTGCACACTAAAGCGGAGAGAGAGAGACACACTTAGCTTGCACACAGCCCACTCTGAATGCAGCATGTGTTTCAACTTAACATTCCACTTTGCCCTTGCTCTTTCTCGACTGCTGTTTATGAACCGTTTTCCCAACACTCCGATCTCTGCCTGCCAACACTGGTGGACCAACCGCCTACGATTACACACACACAAACCCTCAGCATCCCAATATCACACTGCAGTCGACCAGTGAAGGCAATGAGAGCAAGATAAAGCTACTAAAGAAGAAATTGTAAAAAAAAATGTATTATATATATTATATACAGAGAGAGAGAGAGAGACGAGGAGTGGTGGCAGTAAAAAATAAAGTGAAAAGTAAAAAGTTACCTCGCTGACGAAGGTAAAGCTCCATGAGTGCAAGGGAAAAAGACACGCAAGCAGCTCTGCGTGCTTTATTTTGAAGGACAGGGGCGATCTTCTACATGATCCCACCCAGCAAGACAGAAGGTGAGCTGGACCAGAGGAGGCTGACAGGGGGAATGCTCTCAGCACAGCTCTCTGTTCTGCCCTCCTGAGGCTGGCTGGCAGCAGCTGGAGTTCTCAAGCTGAGAGAACTATAAACATTCACAAGACAGGAAATGGAAGATGGAGGCAGGATTTTTCTCCCCTTCAAGAGGACGACAGGGGGAAGGCGCTTGCACAGGGCAACCAGTCAAATCACTGCCGGAACTGATCAGGGAGGCACACAGACGGGTTGGCTGCACGAAGCGCACAAAAAGTCAGGCCCAGAGTGCCTTGCGGTCTCAAACCAACACCAGCTAATCCTGGCTGTGCATTCGATCTCTGCATAAAACTTAGTGTTGATGTCGACTTCTGCCGCTTGTCATGCTGCAAAAATGCACTAACAATGTACACGGAAGTGCACAACTCTAAAACTCTGCTTCAATAGATTTATCTTATTCATGGTTTTATTGAGAGTTACACGTTAGTAAGAAAGCATTCACACTTTTAAATATTATATAATATAAAATATTTTAACTCAAAAAGCTGAATGTAATATCTGGTATGATGAATAAGAAGGATAGAAGGATCGATATGAGGAGGACAAATCTTGTTGTTGTTTCCACAAACTTTCTTATTTTGCAAAAAGCCTTCACGATCGACCAACTGATTAAAACACGCCGACTGTGATCCCGTGGTAAAAGCAGTCACTAAACACCAACATTACTTTAATCTCCCAAAGTACAGCAGGAGTCCTGTCGAGGGACTGTTTTCTCTCCACTGTCCACATAGCAGAAGGTCAGTGAGTGCAGCGATTGTAGCTCGGCTGGATAAACACACAGTACCATCAAGCGGGCCAGCAGAAACAGAGCTCTATTCACTACTTCTGCCAAGGAGCCACATCAACACTGGAGCAAAGCTCCTGCACACCAAGGGCAGGAAACATTTTTTCCTACTGACCACATTTTACTGGTAACAACCGATATTTGCATTTGCTTTGCTATGTTACTAGCCAACTTCTTTGTTAGTAAGTGGGTTGTGAATCAGAAAAGCAGAAAATCAGCCAGAGTTTTGCTGCACTCTGATGTTAATTATGTGACTGTGGAAGCCTTTTTATTTGCAAATATATACTGTATGTAACAACTCAATATAGGGAAACTCTGCATATGAAAGCATATCAGGGGAGCTGACATGTGCCCTATTGTAGACGTGTTTATTCAAAATACATGAATACATAATTTTCTGAATACATACTGTTGAACTGCTTATAATGAGCATGCATGCAAATATAACACTCACTGCAAGCAGCAGCAGTTTGGCCTGCTTCTGATTCCACTTATGTTCTGTTTAAGTGAACTGTGGAGATGTGTTCTCATTTTAAAGCCACTTAGTAACTTTTCTGTGTGTTACAGCTGTAGTAATCTGTTCAAAGTCTGTCGGAAATACTTTTTGCTATTGCATGATGTGATTTAAACACAGAAGTCAACTGTTCATTCTTCCTCTACCTTTCCTCGGTAACCTAAGTGCGGTTCAGCAGTTATAATGTAGTAAATAAACTCTGGAAACTTTGGAAAGCATTTTTTCTGACAGCCTTGAAGCTTACTTGAATCTTAATGGGCCATGTAAAGTTGCTGACATAGACAAAGAACGTTATGTTTGGGTTGTTGCGGAAATCAAAGTTCTCATTGGAGAAGCTGTCTTTGAATTCCTTGATGTTGCTCCGCGAGACGATAGGAATCTCCTCCCCGGTCTGGGTTCCTGCTGAATGACAAAAAGAAGAGCAGCAAAAACTGTTCATCTGAAGCCAACAATTATTTTCATTATTCATCAACCAGCTGCTGATTAATTTCTGTCTGACAGACAGTGAATATCTGAAGATCTTCACATTTCATTGCTAAAACTAACACAAAGCATCAAATGATAACTCATGAGAAGCCAGGTCCAGAGTCCAGGTCAAGACATTTTGCTTAATAAATAATTATTTAAACAGAATAGTTGGATATCAAATGACTTCAGCATTACTAGGGAGGTTGATGAGACCTACCAGTGAAGCTAGTGGCCCACGTTATGTTCAGGTTGAAGTTCTTTGAGGCATTTATGAACATGTCTAGATCCCGGTTAGGCTGAGGAAACAGAACAGTTATCTTTATTAATCATATCATTACTGGTGTTGTTATCTTCCATTTTCATCGAAACACAAAGAACCAGTGAAGGAGGAGCCCCGCTGCCCATACATCCATTATAGTTCACTCTTTGGTTACAAAACTGTGTAAAACCAAACATTATTGGCACAGGGTCGAAAGGCCTCCGTGCTTTACAGTAAACGCAGAGCCGGCGTTTTCCTGCTCTCCAGCACCAGCGTGCACCTGTTTGAACTGCTGCTGAATTGCAGACTGCAGCAACTTCGCTAATAGAAGCTGAATTAGTAAAACAAATGTTTGAACAAGCAACGGGGATGAAAATGGCCTGTATTAAAGTACTGGAAAGTGATATGAGGTTTGACAACGTTAAGGTGCAAATTTAGACCTAATTAATGTTTACTGACTTAATAATTGACGACTCTCTCAAACACATTTAAAGCTCTAGAGCAAATGAATAGTTAATGAAGCTACATTATGAAAATTACATACTTCTATTTACATGTGTACACACTGCATATAATCAAAGATCTATAAGTGTTTAATATTGATTTACTGTAGGTATAAATGTGTCAACACTTGGCAGCATGAAATTTAATTTTTTCCCCTCTCTTTACAGGACATACATCCAGAACCTGTGACTTACAAATAAGGGATCCGTCTCTGCATTTGGTAAAAGCTTTGTCAGGGGAAAAATACCATCTGGAATATTTAATCAGATCCTTGTGTTTCAGTTTGTGCTCCAGATGCTGCAGCCAGGTAAACAGGAATGGACAAGCTTTCATTTGCTGGGAAAACAGCTGCGTGATGAGCGCAGTTCACACGACGACATCGCTCCTCATTCTCATGTTATTTAATGCCTGTCTGTGCTCATCAGCGGCAGGCTGACTTTCACTTATCGAAGTGTAGAGCTCTCTTTGTTCAATATGTTTAGTGTTAGGTACCATTATTTATTACATCACTTTCGTTTTTAGAAGATATACTTGTGCATATGTTATAAACCAAGCATTTGTGCTCTAAGGCAGCTGGATGTACTGTAATATTTCTCATTATGCACCATGATTTCATGTACTCGGGCCTCCCTAGAAAATGAGATATCAGTCTCAGTGGGACTTAGATTAATAAAGATGCTTTATGATATCATACTGCTAAATAGTTCCTTGTTATAGTGTTCGTCCTCTGCTCAGTGGGCTGTAATGGAGCCAGCATGGGAAGTAAGCCCATCATTATGGCTGGTGCTTGTTTTTCTTTAAATTAAAATCTCTCTCATTACTTCAAAGGATGTTAAACCAATGAACTCTTTCAGTTTGAGTGACTTTCTGAATTCGATTTTTTTGTAGAGCTGATGTTTATTTGGTCTAAACACTGTATGCGTTACTGTTTTAATCACTAAAATAATACAACTGTAATGTTTTGACTGGAGGGTAAAGCATTAGGCTCCACATCCGCTGCTGACTTTACAATCTTTAATCCTAATAAAAGTGACAGCTGCTGGGACAGCGGGGCATTCACTGTCAGAGACATACCTCCTCAGGTGTGGCCACAAAGTTGATGGCGGTGTAGTAGCGGTCGTCCTCCTGTGACAGGCTGAAGGTGAACTGGTAGTCGATGAGGAGCGTGTCTGTTTGAAGTGATTGAGCCGGAGGTGTGGGTGTGGGGGAGCATGGAGGGGATTACAAAAGATGAAGAAGAATAGCTCGATCAGTCTAGTTTGAAAGTCACACAAGAGCATGTTTTCAGCCAGAGCTTGGGGCAAGAAATTATCCCCATAGAGTTTCTGTTTCAAAATTCTATTGACTTTCCAGGATGGACCCTGTGATTGTGATGGGCGTTCTTTGATGAAGGTCATGACAGAGATGATCATCTCAATACATGTGAGAGTTTACAAACACAAAGTCAGACGTGCACTTATCATGTGTGTCGCAACTTTCGACGTTTCTTTTTCTTTTTATAAACCAACTATCACAACCTAGAAACTTTAACAATCGATTCACAGTCACACGTTATTGATCTGCACAAGAAAACTAATTTCCACACTCCACACTGGCTGCCACTGTCCAACATTTTGTGATGTCTTCTTTGTTTTAAAATCAGTGTAGGAGGTAACACCTGCTACTGAGAAACATTTTAACACTTTAAAATTGCTGGTTTCCATACAAGAGCATGAACAATGGACATCTATGGAGCCTGCAACTGTATTTTACATTACTGCAAAACTAGAGAACACTGAGCTGAAAACCTGCAGATTAATTTCTGCCAGTCGACAAATCTGTTTTTTAACTTAACAGTTGGTATAGATGTAACTATACATGCAACTAGTGACAGAAGGAAACAAATTTTTCAATCATAACTAAATATGAAATAGAAAAACATTTGAGAAATGTAGAATTTAAGTTCCACTGCTGAAGTGAGTTGAGTCAGTTGTGAAATTGGAACAGTACAGAAGAAGGATCCACCGGGTCTACAGGTATTTATAGCTTCTTCTGGATTGTTAAGAAACAAGTTTGAATCAGTATAAAAGTGTTTGAAGACCGTGGAGGACAAAGTCAGTTCAACTTCATGTTGTGACAGCTCTATTATATTATAATATTTAGATATATTATATATATTTCTAATTATATTCTCCACAATCAGACTTAACAACAATGGTAATGTCAACAGATTCATCTGCAGTGTGCAGTTCTGTGTCCCTGGCAAGAGAAAAACAGGCTTTTTAAAAAGCTCTATTCACTTTCATCTGTGTCTCTCCTTCGATTTTTTTCACCTGTGACTTGTTTCTTAAAAAAAAAAAAAAAGAACAACACACAGTTTCTCCCTCAGCTGTTATTTTGTTAAACATAAAACTACTTGAGACCTACTTTGATTTAAGCTCCATGTAACTGTCTTAGCATTGACCTGAACAAAGAAGAGGAGTCAGGCCTCACAGAGCTTTCCTAGCCCCCCGTCCCACCTTCACTGAAGTTGGTAATTGGAATTCCACTTACAGTAGCATGTTCCTTTGAGGGGGTTGCCTTGGTAACGATTCTCGACTTCACACCTGAAAAAAAAAGGCGAAACAATGATGAATGGAAATAGGGCAAAAATGGGAGAAAGAGGACAGAAAGTGGAGCGAGACGAAGGTGAACTGGAGACGATTTAATTGCTGACGAGGGGGAAATCCTCACATCGCAGTGAGCGAAGCAAACACAGACGCTGGCTTGAGTCATGACATGTAGTCAGCTCACAGACACTGCAAAAATATTCGAAATTCAAAAATAGCCTCTTATTCGCACTGACTAACATTAATTGGTGAAAGTTTATCTCAGGTTTGTACTAGCTTTGAGGAAGCACTGTGGTAATGACGGCCAAAAATATAGCAGCAAACAGTAATGAACAGCTGCTGCTCTGCAGGACATAGTGGAGGTCTTCGCTTTAAATATCAACATATTGAAATGTGGCCTCTTCATCTCTATGATCAGCAATCAGTGCGACTTTGTAAACCTGTGAGAACCTTCTGAATGTTTGAATTCCTATTTTAGTAGCAGCCATAAGGCTTTGTGTTTGTCAGAAATTATTACGTTAACATCTAAGGTCTGCAGGTCAAAGTATAAATAAATAAAAGACAATATGAAGCACTTTTCAGTTCCATCAAAACTTTAGTGAGTCACAAATACTATAATGACAAAAAGAAAATTCAGATGGAGCCATTTTACTGAAGAACACTAAGATGTTTTAGTGACAGGATGTTCATGAAACTGCAGTCGCATCAGAAGTGAGGTGAGACAGAGGCAGGAAGGAGGAGGAGGATGGAGAGACGAGCGAGTGTCATAAAGTGTTAAACTCACAGGTGGCAGCGATCTCCTTTGATGCCCTTGGTGGTGCAGAAGCACTTGCCATTGTTGGGGTTGCACATGCTGGCGTGACCATTGCACTTGCAGGCTGAGCAAAAGACGAAATGTGAAATGTAACATTCAAGTGCCTCACTGAAAATCAGTAAAACATATTTATTCTTTACCTTTCATGACGATGTGTACAATATCTTGAGTCTTTATGATTTTGTACACGTCCTACAGGTACTAATGTAAATTATATAACACTGATATTTTACTAGACGTCAAATCGATATTTGTCTAAATGCCAAGACGCAGCCAGAATAACCCCTAAAACACATCTGGGTTTACTAGGTCTGTTCATGAGCCTTTCAACACCACCTTCACAGAACGTTCATACAATATATCTTATAATAAAAAGTTAATTGTATGTGTCCATAAAACCAATAAAAAAAAGCACTACTTGGGTTCAGTTCAGACAGGCTGTTCCTCCCAACCATCCCCCGTCTAGGTTTGTTTGTCGCTGCTGACGTTGGATTTAAGTCCCCCATGGCCTGTCCTTTTCAGAACCGCACCCCGAGAGGCCACATACTCAGAAATGCTGTTCACCGCATGGTCACAAACAACAGTGAGAGCAAACCTGTCTGCAACACTCTGTTGCACAGAAGTAACAGTCTTATTCTCCAAGGAAAGGACAAGGAGGACAGAACACATCCAGCTCTGACACAGGAGTTTACCTCCAGAGCCACATCTGTTCATAGAGGGGAACCCAGCTTTAACGCTGCATCTCACACATGAGCTCCAGCTCCTAACTCAACCTGAGGTGACTTTCCACATCCCACCGCACAGATTTAGAGGCTGGTAACAATCCATTATGATTGGTGATGTTGAAGACCTCGTTTATTGCACCTGCACCAACGTTAGCATTTCCAATCCTTTTCATTAACACTGTTAGTCATTTTGAAAATGACTTAACCTCCTGGTATAAACAGCTGGAAGATTTGTACAAATTGGAGGAACAATGTGGGACAGCTGGTGGAACAACAAGCCATATTCCGATTTTATCGTAATTTATGTACATTTATTTTCTAGATTATTTAGTTCATTAGCTCCTTTTTGAGGTTCTGACTGTACTTTTTATTAAAGCTTTTATTAATGCCTCTTGATCCAAACCGATGTAAATAATGTCATGATTAGTTGTGGAGTCAATCCTGCCTTTAATGTCCCTGAGGAACATAAACAACAAATGCATAATACTGTCAAGATGAAAATATGCAGAGAGACAGAGTTTGATTGGCTGTTGTTGAAGTAGAACCAAGTAAACACATATACAACAGGGACGTCTGGATTTAAAGCTAAAAAACAAATCAATTACACAAAACACACAGCGTGGCTGAAATATACTGGTGAGCTAAACTAAGCTAAGAACAACTGAATGAATGATTTGTTTTCTCATTGACTGACTGTCTGTATTAGCTGTAGAGCAAAGTAAATCTTTAATGTCCCACAGGAACATTTCATTGTTCAGCCAGGAATCAGGAAAAAGACCGACATAAAACTAAACTGTAAAATATTGACAAGTTAAATGAAGCCGTGCGCATAAAGACTGTCTGGTTGATTTAGGGCTGGACCGAATGACCCGTGGATACTCACGCTGACAGCTGCCCCCGTTGGTCGGATCTCCATAGAAGCCGGAGATGCAGCTTTCGCAGTGTCGGCCAGTTGTCAGGTCCTCGCATTTCTCACATACGCTCTCATTGACACACTGGCTGTGACCGTTGCACTGACAAGCTGCCAAATAGTAAACAAAGCTCATCACACACAAAAAGCAAAAAGTCTCTTTCTAAACTCACAGCCCCAGGCCCCAAACATGCACCAATGTGTAAATTAATTTAGTAAGTAGAGAATGTGATTCAGGCTTGGATCCGCATGAGGCCCTCACATGACAACAACCGTTCATTTGATATCCTCTTTGGCAGCCAGGTTGATTTGTCAAGATGACACAGACACAGAGATGCTGATCACTGACCAGTATCTGTCAGTTTCCAATTAGAATGAATCATCGAATGCATTTGCAAATAATCTGGTCGTTAGAGAATAAACTTTTTCAAGTTTCATTACGCAGGCACTTCAGCAATTTTACACATGAAAACAGTTCACTGGATACGAGGAGTGTTATTCAGCCAATAAACTGTTGCATAATGACTTATGTGGGTCTGAAGGGAGATGAGTTTGAGGGTGTTAAGATAATATGTAGTTGCATTTTGTACAGAAACTAAGATATCTGCAGCTCTTTTTGACCTGATTTTTTCTTTTAAATCACTTGTCACCATTTTACTTGAGTAAAAAAAGAACCAAATATGCATATGATTTCATTAAGCTGGAGGGGGGGACTTGCAAAAGACAGATTAAAATAAAAACAACACAACAGCAAAGGAGAGATCCTGACTTTTAGCCTAGAAGTAGCATTAGGTAGATTTCCAGCTATATCACACATAGACAAAGCGAACGCAGAGTGTCTCCTACCTGGACAGTGGATGAAGGACCAGTTGTATTTTGCCTCGCTCGGGCACATGCTGGCATTGAGGGCTGGCTGAGGGATAGCGGGAAGACCAGGCAGGGTGGATGGGGCCGGGACAGAAGTCTGGAAGGGCCCCCGGTACGAACCCTCAATGCACTGACCTTTGCCTGTGTTACTAGGGTCGGTGCACCAACCACAGCCCGGCTGGTCCAGACACTGGCCACATGTTCTGTACCCAGAGCAATTCTCCGCTGCACCAAAACACAACACTGGTTACACTGGGAGTGTCTTTGATGTTTTTAACTGCACACATAAACACAGTAGTCAATAAGTGGTGCATTTGATTATGTATCTTATTGGCTATTAGTAAGTGGGGGCCACCATTTTCAGTAACTTAATCATACCTACAACAAGCAACAGTTAATTCAGCTCATTCCAGCACAGTGGTTTTGTCCACCTGCTTCCTATATTTGCCTAGATTTGAATTCCTAACTCTCAGTCCTCAGGGTGCTTTATCTCACTATGGCTATAAGCAACAATTTGTACTTAATTGACCTGCCAGGTTAAATAAATGAAAACTGTTCTCTGCTGTGCTGCGCAAAAAAAACAAGTCATCAAACTATTAAACCAGATTATTAATCCCCATCTCATCTACCGGAGAGGGAAGAGCTTAATGTGCTCCGCTACATGCATGCAGCATACATTTAAAGATGCTCTGCTCCACAGAGCCACAGCTATTTCAAATGTTCTGTCTTCTTTTAGGGTATTTTTAAACCTGACGAAGACCGCTACATACGCCTGAGCGGCTGAGAAAATTAACTGCAACTGAAGCATTATGTACTTCAGATTAATGCTTTTATTTTCGTGTTTCCCTTTATCACAGATTGCAACTCATACATCCCGACACCTAGACATAGGTGGTTATACATGTGGCCGTTGCAACTTAATCTGAGGTTTAATAGTACGTTGCAACATTTGAAAGTGCTTTTGCAAAGTGCTTTTCTACAGCGGCACAGCAGCAATTTGTTTGGACTAAATAGGACAAGAACTGGGTAACCGGAATAACGAATGCACTGAGAGATTTGTGCACACTTAAAAGTAAACATTTTATGTAAAATCAATGCGCTTCGACCCAAGAGACGCTGAAAGCAGGGCTGCAAAGCAAAGGCTGCCAAAGGCTCTTACACTGAGGTATGACACGATCAATGATGCTCAAGTCAACTGATGAAAAGACATTATGGATTACAAAACAGACTCCAACAGAGGAGAGGAAGGTAATGCTTCAGTTTACTGATCCTTGATTTCCTCAGAGTGACTTTTGACTGTATTTTATTACTAATTATAGGGAAAGTGGGGGACATTTCAACCCAAGTAAATATTCATTCATTATTCATAGATTATCAGAACTTTTATCCACCATATATAAAGATACGCTTGGCTGTAAACAAGTGACAAGCTGCTGTGAACTACCTAAAACATACATTTTGAATTAAACATACTAAAAAATTACATACTTGGAAATTATGGCCACATAAAATAAAGGAGTTGAATAAATAATAAATACAAAAATCACACAAACAGAATAAGATATCTTACGTGGACAAGCGTTCATAGTGTACCACTCCATGCACTGCCCGAAGGGGAAGGAGGCCACGTAGGCGTTGGAGTCAACACACTGCTTCATGTTGCTGCACCACATGCACTCCGAGCTGCTGCTGGTGCATTCACTGCAGGTAGTTCTCATGGCGCACGGCGTCCGGCACTGCTTGGCACTGTGGTTGGCTGAGGAACATTTTCATTCTCAAACTTATTTTCTACAACCCATGGAGTTTGAATACATGTATTTTTAGCATGGATATCCCAGTGGGAGTCAAATCCCTTCTGGTAGTGCTGGTAGTAAAGCAGAAGAAATTCCATTTGACCTCATAACTGATGTAAAAAAAATATATTAGCAAAAGAACAACTTCTGGAAGATTCCCAACAGTCAGACTGGTTAGAATATGTCAAGATGTTTCAGATTTAGATATAGTGGAATGTAATCTTATGTTAACTGGTACTTTACTGACGTTAGGTTCAGAGGGCATGTATCGCTAACTAATGCCGGGTTTAGAGTAGACAATATCACTCTGGTAAGGAACTGGTCAACCCGATAGAAAAAATATAGAGGAGAGTTCATCATTCCTGCAACATTATCTCACCTTTGCATGTCAAGATTGGTCAGTGAGAAGGACTGCACATGATTAGAAAGATTCAGTTATTACTGTTTTATCCCACTGTACACTGCTGGGAACCCACCTGGTCGTTCGCACAGGCTGCCGTTCACAGGGTTGATGCAGGTTTGAGCTTTCAGTCCGCTGGACGCCGGCTCGGCCAGGTATCCACAGAACCCAGCATCACTCGGCTCCCCGGGCAGCCACTGCAGGGTGGTGTTGGTGAATGGCGACATATCCTCCCAGCACCAGTACGACACGTTAATTTTCCGGAGCCCCACCCAGGGCGTCACTGTGGCCTTGTACTGTAAAAACAAACAACGGAGAAACAAAGTGAAAACAAGGACTTTACAGGTTGTTTTTTCAGAAACTCTTCCTGCTGTAAAGATGGAGTCGACTACATCCGTTTGGATTCAAGGGGTTAAAAAAGAAACGACTGAGCATCCCAACTTAAGCACCAATAACTCCACAGCTAAAGAATTATGTGACATTTGATAAAAATCAGTGTTAGAAGCACATTGTGATAGCTGGATTTACAGTTAGCAATTACAAACTTACCCTGGTTGTAAGCAGCAACAAAAAAGAAACTGAAAGGTTTCATTTGTATTGACATAAATTCCACTGGATTGACTGAGAGGCAATAAAAGCAGCTTGACCTGAGAAGATCTGTTATCCATTCCATCTCTAATCAATGGCTATGGTGTAGCAGTAGTAGTAAACACAGAGAACTCAATCTTCCACAGACGTGAGTAGAATTACTGTTCCATTGGGATTTAATTGCATTTCTTATACTGATTGTTCCTGTCTGGAAATAGTTGGAACTACTAAACAGCACAAACAATTCCAATATAACATGGCAGGAACGCTGGCGTAACGTGCGTGGGTCTGTACAGAGTTTTATTGTTGAACGGGACAGTTTGTTATTCCAGAGTTGTTAGGCTTTAATTCTTCAGATAACCTGTAACCAGCAGAAGTGAATTTAGACCAACAGGGGGAATCATTTCATTAGTGTGACTTTCACACCGCCCAGACTGGTATGGTTTATCTTTTTTCTGATTTAGTTCCCACATTATATACGCCATGTGGTGCCTCCAGGGAACTTGTAGGATCATGAGTGGCTTACATTTTTTGCATGGGTGGTCGCAGTAGGAGAGGACAGTGTTGGCGCCTGCTGTGTGATGTATAAAGAAACTAAAGGGGAAATGCAGCTGGAAACGACAGCGTGTTTTATTGAAGTGCGGGGCGGTTCGTTATAGCTGTACTCTCACAGTGCTTTTGACACACTTGAGATTATGTAACACTCTTCAGTGAACCCGAGTGAAGACACATTCTAAAATATTTAGACAGAGTTAGATGTAATTAGGCCAATATTTTGAGTCCCAAAAAACATTTTTCCTCAACAGCATGAAACTCCAAGACTCTTATCTACAGTGCTTATTAAATCAGGAAAAGTGACAGCGTGAACCCAGTTTTAGCTCAGTGGCAACAATTTAAGGCTGCAACTAACAATTATTTTCATTATCCTTTATTCCGTTGGTTATGCTCTTAACTGACTGATTGACCGACTTATTGTTTAGTGTATAAAACACAAAGTGGCAGTAAAATGTCTTCAAAAACAAATACATTCAGCACTTACACAGTAAATGTACTGTATAATATGCTGCTTCTATCAGAAATGTATTTTCTACACTGTATATATGCATGGTGATAGCCAACACTGTCCATCTGTCCATCCTTCACATCTATCTGTAGATATGTGACCTGCATCTAATGAGATAAACAGCAGCTTGGGGTGGTCGGTCGATTGCCGGGATAGATTTCGGTGCATTTGCTCTAATGGAGCGAGTAAGAGATGTCTGAGCTCTGAGGAAAGAATCTGTTAATGGAAGATTTGTTTCATGCTCACTGGTCCAAAAATCGCAGACAAAATGAGCCCAACTAGAGCTCACCTGCTGATAAAAAGGACAAAATGACAAAGAGGGCAACAACTGCAAAGACACGCAACCGCGGGAGCACAACAGTCAATTTTTGGCCATAAATCAAAGACGGGGTTGTTTCTTCGTGTATTTGTCTGTCTTGGATCAGTGTGCCAGTTCTTTTTCTTATCTCGTCTGCCTCATCCTCTACTTGATGTCTATGAAGAGTACACGCTCATTACCATCATGCTCATTATGTGCAGCTCCTTCAGGACAAAGTCCACCTTCTTCTGTGTGGTCAGTGAGGCCAGAACAGCGTTGTGGCTCCTGCAGGCCAGCTTGGCGTTGTCGTACGAGTCTTTGGCGGTGATGAACTTTAAACAGGAGTTGCCCACCAGATGCCAGCTTTCACCGCATACGTTCTCTGCAATGGAGAGAACAGGAGCGTTTGTGACGCACGTATACATGTGGAGCACCAGCAGACACGGCAGCTGAGAAATATGTTGCATGTGATATGACTTCTGATATAGACATCCACAGTTACCTGGCAGGGAGATGCACTCCTGGTTGCGAGGTTCCCACTGACAGTTCTGGTCCACAGCGCAGCTCTTACAGCTGGTTTTCTTGTTGCACACATAAGAGGGGTTGTCTCTGGGGCACACATCATATTCCCCAATGGCCCCCTGGGAAGAAACACAAATAATGGGCATAAACTCTTAGTACTAAATGATTAAACTGCCTGTGGTACGAATAACATCTGTTTCTGAAACATTTTATGAAGACGACCCCAGCAAGTTTAGATTTTCATTGACAAAGATTTAAATGTGTTAAATAGGGACAAAGAACCTTATGAACAAGATTTTATCTTAATGAAGCCACAGCTATTCGAATAGACAGTGAGGTTATCACCAGTGTTAGATAATCAAATCCCTGCAGTCACGAAGGGAATCCTTATTTATCAAACATTTTGGAGACAAGCGCAGATAAGAGTGCTTGAGGACACACACAAACTGTCTCTGAGTGCCTGACAGCATCGCATGAGCAGTAATTTAACCACAGATTTATAAATCAGATGCAGAGTTGGAAACAAGAACATGCTTCATAAGTTCTTTATTTATTGTTATTTAAATTTTACATGTACCAGTAGCTCTTGGATGAAATGAAGTAAGAAAAGGGAAAAGTTGTTGCAACATTTTTGTATCTAATTCTAAATATCTGGATGAATTTGGGGTGAACTTGTGCTTCAAAGAGTCTATAACTGTTTAAGATCCTGAAGGAGAAGACTTATTTTGTCTAAAACATTTTTGCTTGTCTGACAACAAAGACTCTTTTAATGTAACACAGAACATTCAACACCAGCGTTGTTCTAAAGAAACTAACTCTCTACGAATGCATTTCCCTGCTTCTCACATCCTCATACAGCTGGTTTAACTGAGGGGATGAATGAATGGTATAAATTTTCTTTGACATTTATGAAGGGAGGAGGCTGGCAACCTTAAACTGCCACATGTGGCTTCGCAGTCAGCTGTGATGTCCCTTTATCCTCTCGGTGCTGTTCGAGCTGGCAGTGTCATTTTTCTTACCGTAGCAGAGGTGCAGTTGCTTCCCAGAGAAACACACTGAGATGAACACCACTGGCAGCCATTGGTGTTGGCAGTGCAGCTGTAGCAGTCAGTATACTGGTCACACCTCTCGTTATCAGCATCTGAAGATTGGAAAACAGATAAAATATAATTACATAACCTAACTTAAGCCTTTACTACTACTGACAAATCTACAGTTTCAACAACTTCTTATTGAGAATCTGACCAACCACCCTAAAATGAAAGCACAGTGCGTTTGTTTAGTCCTTATTTGTTTCCTACACAACTATTGAAGTAATTCAGATTCTACCAGACTAGTCAACATTTCGTGGACATGAGGTTTCATCTGGAGAAACTGGGGCAGGGTGACTGCCAGACAGCAGAAGAGCAGAGGGCCTCTCTGGTATTAAATGCGCCTGAGAGATGTCCCAGGGCGCAGTTTCCATCTGCTGGCACTTCTGTAGATGTCGGCACCAGAAAATGAGACCGGTGGAGCTAAGGATTTTTTTTTTTCGTGATAAATAGCAAACAGCAAATGGAAGAGAATTCTCTGTAGGAAGTGGAAAGACCTGGCTGAACTCTCCCTGTCGAATCCAACACACACACACACACACACACACACACACACACACACACACACACACACACACACACACACACACACACACACACACACACACACACACACACACACACACACAGGGCAGTAGGACCTCAGGACTGGGACACACTGACATTTATAAAGAAAAAGGAAATGTGAAGTGTTTATAGGACACATCTATCTATGGGACACACTGCTGCACACATTTAGGTGTAGCTAAAAATTGGTATAATTAAAAATATGTTTTCCCATTTATTTAATTTATTAATTCATTAATTAGTTTATAAATATCAGCACAGCAAAAGTGTCCGGTTTTGTCTGTGAAATGTCAGAAAATTGTTTAAAAAATACCAAACACTTTTGATCGTGTTATGCTCAACTAAGATCAACTAAGCAGCCGATTGTGGTTAAGCAACAATCACACACAGAGAAAAGACAGCAGCTGGTTAGTTCCTCTTCTGAAGAGGCATGAAGGCCACGTTTTAGACATTTTGAAACACACACCATGGTGACACATTTTGTGCCATTTTTCGCTCTTTGATGTGCAAGACTGCGTTGGCAGTCCGTGACAAACAAGCTGTTTCTGACAGTCTATGCATCTCATCTGACATCAGTGTTGTGAATGCAGATGAGTTCTGCAGACACTCACGAAAAGCAGCAAGAATCTAAAATCGTGGCATTATGTTCACATGGCAGACGTGTACAGGACACAGTGGTGGCACCTACATGATCTTGTATTACAGGAGGCTGGAAGCTGCTGCTGTTCGGTTCCCAGAGTGTTGCTCTCCCAAGGCAAACACGTCCCCTGGGTGTTGTTCCAGACACAGTGGATTCCAGGCCAGCCCTGCATGCAGGACGCTAGGCTGGAGAAGGCCGAGCAGCTGGGCGAGGTGTACATGAGGACATCGCTCAGCAGCAGGCTGTTGAAGCCACCGAACACGTGCATCACACTGCAGAACAAAACAAAACAAAACAGAAGATGTTAGAGGACGAGGGCAGTAAGAGCAGGGAAGGAATTCACAAAGTACAGTAAGAGGATCTGATTTCTAACCTACAATTCTCCCCAGTTAAAGCAAGAGAAGCTTAAACCAAGGAGTCTTCCTCTTTCTGTGGGCTTACAACTCTGCTAAATCCCCAAGAGCAGCTCTCTTCCTGCACCGACACACCTGACGGACCCCTCTGCTGTGCATTTGAGTGAATGTGTGTTTGGATGCCAGGTTCAGGGCATTTTTGAACATCTTTCTTCTCTGGCCTTTGTTCAGCTGCTGGGATTACTTTGCTAGTGCGAGGTCATGTGTATGTGAGCGCTGGTGGCACCGGCTGTGCAGGGTGGATGGGTAATTTGCACCAGTCTAATCAAAAGTCCTCTCGGATCATAGAGGGCACACTTCAAACTGCTCGCTCTGGATGTCCTGCTGTGTGAACGGATCAAAAGGAGGAGAATGTGGGAGTCTAGCAGAGGACCACATCAGTTAGCTGCTTTCTTTCTCATTTAAAATACTTTAGTCACAGCAGAGAAGCAGAGGAGAACTGATATTCATCTGAAACGCCTTCGTCCGCCTCGGTATGATGAAGGTGAATGAAATTTCTTCTGTGGTGCTAAAAACTGAAAATCACTTAAAAATCCGAAGCAAAATCTCTTTCCATGAACAACAATTGGTTGTTTTGGTACAAAGTAGTTTCAAGCCTCACAACCAGGAGGTTCCTGGCTTGATTCCAGAGTGGTTGACAAGAGCTTTTCTGATTGGATGTGTTCTCGTGGGTTTTCTATTTTTCTCCCAGAGTTCAGAAACATGAAGTAGTTACATGCAGGTTAACCGCTGAATCTAAATTGGCTAAAGCAGAGAGTTGTTGCAAGATCGAGGTCGAGGTCGAATACATATATTTAAAAAATGTATAAGTAGTGGTGCAAGACCATCGTCCTTATAAAGTGGAAAAGCTTACATAGAATTTCTAAATCAACTTGAAGGCAAAGTAAAGATGGGGGTTATGTACGGTAAGTGTCGTGTTTGCTCAATATTCCACAGGACGCCTCCTTCACATGGCTGTTTTAATCTCAGAGAAACGTCTGAGTGCATTTTCGCAGTCTTTGCTAAATTTGACCAATTTCCTTCAAAGTGCATTTTCCATTTTTTCCCTCACTATTATGTATGTTATTATTTTCTTTTCAAATCTTAAAGCTAAGTGCATTTGATTTTTTTCATTGCAAAGCAAAATGTTCTAAAGTTGAATATTACAGCGATTTCAATGAATCTGAATTTGACCAATTAACGAATGAGTGTAAGAACCAACTCTTAACTGCTCCTGACAAACAGGGGTCATCGGTGAGGACCTACTTGAACACGGCTGGCGATTCATGTTAATATTTGATGCGTTCTCTACAACAGGATGTATAGTTTGTTAGTATGGATCACTGCGTCTGGCTTTGGTGGCGGTGGAGATAATGTCTGATGAGTCATCCCGTCTGGTCATAGCTCCATACCCATCACATTTTACTCATGCTGCCGACTAATAATAAAATGTCATGTATGAATGCACAAAGGATTCTTTTCCAAGGTAACAAGGTTTTGGCTTTTTCAGTCACACTGTCTCCGTCTCTGTCGGTGGGCTGTGAATGTTTGTCTTCTTCTTATTATTCTTATACTGCTGTTCACTTTGCAGCAGGCTGGGCTGAAGTCTCAAATTCACTTTTTATAAACTTTCATAAAATTACCTCACTTACAGTCAATCATAACTCTTAACAGTATTTTTTATATATTAGACAATGAGAATAATAAAACATCACAACTAACAAACTCAAGCATAATATCTGAATCAAGATGGGCAGAGATGTAATTGAAGTCATTCAGTTTCAGCTCTATGCTACAATACGTGGATTGCATTTTGCATTTTTACCTCTATTGTGTTTGTCCCTCATCAAACAAGTGGTAGAACCGAACGGTCTCATCCCTCAAAGCAACGTGTTGATTCTAACAACTTTTCTATCAGAAAGTCTATAGTCAATACACAACTCTATTCTCGGCTTTCAGTTTAGTGTGATACAGTTTCTCCTTCAATTTCCTCCACAGAATGTGTGACGTTTGCAGATTTTTCCTAGAACTACGTTCCAAGTGAACAGATATGTGACAAAGACAGAGAAACAGTTACTTTAAAAAGTCCCACGATGTCAACCCAAATCATTTTATATCTGATAGGCATAAAACTTATTAGAACTCATTTATTTCAGTTTTAGTTTGAGTTTTAATTAGACTGTGTTGAATTCCTTCCTTCCTTCCTCTTACATGCTCAATAATAAACATTTAGCAGAATCAAAACTCACAGAGGAACTAACATTTCTAAAAGTAGAATTCATGGCAGAGCAACTGTACTCGATAAAGTCAGATAGTATTTTGGTTTTCATTTTGTTTAGTATGCAGCTTTTCCTATAATTATCCATAACGCCTTTGTTGTGAAGCATCTATATTTAAGAGGTGAATAAAAGATTACCCGTCACTGAAGACTGCAGAGTGCCCAAAACGATTGACATCATGGTTGAGGTCAGGTCGAGGCAACACGGTCCACTCATCACATGCTGGAATGAAAAAACAAAACAAACACACACATCAGACTTTGAACAGCTCATATATTCATGTCAGTGGTAAAATTACCTTAAAGCATTTGAAAGAAGCCAATTCATTAAATATAATCTCATACATTGACTATGAGTGAATGAATGACTACACAGGAACGTCTGCTGTTGCTGTGTTGAGTTTTCTTGCTCCTGGAGGAGGAACTCAGTTGTTATGGCAGAAATCAGTTTCTTATTTATTCCATTAATCGTTGTAATGCTCCACGTTTATCTCAGGACCATTCTGAGGTCACATGTGGCCCGCTTTTGACCACAATACTGACCTGACATCTCACCAAATCAATCATTACTGGGCAAAAAGACGACTAAATGTGGCGATAGATTCTCTAAGGTAGTTTCTATGAAGTGTCGACCTCTCATGAGTCTGTCAAAACAAAACGATAAACAAAGAACCACTGTGTGCCTGAAAGTCACAGCTGCTGGAACAGAGAAGTGTGACTGCAGTACATCACCTTCACTCAGTACAATGCAGTGCAAGTCATCATGGTTTCCCAGAGGAGAGAGTGACAACTGTGAGGGCTCCTCATTCACAGGCACACACTGCCCTCTGGTGTCAAAGCCCAATACTGCAGGTGGTGTGGTGCATTGCCCCTCGAAGTGGAGATTTATTACGACACCATCTACCAATGTCAGGACAGCGGACGGCCCTTAAATTCTACGCTCTAATTGAGTTCAGCCTGTTAAGGAGGGGCAATTAGTCCACGACGTGCCGCCCGTCTCGACTGTAATTACCAGACAATTACGGAGCTGATGCTGCTGACACCGACCCTGCAGCTGGCTGGTGAGGGTGGGGGTGGGTGGCGGAGGAAAAAAGAGTCTGCGAGTCTTTTCTGTCCAATTACAAAATCATACAGAGGATGAGGAGTGTCAGAGAGGAGCGAGATGTCAGTGCAGAGGGAGGGGGGGAGAAAAGTTTGACTTAAATACAAATTCTCAGAGGAAAATAATTTGATTTTAGTGGCGACGAGTTTGAGATGAGGAAGTCTGATTATGCCAATCAAGTGAGTACATGTGTATTAATGGGACACTACGCCAAGAACTACACTGATGTGACACCTCTACATGTGCTGCTGCCACTTCCACCATCATCTGTTCTTAACGCCACTGCGATGAGCATAAAAACAGGGTTTACTGGCCATATTTCAATTCTTACATGCAACTCTCATGAACAAAAGCTGGTTGCACAGGAGGGGGTGCTTGTGCCCCTGACACTGTAATTCCGCTGCCTGTCAATCATCTCCATAATGACAGAGAAAAACAGAATGTCCTCGGGCCATTTCATGGCCTGCAGGGAATTCTCCCTCCCATCCAGACAGACTGAAAGCCTCCCGTTAATGAGCAGCTTATGACAGCGCTGCGGAAGGAGGCCGACTCAATTTACAACGTTTGCAGGCAGCTGACAAAATGAGGATGTCAGGATGGTTTCTGATGAAGCTGTGCTAACATCTATTAGGACATATCAGAGGACTTTAAATTGGATTATACACTGCACGTCCAAAAAAATAAAGTCACACCCTCTAATATTTCGTTGAACCACCTTTAGCTTTGATTACAGCACATTCACCGTGACATCAATTCAATGAGCTTCTGCAGTGTCTCAACATTTATTCTCGTCCAGAGTTGCATTCATTTTTCGCCAAGATCTTGTTTTGATGATTTAAGAGTCGGACGCTGCACAAAGTCTTCTCCAGCACATCCCAAAGATTCTCAATGGGGTTAAGGTCCGGACTCTGTGGTGGCCAATCCATCCTTCCTGAACCACTCTTTTACAGTTTGAGCCCGATGAATCCTGACACTGTCATCTTGAAATATGCCCGTGCCATGAGGGAATTTAAGAGTTTGTTTATATATATTAAAAAGTATAGTCTGAACATACAAGGTATAAGTCACACTCATGTGTGACTTATACTTATATGGGCATTATAACAGTTAAATTCTTCTAATTATAGGATTTCCATCACATTTTGGAACCTGGCTGCTGTATCTGTAATTTAAAGGCACTCTTAACTTGCTCCATAGAGGAAAATGTTTACATGAACATCACTGCATGTACTGTGGATATTACTGTGTGCAGGACACAGCACTGCACTGCTAGAAAACTAAACACCGTATTGTTATGAGACTTTCGTCTGAACGTGTGCTGTGGTTTACTGCTCATGTACACCAAGTTGCGACATTTGACCTTCTGTTGCTCCAGTGGAGCTGCTCACTGCGCATCAACAAAACGCTGTGGTTGTACTGAGCAGCTCCCAGGTGTGTGTGTGTGTGCGAGTTTGTGTTTGTGACTGTATGAATGCAAAGCAGCTCAGTGCAGAGAACAAAAATGATGCATGCTCAGCAGAAGGGAGGTTGGGAAAGCAGACTGTACAAGCTGCTGCTGTTGTGTGTGTGTGTGTGTGTGTGAGATACTGACCCAGACTGTAGGCTAGGAAATCTGAGGAAAAGCACTTGGCGCCGTGGCTCATGGACGTGTCGTTGTGTGTGTTTCCTCCGAATACCAACATTGTCCCGCTCACTATCACCGCTGTGTGGAGGTAGCGGAAGAAGCCACTGTCTCTCAGAATGGTCCTGCACAGACACACAGAGCCGTTTCTTACACATCTGTTACTATCAGACAAGAAATCGGGTCATTTACAGAGCTTCATCTGTTCAGATAATCCCTGCACGCTGCACGGGCAACTGTTCCTGTCACCGATATACAAACACGCTCTTTTTGTTTACATTTTCATTCCTTACATTGTCTTTGCTCACTGTCGTCTCCATTACCTCACCATTGCTTTGACTGACACTAAATCACGTTCTCGATCTTACAGAGTACAGCACCCCTCAGTTTTTAATGCTTCCTAATAAAGATAAAACAAGTCTGAAAACTAAACAGATACTTCCCCACAACATTTGTGTGTGTCACTAAACAAAGACACTCACCACTTCCTTTTGTCCACATCAAACTTGTACAGGTCTCCAGCGAGGCCATACTTGTTGGCACTGAAGGCCTTGTAGCCTCCATGGATGTAGATGGCTCTGGTACCGGGGTCAAAAACACTGCTATGGCCATAGCCACCCTGGACCAGTGCACCGTCAGTAGACACCATGCTCCATGCGTTCTTGGCTGAAGGGTCACACACACATACACACATCTTTCACTCAGCAATACAAAATTAGCTTTAAGGTGTCATTAGTGGAATAAAATACCAAAAAAGAGAGTGTCAGAGTCAGAGAGTGTTTTGAAGTTATCATGGTTTTATACAGTGTTTTGTTGGTGACAGAAATTTTAATTTAATTGAATTTAATGTAAATCTTTGTTATATTGCTTCTAAATTGCATCAAAAGTAAGAAAGTAGCATCAGACCAGATCAGACTTTACTGGTGATCAGTGAGGGAATGACTTTCATTTGTGAACAATTTCAGAGAAGCACTCTCGTCTGTCGGCCACAACTGCAGGTTAATTCATCCCATTTTCTCAGACAGATTGGCTTTTAAAAGACAACAAGACCTTTTAATGAAGTCTGGTTTTCCTGCCAACGAGCACAGTGAGTTAGATGGAAACACCACCAGCGTCCAAAACCCTCTTAATTTCGTGTTGTTATAAACACAGACCTGCACGTGCAACCTACCGATGTTGTACTCCTGCACCTGGCTGATGTAACCGTACAGAGGGCAGTGTCCAAACAGAACCAGCATGACAGGACTGGCTCCCTCCTGGACGGGAGGAACAATATGAGCTGAATGTCCCACCACAGCATACTGGTCCTTGGCACGTGGACTGAGGAGGACCCAGGTCTGGTTCTGGATGTGGAAAACCCACAGCTGGCTGGAGACGTTTCCTGTGGAGTCAATCTTTCCTCCGTACATGTAGATCTTCCCCTGGTAGAAACCAACACGAATATGTGGTGAAACTTAGGTAAAAAATACAGCCACAGCAAGAAAGAAAGAGATTTTTTTAAAAGGAGGGTTGAGAGATTCACCGTTTGTCCTCCAACTATCAGTGGTGTCAAAGGCTGATTGTGAACTGCGATACTCTTTTTACCCCCTGAATGAACCAAAGCCGGGCACAGTTTCACAGTGATGAGTCTCATTCTAATGAAACCTAATAAAGTTTCTTCAAACCAACAAAACCCAGCAGGGATCATCCAAGAAATATTCAAATCCTTGGGTATTAATAACCTTCCAGCTGTCCTTGAGTTTTGAATAATAACTCCAGTTTATTATTATTCCCTGACCTGTGCCTCGTTTCCTACAAAATAATTCCCCCTCTGAAAAAGCTAAAGGCAGCTTGGAGGACAGACAGAATAACGGTATCTTGATATTAGGAGCCTGGCATTTTATTATTTTGATTTCATACCACAGTAAACACGGGTAAAATACATGAATGCACTTCATGATACTCAGTCTGAAAACCAGAGGAGGAGGAAAAGTCTTTATTTCATCCTACTAGTCAAAAAAAGTGTCTAGTTAGACTCAATAACCAACGTGTCCTGCACTAAACCACATATCCCACAAAGTCAAAGAAGACAGAAAACAGCTACTGTTCACAAATGCTTCAAGGTGAGACTTAGTAGAAGTAGCAGCAGTAGTAGCTTCATCTTTTTATGAACCAGTGAATTTACGTGTCCTCGAGAACCTGAACAAGTACATCATCCGTGGTTTACCTCAGTTCTGTTATGCATCAACACCAATTTGATTTCAGATTTGTCTTGCAAGCCCACACTGGCTTACAAGACCAAATCACACACTGTGATGCAATTGGTGCCGTACTAACACTCAGCAGCTCAAACTCTCTTCTCTAAAAACCACACAGCAGACAGACTGCATGTTCCTCTGCATCCGCCTCACTGCAATTTATTATTCCATCGGCGGCTGCTAACAGTTTTTCTGGCTGAATTGAAACTGCTTCATCATTTCAGTGCAGCATATCAAAACCCAGAGATTTATATATTAGTTCCAGACAACACACAGACACTACTGAAAGCATAAATAAAAGAATGGAAGTTTATAATATTCCTACCAGCACTTCCACTTCACTTAGATGTCGTCCGCTCTTTTCTCAACCTCTTTTGAAGTAATGCTCACATTACACTGAGGCCACGTTAGCAGAAACAACAGGAGTGTGTAAGTATAGAATCATAGTGGGTTTTTATTTACCCTCTAATTCTTAAGAGGAGAAGAAGGAACATTTCTCCCCCCATCCACATACCTCATGCAGAGCCAGGGAGTGGCCATATCGTGGTGTGACAGTGTTGACGGAGGGGTCAAGGGTCAGCCAGCTCTTGCTGCTGAGGTTATACCTACAGAAACAGAGAGCAGAAAGGTTTGATGAGCATGATGGAAGAGAAGCTCAAGGATACTCACTTGAAAAAGATGTGTTTTCAAGTGTGATGAGGATTTTCACCCAGACAAAAGGTGGCGCCTGTGAACACAGACTCAAGTGAAACTGCTTCTTTTTTCCTTTGTTCTAGAAGATCGTTCCTCCCTGTTGAAGTTAGTGGGGTGAAGGGGAACATTTCAGAGTACTGGGTGATTCCTTAAACCCAAAAACTGTGATGAAGCATTTGAAGGCTTGAAATACAAAGTGCCTCAAGTCTGAATGTGCACGTGTGGAAAACTGCTGGAACTAATCAAGACTTGTGGATCTCAAAATACACTTTACCTGCATGAGAAAATGTGCATTTGGTTACGATTAGCTTAACACTTTACCAAACTATTCTACATTTTTCAAAAAAGACGTTGTTGAAAGTTACATGAGTTACATATGAAGCTAGAACAAGCAGCTGGTTAGCGTAGGTTAGCACAAAGACGGGAAATGAGGGACATTAGTTACCCTCTGGGATTAATCAATGTCCTAGTACTGAAAAGATTCCAGGAAAATCACCACGCTGAGTGAAGAAATAATCCAGAACAGAATGCACTGTAAAACCAGAACTAGTCATCTTTACACTTTAGATTCTGTTTGGATGTTTTATTATGATTTATAACGTCTGTATCTGTGATCTGTGAGTTGCTGGTAGATTCAGTTTGTTAATTTCTAACAAAGCCAGGTTGCAGTTTCCCCATTCCCAGTTTTAAACACATGGGACAAGGGAGTATTATTTATCTTCTCATCCAACTTGGGAGTTTTCCAAAACACTGAACTAGATTATATCTTTAACTGTTTTGCCATTTAGAACGACACATGTAGAAATGTGGACGGTGGAACTTTAACCTTAATGTGATGTGTTCCAATGCATAATTTCCTATCAATTGTTTCCACACCCAAACTTAAAGTGCCATGCAACAAAGTCTGTGATCCACACACTACACAGCGTCGGTATCAAACTAACCTACTTTGAACTACTAATCAAAAGATAAGTAGTTACAGGAGAGGGAATCTAATCCAACTACATATCCCAAAGAGAGAACCACAAAAAGTTGTATAAAGTTGGAAGACAGCTCACACGATAGAAGCTGAGCTGTCCATAAAAAGCCCTTAGCCTGTCGGTAACCCATAAAACTAAAACATGAGTCAAGGGAATAAATCCAATCTTCCTGGGTGGAGTTCAGGGTGAAGATCCTATAATTTTACAGTTTTAATTGCACAGAGCTGTGTTGTTTTTCCATGTTGATTTTCAACAGACAGGAAGTCATATGGCTTCTTCCTGGCAGCACTGAGAGGCAAACATTACTTACGCACGCGGTAACACACACAAGGCTAAAGGTTAGGAATATTTAAATTTTTGCAACAGAGATGGTTTATTTTAAAAAACATTCCCTACAGTCGCATAGCAACAGCAGGACTCATGTCTCGCAGCTCTTTTGAATGAGTGCAGCAGCCACATCCCTAAAAAGTGTAGATGCTCACAGGCTGGAACACTTACGCTTTGACCATGTGATAGTCAGAGGCGTTGAAGACATAGCCTCCAATGACCCACATGATGTCTTGGTCCACCACAGCCTTGTGGGAAGCCCTTGCCAGCCCGGCATTAGTGTACTCATCCCGGCTCCAGAAAGAGGAGTTGGCAGGCACCGAGACGGAGCAGTCTGGACCTGGAGAGGGAAGGAAAACACACAGTCAGGGCTCCACATGAAACTAGATGATTCGGGAATAAATTTCTGCACTTACAATAAACACGCCTTGACCTTTTAGTGGAACATAAAAAGAGAGATTGCCTTAAGAGAGCCCAAATAACAAATGATTCTGCATTATAAGTGGAAAAAAAACTTTCTAGCCTGAGAAGAGTTTCCTGCATTAACAGAGGATTAAACTTTCACGGGCTTCATTTGTTCACTTTAATGTCCTGCAGCTCGGCAGAGCAAACAAAAAAAACACAAGGCCATCTGCTCAGTGATTGTGCTGGAGAAAGAAAAAAAACAAACACATGATTCATTATTGATTTCATCTCTTGAATTATGAAAGTGAGATGTGAAAAAGGTGCGGAGACGTTAGATAACTGAGGCTGATTGTGCAGATGTAGAGTACAGTAACTTTCAGTAAGTCTTTTTTAATGTTTGGTGAAATTTAACTTGTACATTGTTTGACGAAACAATAATGATCAAAGTAGATGTGATTTTATTAGAAAAGCTCTTTAAACACAAATGGCTCTGAACAAATCCGCCTTTCCATGTTACTGGATAAGAACAATAACACCAACTTAAACCGGAACCACTTCTGAATGGAGGGAAATGATTTTGAGGAGCCGTTTAGCAAACAATTGCAAAGTCCAAAATAGATGGGCCTGAATCACGATGGTGTTGATGGGGTTGGAGGACAGTTTGGTCGTCCTATAGTGTGTCCAACATGATGAGAGACACAGATAAGACCTGCCAGGAATAAAAGGTTGACCCACCAATTAGGGCTATGACTAGCTCAAAGTAAAAACAGGATGCTAACTAGTGAGGGAGGTCCATACTGATCAGTATCTGAAGCAGCCATGTGACAGGAAAGGAAGTGTTATGATTCACTGTGACAATCAAGGTGACTTTAGCCATTTTCCTTTTTTTGTTCAGCGACTGAAAAGAAAGAAGAAAAAAAAATCCCCGGTGGCTAATATTTTTCAACTTGACTCCAGTATCGCTAAGCAAACAAAATTACCTTTGCACCTTGGTGGCACTGCCATAAATAAAACAAATGCGGCCTTAGCCTCCTTTAAAGATGCAATTTGTTGAAGGCTAGGCATCTGTGAAAGAGAGATTAAATGCAAGGCTGGCTTGACTAAACAGGCATCTGTCTCTGCTTTTGCACTGGTTGGTGCAGCAAATGAGGAAAGCATTTGGAAGCTGGCAATACAGAGTACACTAAGTGTGCTATCGCTCTACTGAAACACCATGACAGGGTAATAAAGGCGAAAGAAAATGCCAGTCTGTTTCCCTACTCCCTCAGCTTGGGTAATTAGATTGTGAGCACACTGAGTTGCTGATATAACTGCAGTTAAATTAAGCCATTGTCTCTGCTTATGTAGAGCAGCTCAGTGGAGCCGTTTAAGAACTAATAGAGCGGGTATAACGGCCCATATGGTCTGATTCAAAAAGAAACTGTTGTGTCAGGTCATCACCAAATAAAGAGACTATCTTCATGACTTCAAAATAATGAGGAAGCTGCTCCAGCAAAAAGTTCATTTGAAGTCCATCGTGTTACAGCAGATGGATGCTGTGGGGGCAGTTGGAGCCTCGATAACAGTGGTGGAGGCTTAAAACTGAAGAGGCACTGGGTTGAATCACCAGATAAACAGGCAAAATCTGGATGGATAAAGTCACTAACACTCTTTACTCAACCTCCAACTGCTTCACTGGAGCTGCTTAATGTCTAGCTGCAGTGGATATTTGCTATGGATTAGTTTGTTTTATTCCTTTGCATGTTTTAAAGAAAGTGAGATCAGCATATTATAAAACTCTTAAATGTAAAAAGAGGAGATTAAATAGCTTCTCTTAAAATATCTATTCTAAGATGAGCATAAATACTGCACAAAGGAAATGTCACAGCAAACCAACAACGACTTTTTATATTTGTAGTGGGCAGGCTGGGTGTTAAATTGAGTTATTTTATATAAGTTATTTTAGATTGTGATTACCCTCAAGCTTTGTATAGAAACCACAACTCGCCGCTGAATGGTGGAGTTGAGTCATCAGACAGAAGGAGGCAAAGTTAAATAGGTTTACAAACTAAACATACATATTGTTTCCTTGTTCCCTAATTCTATGAACTGTGTCCTATAACACTATCACACATTTAACAGAGTACACTGTGCACTTGATTCCCTCAGTAAAATATCAACCATGTAATCACAATGTATTGAATTTAATTTTTGACTTCATTCCACATGAATTGCTGAACAAGTCAGAGATGTGGGCAGTGATTCAGAGGTCTTGAACCAGGCTAATTATATGGTATGTAGTATTTCACTGGTGTCAGATCTAATCACTTTACACTGAGACTGTGATCCAACAGCTCTGTATCAAACAGACATAAGGGCCTACGCAGAGTTGTGACGTCTAATCTTTGGTTTCTTTTTGTGCTCTTGAAAAATACAGAGAATTAATAATGAGATTTGAGTGGTTTTCTCTGGAGAATCAGGTCCAGAAAATGTCCAATGACCGTTTCACACGTGTGGCACAAAAGACATTGAAAAGACACTAGAATCTCCTGACAATGACCTGGACTATTTACACAGACTTCGTGCTGACTTCAAGTTGGCTGTGTAAACCTGATTTATGTCTGCACACATGCCACCAGCCCACCTTGCCATCCGGTCTTGCAGATGCAGGTCTTATCCTGGCAGTGACCTCGCTCAGGGTAGCTACAGTTAGCCAGGCAGTAGGGGATGTCACAGGCTTCCCCCTTCCAGTTGTCTTCACACTCGCAGTACACTGAACCAGTAAAGTTGCCCACACGACACTCGCCACGGCCAGAGCAGTTGTTGGGACACGTATTCACCCTGGGAGGAAAGAAAGAGGAAGACAGTCAGACAAAAAGAGAAACTATGATTCAAATCTATTCCCTAAATAAAATCTAAGTTCTCCTTATTGATATCAGTCACACATCTAATTGTGCAAGAAGTGCCCAAAATAAGTAAGTTCATCCCTCCGACAGCTGAGTGTATTGTTTCAGGCTTGGTCCGCCACCATCAGCTGGTCAAGCTTCAAGTCCTCACTCCTCTCGGAGCAGTCTGCACTAAAACAGCACTGAGCTTGAGGCTGAGGTAACTGGCAGACAGAAAACCACCACAGGCACCAAAGACTAGATGGCAAATCCACCAAATCCACATTAAAACAGCAAATCTAATGCTCTCCACGTCACAGATGGTTAAGTAGCTGTCCAGGAACCGCAAGCTCAGTGGTTCAACTCCCACTTCCTTCTAGTGTCCTTGAACAATAAACTGAACCGGTGACCTTTAATGTTAGTTGCCTGTCCAAAGAACATCTTCATGAGGATTAATAAAGTATATTTAATGATAAAGGGGTTCAGTATGTGTTTAAATGAGGGAGTGTGCTGTTGTTAGACACTAACTGTCCAACAACATCATGTACAAAGAATCTGAAGAATATGGAAAAAACTCCCAGCTGGAAAAATCTTCTTGGAGATCTAGGACCAACACTGAGTAATCAATCTGTGGAATAACATTTAGCTTTCTATTTGTGACGTTTAGTGGGCAGTAGCTTTCCAAAGTCATGGTGTGATTGATGTTCACTGGCACAAGTATAGCTCTGTTTGCACAACAGGGAAAATAACTTCCATACTGAATGTAAAAAAAGCTATTAACAGTAGAACATAGTACACACTGCACAGATTTGCCCACATGTTAAAGTGTTTCTGGAGAAGACACTAAACAGGATTACAATTATTATTACTGTCATTATTCTAATATCTGACACACAGCTGGGTGTGTTTCTGTGTGTGTCTTATTCAAAATGCCCCGTCACTGTTTTAATACTTTAAACTGAACTTCATTAACACTACAGAACGGGCATAGTTATTCACATATGAGTCATTAGTAAAGAAAATGACCAGATGCCAAAAAAAAGACAATGAAGGAAGTGAAAACCAAGTAGAAGTAGGCATATATAACATCCTGTGTCTTTATGTTGATGTGGAAAAACACTGCAAACTTTGTATAAGACTAGAAAATGTGACTAACACTTTTTATAACAAGAGTAAACAAGCTGATGTCTAAACTCTGAGAAAACACATTATTATCCATCAAAGCAGGAGACTGAAGTGAGTTGGCAGTTTGTTCTTTCCCTCCTTCTAAAAGACAACATGTTTCGAAACGAGACAGACGATATAAAGGGTCCTTGTCATTCTTTTATCTTCCTTCAGCAGCCTGATGGTTTGATGTTTCGGCTCCTCCACCTCTCCCAGACACCAAAGGCCAGGGGCCCGGGGGCCACTTCGCTTTCATCCGTCTCAACCAACTTCAATCCCATCACTATGGTGACGCTACCAATGAGCGGGACAAAGAAGCAGGGGTCCTTTGTGTCCATTGCAGATGTTTAGAAGGGACAGGCTCCTCTTTGGTTGTAGAATGTTTTGCTTTTTATGGCAGGAAGGAGAAAATGGACGACATCTCTGGCTCTTTCTGACTCATGTCAAGCTGCATTTGATCTATTGGAGACTTTGGTGTGTTGAACTAATACATGTATTAATACATAGATTAAAGGAATTTATAAGTTTTCTGTTTTGATAGATCTGTGAGTGAGCACAATGTTTTTAAGCTGAGAAGAACTCTCAAGGTGACGTTAAAACACAGACTGTGCTCCCAGCTCAGAAAAGAAGACATCATGCAGGAAATACACTAATGCAAGAAGCGGCACTGGAAGCTGGATTCAGGTTTTGACCCTGGGTTCAAAGATAGGAAATTAGCAGAGTCAGCAGGACACATGAGGCCAATCTGAGCTCAAATGAATTCAAAGAAAATGACTAATGAGGCAACATAATTTAAAAAAAAATCTTCACGTTTCCTTAGATATATTTGAAATTCAGCAGGCAATTCAGAAATATGGTTTAGAAGCAACATACTCCATGTCTATGAATTAGGAAATAGTGTTCATATCACCGTCCCTTCCTTACTAACACATACCACAGTGTGCCTGAGCAGTAGATGATGGTGTAATGATCTAACACAAAACAAACTGCAGACTGCAGCAGCTTGACTTGATCCTCTTGCTAAAATGCTGTCAACGACTGCACCAGCGTACAGGTAGAAATCAGGCAGTAAGTGATGGGTTGATGTGTCATGTCCCAAAGAAAGGTGTGAAGTGGGCTCTTCACCTAAATCTTAATAAACCCCAACAGAAATGAGCTTCTCATCTCACGGCTCAGTATCAGTGTGTTTGTCACCGAGTCGATGCCTCTATCCAATGACTGACAGTATCATGAACGCGTGTGTGGAGAGGATTAGGACTGCAATCCAAGCTAAGATTTTAAAAACCAAGGAATGGTGTGAGAGCATCTTTTAGGAGAAGAGGAAAAAAAACAGGACACGAATCCACAACCTGGTAACAGAAACCATTTCTATGTTGTTCTTGTCTCACCTGTAGGAAATGTTGAAGCCAGTCAGGTTGTAGGCAGCATCACTGAAGAAGTGCAGCAGAGCGAAGCCAGACTGAGACACCACCTCAGGAACTGTCTCGTTCCCATAACGCTCAGGAACAATCAGACCACTGTAACACAGCCAAACATCAGGCTGTTATGACATGTAAGTACTTCCCTGTCACAACATAGGGGGTCAGTAATTGTAACCTTCTCTTTATTAAGCTTTCCGGAGTTTTACCCACCACAGTGAAATCATTTTATTGTTATTGGCTGTTTTTCCAGTAAAACTGGAACAGTTACCATCTACCTGCTGTACCCACTATATGTACTTCACCAAACCAAGTGTCTAATCCACAGTGAACATACCTGAAAGCAGCGAGTAGGGGAGCGTAGATGGAGTCTCCGTCATACACGTAGAGGTGGTCCCAGCTGCACTCGGTGGCAAAGTGGTTGAACCGTAATCGGAGGATGGTGTTGGGCCTGGAAACGCACAGACACAGATCAAGAGATTTAATACTAACCAAACCCTGCAAATAGCTTTATTAATTCTTTTCACCATTTAAAATTATATCAAGAATACACACGAAAAGTGGGCAATAAATGGTTGAGCCCCTGAGGCCACTGCATCTAATTTCCTGCTTGGAATTCTTTTTAAGTATAAGTATGAATATATCTAATAAAACCCACATTATACAGGTTGTGTTAAGTTACTGTTTCACCAGCTGAAGTGTGGACTGCATGAGCAGAATGAGTGGGATTTAAAGGTCATAAAAGGTGGATAATTAACCCGTTGATATAGGAAAAACATTCACCACCCACAACTAAAATGTACTAACATTTGGTTGTAGTTAAATACAGAGTCTTTAAATCTATACTAAAAAATAAGATGAATGATCTACTGAATATTGTCCTTTTGTGTTTAGGGTCACATTTAACCCTATGTGTTAAATGAAACAGCTGTAAGGCAAAGACAATTCCAGCTGGTAAATCGGACAGTAGCATAGTAGTGAAACAGAGACTGTAAAAGAAAAATGTAATCAGTTTAATCAGTTTTAGACTGAAGACATTCTTAAAATGTCTCAGCTCTAAATTTGGCCAATATTGTAAAATTAAATCAGCAAAGACAAAAGGCCCATTGAGTTTATCTATGATGAGAGTTTAAGATGTAGAGGAAATGTTATGAATAGTCACATTTTTCTTTTATTTATTTTATTTATCAGAGTGAAGTGGCGGCTCGCCGCTCCTGGCAGACAAATAAACCGAGGAATGGCAGCCGCCCCAAGACTTGATTAGAGAAGACTTGTGACCGGTAAGTAAGGAATCAAAACCAATGAGTGAAAAACAAATGATGTACTGTAGTCTACTTCAGAGACTACCAACGATGTCCCTTTGAGCGTGGCAACAAGGCACTAAGCTGGCAGGTCATGTGGTACAAATCATGTCACTGCAGATGGATTCAACGCACTTCACTGTGAAAGAAACTTATGGTGAATATATGTGCTGGAACCTCCTGTCAAGTATTCTTGTCATTATGATGCAGAAAGAGCACGTGTCACTGGATTAAGCTCCGGTTAAGATGAGCTGAGCTACAAAGACAGCACATAAATGTGGCATTAGTATGTCACGAACACAGGGGACGACACAGCGGCCCTGTGATTAGAGATCAGGTAGGTCAGAAGGTGCATCAGCTACACATACGGTGATGCAAAGCTGCTAACGGTTAATCCACCTGAATGACAGTTGGCTAAATGCCCAAAATGTAAATGTAATCAAAGAGTTTATGATGTGGAAGAGCTGGCAGCCCAAATTAAGAACCACGGCTCTAAATCGATGCACCATGGTGTGGTTATGCTGACTTAAACAGGAGAGGAGGAGTATTGGATTTCTCACTCTTACTTTGCCATTCACTTTCATCCATCACTATCAGGCCCCAAATGCTGGATTGATCTCAGTGAAGGACTGCAGTGTAGACCGCGCATGAAACAATCATTATGAACACTTTTAAAATATTGAGTTGCAGCTTCGGTTTTCACAATCCATCATTCGGCTGTCTCAAGGTTTTAGGAATCTTTCCACGGTTATTTTTCTTTATAGCAGGAGCCGTGATGTCAGTGAGAGAGCATCACGAGTACACACGAGTAATGTTAGTGCGCGTCCCACGTAACCACAATGTACCCGGTCCGAGTCCGGCTGGTTAACTCTGTTACACTATTAAAACTGTCTGGAGAAAATCACGTATTAAAAAGAAAAAAACAATATCTGTACTGTGTTGTGGGTGTTAGACCTGCACCATACTTACTGTCCCTCAATGAGCCACGTGCACTTGGTCTTGTATTTGTAGTTTCCCGGTCCATCGGTCAGGTAACCAGATGGTCCCGTCAACCTAAAAAAATATATATAGAAAGAAGGCAGAGAAGAGATTCTCAATGTTAGAAACAGCAGGAGAAAAACAAAAGAAAGCTGAACAACTGTTTTAAGCAGATTCATCTGACATTTGAACAAAATATCTCCTGCAGAAATTGGTCCTGAAACATAATCCGACTTTCAATAAAGTCACAAACATGAAAAAACTTGATACTTGTCACCTGATAAAACATAAACAGTCGTTATACTTCACATCTTTACTGAACACACAAGGTGTTGGTGTAAAAAGTAAGTGAAACACACGAGGAGGAATTCTGAGCCTCACCTCACACATATTTTTAGGACTTTAGGATTTTTACCTTAGTGTTTAGGGTCATTTTCCTCCTGCATATATGAGCTGTCCAGGTTCATATTCATTTTGTATGTTCAATGGGTGTATTCAATAAAAACATGTTGCCTAGGAACACTGTGCTGTAAATAGTTCACTATATTTTCAGTACAATTATTTCAAAAATGGAAAATTGACCCAAATATGTTTAATAAATGCTGTATAACTGATGTGTGATTATCATAACCTATAACAGTGTTACACAAGAGTCAGTGCAGATACACACCAACGTCTGCCACTTCACTCTTCAGTACATGCAGCTTGGTGGTTGAGTAAGCAGCACACAGAACAGCTAGGAAGTTTAAAATGATTAACCCTCGCAGCAAATTATTATCTGAAGCCAACACCGTGACGGGCAGCCACAAACACTGTAATGGTACAGTATGGCGCCCAGCCTCTGTTATTGCCTGATCAATTCCAGCTTGATGACACAGCAGCAGAGGAGCTGAATTACACAGGGGGCACTTAGAGGCAGTCAGAGATTGTATCATTACTAATGTAGGTCTCAGGGTGCAATGACTCTGCTAACACACCCAGTCACCGTCTTCAAAACAGTTTCAGATTAAAGTTTACTGAGAATACACCCTGTGATGTTTCAGTCCTGTGTGGTTCCTCAAAGACACAACATTAACACAGTATTATTCTTTCACCCAACATGTGAAAGGTGATTTTTAAACTGATGTAGACCGTACAGATAGAACCTCTGGGGAGATCCCTGCTGTTCACGGCATAACTAAGTCTTCTATTTACACCTAGGAAACAAATGTGCTGCCACTTCCTGTTACTGAAAACTTTAGTCTGTGTCCATAGCTGCCGATGGGTAGGTCAACAGCCCCGGCTGTTTGGGCTGGGTAGCTCAAGGTCCAAGGCCAAGGGTGTTGTTAAGTTAATGACAACACTACAACAACAACGCTGTTGTGCAATCCGTTCAACTTGTGGATGGAAATCTTAATCATCTCAGATATCAGAAAGAAACAGAGCCTAGCAGACCACATACTTTCCTCTCTTGCTTTGCACACTGACAGTCTCACATGCTTACCATCCCTGGCTCACTGTTTGTGTGTGTTTTGAGAGAGTAGATTCACCCAGTGCGTTCACGTGGCAGGTCTCAGCGCTTAGCTAACATGTAATTAGAGCTCTCCCAGGGATAATACAGCCAGGACCTGCAGCACTCTCAGATCTCCCAGCTAGCAGACAAACAGAGCTCCCTCAGAGGCTGAGAGGCTCTGGACTCTCCTCATCCCAACGCACCACCACCCCCCTTTAACATAACTGTTGCACGTTCAGCGCTTTCTTAGTAGTGCTGGGCTTACTGTGCTATTAACCCTACTATGTCTGCTACTACTATCCCTGCATAGCACTGTGAGAGAGCCAAAATGAGTTGAACCTATAATTCAAGTTGACATCAATAGTTATAAACAAACGTCTAATCTAGCTATGTAGATGGTTTATATCTCGATCTGAGACTTCTGAATCCATCCTAATGCAGTGGAGGTGAATTAAAAATAGTTGATGGTGCTCCAATCACTGAAAAATAACATCTCAAACGCTGAAAGACTGTTTGCACATTTCAGAATAATCTGCAGAGCTTTTGGGAGGAAGTAGTTTCACTAATAACTGTTGACAACAGAGAGGTCTACTGTATATAATGTTCATTTAATTCCCAGAAACCAACTTCTTACACCCTGTTCTAATAAAAACCCTGAGAGCGCCCACTGTAATTTGGTTAAACTGACCTTTAAAACCACATGCACTGCATTTAAACTTCTTGGGGACAGAGCTGGAACCTAAAGTAAACCTTAAGATCAAAGCTACATTCAGAGAGTAGATCTCGTTTCTTCAATACACGCCGTCTCCAATTTAACATGTATTCAGTACTGTGGTTAATTTATTATCCATTTCTTTACTTGGGCCTTTTGTGTAAGATGCTTTAAAAGTGGTTCAGTAACGTTCATCTGATTTTCAGTTCACTGAACACGTGACTAAACAATTAGTGACAAACAATATGGTCCTTTGACCTTTGTGCAGCTCTGCAGCAAAGCAGTAGATATTAAATAATATGTTCTACTACATTTTTATAGTGACAACTGTCATGTTACCCAGATGGCAATAAAAATGTCCTGAAATAAGGATTAGGCTGGCAGCCTGTACTTCCCGTTATTAGACCCACAATGACAGAAGCATTGCCTTGCATTCATAGTGACGTCCAACAATGGCTCCTTCTCATGCAAAAAGTATCCCTGCAGCGAGCCAAGTGGTCTGCAAATGGCAAAGTGGTGCAGCATGAGAGCAGAGCAAACACGATTCCTCATTCAAAAGCAACAACAGCCCTGTTCAGTAGCACAGAGTGTAAATGTGACAGTGGTAAAAGGGTTCGCCCCCCCCCTCCCCCAACCCAGACTGTTTGGGCAGACGTAAAACCTGCTGCTACGAGGTTTTAAATGAACTGAGGAATATTTTGGAAGGGAATTGCATTAGTAGGCCCCGTGCAATTTAGAGCAGCAGACATAATGTGATTGTTTCACATGACTTTGTACATGTAGCACAAGAATCTGTTGGAAAAATAGTCTGAGGCCACTTTAGGAAGTGAATGAACATTAGGGTCGAGTGTGATAAACAACTGAGGAGCATTTAGGAGACTGAGCAGATATTCTGCAGTGAAGATCCAGATGTTCCACAATAAATAAGCCCTCCTCCCTTATTAATGCTGCTCTGCCAAAACATTACAGACACATTGACATCGATGATATAAGGCTACAAGAGCAGCGGCCATGAGGAGGAAAGCTGTGACCTGAACATTGCCCACTGGCATCAAAACAGTAAAGGCTGCGCAGCCAAAACATGATCATAAAGCCATAAGTCAGTTATATTGTGTAATAAATGTTTGAAAATGTATTACGAGTTACTGTGTTTTGTACCTGAGTGTTTTGCCCAAGATCCTGCACATTCACCTCATCTGCACAAACTAAACTCTCTGCTTTGATACTGAGCATCTCAGACATGCTGAGTGCAGTTTACTGATGCCGTCTTATAAGATTTCTGTGATGATATTCAGATTCTTTAAGTAGTAAACTCACTCCACTTCCAACAAACAGCTCTCCTAGATGGCTGTGGAAATGGATGGGACACATTTCTGTGTCTCTGCATCAGTAAGCAGGAAAAAAATAAATAAAGTTGCAGGACAGCAGTGGGAACCATTAGTCTGTGCAGAGGACAGACAGGCATGTCACTCAGTTGGGCCTTTAGTAAAGCAAGGTCAGCCTTCAAACAGGTTCCAGACAGCGTCTGCGTACTGATGGGAACTAATACAGACTTCAGAAAAGATAACAACAAAAGCACTATAAAGCAAAAAGCTTTGAAACTGAGCAGTACAACACTGCAATCACGGCTAATGTCAGGCCAGGACGAATGAACCAACAGTGAATCCTCTGAGATGAGACCAGTTTAGTGAAATCAGCAGATGAGTAATGGGTTTATTTTGGAAGCATCGGTCACAGATTTTAAATTTATACTGACACAAGATGCTACTTCCTTTCTCATACTCATGGCAAAAAAGAAAAATCACAAATAATAAAAAATATCGCCCGGGCTGTATCCGGGTTAAGAACATGTAAACACACTGATTCCATCTGCTAAAGAGTTTCAACACATTCAAACTAGCGAGTTAATGTAAGACGTTTAGTCGATCAGCAGTAGATTAAGTATTTAGATAATAAGTCCACTTCACTCTATTACAAATGTAAAAGCTCAGTGTTCTCACAACAATCATTGTAGCACATGCTCCAGTGTCTCTAATGCATGAATTCACAGCTTCTCTTCATGTTATAGCAGATAAATAACATTTTTCTATAGTAACAGTTTTAGGATTCCTCACTATTTCATGACAATTCATAAACCAAACACGCAACCAATTTGTTGAGCTAATAAATATTTTTGCAGCAAGATATTAATACAATTATAAACAATAATTAAAGATTTAAAACTATTCTTTATTTGTCTTAATATCCAGCTTGTCAATGAGGATTTGATTCTTAATTCTGACTATTTGAAACGTGACTCTGGACTCTGAGGAAATATTCAACAGATTAACTGATACTGGGGATAATCATTAGTTGGAATCATAAGAGCAGATAGAGCCAAAGCAGATGATAAATTCCAGTATGAGAGTGTGTTGCTTTGTAAAAATGAGGTCAGGAAACTAATTTATAGCGACAGCGGCCGGTATTTCTCTGCATTATAACCAACTTTTTCCAGCCAATTAAAAGTTTCTAAATAGGAGGACACCGTCGTGGCAGGTCGTCTGACGGTGGGTGGCAGGAAGGGATCTGTTGACAGTGTATAATTGTGCAATCTGATCCAAGATTTATTCATACACATCTGTATGCAGCTGAAAACATGCAGCACCTTCAGTCATTATATTAGTTGGTGCAGACTTGCATATTAATTGCATTCTCTGGGGGAGTCAGAGTTTGTGCCAGGACATGAAGATACAGCAAAGGCTACACTGGCTCCGAGTGCCACAAACAAAGCATTTATTCACCACTGTAAGAGAAAACGGATGGATCTAAGCATAAGCCCCTTCTCTACTAATAAACAAGTACATTTGCGTGTCTTCGAAAATCTTTGTCCAGAATAGTATAAATTTGGCTTTTGTAGACATAATCTGATCCGCACATAAATATCAGACATAGCTTGGCCTCGTGGAAAGCATCAATCAACAAGATTACACGCAACAGTTACAGGCAACATGTTACAGAAACTAAGACAAGAGTAGCTTCTCACATAAACCTCCCATTTTACAATTTTATACAACACGAGGCAGCAAATCTGATTTTACAGCAGCAGGGATGACAGCCTCACTGAGTGAAAACATATGAAGACAAACGGCTATTGGAATGACAGACAGTCAGTTTTCAATTATAATTCAAAGAAAAACAGCGGCAACGGACGATCTCCACTTTATTTCAGTACCGAGGTGAGTGGGACCTCGTTGGTGGTGTCCCAGGCTTTGAGGAATTACATTAAACTGTGCCTTGTTGGTCTGGGAGTATAACAACTAAAGCACAGCAACCGCAGTTTGAAATCAGACAGGAACCTTTGCTGCATGTTGTTCCCCATCTCTCTCTCTCCCTCATCTCATGTTAGCTCTTTTTTTTTTTTTTTTTTAAACAAGTCGTACTCCCACACAAAAAGCAAAAACTGCCTAAAATTCAACAGCAACATGTGAAAACACTCAGAGAGAAGTCTATGGGTTGTGCAGACTAACAGTTGCACCATCTCTGGTAAAGGATAGTGCTGCAGAATTTTTTAAATGTGTATGTTTCAATTCTGTGAGACACAAACAAGCTGCATCATATTCAAATGACACAAGAACTCATAGAGATGGATGTTTCTCTAGCTTTAACAAAGTCAAAAGCTCCAGTATGCTGCTTCACTTAAACCAGTTTGTTATTGGTCTGTGATTTGGGTGAACTGCCCCTTTAAAAAAAGGGCATGTGGAACAGTTCATTCCACTGAGCATGGCGTCTTTTTCCGTATCATTTTACATATATTTTTCATATTATGAGTTATGATACAGCTCAAAGAGAAGGCATCATAATTTAAATACTGTATTAATATCACCATATCCCCCAGTCTCATGGGAAGTTTTAAATATCCTCAGATCAAAAAGAAAAACTCAATATTTTGCCACAAAGCAACAACAAAACACGTCACTTTCAGTCTGCCTTCATGTTGATTTTGGCCCTCTTGGCTAGCTACGGCTCCATCTTGGCATGACGCTGCCACAGAAAGCTGCTTTTACCAGCCTTCACCCGGCCTTGTATGGTAGCATTGTCTGTATGCTAAACACGGCCTCAGACCACAGGCTCTCCCCGAAAAACTATCATCCCTTTGACCGCATTAACAAAGCTACATAGCCCTGATTCCACTCAAATCTGGAGTCACAGAGCAGTAAGTAGTGGCCATTTGCCTGACAGCATCACGGATAATGCCATACACTGAGACACAGACGTGCTGCAGTTTGAGCTGATAAACATTATACTGTAAGTCAGTGATGTGCTGTGTTATTAGTGAAGTCCAGGGTGAAAGTATCACTCCTCCAGCCGTCAAGCAGCACCACAACCCCTCTGACAGCACTGACAGAAGAGGAGGTTTTAAAAAAGAAGCTGACAATTAGTTAGTGGTCTGCAGATTTTAAAAGTAGCTGGAAGAGAAGCAGATAGAGACGGAAGCTAAGTTCAACTTTAAGAATCCCCACAGGGCTGTTCATCCCCTGTGTCTGGTCCAGTGGTCAGTGCTAAAGCAGTGAACAGAAACTAACTCAAGCTTTCTGGACCAGTAAGCTGGTCAGTGGAGACAGCAGGAACATGCATATGTATGAGAACCTGTGGGGTATACAGGAGTACCATGTAACCTGGTGGCACCTAACTGAAGCTGTAGACAGTGGTGATTTCCTATAGTGACTGCTACAGTTCCTACTTGAGTGCAACCAAGACGAGCTGCTTCACACAGAAAGCACTTAATCCTGCGTCTCTGATAAAAGTACCAAACATTCAGCCTCCATTTTTCCTGTTCAGATATTCTCAGCAATCAGCTGCGCTAATGTGCAAACAGTTCCAGTTCACCCTCTCCTTAACCACACACGCTTTCTGAGGATGCATAACGCTGCAGGCCTCCTGCTGGCTCTGCTTTATGGCCTCTCAGGCTAGCACTGAGCTGAGGAAGCACAACAGAGGATAGAATATAAAAAAGGACAAACGAGCCTGGATCTTGTGAAAACATTTAGCTGAGGTCTGGCTGCGGCACAACTTTTAGCTGCACAAAGGTGCCAGCTCATCAAAAATGTTGAAACAAGATCAGTTTGCTAACAAGCAGCAACAGCAGAAGTATGACATTACAGGTTGGGCATAAATTTAATGTTGCATGTTATCTTGGAAGGAAGTAGAAAAGGGAACACTCTTATACAACTCAGCTGAAACTAGTGTTATCAGTTTTCATCCAGTGCTGCATCACTTTTTTTACCTCAACATCATAACACACTTTAAATTCCACACATCCAGTAGAGAAATAAGACATTTGAACAGGATGTGCAGCACTGATTCATTGCATTAATTGAGGTTTCTTTCAATTCCATACTGTATTTACTATAGAGCTGTAATTAAATCAGGGTAAGTACCTACACAGAAAGACACATGTGGGCAGAAAGGGGGTGAGAAAGAGGATGTGTTATTGGTTTTATGAAATGGTCACCGTCCTCCCACCTCTCATATGTTTCCACGAGTTCGACCAGCGACACCAACCTGAGCGGCTCAGCTGTAAAAACAGGGCGCTTCAAGTACAAGTGCACGCAAACATCCCATACTTTGACCCCGAACCGCTGCTGCTGCTGTCCTGTTGTTAGCAGATAAGAGTTATTTGAATGTTGGAGCAGGTTAAACACTTTGGTCATGATGTAGCAGCTCCCACCTCTGTTTGCGTTCAGCAATAGACGACACTGACATCTCAACATCCTCACAAAAATAACCAGCGTGTGTTCTAGCATCAAACAATTAGAAAGAAGTACCAGGGTGGGTTTTAAGAAAGAGCTGAACCTGAGCGACAGCACAGTAAATGTCAGACCCGAGCCCAGGTTTGAGTTCGCTGGGGTCGTTTGCTTCATGTCAAACCCCTCTGCTGTCTTCTACCTTCTCACCAGTATCAGTCAAATTAAGACAAAAATGCTCCAAAACAAATCAAACGACTCGCTAGTTAATCAAGTTCATGATTAAATGAGGATTTGCTGCTTTATTTGTGTTGTGTTGGTCGTTAACAACACATTTAATCCAATAATGTCAGAGTAGGAATAAAGAAAATCCCACTCACTCAGGTGAGGTTACCTGGATTGGTAAGTGATTGACAAGATGGTGGTGACATCATAAACCTACACCTGTCCCACACCTGTACTACAGTCCAGTGTAATCCTAGCAGCAGTACTACCAGTACTAGTACTAGTACTAGTACTAGTATGTGAACGCCTCAGGTGTGCCCTGCTCCTCATCTCTCCATCTCTAACAGCACATTAGCACATCACGGGAGAACAAAGGTGACCGATAACAGCCGCTTCCTTCTCGGTAACGTTACCTGAATCGCCCTCCGCAGTGCTGGCACTGGTCCCCGACCCAGCCGGGGAAGCACACACAGCTGCCGGTGGCGGGGTTGCACTGACCGTTCATACACGGTTTGTCGCACTCCTTCGCCTCGGTGGCACCGGGCAGCCCGGAGAGCAGCCCGACCACCGAGAGCAGGAGCGCGGTTGTCAGCATCAGCAGGCTCCGGCTGCGGCCGGGGCCGGGGCCGGAGCCCGAGCAGGCCCGCCGCGTCGCCCCGGACATTCTCGCACAAAAGATGGCTGCTTGAGGCAGACGCTCCGCCGCTGAGGGACTACCGAGCCGACGAGCCGCTGCTTGGTTCGGTTCCGCGTATCGGACCGGACGTACTGTTTCCAGAAGGTGACGGTGAGGGAGTCCTGTGGAGCTGGTCTCAGCGGGTCCTGGTTTACATCTTTCCAGTGCTTGTGCTTCCCAGCGCCGCACCGAGCCGCATATTGACATCCAGAAGTGACGCGACGACACCGGAAATGCGCAACGGGCGCAGGCGAGGCTGCGCAGCGCGCAGCTGGAGTTCGAAAACACTCCTCTCCTCCAGCGCAGCATCCTCTAGTCTGAAGTGTCTCACAAACTGAAGCTTGTGCAGTTAGTCTGCAAACATTAATCACTACATCAGGGCTGTGTTTAGCATCCAAACTACATCTCCCATGATGCCGTGACCGGGGACCTATCAGTGATGAGAGCTTCACTTTTAGATCATGAGTGATGCAGAGAATAAAATGTTTAAGATCAAAAACTAAATGCATCACACCGACAGCAAGAATTAAGGAGTAATCCGTGTGCACAGATTCTTTATTTTGTGCTCTAAATTTAATTATCGCCCACGATTTAGTGTTTTTCTCCCTTTTGGCACCTCTCGGGCTCCGTAGAACAGCTATAATCCCCTATTAACCATTTAAAAATGCAGTTAAATAATAATAATAATAATAATAATAATCAAATTCATGACAACTGTGCAAACTCCATCAGGCAGTGAAGACCCCGAGATGTGCATGAAAGCTTTAAAAAAGCTGTAAAAGAAGTAGTAAGATGAGATTCTGTCAATAAAAAGCTAGAAATATGTCTCTAGAAATATAAAATAAACATGATCTCTATATTAGATTATTTTCCCTGGTTAGATAAGTTCTTTAGTAGTAGTAGTAGAAGCTTGACTAACAAGTAGAGTGGTGAAAGTATTTACACAGTGGTTTTGTAAAATATTCTTACATATTTAAATTTTTATACAAATTATTGAAATAACCATTTTTGTCCATCAATCCAATAAGAAGCTCTTTCTACGCCTCACAACAGTTTCATTTTAGAGATCAACCAAGATTTCCTTGGATGTCATGGCTTTCTTTATGTTGTGACATCTACACAGCTGTGTGCATTTCTAAACTCCAATCAATGCCACTGGAAAAGTGTCTGAAGACTTCAGTGAATGAAATACTTCATGTTTTGAAGCAGATAGATGGGTAAAATATTCACATATACCTGTCTCATAAGATCCTCTGGTGCATCTCTAGCTGGCTGTGATGGTTAAATGTAATTCTCTCATGTTTTAGATCCCCCTTCATTATCATTGAATATGTATTAGATTGTGTTTATTCCCTACTCCAGTACTTGCCATTAATCTATAAGATATAAAATTCATCCAGTGGGCTTTGCCACCTGAAGGGATTATTTGCCTAACAATTATCAGAAGGATCCAACTCATAGATTTTGCATATCAAAGACACAAAACTGTACAAACGGTATAGAACAGTTTATTAAATTTAGACTTGTAAGAAGTCATCATATTCCAACGCGCTCATTACATGAAGCGCATTCATAATAACACCAACCCAAAAAGGATTGATCACGGCATCAGAACATAAATGCAGCAAATAAACATATTTACATTTCAACGTGGACACAATGGAGTTTGTGCAACTACATGTCCAGACACAGGCAGGGGAGATGAGACGAGAAGAGCAAAGAGGAATATGACTTCTGAATTTATCTGTCCTCAGGAAAAAAAACTACTGAACAGCAGGAGTGGAAGGAGGACCAACACAATTCAACAAAGCATGAGAAGCGTAACTGTATAATCACATTTTCTTGGTTTGAGTGAAAAAAGAAGAAAATCTAAAAACCTCTTAATACACAATTTTATTAATGCTGTTTCCATTTTAACGGTATGAGATGATAAACTAGTTACTAGGTGGTGAATAAATAGTCTGTGACAATTCCCTTCTTTGCTGTTCAGTCATTTATAGAAGTCTTCAATTCACTGAGGATATAACATTAAGGACAAAAAACTATAAACAGCTCCCATATGTTCAGTTCATTTTCTGTGAATGTGAAAGATTTGTCTTTTACTCTTTTGAAATATCAAACATTAATTCTACAAAGGTTTTATCAAATCCTTTTTTGTCAACAAAGAACTTAAGTAACAGTACTACATGCTGTACTTTTCTCAAAGCTACTTTTATCTGAATTTGCAGCATGAATTTTCACATTTTTCCTCTTTAACATGAGGATATGTTATTATGGAGCTAAACCGCTCCACTGTTATCATGGTGGGAGCACAGACCGTAATAACCTCCAACTGAAAACTGTGGGGAAAATCATGAAAATTGCTAATTTTACAACAAGAATGGCTCATCTTCAGTAGGATAAGTGGATGGAGGAACAAAGATCGGTTTGACTTCCTGTATCGGACACAGTCGGGACTTTACAGTAATCAAAAAACCCTGCAGAGGAATCAAAAAACTGCGCTTCTTAAAAAAAGAGAGAGAAGATCTTAGAAAAGTACAATCATTGAAAGCACATTACAATTAGCAGTTTGAATGTGTGTAGTTACAAACAGGTCATGTGACTCTCCCAGCACTTCTTATGTACATACAAACAATGTTTATGTGGATCACATGACCACCATCAGGTCCAGGTCCCCAGTAGACTACCTAGAGGGGATGAAACAGTATCACCTTCTTCACTAAATGCTAGTTTTCCTGCATTATGGGAGAGCTGCAGACCTCAGTATTTAGTGCTTCACCAGGAACACCAGCTGGGTGGGGTTGGAGCAACAAAGTACAACTGCAAAAATATGAGGTGAGTCAATAGTTACAGAAAAGTACACTTAACTGACTTTCAAATGGCACTCTGGTCCTTCAGTTCTCCTCTTGTGATCAAAGCAGAGCAAACCCCCCTACGCTTGGTACCCCAAACATGTGAAAACAAACACTGAAAATAATTTCAAATAGAGGTGACCACCATCATCTGACTCTGGGGGGTCACACCGTAACATTCAGATATGCGTTAATGGCAGGGATCGTCTCCTCTTTGTACCCTCTCCCACAGTATATCACACTATCTTACAGTTGCCTCATGAAAAAGCCATTTACAAGCAATGGCGCCTTACATTATATACAGAATTGATCAAATTTGTCTTTTGAATGAACAAAGGATATAAACAGTTTTTTTCCCCTTCAGTTATTTACAGAGAGCAAAGAGGAGGTGTTTGAAAGTGATTAAGCACCTCAGAATCATTGTGTAAATGTACACACAGAAAAACTGCGTCCAAGTACTGGCTTTAAGATAACAAACTCACACTCACCCCTTCACTTCCCTTCATGCAAAGATATGAGCCGGCGGCTCTGCATTCATCCAGAGGGGGCTATAGGCCCCTTTCTAAAGGCAAACCACATCTGATCAACTGGATTCATAAACTCTTCTCTACGCAATACGTCACCTTTTCTACACATAGGAAAAAAGATGGTCTTTTTTGGTCTCCCAAATCAAGCATATTGGGTGTCAGAACACCAGTTAGTGCTCATACCAGTGATTAGTACTGGTCACTAGTAGACAGGATGATCAAGCTTCAAAGGCCCCTTTGGAGTGTCCTCTTGGTTGTGATACCTGAGGTGTAGCGTGGGTGAGTGAACACTGGCTAAATGTTGGGGACAAGCAGCATGTTGTGACCAGACTGGGATCAAATCATATCTGAAATAGCTCTTAGCTGTCCAACTACCTCAGAGTGAGGAGAATGCCAGTTGTTTAAGACATCCCATGTAAACATTTTAAATTTAATTAACAATAAATGTTAGTCTTAGTCCACACTGAGCTGACTGGTTGCAGTAAACACAGTCAGCTCCAGCTGGTACTCAGAGCCACTTAAAATACCCACTAAGAATTATTTGCAGGTACCACTTGAGCCAAGTCTGGTTGTGAACATTATAGAACGGTTGCCACTTTAAAAGTACTCTTCCACTTCCACTAAGCAGAGTGTTAGTGTGATTAAAATTGAGAACTTGGGTAATGTTGTGAGGACATGTAACAGCACGTGGATTTGCCAAGGAGAGCAACTGTGAAGGACTTGATCTCACTGCTCCAAAGCCACAGAGATAAATTCCCTCACATTAGATGTAGTTGGCAGCTAAAGTGAATCTGTCTGAGTCAGTGTGTGATGGCAGGGGGCTGAGGCGTTTCTCTTGGGCAGCAGACAAGCAGGGGGATGACAGGGAAAGACGGGGGCTGTGGAACAGGGCATTATATATTGTGTCATGGGATCTTCAGGTAGTCGATGTCTGGCGTGACGGGCGTCCCATAGAGGAGGCGCTGTACGTGCGGGAGCGCTGCCTCACAGCCAGTCGGGAAGGTAGCTCCAGCTCCTGGAAGAGGGGAGTCCCTGTGATGTCAGCTGCCTCCGGACGCTCACTTGGGCTCAGTGACAGCATGCTGCGCACCATACTCAGCTGCACAGAGAGAGTAAATAAAAAGAAATAATGTTAATACATGCCATAAATACACATGTACAGAGTAATGGTACACACACAGAACCAAATACAGTGATAACTCACATTCACACAATGTACAGGACATCTTAGAAAGAACAGCAGACAAATAGTACATAGAGTACAACAAGGTGATGGTATTTCCATCATCCATCTTAAATCATAATGAAGCTACATACATTTATTGTGCAAAATTATATTTTCATATTTAACATTACATTCTGTTAATCTGGAAGCAAAAGAATCCAATGACACCTCCTAATTGGATTAATTCAGCAGGTCAAACAAAATGATTTTCTTTTCTTGGTTTAGGCAGAGTTTGTAGTTAGAGCCACGAGGTGGCAGCAGAGAGCCACTCACCTCCTGAACATTGTTTTTGGAGAAAACCTCTGGGAAGCGCAGCATTCTCACCTCTGTCAGTGTCTGGAAGAAAGGATGTAAACACCTGTGAGCGGAGCTGTGCTATTGGCTAATCAGGCCCTTTGTTACTGGGACAAAGACGTCCTGTTCAATCACACAGGGGCACAGAATATCAATTTAATTTGGCAATACGCTCTATTCACATAACAATAGTGATTGTGTATTAGTTTCATATGAAATATAAGCAAACAGATTAGAAAGTCTCCCTCTTCTCCAGCTTAAACTAATTGCAGCAGCAGGGGCTCTTAATAAACCCAAAAAGAGCTCGTACGAGGAGCTGTCAGGTTTGGAAATGATCTCATTTTCTGAATTCTCTCTGACTTTTTAATGGTTCACGTTGGGGAAATATTTCATACCACATATATTAATTCTAAAAAAGCACATTTGCATAATCTTGCTTTTGTTTAATAAATCTTCATTCACACTCAAATGTTCTTTTATGTTTTTGCTTTGCTTACACATCCTTTTGCCTCTACTAATGCTTTAATTTTATGCTTTCAATTTGAATTTTATGCTTCACCCAATTATTTGTATCTTAGGAAGAGAAAACACAGAAAAATGTGGTCTAAATGGACTAAAATACCTATGTGCTTGGCAGTTTTAAAAGCCAAGCTGCAGGGTAGACTAATTGCAGTATAAGAAACATTTAGGTAATTAATTGTAAGAGGGAGAAAATCAAGTAAAATTCAGACATGTTTATGCACCCATGTGTTTGCTGACTCACCCTCACTCTCTCCATCTGGGTCCTGAAAGGATACAGCAGCTCGAACAGGATCAGACCCAGAGAGTAAATGTCCACTTTATGAGAGTAAGAGTTTCCAGAGAGCTGCCAGGAAAAAAAATTATAGAAGTAAATCAGCACTTGTACAAATAAACATAATTTTAAGTAAAATGGATCTTGTAGTGTTGATTATAAATGGACCATGGGTTTCCTCACCTGCTCTGGGCTCATGTAGAGTTTGGTGCCAACTTGGCCTGTGTGTCGAGTCAGGAGTGGTGCAGGCGTGAGGGTGCTCTCATCTTCGTCCTCCTCCTGGTCCATGGCCGTCACCAGGCCGAAGTCTCCAACCTTCACCACATCATCCATAGTGAAGAAGATGTTGGAGGGCTGGAGGGTGGATGGTGACAGGTTATATAACGTGTAGCTAACAGATTAACTATATGAATGCGGCGAGCATTACATACATACAACATATACAAACAAAAATTACATACATGCTGATCAACGCAAAGTAAGTCACTTGCACTTTGGCAGCAAGTGATAGAAGGTTTAGCTACATGTTGGTGGATAGATCTGTCTCTAGCTGTGTTTACCTTGAGGTCCCTGTGCATGAGCCCCTTGCTGTGCAGGAAATCAACAGCCTCTGCAATCTGGAGGAAGATATCCAGACACTGGTTGTGCTCCCTGTGCTCTGGGAGGAAGCGCTGAGCCATCCAGTCCTTCAGGTTCTCCTTTCGACAGAGCTGCATCTGGATGTACAGGTATACCTGAGGATGGGAAAACACCAGTTTGAGTTCACAGTGACCTGAAGGTACAACAGCATGAAAGACAGGTTATGACATGTTTTGAGCTAATGCTGGGCTCAAACTGAAGATGTGGTTCAGCTAGCACAACTCCACTGTGACACCTAATAACAACTGTGTGAACTGACCTTGGGAGAGGGCTGGACTCGCCGGGTTGGAGGAGTTGTGGGGAGAGCCAGGGTAAGAGAAGTTGGCCGGGGGGGAGAGGAAGAGGAGGGTGGGACAGATTCCTGTCGTCTGGTGTGCGAGGAAGACGAGCTGTTCTTGTCAGTTAGTGTAGCGGGACTGGCTGCACCAGACGCAGAGTCTGTGTCTGCATCTGCATCTCGGTCGCAGCCAGAGTCCTCAAACACAATGTCGAAGGAAGAGGAGGTGCAGTCACTGGGGCCACGGGGGGGGCATAGCTCAAAGGAGTGAGGGGTGTCCGACGCGTCAGGGTCAGCTTGACTGTCCCTCTCAGACATCAGACTGTCGTGGCCCAGGAGTGGGTGGAAGGACATGTCTCCGACGTCGATGCCAAAACCTACAGCACTGCTGGCACTGCTGGAGAGTAGGGCATGTACATCAACGGAGGCCTCCAGAACGTCTCCCTCGGGCCCACAGACAGGTGAGATGGAGCTGGACACTGGCACTTTGACTGACAACACATCCAGTTGGTCGAGGAAGCTCACTGGCCAGTCTGTGGTACTGTAAGAGAGAAAGAGAGATGGTTCTGTTGCTGCTACAGTTTGCCTTCCTTTCCATTAATTTTACTATATTTACTGTAGCGATTGCAATCGTGGATCTAAGGAAGAGGACAGTGACATTACTAGTTGTGATTATATGATGCTTCTTTTAGCTCCAACAAAAAACTATAGACACCAGACTTTAAATAAACTGCTGCAAATATGCGCATCATGAATATGCATTATTCATCTCCTGGCATTCAAAAGACTGTCTTAATTAGTAAGTGAAGTGAGGTGAATGATGTAAAGGCTGCTGTGCAGTAAATGTCAGAAATTCCATTACTTTTCCAGTTAAACTTAAACTTCTTTGCAAGAATGTCAAAACAAATGTCAAAATGGACCCTTGGCATCCATGTTCAACCTGCTAAGCTGCAGAGCTCACCTGGCATCTTTCAGCCACCTCTGGTCCATCTCCTCCTGCCAGCCTTCAGGGGGGCTCTCCTGCCAGGCATTGAAGTAGCGGATAATTCCCGGGTGCTCCAGCTTAGCCAGGGCCTTCACTTCTCGCATCACCTTCTCACGGGCAAGTTCCCTGAATGACATAAAGACAAAGCTTTAACATGTAATTCACATTCATATTTTCTGTTACTTCTCTGTGATAAAAGCTCAAATTAAACAACTCCAATATATTCCTAGAAGACCTCTTCAGCTACTTTTTGTTTTTTCTGTTCTTACTCGCTTCATGAGTTGTTGCAGGTGTAACAGTGCTTGAAAAAAAACACTAGGCATGAAAATAATTACTAGACAAGTTTGTTATGCACCAGTCAACACCAGAGTTTAAAAGAAAATACACTAAAAGCTGCTGTGGCAAATTTATTTCCATGCTTGTCAGTGTAAGTTAATGTACACCTAATATTTGTACCAACATGTCACTTTCTGCCTCTTTGGCTTTCTGTGCGTTGCTGCTCACACAACTCAGCTTAATAACTTTAAAGAAGAGATAGATAAAGGAAGAGCTAATAGCCTCCAGCTAAGGAAGTCTGTGTCCAGTGAGAGGTGCTACCTGTTGGGAAGGCGGATTCTTTTGATAGCGTAGTTGCAGTCGTCCACTTTGTTGCGGGCTTCAAACACAACGCCAAACCCCCCACGGCCAAGGCACTGTACCGGCTCAAAGTCAGTCAGATACCTGGGGAGAAAACACTTCAGTTCTCATTACGGGAAAAAAAGAATAACTGTTTTTAGTTGATGAGCTGAGTGTGACAAGTGGGCTGTCACCTACATTCATGACAATTTCAAAGACCAGGGATTTAACTATGCACTGTGGTCAAGGAGGCTTATGAAGCGGTTATCATAAAAGGTGATTACCACAGAAGGAATTACTACCAGCCAAATCCCTGCCAAAGCTGGCTGTGGTTGCTGAGTTGGCAGGTAACCAAGTTACAGCTCAACAGTGTTATAATTTACATTAATATGTGTATCAGAAAATTCACTGAATAAAAGACAAAACTTTAGACTGACAGAAATAAGAGGGACAAGATACATTTAGAAAAGTTGGTGTTTAAGACGGGAAAAACAAGAATCATTGTTGAAAACACCTGTCAGACAAGTTTTCCACTGAGCTCTCTATTCCAACTAAAATCATTTAGCTTACTGCTGAGTAGGACCAACAACAAACTCTGCCTCTACTACACCCTGTCAAAGCATCTTTTTTGAGGCTCCTTAGGGGATGGAAGGCTGTCTTATTAGGAAATGTGTGGGCACATGTGATTCAGGCCTGGTTTCTTGATCTTAATCTTCCTCCTAATGATACTGACTAATGCATTCTGCAGCTGCTGCAACAGCCATTGGTTTTATTTAAGGAAAGTTCTTAAGCAAAAGCAATTTGCATAGATTGCAGAAGCAGCTTTAAAGGAAAGGGACACTTGGGATGTTTGTCATTCTAGGGTGGCTTACAGGTAGGAAATGTGCAAGTGATGACAGCAGAAGAATAACTTGCAGTATTATCAAACCCTTGCTTGTGTTCCAGCCTGTGAAGCCACATCATACAGCTCACTAATTGAAACATGCAAATTCCATCAATCTGACTACAGGGGGTTAGTGGCAACCCATAAATTATGGCTACTGATCATTTTTGGGATGTCTAAAAGTAACAAAAAACTTCTGACAATGTGCTGACAGTGATGTAAAGTGACACTCCAACCCTGTGGCAGATGCTGCTGGGTAGGGTGTGGTCTGTGGGGGGCAAGGTCATTTTCATTTCATGGCAAACAGCTGAGTTACCCAATCATGCACTACTATCTTCCCATCTCTGCCTTGTCCTATCATAGCAAGCTGGAAGACCAGTGGTCACCATAGTAACAGAGCTGAATCTGTAGCTACACCTTAAAAGAGTGATAGATGCATGTGACTTTCAAGTGTGAGGATAACAATTCCTCACAAGGTAGCAGTGATACACAAAGTTCCCCTGAGTCATGACAAAATCCATTTACATGGAGCGTTTTCTGCTCGAGCTTCGCAGTTTGTTAATAATGTACCTGGACACATATTCGCAGGAACGGGTCTCCATAGCAACCGGCTCTTTGGATTCCACAACCTCAAGGTCAAACTTGCTGTCTGTCTGACACTGCGTCTCCGACTCTTTCCGCTGCTGTAAGGGACAGAAGCAGGACAACAAACACAGTGAGGAAGTTTTTAACATCTTAAAATAAAAAAATTTAAAAAACAAAGTTAACCTCTGTGGTGCTGGGTAATTTGTTCTTTTTATTTCAGATACACCTGAACAGTTTCCCAGCCACAGGAAACTAATGGCAGAAAATGTAATAAATACTTCTCAGACAAGAGATTTCTATAGAAATAAAATAGCTGTACTGTATTATGTTCGAGGAACTGAAATAAGAATCACCTATTTATAAATTGGCTTTAAAAATATAGAATTAATTTTTAGTTTGAACTTTTGTTATTCAAATTAAAAATGTGTGGGTGTGACAAAGTTTGTGTAATGATAAATATTAGATATGATAGAGGGTTTCCTGAGAACAAGAACATCTGCTGATAAAGCAGACATTAAGAATCATACAGTGAATTTTATCCTTATACTTTATACGTTGTTTTTATAAATTGGCCTAATTTCTTCATAACATATGAAAGAACCACCTGCAGTAACTGTCAGCATGAGGGTCTTGCTCTGTTTCTGTTGCCTTACCCTAACATAGGCCACAGGGGCGGGAGGGTGGAAGAACTTGCGGACGATGTAGGTGGTGGCAGCAATACAGAAGACAATGGTGCCGAGGATTTCCTTCCACCAGGGCAGCAGCAGTACGGGGTCCTTTCTCCTGCGACTGTCAGCCCCCGCCCCATTTCCCTTTATCAGGCTCACAGCACTGTCACGTTTCTCTCGATAACGCTTGCTAAAGGGGAAGTAATAGCCATTGTCTACAGTGAAAAGAAGGAAAAAAAGAGTGTGGATGAAATTCATTGTGTCCCTCACAGCCGTCACGCCTCCTTCTTCCATACACTCCAGGTGCCTATGTAGAACGCAAATTAATCAATGTCTTTGATGGTCAAATGCAACATTGGGTTCTTACCATATGGATACTGAAGGATAGACAGGGCTCCGTTGCTGTATTCTTCATGCGAGAACTTGTCGTTATTTAGACACTTGTCAAATTCATCAGAGCCGACCAGGGCAGGTGTTCGAGATGGGGAATCTGTGTCAAGGACAAGATGAGAAAGTTCTTTGATCTCAGTAGAAAGAGGGATTAATGTGGTATAACCATATCAGGGGAAAGCTTTGATGCTACAGGGGAAAATGGCTTGAATCCCAGTTTCACTTTTATCAACTACAATGATGAGGCCAGCTTTGGCTGCTGTGCCCTGACTGTACATGCCTTTACAAATTTAGCTCCTTTGGTGATTAGACATAGCACCTAATGACTAAAGTGGTGTGCACTCACGGATTAGAGGTTTCCATTTGACGGTAGGTAGTGAAATTATATCCTTCTGTGATCCAATAGCTTTAGAGGGGAACTTTTCGCTGATCCTTACTGAGGACTGGAGGTAGAGCTGGCCCTGAAACATGCCTGATAAAAAAAAAGTTCTTCTTATTCTCAATCGTAGAATGTTTGTTTCAAAAACAATTTCTACATATGCTTGTTAATACATTTACCCAAGTACACACTGGACTCAGCAGCTCCTCTGGCCTTCTCCGGATCAGCATCCTCCTCCTCCTCATCAGTTTCTGACTGGTTGCTGTAGGCGGTGTCATCAAACAGGCTTATTGGCGTGACTTTACCCCCACCCACCAGCCAGGCTGAGGCAATGGGTGTGCAGAACTACACAATAGGGATGATCCAGAATGAGCTGATATACTTTCCTGATAGCCACAGTCAGAGTGCTAGAGTTTAAATAAACCGCTGACACCATGCTCCAAGTTTACAACATCTCACCTGATGCTCCCAGACCAGCTGTCCATCATGTTCACTGCTGAAGGCCATGACTTTCCAATCAGGAACTGACACCTTGATAACGAGGTCCAGATTCTGGTTTTGCTGGGTCTCTGTGTGCTCTCTTTCTTTTGGTTCATCAGTGATGACCCGCTGATCCTCTTTCCACATGTCTGCATTTGTGACTTCTCCCTCCAGGAAGTTTATTCCAGACTGAGTCTCTGGAAGAAGCTTCAACTCAAAGTTCCCAACACTGAAGTTCCATCTTGTATAAAGAAACACATGATTGGAAAAAAACAAATGATCATAATTATCAAAATTAGGAAGCATCGTAATGACATACTAATGTTAGTCGGTTTTATTTTGTACAAATTGAGCTTTATCCTGCCCACTTAGACACAGATCAGGCAGCTGACAAGAGAATGGATATGTTTTAAAACTTCTCTTCTTCTAGGAGAATATGCAACATATAAGGCAGCAGGTCACATACAGTATATTTGTTTAGATTGAATTAATTATTAATGGCTGAAGAAATTACTGACTTTATTTAAGTGACTTTCTGAAATATCCCACAAAATGCAGTATCTCCTGTGACAGATTAACTGATAAAAAAACAACAACAACTCACTTCTCCATCCCTGATCGAGGCCTGATGGCTCTCACAGTTTTCTGAGTCCTTTGCAGCAGGAGGACGTCTTCGGTCTCCATCTCATCATCCCCCCAGCGACTGCAGCCCACCGCAGAGCAGATGTACCGAAGCTGAGGCAAACAACAGGGGGGAAATTAAAAGGGGGATTATTCTACTGTAGCAGTGTATTTAGGATAGATTGATAACTCAAAAAACTTAGTAAGATTAATTTGATTCACTCTGTAGGGAAAAGAAATATACTTTGTTAATTAATTGTATTAACATCAATCATCATATCAATATCATCATGTTTTAATTGAAACCGTTTCACTGACCTTTCCACTGTAAGCCCCCAGGCCATAGGTCGTCAGGGATTTGCCCCCAACCAGGACTGTATCCTCTCCGATGCGGTAGGATGACTCCAACAGGGACTCCACACTGAAAGGCACTGCTTCCATAGTCTGTCTGTCCCGGTTCCACTGGAACAAGGCGCCGTCCAGTGATGGGATGACCATCTTATTGCCAAATACCTGCAGGACAAATCAGTTTTACTGTGGGTTGTTGGTCCTTTGCTGTGAAAACTGTCAAACCAATAGACAGGCACATAGACCAGTGTAGGAAAGATTTATCAAAATCAAAAGAGAAAACTATGTTTAAAACTCACCAACACATTTTCCTCTGTCTATTTCTCTGCCTGCATAGTGACCAATCTTTGGGTGTTTGGGTGTCTTTACAGATGACTCAGAGGAGAACAGAAATGTTGGAATCAGTCGGCTCAGAGATTAAAACTAACATTACCCTACCAGTCTTTCATCTGGTTCCAGACAGGAACTAGATTCCAGATTCGTCTGCGTCAAGAACAACAAAGACTGTTGTTATTGCTGAATAAATAAATGTCCTTACTATAATATCAATGCACCAATGTTAGTAAGACAAACTCCTGAACATAATTATCTTTTAAAATAATTGATTCCAACTTTATTACTTCTATCTGATGCAATAGCTTTTAACATACATCAACCCTCCCAGAATATCGTTTTCAGTTTGAAAAGTCCTTTTCAGCTCAGACAATTGTTCAAACACAAAAACACTTGCCCACACAGACAACGCTAGCCGACACACATCCACCCACACAGCAGCAGCCTTTAGCCCCCGCACACTTGGACGCAATCCATAAGCTCGGGACCATTACACAACTAAGAGCCCAAGTAATTAACCTGGATCTTTATAAAAGTGTGTGTGTGTGTGTGTGTGTGTGTGTGTGTGTGTGTGTGTGTGTGTGTGTGTGTGTGTGTGTGTGTGTGTGTGTGCGCTCTCTATTAGGTGCTCACTGTAGGGGGGCAGCAAGGATGACATCATTGCAAAAACAGGAGCCTAAATCCTGACTTAACCTCCACAGCTTTAGCTCATCAGGGGGTGTAAGAACTAGTGTTTTTTTCTTTCCAAGCAGTTCAGTCATTATCATACACAGACTATCACCAAAAATCACTTTCTTTGGACGTCCGAGTGTTGACTCGCTAAGTGTTCAGTGACAGAACAGTATTCAGCGGCTCCATGTCTTGCGGAGGAACATTTTTAAGACATCTGGTGTTCTGGGGTAGTACCTGCAGCGTGACCTGTCACTCACTGATTTGGAAAACCTGTGAGAGTCCTATCAGAACCTCCTTATGATGGATTAAATGCCAGGAGGGAACAATGTGTGGCAGAATGATTTAGTAGACAGCAGCACCGGGAGCAGAGGTGATGTCATCTTTTTAGAGGGAGGGGGGTGGCATGGTGACAAACTGAGGATAAATTTAGCAAGTGAAAAGGGGAGGGGTTAACAATCTGACCATCGCGTCACGCCATGCTAGTACGGCTGGAGGGGTGTAAAGTGGTTTACAGCAGAGTAGAACTTCCCTGAGCCTCGGATGAGTCATCCTGCTCCTGATGCCTTAATCCGTGTCTCTGATCCGGTCCAGTATTCTAACACCACTTAACTCGGATCCCCGTCTCAGCTGCTCTTCTTGTCCATGTCGTTCACGTTCACACATGAATAGTTCATAAACAAACAGTTTTAATAAATGGATTTGTGCACTGACCAACAATTACACTAATCCAGATCACCCCTGGTGATAATGTCAGTGCCATCTGACCCTCAGATAACACACTGACTTAATGTTAATGTCTTAATCCCCAGACGTTTGACAGCTTTTTGTCAAAAGGTTTTCAATTTCAGTGTTTAGTTAAAACACAAACCTTCACTTATGTTCATGAAGAGTGACGTTTTAATGGCACAAAAAAAATTTCTGTAGTAGATTTAAGAGAATTCAAACTATTCCGACGCCTCCTGACTCCTGTCTCCAGCATTATCATCACATCAGCTCTTTAAAAATCAGACAGGGAAGTCTGCTAAATTATTAACCATATCTCGGTTGTAACCAACTTCCACAGGCCTTCAAACTCATTATATCCCTGCACAGTGTAGCTGTAGTCCATAGAGATTCTGTGTCTTGAATCATTAAGCGACATGGAAGTCATCGAAGAAGATATTCAAGTTTAGTAATTAAAAAAGTTGAAATAAGACAAAGAAGCTAAAACAAACCTTCTTCCACAATATGAACTTTTGTCGTCTTCTGTTTTCTACTGAACTAATGCTGCACTTTTATTTCTGTGGTTAATGCCAGATATAAATGAATAAATATAAAATGTATGTGGTTTAGTTCTGGGAAAATTCCAACAATTTATAAAATAAAAATCTGAGATGAGGAAAATCTGTTGTTCTGACTATTGAAATGTGAAATTTGTGTGTGCAAATAATTCAAAAAACAAAAAGGTGTGAGTAAAAGACATTTAGATAAAGAGGCTCTTTCCTGATTACCAGATCCAGCCCTTCCCCCATATAAGAAATGAAACACATCCTTTGATGAACACTGTATGGGTATATGATGAATGGTCCACCCCCACTGCTTCTTCATTTTTTTTTTTTTGCTTTTGTCTTGTCTGGTATTTGTTATGTTTTTGTGATATCTGAAAACAAGAGAAGAATATTCCGTTTTTGGAGATGAATATTTCACGATGATCACATAATGATGAAAATGTTGTAAACGATTAAACAGCTGACGGCTCAGCACAAACATTTCCCTTCTCTTGTGTCTCTTCTACTACAACGGTCACAGACCTGTTGTGTTTTTAAGAGCTGTATCTCATTCATGTCTTACCCTCTTCTCTTTTTTTTTTTTTCTTTGAATGTGTGGGTGAATATCCACTATCAGCGAGCCCACAGCCATTCAGCTATTTTGAGATATTGATCTGTTGGCCACAGGGAGCTTCCAGTGTACATACACTAATATTATTTTTAAACATATTTTTAATAGAGGCATTCACCCTCAGTCATGCACATGAGCTGGAGCACTAGATTTGTTTCTAATCATGTAATTTTATTCCACTTGGGAAATGTGGTGTTGTGGGTTTTAGAGGGAGTGGGGCGTCGCACTGCTGTGCTGGTATATTTGAATGTTTATGTGTGTGTGCTCCAGCGATCCTGTCAAACAGCGTCAGCTCTCACCCGCCAATGTTGGCCCACAAGACTACTGCTCCATTTAAAGGCAGCAGACAGTGTGAGAAAGCGAGAGACACAGCGTAAAGGAGAGAGAGAGGGACAGAAAAAAAATCAAAACAAAATCAGAGCAGCCAACAAAATATCGTCCATCTGTTCATTTCCTCCTTTTTCATTGCCACGGTAGAAGAATTATTGGTTGTCACATTAGTCACTTCGAGGCGATCAATCGCGTCGCGATCAGTCAAATTCTCTCGTCGTTCATTCATTCACGCTGAATGCCAGCAGAGGTATGTAAGTGTGTGTCTGCTCCAGTGTGCATGTGACTGTCTATTATGTGATGACATCATCTTTGGTCTACGGCATTACCTCACCTCCCTAATCACTCAACCACCCCCCCGCTTCTTCGTGCCTTTAACTCCACCCACCTCCCTCCCCAGCATGACTCACTCCACACTGGCAACGACCCCCCTCCACACACATACACACACACACACACACACACACACACACCCCCTTAACCCCCCCCCCCCCTGCCCTGCAAACACCCTGGAGCGACTCTTGGCTTTTTGAAGTGATGGCTTCTTTTTCTGCAGACAATGCTGTTTGTGGCTATGCTGTCCCTCGTTTCACACACACACACACACACACACACACACACACACACACACACACACACACACACACACACACACACACACACACACACACACACACACACACACACGGGATGCAGCAGGTGAATGGCTGCTTCCTCCCCGGCGTGTCAAGGCCAGCCAATGGCAGGGTGGCAGACACCCCCTAGCCTCTAATCACTGAGCAGACTGGTGTCTCAGGAACCCAGCAAGCACCAATGAAACCGTTGCACTGTGGTGCACACACAGCAGACAGGCAGCCCAGGTTACTGAACTGAGAGTAGAGGGTCCAAAGCTGGATTTAAACTCATAAAGTACATGAGCATAAAACACACACACAACTACACATTCTGGGAATCATAACAAGTGACGTCACAGTGAGTCACCGGGTTCAGAGCTGACAGGCTCCTCTCCTTGTTCTGCTCTATCAGCCAAATGAAAGCCAACAGGTGAAGAGACACAGGTGGAGGACGTCCAACACACACACACACACACACACACACACACAGTCAGCATCCTCTCTAACAAAATGTTTGTCTAGAAAAGTCTTGACACTTTCACAACAGATGTAAAAGCGAGAAAAGCAATATAATGTCCTCAGAGAGACGATTCAGCAGCTGTGAAAAGTGGCGACAGAAACTAAATCTGTAGTATTTTCATCACTTAACGTAACAGACAAAAACTTACATCTGTACATTTTTGCCCTTCACGTTTTACAGGGGACAATACTTACATTTGATTTTGAAATACATTTTAAATAAACAAAAGAAATTTGACCCTTGCTGCTTAATAAAAAAATTATTTCTTGATTTATTTGTCTGTTAAAATATATATATTCTATCTACACATATATCCATGTAAGCCTTTCTTCTTTTTTGGGGCCTAAATTAAAATTTTTCTAGTGAATAAAAGGGATGAGTAAAAAGTTTAAAAGGAATAGTCAAAGTAACAGCACAGAAAAACAAACTGACACTGGAAAAAGCCAGTTTCTATAAACTAAGAGAAGCAGCCTTGTTTTTGCCTTGTGGGACATCATTCTGAAAGTTTTGAAAGCGATTTAGAAGAAAGTTGAACAGACCACAGAGAATCCATCAACTGGAGGAATGAAACGAAACGAAACAAAAAAAAAAAAAAAAAAAAATCACCAAAACCACAGTTACTGTATAACAAGCGCGATATCTTGCAAGTCCGTATCGTGAGGTACAACTATATATTCAAGGTCAAATTGACATTTGGATAGAGCCAGTGGAGAAGTTCAACTGCTCACATGTAGTCTCCAGGTATAAATGATAAGTGCTTCAAGCAACCTTTAGGGGGCCTACACATCATAACCTCTGAGGACCCTAGAATAAATGCTTCATGAATTCTGATTTTCCAAAACACAGCAGCTCTCAACCATATGTTGGAAAGAGGTTTTTTATTTTTATTTATTTTAAATCAAAGCCGATATTACTCCATCCTTCTAATTGTAGGTTTGCTAATCCAGTTGACTTTCTAATTTACTTGGGATGAATACATGCAGACTTTTTAGGATGAATGGCAAATACTTATAAAACGACTTCAGTTGCCATATTTGGATTCTTGAAGTTAAAACAGCTTAGTCTGCGCTTTCATTTTAATTTACATTATTAATGCTGCTTTCTTTTGAGCTGTCAAACAGTGTGGGTTGGTATTTACCTTTAACAGGGAAATACATCAGAACTATGAGCCCCGTCTGTGTAAAAATTCATGAACTGTTTTTTTTTTTTTTTTTTAATCATTATACAAAACTAATACAGGAGAAATGTATTTATTGTGTATGACAGGGTGAGTCCATTAGACTAGTACGCTACTTAACAGCACATGCACACTAACAGTAAACTGCTCTCAGCAGCCACCCAGACCTTTGTTAGTATCAGAGGCTTTTTTCCCTGAGGCAAAACTCACGCAGAGCGAGTCCACATCAAAGCAAACCATACGCACATCTATAGTATGTATCTGGGAGAGCAGCGCTCTGGTCTCGCTCTGGGCTACCGTTCACGTTCAGCTTGTCAGTGTGGGCGGTTTAAGCTTCTGTATACATGTACAGATGAGGGTCTTGCTGTGCTTCTACATGTAAACCACAACAGTCAACAAAGAGGCTAATCCTCCAGGCGAAAGAGATACTCTCTGATTTATGTGGGGGTGCACGGTATGTCTGGTGTGCATTGTGTACATGAAATGTAATGTAAGCAAGAGCAAACCCTGGCTGACTGTTCAAAGTGCACCAAGTTCAATTGTTGGTCTTGTTGTCTACAGAGAGAAAGCCTGGAGGGATAGTGTTTGTTTTGAGGCAAAGATGAAGACGAGACCCTCAACCTGCCACTGACATGTCAAGACTGTGGAAACTGACTTATTCTTCCTCTGGTAATATTAATCAACTGAACAATATCCGTTTAACCTTTATAAATGGCTGTTTTGACCCTTGTTTATTGTGTTGTTCATGCCTTATTCCCGTTCAACTGAACAACAGTGCTAAAAGCAAAAAAGAAAAACAACACACACACACACACACACACACACACACACACACACACACACGTCGATTTACCTCTGGTTTGCTGAGGCTGGAGGACACTAGACACCCAGAGCCAATATCTAGGTCCCACTGCTTCCTGCCCTGGTTGTGAGGATCTAGAGCTGAGATCCGTCCATCTAGGGTACTGATGATCACAAGAGACCTGTGGATAGAACAACAACAGTTAAACGTACTCTCCAAATAAGGATTTGTAGAAACTTTTTACAGTTTTACACGGTCACTTTTCTCAGGTTTAAAACTTTATTACCACTGTGAAATGATGCTAAGTTACATGTAAAAGCTCTAATTCACTGTATGTTTATTCTGTTGGTTAATATAGTCTTTAATTATGAGTCAATGGATTCATCCAGTGACATTTCTGATTACTCTTACTCTACATTGCCTTTACTGCCCACAGTGACAGCTCAGAGAACTACCACAATTAAACAAAATTAAAAACCCTGCTATTAACGTACAATGTGATTTAAATACACACAGAAAAATCTAATTATAGAAATTAAAAAGCATAATGAAGAATGTTGTAATTTCAAAATACAGTGAAAACCTTTTCTATTATTGCTATTGCCAACAATACCTATTATTTCATTAATAAGCACTGCTGAAAGCGACACAGTGAGCAGCTAAAAATAATATGCAGGGGGGAAATAAGATGCAGGGGGTGAACGTTTTCCCTCAGATGATATATGGGCTAAGGATTTCTCACAGCACAAGGACGCTGTCCCCTGATAAAAGATTTTTTAACCTACAGAACTGATGGATTTTTAAATTCCTGTTTTCCTCCGAACTTCTACCAAAAAGTTTCCTTGTGGAAGGGTTTTTCTCCATCAGAGGTAAAATATAAATTGTCCAAATGAGGTTTATTCCCTTTTATGTACCCACACAGCGAGATTTATTTATTTTATTAACTCCAGGCTAAAAACAGTCTGCCTGATTTGAATGAATTGAGACACCCAGCCCCACCCAACTGCAAACTCTTATGTCTTCTGCTGCATTGCTTGTCAATCATGTCCTGAGCTCTGGCAAGGGCCATATTCTGACTATTGATTTGTATCTGTCTAGAGGAGATGCTGTCAACGGGGCTTTTAGCTTTATTTAAGCAGTGAGGGTCTGCTGAGCATACATGCTGTCTCTGAGCACCCACGGCTTCACAGCCACACAGCTGGGACCCAAGCAGCTTCCCTCTATCGGCCACCGGGGCGTATGGGGTTTTAACTGCCTCCCTTGAGGAAAAGACAGACAGCTCAGAGAAGACGGTCTTACACTTGCTCACTTTCCCACCGAAAACTGAAAAAATGAGGAAAGAAAGCATCCATGACCTTGGCATCATCCATCATTTTTATTTGCACCACGACAGCTGTCAACTCAACACAGTGCATTAATATTAGCACTAACTGCTCTATCCATCATTTAAAATTAGGTAGGTGAATTGTTATTGACTAGCTATAATTCCTTATTGATTCACCCTCTTGAACAATCTTTAGCCATGAAGGAGAAGAGGCTTGTTCAAGGATGTTTAAGACTTAGAACAACCAAGTCATTGATTGTTTCTCAGGGTTCAAATCAATTTTAGTAAAGTTGTTTCACAGTAATCACTGACACACTCACAGGGAGTTACACTTGCTGCTCTGGACCAGATAGGTGTTCAGCTCAACTGGAGCAGGAAGTTTGCATAAAAATGCAAATAGGATAGGATCCCTTCACAGTAACGAGCCATGTGTCTTGCAGCCCCATCAAAGCCAAGATTATCTCCTCAAATCTCCTCTTAGCATCATCAGCCTCACCACTAGCACTGAAGTGTAGCATACTAAGAAAAACATTGTTTTTCCTTTCAGCCACCAATAAAAACAGAGCGCTAAAACCCGCTCACACCCTCTCGATTGGCTGCGAGACCATGCCAAAAATATTAGGCTGATTGGTTGTTGCTAAGCAGTCGGCTCTCTGAGAGGGTGGAAGCTTTGGCGGCCTTCACTCGGTGTGCCCCGCCCCCTCCGTGTCCTGTTGTGAATGTAGAAGTGAGCAAGAAGTCATAGCGAGTATTGGGTTCAACTTCAGAGATGGAGGGAAGGCGAGCAAGAGAAAGAAGAATTTAATTCTGAGACGGAGATCAAAGGTTTCTAGACTCTTTGTACTCCAGATAAAAATAAGGAGTAGAGAGGGGGTTGGGCATGGGATGGGGCACTTAACTCTACAACTTAGTATCATGATGGTAATGGAGAAAACATGCGGCAGAGGAGGAGAAGGGGGAGCAGCTACAAAGATAGAAGCAAATCTAACAATAAAAACAACTCAAAGAAAACAAACAGCCCCACTCTATCATTTAGCACTCGAGGCAATTTATTTTCCATGTCTGGGCCCCGAGACACTGCTGCTCTGCTCATCACCAAAGGGATAACATGTAGCCTGTGGGGCTGCTGCCACCCACTGTAGCAGATGCAGCCGGCGGAGACGCTAAAGAAGACGTTGGAATGGTGAATAAAGACGAAGAACGAGGGACAGTAGTGAGGCTGCCAACAGACTGAGGGTTCTGAGCGTCCTCGCCTGTAATGTAGTCAAAGTGTCATAATAGTGCCGAGTGCTTCTTCAATCACAAAGCGTATAGCAGAGCAGGGAGCCAATTAGCCTCGCTCTCACCAGACTCTCTACTCCTCAGAGACATTCAGCCTCAGTCTGCACACACCGGCAAAACTGAGCTGCTGATAAACACACTCCATTGAAAGAAACAACCAGGATGTTTACACAGGCTGAGTCTCCAAGGAGCAGGAGCCCAGGAGCTGGACCAATCACAACAGTCTGCTACTTCTAAGCCGCCAATTAAAGCACTGTTTTCCTCCTTGCCTAGCCAATGGGAGGTCAGCTCTGCAGACGCTGAGCCAATCGCAAGGCAGAACTGCCTGTAACCATGCAACAGCGAGCAGCCGTGCACGCTGGAGTGTGGAGTTTTGCTGCCATGCAGCTGCCACTCAGCCTGCTGCGCAGCCACCAAGAGGCAGAACAAAAATATGAGAGCATGGGGAGCACGTGGGGAGAAAGTTATGGATGCAGCTCTGAGCTGCCGCACCCAGCACCACCAGCTGCATCAGCAGGACCCAAAAAAAAAAAAAAGAAAGAGAAAGTCAAGCACATTCCTTCAAACTGTTCACATCCTGAGATCTATATTACCACATGAATGAACCACAGTAGAGAAGGTTTTAAATATAACATTTTTACTCAGAATCTAATTTGGACTAAAATCCATTGTTTTCAGAATATGTAATAGAAAAATACAGACTGTATCCAGGTTTCAGATATTATACTCCAAACACTTAAAGCCTTTAATGCTAAGTTTTAAAATCTTTCTGAGTTCTTTATGCATTTCAAATGTGGTAATCCCATAATTTGTTGCATGTTATTTTAAGGCTTAAGGACTTACAGGCAGTTGGTACAACAGAGCACACCACCACAACTCTTACTGACAAACATGAATTGTGTCCCACATGCTTAATCATGCCTAAAACAATAAACACTTACAAAAAGACCAAATGAAATGTAATGTGTAAGGTGTTACACTGGTGAACAGGGTAATAACAGGCCACTAATTCTAAAAAGACAACAATAATCACAGATGATATGACTCCAGCACTCGAACACTGTTTGATGGGACTTTTATAAACCCGCCTTCTGGACCTGTTACAATAACAAGAGATATTCTTTACGCCTTTGTCACAGCAGCTGAAGGCTGATTGATGAGGTCCCGAGTGACAGACCTGCAGTCCACTTTCAAATTGACCTCACATCCACCAGGGTCACTGCAGCAGTGTACCGCAGCAGAGAGCAATGGGTGTGGTTTGGAAAAAGTACTAGCAGAAAAAACACAAACCATTTAAAAGCTATCACCCTCTCTCTGCTCTTGTATAAGTGAGCTCCCCTCTCCAACCCAAATCATCTCACACGTGGTAAAATCCAAACTCTATGGCGCCACACTCCTGCTGGCTGATTGGCTGGGCTGCTGTTCTAAACTGAGGATCTGATTCGTTGTTGCTAAGCAGTGAGGAGCCATCGAGAGTGAAAACAAGACAGCATGGTCCTACTAACTACCAGCTAACTCCTTGTTTTCAACCTCCCTTCCCTCTCTCAGAGTATCCCACCTTTTTGCCTCTGCCCCACCCATACTGCAGTGCTGCAGGATGGGTGCTGCCGACTTACCGAAATAGCCACTGACCTAATAAATCCACACCTACTAATAATCATATTCGGAACCGGTGTTGTTTAGTAATCACATTTAGAAAAAGCTGGTGACTATTTCTGTCAGAGCACAGATTATGAAACAACCTGCAAACATCTTGACAAATGAGTCACGGTCTGATCTGCAACCCAGGCAAGTGCAGAGAAAGTCAAAGACACTAAAGGTTATCACATGCCAAGATCAGTAACTGCTGGTCAGTTTGTAGGTTACTTCTGCACACTAATTAAGGCATAATTCTAAAAAGAAACTAAATAAGAAAGGCATGCAGAAAAACATGCTTACATAAGGAAGAAAGGAGGAGGATAAAACTGGTTAAAAAAGATTATATAAGCTTGTTTTAAGTGACCCTGAGTTGGGTAACTGGAGTTACACGTTCAAGCCTCTCCAATGCAAAACATTCACTGTACAAGGACTTAGTTTAAAGAACTGGGTTTTAAGTGCTCAATTACAACTTCCCAGCGGGAGTTCAGTCAACTTCATCTTGACCTGTTATTTTGGGGACAGGTGCTATTAATAAAACCCACAACATCTCCCTGGTTACAGAGAGTGGACTAGCGAACAAAAAAAAAAAAAAAAACAACAAGAAAATGAACTCTCCCGTCCTGAAATAAAAAAAGGAAAAAATAAAAAAATAAAATATTCTCCTCCTCCTTTACCCTAACTATAGCCAGACCCATGTGGCCAACTCAAATTCTGAGCACTAGGCCATCTCTCCATCGCAATTGGCCAACAAGTCACCCGGCTTGGCCGATTGGCTGTTGCTAAGCAGTAGGCTGGTGGGAGACAGCCGGCAAGCACGGCGGCCCAGAAGAGCTGTTGCCGCTACAAGGCCCTGAAGGGGGTATGGGGGGGTGGGGGGTACAAAGGGCGGGGGTGGATGGTGGAGGGGGTAGCAGGTTCAAACTAAGCTGCTGTCCTCTCACCTTCAAGCGCTCCCTGTGGTGCTGGAGGCCCCGATGGAGCACACAGTGGCGGAGGCATCAAACCTGGCAGCGCCAACACATGCATGATTCACAAACACACACACACACACACACACACACAAAGGGATTCAAACATATATTCGCACACATATACATGTTCTGAGACGTGATGTAAACACCACCTCCCCAGGGTGGAGTAGGTAACATATAGATGCCAGAGTGAAAAGGTGAGGTGACAGCTTGGCTATGAGACGACATGACGGCAGCTCACGTCACAAACTGACGGCCGGATCAAAGCGAACATCTAGAATATTTATAGATTACAGGATACAGGAGGAGATGAGGGAACGAGAATAAAAACCACAAACACACACACAAAACACAACTGAAGATACCTAGAAATGATGATTGCTGTCAAGCTGTCCGAATGAAACATTTTCAAGAGTGTGTTTGAAGTGTTCCACTCCAAAAATCTAATTTGGAAGAAAATAAAATTCTCTTTAAAGCACAAATAGATCCAAGCTGTGAGAGCTATCATATTGTTCAATGCCCACAAAACACTAAAGTTTCCAGAATCCTTCAAAAGTAGTGTTTGTGTCATAGAGGTCATGTTTCTTTATTCTAAAATAATGACTTTACTCACTCTTCTGTAAAGTAGCTTCTCTAGTAAAAGTGATGAAGGGTGTGTTAGTATTTTTATTGTCACAGGGTGGCACTTATGTTCACAGGAGCTGTTCTGTTTGACAGCAGCAGCCACAGGTAAAGGTTGCAAAGGGATGTGGCAAAATGTTTTCAAAAGGGCGACCTAATTAACAATGGACCTTCAGACTACTGCCTTGCAACAAGTATTCAAGTTCAGCGTTTCACGTTTAGTCATTGCTGTGTTTCCTACTTCTTCTTCACGGCCATTACTTTTGATGTTTTGTTTACAGAACTTCCTTGTGTAAGACATAATGCTGAAGAGATACTTAAGACTAACAACTTGCTCTAAATGAACAAATGGTTGTAAACACATTTCCTGATATTTACAGTGTTTTTTTGTTTAAATTGGATCATTTCAAGGCAAACAATCCGAAATTGAGGTTTGTTTCTAGTGATGTTTCTAAAGTTCAACAACAATTCTCTTGACAGATGGTTGGAAACAGAGCATGGAGGAGTGTATATACTCAAGGGGCAACATTAAAAAGCAATGTGTATGTGTGAAGGTAAGGGAGAGCAGAGGGGAAGGAGCAAGTGTAAGATGAGAGAGAGAACGTAAATTCAAGAACGACAGAAAGAGAATAAATGTAAAGGAAAGACCGAGATAGACAGACAGACAGCGTGTGATCCTAGGGTCTTTCTGTGTTCATTATTTTCTTATCCCTTCGAAACTAGTGTCATATTTTACATCTGTGTTGTTGTTGTATTACAGACAGGTTCTCGGTGAATAATTCACCTGTTTATTCTCGCTGTATTTGCCTCACAAGGTGCTTTGTTAATTCTTTATCTTGTTGACCTTCATTTATCAGTGTTGCTGTTTGTTGCTGTGATGGTGGCTAAATTCACAACCACTGTGGCAAAACTTAGAGAAACGGCAGATATAAAAACTTAGGTCAATGCTATTATTTAGGTAATGATATAACTAGAGAAGTACACAAATAACCATTTGTTAGTTCAATATTTCTATAATAGTTTAGTTATAATAAACTTGAAAGACAAGCAGGGTATTTGAAATATATTATTCAGAAGGTGATTAATATAAAAACCTTCAGGGAGACTGAATTTGGAAGATCTAGACCGTGACAAACTGAAAAATAAAGAGAAAATATTGCAGTAACCTAGAGAAGGCGGCAGGCACAGGTAGATGTACTGTATAGGAATAAATACAGGCGCATAAAGCGAGCAGTGGCAGGTTGTTACCAGCAGCAGGATGAACGCTCAGGAGTTTTCCTGCAGCAGCCGAGGTGCCTGACAGGGGAATAGTTCACTTCTATCAGAGCAAACTGCTCTGCTAATTACTTTCGATTTCCTCTTGATACTATACTACAGATGACAGGCAGCCTTATGCTCCTGAAGTCCTTCACAATGAGCCGTCCTTACAGCCAAGTTATTTTGCCACAACTTCTCTCCTTTTCTGCACTGGGTGTAAACTGGAAGCCATTTGTAATCTGTCTGTGAAATGATGTACACAACCATTTCGTTCTTGTAAAACTTTTTTTTCTACATCTTACACAAAACAACTAATCACCCCTATTCTGTTTGACTTGAGAATCACAGGGCTGACGGCACAGCGTGCTCACCAGCACCATGTTGTGACAAAGCTGTGTTTATATGACATCCCAAATTAAGAATGAAATATACTAATATATGCTGCTTTAGGGGCTGTCACAAGCTTTAAATTGAGCCTCAATATTAAAGAGGTTGACAGCAAAAGGGAAACATGCTGAATTTTCACCACCAAGTAGGTACAGTAGCAGCAGGGTTTTAAAGCAGGTATTAAAGTAAAACAAGACACCAACAATCTTCAAAAGGTTTGACTCTAACATTTTCAATTTTATGACTGACAAGGATCAAAATCCCTCTTGAAAAGCAGACAGTGCGTTTATAATACTACACAGAGAATAATTCAGCATTGGACCTGATATGTTTCAACAAAGAAACGCAATGAAATAAGAATGACCTAAGAAGCTACAACACAGTCAAAAGTGGATGTAATGGTGCTGGTAAAAAAAAAAAAAAAAAAAACAGAATAACATAGCGGAGAGAAGGAAATTCATGAAGAACACACTGCGCCAAACATCTAAGGTGGGCGTCAAACCTACTGTTTACCAAGGAAGACAAAATCAATGCCCTACCCACTGCGCCAAGAACTGCATCTCACTTTGGGCAGCAGCAGCCAGTCCAACAGGGTTCGGTAAAACTGCCTGTGTGAAGCAGTAAACTTTTGACTGGCAGGATCCTGAGGATTTTCTCAGCAGTGACATGTCTTTGTATGATACTATGTCATGTATGTACACTATGATTGTCATATTTGATTTGTATTCTAGGTGCGTGAGTGGATCCCCCACTAGCTGTTTGCTTTTTACTTGTATAAATTACACACTCCCTCATTGGTACACTATGATCAACTTCCATTTTGTTAAACAGCACTCAGGCATGTGAAGTCGACCACTAGTTCTTGTGTGAACTCTAAATCTTTGTGCAGCAAAGTCACTTTGCAGCAACTTTGAAGGATCACAGTTATTATCACTCCAGCTGCAAACACACTCCAACTTTTCTCAGCTCATTATTAGTCTATGGGCTGATGGTATCTCTGCTGTCAAATAATCAGCATTGCACCACCTATGTTCTGGGATTTCTCTGGTTTTTTGCATTTTGACTCCACAGAGCCAGGTGACGATTGAATGAGAAGACGAACATCACCAGAACTCCCGGAAACAAAGCAGAGACACTTGTTTTTACACAAACCACTTGTTTATTCATCGCATTAACTCTAACAGACAAAGCAGTACCTGTATTTCCAGTCACTTAGTGCACATGTGGTTTCAAAACGGTTTCCAACGAGCCTAAAGCAAAACTAAGACACGTCTCTTCGAGACATTTTCCAGATTTGCAGCGGAAACTTTTGACAACAGCCGTCATCGCCGCTGTCACCGCGCAGGAAGACTAACGTTAGCGTCGATGGGGCGACACGTTGTCCACTTTCATCAACATAATAACGATGACAACAACAAATGTTAACTTGCTCTTTCTTGTTACCAATATCTGCTTATAGTGTGTTTATCTTTTTCGTCTACTTTTCAGACTATTTCCACCCAAACTTTAACCTGCGCCCATTATCGGACACCACCGTGCGTCAGCTAACTTAGCGTTTAGCTCATAAAAACACATTCAGTTCTTTCATTTGTTCACGTGTCGTTTATGGAAACCACCGTTTTCTGGTGTCGCCTGTGTCAAACAGACACTGTCCGATAATGGGTGTCGATCTTACCTTGAGGCTTGGACGTTGCCGTTGCTTTCTCCATATGACTCGTCCGCATCCCCCGCCGACACGTTATCGTCGTCCTCCACGGTAACGTCTGCTCCGCTGACCGGGGCGCCTACGTTCTCCAAGCCCCGCTCCATGACTCCTGAACCATCTTCCTCCGAGGTCGAAGCTGCTCCCCGGGTGGCGGACTGCGGCTCCCTCCCGATGGCGGAGCCCTGAGCTTGCGAGGTCCCGAATCCGATGAGAGCTTTCAGCAACAGCAGGAGCACCAGGGAAATGCTCACGTTTCCAAAGTGAAGCCCCCTTTCCATTTGTAAGACTGGCACATTAGTGAAATATGAGATTTACATGCCACTATGGCCTTGTAAATCTTAACATAAAAAGTTAAAAGTGCAAAAAAGAAAGTGTTTAACGACAAAGAAAAGTCCGTGTTGTGCTGCAAAACGCCCTTTGAAATCTGTTCTTTAAGTAAACATAAACAGCCACTGGGACACCATGTTATTCCCTTTATACTTCATTAAGACTTGCCTTAGTAACGACAAGCCCCGCCTTGTTTCTACACTAGGATTGGACAGTAAAATCCCTGTGTTCGTTAAAAATTAATGCAGCCGTTCCTGATTGGGCCGTTCGATGTCAATCACGCATCCTCGCATACTAAGCAGAATACGATTGCATTAACTAGCTGTCACTCGAAGAGGCGGGCGCAGAACGCTCCAGCCCCCCAAACAGTGCAGTTCATTCGTTAATCCGCTGTCTGTCAAAACGACGCAGGCGCACTGGCGGCTGCCACACAACGAGCGCAGAAGGTGACGCAAAAACGTCCCTGATGGCTATTCCTGCGGCGGGTGTGTGATTGGCGGGATTTGCAGCCGTTCGTCCAATAGGAATGCCAGTTAAGGTGGACAGCAATGTTATTGGTCGATACGTGCGCCGACTGACTAAACGTTGGCTCCTGATTCGTCCCTTCAGCTGTCACTCGTCAGTAGTTGTCAAGACAGCCGACATGAAAGCATCAACGTGGCTGCAGCAGCTCAGACGCTGCGGTTCCTGTTCCTGATCACGAGTTGTGTCATTTCACTGTCGGAAAAACAAACAGGAAGGACAATGACGTAGGCTCTGATAACGACTCTAATTACACTAATTATTTTTATTTTTATATTAACAGGTAAGTTCATATCGGACTGTGTGTCTGCCAGTAAACACTGTGAGTCCGTCACTCATGTCCTCACATGACAGTGCTTCACATAGAGAAACCATCTGTAGCTTCTCCTTCACTTTCTCGATCCTCCATCTACAGAAAACTGACACTGCTGTGCTCCGTGCACATCTGGCTGCACCTCTTGTATTTCTATCGCCCCTGTGTGGTGATGGAGGAGAACAGCACCACCTAGTAATTCATTCAGTCTGTGGCTGGAAATGACATTTACATTACATTTTAATAATTATATAAAAAGCACGTTAGTTCACCTTATAATATAAAATAAAAGCATCTTCACGCTTATATCCACTGATGCTTACAAGAGCTGCAACCTACAGTGATTTGTGTTTTGTCCCCTAAAGCCAGTGAATGTTTTGCTTTAAACACCATTAAAGATTATCTTCTTTTTACAAATCTATATTTTTAATCACCAATTGTTTTTGCTTAAGTCTGTTTTCTACCACTGTAGTGACAAAAAAAAAAAAAATCAGCACCAGATCATCAGGAAGAAAACAAGGAGACAAACTGGAATCCTGTTGGTCCTGTATTGGTTGACACAGAATATGGTACCTTCACAGTAGAAACTCATAATCACAGTCATAAAGGTAAAGAAAGGAATTAAACAAATGCTGGTGAAAATATATCCAACAAGATGTTCAACATTATACTGCACCCAACCCGGGACACATATTCTCACAGTTAACTTGTACTTTGTCTAGAGGCCACTGAGGTCGACGAATCCTGAAATTCAGCTTAGAGACTGGACAAAGAAAGCTCGCATTGCTGTACCTAGAAGTGGCTTGAAGACAAACGTGCCAGATAACTGCAATTGCTTAATTGTACTAAATATCCTAGCGTTGATGTTCTCCTGAGTCTTTCACAGCTGGACATACAAAATAAAACAGTTTAAGGCATCAAGAACCAAAGACGGAGTCAACTACCACTCTCAAACAAATGGTGGCTGCTGTGAACAGTAAAGTAACTCGTCGTTGGAGGTAAAGTACGAACTTTAAGAGGAAAGATGAGCTTTTGACTAATTCAATTGCAGGGGTGTATTTCTGGGAAATAGCTTTGGACAGTTTAATAAGAAGACTGAATATTATAGTGTGCACCAAATATTTGAATGGTTCAATCAGAGATTTGTTTTGTGTCTTCAACTAACGCATTTTTGACACATTTATATATTTAAATGCTTTTAGCAACATATAGCATGAAGATTAATGGGCAGTTGTTCCATCAATGACCAGCTACATAATCCACAGTTTGCCACACCTGTATAAAAGAACAACCTTATGATCATATTGCTTTGGCGTGTCAAGGCCTTTAAAGTGTATTTGTGGTACTGATGTCTTTGATTTAAGTTACATGAGTAACTTATCATTATTGCCTGCTCTACAGTTTCTATATCTAAATGTAATTTTACAACAAAAACAGCTTCTGTAACGAATGAGAAAGTAAAGCAAGTGACTTACAGGCACAGAAAAACAACCACAGTGGAAAGACATGCATACGTGAAAGTAGACGTTCAGTGTGGCCTTTAAATCTGTTATCTGTCTACAGGAACAGCTGTTGAAGCAGAGGACCTCACAGCTGACACCAACAACAGAGCAGGGAACCAGATGTTTGTTCTAACTGTGATAGATACGGTAGCCACTCAGCAGTGGCCATCATATGCTGGGACACTGAGTGGATACTTCACAGGCTGCCAGAATAAACTAACTTTAAGTTACAGTGCACATTTCTACTGAGCACTGCTAACTGTGACTTTAACTAACCTCGTGTCAGAACTGAGTCGTTTTTTAATCCGTCACACTTCGAAAAGGACAAATCGTTTTTTTGAAATTTGTAAACTTGTAGGTGAATGCAGATGAGTGGTTCAGGTCATTTGTCACTATACTGTCACAACATTATACGAAATGTGCCAAAAAAAAGACTGGTGCACAACATATAGTGTGAAAAAACAAGGCAACACGCAGCAACACGTGTTGGATTAACTACTGTCCACCTCAGTGCTGTGTGGTTTGAACAGGACATCGTATTATATCAGCATCATGCATCTTTGTTAACACTGTAACCAAATAATAGAAGTTTCATAGCTGCACCACAGGGCCTCCCTACACTGGCAAACTCATTAATTTTTGGAGCTGGCTGGTTAAATTAGCATATTAATTAGAGAAATTAATGTCTTGAGAAAAAAAAAACACATCTTCATGTTGCAGTAAACGGTTCACATTACTCCCCTTCTGTGATCTAATTAAACAAAAAGACTTAAAGGCATTTCATCTTTCTCACTGCTAACAATGTCTTGAGCTTTCAACTAACTAGTGGACTTCTGCTACTTGAAGCAGCTTAGTGGATGATAACAGTTTGATGGATAATTAGAAGCTTCTAAATATAATATTTAAAAGCATAATTTCTTTTAATAGGAATTCAAATATAATCTCATGGCATGCCTTAGTTTCATTTTGTAACTGTGTTAGGTAATGTCAGCTCTGCAGACATTTAGTCAAACCTGCTAATTACAGATTCAAAATTTTAAGTCTGACCCGGTTGTGGAGATCTACGGATCAGTTGCCACTGACTTTGCTCATCAGGCACTTTAAAACTCAAATAATTAGATGCACCATCTGCTGGATGAGAAAAATTAAGTGATCCCGATATTGTTTTCTGGTTGGGAGACGTGGGAAAACATCTCTGCTACAGTTTTGTCCAGTTCTGCAGGAGGTGCAGCTCTGTCTAAACACAGTCTGAGACCCGGTGTCATTTATTAACAGGGCACTTGTGGGAGAAGTGAGGTTGTTTGAAGAGAGGCAGGACCATGACTATGGTGAACTCCTCAGTTAACCGGAGGATCCCGAACCTGCACGCTTCCATCCTCCATCCCAAAGTAGGCCCGCTCAGCCATACTGACGAAAAGCCCGGTCTCCACCACACCTGGGGAAACACAAAGAGCGTTTGGTTTGATAGCAGAGGTTAAATCCCACTTTAAGGCAGTTTGGACAAAAAAGATTTTGGTAGTGTGGGTGTTTTCTGTTATTGCTTCTTCTTTCAGAGCAGCTCTATGTAATGAGTGGTTGGCTGTAGAATATACACTTTGGCCCAAACAGAGCTGCACGTGACTCTTTAAACCAAGAGCTGTCAGTTCCCCCACCTGGAATCATCTTGATTGCTGTGTTGACTTCCTTCCAGTTCTGACTTTGCTCAAACTTCCAGTCCAGGATGAAGTTACTGTTGTCAGTGACCACAGGACCCTGAGAGTCAGACAGACAACATTCAGACCACAGTCGATGGCCAAAATCACTTAAAAGCTCCTTTAAATGCTAAAGTAAGACCAAGAAGACTGACAGCTGTGTTCATAAGAGAGAAATGTGTTCACCATAACTTATCACACAACTAAAATGTTGGAACAAATGGTCAGTTACACTAGAAGCTCAAACTGTTTTCACTTTTACTAGTTGAGTGTAATTATAGAGCAACGTACAATCAATCTACAACTGAACCTTTAAGATGAACAGACACATTCATTCCATGACTGTGCAGCTTTCCAAAGGTCTACCTGTTTACAAAAAGCTACTTCTATGTGGACTTAGCTCTCTAATGATTAAGTGATCATGCATGACCACAAGGCTAATGTTGATTAAATAGCACCGTGTTTGCGATCAGGCTTCCTGTGTAAACAAACTGGGCCTTGCCCACTCATTTAACGACAAACTGTTTCCAGGTTTAACAGTCAAAAGGAACAATAAAAGCATAAGGAGCCAAAATAAGAGCCAGACACTCGTCTCTTGCTGGACGTGGTTCATTTAAAAGAAACGAGTAGGAGGTAATTCATTAAAGTTTTACTCTGCAGGCTGTTAATGAGGCAGATAGAGTACATGCGTGGGTGTCATTTTGGTCTGCTTTCCTGTTTCGCTGTTGTTAGAAGCCTCTCCGTTAAGGAGCCTGTGGAGGTTTCATGTAAACAAACAGAAGTTCTGTTTCCATATTTACATTACATCACAACCTGTCCTTGAGCTTTAACAAATATCTGAATACATTTCCTCTGTACAACTGTGGCTGCACATTTTAAAGTCTCAGTGTAGAAGACTAACCGTTAAATGTGGCACTGAAGACAAAGAAATTTTCCACCCCCTGCTGCCTACTTTAATTTCATTTTAACCACAAACTAATGTGGAGACAAAACATAACATAAAATATGGGTAAAAATGTAACGTATTAAGATCCAGGTTTGAAAAGTATGCAGGGGATACAAAATGATGTTAGGGTCATGCTAACTGTCCACTTACAGCTTTACTGACGGCCATCCGTAAGCTGGCCTCCCCTCCGAAGCGCCGGGCTATCGTCCTAGAGACGGGAATGTACGCCATGGGGATCACCTCAATGGGAACTCCCTTCTTCCACTGCTGGCCCAGAGCCTTAGAGTCTTTCCTGGGAGGCAACAACAGAGAATCAGGAGAAGGGGAAAAAATGCGAACACACCTCTAATTAAAGCCTCTCAATAAATGAAAGACCCCGTCTAGAGCTAATCCTGAGCTACACCACCGGAGATCAGTTGGACAAAGATCTTTGCTTGGTACAGAATTATAACATTTAAATCTCTGTGTGGGAAAAGTGGGCAGAAAATTATTCTTCCAAAAGTTAGTTTCCAGCTGTGTGAAAGTAGGCAACATTCAAGTCCTGAATGAACAGGCTCATTACACACACAATAAAACCTGTAACCTGTTTCTTTTTTAATTATTTAAGAATTTCCAGTTAGTGCTACCAACTGCTGGTTATGAAAAGAGCACTTCTACTTCTCAGTGTAAACTAGCAAATACAAACCTGTAGTCGGCAATGACAATGAAGTGTTTGGCACAACCAGCTACGATCTTCTCCTGAGTTAGGCAGCCGCTGTGAGACGGAGAGAAAAAAGTGTGAGACACACGTTAAACGACATGCAGCTGAAGCTCTGCTGTCTGTATTGAACTGTACTCACCCTCCACCTTTAATCAATGTCAGGTCTGCATCCACTTCGTCTGCTCCGTCAATTGCTACATCCAGCTGAGTGGTGTGGACACAAACACATTTATTACGCAAGCAGAAGACAAAGCAGAGAAACAACTAACAGACTTTTTGAGCCTTCTCTGCATTAAGAGACTAACACAGTCAGCTCCACCATTCATGTTTTTCATTGCAAAGGCATCATTTTCACAATGCTCCAATTCAAGCTGACAGGGTTTGAGCTGCAACATACTGTGGCTCAATCTCATTTCCACGGTTTTCAGATTCATTTGTAACAAGCTCATCATACTTCTGGGTGCCTGTCCAGATCCGACAGTGTGAGACCGTGCTGCAGAATCAGCTGACGAGCCTGTAGGATGAGAAGAGAAGAGGAGAAAGTGAAGTGATGGCCACAAAACCAGGAGGAGAAATGGGACAGAAAGCAAAGGAAACGCAATGATAGCTTCAAGATTTTAAGAAAAAAATCTATTATATCTGTGATATAAATGTTGGTGTTAATACTTTGTGCAGGCCATAATGACTAAATGTGGCAGTTTTGGTGTGATGCAATGTGTTGCATTCAAAGCCACAAAGTTTGTGTAATTTGTGTACGAAACTAGTTTCCACTGTGTTCATGTTAGTGTATAAAAGAAAGACGTGCCACCTGAACGTACCTGGAAGGAGGTGGGCACACACACAATGTTGAGTTTCTCCTGTCGGACTCTCTCCGCTGGAACAACCAGACATGAAGCATAAAAGAGCGTTAAGTTAAAAATATACGCTCAGATGACGCTGCTCAAAGTGAAAACAACATTCAATCATTATAAAAGCCTTAAAAGGTTTAAAAATCTATTTATGTAACAGGTTAAAAATACACAATGACCAAAACATTCAGACTTTAAAAACAGAAAAGTGTAAATAAGTTACTGCCTTCAAAGTAGACGGGTGATGTAGAAAGATGAAATTCAGAAGTGCTTCACTCACCTAATCTGTCCACAGCATAGACGATGGTGGAGCCGCTGCCCACTCCAACCACCTGGTTGTTCTACAAGAGACATCACAGGACTCAAAGTCATTCAACATCCAACACACTAAAAGTGAAAACCTGCTGTGTGTTGGGCTCAAATCTAGGTGATAAATGGATTTGCTTGCTGCAAAATAATCTCGACAGTCTGGGTGAAATTCATTGTTTTGGTGTGTGTGCAGAGTTTCTGTTCCTAAAGTCAGGGACGGGCCATGATAACATAAACACATGAAGTCCCCATTCACTCAAAAACATGTCTTCATGTCCGTGTTATCCACTGTTGAATGTGCACAGTTTGACATCTGGTCTTTTACATCACAGCAGACAGGACTGAAGGAACCTTAAACACTAAACTCATGGAAATCACACACAAATACCTTCTTGCTAATAGCATCTCCTGCCCAAGTAAAAAATGCTGCTTTAATACTAGTGATGCGGTGTTTATTATTCTAAAAGCACGTTTAAATCCTGCAGAACATGTTAGCTTGTCCATCAGTTGGAGATAGCCTGGCTGTCTTGCTAGCAGCTAGCACATGCTGGAATATACAGTTAGTCCTTAATCACGAGCACAGTTAGCCCAGTATCCCGGGACAAGCACGCATAACACCGAGCTAATTCCTTCTTAAACTATGCAGGTTAGATAACAGTAAGAATTAGCCGGCTAGGCTAGCCCTACATTATGTTCTGTTTGCACACTGGCTAACTTTGCTAGCATACGAGCATGTAGCTACACGGACACCGTGCTGCAGGTTCCCGAACCGGGTGTAGGACGGAACCAGCCGACACCACGTCTGAACCATTAGCTCGGAACAGGGCGGACAGGTGTCGGTCCACCGTACCTGGACGTGGTTGTCCACAGCGGCGTAAGCTGCCAGCTTCTTCGCCTCCTCGGCCATGCTACTGGTCGGACACACGTGTCGCTGACTGGTCGCTGACGCCGTCGTCAACCTCCTGGATGCTGAAGACAGGAACCGAGCAGCCCGCTCGGTGAGGCAGACCCACCCCTGGAGCCTCATGACCCACCCCTGGAGCCTCATGACCCGGTGTCCGGCCCACGTCAGTGACGTCACAGGGGAATGGACACGGTTCATCCTCTGGGGACGATGTGTTAGAAATGTTGTTCTCCTCTTTACTGTCTAATATGAAATATAAGACACGGCATTTCCATGGAGACTTGTTGTTGGGGTTAAAACCAGGTTTGTCCTGAAGGTGGCGCCAGGTGAAAAGCTACAGAGTCCAGGACTTTTAAAGGGTTCATCTGCCTGGGAGCATGAATAAGCTCATGACAATCACCTGTACAGATGATCACATATCATGTGTGCAAAGTGGGAAACATGCACACAGATACACAAATGTGTTAATGAAATAATAAAAAATATCATTTTTATCTCCAAACAGTAAAAATAAACAAGTCCTCAGTTATAATGAAATAGGAAGTGACCTGGTTCAAACTAACACAACATTTCTAAACTGATGAAACACGGATCTCTCTCTCGTCTTTATTCGACACACCTTTAACATACAGAGTGATGTTGACAAATTAATTTAATAACTGGTTAAACCACCGGTAGCAGCAGTTACTTTAAGCAGACTCCTCCTGTGGTTGTGGGTTAGACCTGCACAGACTACAGGAACTTTGGACCATTCCTACTCACAGAACTGCTTCAGCTTAGACATATCTTAGGATCTCTGGTGTCTCCAAGACAGATAACAGCTTTGGTCAAGAAAAATAAATGTCCTGATGGTGTTGGAGAAAAAGTCACAGAGTAAAGCACATTAAAATGTTTCTTCCTCTAACAGCATAAATATACATATCAAATAAAGTCTGGACAGCAGCTTTGATGCTGTATTTTGCTCTGGGCCAAAGAAGAAATGTTGATTTAACCGACTCAATGAACACAAGCAAACACATATTTACATCACTACTACTTTTTATTTGGCAAACAGCTTGAGATAGTCTCTTTTTCAGTGTACAGTATATATATACTATAGTAAACCAACACATTCTGTTTGATTACTATTTTTTTTCTCATTTTTACATATTACAGCTTACAAATATAGCTGATCTTTTTGACAAAATTACAGATTCTGTTTGACACCCAAATTAGTATGCTATATAAAAATCCACACATCTTACATTCATGATTAGAAAAAGTAGGATTGTGAAATCAGGAAAAGATAAGGAAAAGAAAAACACCACAGTACGCAACTTCAGTCAAATCCAATGAGGAGGAGGGGAGTCGGGGTTTCACAAACAGAGAAGTGCGTCTTTGACACACTGAAGCCAACGTTAAGTCCTCTGAGAGAAGTTTGCTGCCATTCCAAAATCATCAGTACAGAGAAGATATCAAGGAACAACATCAATACTGCCACATAAGAAGAAGAATGGTTAAATCTCTGTACTCTGTCCAAAGTTAGAAACTAATACCTTTCCATGGATTATAATGGTTAGTCGATAAAAACTAATTTTTGCATTGCAAACTATACATATTACTTCATAGCTCACAATCTCTTCTCTGACCAGTGCTGTCTTAAGGCTTAGTCCAAGGATTATGCAAATGCTTCCAAGCTTTCCTTTCATGCCCTGATATCTCTGCATGAGGCATCTGCTTAAATTGGACATCTTTCTCACATCTGTAAGACAAAGTTGAACAGAACTGCATGAGGGAGCTGCCATTTGGATATTGGGAAAGCAACTAAACCGTAATAAAACCCAGCACTGTGAACGCCTTGTTGACAGGCAAATCTCTTTTTTCTCTACTTGATGTTTGCAATAATTGAATCAGCACAGAGTGGGTTTTGTACCATGAGGATAGATTGAAAAGTTGCTGTGTTAAAAATACAGCTGGTTTGTTGTTGGTTCACTGATGGATCCGTTTCACTGGGAAACCTGTGTTTCCCAACGGAAGTTTTGCTTTATACACAGTATTGCTGAATATTGAGCATTGCATTTGTTTATTGAGAAGTTACTGTTTACGTTTTTTCCTGTGTAGGATACATGTCCATTGGCATCACATTGTATCAAAACCCCAGATGAGACATGCTTTAAGCAAATCCGTGCTTAAAATTATTCTTTTTTTTTTCTTTTTGTACTGTAGATAACAAGATAATTGATCCAGACATCTGGATTATTACATGACAACATTTGCAAGCATTAATCTACAGTGTAATCATAACATCTAAATAGAAAACAAGACCGGATTATTCTAAAACTCATCTTTGAACACTTGTTCACAAAAAGGAAATTAAATTAAAAAGGGCTGCATCTTGTTGAGTTCAAAGCCCACAAATGATGTTTATTTTTTTTTTTTCCAACCTTATGTGACTCTCCTCGTTACGAGCAATGCACCAGAACTGCGCTGGACGTTGACACGGAGCTGGAAGGGACTTTGATATGTAAACAGCAAAGCTGCATGTAAGACAAGACACGCAGAATACAAGTAACTGTGGAAAGCTGGGGAGTTGGGGATAAACACACAAAATTAACATTTTAGAAGATAAACTGTCTTTATGATAAATAAATATGCTATTTCAATTTAACCTAAAATATTTATTTATATTGCCATAATATATTCTAATAAATTCAGGATTTGTTTCACTGTATGTTTTGGTTTGTGCTGTCGCTCTAAATAATTACATATAATATATACCTGTGGAATGTATTTCTTTTATTTAGTTGAGCACTTTCACCTTAAAAATGAGGTTTTCTAAATAGCTGGCAGGAAGCTACTGTAGATGAAGGATAGATTAGTACTTTTCGAGCACACACAACACACACACACACACACACACACCTTTCTCACGCTTTCAAAAACTAAATACGCAGAGCAGAGGTGTCCTCTGCACGAAATGGGTGGATCACAGCTAAAAGGTGCAGGAATGTAAGAGTTTTAACACGACACAATGTCAAAAATACAAATGGTTAACTTCACTTTACAGTGGCCTAAATGCAGTGTCTCTTACCGGTTCATTCACAAATGGAAAAGTACTGATCAACACAGTGTAAGTATGTAAAACGTACTCATATGACAGTGTAAGAACACAATGTGAGTGCAACAAAGACTTTCTTCATTCTTAAATCGTGCCATTACACCTTCCAAGTACTACACAACCTACGCTGGCATCTTTTTATTACTTACACAGTATTAGTGAGTACTTTAAGCACTTACCCAAAGGTTATACATGACGAATACACTGCAATAGGATACTGTAAAGTGTTATATAAAGTAAAGTAGAGAGAGGAGAAAGTGGAGGTATATACTGAACAATGTGACCGGGCAAATGGAAGTGAAACAGGACGTTCTGGACGGTTACGGACGCTAGAACGTTTCCCCAAAGAGGTTCTGTCTGTCCACATTTGGAAAATATTTCCCATAGCTCTCGTCTCTCTTCCTCACACAACTTCCCACATTTCCAGTGCTTCACCTGTAAGAATGTTCTCATCGGATACAAAAATCAAAACAGTCGGTATTTCTCCTTTTTTGCTTCCGTACAGTTGCATTGAAAAATATGTTGTTGAAATCCTTATTTCTTTTTTTTTTATTCCAGATGTCTTTTTCGTGGATCCAGAGTCAGTCTCCATCTGTAGCTACATGTGTTGGGCATCCATTATGTCCAAGTATTTGGCCTCAATGATATGAGGAAGCACGTTGTTCCTGAACACAGAGCAGACAGAATGTACGTCAGTGTTAACATAAAGAAAAACATCAGAGTGTCAGATCTTATCAGACGTGATTTATCACTTCCCTTTTTGTTGTTGATCTTGTTGGGCTACATGTGTTTCTTGTCTGTCTTGTGAAGCACTTTGTAACATATGTTTAGAAAAGTGCTCTATAAATAAATTTATTATTATTATTATTATTTTTACCAGGACCCGCGAACGAGAGCGCAAATCAACAATACAGTGGCGACTGTTACAGAATACAAGTGTTTAAGGGTGCACAGTGTACTGCATTATACACCTACTCACTGATGTAAACACCTAGAAGTGTATTACAGCCCAATTCAACCCAAATTCAAGTAAAGAGGAGCAGTCAGTCAAAGTAAATGAGTTTCACACATGACCACAAAAATAAACTTTACTTTAAATTTTAAACTATTTTTCTCGTGCAAACCTTCATTATTATTTGAAGATATTCCAGTAGTTTGCTGCACCACAAAATTCGAGGAGAGTATGGTGAATTACTCTGTGAGTTTACAAATATCAGATATAATGCACTACACCCATGAGCTCATGTACAGTAGTACCACATCCACTTTCTTCACACATTATGTTAGTAACACTGAACAGATGAACCACTGCACAACATTTGTATCCCGACTAAAGTGTCATAAAACAAAAAGTCCTGGGACAAAATGGCTGCAGACGTACCTAATTGGGATTAGCAGTATCATAACCAGAGGGAAGATCATCTTCATGTACGGTATCGGATACATGCCAAACGTACACAGCACCAGCAACTGCATCATCTGCAGGAAGGTGAAGTAGTGGATCTTCCTCTGGGGCACTTTGCGGATGTAGTGGGTAGGCGGGTAAGACGTCTGCAGGAGGTGAAAGGATCAGGACAGATTAAAACACAATCTTCCCCCGAGGTTCTTTTCCTCCCTGTCCTCTGCTCTCCTGCAGTCTCACAGGGAAGTGGACAGTAAGTGCACTCCGAGTTTTTAGATCATAAATAACATTTAGCTTTCACTGGATGCTTTCTTACAAACTAAATAAAGTGTATTTATGAGCATGTGGAATCTCCTGTGTGGACGTGAGAGGTTGCTGATATTACTTTAAACCTGCTGCTCTCACAGAGATTATTATTACTCCAATCTAACTGTGGCTGCAACAAAAAGACAAACTCATCTCTCCTAATCTGCTGTCAGATATGGATCTTTTCAATAGCAAAGATCCACCTTTTATCTTTTTGCCAACAATGCTATGTCACAATCTTGTTTACGACCTGAAATTATTTTGGGAACAGGATTAATCTGGAGGGTTCCAAAATAAAATCTGGAGTTTCTGTCTGATTACACAAAATAAACGTCATGGTGGATATGGTGATATTTGAATTTGCAAATGAGAGAGAAATAAAAGAAAACATACATATATACGGTCTGGCTTCCTTCTTTATATAACTGGATCATCCTGTCTCGAAATTGTTGACTTTATATTACAGATATTCTGAATTGTTATGTTGTACAACAGAATTCTATACTGTCAATGTGTAAATCTTATTTCTTTTATTGAGATTGTTTGAAGTGAGCTGGACTCGTCTGCTGGGAATGTGGCATCACAGCAGCAGACAAGAAGGATTGTGACAAACTCATTAGAAACGAAAGCTCTGTTTCTGGGTCTGGTCTGGGGTCCAGAGACGGTGGGAGACCAAAGAATGAACTGAACTGTTCACCATTATGGACAAACTCTCCCACCCCCCTAACAGTGTGTTTTATATTGTTTTTAAAAAGTGACCTATCTCGTCCATTTGGGGGCGCTGGTGTGTGAGGTTGCCAATAACAGAGGAAAATGGTTTAACTCTTCATAGAGACAGTAGGTAGAATGTAGTAGAAGGTTAACTCGGACACAGGGTAGAAACAGAACAGACATTCCTGTAGATTTGCTTTTGAGCTGCTCTGTCTGATTCACTAAAGCTCATCCACCTGATGCTCTGAGAAGCTTATAAGAAACAAAAAATGTATATTTGCAAATATTATTTAATTCAGGTCTGCTCCTCCAGCTCTGGGCATCCAGTCAAACGTTTGATCTGAGGATCCCTGTCACTGACATATGGGATCATGCACGCACACACACACGCTCTCTTTCTCACCTGCTCTTTGAGGAGGAGAGCCATGCGGTCGCACATCTGGTTTCCGTCGATGGAGGTGAGGGCAATATAGAGGAAGAGGCCATACAGGACAGGTTTGGGGATCCACTGCAGAGGGACGGGCAGCAGCAGCACCGACACACCGATGAAGATGTTGGCAGCAAGAGATGTCAGCCGGGTCTCCTTCACCTGGACGATACTGAGAGGAAACAAACAGCACATGAACACACACAATAACACAAACGAATGGTTACTGGAAAGCACACAATAGTTTTACACAATGCAACAGGCATTTTTTCTGGGATTTTCTTATCAGTGTACTTGCACATTTTTATTTGTGAATTTTCTAGATTAAATTTCCAGAGTTTAACTGACCTGGACTAAAAAATAATGTTAATTTCTGCATGAATACATAATTAATAAATATCATTAACAGTTTTATTTCCTGGTATTGACCATAAGCTCCCAAGGAGTCTTGTATACGTGCTTAAATGTAATCTTATTTAATGGTCCTCCCGTTCACTGTGTGTGTGGTTTCCTAAGCTGAGCTGCTGTGAAGCTCAATTCTCCTCTCTCTGCTTCTGCCAAACAACATTTGGAGTGCTGTGGTCGACACTCTGCTCTAAGCTGACTAATCAGCAGTTGGTGATAGTGAAGAGTAAAATTAGATTTTATCTTTCTAATAAAGTGCATGTATCTTAGATCACAACTCATGGAACACGAGGGGCTGCATGAATCCAGACACCGCTTAAACCTAGAAGATATTTTGCTTTTGATTTGCTTCTCTCCCCTCCATGATTTGCACATTTTCTATAGTATCTCATTGAGTCTTCTCATTGATGGCCATCTCTATGCATCACACTTGACTACTTAAGTAACCCTGTATATATGCTAACTGCACTTGTGCACATATCCTTGTGGCCAGAATGATGAACTTAATCCTCTCATCTCTTAAAAACTCTCTCACCTCTTCTCCCTGGAAAGAAAATGGTTAGTGACATAGTAATCAAGCAATCAGAGAAGCGCAGGATACAGTAGCCTGCAACACAAATTACAGTCACCACACGCTCTGAAGACGACCTTTAATTGAGCTTCTGATTAGCGCCAGCAGAGAGGCGCCGGGTAACTCACGTCTCATAAAGGTGCCCCCCCTCTACGCGCTGCTCCACGAAAGCCAGCTGCCGCACATGGAGGGTGGAGTGCGGGAAGGCAGCGTGCATCCAGGGCAGCCCCATTAACGACATCAGTATGTTAATGAGCCCAGAGAGCATCAGGTCCCAGTGATACGCTGTGCCCTTCAGCAACCTGAAAAGCAACACAGCGGTTACATGCTGCAGCACAGTCAATAGCCAACTGCAGTACAACTGAGTAAACGACCACCTCTCACCTAAACTCACACAAACAAATCAAAATATACGCACTTCCAGTTGTACATAAAGATTTGTGAATGCAAATGTTCACTGCTGCTGATTTGATTTCTGAAGACCTTACACACGGAGAGCATTCAACACCATTGTTACCCTCCCCAGGAGTTAAAGAAGTCTAAAGGGCTCATAAACTTTTAAGCACCACTGCAAACATGCTTAATTATGCACACAAAGAACATTTGCATATTTGGAAACCAACATTAAGAAGTGAACACACACTCTTACATAAATACAAAGGGCATAATTCTCCTAGGGTTAGCAGAGTCCTTTAACACAACCTGAAAAAACCTTCATATGTTTCACAAATTCTTCTCTTTCCACACACACACACACACACACACACACACACACACACACACACACACACACACAAAAAAAATTCACATAGTACAATCACTCATGTTCTCATCCAGATAAAAACATAGGTCAACATAAGTTTCCAGGAACCTGCAGGTGATCATTGATGATCAGCTGAGTTTCCTGCCGATTTTCCCTTTTCACCATCAGAAAGATCAGACCCTACAACACAAGTCATTGTTCAGACTCTGGTTATATCTCAGCTTGACTACTGCAGCATCTTACTGACGGAGTCACCAGCTGCACCATCAAACCCTTCTCTCTCCAGAGCACAGTGAGTAAGAGGGATTGAAGACCAGGATGACCAGGATTTGTGGTCCCCTCATCCCAAAAGATCCAAAATAAAACCTTTCAGTTTTGTGGTTCTTACGATGGTGGAATGAGCTGCTCACCTGTCTCACTCTCAATTTCTCTGAATCATTCTCTGTACTTTCTGTCTTTCTCTGCATTTAAATAATTTCTTAGCACTTAAAAAAGAAAAACAATCTTGCCCTTCAACCCCAGCTCTTCTTAGAGCACTTTACTTTAAAGTTTGTTTCCTTGGATTAGATACTTTGCTTGCGTTGTACCTAACTTGTAAGTTGCTTTGAAAAAAAAAGTCAAATAACTAAATGTAAATGTAAATCATAATAAAATCAAATCAGGTTTTATTGGTTAACAACTGAGAATCTTTGCACGTCTTGGTTTTAAGTTTGTTAAGTCTATATTTATTTGCTTGATGATGACAGATGCAATCAAAGACCTGTGCAGGTGGAAAAAGACAAAAAGGTTCCAAAATATCTAAATTCATGACAAATAATAAAAACAAATCAAAATGTCAAGCAAATAAAGGACTGCACTAGATAAAAGCATCAAAAGAGAAAAACAGGAACTGAAATAGCCACAAGTTTTAGTAGCTTTTGTCCTTTTGTTAGCGACACATGAAGTGGTTGAGATGCAGTGAGCGTGAAATACAACAAACTTTATTTATGAACCTTTTAATTGGTGCTACAGCACTTACCGATAATAGCAGTTTTCAAATTCGATTTTATTATGGTTGGATTGTTTTGTGTTTAGTAAATAAGTCACGATAAAACACTTCATAAAACAATATCAAAGTAGTATTGAACAGGTCAATACACTTGAAAATCTTTTTTTTCCTCCTCGTTCGGAACAGACATTTCGAACCAATTAATTTCTGTCCATCAAATGTGGCTTCAGATTCCATCATTTTAAGTTTTCACTCTAGGGCTGGTTGCTGGTTGATGGCTCAAAATTGATCTGTCCAATGCAAATTCAGAGGAAATGGGGTAAAATCGCAGCATTGTGTTTTGGCTCTGAGGCTTCTTCGGAGCTCCCTGACTGTGACGATTTGACTCAGATGTCAAGTTTCTGGCTCAGTTCATCTGCCTTCCCCAACAGACCGGCAAATATCCTGTTCCAGCAAATCCTAAAGTAGTGTCATAGCATCCCTAAAGGATCTTGGTGGCTTTTTGAAGGGTCACGGGAAAAGTTTAAATAAGATACAACCACACCACTTGGAAGACATGCATAAAAATGAACATCCCTGACTTCACTCTCACTGTTATGATCCTATCTTCACTGTACAGTACAGTTTTATGCATGGAGTCCTTTAAAATAGAGACAGATGATGACATTAATGGCTTGTAAAACTCTTCTAGGTGTATCTGAGCGGTACCTGTTCTCTGGTGCGTTGGTCAGCGAGACCACAATATTCTGGTCGATGAAGATGAGGAGGGCCAAGAGGAAACCGAGCCCCATAGCACTGACGACGTTCATGGCTGACAGTCGCTCAAATGGAGCCACATTGAAGATGGGCCGGTCATGAACTTTAAAAACTGGAACTGTTCCAAAGAAAAAAAAAAACAGTCATAAGTTTAATTTCACATCAACATCATCTCATGACTAAAGCTACATGTTTCTATCTCTGTGATACTGGTCATTAACATATGATGATAATGTTCCACTACATCTACAAATGTCCACAACAGATTCTGTCTTTAATAACTAATAACTATAACTGTTGTGGCTTTTACACCAATAATCATTTTCTGTGAGTATCTGTCTTCTCTTTTATTTGAGTGCAGCATATCTCATTTAGGGCCACATCCTCTCAAATGCCGCAGAATTAAGTGCAGTTGGTTAAATTTAGGAAGAAATGACAATATAATAATGGGTCTATTATATTATGACTTCCTGTCTCTGGAGGTAAAGGAAGAGAAAATTGGCCAGGCACTTAAATTTGAATTTATTTGAGGGTTTGGCGCTGGTCGCTGTGCTTCTGTTTCGACCCCCTGAGAACAGCTGCTGCCTTGGCAACAATGAATGGAGACTCAAAATAATGCTAAACGATGGAGGATAAAAACTGAAAACCTCCAGAGTGTTTTGGCCTGATCCTTGATTATTGAACATGAAAAAACAATAAAGGCACCACATAAGGTAGGTCTCACAGTTTAACAGCCTGTCTAGCGAGTACATGTACATGTACGTAGTAACAATGACTGTTTACAATGATGTGTATTTAGGTTTTTTTTTATATCTATTGAAATGTTGCAAACATTTATTTCATTTCAAGTAAGTTCAGATTCATGCTTCACACGCAGATGTCAGAAACAAACCCCTGTTTCTCTTCTCAGTTACATTTGCCCCAGTTAACAGCAGATCATCACAATTGCTAATCACTTCATTATTCATTAAAACGCTGTGAGAGAGCTTCTTCATGAGGAAGACTGTATTAGTTTGCACTGATTGTAGACGGGTGCACCTACAGTCATAAACTTCCATTAAGGTGTGTATGCCTGATCCACGGTTCCTAAAGTGTAACGTCTGTTCATTTTCCCCATAGGCAGAGCTGGGGACACGAAACCCTCCTAAATGAATCATTAGTGCAAAAGCACCAGGGTACTTGATAAACACTCGTGGGTACAGGCCTTAAGTCAACTACAAATCCAAATGTGTATTAGATCCGAATATGAAATGACTAAGCTTTAAATTCTGCTCCATGTATTGCTGACGGTGAGATGAAACTAATGATCACACTTTTCAGGGACAAATAATATAATCAGCAGCGTAAATCAATTAAATTGTTGGTTCATTGAAGTGAACTGGACACCAGTAACATCTGTGGCTCAGAAGGTGCTCATTAGATCATTCGTTAATCACAGGGACAGATCATGGTTCACTCACTGACAGATATCCTTGACAGAGACAGTGAACCCAAACTGCTTCTGATGGAAGGTCGCGTTGTCGTCAGTGTGTGACTGTGTTTGTGAGGGAGGGAGCGATGCATTTTTTATTTGTAATTGTGGTTAAAGTGAATTTGTTACAGCTGTAGTTTGTCTCAATGTCAAAGGTCAGTGGGTATTTAGTATTTAGTGCCACTCATCATACTCACTGGCCAAAAAATGTATTAATGAAAAGTGATAATTATATATATTATACAGTGGCAAGGAAAAGTATGTGAACCTTTGGGATTTTCATGGTTTTCTGCATTAGTTTGTCATAAAATGTGATCTGAGCTTCATCTAAGTCAAGAGTATTAACAAATAAAATAATGAATAAAGCTAATTGGAGTCAGGTGTTTGGAGGTGTGAACTAGAGCAACTTGAACTGACAAAAAACACTTTAACTTTTTGAGTTCGCTCAGCAGAAGAATGTGCTTATGTGAGCCATGTCTCAGCAAAGGGAGCTTTTATTAATTAATGACTGGTCAGACAATAATTAATACCATGGGTTCACATACTTTTTCCACTATTATTAAGAGTTTTTTTTGGTTGGTTTTATGGTTAATAAAGACATGAACGATCTGTATTTTTGTGGAACTTTATATTTGTTAATACTCTTGACTTAGATAAAGATCAGATCATGTTTTATGACAAATTAATGCAGAAAACTATGACAGGAAAATGTTAACTTGAAAATACTGTTGAAAAGTGTTTGTGTGTTTTACACTAAAGTCATCCAACATGTTAAAAATTTAATGTAACCCTGCACAGCATTTGTTTCCTTTTAGAATCAGCCACTCTGATTTAAACCTGACAATTGCATCATAAAAACAGGCTGTTATAATGTGAAGATGTAGTACCTGAGGTCCCTAAGACCTTAAATAAGTTTTGCATGTTTTACAGGTTGCTGCAGCCTTAAAGATGCACTCTGTGATCAGACTGTATCATTTTATTTAGTATGAAAAACTGAAATGCTCTCTCTACAGCTAAGTGTTCAGTGAAGCAACAAATAATACTCACGCTCAATGTCACTGAAAAGGTAGGAGCCGATGAAGGAGAACAAGAGCACTGAGATCGGCAGGGCACAGTCCGACAGCACTTCCCTCACTTTGGCATGCAGGAATGGGCTGAAAGAGAGAGAGAGGGAGCCGGAGATAGGAGAGGAGGTGAGCCGGGAGAGACAAATAATAGAGGAATACAATTACTGTGGACAAGACAAGGACAATGGCTGCAATCCTGACACTGGTTAAGTACCTTGGTCCGCCTTTTGCTTACACAATTTAATCCGTCTCTGAGGTTGATTTGATTACTCGGAGCAATCAGAAGTAGAATATTAAAGCTTATTAAATCACAGACAGGAACAGAGGCTTCGACAGAAAAGAGAGCTTTGTAAGAGCCTGTCTGAAAAGTTCCCCCAAGCTCGGTCACTCCTGACAATCTTTAGAGTCAAGACCCTACTCAGCAGTATTCATCCTGCCGGCTGTTCCCGTCCGAGCACAGTTTAAACTTCTCCAGTGATTTATTTTAAAGAGTGCTGCAGCGCCGCACTGCTGTACATACCTCCTTTTAAACTGGTAGAGGGTGTATCCCATCCATAATGTCCCGAGCATCAGCAGCAGGCAGAGGACAGGTCTCTCCCGTGTGCACTGGATAAGGGATTCGGGCAAAGCATTTAGCGCCAACCCAGCTGCCACCTCGCTTCTATTTCTCCCCAACAGGTCTCCACCCTGAGGGAAGCCCTCTATGCTTTTGTTGGCCAACGTTGGGGCGTGATAGTATCTCTGAAAGACTGAAGCACATCCACAGTTTTCAGTTAGGCAGGGGAAACACCATGAGAAACCAAAGAAAACTAGAACACTAACTTTCATGGCATGGTCAGTAGGTGAACTGAAACTCTAAAATCTGATCTATCTCAACCTCTTTTGTCAGTATTATCATGATATTTATGCTCCCTGGACAATAAATTCTAGTGGCACTGGTGACCCCTTGACATTTACTCTAATATGAGATAAATGTGTGGTTTTGATTCATCATTAAATTGGGTTATTCATAATGGTGTAGTGAGAATAACTCAAGCCAGCAGTAATTAGTACATCTTCCAGTTTAGCAAATTTTATCTTAAACTAAAACTGTGAACATGAAAAACATCATAATTGTCAAAGATCAGCTTGTTTAAGTTGTTACTGTAAAAAAGCTTTAAGCGTCTACACGACTGTTCTTTAAAACAGTTACACAGGCAAAATGCTTGGTTTGGTAAAATGTTGGTTAAAGACAAATGTGCATCAGGACCCATGAATTCTACAAGAGAACTGGAAGAGACAGAGCTTCATAAAAATGAGACAGGCCTCAGCTGTTTTAAATAAGAGTTGCACAAAAGTAGAAATAAAACTCTGAGAGCTGCATGTTGCTCAATCTGCAGGTTTTATTTTTTATCTAATTAGGAGAAAGTTATGCAACAGAGAAGTTGTACAGGAAACAGGATGTATTCATTCATGATACTGGGAAATATTTTGGATGAATAGTGTCAAACTAAATGGCAGAGGTTAATGTTATGCTAATAGCATATGAGCTCGGAGCGTATTTTACAAATGGCTTCTGAAAATTGAACTACTGTACTGGCAATCTCCAAAACAGGACAACATCACATTCAAATTAAATTACAGTCTGCTATCATCATCTCATTTTTTGGAAATTAAATTGTGTAAAATATTTATGATACACTATGATGAAGTGCAGTAGAGGTGGTATAAATATGGCCGGACTGATTAATTTAGTACACAGTATCTTTCTCAGTCGGCTTCCACACAGCAAAAAAAGAAATTATGTGTATTAGTTGTACTATCTACTTTCTAGAGGGCTCTGTTTTTTAATCCTGGCTTGATGAATACAGATTTATTAGGTTTTATTGAGGGTTTACCTGCAAAGGTTTTGAATGAGAAAGCCCAGCTGTTATTAGACTGACTGACTAATCCTTTGAGTCTTGGTTGTGTCAGATTTTCTTTGTTGGTTTTATGATTTATTTTCAGGGAATTAAAATGCATTCAAAAACATGATTTGTCCTTTTAATAAGCACTGAATATTAGGAGATCCTTATGCATGACTGCATTTATCTTCCGGAGGAGAAAGAAACTGGGAAAATATTTGAGAGTTTTTAATTAAATGGACAAAATAATTAGTTGAAGAGATCTTCTGACTATCAGTTAACAAAGGATTCTTCAACAGAGGAGGGCCATTCTAATTAATGAGATAGTCACTTAAATTATAATCTCAAAGAATGTGCAATAAAAATAATAATTAGAAGCTTTTGGAGATTGATTTTTTGTGTTAAAAATAAGACACCAGCTTGAGGCTGAGGCTGAACTAGAACTGGGGGCTGATCTGACACCAGGTCCAATGCTACGCTATTTATTAGTATATGCCTCTTTTGTACACTAGAAAATAAAATAATAAAAAAAAGAGTCATTTGTTGTGTGTTTTGAACTGACTTTTCACTGTGCCTTTCACTGCATCAACCACAAACGCAATGGAAATGAACAGGGCAATGACCTCCTCTGTTGACCTGGAAAAACACAGAAAAATTACATAAGTCAATAAAGGTTATTGCAGCACTAAACCAAAATATCTACAAAAGAAAGACACAGACTGTAAAATGTTGGTAAAAAGAAAAGGTTAAAATGGCCAAAATAAATAAATAAAATGAATTTATAATAAATAGAAAATGTAATGTTACTGAATTTTTCACAAAAATATAAATTAGCTATTGTTCACAGTATTTGTACTGTTGTGTAGTGACCTTGAATACAAAACCTAAGACAAATAGAACTAGATGCAGATATATTAAAATACTGCGATGCAGAGCTGCAACAATTAGTTGATGTGTCAATTATCCAATTAATAGGAAATTAATGGAATGATTGTTTAGGCAATTTAATATACTTGCTGATTAGTGACATGGTTCAGCTTCCTTCCTTTTACTGAACATTTTATACTGTGTTTGTGTTCCTATTTTACCTCCTGGTATACTTTCCTTTCAGAGTTTAGTTGAGAAAAGCAGAGCATATGAAGAGTTCTAACACTGTATCTGTTGGTGTTGGCTAAAGGGACTTTAAAAAAGGAAGCCAGAAGGCAGGATCTAAAACTGTGGGGTTGTCACACAGACTGGACTCTGCTGTCTTTGTTGTATGAAAACACACACACTTGCTGTTGCGTGCCAGCAATTTTGCTGCAGACACAGTCATGACCACCCAATTTAAAACATACGTCTGTTTGACAGAGAGGGAAGCACGGCAACAGATGAAAGAAAATGTAGGAACTGATTCAGTAAATTGGATTGTGATGAAAAGAAAACAAAGTGTGTTCAATTTTAAAGTGTGCATGTGTGAGAAATACCTTTTGAAGAGCTTCATGAGCAGGCTGACATTAAAGATGCCTCCCAGGATGAGGAAGAGGCAGTTCCACAGACCGATGCAGGCATAGAAAGCTGGGAAGTCAAGGTTGTAGTCGTCGCAGATTCCTCGGATCACTGTGAATTTGCATGTGTACACAGACGCACAGATAAAAAAATACTGTACGAGAGCACTCATTATGAAAACGTGTTAAATTTAAGAAGCTGAACAAACTCCTCATATGGCTCTAATAAAAATTCATTTGTGTGTAAGAAATTTCATGTGATCAACAATCAAACAATAAGGGGGGCACATGTGAATGTTGATTTAATTAATAAATAAAAAACAAGTGGTTAATAACAAACACAAAATCACAGAACAGACTATTTCTGTCACTGCTCTGAATGAAAGACTCACTGAAACCAGGAAAAACTAACACATTTCAATCAAACACGAAAAGGACAAAGACCTGCAGTGCATTTGTTAAAACTCCAAGAATTACGTTAAAATCTTGAGCAGATTTGTGCGCAGATGAGTTACAGCTTTACAAACAAGCCATTGTTCTGTTCAGACACGCTGCTGGAAACCTACTATAATTATCTCCATGAGAATGTGTTTAGCACAATTCTAACCCATTTGCTTCAAAGACCATCGCACCACAAACACAACAAACAGCTCTGATATTAAAACTACATCTTGGCAGCAGAGTCAGTGCTTTTCCTCATCACTGCCCCATTCTGCAGCTTCCAGCCGTCAAGATCGTTTAAATTTCAACCAACACAACACTGCTGTTGGGTAAAAACCATATAACAGTTTATGTACTGTTGTCTCTCTGGACTGAATATAAAGTTTACATGTTTGTGTCTGCGATGAGTGAGTTTCCTGGCCCGTGGGCTCACGAAACCAGCCATTACATAACTCTAGGGAGAAAAAAAAAACGTCATTCCTGAAAAACATTTTTGGACGTTTGTGCTTCTTGCTCAACTGAAGTACAACGCACATTAGTGGCATACAGTGGCAAGAAAAAGTATGTGAACCTGTTGAAATTTCATGGTTTTCTGCATTAATTTGTCATAAAATGTGATCTGATCTCCATCTAAATCAAGAGTATTAACAAATATAATGTGCCTAAAATAATAAAACAAAAAAATCTGATCTTTCATGTCTATTGAGAACAACTATAAAAACCTCATAGTATGCGAACCCTTGGAATTAACAACCTGATTTTGTTTTTCTGAAGCCATTCTGTTACGTGTTTCGTATCATTTTCCTGTTGCATCACCAAATTTCTGCAGTTTCAGCTGACGTACAGACATTTTCACATTATCCTGAAACATTTTTGATAAACTAGGTAATTCATCTTCCCTCAATCACTCCAAGTTAGCCAGGCCCTGATGCAGCTAAGCAGGCCCAAATCATGATGTTTCTTCCACCATACTTTACAGTTGGGATGATGCTTGTTCAATGTTTTACCTACTGTAGACTCATGAACACAGATGTAATCCAGTTCCAATGAGGCCTTCAAATCTTTGTCTGTCTCTCTGGGTTGTTTCTTTACCTCACTGATGAGTGTTTGTTGTGCTCTTGGGGTCATTTTGACTAGACCTCCACTTCTTGGTGGAGTAGCCACAGTCGCAAAGTGTCTCCATTAATAGACTGTTTCACTGTAGACTGATGAATTTCTAAAGTCTTGACTTAGATGAAGATCAGATTACATTTTATGACGAATTAATGCCATGAAAACTTCACATACTTTTTCTCTTGTGAGAAAAAACAGTAATAGTGATGTTTTCTGGTAAAAGAAAGAGCAGACGAGGATGGAGTTCCTAGCTGCTCTACATGGCTGGGTGCCTCCTTTTTTTTATTTTTGACGTAATCTTCTTAGTACTCCTCCCACCCACAGCCTCTTCTCCCAAATCAGCCATCGGCAGAAACTGTGAGAAGATTTGTGTATTTTGCCGGAGCTGAGCTGAGTGAAATAGCGGAAGCTTACCGCTGATGAAGATGGCGAGCGGGGCTGTGGTTAGAGGGATGACTAGAGGAGAGCCGGCGAACAACGAGTAGATGACCCCACCGATGCTCTGCCCGATGATAGTCTTCCGAACGTCTGGGCAGAGGGGACACACATGGAGAGGTTTTGAAAAGAAATTCTGATTAATGTGCTTTTATTTCTGCTGGTTTGTAGAGGTGAACAGAAGCTGATGCAAACCATTAATTAATTTTCCAACTAGAGAATTAGTTAATAAGAGGCAAACATTTATTTTTAAAGCTACATTTATCAATATATTTACATACATCATTCACACTGACCTAGAGAAATGAACTCTAGAGCTTTTCTCAATTTACCTAAATAACAACTATTTATTTACAGTCAGCCTGCAGACATTTGAGGATTCATAACAAGGACCTCCAAAGTCAAAGCCTGAAAAATAAATGTTGTCAAGCAAAGAGAATGAATGCCAGCATAGGAGCACCACAGGGAACTGTCCTCTTCACTCTTCACTTTCAGTACGAACACCGAGTCCTGTCCTCTGCAGAAGTTCTCAAATGACTTAGTTTTCTTTGGGATCTCCTTCTTCTGGCATTATTAAAATATCTATTTATCTATCTAGTTGTATATTGAAAGTCTTTAAATGCCATTGAGCTCTGAGTGCTTTAGGAAAATGAATGACCTACACTATATAAAGTCCCTGAATGCCTCACCAGAGCTGAAGCTGATGCTGTTGCTACGCCTTCCACATAGTCATAGTGCAGCTTTCTTAATGGAAAGCCTGCAGACAAAGCAAGTGAGCCTCTTACGAAGTGGGAGGCGAGAGGCCGGTGGGCAGAGGGTGGTGCTGGTTTTGGTGGTGCGGCTCAGGAAGACCGTGACACTGTGACCTTGGACATTTGTGTCACAGTTTAAACTTTAGCTTTGGGACCATTACGTCCTTACAACATTATGTGCACAGTGAAGTAAACTGGTATTTTTTTGTTTCAGTGAGAGAAAAGAGGATATTTTTGCAGAAATAATAAACGTGGAGTTTCCAGTCTCTGTCTCTGTGAAAGGTGGACACGTGTTTTCATTTCATGTGCTCATACCAATCTCGCCACGTGTGCTCTCATCATTGAGGGAGCCAAAAGCAATGGCAGGGAGGAGGATGGCGATGTAGAGGAAGATGGCTGTGGTCATGTACTTCAGCAGAGTTTTATTACTGCCAACTATACCTGAGGGGAGACAAACACAAACACATGAGTCATATTCACCTCGTAATGGAGCAGAGGAGGCTCAATGCTTTAATTTTAAAATGACACAAATATTAACAGAGTTCATCATTCAGTGCCTCGATAACGTGAAACGTCCAGCATGTTACAGTGAAATGACTGCGATCCATCAGTGTGTAAGAGAAGTTATCACTTAACTCATTTTGGAATTAAATCCTCTAATTGGGCTCTAATGTGATCACAATGAATTTGGTCCTGTGACCTTCATCAGATGATCATTATCTGATGAAACTCGCATGACAGAAATATCTGGATATGTGAAAGCAGTGAAAGAGGGCAGCTGAGGTGAAGAACAGAGCATAGAAAATCCTAACTGTACTCTGCTAAGTCTTTTTTTTACAAGGTCAACTGAGTCAATTATTCTGGTTTAATTAAGATTCTAAAACAAAGCCCTTTGAATCCTTTCCAGGCAGGTACACAAGCATCTCTGCCAGCAGCTGTAACAATGAACTGGGTGTTTGTTTTTTTGTTTTTTGTGAACAAGACCAAACTTTAAAGGTCAAGTAGCATGTGTACAGTTGGTTGACTGGGGACAGAATCCCTTCCACACGACAAAGAGTATGATTTGTTCAGTGTGCTGAGAGTGCAGTGGGAATGCACAACAATATTGTACATATTGGACATATGGGAACATATGAGAGCAGTAAGACGTCTGAGACAGTCATCTTAGCAGAAGGACAGCCTAGATGTGACACAGATGCAGCGCAGATGTATCTCAGGCAAAGGGTGACAGACAAATGAGGAGCTGCCAGAGGCACCCCGGTGTGGCATAATAAGGAGGATGATTCACTTTCACTACAAGTCCAGGTCCAGCCTACCATCTGTGAAGTCAGAGGGGTAGAAAGGCAGTCGGCGGCAGAAGTCCTCATAAATCCCTCGGCCGGCTTTGAAGAAATCTTTACACTGTGGGCAGAGGGGAAAAGGTGAGATTTTCAACAAGGACAGAGAGTTTCACTGATGCATAGTAACTAAAAATAAGATCAATTTCAGTCCAACCTGTGCCACACTGAAAAGAAAAACCAGGAATTTGCCGCGGTAGACTTTGGCAGTGTGCCCCAAACACAGACAAAGGAAGTAAAGGCCAATACAGCTTTGACACTTGTGTCACATGCAGCTAATAAGTGACACAGCTGCATGTTTTTCTTTTGTTATAGCAAACACTGGGGTGCGAGTTTTATAGTGTCGTCTGTTTCTCATGATCGAAGAGAGATGGAACTAGGTCCTGATGACATTTGATTTGTGCAATAGAAAAAAGGCCAAAAGAAAACAGATTAAACAAGATGAAATGTGCAAAGCAGGTGTGAAAGTAGACGCAATAGTGTCTTTGGTGATGAATACCTAAATAGTAGAGGTGTAATGATTTTGTAAAATCTGTAGGTTTTTATGTTGTTCAGTTTTTTCGGCACAAGGACCTGTCAAAAAGTGAATGACCTACACTTTGGACTGTCACTGAATGCAGCACACTATAGCAGCAGCTGATACTCCAGACACAGTTGTATGTTGTTAGTGCAAAGTCCGCTCAACAACGAGACATATGCGATTTCTGGGATGTAGGATCTAATTTCATATGAGAGGAAGATGGGATGTCTCCAACAGGCTGCAGTTCAAACCCTGGCCTACTGGTGGCGCTGCCTGATACTGCAAGTACTGCTTTCATGGGCTATAGAGGGAATTTGAACTCCACCTTTGTCTGATGACCTGACAAAAGCCACAAGATTGACCAAAACGTGTTGGTCTAACAATGAAGTTGTTTGATATACTCAAAGAGCTGCTGCAGTTTTGACAAGAAAGACCACAAAGTTATTTCTTTATCGATGCACAGTGTTGTTGATAAGTTTCCATTTTGCTCTTAGCTTTTGTCGGGTGACCTCTAAAAACTATCAACAGCGTAACAAGCCTGAGGCTGTACCTGACTCTGAATGTTCTTTTCTTCTGCACTCCGCTGTGGACAATGACACATTTACATGATGATTTATGTGTTTAGTTGATGTGAATCACAACATTTAACAAGGTAGTCCCAGAAAATCTTAAACTGCTTGATACAAAACAAAGTTGGCAGAGCTGGATTTAGATGTGCATTTAATAAAGATCCATGTGTCCTCAGAATGATCAAGAATGACAGAAAGATGACAGCAACAGGGAGGGATAGAGGATTTAGTGTATATTTAGAGAAGTCAGGAGAAGGATGTTGGGAAAGAGCGACGAGATTTAAAGTGAGACATGAATTACTCCTTAAAAACAGGAGGTTAAAACAGATCTGGAGCAAATGTGCAGTCCTGACGGAGCTTATTAAGTAAATTATCCAATTATCCAATGTTTCATTTTCTTGCACACAGGATTATGCAATTAAATCGCACGGGTGACAGGGGAGGTGCGTATGAGCAGAAAAGCCATAGAGAAAATCATTCCTGCTTCATTTGTCATCGTAAAGTGTTTTGACAGTTTTTGGCAGAACAAAGCAATTTACTCCAACGTAAACAACATGGAAACAAACAACAGAATCAGCATTTCCTTCTTCTCTCTGAGCAGACTGGCCACTTTTATGAAGCCACACATGCTTGTTCAACTAGGACTGTTCATCCATTAAATCCCTATACATCATGGAATCATTTATTATTACAAGGGAGCCTGTGTGCATCTTCTGTGAGTGTGTGTGAGGCCTGATCACCAGCTTTTGGCTCAGGTTCGATAAACAAAAGTCTCCGAGAGGAATTACTGTCCACCTGTTTGCCATTCGTTCGGAGCAGTCGACAGAATGAGGCAACGGGAAGGAAAAACATAAAAACACAATAATGACTTGGTCTTGTTTTTTAAAGTATATGAAAGTAGCAGCGCTCTTTTGGGTGGTCTGGCGTCAATTTTAAATTCAGAGGAAGGTTGAACAGGCGGGTGGTCTCTCTTTCCCTGTTCCTCTCTGCCTCATTTTTTGTTTCCTCTTGATTTTACCTGCTTCATACCCCTAGTTTCCATCCCTTCTCTCCCCTTTCCCTCTATCTGTCTCTCGCTATATATCTCTGTTTCACTGAGTGGCACTGGGCCTTTCAATCCCTGGCATAAACACCTAACAAAATCCTCTGCTATAAAAAAAAACACAAGGGGATATGTCTGGGAGCCCTGGCCTGTCAACGGCAACATTAGGAGGAGATGTAGGTCCGTGGCATTGAACAGAGCCCCTCTGGAGGCGTGTGTTAATGTGTGTGTGTGTTCACATGCACGTGTAGCTAAGGGGTGAAGAGTCCTGACAGGACTGTGAGAGATGTAAGGTCATTTACCCACTGAGGAGGCCTGGCAGGAGTTGATGCTGATTGATTAGAGGGAGAGAAGAGATGGAAGAGTCAAGCCAGTCGAGCGAGGAGAGGAGGAGGAGGAGGAAGAGGAGGAGGAAGTCGGGAGTTAGAAAGGGAGGAAGAGATGCAATAGTGTAAAAAAAATGTGTTTCTCTGAGTAGAAATGAGATGAGGAAAAATAAGTTTAAGGTAAAGGAGGAAGATGAGAATGAGAAGCCTAACACTAACCTCTGGATAAAGCTATCATATGATTACATGCATCACAACGTGAGGAAATGTGCCTGATCACCTAACACTGAAAGGCTGCACACATGGGATATGCAGCTCACACACATATACACATGCTGCTGCCCACCTTGAGCGGTTTGTGACTGCGAGGGTCGGTCTCTTCCTTCCCCAGGGCCGTGGGCTGCTGGTTGACTGCAGTAAGCTGTTGTCTCTGGAACACCAATGCCTCCTTAAACTCCTCCTGGGTCTTTGTCTCCAGCAGCTTCTGCCTGAAGGAGATGTCAGAAAAGAGGGTGGCAAACGTACGGCCGAGCTCCATCGCTGTCTTGGTGCTTTTCTGTGGGAGAGCATGTGGAAATGGTGGAATATTAAATCTGTTGTTAAGATTTACATACTGCACTTCATACCACACTGATTGAAGTTTTGTTCTGTGAGGCAGGTCGAGTTGGGAGTTTTGGAGCCTCTTTTTTTTTTAACAATACCACATCTGCTACAAATAATGTTGTCACAAAGTGCAACAGAGTGATGGGAATATTGTTCTGGCAGGCTCTGCAACAGAGTAATGCCAGGGAAGGCTTGTTAGCCAGGTGGTGATGATACCAACATAGCCAGGCTCAGCGCATACAGCAGCAGCAGCTGCAGCAAACAGAATAACTCAAGCCTTTAAGCTTTTTCACAGTGGTAACTGAATTTCAACCGGAGTTGAAAGAGCTGAGAGAATGGATCTTGATTAATCTGCAGGCTCTCTTATTGTGTAAAGGCACGGGATCTTCCCAACCTTCAGTCACTGTCTGTAGACTGTAGGTTTGAGAGGAAGCCTTAAAGGGACAAGTCCTCAAATATCTCAATTATTACTATTAAATCTCACCAACCAACAGCCAGACATTCTGATGATGATACTAGGAGAAGTCAGTGAAAACCACCTATGCTATTTAACAACATATAACAATGCAGGACATGTCTCAGTGAAAAAACATTTTAATAGAAAGCCATCCCATCTGGGTTCAGTGCTAATCCATGTAGTAGACGCCTCAGCAGATAAATAACCTGTTAGTGGCACTACAGAAAAAGTCGGGGGATGTTCAGATTCAGTAGGCCTCATCCTCTGGGGAACACAAAAGCCTGTACCAAATTGCATGGTCCGTTTTGGACCCAGTAGCCGACTGACTTTGCCATTTCTAGTCTGAGCACTGGTAATGCATTTTAGTCCTCTGTGGGGGACAAGGGTCCCTCTCCTGCATTTCAATAACCGTGTAGCCTACAGTGTTGAAACATCTAACCCTTTGTAAAGGACACCCTGGCCTTTGCAGTGATATATCATTTATATGGTGTCTAATACAGGAGTTCTGGCTTTTCTAAAAATACTGGCATCAAGAGGGTTAGTGATTAAAAATAAGAAGCTGTCTCAGGTAAATAAAAGGTTTTTATGCAGTGTGGTAGATAGGGACCATATTCACCATTACCAGGTTATGTTTGTATTTCTTCTTGGTGATGACACATATTCTCTAGCCATATAGAGCCTTTATCTATTTCTGGTTGTTCATTTGTCATTTTGCATCTACTGTAAAGTCATTTCCATGCCAATGTGTGATTAGTTTTTTAATAAAATTGATTAATAATGTAGTAGATGCTAAATGCTAAGCTAAAATGTAAAACCTTCTTTTATTTGATTGCATTTTAGTCTGTTTCTTTCTTCTTTGTTTCATAAAAAAAACAAAACTGTTAACAGTGACATGTTTTATGAGTCTGAGGAGTTGATACCAAGACAAGTTGCAAAATAGTAGAAGCATAAGTTGTCTTGACATGTTTTTCCTGTGACTCCGGGTGTGCACTGCACTTCATAATCACAGTAGTCATAGTCTGTAGTATTATAATAGTATAATAGTCAAAAGACACAATTTCAATGGAGGATCTATTTAAGTTTGGAAGGTCACTAGTTTGATTAACTAACGACTCGGAAAATGTGAGAGTAGAAAGTGAGTAACACTTCAGGTCAGCATCTCTAACCAGCAAAAGAGGCAGACGGCTTTCTCACTAACTCTCATTGAATGTGTTGATAGGTGCTTTCACCGATCAACACCAGTTTGTTCAACTCAGAGAATGAGAAACAGAGCGTTTTTGAAGAAAGGTCATGTCTGTTCAGCACATTCACTCTGAATACAGAAAAAAAGGAAAAAACCCACAAATGCTGTAAAGCTCTCTAAATGGGAGGTGATGGAACTGGTCCACCCTTACACACACTAAATTACATACATTTGCCAACCAAAGGAACTCCTATTATCATTATCATTATTCCCCTTCAAAGATTTGTTCTTGTAGAAGCAGTCACCATCAAGGATAATTGAGATATAATGGTGCTTTATATTTACTTGGGGCTTAGATTAGTTTCTAAGAATGCTATTAGTGGTTGTGATTGCTGCCTGTAAGACTGGCAAGAAGGGCACTGAAGAGAGGCACCAACATACAAGAAGGTTCAAGGGGAAAAAGAACTAAACCAAACAAAAACAAACAGAAAATATGACACAGTTAGCTGAGGGATTGCTGATCACACCCCTGGAGGTTCCACAGTTTGATGATGCGTTGGGGAACGTGGTGTGCTCGGATGCTAAAGGAAGAACTATGAAGAAATCCAATTTTTTTAAACAGGAGGGTGGCTGAGGAACGGGTAGGGTAGGGTAACAATCAGACTGAGATCTGGAGACAGGAGAGTGATGTGTGGCTGTGCATGTGTGTGTGCACAGGTGCTTGTGTTGAATCTGTGCAAAATGCAGCAGTGAAGACAGGAAGGTTGAGTGGTTGGATGGGAAGTAGAAAGAGTTCATGTTTTGATGGGAGGAAAGGGTATTACAGGGTATGTGGCACTCTCCATCGGCCTCAGCGAGCTCTTCAAAGCTGAAGCAAACAGCAATCCTGCACACAAGGGTGACCCTAAAGGTCCCTCCAACAGGACACTCATGCCCACACAAGACACTGAGAGGCTCTTGGACTTAATTCAGTTCAGCAGACATTTGGCAGGTTACAGTCATTTTAGAGCTCCAGTATTTCTGCATCATTATAGATATTTTAACATGCTAAAATAAAAAAAATCAATGTGGTAGCACATTCCCTTAAAATGAAAAGTCAACACTCTTAGAAATGTATTTTAGAAATTACATTTTTGTTATAGCGTGTGTCTTATGGAGAAGAATAGATAATAAAAAACACTGCAAATTATACCTTAAAACAACAGTTTGCAACCAAAACATTCTGTTGTTTAACCATTTATTCTTTCATTAAGACTTTATCTGTGGCACATATTCAGCAGCTCATTAGTGTGTTATTCACATTTGTCTTCTTACTTTAAATTGGAGAAAAACATTCTCTGAGCAGGATCTCATTCTCTGCAACGCAGCCATCAGTGGCTTCTTGCAGTAGGATACAACATCTTTTAATGTGGTGCTGGAGCATAAAATGCTGCAGAAGAACTGCTTGAACCAATTTGGGCGTTTTGGGGTAAAGATATGCACAAGCAGAATATGGTGATCATTATACATTGTATGGTTTCATCCATCTCAGTCATAGCTAACTGTGACTGAGACAGAGCAGACTAATTCTATTAATGCTTAACTGTTGAATTGAATATACAGATAGTTATAAACACAGTAGCAGAAGGCAGAGATGGAGGGTATGCTAATGGAAGTGCAGTGAAAAAATATTCACCCTCCTCCTGATTTCTTCTCTTTTTGTGTGGATCACTTGCTAAAGTGTTACAGATCGTCAGACAAAATCTAACATAAAACAAGAACCAAACGAGTGATCTAACACCAACTGGGTCTGTGGGGAAAAAGTTCTCTATCTACAAATGGAAAAGACCTGAGACAATCGTGAAACTTCCCAGAAGTGGTTGACAATCCAAAATCAATCAGAGAGCACAGCAACAAGTCATCTCTGAAGTCATAAAAGATTCAAGCGAAACATCCAAGCAACTGCAGGTTTCTCTCACCTCAATAAAGGTCAGTTATGATTACTGCACCATCCGATAAACACTGGGCAGAAATGGCATCCGTGGGAGACAGACACGGCAAAAGTTAGAGCTAACTCAGAAGAATATTAAGGCCTGAATCCTGTCACTACACACCTAGATGAACCTCAGACCTTTTGGGAGAATGTTTTATGGTCTGATGAATCAATAGTTGCATCTGGCACAAACCAAAGACAGCATGCTTTTTATGAAGGTGCACTGCAATGTTGCAAGGATGCTTTGCTGCTTTAGGGCTTGGGCGACTTCCTATAATTGAGGTAAACATAAATCATGAGAGCCAAAGGAGAACGTCAGGTCACTGGTCTCTGAGAAGTGCAACTGGGTGAGATTATACAGCAGTAATGACCCCAAGAATAACATGCACTGGTTATAGATTTCTAATCTTTGACAGATAGGTCACTTTTTTATAAACAAAAGGCAAAAACAACCCGTCCTCAGTCGCTCATATCACACGTGTAACAATATATCTTCACAAGAACAACTGGCAGCGTGTGGGTCATAAGACAAAGACCAGTCTCCATAGAGCCCACACTTAATGATTTTCTCTGCTGGCTGTCAGAACCAACTGACCCTGTCCAACTAGGTCTGACCAGTCGTCACGACCAAATCACATTCACAGTCAGCTGTTCAGCTTAGTGTGTGTGTGTGTGTGTGTGTATGTGTGTTCGCCTTGAGTCAACTATTCAATGGCTCAAAAGGAATAAGATTAAAGTTTTGAAGTGGTCTAGACAAAGTCCGGAGCTGAACTATCAAGTTCAGGGGCTGATTACTTTTCCACATTGGTGATGAACTCTAAATTGTGAATGTGAGTGTGAATCTCTATATGTCAGTTCTGAGATAGACTGGAGACCTGTGCAGAGAGCAGCTCTCACGCAGCGACAGCTGGGACTGACTCCAGCACTCCTGCCAGCTTCAACGGGAGAAAGTGATAAAGATAATGGACGGATGAATTTTTTATTTCCTGTTTGTTTTATGTGAGATTTAGTTTGAATATCAGCACTGTACTGTCATGTTATGGTGAGTAGAATTAAAATACAAGTTTTACTAAAAGAATTAATACATGAAATGAACAGAAAGAGATGTTTTTGCATTTTGAGTCAGAGAAGAGTGTAATACAGTAGGACTGTAGTTAACAGCTGGAATTCAGCTGACAGAAATAGAACAAGATAAAAGCATGAAATATGAACAAATGTTGTAACAAATATGAGGCTCTACAAATGCCACTGTAATCCACCAAAGACAGATAAATCCTTCATATGATCTCCTCCCTGTGGGGGCGGCAGTTACCATTTTGAGTGGGGCCAGTATCAGGATGACATAGCGAACCTCGCAGCAGTTCTCCCCCCAGTTCTGCGGCCTCTCCAGACGGGAGATGCACACGTGACGCCTCTGGAGATGCTTCACGTTACAGCTGGAGCAGAGAGGGAGAAGGAAGAGGTTTTATAAATGTCAACGCTTCACCTCACCGGGAGTGCCCTTCATTTCCATAGATTAACCTCTTTCTCTGCCGCAACAGTTAGACAGTATTCAAATGTGCTCGCTGAGTCTGTGATGACTTGTACACACTTGTATGCACACATCTACCCACATGTTGATGCACGCATACTTACACACTGCAGAAACACACACAAGTTCCCTACATTCTTCAAATCAGAAAAATTATTTTAGCAGGGTTATAGTTATAGTGAGATTATTATTGTTCTTATTTGTCTTGCACTTATCTGAAGTGTGAGCACTGCATCAGCACATGTCCTATAGGGCTAAAAATATTAAGTTTAATATTGATTATTACAGTTTCTAGCAGCTTGTTTTGTCAACACTATTTTTCCTTTGCAAAATGCAAAGAAATAATCAATTAGCAAAACTATTTCTTTTAATTAGCACACAAACACAACATGTTTATGACTTACAGGATGCAGAGCCAGGACTGCTGGTACTGGACCCCGGTCGCAGTGGCTGTCACCCCCTGAATCGTCTCTGACAGCAGGTGGACTGTAGGGCAAAGGTCAGAGGTCAAACACTATGGCTGGCGCAGATGATGATTATGACACACACTCATGTTCCACTATATACAACTCTTCTTTTCTGTGTGGGCATTACTGTAGCTGACGTAGGGAACCCAAAACGTATAGTCTTTCTGAATTTAAATTAAAGCTGGCACTGGTGTTGTTAGTTTAGCCTTCGAGTGGCAGTCCAATGGCTAAAATGCTCAATAGACATGTGGCGCCTTATCTGCTGTGCCAAGTCTTTCAATATGAAATCTACATCAGAAGCGTCTAACGAGCTCTCCTTCTGTTTTAGACAGTGATGTGAGTCTGCACTGTGTGCAAACACAAGCTAATAACGATGTCCGTCCAACCCCAGAAAACACCAACGCACAAGTTAGAAAAAAATCCAACACATTTCATTATGCTGCCGTGTTTACATAGTACAAATCATTAAACATGGGCATCTAGGGGTGCAGCTGAAGCCAGCTTGTTGCCTCCTAATAAGAGGAATCTCCCTTCCGACTTCTCACGCTAAGAGTGATGAATAACAGTGTTTTGGGGGAGATTCTTCAGCAGCCCCGACTATCCCCAACCCCTTAAGAAGATTGCGTGCTTTGGTTTGCTTGGCTTGTCCTCTTTGACTCATCAGTACCGAGCAAATTACAGGGTGGAAATGTTTTGTATCGTAAGCAGTGGGGAAGATGATTTCCATATCATTCTGATTTTGTCTGCCCGTGGTTTCTCTCCTTCTGTCTGTCTTTGTCTTTCTCTCCATCACTCTCCTTTTCTCTCTCTGCCATGCCGTCTCATCAATAAAGTATCCTCCATTCATGCCAGAAAATGATGGGCGTCACCATGACAACAGTATCACAGTGCTCAAGGAGTGAGAGAACCAGGAAGAGAGAAGGGGAGGGGGGGCAGAGAGACAGAGAAATAAGATAGAGAGAGCATGTAGATAAAGAGTAAGAGGGGAAGGAAGGATGAAAATAAGCCTGGAGAGAAAGAAAATGACAAGGAGGAAAAAAAAAGCTGGCATGTGGGGAAGAAGAGGAGAAATAAGGGAGGCAGAGAGAGAAAGAGGAGGCAAACAGGAAGAGAGAACAAGGAGGAGGAGACATGCCGAGAGAGAGAATGAAACTGAGAGGGAAGAAGGAAGCAAAAGAAATGGAGGCAAAGAAGAAGCAGAGGAATGAAATAACAAAAAACAAACCAAAGAACGTGACAAACAAGATGGAAAACGAGAGTGAGACGAGACAAAAGGCGAACGAGAGGGCAGAGACACAAAAAAGTGAAGGAGATGGACTGGGATTCAATTTGATTAATAGCAGCGAGTCTGACAGCCATGTAATAATCAAAAACCTTCCCAATTTCTCATTGACGTCAGCAAAGAGAAGAGGAGAGAGAGAGAGGGACAGATAGAGATATGGAAACAGCATAAAAGACAGATTAAATGATAACCAGAGGAGAGAAAGGGGACAAAGAGGAAGGACATGGAGGTTAGAGGAGAAAACAGGGACACACAAAGACAGAGAGAGGAAGAAGACGTGAGTGCTGAGGTTGTAGTGGTCTTCCATACCAACAGACTGTTGCACCGTGGGCGGCCAGTACCACCTAAAAGAATCAAACCGCTAACAAGGCTCCTAACACTGACAGAGACGATTTCAACAGCCAGAGCACAACACGAACCCTGTCGTTTTAAAGGTCTGTCTGCAGATCTTGATTTGGCTGTTAGCTGTTCATTTTCATGTATGTGTCAGCTACATATGACACACACATAATCTGAGGTTAAAGCGAGGTTTTGAACTCGAAGCCTCTTTTTCTCACAGTACTTGCAAATTGTTCATGTTCTTTCTTTAATTACGTTTTCATTAAAGTTACCTTGACGCAGAATATACAGAATAAATATGCAAATATCACTGCTGATAGTTTTAAGTATCCACATCAGACTAGTTGTGATGCTCCTACATAGATGGAGAAACCTTCCTCCATAAGCATAAACGGCCTAGAAACAACAGCCTAACGTCAAACACATCATTCAGCAGAGTGAGACTGAATTTGTGTTTTATAGAAATGAATGAGGAGCAAACCTAGAGTGACTGTGCTCATGCAAATGTCAATGCTTCCCGAATCCTGACCGCCGTCGTGTTAACTTTGTTTATACCATGCAGTAAGATACCAGCTAAGGTGAGCCGATCAAACTTAGCTGTCTCAGGAGCTGAAGTGTGTGAGAGCGACTGATGGTTTGATCAAGTGGGAGACTAATTAAGACACAAACATTTTATACTTGTCAGTTAAGTGGAGATTTCTGCACAGTTTCGTCAGCTTTTGCTTTGCAAACTCTGCTGTTTTCCACACACACAGAAAAGAAAAAATCACACTGACGCTCACACGCAGCATATCAAATGTGACAAACTTCAATGGAAAGTGATGAAAAAATATGAGGAAGGCAGGACGGGATGACTGGATTGTCCCCTTTGATCTTTGGCATTCTTGGTGAATTCTTTAAGTGCATTATCCACATGGTTTGGTTGGAGGGGGGACAAACAGATTGCAAATCCTGTAAATCACATGGGTATAATACAGTCTGTCACAAATAAGAACAGACGAATACAAAAATATGCTAAACCAGTCAGAGAACTGTGGTGTTAATATTTCTTCTGTCTGACATGTCAGCCGTGCAGATCTGTGGTTTCCCTCTCGGTATGTGAACGTTCTATTGTTACTGTACATCTAGAGGTGACCTCCATAAAACCTCTTTATCGTCTGCTGCCTAAAAGATTAACTGTGGACTGAGCCATTGGCAGATGTGCTGGTAAACACACATACAGAACAGGAAATGATTGGTTTCCTTCAAAGCGTGGGCTGCGCAGGGCACTTTGAAGGAGGTGATTAACACACAGGAGGGCTCCATACAGCCAGTGGCAGATGAAACACCTACTGCATATTAGGTATCCATCATAGCCAATCACCGTGCAGCACACAGGTGCTATGATGTCGTGGTGATGAGAAGACAACTAGGACTGGGTCAACGGTAAAACCTTGTAGTCAATTACAATCTTTCACTAGATTTAATTACAACAAATTATATTAATAGCATTAAATCATTAAGAATAAACTGCCCTAAAGGACTAGCACTGTATAAATGCAAAGCTAACCTTCAATTATAAAACAATTTGCAAAATGTTGCTACCTTTAACTTAAGCTCTCGACACAAACAAGCAGTTATTTTCACAGGATTTCACAAAAAGAACTCAATCGGACCGTGAGTCCACTGGACGGAGAGGGCGTTGATTTGAGGGGCAGCTGAAGAAGCATCGATATCTGTGACTCAGGAGGGATTGCTTGTGTCTGTAATCATTGGATGACTCAATAGATCGACCCAGTCCCGAGCGTGGAGAGGAACACAAATGGAATACTGATGGTGATTGGTACAGGAGCAAACCACTGATTGCACCCTCACGGAGAGCGATGCTGACATTTTCATCCAATTAGCACAGCTTACCGTCATCAAAGAAAACGAAACTTTGAGACTTGTCTGCATGGGGAGAAGGAGGAGAAGAACCAAGAGGAGAGACCAGAGAGTCAGTTGAGTCGCCTTTTCTGATCAACAAGTGAGCAGCTTCATAGAATTTATAGAAACACACACAACAAAAAAGACACACACACACACACACAGTAGACAGGTTTCCTGCTTAACAGGCACGCACATAAATATCTCTGCTGAACAGAAGCTTCATTTCCTGCCCTCCTTTACCTCATGCATATTAAATATCATTTTCCAGAGAAAATCCCTCAACGTCTCATCTTTGTTGGGAGCCAAGCGATCTTATCTTGATTACCGTCTACAGGCTATTACCAAAAATTGGATTTTATCACAGATAGCAGTTGTGTGTTGAGCTAGTGCAAAGAAACCCAAAGATGTCAATGAAGGGATCAAGATGAGACAAATCACATGTATGGTGACCATTTTTCATGTGGTAAAGGGCTTGAATTAATGGTTTCAAGTTAGTATTCCGATCACTCCTGCTGAAGATTTTCACAGTCATACTGCCAGCCTGCAAAAGACATATCATTAAATGGAGAAGCCAAGTCGGCTGATTTGAAAATACACAGCACCTTTCCCGTTGAACGGAGCTAATTATTTCTAGAATTTACACTGCCTACTGTCAGGGATAAGAACATGCATCTGCACAGAGTAAGTTCTTCAGAGAAAACACAGTTACACAAAGTAAAAGTATTTCTCTTGTGTGTGATGCTGCACTCGTACGTCTGTGTGGAAGAACAGCTTCAATTACTTCAGAATTGTTATACATGGGATTATTCATGTGTTTACCTATTATCACCAAGGGAAACGTCCCCTCATTAACACGAGGTCACTAGTTTCCATCCCTGCTTTGCTTGACTGACCTCAACTCCTCCTTGCTCCTTTCTTTCTCTTTTTTTTGAGCCACTTTGAGACTCATCTGAAACTTCTAATCTAATTTGACTAACAAGATAAGGCAAAAGGACAAAGTTGCACCAGTTAATCTGCAGAGTTGGTTTCTCTTTGAAGTTGGCACCATATGTGATCGAGATTTTAATAAAACTATTTTGTTTCTGCATGTTTAGGCTACTAGCCTTGAACTCATGCAAGAGCAGCTGTTAACAAGTCCCAACTGCACCTTTGCACTGCAAAAAATAATAATAACATTAACAATATGTGACTGCTTTTGAGCTTGCAGATAGAACAATTACAAAAGAGGATTATGCAAATCAGGGCAAAGTGGAGAGCTGGTGAGATCGATCAAACGTGACAGCAATTTACGGAGAAATGATGGTACAGTCATCACCAATAGGGCACGCAATCAGCAGCGCACAAAGCACCGAGCACCGCAGCTGTTAATAGCACCACGAAAGAGGAGAAGAAAATACAATTAAACAATTCATCAATACTCACAATATTGACAATGAGTCATTCTGTGGCAGCCACTCATCATCAGCATCCTATAATCATTCATATATTTGCATAATCTTACTTTTTCTTTTTTATTAACAGTAGTTTGAGCCTGAATACTCACGGCTGAAGTAATATTATTATCAATGCATTGCATCATGGCCGATGCTGTTCATTATGCAATACAAGCACAATGTGTGTACTGTGCTATATCACAGAATCCCAAGACAAAAGTAAAGCACAAAAAAGCCATCACAAGTTGGCCTCCAAAAACTGGCGCCTCTGTTCAAGTTGAAGCAGGACTAATTATCTCAGTGGGCTTTCATCTTTTTTCTCATTTCTGTAATTCACTGTTCTTTCTGTGCCTGTTATAATCTCGCACTGTGTCTTTATCTCACAGCTGTACAGTATTACACTCCAAATGAGCTGGTCTGCTTGCCAGCCATATCACCCCAGTGTGGCAGAGTTAGCGTAGATATGGCAGAAATTAATACCTGAAGAGATATGTCCTGTTGATAACTTACTTCATACAATATGAATGTCGAATCTTTGTTCCCCCCTCCTGAGATATTTTTTACCCTCAGCACTGAAAACATGAACGTTCAGTATTTTAACTGTGTGGGGATTTGTATTGGTTGAAGGGGACTCCACAAAATAACCACACGTATTATTATTATTATTATTATTATTTTGGCTAAAGCCAGTGCTCAATCAAATTCTCATCTTTTTTTGATTATATCTTCTTTGTGAGTTCTCCGACTGATGGTTAATACATTTGCAAATACAAAATAAAAAAAATTCTATGCTGTTATATGTCATTTTCAAATGCTGCAAAAATTTTTAGAGCAAATTGATTTTCAGAACATGCACAGGAAGCCTTTCTGTAAAGATTGCAGCCTCCAAGGAAAAAAAAAAGAGTCTCTGGCTTTGTCTGTTTGTGGGGTATTCTGGGAGGGAAACAGTCAAGTAGCAGCAAGCATGTCAGCTTGAGAGTCTCGGAGAGCCATTTGAAAAGCTAAGTGAGTGATCGATGACAGAAGTCAATTATCACCTTGCAGATCTGTGAGAGGCGGCTGTGCAGGGCAAGCATCACACATCACCCACCTCTGACTAACCATCAACAACTGCGGACACCAGCACAGCCAGACTGGAAAACACTGGGCACAGAGTATATGACAGGCAGCCCATACAGTACTATTACCTCCACATTACCTCCTTAAGTAGTAAGAAAACCCCTCTCATGCTTTTTTCCTACATCTGCACAGCATCTTTAAACCTTCAGGAAGCATTTTATAGCCAGGAAAAATGATTAATGTAGTGAGAAAAAATCCAATTCTTTGTCATATCACCTAGAAGCAAAGAAAAGTTTGATTAGCAAAACAATTACTTTTGTGAATGCAGTGTTTGGTACAGCTTGCGGCACAGAGCGAGGCTTCGACAATGGCTCCGCACTGTTATGTAAAAGGGCAGATTTCTCCTGCTCTAATGGGCTGAGGAGATTCACCCTAACCAAGAGGCTTTGCTACTCAGCCAAAAGGACCTGTGCTGAAGTGCCAGAACTAATATGACAGGGATCACTATAGCTAGGGATGCACTTGGTTTTAATCAGGCCTTTAAGTGCAAATCATGGCCACCTTGCATGTCATGTGGTCCTTGGAAATGTTGATGCAAATGAACCCTACATGTCTGTAATATACAATGCCCCTGAGCTTATATATATATATATATATATATATATATATATATATATATAAAATTTAATATCCTGTAGACAAAGACAAACTGAAACGTTACATCAAAATGTCTCATTGTTCCAAATGTCGAAGAGAAAAAATATCTGAAAAACATTTTTAATCATGAACTGAATCATAGTTCTTCCACGACTGGGAGGGACGTACACATCAAGCAGCATTTTCACTTGTCTTGTTCTTATGTGCAGGAGAACCACTTGTCGGTTTTCCTGGGACTCTGATGTCTGCACGTGTAAATACTTGCCAGCACATTGAGCTCTGTTTGTGTTTACTTAAAAAGCCATAGGGCAAAATGGACAGCCCTGGTTCAAACATCCCAAACTTCGCTTTGGGTCTTAAAAGCTTCCTCAACCATTTCCGAGTTTATCTGACAATTCTGCTCCTGAGCCTGAGGTGAGGCTTTTTTCAGGTGGATGTTGACATGTGCAGATGTCAGATGTTTTTAGGTCAGATGTCAGATGTTGGGGTCTTGGTCTGACTGTAGGCAGACGGTTAAATCTCTCTGTCATATTGTGTATGTGTTTGCATTTTTCTGTGTGTTTTTTATGTTTCTCTCCGTGCTGGTTTATGCATGCACGCAGACCGGCTCTCTGCTTACCGTTAACCTCCTGAGCTCCTGCATCTGTGAAAAGCATGCTCATCACCTCCTCGAAGTTGCAGGCAGGCTCGGATGAATGGTTGTCCTGACCCACGTGGTGCAACATTCTCTTTAGAACGTCGTCCAGGGAGGCGGCCGTCTCATCCAGCAGGATACTGGCCCTGGCCAGGAAGCCATCCAGGTCCCGGTGTGCCCGAACCTCCTCTTCAAAGTTCATCAGCTTCACATACTGTGGAAAAGATTAAAAGTCTAAACTTGTAGTAAACCTGCCTGACACTGCACAGTTGAACTCTGAATAAATGCTTATTTTAAGAACGTCTAATAAATGAATTAAAAGGTCTGATTTCCCACTTGTTCCCATTTTGTCACTTATTTTTCAGTGAATGTCTACGAAGCTAACAAGTCCTGCAGGAGGACAATGCTGCCATCTTGCCTCTAAAGCTCTGTTTGCCTGACTGCTTATTAAACCAGTCTCATCAGTCTATAACTGATTCAATTAGCTAAACTGACAGTAGATGTAGTGCAGATTCTGAGGTTTGGAACCAGGCTACCAAAATCACATGTAAGATTTTATGTTTCTTCATGTGGAGCAGCAGATCACATGGAATTCAATATTAGTATCCACAGGCTTTAAAAGAAGTATTTACTGTACAAAAGTTTAAAGTATGCTACAGGTCCGAAAGCACCCAGCAGCATTGACCGTTGAGAATCCCTCCACAGAAAGAAAACAGAGCACATGCTTCACGTCTCCAAAGTTCATCACAATTGGATCACTGGTGTCTGGGAACCATCCGAAAGACAGATGAATGGACCAAGAGGCGAACACAGCTCGATTAAGAGCCCAGACACCCACCAGTCCTCGATTTCACTGACTGTGTGATTGACAGAAATTCTGAAGACAGCGCATTTCCTGCTGTTCTTTTTAGAATAAAACAAACACGAAGTCCACATCTAGAAGCTTGAGCTCTATTAATAAATGAGATTTAGTTTTCTTCTAGTAGTGTAAACTCAGATCAAGTGATTGAAAGGCTGAAAATAAATTTAAATCAACAGTACATTTTCTAATTTTAACAAGAAAATAATGACGCAGGAATCTCAGAAACACAACTGCTTTAAAATGTCATCTAAATATAGACAGTAAATAAACTGATCCATAACCAAATGCTTGGCGGGAAAGTGTGGATGTAAGCATGTGAGAAAGATAAAAAACCAAGAGAGGGCAAACAAACACCTTCAGTACCGAATGGGGAGATTAGTGAAAAGAACCAGGAGAGCTGTTGGCAGGAAACAAGCTACAACCGACTGAGATCGGAGAGGTTTGAACTGAGGAAGTCAAATTCATCAATGTTTAAACTAATGTCCTTCAGCTGCTGCTTTAACCTCTTTCAAGTGTGGAGTCAGAATAACACAGTTATAACAGAAGAACAACATTTACCAGTAACTGTAAATGGAGAAATCTGTTAGAAATAAATTCATAAACGTTTAGCTTCTCTGTGTGAGAAATGACTGCAGGACCAATCATTAGTGCCTCTGTTATCTGTTATCCTTTTGATAAACTGGTCTTATAGTGTTTTGCTGTGTGGATCACATGGGATTTCACAGAGACAGATGTTAATGCAGACACTCTTAGTGAGCGGTGCTGCATCAGCTTAGTTTTTAGTTTGAAGTTGAGCCTAATTTGAATTTTGATGCACTCATTAGACAGCCTTTTATCATCTTGGGAATATCCCCACAGTAGAACCTTTTCTCTTTCACTTAGACTATGAAAAAATGCCTCCATCGCCACAAGGGTTGATTACTGTAATTCTCTCTTGTCTGGTCTACCCTGGAAAGCCTGAGATAAAATGTAGATTACTTTATCTAAAATGCAGCAGCATGTGTGCTGACCAAGTCCAGAGAAAGTAGAGTGTCTGATGTGTCAATGTATGTTTCTCCAGCCTCCTGATGCTTTACGTGGGCTTCATGTCTCTAATCCTCTGTATTACATTTAGTCTATGCACATGTGACATATCAAGTCCAACTGTTATAATTGCATTTCTTTTGTGTATACAAACCTGTATTCCTAGTGGATGTATAAATGTCAACTCCTCATACACCTTTTGCATTGGAGCATGTTTCACTGGTGGCCCCGTGGAGTCCCTGTAGGGGGGGGGGGGTCCTGGCCAAGTCCCATGCCTAACATGCTGGACTCCATCTAATCCAAACTAATTTATTTTGGTTTTATCTGACAAAAGAATGTGCTGCCAACATTCATGGGACTACTTTATATGATAATTGTAAAAATGTAGTTGTGCCATTTTGTGATCAGTGCTTATCTTCTTGGACATCATGCATAGACGGACTTATGCCAAGTTAGAAGCATGTACCACTCTATATTTCAGGGCAAGGTTATGTGAATAACAATAAGTAATAATAAATTTTATTTCTGTTATTGGTAATACTTTACAAAGCTTTTTGTGGAGACCCTCCTCAGTCTATGAGCGTCTGTTCATTAAGAAAGTCAATTAAGGAAATCACGTCCAGCTAGAACGAAACAAACACTACAGCTGCAGATTTCTTGTTTTACTAAAATGCCCCAATCAGAACCAGTTAAACTATACTAGTATGTCACTGGGGGTTCCTGTATCAGCTTTTTTATTAATCATAATCATTTTCAGAAGCTCTTCTTTAACCAACTACAACGTAAATAAACCAACAATCCTGCCGCATACACATCTACAGTACATCTGACACTGACTTTGTTAAAACTAGCGTGGAACGATATCAGGAAGCCACCAGGAGAGCAGCATGAAAAGATAAACAGCAGCATACACAGAAGACATTCCCACTGACAGCAGAGCTATTCAGTTGTCAAGCATATCTAACATAAAGTGGATCAGTTTTACAAACCTCAGTGTGCAGAGTGCACTACAGAGCCATGAGCCATTAGGGTATGTAGGGAAATATATGAAGCGGGCATGGACTCGGTATCAGATGATTCTTAATAGAACATTTTAAACACAGTAAAAACGCAGCAGTGGAAACATTTAATTTCTAAATCTAAATTATATTTAATTCAGGGACTGTTAACACTTACCCGTCTTGATGTGTTCAGTAACACGCAGCCAGAGTCGTCAGCATCTGAGGAAAAACAAGACAAGACTCTGTAAGTGCCAACAATTAATGTAACTATGTGTAAAATCTACATGTAGGGCTCAGAATTCACCTACATTATCCACCGTGCAGGTATTTATAAATGCTTTCTATACGTTGGTGAACACAGCTTTACGTGACAAGTGGTGGTGGGAATTAGTGCCTTTATTTCAGAGCCGACTGTAGAACATGACACGACTTGAAAGCAGACTGCTGTAGCATATTGTTAGCGCCTTAAACCTTTGGCCACGTGACCCCAGCGTTTAAACACCACACTAGTGTCTGCTTTTGTAAAAATTTGAATATTTCAAGTTAAAGTGTCTATTTCTAACGCTCTGTATTTGCATTTAAAAGTATTTTCAACCAACAATATTTAATATTCATGGTGCAAATCTGAAATAAAGATCACAAGTAACAACCACTCAGCCTGTAAAGAAAAGAAGCCTGAGATCCCTTTTCTAATAGTGATGAAAATGTCAAGAGGCAAGTCTCTAAATGCTCTCATTGAACAGGGATTGGAAGTTCTCTGCTGATAAGGCTTTAATACACACGTCTGCGGAGCTGAGCACAGAGCTCAGATAAAGTACAAAGGTCTGGATTTTCCCAATGTAGAAAAAAGGCAGAAAGAGGAAAAACCTTTTATGTTGGAAACAATACGTGGACAAACCTAGGGAATGAGGTATTCAACACACTCAATCCCTTAACCAGCAGACTGTCAGTAGCATGCTGACTCTAATGAAACAGTCCACCACTGTTACGTAACACAGTTATCGCCGTTTACCGTGGGGAGGACGTTATTAGGTTACCATGGGCTTTCCTCTTCTGCTCCGCGTGATGCACTGTGCCGGCTCTGTCTGGGAATCAATCAGTGCTTAACTACACCCTCCAGCAAAGGAAGAGAAAACCCCCCTTTAACAAGCCAATAAGCCTCAGGAAAGCGCCAGGATACCATAATATCAATAATCCAGCCACAAGTGAACATGTTTGAGTCTGCAGAGAGGGGGGTGGGGAGCTTTGATCGCCACACAAAACACCTTGCCATCATAAAACCCTGCAGGCAGTGGAGGAAGAAAGAGTCCCAACTCCTACCTCTCAATGATGAGACTATGGCGGGGGGCACGTGTCGTGTGCAGTGGATTTGGTTCATCAAAGCCTCACAATCAAAAAAGCACATGGCTGGGCTGATCCTCTCCCAGAGGGGAGAGGAAGCGGCAGCTCTAATTGCTGTCAGGCTGTAACCGTAAGGAGATATTCATATATTCATATAAGATTACCTCAGCCAGTCATCACCTCCTTCCAGTGGTCTCAGTATGTCTCAATATACTGTGTGACTTAAAGTAATCCAGGAGAACCTGGGGGTTTAGGGATTAGGAGGAGCAAGTGTTAAATACGACACTATATGTGATCAATGTTAGACACAACTGTTATGTAATATCAGAGTTGTGTGTAGTGTGATTCTGGTCATTGAGGATGGTTGAATTAATAAATATGTGAGTGTTCAGCGCATGTTTTATAACGTTTTATTAATGTGGTCAAAAAAGTTGAAGAAACATTACGTTATAATGTGAGTAATGAGTTCTGTGTCGAGAGAGAAAAGAGCAACATCATCAGACTGGTAGAGTTAGTTAGTCGTTTATAGATAGACAATAATGTTTGACCCTTATTTGATCAAGTTTTGCTTTTAAATGTGTGCAGAGCAGATATTTATGAGTCACTTCTGCACAATTAAGGTCATTAGAAGAAATTCAAACAGCATTCACAGTCACTGTGCTACGTGGTGCCATATGTTGAGAAAAATAAATAAAAAAACTTTTAGCACAAAATAATTAAATTCAGAGGAAATGCTAAAAGCTGTGGTGAAAGAACTCAAACCTTGACCTCAGCAAATGAATATTATTGCAAATGTGTGAATCTTTCAGAAGCCGACAGCTCTTCATTTCATTTTTTGTGTAAAAAAACACTTTGATGTTTTCTGCCTGTGTCTCCTCATTTATTATATCTATCACTCTGTATATTACGATAAAGTTTTAGAGCCAGTTACAAGGACGTTATTTCTCTTTTGGTGCATGAACACAGCGTCGGTCAATGCTTACAGGTATTTTATAGATATATAGACACTGAAAGTGGTAGTTTGATTCAATCTCAAAAGCTTTATCTTCAAATGTCTCAAAGTTTACTCTCAACATTTCATCTTTATTGTTGAAATGCAAAACAAAAAAACTCTAAAAAGGGTACATAACACTGTGTACTTGAACTTGTTAAATATTAAAATATTAAATATTAAAATCTGTCTATGGTGAATGATAAAGACCAATTTCAAAATGTTAAAATTTGTTTTTGCTCTTCTAATCGGACCTCTCTCCATGCTCACATGTAGATAAAACAAAGTCTGTCAAGGTCACGGAACGACCTTGGTCAAAGCCTCAACCCCCACTTTTGCAGCGTGAGACATGGCTGTCCTTCTTCATGACTTTTCCACTTCAGTATTCAGCCAATTGATTGAACTGAAGTGGAAGTGAGCCCGGTGCTGGCAGAAATATAATCATGAAATCAATTCTATTTATGGAGAGCATTTGACAGCTTTATGACAAAGATCTCTGAAGAGAGAAAAATTGATAAGATCATGTCAGAACAATAAGAAATAGACAGCAAACAAACATCATCGTTGTTCTACCAGTAAGCTCTTCAATTCCTAATTTTCAACAGTCGCCTGAATAACTGCCATCAATCACTTTGTTTGATCTTCGCCTGACGCCACTCATCCACAAATACGCAGCAGAATAAATTATGGACTCCTCAGCTCTACAGCACGTTGGAGCCGTGTGAGCTTTCTGAAGCTTCATCTTGTGTCTGAATGTGCAACTAATCCATCAATAACTAACAACAAATACTGCAGATAAATGGTAAATAATGGTCTGAGCTTGTGTAGCACTTTTGTTTTACTGTATTGGTACTAAAAACGCTTCTCACTGCAGTATTTATTGTGTTTTATTGTGAATAGCTTCTTTGCCACTGATTTCTTGCTATGCTTATAAAACTGTAGTTCTGACTGCAGATCATATTCAGATCAGCTTCTCTCGTCAAGTTTTTGAGAGCTGGCTGCATCATCATCATTAAAATGCGTGTCTGCTTGTCTTATTTCTAAGTTGAAGCCCCAGTCTTTTCTATTTTATTCATTTTTATGTTCAAACAATGTGTAGGAGGTAAAAACAGAACAGATACAGTTTGACAGATGAAAATAATTAAACATACCTACTCCTCTGGACACATTATAATTTTATTTTTTGGTATAAACTGAGACAGATGATGATAATGATGTCACTGTGGTATAACAGTAAACACTGCAGTACGTTTGATGCTGACCTACTATTTTGGACATAAAAATAAAAAATGTTCCTTTAATAAGTCAAATGTTAGGAGCCATTTTAAAATGTAACTTTAGTACGATGCAGTTAAATATCAGGCACAATATCATAAAGGTCAAGATTAAATACTGCCCCAGAAACCAGGCTGGCAAGAGACCACAATTATAAAAGCATCCAAAGCAAGACTATATTTTCTCATGAAAGAAGCCAATGTTAAATATAGGCATAGAAATGGATTAATTATAGCAGATGGATGTTTTTAAATTCGATTTAGGAAGGAGCTTCTGTCTCTGGGTCTGATGTAAACACCAAACTATTTGCTTTTTCAAACTACTGCTTATTTAGCCAGACAGGAAGTGATAAAAGTCCTGTTCAGAGCTTTACATTGATTTGATACGGTGGACGTATTCCACAGCAGCCTGCTGATGTAGAATAATATAATAACATCGTAATTCACGACAGAAATTAAAGGTAGAGACAGGCATGCAAACAACCAGCGATACTGGGATCAAATGTATGTAACGACTGGAATAAATCCACACTAATCAACATTCAGCTGCGGTGTCAATGAATTATGCACTATAAATCTGCGAGCACACACAGTTGGGCATGACAAAACACTGTGCACCTGCAGGTGACAACTTCTGATGAGAGGAGTGAGAATTCAACATATTACAGCTGTGTAGAGTGAGATCACTGTGGTACAAACACGGCCAGCTTGAGCGGTGCAGCTCCCACAAAGGTGGCCAAAGGTGTGAAATCGATGGCTGGTGATTAGGCGTGGGCAGTACGACAATTAGATACATTAAGCTGTATACGGTGAGATCATATCAGTGCAGTGTCAGACATTTATCCACAATGTCAATTCCATGGCTTCCCATATATTTGGCTGTATTATTTTAAATAATGTGACAAAAATAATTAATTTCTCTTGCATTTCACTCATAAAAGTTATATTAGATAGCTACAATAACCATATATAAAATTAATGAATGTGTATTACAATATAAAACGATCTAATTCCTTAAAGATTTTATTCTCCATCCCTTGAGATCAATGATTTGTCTTTTTCTTTCATATCTTTCTTTAAATTCACCGATACACATGTTTGATACACATGTAGTTATTTTTTCAGTAATCCAAAGAAAAATGATGGTTATTTTGTGATGTAGTGAAGAGTTCTGGTCAGAGCAAACACCTCTAGCTATAATGCAGACACACAGCATCCATCTAGCATTGCAGTAAAATCCTACAGTTATAATCTTACAATTAACTATGCACACTGGAAAACATAAACAAGCCTAAATATATTCTTAGAATAAAGATGTTGATGGCTACTGGGACTACTTAATTTGGGTATAAACTGTGGAAACATTTTTGAAAAAGGGGTGAAATTGCTCTCATGAATAAAACAGTTGTGTTAATGAGCACTGATTACCTGACATAGGACAGTTTACACTACGCCACACTAGCATTTAACACTCTTACTCGACATTCATAGCACCTGTCCGAACTGACGGAGAGTTTTCAGCGTTCTCTTCCTCTAACTTGCTCCGTCTCCTTCATCAGATGCCTTAAGTGTTACTATGTATGGAGAATCAGCCCAAGTGACATGGTCACCTGTCACATTCAGCATCGCTCCCTCTCTTTCCCTCTCTCCTCGTTGTGCACCTGTGACTGTTGCCTTGGCAACAGTAACCCGTTGACCCGTGGGGTTTCTGGTGATGGGGTCAAAATCATCTGCACCTGCAGCTGAGGAGCTGTCTGTCAAGTCAACACCTGTCGTCAGGCTCTGTATGGACTTACACCCCAGCAGACCTCCACAAAATTAGTTTAAAGTTGTGTGGGGTGTCGTCTGGACGTTTTCCTTTTGCTCTCGACTTTCTTCATTTTTTTTTCTTTTTCGGAAATCTGCCATGACTGGAGACGACGGGCACTCCCCTTGAAGAATGTGCGTCATGATATAAAACATCTCAGAAAACGCTGAAGTGCAGAGAGCAATAAATGTAACTGCTGATATTGATCAGACAGTCGAACAGCAGAGAAGATTATTGAGTGGAAGAGGCATATTTAGAGGGGCTCTTTTTTTAGCCTTTTTTTATCCAGACAAGCTGATTGCGATACACATTCCCACTTAAAAGGAGACTGCAGAGGAACAACTTCACATGCACAGTGCAACATACTGTAAGTTATTAAATGTTCTGCTAAAAATACTATTTTAATGAATCTGTTTATCACCATAGGATCCTTCACAGATCACAAATCAGGACAACAGAGAGCTGCAGTGAGAGTTTCCAATCTTCCATACAGAAGTATGTATGTTTCACATGTGAAATGTTCCACCATGTTCCCAATGTAGTCTCCCTTTTTGGTGCTGGACAGGTAGGATACAGTTTAGTGAGCCCATCACTGCTTTTTACAGGGTCTTTACATTTGGAAACTCTCCGACACGACAGCATTTTAAAAGGAGAAAAATGCATAAAATGCCTCAACCTTTACAGTAATTGCTGTTTCCTCCAAACAAATCCTCCCCTCCACTGATTCTTCAACTCTTGCCTCCTCCCACCGTTTCTGCCACCTCTGCTCTTGTTTCCCTCTCTCCCCAATTCCTTTTCATCCAGGTTTTCTCTTTATGCCCAGCGCGCAGTCTAACCCCCACTGCCCTGTAAATCTCTCTCTCTCTCTCGCTCTCTCTGTGTACTGACCTGGGCCCGGGCTGATCTGGTTGTCATAGAGGTGGATGTCATCTCCGCAGGCGATTGGCGAGTCCTGTCCCTCCTCTCGGCCCTCGCTGCCCTCCTCCTGCTCTGCCTCCCGCTGCTCTGGGGACACAACAGCACAGGGTCACTTCCTGGACCTCACTGGCTTCCAGGCAGGACAGCAAACCCACTTTAAATATTATTATCCTCAGTTGAAGTACCTGTCAAGTCCCAAAATTCAACAGCTACTTACTGCAAATTATTTCAACAGGCAGCTCCATAAAAAATGTGGTCTGCTGTCTCTGGTTATACAAGGTAAAAAGGGAAAGAATCTAGATTTGCCAGGATTCTGCTGTTTTTTGCATGATTTATTTTTTGTACCTCATGCTCTAGGATTCATACTCTACACACACAATATTAAAATACTGGGTTGATGAAATTTGAGGTTGATACGTAGATAAGTAGAAACACTTATTACATGACCCCTAAAACAGAATTTAGACAGCAACATGATACAACAACAACAAATTTATATTTTTATGACGGCTTAAATGACCAACGTTGGAACAAAGTACTTTTTTTTTCCTTTTCAGAAATACTAATAATGTGCAAAGATTGTTTTAGTGATCGAGAAATATTACAGAAACAGAACAGAACAGAAAGAAGCTGATGTGTCAAATCCAAGCTCCCACTTTCCCTTTAATATCATTCACTAATTAGACTTTAGTCATGAGTATGACACCTCTTTCAAGTATAAACATTTTTATTTAAATAAGGTAAAAGTTTTGCAACTATTAATTATATTTGTAATGGAATGTCTTGATTGTTTTGTTAATTTCAATCACTTGTTAGCACATAGATTGATCCATCGACTACTCCCAAAAGTGGGCGGCCAGTCAAAATGACCCTAAGACCACAACGAACTCTCATCAATGAGGCAAAGAAACAACCCAGAGAGACAGATTTTGAAAGATTTGAAGGCATCATTGGAACTGGCTAACATTTGTGAAACTATATTGGACTATTTGGAAAGAACACAACATCATCCCAGTCGTAAAGTATGGTGGAGGAAACATAATGATTTGGCCATGCTTTAACACTGAAGCAAGTGCACAACAGAAATTAATCAAATGCATAACTAGCTGGAAGCAGGAGACCTCTGCTCCTAGAAACCTAAAGAAAACAGCAGGTTTTGTCAAAGACAACTGAATGAAGCTAAGTCTGTTATGAATCAGCAGGTAGACAGTTTTTGGAGTGTCATGCTCAGGATTTGCAGTAGAAAGCATCACTGAAAGCAGACTGAAGCCTGTTTGCATGACTCATCCCACTCTCTGTTCCTAACACAGCAGTCCCTTAAATCCAATCCTACACTAACTAGTGGGCTCCCAAACATCATCCAGCGATTGGTTTGATGCGACGAGAACAATATCTCTCATGCTCTTTATCTATTGACCTTATCCGTGAGGAGGCCCCAATTTCAGTTCATTCAGTTTTTCTTGCATCAGGATCATCCCTCAGCACCTGACATTATTTGAAAATCTCGGCGTTACCGCCTTGCCTGCATCCCTCTGTGCCTCAGACTCACCGGCTGGGCTCTGACTTTCAAATCACCTTGGCAAAGAGCAGCTGAGCAGATGGAATAAATGGTTCAAATGTGACAATTTTGGAAAAAGTTATTAAATGATTATGACTATATGACTTATTTTTGTGCTGAAAATATCAAATCTTATCTTTTCCAATCTTCATCCTGTGTTAATTTTAAATTTAGCTCCAAAAATGCAATTCACATTCAGAATTAGGAGCTGCCGATGTTTAAAAAAAAAAACACAATCTAGTTTCTTTTGACGGAGTGATACCAATAATAAATTGAATCAACTCTGCAGCATTTGAATTCAGATGAGCTGCGCATGAAGCCGAGCTCCCCCTTAGTAACTGTGTCCAGTGAATACAAGCATGCAACATGTATAAGGAACAAGGGCAGAGGGATGAGGGGTGTTTGATATGAAAACACTGAATGATTGATGTGTTTCCTTCAAACGGTGTGCAGTGTTCTGCAGCAGCCTTTGAGATGTGTTTAGAGCTGTGACATACAGAAGCACAACACAGTTACAAACAGCCACAAAGGAGCACATTTGCATCGAGAGGTTTTAAACTTTTATAGCTTTGTTCTGAAATTACTTGAAGAAGATACACAGCAGCCTTCATTTCATGTCATGTAGGCTGGCAACGACCCACCGTTCTCATACATACATTAATCTATTGTTGTGATTAATTTGGTCATAAAATTCTAGGGTGGAAAGTCTTAAAATAGCTTCAAATAGTTTGCTGTAAAACAAGAGTATGAGAGTAGGTGCAGATTTTTGTCAGTTTACTAGTAAATTAGAAATCTGACAAAAAATTTGCATCTGTTCTGACAATAGCTTTTGTTATTTTATATGATTTACTGCTTTTCTTTGCTTAATTTTTTAGTAAACTAAATATTATTAGGTGTTGGTCTGTTGGTTACACGTCAACAGGGACTGAATGAGACTGTTTTGTTATTATTTTCTGATATTTATGGGCTAAACGTTTAACAAATAAAAAAAGAAACAAGCAGTAGATTAATGAAGAAATGTTTACTGCAGCACTTGTTCAAAACTCAAAGGTGTACTGTATAGCTGTGATAATTGTTCTGATTATTTCAATGTATTTTTGCTGCATCCCACCAAAACATGTAGGATTTGAGGCAACAGAAGATAAAAACAAGCAGTTTAACAATGACGATGACAGTTAAATAACAGGTTCCCACTACCGAAATAAAGACCGCCTCTTTTAATGAAGAAACTATTATATTTTCATAAAGTAAGACTTCAGCTTCAGGGAAAGGAATCGAGGTAAATTCTCTACCCTTTAATCAGTGTAGCTGCTGTTTAGGCTGTTATTTCCTTTTACTGAATAGATCACAAGGCAAGATGAATCTGGATCTGTGCAGCTTATTACCTCTGTTAAACAGGAACTCCAAAATCCCAAAACGTACCTGCAAAATACCCTAAAGAGCATAGCCACAGGAACATCCTCAAACATCCTCACATTTTGATCATTTATTAAACATTTGTCACAGCTAAAGCAGATTTCTTAAGGTAACACAGCCACGGGTGGAGGGTTTGTCACTGGCAAACTGCTCCAGCACCTCCTCAGAGCCTCTGATGTTTTTTTTAATCTGTTAGCTTTCAGCTAATGTTAACAGCTCCAGTCAAAGGTCAATAACTCTACGAGTAAGGTACATAAGAACATAGCTTGAGAGATTCCGTTCATTTTATGAATATATATTTAAGTCAGTGTTGGTTTTACGTCTTTTCTTTTGGCTAAATTACCAACAGGTGGTGCTGCACATTAATGTTCACGTTAAGTGAAGTTTTCGTTCCTGTTTTCTGTCTGTTGTCTATTTCAAGTTAACAGTTGTGTCTCTGCAACTTTAACACAGTACATAAGAAATATGATTTTTTAATATCACATGGCTCGGAGAGTATTCAACTTTTGGACAAATCTTTACTAATGAATTTCTGAGATGACAGCAGTGGGTAATTCTTACTTGCCAATGGTAACATAGTGTAATGTAAATAATGCATTTATATCCTGATAAACGGTTCTCTAATAAACACGGTTACGTTCAGCTGCAGCGGGGGGCCTCTGTAAATCTGCTGACTGAATTTCTGTGTTGCAAGAGGGGAATAATTGGCTGGGGGAGACAGGGAGATCCAATGCAAGCATATTCTGTCCTGGCTGCTTGTGCTCACATACTAATTGGATGCTTCTCCTTGGCTTGAAGGTAATGAAACTGCCGTTATCATAACAGCCGGAGCAAAGTTCATTATTTATATCCAAATGCAGTGGAGTGTGAGAGCTGGCAGAGTTTTCTGTGTCTGAGCTGCAGTTCTAATCTTTAAGTCACATCTGCATGCGTATACAGTACGGTACAAGCCAAATTATTGGCAGCATTCAAATAAAGACATCCCTAGACCCTCTTTTGCAGTCATAATGAAGACTCCTTTTAGATTACAGTTTCCAACTCTTGAATTCCCCATTATTGGTGCCTACGTTTTCCGCTGTGAAAAACTGGCCATTGTTGGAAATGTAGTTTATATTGTAGTTAAACGTATGTGGTGGTGGCTCAGACTCACCCATTTCTTGAAAGAAGTATCCATTCTTGGACATCCCAGAGGGAGGCACGTCTGCAGAAAAAGAGCAACACGGAGAAAGACAGAAATCACCGAGGTGAATCTAAGCAACAGTAACTGGCTCTGCAGAGAGCAATTTTCATTTTGAAATGAGGTGCTTTTTAAAAAAGTAATTGTTGGTGTGAGAGATGGCTATAAATACAGGTACCAGACGTTATCGTACCTTTGCTAGTAAACTGGTTTTGGTGTTTACGTGGAAAAGACCTGTGTATTTAAATGTAAGGCATCACATGGATGCAGAATTAATTTGAATGATTCTTTCACATGTTCTTGCAAATATCTGCCCCCTAATGGCCATTAATAGACAAGACAACGCCTACAAATGGCAAAATAAATACAGCTTTAAACCAAGCTGGACAACGGACTCTACAACAGAACATGACACTATGGAAAATAGTAAGGAAGGTCTTCAATAAATCAAATAATAAAATAAGACCCAAACTGTCTATTTATGCAAAGCCTGATGTAGTTTATTCCACTGTGCCACAGAGATCCGCTCCATTGTTGTCCAAAAATTATTAGAACACATCCTTGAGTCACATCGGGAGACATGTTCCTTTATTACAATGAACACACACACACACACACACACACACACACACACACACACACACACACACACACACTGTAGTCTATTTTGAGTCAATCCCACATTCACAGTCTTGCTGCTGTAAATACTCACTAGTCCACCAAATGTGTATTAATCCATGGCTGAAAATAGTTCCCAACAAATGCACTGTTTGCTCCTTTCTGACTTAGATTTTGGGAAAATCTTTGGTGCTCAGTTGTTTAGAAATTATTCTTTTTTTTACATTTAATGAATTTGTTTATTGATGTCTTCGGTAGGAACTAAAGGACTTAGGGTTGAGAGCTACTAACACAGTAACACAAGTGTTTAGAGAGAGACTATCACAGTTTTTGTTTGTTTTTTGGAAATGAGTTGACAATAACAATGACAATAATATAGAGCAATACCAGCTCTAAATCCTTTTAGGTACTGACTGACTAATTAATTCGTTTTTTGCAGAAATCATATCATGTTGCTGTGGGTCTCCAAGTGCAACAGGCATCAATAATGTACAGTATCCACAGCCCGAGAAGTGCAGCAGAGACATTCCTCATTATAATTCCACAGACGCTTGGGCAATATTTTTTTGCCCTGTGCTTTTAACTCTGTCACCTGAATGGTGAAGCATGACTCACGTACATTTATATTTGAAATCCCTCTGAATAAGAACCAAAATACTGCATAATAATGCAATAATGATAATAATAATAATGCATAAAATGTTGCTGCAAAGCTAAACAAATGTTAGAGGTTGAAAGTCATATGATTGAACGTCATGCATTTTAAACTGCAGGGATAAAGGCAGGTCAGTCCATCACCTAACAGCTGTGACACAGATGAAGAACAGCTGTGTGAGACTGCAGGGCTTCGACCAGTGGTTATTTTCATTATTAGGACAAATTATCAACACATTAGATAAATCTAAAAAAAAAACTGAATCCAAGAGCTCATGATGACCTGTTATTCTTTTCCAAATTATTTAATTCATCTTTTTCCACACACTGAATACTGACAGTGCTGAAAATGGCTTCCAGTTGAGCTCAATCAAGTTGTCTTTGATTCACACGGAACGCTAACGGGATATTTCTGGATGAAGTTAGTAAAATAACACTACTGATCTTGGGTACATTTTTCAAAATGACACAACAGAATTATAATTTAAGTGTGGTCTTAACACTGGAAATGATTACTGCATTAATTCAAAGTGAGTCATCAGCTACAACAGCTACTCCGTCTTTCCAGAAGTAACAGACTATGCTGATAGTTTCTGCCATGTTGTTTTTCAGTTACCATGTAAAACTCTGTATATATTATTTAATTTGTTGCTTTGATTGATTTGAACATTTAAATTATGCAAAGCAGTGACACAATCAGCCTCAAAGAGAGAGAGAGGCCCGACTTTTCTCTATTTGATTACCTTGACAGATCTGTGAAGATTTGTCAAAGACAGAAAAACACAGAAAAAAGTGAAAAGACAGGTCTGGTAAGTAAATCTTTCTTCCATGGGGTCATACTGCAGCTGTCAGAATGAGAGGAAGCACAAAGTGGGACTGGGCACATGTAGAGCTGAGCCAGACATTCAAAAGCAGAACTCCCTTTAGGCGATGAAAAACGTTATCAGGAAAATGTAAGTGCTTCATTCCTAACGTGTTAATTAGGTAGAAAAATGTTACCAATGATTATATGGAATACACACTTTTCATCAGCAAAGGTCTTGACTCTGCTACTACTGTACATTCACTGATAATCCACAGTGAGTTTTGCTTGCCTGAGGCAGGCAATCATTTTGCAATGGTAGGGTGCAGCATTTTTAAAATGGTGGATATCTCATTTTGGAATGAAACTTAATCTGGTGAAGAGTTCCACTACAAATGCACAGAGGGAGAATTTAAAGTACAACATCTCCGAGTGTTTGTCACACGGCCCTGTGAACGCGTGCAGCATGCGGATGGCAGAGAAAGACGAGGCAGATACGGAGCAGGGATACTCTGAAGGTTATTGAGACATTGTGGTCGAACGCTGAGGAAAGAGGGGAGGCTGTGTGTGTGTGTGTGGGGATGGGGGGGCTTTTCTGGAGCATTAAGCCCATGCGATTACATATTCATCCTATAGCCAAAGATCAACAGCATTTTCCTGACTTGACTGCAAAAAAAAAAACAAAACACAGCCATTTCAGACGAAGGGATAAAACATCTGAGACACAGATACTCACACTCTGTACAACTACATACAGAGATTCTTTCTGTTAAATGTCAGACATAAAAGTCATTAAAATAAGAATTTACTTGAATTTTAACTGACTATTCTATGATATATAAGGAGGTTGTTAAGATGTCCATTATCTCTCCTCCAGAAAGGCTTCATGTAACAATAGTAGAGCACAATAAAGTACATCAATTTTTATATTTTTTATATAAGTCTATTGTCCTGCAGTGACAGTATTGAACTCTGACTGCTTCTAAAACACAGGTGACCTACACTTTACATTGGAATGAAACACCTCCTGTGTAACTTTTGTTTGTATTTTGCACGTGTCTCTCTCTGACATGGTTAGTGATATGTGGATGTTTTTTATGTGTTTATAATATTGTCTACAAACCAAATCTTCCCTGCAGCCAATAGAGCATTCGAAAGAAACTGTTTGACATTTTGTGAAATATGTTTGTTTATTTATTTGGAGTTAAATATTGATGCCGCTCTCATATCTCTAATCTAAGTCACACAAAAAACAAAATATAAAAAAGCTGTGGTTTCGGGTGTGGTATGCACATTATTGCCTGGATGAAACTAGTTTCTGGAGCTTTCACCACTATCACAAGCCAAGAAAAATGCACGTAGGCTATGGACACAGCCAGGCTAGCTACTTCCCTCTGTTTGCAGTCTTTATGCTAAGCTAAGCTAACAGTCTCCTAGCTCCACCTTCATGCTGATTGGACGGTGACTGGAGTGATATTAATCTTCTCATGAACTGATTTCTTTAAAATAAAATGATAGAGATAGCTTGATGACAATTATTTTAACAGTGTATTATTTTACAATTTATGTCTTGTCTTTATTTTATAATTACCTGGTTGGTTCACAGAACTACTATTTCTTCAAAACAAGGAAATAATGCCAGGTGAATTGAGGTTGTGTCTTGTTGTCACGAGGAACTGAAAACAGTTTTTTTCTGACAGATGACAAGAGTCAGCAGAAGAACGTCCGTGGCATAAAATTCCCGGTGGAACTGTTCCCTCCACCCGCCTCCCTTAAATATCAAAATAAAAAAATAAGGAACCAGTTACCTCATCCGAGCTGCCATGTTAACACAAGCCTCGGCACAACAGAATAACAGAAACAGAGCTAAACTATGATCTTAATGATCAAATACTGCACATGGCATTGTGCCTCCAGTCACAGGTAATCATGACATTTATTTCTACCATTCGTTGATTCATTTCTACATGGTGCAACTAAATAAACCAAACAAGCAGGAGCCATGCACACATCTCAACAGCCTGAGGAACGCCTTGAATTCTTGGACCACAGTGCACTACAACACAACACACACACTCAAACAGCACTAATTGCATTATTATAATTGCTTTTATTATCATGGTTATTACGGTGATTATTAAGTGGCTTTCAGACATGCGCGCAGGAAAGTAAACATGATGTCAATTTTACACTGGTTAATTAAGTACACAAGTCACACATCACATTACCGGACGTACTTTGGTGTGATCTAGCTGCATTATTAATGAACGATAGGGCTGCAACTAACTGCTACTAACAACCATATGATAGCTGAAAATCTATTAATTACTAGAATAAATAATTCACCATTCAGGTTGTGATTCGCTCAGTTGCTTAAGGTTACGAAAGTCCAGTTGCCATTGAAGGTGGCGGCCAAAAAGACTAGTTAAGACTTGCAAGGACTGGACAGTTCACACTTAAAGAGTTTCCAGCACAGATACTTTCCATGTATGAAAAATTATTTTTGATATTAATAAACTTACTAATAAAACACATATCTGAATTCAGATTTCTGATAAAAAATCTCCAATAACAAATTACGAAATGCTTCTAAACCACTGATTAAAGCCAAATAATTTGAATTCAACACCCTGGGGGGAGGGGGGCTCTTCTATTAGACTGTTCATTTATTTATGTGGCATATCATGCAAGCTTCCTGCCATTGCTGTGCTTCTCTGAACTGTGATTTGCTCTGAGTGTTGTGATCAGAAGCAGCATCGTGAAGACTCATGTGCTCTGTCTATATTGAGCTGTTTGGCAGTGACAGATGCAGAAGGAGATTTAGAAGGATTGGAGGGGAATGCATATTATCCATGTTACTGACTTTGCCAGATCAATAAAAATACAGCATGGACTGATGTGAAACACAACAAACTTCAGTTTATGACCAGTAAAGGAGCTTTGTTTAAAATGTTTGCATCTGCACACACGTGACCAGTGACAGAAAATAAAAAGGAAGTGAAGTTAGTGCTGATTCTGTCCCCGCCTGCTAAAATGAGCTCTGTTCACATGCAAATAACTGTTAGACGAAGATAATTAGGGACCTTTACATACTTTATGCTCTGATGGTCTTTCAGAGACAAGTTCATTAGCAGTCATGAAGGCTATTCTGTTGTGAAATCAGAAGCAGATTTACTTAAATTGTGTGAACTGAGACATACTGACAACAAAAAACACGACTGGAACTAAAACTGTACAAGTTACAACACCTCTAAGAGACGAGATCAATACTGTGCACGCAAGCATGCATTCATTCCTACCTACGTCAGTTCAGACTTGTGTCTTTCAAAACAATACACATTTCGTAACACTGCAGTCCATAGATGCAGTGGCTTTCTGCAACCCTGGCAACTCAAATAAAGCAAATGCAAATGATCTAATGTGGGATGTGTAGATGGAAAAAGCGACACAATGCTAACCTGCAAAAACCATCATCTTTTTAGAGAGTGGGGTTAAATGTAAAAGAGTTCAGGTATAGGATGTGTTTGATTTTATGTGTAATTGAAAATAAACACATCTGACTACAATGAAATACAAAAGATGAGCCCCAGAGTACAATCTCAGTGCAACAACAGATTGCACACTGCTGATTTCCATTTAAGGCTAAATGCATGAAAAAGGAAATACAATATATTGCTTTCTCAATTTTGGGCCATGTCTAATGCAACATGTCTCCACATGGTAACTGCCTAAACAAGTAAGACAACAGCATCTGCTTAACCAAAACATAATTACAGGAGTGGGTGCAGGAGTGGTGAGGGCATAAACACTGCCCGTCATTAAAAAAAGGTACCACCTAGTTTTAACTAAGCAAATAAGCAAAAGTCTTGAATTGGATAATTACTGCATGGATGATTAGTTATTTAACCCTAACTGATGCAGTGAGCAGCTTCTCGTTTCTTAAACAACCATGTCTAAGACACATTGTGTGGTCGTGCAGACAATGTTAATGTGTTTCAGAAGGGTCAAATTATTGGCATGAATCAAAGAAAACATCTAAGGAGACTGATGAAACTACTAAAACTGGGTTAAGAACTGTCCAATGGAAGAAGGCTATGTGGTCTGATGAGTGCCTACTGTACAAGACTGTGGGGGCAGTGCTATGATCTGGAGTTGTTGCCGTGAATTTAAAAGTGTGGTTCAGTGAACGTGACACATCACTTTCAAACATGAATTGGCCACCACAGAGTCCAGACCTTAACCCCACTGAGAATCTTTGGGATGTGCTGGAGAAGACTTTGTGCAGCGTCCGACTCTCCCATCATCAAACAAGATCTTGTTGAAAATGAATGCAACTCTGGACGTGAATAAATATTGTGACATTGCAGAAGTTTATTAAAACGATGACACGGTGAATGTGGGCGGTTATCAACTCTAAAGGTGGTCTAACGAAATATTAGAGTGTGAGACTTTTTTTTAGACGGGCAGTGTATGAACAGCCATGCCACTTATAACAAAAGGTGCAGTGGCTGTCCTTGGTAAATGAGGCCACGCACAATTAGCTATTTATGCAATGCTGCATTGAAAAACAGATTCTGAACCTGTAGAAATCGTGTTTCAGTGACTGATCAGTGTGAAGGACATTACATGAAATCAACCATTACGAACGGCGTCGAAGAGGAAAGTGATTACTCACAAAATAGCACAAAACTGCAAGAGTAAACTTTGCCAAACAACACAGAAAGCAGTCTGATGAATACTGGCAGCACATTTTACGTTTGATGAAACCAAAATAAATGAGTTTGGATCAGATGGAGACCAGCTTGTTTGGCACGGACCTGGTCAGGGCCACTATATTGACTGAAATCATTCTGCTGAATGTGAAAAATAAAAGAGTGTTCGTATGGGCTGCATGAGTGCAGAAGTTATAGATGGGACTATAAATGCAGGTTTGTATACCCAAATATTGAATGAAAGGAGGAGTCCAAGTTCAACTTGAGATTGACTCAAAACATTAAAAAATCACACCGTTTTTAAAAGAAGTGAAAACTATGACCTGGCCAACTATGTCCTCTGAGTTGAATCCAATAAAATACCTTTGTAGTATTTTAAAGAGAAAGGTAGAGCAACAAAAGCCCTGCAGCAAAGAGCAGTCAGAGAAAAAACATCTCTCAGATTTGTGCAAGCTTGGTATCATCTATGCCCAGGAGGATCGAATCTGTCATCAGAAATAAAAGCGAGCAAACAAAATATTTTAGAAAATGGGATGAGGAAGAGCCAGATATGAGTACAAGGCACAATGTCAGTGCACTGTTCTTCAACACTGTCCCTTCTGCAAATAAACTCCCTCTATTTCACATAAAAAACAATGACTATAACATTTTCAACACATAAAATATTCTTTAAATTTAAAGAACGGTGAGTATGGGACATATGGGACATATGGGAGAGATGAATAAAAATATAACAAAGACTCTAATAAATTCTTAGATTGTTGTATTAATTATTCCTATTGTGATAGGAATTATTGATGCAGGTGCTATGAATCACTACAGCTGCATGTATGACTGCTCACACAACAACTTTTGAAACTAAAATGCTTATTTTGTTGTCTCTCTGTGTGGAGCAGGGGTGGAGCAAGCAGGAGCACTGACGTGCACATAGCTGGTTAAAGACATGTCTACATTTTAGATCTCTGCCAAAGAAATATGATCTGTATGCAAATGTTGGTCTCTGTTCATACAAGCTGTGCACAGAAACCTTTTTAAAACAAACACACAAAGTGCCTACTGGGAAGAATATATACATAGGAACAGACCTGATTAACTGGTTTTCAGGCCTCTTATTATGTTATAAATGTCACAATTCTCTTGCAAATGTGAGATTGGTGTGCGTTGAACTCATTTTGTGAGTTTTAAAAGCCCTTCAAGGTTCTGAATTCTTCACAGTTGCAATGTTACTATTAAATAAATACTGGTTCAAGATAAGTCAGTGGTAAGATATCCACTGCAGGAAACATAAAACTTCATGCAAAACAAGATGCATGATAACCTTCTGCAGAAAGAGGAAGCTGTGTACTTGTAGCAGGAAGTCAGTGCTGCTGGAATAGTATCACACATACGTCTCATTACTTTCACTGATGTGCTGTGTGTGCATGTGGGTGTTTGTTTATGAGACTCTCTTACTTTGCTGCTTTCATCACTGCACAACACATACAGTATATGAGAGAAATGTCTGTCAGGCAGCTCAGTTTCCATGTCACAAACCCTTAATGTAGTGTCACTACATGCCACATGACAAACGTCTTCTATATATATATAAACAAACCTTTTTCTCATACAAGCTATCTGCAAAATAGATGGCAGACAGCTGCTTGTTGCCTTTGCAGACGCTGTGGTTTTTGCATCAGTTGCAGGACTAGTGAAACACCAAGCATCAGTTGTTAGACAAAGACAGGCCGAGAGGTTTCGACAGTAAAAATATTACAAGAGATGTTCCTGCGACTGCTGTCTCTGGAACCACAAATACCCCTGTGGGCTACGAATCAAACACCAGCCGACCATTGTTTCTGCTTTGGATCCACTTTTTGATCTCTGTGTTCTCTGAGGAGAAAAAAGTGAAGGGAACACGACTTCCCACAGTCGTTAACTGTTCGCGGTACATTCAGGGATAGTATTACTAGTTGGATGCGACAGACAAACGGAGATGAAGCGCCGTAGGTGTATGCACACACCCACATTTAATATGATTTGCCACCTTCGTTGCCAAGTCACAGTCTCATTACAATTAGACACTGCAGGAAAGCCAACCCTTCTCCACCTGGCATGGCCCAGTCATATTGAGAACAAAACAGTTTACAGACGGCTTGTTTCAGTAAACAAATCCAACTGTGAATTCTCAGTGAAGAAGTGAAAACGCTCGGTGCTCAGTTAGAGACAATCAGGCTGAAACTATTAGAAACACATATTATAGGCATCTGAACAAAAATGAAAACACAAAAAGCGGTGAGACGGTGTTTTTGCAATGTTGGTGACCACAGGCACACGGGAAGTGCAATCCTGGTGCAGTGTGGCACCATCTGAAAGAGGCTAAAGCAGGATAAGTGTATTTTCAGTAACAGAAGTATCAGCTGGTAAAGTCAGGCTAAAGCTTAAATAATGGCCATCACCTCTAATCCCTTCTAAAAGCTTCATGCAGTTTAGTATTTTAGAGACTAGCAAGATATAAATAGACATTTACATATGAGACAGATATCTGATAAGATATCTGTGCTTTGCATACACCTAATTTAGTAATACATAGTATTTGTCACTGTGGCTGTTTTTATAAAAACTACTGAGGATTTGCAAATCACAATTGTAAATTTTAAAAATAGAAATTTGTATAAAAACAAATCTTAGTGAATAAATGTTAGACTATCGAAAACTACTGTCAGCTGGGGACTGCTGCTGTTTAATGGCTGTAGGTGTGAACTGAAAAGGAAGGAGCTTCTACAAGCAGTTGTGGACGAGTTTGTTCTTTTACTCTAACCTAGTACAGACTCTGTCTCTGTTCCATCAGAAAATGTGTTTTGGTGCGTACTGAAATGCTCCAAGACAACAGGAAGTTCACTTATACGACCTTCGGTGAGTGTTTAGAAACTGAACCAACCTGTCTTCCCATGCAGGCTGATCCATTGCAGGGTTGTGCACCGCAGGTACATGCAAAACAGATGCCTGAACCCCCAGGAGGGACAAACCCTGGAATTTACAGGAGAGGTGAGGCTGAGAGTCTGAAGTGAAGAGGGCAAGAGATTAAAAGGTGCCCCTGCTGCGTTTGTAGGGGAATCTACGAGGCCTGGGCTGGTACCGAGAAGAAGGCTGGGCTTTTTGTTGGCTAATTATGCCCAAAGGCTCTTTTGGCACTCGTCCTCTACGGAGCTGTGGTCGTTGAGACATCCCAGGCGGAGAGGGAATTCCTCCCAATGCTCTGCTCTGGGTCGGTCTGATTGCTCGTATACACATTTTAAACAGCAGGCTCACATTTGGCTTTTATTCGTCCTCTTTTTATACCCCGGGAATTCTAAAGAATTTCAGTCAGGATGTAAATTAAACACACTTGTAAATGGCATTTAACTGTATGTGTTTGCATGATATTTCCCCAGGGGCTCTGCTAGGGCCATACTGGAGGTGGAGGTGCATAAGAGTGTAGACCTCTTATCTCAGGACTGAACTGTCCTGAAAACATTTGCTTTCATGGACTTCTGTGTTTCATTAACTCAGGTTCATTGTAAATTGCACCTGTTACAGACACACAGACGCATGGGTTTATTAGAGAGTTTAGCAACAAACAAACAACACAATGGACGTCTGAACAGCACCAGGTTAGAGTTGAGAGTGTTTAAACAGATCATTAATCTGAAACTAGTCAATGATAAATAATAACCAGCTGATTAATCATCTGTAGAGTAAACCCCCTTCAGGCAACATAAACGTCTGTGAATTTGAAGTATATAGTTGAGTAATCATGGATGTTAGTGGTCTTATCCTTCCCATCAGTCGCTGGAGGCAGCTCCTGGCCTCAGGATCCTCCATCAAGAGGTGTAGGTGAAATGGTTGCTCTTTTATAACCTCGTCTAAAAATGGATCAACTGATTGCTCGGGTGGGAAGCCACACCTGTGTTCCACAAATATTTGTGCCATGCAGCACGCAGTCAGCCCCCGAAGGCAACCACTTCGGCGAGGTGCAGCTTTGGGCTAAATCAGGTTCAGATAACAAATCTGAAATGTGGAGGGACGTGATTAAGCTCGATTCCTAAACTCATCAACACAAAAACAGAAAAAAGAAAAAAAGGTCTCAGTCAGTTTCCTCCCAGTCTGTCAGGTCAAGCCTTTACTTGTCTCTCATTAGACACTTTCACTGCAATCTGCCAACTAATCCTGTCTAAACATAGATAAATCTATAGATTTCTCTTCCACACACTCTTTGTTCATATCAAATCCTACATTACAGAAACCATAAACTGAGACAAGGACCAGGAGTCAGCAGTCAATGAAAGCTAAACCTTTGTGAGTCTGAACTCTTTAATACATATTTCAGACATGGTCAGTGAATCGAAATCATTTTCTAAATGTATTTATACGACACAACCAAACACAATCCAAGTCGGCCACATTCTAGTTCGTATCACATGAGGCAACTAATGTGATCTCAGTTCCTACAAAATAAATTGTACCGATTTGATTTGATTTGTACGTCCCATTCATGCTGTTGTTGTTGACCGTTTTGCCAAATATGTTCCTAGAAAATCCCACTTAACAAAATGCCCTGTGCTCTCCTCCAGCCACAAATCTCAGGAATAAAAACACAGGACGTGATGTCTGTTTTTACAAAACAAACACACACAGACATATTATGACAAGTGAGAAACTAAAAATGTCACAACAGTGCAGTTAAATTGAGAAGTCTCCTTCTGCTGCAGCACTAGTTTTCATCATTGATTGGTTCCATGACATTTTTTAATCAGGATGCTGCATGTTGCTGATGCTGAACATATTTACACAGCGGCCTGTATTTCCGTCCACACAGATTAGAAACATTCAAATATGACTTAAATTAAGGGGAAGAGCTGCAGGCTCTGCTGCAGACAGCTGCGTCCCCGGGCTGGTGATGTCACGGCAGAGTCTTGACCACGACGCTGGCCGTGACCGAGCTGTCTGGCAAGCAGGTAGCCGGAATGGCTGGACAGCAGCGTGAGTGTGTTCACTCGGCCATATGCTGCTCATGAGTGTGTGTGTGGCTGTTCCCACACCTTCACAAATTATTACATCAGTGTGCATAATTTGGTTGTAAGGATCTCAGAATGTGTAGGTGTTTCCACGTCTGAATGTATGTCCCTATCAGATGAGATGAGTCTGAACATCCGTGCATGCACACGTATGTAAATTTGTCAAAGAATATGAAGGAGTTGCTTCAGGCTAATGTGAGGCAAAACATGAGTGTTCAAAGGACAGAGCCACAGGCAAAACTGACCAAACCAGTAGACCATGAATCTGATTTAATTATTTTTTGGAATGCACAAACTAATACTAAAAGAAAATTTCAGTTTCACAGCAGCCAAATAAAAATGGAAAAGCAACCGCTGCCCTCAGTGTAATTTATTCTGAATAACTGTCTAATTAAGAATTTACATTTGTGCAAATTAAGGCTCGCACCGTTTCTGTTTTCAAGACTGTTTCTTTTTCATGAATTTAAGATCTGTCTCTTGACGTCAGGTCTGTGGACTGAAAAGCTTTGCGGTAATCCTCTGGTCCTTTCACCTGAGAGGGATTGATAGTTATAGTGAGCTGGCTACTGCAAGTTCACAGATGAATCCGGCCCTGTCTGCAGCGCAGTGAGACGAGGCATCGTGACTGGGGTTAGCGCAGGAACATGCTTCAATTTAACACCCGCCCTCCTCTTCTCTTTTCTGTCCTCTCTCCGTTTAGTTGTATGTCGAGTTTTGTGTTTTTCACATCCTTCTTGTTCCTTTTCGTCTTTGTTTCTCTTCTATCCTCTCTCGTTCACTCAGGTATAGATTATGTTTAGGTGCTGCAGCAGGGATGTTCTGCATGCGAGTGTGAGAGTGTAGTAAGTGAGTGAGTGAGGATGTTGCTTTACTACACACCCACGCACACACATGCACACACGCTCAGCCAATTGCTTGCTGCAGAAATTGGCTGCCTCGATTTTCATAAAAGGGGGGTAGAAGAAAAAGAAAACTGTGCTAGGGGATTCCTGCTAATTGCTTGCACATTCCCCTCTTCCTCTGGCTCGATTAAAGCCAGGCCACCATCTCCCTTTCAAGTCTGCTTTTCTCTAGACAGCCCCCTACTGTATGCTGCTCCAGCTAGCTCACCACCCAACAGCACATCTCACTGCTTTTCATTTGTGGTGTCCCCCTACAGAACTACACAGACACGGTTTCCACTGGACCAATGTTAGGCAGCAAGAGAGAAAATGCCAGCACAGTCTAGTCTGATACGCGTGACGCGCTGTCCATTTCCACCTTCTCGGAGCTTTTTGCGTATTCCTACCGTGTGCGAAAATAAGTGAAATGGATTCTCTCATTTCAACTTCATTTATTGGACGTCTTAATCAAATGAGCCTTCCAGCTGTGTATTCATACCTTTTTAGTATGCAGTACCCCGGTGAGAATCAAACCACTAACCTCAGCAGTGTCAATGTGCTGTGCCCTGCTCTGTTTAGTAGTTGTCTCTTTGCTTAGCTGTATCTCGCACCACAGACAGAATTCAAATTACGCATCCTCGGTTACCTACTGTTCTCTCGCTGATCGTTCTACAGTATGTCTCACCTCTAGCAGTCTTGTTAAATACGCTACCTGACACTAGGTGTAGAGTGGTTTTTTGTAGTCTATTTTATGTCTTGAACATCCTCTCTGCACTGTAGGTGAGCTCCTTTTACCATTGGATGTTGCTCGGTGTTAATAATGCTGTTATGCTGATGAATCTCTGCATCAGTGCTACCAAGCGACATTGGTTTCCATTTATTGTGGAAAATGACTACACAGCTACAGACATTATACTAACACCACTAAATGTGCTGGAATATGGATGCAGTTTTGATGTTGCAGCATGGAGATAGTGTACTGTCATGACATGGGGCAAGGACAAAAAGGACATTAAACAGAGTGGAAAGGAACACTGCGAAGAAGAGAACACTTATGGATTAAGACCATACATGCCAGTTTGAGTGCAGCATGGAAACAGAAACAAGGCATAAATAACCTCAGTCTGAGCAGAAGGAGAAAATGTCACCACCACTCACTGTATAATACAACTTGCATCCTGTTTGAACTGCAGACTATAATAAACTCAGTGCTTATTAACTTGGTTGAGTCTCTATTATACGTGCTATACATATTTCAACACTAAAGGCACAATGAAGGTTTGGGAATTTATTGACATGGACATCTTGTAACAATTCCTATGTTTGGGGTAGGAGCAGCCGAGCGCCATGTCTACCACTCTGCTGTGTTCTGTTTGTTGCTTTTAAATTAAATTCACTGCAAAGGAGAAACTACGCTGCACAGTAGAAATTGTTCTCTGCTGGCAGCGCCGTGCAGCCTTGATAGACCATACAAAAGCAATATTGAATAGGAACTGAAACAAATACCTCGCCTGTGCACGGCACAGCTTCCTGTGCTGTAACCTGTAGCGTATGCTTTAATCTGCAGTGAGTGGGGTGTCCGAGCTTGGATGGCATCTCACAACCAAAGATGGCAGAGGACCACCAAAGTCTGTGTGCTTTTAATTTCTAAATGTGTATTTGTGTGATTATATGTGTAAAACGTAGCTACATCAACATCATCTCTGCGTCTGTGTGTTACTGTGCATGTTGTGTAAGAGATTATAAAGTATGTATGCTCTGGTCTGTATTCATTTATTCGTACTTCTGACTCAGTGAATCATCTTCTACTTTAAATCAGGCAAAACAAACTACAACTCACATTATTTCAGAGTTAAATGCATCTGTTGTATTTTTTAAATGAGCTTAAGACATCAAGTCAAGTCAAATTAAAGCACTAAAGGGCCTCTAATATCAGTTTCTCATCTCCTACTTCCTCCCACTGAAAGTCACTCAAACTATTTTACATTCAATCATAAAACCTGCTGTTAAAACAAAGCAGGCCAGAAAAAACAAGAGCTCTGCTGTGCATCCATTTGGGTTAATAAAAAGGTACTTTCTGATAACTGTTGATGACTTGTGAGACTCCCAGCTTTTATAATCAGGGCTAAAATTGGTAACTCGTATAATAGTGGTAAAAATAGAACCCAAATACTGGTGTAACTGGATTCAGTCTAACTTGATTTATGATTACTGGTTGTTTTTCTAGGATGCAGCACACTGCTATTAAAATCCCATTTTATCTGACCATTGAATAAAACATTTTGGCTTTCATCTTCACAATAATGGATGCTTTTTATACATCCACATCTGGAGGGGCAGATTAAAAGGTTTGCAAGAGTCACTTGTTAAGTACCATGTTGGAACCACGGGGCTATTTTTGTACATGGTGCTAATAGTGATAGGCTGTTTAAATTGCTTGTAAATTCCACATAAGGATGGAATTCAGAATAGATTTTAGTTATTACCCAATCTGTTCACATTGTTTGTTTTGAAGCTCACACGAAGAACATAACGACCACAATACAACGGAGGTGTTACAGAGCAACATAGGAAGAACATTATGTGAACATTCATTAACAATCTGATATGTTCCATTCTGTTTAGTTCTGGACATAAACTGGTTTTAAAGTAAACTAGGGGACAGATTAGAGCTTGTGGCCAGAATTCCTAAGGCTGTGGTCCTATATCTGGAAAGATATCAGTTTTAAGTCAACTGTGTTTTGTCCTTGTTTTGTTGACAGGGCTTTGTTACATCTTAGAGCCACTGATTTCAGTTGTTACTTGACTTTAACGTTAGTTAAAATCTGTTTAATGTTGAAACAACACATACAGGACAAAATGACTAAGCTCAAAATATTTAATTTAGCTGGACTCTAGTTACTTCACTTCAATATGATACATGCCCGGATGCCACAATTAACCATATTAAGGTTCTAATGTCTATGTATGCCTCTGGTTAACCTCATTAAAGTGGCAGAGGGGAGATGCAATGCGTCTAACCAGGCACTTTACAACACTTTGCTCTTAGAGTGCAGGTTTACTTGTGGTTCCTAGAGTTTCTATACTGTATGTAGAATGGATAGTAGAAGCCTTTAGCTATCAAGCTCCTCTCCTGTGGAACCAGCTCCCAGTTCAGGTTCTGTAGGCAGACACCCTCTCTACATTTAAGACTAGATTTATAACTTCCCTTTTTCTTCTAGTTCTCTCTATAGTCTGTAGTTTTGCTGCTATAGACTTAGTTTTGCTAGGGGACCTATCCTTTTATATGCCATCATTGCACATCATTAATTGTGTGTCTTCTCTCTCTGCACCTTTCTGCAGGTTTCCCTCGGAGCTGTATGTTTCTTGTGTTGTTGGGTGTTGTATATAATTTATAACTGTATTGTTCTATATTCTGTTTCATGGTAAAGTGCCTTATGATGACCTTTGATGGAATATAAATGAACAGAGCTGAAATTGAATTGGATTGAAATGTTCTATGACCTCTATCAACAAATGTCACGTGTACATTCCTCCATGTCACAAAGTGTGCACAGGAAGAGCAGGGCAGACACAATATTAACACCACCTGGTAGTTATAATGTTGTGGTGAACAAGGGCTAGCATGAGGTAAAATGAATCCTAATCATGATCAGCAGGTATCTGAACACATGTATCATAGCTTGCTATGTTTGAGGCTGTGTAAATTGCCCAATCCCCCTGTCTACCACAGCAAACCACAGGATAGTTTGGTAAATATGTAAATACACACAATTCTGAATTCTCAGAGATTCCTTCACTTTATTGTGTTGATCACACACTGCTGTTAGCAGTGCACTGGTGATCAAACACTCTCAACAAGAGTTAAGTAAAACTCAGGCATGTTGCATATAGGTAGAAATTAAATTCTTATTATTTCTGCAGGTGAGAGGGAAAAATCCCTCTAACATAATGACTCTGGGTTTAAAGGACAATGTTCATTTTTTAGGCATGAACTCAGGATTTGGTCTGAGAATGGCCAAACTCCCATTCACTAATGAGACGGCATGTGGAGACGGGAAGCGCACATAGATCGCTCAGCCTTTTATCCAAGGTCAGGGCTAAGAGAAACACAGTTTTCAACTTGAGAGAGGTTTGTGATAACAGCTCAAAAGTAGGAGGTCACAGGTCGCCATCTTTTCATTACTTGTAGTTTTAATATTTTCAATGAATAATCTACACACCGGTAAAAGTTTTTACATAGGCAATCAGGAGAGTTCTCTTCTTATGTCTTTGTATTAAAAACTGCATATTTTCATTAAGTAGCTTATTAGAGCTAAATATTTGATAATGACCTGTGGTGTTATATGTGTTATGCAGTCTTTATTTGTTTACACTGGCCATTTACATTTTGTAAACCTAGTTCAGCAGCCCCATGACATTGTGTTGTCACCACCATGCTTGACTGTAGGGATAGTATCACCCAAAGGATGAGCCTTTTTTTGTAGTTTTAGGAATTATTGTTTTATCAGACAACTGTTTTCCTCATGCTCTCAGAGTCTGTTCAATGCCAAACTATTTGAAAGGTGTCATATGCTTTTATCTAAAGTGCCTTCCATGCGGTCGACATATCATACCTATAATTAAAAGGCAAACACTAACATGGAGCGTTACTGTTGAAGTCCTGTGAACTGTTTGTCTTATTTTATGGATAGCCTGGGTACTTAGTCACCTTCCTAAACCGGGTCTTTCTTGCCCCTTACTTAGTATGGACAGATCGTCGGCTCTAGAAGACTCTTGCTGGGTCCAAACTTATATAACTCTACAGGAGGGCTGCAGCAAAGGGTCTGAATGCTTTTTTTAAAATAAAAATCAAAGACAATCATGACATCCTTTCATTGGTGTAACATTTTACAACCGTTGAAATGAGAGGTAAAACATCCAGTTGCCTCTGAACAAGCACCTCCTAACAGTTTGGAAATGATGCAGAGAAGACGGACCAGAGTTTCATATGGAGAAATTCATCTATCAAGGACAAACAAGTCTGAAAAAACATCAGTGCACTTCCATCTACTAAACAGATAAAAATAGGACAGAGCATGGGGGAGCTATGCCCAATGAAACACCAAAACTGCACCAAAATACGAGCAGCAGAACAGAGGATGCAGTGGCGATGCTAAACTGTGCGTGAGTGAGTGTGTGCTCACAGAAATAGAGCTCAGAATATTTATTTTTTATTGAAATGTTGTGCTGTAATCATAATTTGCCATCTTGATTCTCCTACTTTCAAAATATTTAAGATAAAATGTGATTTTTCAGATGTAGGGTGCAGAATATATTTCGCTAATAATCATATGTTTATTGGTAAAAACCTTTTAGTTTTTTATATTAAATATCTGTCTCTGTAATAACAGCAACAAGCCTTTATTATGGAAATGCTAAGTTATATAATCCACAGTACAAACTTAAATTAGTGAACACTTTAACACCAGACGCTGAAGAATTTCTATATAGATGAACATAAATACAGAAGGACTTAGTGTTAGCAGAATGTATTCTACCCAGAAAACACACCTGTCCATGCTATAGCTCTGTGTGTGTGTGTGTGTGTATTTTATGGATTCAAACATCCACATATGTAAATAAGTGGGTATGCACAGTATGTAAAGAGCACATGAGACTAAAAAACAAAACATAGATGGAATAAAACAGACATACAGTAAAAACAATGAGGAACTAACCTGACTGCGTGTGAGTTGTAATTGTAATGTAAGGCCTTCTACATTCTGTGTTCCTTGAACTGTGCTTGATGAGTGTCTGTGTTGACACATCTGCATAATTGTTTTGTGTGTGTTAACTAACAAATTATGTAGATAGAATGAACTGTGTATATAATTACGTGCAGCGTGTATGGACACTACCGTTTGTGTGAGTGTGCATTTCTTTGTGTGCAAATAGGTGTGTGGCAATTTGAGAAAAAAAGAAAAGCTTATGTGTGAATACACTTGTATGTGCGTGTGTGTGTGTGTGTGTGTGTGGCTGTCCTGTCGTGTCTTGCATTGAGGTGTTTTTCTGATGTTTCAGTGCTAGTGTGCATTTGTATATGTGTGTGTTGTACTGTATAATAATTTGTATGTGTGTGTCGATGTGTGTGTTTCTCCTCTGCCCAGATGGCTGTGCTCAGGGGTTGGAGCTTCTGAGATCTGTTGCCAGCGGTGAATACTGATCAGAGATCACTGTCACATCTACAGCGCACACGCACGCACACACACACACACACACACACACACGTCATCCATCTTCAGTCACACACACCTCCACTTCCACATGGCCGAACTACTAATTCACACAGCCACTATGTGTCCTCCATGCTGATATTCTTTGACTTTGCAGGTCACGGCTGTAACACTGATTATCAGACTGTCCGTCTGTCACACCTGAAGACCGACACCCTGTAGCACAGCACTGGGAGATTTCAGTTCCATGCAATCATTATTATATTTAATCAGAACTAATAAATAAGCAGCAGTATGTTTTTATACCTGGATCTGGACTCTACAACTAGAATATGCAGTATAAGCATCATTACAATGCAACTCAACTGAGTGTGAACCGACTGAAACTAGTTGGATAATCGAGTCCCTGTTACATGAGAAATAAGAAATGAAAATCCCAACATTCAAAAATAAAATAAATAAAACAGGTTGTGTTTTTTGTAGTAATTAGGTTTAATCTACTGGGCAAACAAAACAAGAAACAGCTCACCTTAGATTTTAGTTTTAGTTCTTCAGTTCTGACAGGTGTAAAAAGTAAAAAGAATAGATTTCTGATATTACCATAAAATGCTTTAACATGCTGAACTTGATATTCAGTGCAACAATCTGCTGATTACAGTTACATAGTTTTCACTATATTATGCCTCTCAACAGAATTTTGTCACACAATACAACTGATTTCACTTAAAATTTCAAATAGCTGTCCTAAGTGAAACATTCGATAAATACTGTACATCAACACACTGAAGTGTAGAAGCTGCAGTAACTTGCAGCCCATTCAGGGACCAGGCAAACAAACATGTAAATCAATCTACACCTCTGTATTAAATCAGAAAGTCGCAGCAGGATTATCACATTGCGTAATTACATGCGGAAGCTCTGTGGTAATTTACAACTCCATAAAGTGAATCCCATATCTCCTGACCTCCTCCCACAGCACCAGCTGCTCCTTCACCTGCTAGCAGGTTGCAACTGATAATGACAAGATCTGGAAGATTACTCACAATATGCTACGACATGGTGATCACACTAACAAAAACATTTTCTGTGAGCTGTATGGACAGCCTCATCTAAACGTCCTGATTATGAACACTGAGAGGTGCCACGTAGGAAAACTTAAGGCTTAAAAGTAAGGTGATTTTGAAAAGTGAGAAATCTAATCCTCTGGCAAAATAACTGTTGAGTCACGGTGAAGATCTAGACACACACACACACACACACACACACATATATATATATATTATATTATATATATATATATGTGTGTGTGTGTGTAGGGCACAATATGCACATTTAAACCCAGGGTTACACAACAAAAAAATTAAGGATGAATGCGATTAAAAACATTTGGATTCGACATTCCTCCAATCACTACTGATCCAAAACTGCGTAAAAAAACCTTTGAATACTTTTGTTTGCAGTGTGAAATTGTTCTGCTGCAGGAATGAAACCTGCCCTCTGTGCCTCCAATCAGATCCCAACCAAATGCATGCAAATGACTCTTCAGAGGATGAGCCACAGCAGTGTCCATCACACCCCGACACGCACTCTGAGATGTAGTTAGTGTGCACTGCGCATGACGCTCGCGTATAGACACGCGCGTGCATGCACACACACAAGATTGAACTCGATTAACAAATGCATACATGTAAAAATGCACATTCCCCACACACACAGGGCTGTCTACTCACAAACAAAAACACACTCGTGCATGCACACAGAGTGTCACATAATATTCAATACACTCCCATTATCCCACACAACGTCCTCATCTCACACACACACACACACACACACACACACACACACACACACACACACACACACACACACACACACACACACAGTATCCCGCTTAGCTTTCCCAGACAAAATGAAAGTGAGGAGGCAGCCGCATCACACCTCCAAATGGGCTCCGGGTTCTCAGAGGACTTTCAGAGAGGGGAGAACTCGCTGCTCTCCTGTGGCTGTCACCAACACTAATCTGTTGTTCTCTGTCTTTCTCTATCACACAAGCGCACGCACACACACATACACACACACGCGTGCGTGCAGACATATATATGGTTTTTCTATCATTCTTTCATGCATAGAAATACACATTCAGATACACATGCAGTATGAACAGGTACTTGTGCTCATTCACACCGTTTCTTGTGCTGTGTCGATCTCTCTCTGTCTAGCAAGCGCGCAGGCACGAGCCGCGCCAGTGCAACACATGAAAAAGTGTATTATGAGCAAAAGGATTTCTCTGCATTCCAGCTGTTCCTGCTCGGCAGGTACACTGGCTTTTTTCTGGTATTCGAGGTCATTGTTGCTTAAAGTTCTGTCCCTGAACTGAAGGAAAACAATGCACGAACCTTGTGCCGCATACCAGACATAAACATGAAAAAAAAATAAAACGTGCGAATGTGCAGAAGAATGCAAAAAAATCAAATTTGAAAAAAACGCAACTCTCCTGCAAAGAAAATAAAAACAGATTTTCATTCACAGACAATGATGCTGCCACATTCCTAAGTACGCAGAAAGAGCAAACACAAAACAAGTATGTGCAGTAGAACAATAATCACACCCAAACATCTGTCGTCCTTCAGGGAAGTGGAGGTGGACTGCACGTTTTGCATAGGGGGTTCTCAGGTTTCACTAGGTAGGGAACCCCAAGGTTCTCCCAGTGAATGCTGTGTCGTGCACAGCTGAGGAGCAGCTCAGCAGCTTTGATCTACTCACCCGAAGGCACGAAATGAAGAACTTTGTTGGTCTCCATAGCTGAGCAAGTGGTGGCGAATGCACACTTCCTCTCTCCAACCGCCTCCCCCCGAAGTCAACCCATCATGGTTGTGTTATCCTGTGCTGATGAGTGTGAGATCACCTCTGCTCCCTTCCTCTGCTCTGTTTCTGACTGCCTCTCAGACACATGCAGTGACTCAGCCCCACTCTGCCTGCCTACTCACTGTCTCGCCGCTGGGTCCTAGTGCCTTCGCCTTCCCCCCTCTGCTCCTTTTACCCAGCCAGCCAGTCATCAGCCTATGACAGGCCAGATGCACTGAGGCAAAGCTCACGTCAAGACACACCTCCCCAACGCTCTTCTCACAACACAGCAAAGCTAACGTGCAGTCTCTCTTCTTGCTGTCAGCAATACCAACACACTGCTTTGTCATTCATCTTAGACTGAACGTGAGCTAATCTCTGTCCATTATCTCTCTCATAATGACTTGTATTAGAACAATGTAAAAATAAGAACAATGTAAAATCAGGAGTGGACTGTAGAATAGCTGGTTGATCACTTTGAACAACATGCATGCATTTCTTTGACATCCATATTGTGGGTTTTATATCCAAGTCCAACAGCTGACATCACTCAAAATCACTCTGGGTCTTTCTTCCTCTACTGACGTGTCTCATACATGTTCAACTGCACAGATGAACTGTGATACACTGCTGCTGCTGTAATTACAGCAGGTCATTGATGTATATCATATGGTTGCATGCCGTTTCCATTTTCCATCTACCGTATAGTGAGTGACTATGAATCCATGATTGAGTATATCATAGCCATAACAGAAAGAAAAGCACGATAAAATCATTCTAGAGGAACCACAGTCAGGACTGGGGGTCATTTTAGTATGTGGTCTTAAATGACACCAGAGTATGAATTATGACAAAAAGCACGGCCAACTTCATCATATTTAGCTAAAGTGACAGGGTCTGGGATCAGATTTATGTTGACACCTCCACAACCACTTGCCAGAATTTCGGGTTCTTGCATGATGACAGGTAACTTCAACTCAAACTAAAAAAAGAATCTCATGTTGTGCACAGGGTATTTGAACTCAGACATCTAATTAATGAATAAATAAGTTTGTACTAAAGAACAGAAACAGCGAATCAGATTATTTGAATTCACCCCCACAGCAAAATAAAAAAATCAACCTCACGTCGGTGTCAAATCATTTGTTGCTTCATATGCATTTATCATAAGCAGTAAGACTGAAGAGTCCACGTCATTTGAAATACAAATGTTACAAACTGATTTTAAAATAGGAGTTAATCTGATTTAAAATTCATTAAAAGTCGATATTTGACTTAATTACGGATAAATTTAACTGATATACAACATTTAGTGAATGATAAATGTCTTTCATTGCTACTACTCACAGCAACGTGCATTTTTTTAACTATTCACTCTCACTGTTATTTCACAAAGTGTTATTATTCCCCTGCTGCTAAAATTAATGAGTACTAATAGTACAGTGCAATGCCTACGATAAATACCACTAAAGCTAATATCAAAATTAATATAAGGCTTCATAACCCTGGAAATAGTCCCTGTGACTTGCAGTTCTTCACTGTCGGTGCTTCTTTTATCAAAATATTAGATTTTTCTTTTGGCTACTGGATCAAAAAAGGTTAACTTCACCCTGATGTAAATGCTCTGTGAAAGGTCAGTCATTTGAATAAGTCTGCATATATCTAGCATCGCTGTGTGTGGTATAGCCATAGGGTCTGCTTTGAATAAGACCTGTTATACACGGTGAGGGCAAATGTGTCACCCAGTGAGCCAGGGCGCATTCTCCCTAGAGGACAATTCAAGTGTTTTCACCTACCATCAATCTGCCACCCAGATGTCCTGATTGGTGCACTCTAGCTAAAAACCAAATGGCATGGCTCCGTTACAAAGCATGTTTTAAATGTCGATAAGTGCAAGTGAGTTGACAAGCAGGAGAGAACCCCACCTAAAACCACTGCTGTAGCGTCTGTCATCTGCAGCTGATCGCTGAGTGAGTTTACACACTTAAGTAGCCTGATTACTGACAGGAATCAGGTGACGTGAGCACAGAAACCAATCCATAGGTCGCGATATCTTGAAACGTGCTGTCTTCACATCAATAAGCATCTAAATCTACATCTAATTTAAAAAGTCAGTAAGGGATGTCTGAAAGGTCATTAAATCTAAGGAGTTAAATGAGTAACACTGCACACCAGAATGTCCTGTGACGGTTCACAGATCTTTTGTGGTTTTATAATTGCACAGGCTGATTAGATTAATTGTGCAACACTAGTTTTACCATCATCAAAATGTTATCATAAACATATTAATTGTAGTATTTTTTTAACAATTATAATGAAAAACATATTATTTTTCATATCTTTTTTCCTTGTGGAAAACTGAGACTAATGATTCTAAATGACCTCTGCAACGTTTCCATTCTGAAATTTCTTGTTCCCTATCAGGAAAAATCACTCTGACACTTGATGTCAAAATATAACGTAGGAGCTGAGGGAGTTATGCAAATGGAAACATTTAACTTTATTAATTTAATTTCTCTTATTACAGCTATTATCGTAGCCAGGACCAAGAATCCACTATGACGCGACATGTTTGAACGAGGGCAGCCTTTCATTACCTCGTCAAACATTTCGACTTCCACAATACTTAAATCTCCGATCCGGAGTAGATACTCCCTACTTAGTTGTAAAAATAAAGGGGTTTGTGTTATACGCTTGTTTTTGTCCAGTGGTCTGTGCAGAGAGAGACTGATACAGAACCTGCCACAGCCATATGTTGTATTTGACTGTTTCTGACACCAAACCCTTACTGTCTACTTACAGTCATGAAGACAAAACACTGGCAGGTTTCATTATATGAAAACTGTCCTAACATATGTCCTAATTTTCATTTGACTACAGTAAATCCTTTGGGAGAAGCACATCTTAATCCCTGTTTGGTGCTATCTGTTGGTCTTCAATGCTTTTAGCAATTTAAGTGCAGAAGGTAGGTACAGTACAGTAAGTGCACTTTAGGCTGCTCCCTACCTGCATAACAACACGGTTACATTTGTGCAACAGCAACATGCAGTGTCTTACTTTCTTTTACCGGCGCCCCTGCCAATCTTCTTCAAGTGCATAAAAACCATCAAACATACATTTGCCCACAAAAACTGCATTTACTGAAATTCTAATCAATACTGTTCTCACTCAGTTACACATCTGTCATCTGATGTTTATGAAACATTTACTGTCCTCGGACATAAATACTGAGTCTGAAACCTGGTTTTACTGCCAATCTAACGGGTGTCATGTTTTGTTTTTTACCATAAAATCTCAAACTTTGCTGCTGCTTCTTTTCGAGCTCTTATCATATTAGGTAATGACTGAAAAGGCAGACACGGACTGCTGCAGGGGTTTGAATTAATTTTACAACAAGATGCTTGTTTACCAGCTCAGGTCCTAGTGCTGGAAGGCTTTCTGCACACTGGGATGTGGGGTAGTAATATTAACTCGTACCTTAAAGACTTTTTGCTTTTGTTTCCCCGTCTTTCTTTCTTTGCACAGGTTGCCTGCACAGTAGTTTACAACAGATATCACTTGATTATTTACCCAGTTTTAGAAATCAGCCCTCTTCAAAGACCATACTGTCCAGTCTGCTCAGAGCAACAATTGTAGTAAAAAAGATTTTTAACATTTAATAGTTAACCGGCACTAAAAGGTTGTTTCTTCACATATGTGAGTTAGAGCTCCGTGTGGGTAAAAAACAAAAATAAAGTTTGAGTTTCAGAGAGATATTGTCGCTACTCTGTGCCCAGACAGCAGCAGGTGCTATGAGGCTGGAGGTGAGAATGGCCTCCAGGTAGCTCACAGCTTGGTGTGTGTGTGTGTGTGAATGCTGAATCACTACTTGTGAACCACAACTAAAATGCAGTAACAGTTAGGACCCCCACCTCTTGAAGCACATGTAACCCCTGCTGGCCTGGAATTGAATCCTGCCGGAATGGTCTACACCTAGTCTACACTCTGCTGTTTCAATAAAAGCATGAAAGAAGCAAGTTACAAAAATAAAATAAGGGTTTTTGCATTTCAGGGACCCAGTTAAGTCAGTTATGTTGTCCTGCAACTCAAATAGCATCACTAGATAGCAACATTCATTAAGGAAACTAAAAGATAAGAATATTAATTATAGCACAGGGCACATTTTAAAATAATACAAATAACAAACAAATAAAACAAATGTGACTCAAGACTTTGATATTTAATAAATGTGAATTTTAAGACACATCCAGTCCAATTTAGCCATTATCAATTATTAGGATGAACCACATACAGTAGCTAAGGCGTACACCTTCTTTAAACAAAGCAAAGCCGGAGCTGACAGTTTTCTGTTTTCACAGCGAGTCCCACAGTGCAAATAAAGCTGTAGAGTCAACACAGTGTGTCTTTTATAAAGGAACATATCACATGAGCTACATGGTCTGAAGAGCTAAATGGTCACAGCTGTACAGTATTGGTCCTCTTATTGTTACTATTATAATAAACTATTTATATGTTGTCCTTTCTATGCTGATCTATTTTACTGAAATAGACACACCCAGTATACAGTATATTAAGCATGGCTGCATTAAGCTAGTCATTTTCATTATCAATAAATGTGATGATTATTTTCTAATTTAACTGTTGGTCTATACAATACCAGATTACACAGAAACTATTACTGCTTTTGGAGCACAGGCAGTTTTCCTTTGCTTAAGTCATTTCTGTTGTTGTAACTTGTGAGCACTAATTAGTAATTCATGTTGTCAAATGAGATTTTTTGCACACAAATTGTACAAATTAGTCACAGTAAGATAGCTGGTGAGGGTGCTCTGCTTTGTTATGGATAAGTGTTAGCAGCCGATTACAAAGAGCTGCTTGAGTTTAATGCGATTTTGGTTTGATATTGGACAACAGACATTTTACATTAAGTCATTTTATCCAAAGCGACTTACAAGTGAGACAAGGTACAAGGTAAAGGCAGGGTAAGTGGAAGGAGGTCTTGCCTAGGTGCTTCTGCTTTGCCTTACCACTACACTATCTAGCCTTTACTTTACTTTATATTTATTTACTAATATATCAACAAGAAAGTCAAGAGTGGTGCACCATTCTCTTCACTTCTACACACAAATTAGTTTTTATCCCATCAAACCAAGATCTAATTTGCCTCTACAGTCAAATCCTGAACTGTAAGTTGCCATTGTTGTAAATATGATGCCGTGGCAGCTGTTCTAATATGCAGTCGTGATGAGTTTAGGCCTGAGGAAATTATGCCATTTAACTGATTTGTAGTCTAGTATTGTACAGGACTGTGCTGCTGCATTGTATGGCGCGTCCTTTTGTCCTTGTGCCAGATGTCGGGATGTGGCGTACAACTCATTAGGATGCCAACATGACACTGTGCGGTGTTAAGACTTTTCACTTGAAGGTTTTTAAAGCTTACTGGCCCTGTGTCGAGAAGCCACGGGGCTCCTGAGGTAGCTGCGTCTGCAATACTGTAGTAATAATGGCAATACAGCATAGCAAGTAATGATGCACAAACAGCGACAGCTATTGCCTCAGTGAGTCATCAATCAGTGAGGGAATCCTGCTCGCTCCTTTTGACTGGGAACAACCTTCATTAGCAGCTCTGTGTGTGTGTGTGTGTGTCTACTGTATGTGCCTGCATGTCTATCTGTCTCTGTGTGTGCCTGTGGTTTAACTGCACCTCAGTGTCTACATGTGTAGGCGTCTGTCTTGTCTTTTCGTCTACGTGTAGACATCTATTTTGTCTTTCTGTTGGTTTGACTTTCAGGCACAGTGCACGCGCGAGTGAGTGTTTGCACGCATTAAGGGAGGTCTGTCTCTTTTTCCTTCAGCATCTTTGTTGTTGTTTATGCTGTACTTGAGCAAAGGAAGAGAGAGAGGCACAGTGATAATCATAATAACACTCAGGAATAAAGGAGAGAAGAGATATAAAGGAAACAGGAGGAGGAAGGTGATGAAGAGGAGGAGGAAGAGAAGGACAACGAGGGGAGCAGCTGGTTCTTGTTACTGCACTACCCGTACACAGCACTGCAGGAGCTATCAGAATATAGCCTCATGCAATTCCCTCTGTATGGGTATAGTTGTGTGTGTTGGCGCGCGTGTGTAGCATCGTTCAGTACTGAGCTGTAAGTATTGCCAATGGGATGAGGGCATATTTCAGGTCACAAACTAGCTACAGATTTAATTTGGAGAAGAACAACTTGATTATGTTCACTCAGGGAAATGTAACTGAGATGACACAGGTCACAACAATGCAGAGAGGTAGCGGCACACAATTCAACATACTGCGCATATGTGAGGTGGAAACCTTTGTCTAAAGACACTCTTACACTGCTAATTTTAGGTCTGAGCTCTTCTCTGAGCTCTTTGTCTATGAACACTTGCTGTGATTTGACTTCAATACTAGCAGGTTACCACTAATTCCAACACTTTCAGTCGACTTAGTTCACCAGCACCAGTGTGGTTCCATCTTAAATTAGACTTTGTGTTGGTTAACTTTTTGTCTGGCAGCAAAATAATGGATGTAGGGTTGGCCGACAGTTTGACAGAATCAATCCTCACGTGTCCAATAACAGTCATGTGCCACAGCAAAGTGCTGTGCCATAAATCCCACCTGCTCACTGAAAGTAAGCTGACATGAAACCTGCATGACATAACTGCCCGAATTGTGAAATGAGAACAAGCATAACAAGCATTGTGGGGAGGTTCAGACCTTCATTTAAACAAGGACAAGCACAGCAGGAGCTGCCTAATGCAAGAGTATTATTTGCTCAAGGGCACATGACTGTCCTCTGTCCAGTTCTCCCCACAGCCTGTCAGATTGGAACCAGCAACCCTCTGATCACAAACACACTTCTGGCACCTCTGGGCTCCTACTACATCCATAAATACTCCTCATAGTGTTGTAATAAAGGATGGATTCTTTTCATCCCCAAAGGGGAACAAAGTCAGCACAGCCCAGAAAAAAGGTAATAGCTGATATAATAAATGTCTCTTTGATGCAAAGGTAAGGTTTCTCCATGATTCTTTACATAATGGAGCCCACTGAGTGATACACTGCCTTTAGATGACCATCACACACATTCAAGACAAATGACCCAGACACTTACACACTGCCCTCTGCTGGAAACTGCAGATGGTCCAACAGGTACAGTGTCTGTAGCTTCACCAAAATACAACAGTTCTAATTTAGAAGGAGCCGGAATCTCAAAGATCTTAAATTGGTGACCTAAAGAGTCAAAGTGGCAAAGACAGTGGCCATGTCCTTTGACCTCTAGTAACCCCTACGTGTTTTGCCTCTTTAATGTGGTACTCTATGTACACCTCTTTCTCACACACATACACACACACACGCGCACACACACACACACTACAGGAAATGTTTGTTGTCTTTACATATCCAAAAGCCCTTATGGGGAAGCAGTGCTGACACAGACACTTAACTTTCAAGTGAGTCAAATGGTCAAATCAGCAACATGGATCATCCTGTCGCCTGTGCCCCCGCTCTAAATCTCTTTTACTATCTCTTTTAAGAGGACCTTAATTCAAACTTCACGTGGATTGTGCTGTATTGTTATTACTCTGAAGTAGGATTATATTCATTTTGAACACAATGTTGTGGGCATTACTAAGTATATATTTCTATATCCTTAATTAAATGTCAGAGATGCTGTAGATTAATAGTCCTAGTAAATCCAATAGTACTGCACATGCTATTCAATACATGTTATAGTTGTTTAAAGAATTAATTACTTATCTCTTCTGGAGAAAATTATCATTTCCAGATGATCATCATTCTGGATTCAGTCTGCAGAACTGTTTCATTTTATTAGCAAGGACTGCAGGCTCCTACTTAGTGGTATTAATGTTTTTGCAAGAGTGTGTGTCACTATTATCAAAATAGATTAAGCTGCCTTGGTTAAAAAGAATCCCTTCCCTTTGCTTTAACAGAAGCGATTCTGAAAAAACATGCCACTCTGCAGCAAGCTTTAAAATTCTGTGCACCTACAGAGCACATTAAAACGCTGCAATAAACTGCAAAGGGCACCTTGTTGTATTGTGCTCGAAGCAGGAAGACAGCAAAGACACAGTTGGTGGACAAACGCTGGGTGGGATTTCCTCTCCTGACCGACTCCTGCCGCACATTGTCCATTTTCTGATGCTGGCCAAGTACAGCTTGCCAGTGACAATAACATAATATGTCTATCATGAAACCGCACACACCAATTCAAACACAATGAAGGTTCTTGCTTCCAGCTATTTATCAGTGTGCCAGTACCGGAAACCAATATTAGCATCCTGATTATTTTTGAATTCATGTTTGTTTAAATTATATACTCTATATTAGAGATAATAAAAAGCCATTTCTACACAGAGGCAGAAGGAGTAGTGTGAGCAGTAATGACTGATGATCACTGTGGGTAAAATGAAAATCTAAAAACTGACTATTTTCTTTCTTAATTAATCAGTTTGTGTATAAAATGTCAAAAAATAAATAATGAAAAAATGTCTGAGTTCCCAGAGTCCAGTTAGGTGCAGTCTACAGACGAACTGTAATATTGATATTGGATGCCTGTTTGTGTGATATGTCCAAGTAATCAGTGATAATTTTAGCCAACATTCAGCCAACAACATTAAAATAATTTTAATTGATATTAACATGTGTTAAAAAGGCTCACAGTATGCCAAACATGGGTAATTTAGTGCCGAACCCATTGAGAATTGTTGCCCTACTCTGCAGCTATTGGTCTCCTGGAGAAGTTAGGGTACTGTCATGTTCTCTTGCTCAGTATCTCACTCTGGCACGAGCAATCGTGGAAATGAGATGCCACTGTTTTCAGAGAACTGGGGTTACAATACGATTTTATTAATCCTCAAATATAACACTTAAACTAGACTAGACTAAAACATTGAGTCATTCTTTTGACTCAGTATTGCTTATTTCTGACTGCTGCGAATAAATTACCTGTTCTAATTACGTTTATACTGTACATGTAAACTCAAAGTGTTTTTTTAAGACTATATAAATGTAATTAACATATTTACTTTAAATAAAGTGCTTGTAAATATGAAGTTGCGTCTGAGATGAACAGCTCCACCTAACCCCCACCTATTTCATTGACTCCAGTAGCTGCAAGTATTTCTTGATTATTTCTTTCAGCATATGAAACATAAACTACAATCAAAATACATTTAGTGATAAGATGTGATCCATCAATCTATCCATCCATACATTCAGCCAGTAACTATCCACTACTGTCACATAGCACAACGGTTGCAAATGGTTTAAATATCAAAGACTTAAAATAATCTTTCTGAGAATGATCAGCAGCGACATTCGACTTCTGTTGCAGAAGTTATTTCTCCATGTCAAACATGTATTTCTGTAATTATCCCCCTCATTAAAAGATATGCAACATATGCACAAACACACGTCAGGTTTTCATACCAGATGCAAAAGAAGAGTGAAAACCGAAAGTACAAGTTAGACACTGCACTATAGATTCAATGTTATGCAATATAATCTATCAGTAAATTCAACTTGTATGTGCTCAACACATAAAAGCCCATATGCTCTGAATCCTATTTGTTTTTTATTCATGGAAAATGTACAGTGCTAACAGGGTCGTGGCTGTACTCTCCCGAGTATGTCAACACGTAGAGCATGGCGTTAACAGCATCAGGGATAGAGGTTTGATTCCCACTGGAAATAAAACAACATGTATGCACTCTCAAGTCCGTGAGGGGCTCAGGATTAAAGTGACAGCTATAAAAAAGAGCCCATACTGGTTGGGACAGGCGATTACACAGTACACACTGGATCTGGAGGAAAAATGTGCTTGTTTGGGGAAATTCAAGGTCACAGGAAAACAGAGCGGTTTTAACCAAGACGTTGAACTTTGCAAGGATTTACATCTATAATACTTCTGTTAATGGCCAATTAAAAGTACAAGATAAGGCCAGGGAGGGTTCAAAAGGCTAATAGTGTGTCTTTCTGTGAAGAGCTCCCATTACAAGCTCTGTGATTTCATTTTATGATGTTAAAATGTGTATGATGATGTTTTATGATGTGAGTAGCAAAATAAAAACATAAAATTAGCATCTCCTAGACAAAACTAAGAAGGACGTCAACAAATTAACTGGTTTTCATTCCACTTTGTACCTATATGCAGTTAATGCACACATTTACATTAAAGTCTTAGAGATCGTGTCTACAGATCTGTACCCATGTTATTTGTGTTATTTAGTGTTTCTTACTGATGCTTAATGCTTTAAATGTGAACGTGAGGCTGCAGGTTCTGTTCTGTTCATTAATCACAGCAGACATGTGGATCCACTGCAGGGTAAACGAGAGGGATGCATCCATGTGCTGTGTCTTTTCTGACATCCTTTCTGTCATTTTGCATTTTCCCAGTTGTACTCGGTGTCTGACACCAAACCTGCACCAAACTAAACTCTCAGTTTTGTAGTGTGCAGCTCCAGCAGGTAAACTATGACTCCACACTGACTAAATGTCCTCTTTAGTGAACTGTCCCCCCTCAGGTGCAGTTTGTGTGTCTCATGTCCTTTAAAGACTCCTACTGTCTCTGTCCCTCCCTCTCACACACACACTCTGCAGGTGCAGCCACCAACCAGCTTCACTATGATTAGCTGTTGATATGTCAGGTGAGTCGGTACTTTAGCTCAGGTGAGTCAGTACTTTAGCTCAGGTGAGTCAGTACTTTAGCTCAGGTGAGTCAGTACTTTAGCTCAGGTGAGTCAGTACTTTAGCTCAGGTGAGTCAGTACTTTAGCTCAGGTGAGTCAGTACTTTAGCTCAGTTGAGTCAGTACTTAAACTCAGGTGAGTCAGTACTTTAGCTCAGGTGAGTCAGTACTTTAGCTCAGGTGAGTCAGTACTTTAGCTCAGGTGAGTCAGTACTTTAGCTCAGTTGAGTCAGTACTTAAGCTCAGGTGAGTCAGTACTTTAGCTCAGGTGAGTCAGTACTTTAGCTCAGGTGAGTCAGTACTTTAGCTCAGGTGAGTCAGTACCTTAGCTCAGTCAATGGATTAAATACATTTGTTGGACTGAGTTGAACTCAGTAAACGTGTTAGAAGTGGTTGTTTTAAAGGTAAAACGTGTAAAACGATGTTCTACCTGTGGTGAAGTGATGTCCTGATGCTCCAGTCACCTGTTCATCCTCCTTACAGGTTGTCATAGTGTTCGGAGCTCTCTCTCTCTCTCTCTCTCTCTCTCTCTCTCTCTCTCTCTCTCTGTTCGTCCAGACACTCACAGACCAGGTGTTCACTTTGTTCCGTCGACTACTACCGATTACTACCGATTACTATCAACTACTACCGAGTACTACAAACTACTACAAACTACTACAAACTACTACTATCGACTCTCATCACCAGGTGCTCCTGACAGCACGCGCCTGCAGCGTGCCCGAACCGGCGACCCCGCCCACTCCTCGGTACAGGCACGAGACCGAAAAGAGAAAAGAGAAAAAGACACGAACAGTAGTACAAGTACTGTAGTACTAGTACACGAAGTACATGTAGTACAAGTACTGTAGTACTAGTACTTCAGACGTACTTCAGGGGCAGTTCTAGGTTCATCCTCAGCTCTCACTGCTGTTTAACATCTCTACTGATGCTAATCTCTGTTTTTATAATATATAATAATATATTATTATATATAATAATATATCATAATATATTATTATATATAATAATATATTATTATATATAATAATATATAATAATATATTATAATGCAGCTGCGTCGTCCACTAAACACACTCCATTTAACTTTCTTCATAGACATTAATTTCTTCTTTTACAAATGTACCTTTTAGTTAGCGGGAGTAAAAAAGCGAGTGTCAATGTTAAAAGGAGAAACATTTCTATACTTAATAAAATTCAGGGTTTAGAAAAGCTACGATTTCTGTTACTGCAGCAACTTGTCGTTTATTTAAAGCAGTGGTGGAAGTAAAGTAGGATTATCATAGTACAGAAAAACTGTGTTGAAAGTGAAAATACAAGCTAAGAACTAAGAGGATAAGAATGAATTCATAAAAACAGAAACAAATATCAGAGACAGAGTCTCAGTCTGGTCTAGTAGAAGCACTTTTAGTTTCTTTCCTGATTATTATCTCCAGACAAATTCGATTTGTCCTGCTTCCTCTTGTGGCTGACTTAACCACTCATATAATAAATAAGAAACAAGAAACTGCTTGATCATCAGATTATATCTGATGCTCTTTAATTATGGATGCACATAATTAATATGGTTAACATTTACTGATGAGGCACTTTGTATTTATTTATTTCCAAAGGGCCAAAACATCACCGAGCCTAATTCATCTAAAGCTTATAGAGCAAAAGCTCCTCACAGCATCTGTTATTGTCTTAATGTGGTATTAAACTATGAGACTATACATTTGGATGATTGGATATACAGCCGGCCACTTGTTTGGGGAATATATCACAACTATTTTAAAATAACTCCTAATCTCCGTATCCCGAGATGAATCAGACGTATACTGTAGCTCTGGTGGCTTTATCACCACAGGACACATTTGAATGGCTGTTTTTGAGAATGGACTATAAGAAAAGTCTAAATTACAATGCATAACCCGTCCATTAATACAGTTTATTTTTAGACAGCAGCTGCTCAGATTATGCTGTTTTAATCTGTGTTCACCAGCTGTTAAAGGACTAAACTGTTATCTACAGCACTGGGTGTTCTCGGCTGTGGCTGGTAAGTTATTCCATGTTAGTAACCTTCAGGTTGTTCTGCTCCATACTGGCAACCATTATTAGAACCGTTTTACAGAGGTTTTATACCACAGGCCCGTCCTGATCAAGCTAATTGTGAGTGAAGCATGTGATCGTCTCACCGTTTCACCGTGTGTTGTCGTTCCATTGCTATCAAACTCTAATTCTGTATCTCTGCACACATGCAGCAGGGTAATATCTAAATTAGCTGTTTCATATATAAAAATAGCAAGAATCAGAGGTGCCATGTCCACGTGGGATTCGGAGAGACTCGTTCATGCCTTCATCTCCAGCAGGGTGCGATGAACTCTTCTTCTTGATCTTCCTGAAAAGCAGCAGCAGCGACACATTTCAAGTGCTGCTGCTGGAGTAGGAACCGGGACAGATGAGCTCAAACACCACCTCCCAGTTAGCTGTAGAAACGATTTGGGTTCTAGCTGTTTCAACAGCCAAAGGCCAAAATGTATTTCTGATATGTCTGAGGAATATAAACCCTGGAGGTCCCTCAGATCTCAAGGAAACGTTCTGTGCCTCTAGTCACAACCAAACATGGTGAGGAGTGTACAGTATCTCACGTACCGAGGACCACGGGACGATGCACCCCAACTTTAGCCACTGTTAAATCTTAGTCCCCCACATTTTGGACCTTACCAGGAGGTGGATGGATTTGAAATTATTCTGCAAGTGAACATCGCCTCAAACTGTTTATAGAAAACCCTACAGCTCAATATATTAATAATCACACCATAAACATTTGGGATCTTTACTTAGTGAACTCAGTTTTGTCTTGTGATTACATCGTGCTGCTAGTTGGTTTATTTTGGGGGTAAACCAGGAGGAGACTGATGCTCACGACTCAGTAGGGGCTGAAATTCTTATTTTCTCACTATAAGAAAATCACTAGAAAGGAGATTTTCAGCCTGGAGTGATTTCCTTTTCATTTCTCTGCCATACCCACTCTCTCTCTCTCTGAGTTGGAAAGAATCTCCCCTCTGCTCCTCTGCTCTCCCTAATAAACCAGAGTGCGATTCCTTGGCTCACAGCTGTTCCAGATGGCATTATTACTCCAAGGTTTCACAGTCAGCTGGCCTGGGATCCACCACCGGCGGAGGTGGCTGTCCCTCCGCTGTGCCCATGGGTCAACATCAACACCAACATATGGCACGGTTATGTAATGCTGTCTCTGCTGGGCGACACCGTACAGCATGCAGCAGTGATCACACAACACGTTCTCCTTCTTTCTCTTCGTTTTTATGGGAAGATCTGTTCAGGGACTGCTTTCCCTTCTACTGCATTTATGTAGTATTGTGTACAAGCAGAGAGTTGATGGTAGTTACCGTGTTGAGTTGAAGGTAAATGTGGGAAAACCTTGATGTTCTCAGCTCCGTGTGCAACTAAACAGCCTGAAGAAACAGTCGAAAGGTCGAAAGGCAGAGAATTGGTTGAGTTCAAAGCCCCAGTGGTGAACATGGGAAATGATACACTGCACTATGCTGTGAGTACATTTAGGACCCTCTTCCTTTTCTTCAGTCCAGTTTGTCAAGCAGACAGGCGAAGTTAGCAGTTCGCTGCTGAATGTCGTGGAGCAGTTAGCAACTTGAAACAGATTTCCACTGATTTAGTTTTGCACTGTTATATCACTGAACTCATAATAGATGTGATTTCGATGTGTTATGGTCGCAGCAGTTATACCCTCAAGCCACAAGCCTCAAAATAAGATGAGCAGGATACAGAGGTCTAGTAAGGTCATGTCTTTCATTTTTCTTATTTTCAAGTCTTCATATCCCGACTAACATCAGACAGCTCCCTGCGGTTCCCTGAAAAGCTTCCTTCAACTTTGTTCACGTATGCAATACGACCCTAAGAGGAGACTTTGATGTGTTAAATTGGCGGCTTTCCTCTGTAAGAGCCAAAAATCTTGGCTGAACCAAAACAAAGCTTAAAGAAGAGTGAACACTGGACTCGGCTTCGTGTCCAAATGTGGACAGATCAGTGCTAAGACTAAGTAAATGTGTATATAGGTGACTGTTCATCAACATATGAGCTTTGTGAACATGTTGTGTTGATGTAGATTGTAACAGTATTTAAGACACCTTGTTAAATGTGATACTGGCCACTTCAATGAAACTGGATTTAACTTTCTGTTTGGATGTATAGCCACTAACTTTCCAAGATTTCCTTTGCATATTTCTAATCTAATAAAAATGATCAGCATAGATTTATGCTGTTGCTTTGCACTGTACAGCTGAGTTGTCTGAGGGTGTGTTTGACACTCACGTGGACATTGTCATATAAACCGGCCCCTTATTAAACCCTTATGTGCTTTTCTTTGAACGGCCAACTCGTGTGACCCCTCCGTCACACCCAAGACAAACTCACATGACTCCCCCTGCCCATCAACGCCATTCAGGTGCACATATTCACAACACAAATGGAAACATGCCAGCATGCTTGTGTGTCCAGACACGCTGCGGTGTACATGCACTGATTACCAAACACATGTATAGAATTCATAGAAGCACATTGGAATATGCAGTATTAATCTGTTAGCCACAGACACCCTTACAAACACCAACTCGTCCCACTCCTCAGTCCGGGCTTTCTCTATTGGCTGCTCTTAACTGCTTTGTAGTATTTTTAGGCCTGTTATTCTGGGGCTTGTGCTGGCAGGCCACTGGGAGACTATATAAGCCGCCCCCTGTGTGTGGGGACCACTAGAAGTCACAGTGGAAACATCTTTGCTTGACACTCCAGCAAACATCCAGCAAACATTTTAAATCCTCTCAGGGTAAGTGAACACCTTGGTGACTTTTAGGGATGTAGTAACGTATAAACCTATCTAGATGGGGTGTACCCACCTTGTTTTTTGTAACTGTAAATAAGCTTTATTATCATGAACACTGGGGGAAATCAGTGACACAGAGAGGTAAAAATGAGGGATCAATATAAAATATCAATATACTTTCAGAGGTCACGGCCAGCTTCTGCACTGTGTGCACAGAACTGAGAAAACTCTGTTGAAGGACACGTACCAACAGTGGGCTTCAGCCTGGGTCATCTTGTTGAAGGACAGTTAACCCCTGTGTCAACCTGCTGTCCCTTCAAAAGAATTAAGAGTTTTTATTTTCCGGTAAAGTAGGTTCACTAATCTGTTTGCACATGTTACCTTTAAGATATCTTAATGCCTGGAGGTCTGCAGGTTCATCAAATACCAGGAATTATGTATAAGATCATATTAATCCGGTGAAGGCTTTGACTTTTTTGTGCCCTGTGACAGAGACTGATGATTCCAACCTTTGCGTTAATTTATGGTCATAAATAGACAGGATATAATTGCCAATTCATCACTGTCTTACACAGTATGTACTGTATAGAACATACTTTCTGCTTCACTCAGCGCTGCTTGTGCAACAGTACTATGAACCTTTTGCAAAGAGTTCCCACAGCAGCCGCGTCTCATTTTAAGCTATCAAACAAAGCACTGAAGCCTTACCCGCTCACAGGAGTCAGTTAAAAATAGCTCAAAGAAAATGGCTACTGTCTTTTGAAAAGTATCTACCTTCTCTCTGGTTAGGATGTCATGCTTCCAGTATAATGTCAGCCGAAGTTGCAATTGAGAAGTTCTCCTTCTCCTGTGCTGCACGCCTTTCTCAGCAAGATGAGGTGACCCAGCAGGGATGTGTACAGGTTAAAGCCCTAGAGCTTCATGACATCCAGGAGAATTCAATCATAAGCAAACTGAGCCCTGTTGGAGTTATAGGAGCTCTAGTGCATAATGACGACCAGGCCCAGGGGAAACCGAAGCTCCCCAATGGGGGACACATGGCTCCTGCTAAGGTCTTGGTCTGTGCTGAAGCTTCTCAGGGCATTGTGCTCTCCAGGCAGAGCGTGTTTGAGAAACTGATGGTTGAGAGTGAGGATCAGCGTCCTGCAGCGAAGAGACAGCTGTCCTCTGAGAGTGCAGCCAGGACCATCACAGTGGTGAAGAAGAGCACGGTGAGAAAGGAGGCAGAGGAACAGAGGCACCTGAAACCAAAAGCAAACCTGGGACAAAAAGTGACATCATGTGCTGCAGCAACAGGGAAGCGGAAGCGTCGAAGGGATCTTTTCACCAGCTCTGAGGTCTTCCATAGGGTCGACTCACATGTCATCCGGTCTGGAGCAGAGGTGAGGGAACCTATAGTGCATGCTGGTATAAAAAGGTGTTGTGGTTTTTAACTTGGTTAAGCGATCATCTTTATTCTGAACAGTGACTAACATCAATCAATGCTTCAGTTGTTAGGCTACAGCTACAGAACGACCAACTCACAACCAGCTATTGAACCAGCTAGGTTAGCCAAGTAATCCAAATGAGAGGACATCTGCTTTATTATAAAACCGAACCAAAGCCACAAGTGCAACAAAAACAAGCCACCAGAGTGGGTCTTTGTGTTGGTGAGCTCTGCAGGAAACGACAACATCTACTCATTTACTGCAATAAAACCATGACAAATACAGCAGCTCTCCGGCAGCACTCACATCCTTGAGCACAGAAAGTAACCTTGTTTGTTCAATACACTGAATGACACTGAAATATGCTGCAAATAGGACGACACTGTGAGATGATAAAACTGTGGCAATGGTTTACATCAAAGTTTTCGACGCTGGTTTAATTTGAAAAGATAAGAAGAAGAACTCAGTTTTGGAAACTTGAAAAAAACTGTTTTCTATATTTTTTTTAATGGTGTATATCGTGTGTGTGTGTTGCAGCTGAAGGAAAAGTGTGTATATGATGTAAAGACAATAGTGCAGAGCATCACAAAAGGAGCCAGAAATGAGTTGGAGAAGCTTCGCTCCATCTGGGTCTGGTTGTGCCACAACATTGGTGAGATTAAAGAGCTGATGTCAAGATCGATATCTCTGTTTAATGACAGATATTTTATGTATTTTGGATTAAAGTTCATGCTCTCTCCTCAGCGTATGATGTGAGTGGGTACCTCGGCCGCTCTGAGAAGCTCAGTTCCCCAGAGGAGGTGATAGCAGCTGGCCGGGGTGTGTGCTGTGGCTACTCCAACCTCTGTACAGAGATGTGCAGGTAAATGCAAAACTGCTTTTCCTCCGTGTCACAGTATAGAATACATCCACATACAGTTCTCAATTTGTAATGACAGTTTAATCTATGTTTTAAGTAATACAAATAAACACTGTGCACACTAAGTAGGTTCAGTATTCACGGTTGGTTTGATTCTCTTTTGGTGTCCAACTGTCTCCTGAGAGGAAACATCTGACTCTTCACCTGCTAAATGAGCCACTGTTCAGGAGCTAGTTGCAAACTTTGTGTATTGGCTGGACTGTGGGTGAGAGTCAAGTTTGCAGGCTGGAAAACCAAAACAATAAGATAGGAGACGCTAAAACAAACTCTGAGGAGGGGAACTGCACAGTTGTGTGTTCATCACTAGGTTTGGTATCATTCATTCAGAACTCTTCTGAAAACACAGCTCATCTGTTGCCATGCCTCCATCTTCTTTTATGTTTCTTCTGAAACCCACGTTGAAATAATAAACTGAGAAGTGTATACAGAGAAAAAATGGTTCCATATTTATATATATCCTTCATTTTTCTTTGAGCTTTTCATTGATTTAGACGTCACTACATTCAAACATAGTTAGTGCTCTTTCTATTCCTGTTCTTCTTCCATTCAGTCAGTACTGTGCTGCACTGCGCATCCTTGATCCCTCCTGAGTTCAAAATAGGTATTTCTAGTACAAATAAGATAAGATGCAGTGATTCTCCTGAGTGCAGGACCTACAGAGCAAACAACACTCTTGAACTTGAGCTTAAGGACACGGGATATAAAACAAAAAGCTGTGAACATGCTCTGTTTGCTTTGTGTTTACAGAGAGGTGGGCATCGAGTGCCAAGAAGTACCAGGCCACAGTAAAGGCGTCGGCTACAGACCTGGCCAGAGCCTCAAGGATGTAAAGTCGGACCACCTGTGGAATGCTGTGCTTCTGGGAGGACAGTGGTTCTTGTTGGACGCCTGTTGGGGAGCAGGACGTGTTGATATGGAACACGAATGCTTCGTCAAAAGGTTTGAAAGGGGAAGTGGGATGAAGGAACGATTCCATCATATTAAACATTGGATAGTGATGTAGTTTTAAAATTGGTTTCAGAAAATGAGTCAAAACTAACTAACTGGACTGACTAACAGCGAGTTAAGTCTCAAACCTGACTATCCCCATCTGTTCCCTCCAAGGTTTGACGACTTCTATTTTCTAACGGACCCAGAAGAGTTCATAGATTCGCACTTCCCAGATGAAGAGAAATGGCAGCTGCTGGACGTGCCCATTCCCCCTGGAAGAGTTTGAGAGGAGGGTCTTTAAGACCTCAGCCTTCTTCACCATGGGGCTCAGACTGATTCAGCCTCATCACTTCCACATCATCACAGGTCTTCTATCAGTTCTGCTGTTCTCCAGTTCATACAGTATATATCTTTAAAATAACATGATCTGTATAAATTCCATCAGTTGAGAAATTTAAATCCACTCTCTTTCTCACTTCTCTCTATTTTTTTAAATGTTGTTTCCCCCATAGATGATGGCGAGGCAAACATGTCACTTGGCTTCTCCAGACCTGCAACTTTTACCTATGAGATCACACAGCACCAAGACCTCCTCCACCGTGGAGCTTCAGAGCAGAAAGAGTCTATCAACCCGTCATTCGGCCTCCTGACAGTCTCCCATCGGAGCATGAAGCTGCAGCTTCTGCCTCCTGCAAGTGGAACATACGATGTGAAGGTGTTTGCAAGACCTGAAACAGCAACCACACCTCTGATTTGGGTCTGCTCCTTCACAGTTGAATGTCCGAAACCTCGGGCCATGGAGGAGATCCCACAGAACCCCTTCTTGTCTTGGGGGCTCCAGCCAGTCGCAGGATCACTGGGCATCGCAGGCAGCAGCCAGGGTAGTGAGGCTGCCGAGGTGGAGGAAGGCGTCTTTGACTTAGTGTTGAAAACGTCCAGACCTCTGATGGCGCTATGTGAGCTGGTCCACCCAGAACTCGAAGCTGCTGTAGCCAAACGCTGCCTGGCTACTCAAATTCAACCAGACACGCTGACCTGCCACGTCTTGTGTCCCTCGCGTGGCTTCTACCGACTGTCAGTATTTGTGCGGGACTATGAGAAACCAGAAGTCAAGTTCCAGAATGCTGCAAACTTCCTGTTGCATTGCAAAGGGAAGTTAGTGGAACTGGATGAGCTCTTCCCCACTAACCTGGGCTCGGTGTGTGGGCCGGGAACCCGGACATCAGAGGTAGGTCTGTCCAAATTCAGCCATACAACGGCACAGGTGAGCACACAGCAGGGGAAGTGTAATATCACCTTTCACAACCAGCGGGACCTTGAGCTTCACACGGTGCTCGGCAGAGAAGAGAACAAAACGGCAGCTATTCCACTTTCACGCCACCTCTTCTGTACGTACACAGAAACCAAGGTGACGGTGAGTGTCAGCCTACCTGGGGCTGGGGTGTATCGGCTGGGCCTGTATGCTAAGATCACCCCCGGTGGAGATTTCAACCCCATGTGTGACTTTATTCTGAGGAACACGTGCATTCAGCCGGGACCTCCGTTCCCCTGTGTGTACTCTGCCTGGAGGAAAGGCTGCGTGCTTTTTGAGCCTCGTGTGGGGCTTCTGGAGCCGCTCTCCTGGATCCGCTTCAGGGTCAGAGTCCCCGGGGCCCAGAGAGTAAGCGTGGTGGGAGAGACGCGAACTGATCTCAAAATGAACAAGAGCAGAGTCTGGGAGGGGGAAGTTTTTAGTGGAAATGGTCTCCAAGAACTGAAACTAGCTGCCTCTTCAGGGGAGTCCAGTGACATGGCTGTTTTGATGACCTTTGACATTAAACACGTGGAGGCGGAAGTGTGAAATCAAAAGGCTGGCAAAGACCAGATGGACACTTATCTGAATACAGCTGTTAACTGCCAAATCGAGTTATTAAAGGAATAATCCGTCAGCGTGGGATGAAAATATTGACAAACAATTGAAAATGTGAACCATAAATGTTCAACATGCAGTAAAACAGATGGAGTCTGGTTACTGCCAGTCACCATGGAGTAAAGCGTGTGTATGGAAATAGAATTTGAAATATGATCATGTGAATGTGTAAACTAGTAATGAAGTGACATGAATGTATTATTAAAAATACTTTTCTGGGGATTATTTGATAGTGATCATTTGAAAGAGGTGCTGTAGTATTCAGGATGCCAAATCTTGATGTGAAGTAAATCTGCATTATGATAAGATGGTCTTCAAAAGGCGTGCAATAAAAAACACCAAAAATAATCTAAGCATTCTTTTTTGTTTTTACTAGTCCTGGCTGCTGCAACATTTTAGTTTCCACAATAACAAGACTGCTCATATAATCAAAGACCAGGGTTTTCAAATGTGTTTTAGTAAACCTGACATCTCCTTCTTTAACTTCTTTTAAGCATTACTTTAAATTGTCAAAATGTAAAAAATAAAAATAGTTTCAGGTTTTCTTGCTAGCTTTAGGTTACCCACTCCATCTATGCACTACATCCTAATTTTCACTTACACTGCTAATTGTGCTGTAGTTAGAATTCTATTAACCCGTGAACCTCTACTCCACTCTTCTAATGATGAAATACAAATGAAAATTATTTATTCTTCAGGCTTAAAACTTTCTATTTTAGTTTTATCTTTCTGGAGCTCCTCCACCACCATTTACAATGGTAAAAAGTTTTTTTCCCACAGTTGTAAACATAACATTTGACCCTGATCCACCACAACATTAAAATCACTGGCGTATGTGACGGACAATAAGTTGTCCAATACAGGAGGAAACAGCAAAGCCCTGGGGACAGTTGAAGTCAAGGCTGGTAAAAGAAAAGAAAACTTCCCTACGCCCCCCTTAGTTAAAAAAGAACAAATGCAGCTCTGTACAGTGAACTATTGTTTCAGGGACCTGGTCCCACTCAGCAGGCTTTGGCAGACGCCAGTGAGAGTGATGAGTGTTTACATGCGGCTGTCGTAACGGCCCACAAATAGCCTGAGCTCACTGCCTAAGTAAAAATACAACAATAGGGGGGTGGGGAGGAGCAGAAGGGCGGTTAATGATGGAAGCGATATGGTAAGAGTGTGTTTTAAGTGTGCTAAGTGTATCTGGGTGGAGGGTCTTGCCTTGAGTCCCTGGGGAGAAAATGACGGCACAGTGGTGGCAGAAGAGAGGTGAGAAAACGCTGATGTCAGAGGTCAGCCATGTGGAGGACTGTATCTGCCTGGCAACAATACAAGGACACACAGACCGTCAGCCTTTCTTTAAAACACACACACACACACACACACGCTGCAGGAGGATACGAAGGGCTAAAACTGAACTATGTGGGGCAGTATTCCTCACATTCTCAGCTCTGTTTTAGCTGCCAGGTCTCTACATTAGTAGCTGAACCATCAAACACACACTCACAGTTTCTGTTTAGTCTACTTCTCACAGTCTCAATAACAGCAAGCTCCCTGCCTCAGCTGGTGCTGATACGAAGCTTTGGATGGACACAGCGTATCTATGTGGACTCTTCAAGAGACAAATCCACTTCTATGCTGAACCGGCTCCATGTGTGTCTGACATCTGAGAATAAAACCGTTATCGTGTAATCAAAGTGCAGCAGCCTTGAAGTGAAATTTAGATGAGTGAATGTTTTTTGTGACAAAAGAATAAACACTGGTCAATCATATAAATATTTAATGGAATATGTGGTGCAATAAATACAACAGTTAGATTATAAAAGCATCAGTCACAGGAAAAAAACAGAAGTTACAGTAGTTTTGTGCAAATGCAGTTCAGTTTTGTTCACGTTCTGTGAACGCCCTCAAAACAAAATGTGGAAGTCAGTTTGGCACTTTTGAAGTTTGTCGGGATTTTTTTTGCTTCTCATCACAATAGAGACCAGAAGACGTTATTTTTTCCTTCTTACTCTGGACAGCTTGTAGATTAGGGGAGAAAAAATGAGCCCTTTGCTTTTTCCCAGATCTAATTCTGCCATCATGACATCAAACGGCCCCTAACTTCAATGGTTAGTGTTGACACCAACATCCTTTTTATACACAGTTGTGTGACCAGCGAGGGTGTTGCTACAGACACCATTTCACCCCCATCTTCTTCATTCACGTGTTTTTATAGGGCAAATATGAAATCTCACATATGAGAATAATAAGTACACCTGAGCAAATTCTTCTCGCTGTCTGTGACGACTGATGGGTGAGAAGCATGCAATTCCCTTTTAACCTTGCTCAGACAGAATAGCTCAAACAATTAGTATCAACAGTCCCCTGAGGCCAGAGGAATTTTTGGTCAGTTAAAATCCATTTTCAAGCCGCCCTTATCCAATAAGCACAAAAATACCGTAAAAATATCCACTTCTTCAAGAAGCGCGTACATTCCACATGGTTGGCCCTTTCAAACACTGGAGCCAATCTTCAAAACTAAAGAAATACCAAATCCCTCATGCTGCATTATCACACTGCAGTACAAGGATATCACATTAGCCCCAGTTTATAGAAAACCAATTAACACCAAACTTTGTTTTTGTCCTATAACTTCAGCTACAAAATCGCTAGTCTCCACATACAGGATGAAGACACCACGGTGCTCAGTCTGCCAGAAAGCTCTGAAGCAGTCACACTGAGAGGTGGGTGGAGGGCTCTCAGGGCCCCTAAAGTGCAGCACTGTAAGTAAGGGTTACCCAACTTTAGTCACAAACTCAATCCTTGAGTCTATCACTGAAATCATTGTAAAATTTCAGAAGCTGTTTTAGTTCTCTGTGTAGTACCCAGCCCGTATTCCAACATCTTTTTGGTTAGTTTGCAAGAATTCCTGAATCATCGACAGCCCTCCACTGGCCTTCCCACATGTGACCTTGCTTGCTTTACCCTCTGGCTTAGTAAAAACGCATTTGCTTTAAAGAATGACTCCATGGATTCCTTTCACCAACACTGTTGAAGGACGGATCCTCATCTGACAACCCCCCTCCCCCTGCGACAGGGAGAGGGATGGAGCTCTGAATGCAGCTTTAATCTCTGCTTTTCTTAGTCGCAGCCAAGGCACTGCTGGATCAGAGAAACCTGACGTCTCATAACTGATCAGATTTTCTTTGAGTTTTTTTTATTACAAAAAAATAAAATAATAATAATTGCATCAGCTTTTGCTTTTTGTAGCTTGTGCGAGAAGAGACGTTTTGCTTGCATCTAGCATGTTCAATTCACAGTCTTACAAAAATACGATTTGTCATTTCGAGGTAATTCGAATTCTTAGCAAATGAGGAAAATAAAAGTGATTCTTTTCTCTTTGTTGTACCAGTTTGGTGAAAGGCAATTCTGTCAGAATATACTGTATGTGGTATTATAATCACATGACATCTGAACACATGCAAAATAGTGTAGACACACTTGTACTAATAGTCGTGTGTGTGTGTGTGTGTGTGTGTGTGTAGTTTTAGTGGTAATTCGATTTAATTATAACAAACATCTTACATAACCCTCGACTCTTTAAGGACTACTTTTTGATCGCTTGGTCAATTATGGTTTATTTCCCCTGCTCTCTGACATGTGTAGCAGGTTTCAAGTTGTAGCACATTCAGTCTCCCATACATCAGCCTCACTGTCAATCAAGGTAACTCTCTGCAGTATTACATAACTACAGAAAGACAGCAACTGTTGTTGAGGATAGAAGGCTTTAAAGAGTGCATCTCTCAAAGGCTAACCAGAGGATCCAGCTTAAACAAAAGTTGTCATTTTGTCCACAAAGGATCTACTGTATGTTATACATATTATCCTGCTCCACTTTGAAAAAAAGCACAGTAATCTGTATGTGCATTATGTCCCATTTGGCATTTGCCATTAGAGCTTTTTTCCAAGTGACATCTTTATTTAAAAAAATAAAAAATAAAACATTCTTTTCTCATTAAGACCTTTTATAGTGTCATATGAACCATAAGCACTCAGAGCCAGAATCCATCAGACCACAGAATACAAGCTGTGAGAGACTGAGAATTTAGCACGTCATTATTTGTTTGTGCTGCTTTGTCCTTAAAGAGCTACTGGAGAGTACTGTAAGTAGAATATATAAAAACACAACGTACAATTGCACTTCTTTTACAGAGTAAAAGAGGAGGACTGTAAGAGAGGAGTTAATGGAATGAGAAACGTGAGGTGAGCTCCTCCTCTCCATGTGAACTCCTCTTTAGCTGGCTATCTGGAACATGCCAAGGTAATACATGTTAGAGGCATACTTCACTGGTATTATTATTCATATTAAATGTTGTTATATGCAATACATTATTCTTCTAAACAACAGTGGTGCATCTAGCATAAGATCTTATGGCTTGGACAGGATGATGGGGCCAGCAGTGTAGTGTCAGGTTGAGTTTAGGTTCAGGATTATTTCATCCTGCACAGATATACTTGGTCCACTGGGGGAACAGAACTTGCTAACAATGCTATCACTCCATGTTTGTCTGGCAATTGAAAAGCAAATAATGCATTATTTAAATTTTACTAGCCGTTGACAGCGCTTTCAGGCAGACATGCAAAACATGACATAGCGAGCCCTGTGAATGACAACCCAACATACTCTGATCTAAAAATAACTGCTTGGATAAGACTCATACTGTACAACAGTGAAGAAGTGTCCACATCACTAACAAGAATTTCCCCCCCATCTTCTATGTTATTGCCCTGAATTTGATAATGGACTTAAAATATCTTAGCGGGAACATCCTTCCTCTCATTTCTACTTAGTTTTCTGGGTACAGTACAAAAGGACAATACATCGTACCATAGCATAGCAGCAACGTCCACTCTCAAGGTAAAACATAGAACCACTCAATCTAAACACAGCTAATCCTTCTTGTTGTTACACTGCTGACCCCATAGCGAATGAAAGCCACTGAGACTGTAACTTGTTTCTAAACACTTTTAAATGTTCCACATTTTTACTTTAATCACAAATGTATTTTTAACCATGTTAGAATTCAAACCAAATACAGAGTTGCATAAATGACAACTCAGATTTTCCAGTGAAATTACTGATAAATGTATCAAACGTTGATGCCCCTAAGTTCTAGAATTTGAAAACGTGTTTAGGAACCCAGATACAGGAAGTATGCTAGAACATTAGTGTGACAGAGCAAACAGTAGCATAAGTACTAAATGAAACGGGACATAAAGTCAGGTTCTCTGAAACATCACATCACTGATACAAAGCCTTAAACTTCCCCTAAGGGTTCTAGTAATGTTCCCCCAAACCCAACCAAGCAGTGAATCTAGATTTTCCCTGATTCTTTCACTTTCCCCCCACCCCACCCAAAGGCAGCGACCCAATAACTAAAAAAGCCCATAGGAATGTTGAGTTACAACAAATGAACATTTTGTCCAAAATGATGAAATGAGGGATCCAACATCTAGCTGAACTGTCTGCGTTGACCTGGTGTCGCTCTGTTTACTAGCAGCATAATAATAAACAATACCGTGCTTTAAGGAAAGCTTTCTGGTGAAGCCTCAGCCGCTGTATAACTACAGCACTTTGCTGCAGTCTGCTTTATTACACTTCATTAGATTCATTTTAAGAGTCTTAAAATAAGGTGATGGGATGGCATATAGCTATGTGATTAATGGCATCATTCATCAGTTGTCTGTAGCCAACAGGCCGTCCACAATGTTTACAGCTCTATGGCCAAGCGCTGCCCCTGCTGCAGCGTGGCACGCAGACAAGCTAACAGGTGGACCACGGATTGGGTGACCACACAGGAGGAGCAATTCTTGAGAAACCCCACCAGGGAGCTCACCAGAATCACATGGCTATCCATGCCTTTCCAGAAATAGAGGCCTTAATTTGCCAACTGTGATAAACAGAAACGCAAAAGCTCTACGAGTGTGTGGTTGGAAATTCCCTTTGATTGTGAAAGTCTCAAAGCTTGCAGGCTTAGTTGATCTAATCTGATTGGTTTGGAGATGGAGTCGTGTGTTGCATTATGCTTCATATTTGTCTGTAGTTGCGAATAACTCTCATGTGAATTAACACAAGTGACCACAACACTTTGATAAGTATAATACCTGACTCACCAAGGTGCTTACTGTACCATTATTGGTCGTGCCATGACGTACCCAGCTTTTGATGGGTAATCTGATTATTCAAAAGCTCACGTCTACTCATCCTTTTATGACGCCAAATGAAGAGATAAAAGTCACACAGATAGATAATTAATGAACCTAGCAGCACTAGTTTCTGCAGATGCATGTGGTGTGAAGTATATAAACTCAGTGCCCCCCCTGCCCCTCCCATCGTGGTTCCCTTAGAGTTAAATAACAGATGGAGGCAGTGGATATACACACAGATTCTATCATGGATCAAACAGGTCGGGCTGTCCCTGCAGCTCCAGCTGACGGTTGAATAGCTCAATCTCTTTGTTGGCCTCAGCAATGTACTCTTCGATAAACTTCTCCATGTCTGCAGTAACAGTGATGTTAAAGGAATACAGTACAATCACCACACACAGAAGTAAATACAGCTTCAAGGAGAATGTCAAACTGTACAATTTGGAAAAACAAACATACAAACTTTATAGCGTTTTCCAAAAGCGAGACAGTAACCACACACAGGAAAGGATACTCGGATGGAAGTTGCTTTTTTCTCCAAAAATGTCAACGTACTGATAGCCATTGTAGAAATAGCCCGGTGGTAGTGGATCCAAGTGCCTGATCCTCTAAACAGAAGCATATAATATCAAGTTCAGTCAAGATTATTGGCTGCAAAGGTACACATCAGTTACAGTTATTGACCTTCAAAGAACTTTTACAGTATAAGGAAAATCTGCAAAGAAAAGTTCTGTATCTAACATAGAGGAGTTCATATTTTGCTTTTGGTTTACTGACAGCAAACCTAAAGGTAGCCGGTGGAGCTTTTCTAGTGATCACTGTTTGTCATAAAACAAACTATATGTTCACACATGCCTGACATATGACAAATATGTGGAATGTATTTCAGTTTACACATTTGTGAAGCAAATCTTTGGAATCTACACCAGTGTTTGCGCACCATCCTCAGCCTGGTGCATTGCTAAAGATCTTACATTCGCCAAGCATGAAAACCATGAGCAGGGAAGTGCATAGCGTGCACTGCGTGCATGAAAGTAATTCAATATACAGTAGTTATAATGACAGCAGGTGCTACCTCATAAAACATTGCCCCCAGTCAACAAAACTCCAAAGAGCAGCTTTATTTCAGTTGTGTACATGCAAAATCCCACAACTGGTAAACATGAAACTATATTATATATATATTTATATATGAACAGACTCACATGTATGCTCTTGATTTCTTGTGGTGACAGGGTACCTTTAGTCTTCTTAGGCCTCTTTGTCTGCCTCTGGAAACAGAAACAATAGACTTGTGGTTAGACTGTAGTTTTTTTTTTCTCTCGATCCAGCATGTTAATAATATATTTACGACTTAGATGAACTGCCCTCAAAAACACTGCAGCTTTTCCTGTACCTGCTTGGTGCACAGTCTGAGCCAGTCCTTGAGTACATCTTCAGTGAGGTCAACACCATCAAAGATCAGGAAGCAGGTGTTAGTCTCCTTGGGGCCCAGGGTCAGAAGGCCAGCACTCTGGTCTGGGACAATACTCAGGCTCCTGCTGACTGTGTTGTAGCTCACCTCCATTAGCTGGTCTGAGTCTGGAAGTTCCAGAGATCCAAGCTCACATCCAAGCCACACACAGTTCACACTTAGTGTAACACCTGCCACAGCAGCTTCATATGGTAACAGCATGCTGTTGGTGGGGTGTTAATGTTTTAACATCCATACAGTCCCTCTGTTCCCAAAATGGCTCATAGAACTCATGTGTGAGTACAAAACAAGATAAAACATGTCAAATATGTCCTAACTTAATGTAAAATATGTACCAAATGTACAACAGCTAAATACAATAACTAAATAAAGTAAATCAAGTAAAAATAACTATAAAGTGATGTAAATGATATAGTTCCCTTAAGACAGTGACTGAGATATACAGTTGACACTAAGGAAACATGGGTGTTCGTGTCAGGATCATACAGGCTCCACAGTTGTTCCACAATACTTCATCTCCCCAACTCTCTACAAATATCTGCACACTCTCTGCACATCTCCTCACAGACACCTGCACTCTCTCCTCATGCAACAACTCTACACAGGTCTTAAAATGGAAAAAAAGAGTGAGAAAACATATGTGGAGAAAACCAACGTAGAAACCAGTGAACTATGAGCTGAATTCTAAACACCAGACACCAGAGCAAAAATCGAGCAATATTCCTACCGTCAAGAGCTTCTTGCCTGCCTTGAGGGTAACCTTTCTCTAATAATACCCAAAACTGGGAAATGCAAATGCAGATCAAATATTTACCAAAGAAAGAAATCACATTTGTTTAGTAATTCTTAACAAAAGTTCTCTAAAATTCATCTGGTCTGAAAATTTAATTAGTTAGCAAAAATGCTAATGTATCTTTCAAGAAAAAAGGAAAATGTAATTCCTACCAGAAAATCTGACTTTTCCCCAAATATTGTACACATTTCCTTGAAAGGGGCTTGGCCTTAGAGATGACTTGAATGCTGTGGAAAAAAATACGAGAGCAGTAAATATTGTGAACAATAAACAATCTGCAGGATATAACAATAATAATAATGTAAATTAATTTATGAAAAGCAAAATTGGTAAAAATATGTCACAAATGCATCCTTCAGCAATACACAATATTTCACAGCAGCGGCTGACAATTACTTTGAGGCCTCAGTTGTTTCCATATTTGGAAGGAAAGGCAGCTTATGTAATCATCATCAAACCTTGGCAGGTCATATCTGGAGCTTTCTGTCACATGTAAGAGTCAAAAAAGGGGGGAGGTTCTCTTTCCATCTCACCTTTACAGCGGGTGACAAATAGAGGCCTCTCTAGGGGCCGGTTGAAAGCCATGAACTGCTGGGTGAGGACCAGAGACCCAGAACCAGAAGAGAAACGCCCTTTGCACCTAAAACACAGAACACATGCACATTACACACATGGTGAGAAAGTCCAGAGCAAGCCAAACATTTGTGCTACATTTTGTCTTTGGCTGGAAAGTTGTTTACTCTACCAGCTGCCCACAGGACAGGGGCCCGTGGATGTAAATTGGGGTGAAAGTACAAAAATGAAGGATAAATCTATCCATGTAGAAACTCTCATGGTGAAAGAGATTCTTGTCTTGGTCATAGAGCTCAGGATATGTAAGAAACAGCTCAAACACACACAAGGCACACACAAATAAAGGTTAGAAGATGAGTAAAAGGGACAGATTCTGCCCAGATATCGAGTGTGCTATCTGAGGGGAGGATTAAGCAGAGGTTCACATTAGGCTGACCACTAAGGCATGAAGGCTGAATGGCCTAGATCCAAAGGGAAGGAGACCCCTCTGTGTACGTGGCAACTGCATGGCCAACAGCTTGTTACTGTGCTGCCAGGAAGCAGCTGGTGATAGAACACAAGATGCCCTGAGGGGCTTTACGACAATCAGCAGCCGATACCCTACAACTGCAGCTGAGTGGCAATTAAACCGCAGGGAGGGAGTCGAGGTAGGACCGAGGAACGCAGAGGCATGGATCAACGTCAATATGTTTCGCAGTGGCCAAAAGGTTGAATGTGGACACAGCAGGACACATGGGGGTCATAACCAGTAGAGTGGAATGTAGAATGAGGGTCTTACCATCCAGGGTAGAGAACATAACGTGCTCTCAGCATCTGTGGCTCACTGAAGCTGCTTTCAGACAATATCAGATTCACATCTTCACTCCTAATGTAGACAATAATGTTTACTGTGATTACAAGTCTATAAACAAATATTGCCTAATAAGTTTATAATTACAACAATAGCACATTCACTAAGTGTGGAATGCAATGGAAAATGTTCAAGGCACATTTTTGTGTAAATAAACAGTGCTCTGACCCAACAGACTTAAACACACACTGAAAAAGTGGAATAAATGGAGCCTAGAGTGAATATTTTTGGCAACGATGTAAGCAGGTAAATGACTGTTTGCAGCATTGATCATGATTCTGTGGGCGCCTACCTGGTGACAGCTCCTCTCTCTGCCAGTATGAAGGCTGCAGTGGGGTTGGCAGAGCGTACCAACTGCTGAACATGCTGCATGAGAGGGTGCTTCTGCTCTGCTGTCAGCCCTGTGAACACCACTGTACTCACAATACCTGACATACAGCAAGGCACAAAAAGCAGAATATGAATTGGAAGAGAAAGAAACTGGCTCACTTTACTGAAAATACAACACACGTGTAGACACTGTGGAAACAGGGTATTTTATAATAGGCATTTCTGGTTTCTGGATCTACCCACAAGATGACTGCTTTAGGCTTCTAGGTGACATTCTGATAGCTACAAAATGACTGTTTAACAAAAGAAAGAAAAACTAAAGACATTTGAAGTTATTTTCTGCTTAACTGCCTGTTGGTCCTTTTTTATATTATAATATAATCTAAAATGTTAAAGTGGAGGTGGATGGTAGCTGTAGGATGGGTGACGTTTCACTGTCACCACAGACGTCTGTGTAGCAAAGTTAGACGTATTTTATTGCTATGATAGTAGAAGTGTGACACGTGCAACTTAATGACCTGATTTAGCGTAGAGTGATTTAGAGTGTATTTTATCTCACAAGTCAAAATGGACAACAAAACATCAACGTATTAATATGTTACTCCTTCACTGGGTGATTTTGTTAGAGTGGAATCTCTAATATGTTGTAGTTGAGAAAATGGCTAGATGGTAGAACAGTGCAATAAACAGGATGTAGTTACCTTGGCTGCACTGCTCCAACAACTTAGGAAAAGCAAACCTATAGTGAAAGACAGAAGAACACAAGTTAAATATACTGTACTGGGTGAGTATAGGGTGAGCAATGACTGCTGACCATTGTTCAGATCCCAGCTGATTTTGACTGAAATGTTCACGGTGTCATGGCAACAGACTATGTTTAAAATGATTTACCTGCGTTAAATACATACAACAGCAGTTTTTTAACTTATTTACTTATTAGTCCTCTTTACTTTGACTCACATCTTCCACATTACCGTCATTAACAAAACCTCTATCTATGACTAATGGGAACTTGTCCAAGTTGTGCAGCAATAAACAGGCACAATTCCATGTTATGTCACTTAGCTAGCAATGTGGTTATCCATTGTGGCACATTTTTCATAAGATGACATCATGACTATGAATGGCAACTGACCAATGGCAACTGAACATCTTTCTGTAATCTCATTTAATCTTAACCTAATTTATCCAGAGTTTTAAAATCAATCAGTGTTATACACCACTTTCCGAATAACCATTCTGAGCCAAGTCAGTCTCCAAACACCACAGACCCTCCTCTACAGCTCCCAGGGAGCCTGCAAAATGGAGGATGAGCAATTTGAAAGGCATTTATCTTTCCTGACCTGATGTAATTAACTGTCTACATTCATCACAAAGAATGGATCAAGACTGACTGATGAGCTTCAGTTGGGAGGGTACACTGGTCCCACATGTGGATCTGCAGGATTACAGGGCTATGTTGAGGGGGTGACGGGCAGGTCAGGCCTAAGATGGGCTAACCACACCCAATTAACACCATAGTAGATGTCCACACACCTCCACACAATCTATGGAAACAGAGATGTGGTGCTTGATGAAAATGCCTGATATGGAAAAGTCACTTAACACCTTGCTAACTAAACCTTATTACACATTTTCCACTGCTGATCCAAGTTCACAGTTCATAACAATTAACATTTACAACTAAAGCTTGAATGGCTAAAAAAAATCACCTCATCTAAAGGCTGTGCAGTTTTTAGATTTTTTCTCAACTGCTTAACTGTGGCATTTGTTCAACACCCACTGACTTTGCAATTAAATTTCAGGTAATGAAAGAAAGAAAGCAACAGTGGTTCTCCAAGCATGTTGAAAACGTGACCCTTTAGACTTCATTTGTATGTAAGAATCTCTAAGCAACCCAGCCTGGCTGTGCAATTGAAAAACAGCCTATTAAACAGAGTGGTATGTCATATTGTGTAGAGCAGCTTGGTCAATTTATGACAGTGAGAAGCTCTGTAAGCTACATTTAAAGCCTGTAACAAAAGGAGAGTGAGATTAAATATAGGATTGAGCTCCTCTGTAAAAGGGGCCCAGCACTGAGTTGTAATAGCTAGAAGTGTCATGTGACTGGAAGCTGGAACACTCTAATACTCATCTTCCTTTATTGGAAGAGAACAGAAGGCAAAGCTATTTCCCTCTGGGATCAATAATGTTTTTTGAAACTTGAATTATGATGAAATAATTTTTCACAAACATCATTTCAACACCAAACTCAAAAAACTCAACCTCAATATTCACTCTGTAGAATCACTCCCAAGTGATGTAATTGCTTGATTAAAAGAGGGTGTGGTATAAAGTAACACCTTCCTTATATTTTGCATTGTGTGCACAGTTATTAGCATCTGGACCAGATAAGATTAGATAAACTTTATTATTCCTTGAAGGGAAATTCAGGGATTAATAAAGTTTAGCTATCTTATCATTAATGTTGTGGGCTCATCTATGATGAATGGATGGACCAAGAAGCGGTCTGTAGCATTCAAACAGACCATAATATTTATGCAGGGCAATGCTCCATCATATCACATCCAAGTACTCCACTGACTGGCTAGTCAGCAAAGGCTTCAAGGATGACCAAATGATGACTTGGCCCCCTTGTTTCCCTGTTTTAATTCCAACTAGAAACCTGTTGGCCCTCCTCAGTGTAAGTCAGGGAAAGCAATAAATGTCTCTGACCAGCATCTAGCCATGAATAAAAAAAGAAACTGACAGATAACATGGACAACAGACTCATGCAAGTAATTAAAAACAAAGGAGGCTATTGGAGTATTGTACACTGCCCGTCGAAAAAAACCCCACTACCACCTGGATTTAACTAAGCAAATAGGTAAGAGCCTCCCATTGAATAATTACTGCATGGATTTTTAGCTAGCAACAAGTTATTTCTTTAACAACCGTGTCTGAAGACACATCCTGTGGTCGTGGAAAAGATGTTAATCTGTTTCAGAAGGTTCAAATGATTGACATAATTCAAGCAAAGAAAACATCTAAGGAGATTGATGAAACTACTAAAACCGGGGTTAAGAACTGTCCAATGGAAGATGGTCATGTGGTCTGATGAGTCCAGATTGACCCTATTGCAGAGTGATGGGAGCATCAGGGTAAAAAGAGAGGCGGGTGAAGTGATGCACCCATTATGCCTAGTGTGTACAAGCCTGTGGGGGCAGTGCTATGATCTGGGGTTGCTGCAGTTGGCTACATGAATATACTGAATGACCAGGTTATTGATCAACTTTCTTCCCTAATGACACTGGCATATTCCAAGATGACAATGTCAGGATTCCTTTGGCTCAAATTGTAAAAGAGTGGTTCAGGGAGCATGACACATCACTTTCCCACATGGATTGGCCACCACAGAGTCCAGACGTTAAGGCAGTACAACAAACTTTTTTTTTGGGATCAGCATATTGGGTCCAAACACATTTCTTTAATGTCAGCTTATGATGTACATTCAGAAACACAATTTATTCAGTTGCCTAATCATCATGCACACCTTTTTTTTTTCTTTCTCAAACTGAATTAACTCCCTTCTGGAATAAGGCTCATCTTTCTTAATAAGAAGGATTTGGAATCTACTATAACATTGAATGTGTTCTGCAATAAAAAATTATCCTGAGAAAATGCACTTGCATAATAATTATGCAAATATATTCCACACATGGAAATTCAATCCTCTATTTATGTTACACGGCAAGTCAGACAAAAGAGTATTTGATGTCAATGGATACATCTCTAAGTAATTATACACTGATGACCGTTTAGCTTATTCAGACTTTTTCCTTTACCAGCACCAGAATTTTGTATCAGTCCAATGGAGACAGAAATTTCACCTGTGTTCCATGCAGGAGGCAAGGGGGTCTACGCAGGCAGTGACAGCACCAATAGTGAAACATGCTTGGACGACTGGGTTGGGATGGAAAAGCACAGCTTGGACCACATCCAGAACATCTGTGTATCTGTACAGATAGGATTATTTATGTTAAAGTCAACACATACGAAACAAGACTTTGGTATTCAGCTGCTGTTTTACTTATTAGAATGAAATCATCAGTATTACATTTTTTCAAATTGTTGTATTTTTGGAATGAAAAGCTTTATTTGTACATAGTACTTAATCCAATACAGAAGTTGCTCTACTGGGTGAGTTCTGACTTCTTAGTTCCCAGCTGTATCAAATTGATCAGCATGTTTTCTTACCCAGGTGTAAGCACCAACAGACTTCTTGGACTTCTTTGGCTCTCCAGGAAGCTGGCCAAATATTGCTGGAGATGAGACGCTGAGAAGCTGCCCGAGCTATCAGGCTCGTAAACCATCCATCTATGGGTACGATAAAAAAGAAATCTGTAGTATTTATGTTTGTATTGTAAGTCTTAACAATCTTTGTATCGTAAGTCTTTATTATAATAAAACAACAAAATAAGATAATTAAAATACCAAAAAATATAGCAAGGAGCAAGGGAAAGTAATCTTGGATGAATTCTCTTTTACCTTTCACGTTCCTTGTTCAGATGGACCAGGAAGTTAGTGAGTCTCTTCTTATGACTCCCTGGCAGTCCAGTAATAATGGTAATGACAACCTTTTCACACATTAAAAAGCCAACATCAGCTTTACCACAGTTAAGTTAAAGTTTATACAAGAAGGAACAGAGGACAATTCAATCTTAGTAGGAAACAGTAAAATGTTTAATTTATCAACAAAACCTTGCGACACATTGCTCACCTTGTCTCCTTGGTCATTGCCAGGATTCCTAAGCTCTGCAGAGGGGAAGAGCACCCCCAGGTGGTCATACATAATAGGCTCCTGACCAATACTGCTCAAGGCAAAGTGTTGAAGAAACCTGCAGTAGACCAAACCTCGTTGCAAATACTTAAAACAGCTGAGAGACTTTCACCGTGTGACAGATGTGGGGAAACCAAAAAGCTGACAAAAGGTGCTAACGTAACTTGCATTTGATAGTTGCAAAAAAGAAAATGTGCACTGTTTATTTTGGGCCAGTTAATGAAGCTACATTAACTCACACAGTAGCTCACAGCAAGTGTAGATGATCAGCACTAATGAAAAGACAGTGAATTGAGTAAGGGTAGTGTATACTTACATGTCCTGTTCTGGTAGGTGGGAGTATGAAGTCTTCAGGCTGCCTCTGCGTTTGGCCATGGGTGGTTCCTGACTGTCATGAAGTTTCTGTAGTCTGCTCTGCCTGGCAGAGATAAAATATATATTAATTTTTGGAATGGATTCATGGACAAAGTTCGTACTCATTACTGAAGCAAGTAAAGAAAATGTTGTGTTCCTACATATTTTTCTGGCTCAAGGTCAGTTGCTCTTGGTCCAACAATTGTAGAGTTAATCCAGAGTCAGAGTTCTGCCACTCTGACAAAACCTGAAACCATTTTAGAAAGGGTCACACAACTGTATCTGTTTTTAATTATGTTAAAATAACTGTAATTTCAACACTATGTAAATTTAACTCTATCAATAGTGATACCAGATTAATAACTAACTGTCACTGCGTATTGAATAAGAAATTATTCAATTAAAGATTACATTTAGCTATACATACACATATACATTTAATGCTGAATCAGATATACTCAGATTGCTATGTATCTTAAAGGTCTTACCTTAGAATAAAATGCCCTGTGACTCTTAGACCTGGGCTGAAGAGCAAAGACCAGACACTGGTCTGAGCTGTGGAGAGGGAATGGGAGATGTGGAAGAAGGCTGGTCTCATACTCCACAAAAAGACATGCCACAGCACTGGAGTCCTGGTAATCAGAGAACACATACTAAATGACACACACATTGATACAAGGAATAGAAGTTAACAGCAAATCGTTTTTTACATTACAAGCAGGGATGGAAGTAACAAATTACATTTACTCTTGTTATTATAATAAGGTAGTTTTTTTTTAATTTGCTTTTATTTTACTTATACTTAAGTATCTTATTTACTAGTTTACTTTATTTTTAATTATTTTACTTTACTACAATTTAAATTTGTTTTAAATTTTAAATCCTCTGTGAATGTGCTATGAAATGAGGTGATTTTCCTGCTCAACACTGAAATAGTTTCTTCAAGTCATTTGAATAAGATGCATACCAGATCATAGAACTTGATGGTGTTGATGTGATCCTTGGACAGAGTAATGCTTCCATATTGGGAATGAGTAAACAGGAGTCCCTCAGAGAAAAAAACGATTTTCCCTAAAATTTTATTTTGAATAAAGAATAAGAAATTATACACAATCACAAGCCTTTATCACAAAATGTAGAAAAGACTGCAAAAAGACTCCCGACTTCTGCAGCATGAGTGTCTGACTACCTTCTTCAGGTGTGGAAAGCTGGCTGCTGGAGAACACATATGCAGCATCTGCTACAGTCAGAGAGGTTCCCAGACAAGTGTCTTCCTCTTTCTGTTTGAGACACACATTATAGGTGATTAGGTTACATGCACATACATATTGTTTATACAGTAGGCCAGCAAACATGTTATGCATTGGGTATATGAGCTTTTTGAAGATACCTTAGTGAGATGTTGGGCTTGCTCAGAGTGTTTTACATCCGATTCCATCTAAAATTAATAAACAAACAACATTTAAAAAACATACAGTTTATTTCTAGTCCAGTCTTCAAAAAACTGTTTCTGATTTTGACAGTAACATAAAATATATTTTTAGCTGCACACATACCTGCCAGCAAGCATATCGAGGCACAGTTGTAGTCAGGATGGTGTAGCAGCTGTCTGAAGACACAGTGCCATCTGCAGGAGAAGAAACATGCTAGTTTGAAACTGAGCATAAACAATAAAGCCAAAGAATGACAAACATGGAAAATGAAACACAAATATGATCCCCAGGGCAGGCTATTTTTAGTCTCTGTTGTTCCAAAAGATTTCTGTCCTGTGTTGACAGTGACCTGTGCCTGTGTCCTGCTGATTACAGTATATAAATCTAATTTCTTTTGTGGAATCAATCAGCAACCCATTCTAAAGATACGTAATGTGATTGTTTTTGTACCTTTCTGTTGAATGTTGATGCTAGACTCCAAAAAGGATTCAGAGAAGACCACAGAGCCCAGGTTCTCCCCTTCCCACTGCAGGTCTGGGATATCATGGACAGTCATGGAGGCCTTGAAAAAAATGCAGTACAATTACTGAAGATAAAAATAGATGCTTTTCAGTGGAAACTGTACACTCCACTTATTTCTTTTGACAAGAAAAAAATAAGCTTGTTATCTAACTTACTGTTTTTACTACATAACGACTTTCTTCATCTGTCAGAGGAATGATCCTGAAATAGAAACATTTTTTAATATAAAATGTTTGTTTTTTTTAATAAAGCTCAGTTTATTATGTGTTTGTCTAAAAAATGAAAATGTTAAGGAACAGTGTCAAAAAATACAAATGCTTGCAAATGACCAATAAAGACTCATTACTGTAACACCCACCTTCCTTGCTTATTCACTGCTTGAATGCTGAAGTCACATTTGGACCTGAGGAAAGATATCACAGAATCAAACTGACTGAAACAATATATGTTGGCTGTGTCTCATTCAGTGGATGACTGTGGAGAAAAGAAACTGTACCTGAGAGAACTGCGGTACTGACTTAAATTCACTGAGTCCAACGCTACTAGAAAGGTGTTCTCTGCTACATCTTTAGCCTATAATAATGAATACATCATTATGAGCAACTATGCAGGACTGGTTTTAAAACATTGTTATGTAGATGATCTTTTTTCTTACTTTGGTAGCATTGGAAGTACATGAGTAGCATTTGATTCCTGAAAGGACTGCTTGAACAGCAGCAGAATAAATCTGTGACAAGACCCTGGAAAACAGATGACTTTTATTTAAACAGTTCAATAGCTTAGAGGGAAAAATATGAATAACAAGATCCAAAATTAAATCACTTACAAGACTTCTGTCTTCTGCTCTGTGCTTTTATTTCCTGTAAATCAAGTATAAAACAATTACCCACTTAACCCCAAACCAGCTCAGCCCTTTAAGATCCCTGCATTTAAATTCCATGCAAACTAACATTTTAACAAGCATTTCTGACAGAAGGTTAGTTGTAACTGTATTGACTTCTGAATTAATAACCTATACTAAGGAGCAGGGCTATCCCTAAAATTGATTTTAAAAAATTAATAAATAATTTCAGCATTTTACAAATACAGGCAATCAATATCAAATAGGCAAAGTCACATAAATCCTCACCAAGGTATGGAGTGTGGGTGGTGCCAAAGAAGTATGTCCGAGAGCAGGCTAGAGGTCCTTTTGGAGCCACACACTGCAGAATCTAACAAAGGAAAAAAAAGGTTTCTTTAAAGCTAACAATTACTTTCCACTTCATATTTGACACAGACAAAAGTGGTGCAAAATGAGTCATAACACCACAAGCAAACCGGTTTTCTGGAAAAAGAAATGTTTAAGATGATTTGATAAAACACTGCACAAAGTCACACAGCACCAAATTGATTCAACAGGTGGTGCTGCAGGACAGTTTTCCACTATAATATGAACATTGTGATTTAGATTATTGCACATGATGGTAGAATGCCATGTCATTTGAAATGCTGAATACTTTTCACAGTGGCATGCATTGTACTCTTCTAACCACTCAAGTAGGTATCCCACCATTAATAGGGATCCTATAGTACTGCATACATTTTAAACATTATACTGTTTTTCAGTGTTTGTTCAGACTTGTTCTCAGCACCACAGTGTCCAAGTACAGTTATCCTTCATTCGGCTGCTGTTTCTCACCATGTGTCTGGCCGCAGAGCCATGAGGCCCTGTGTTGCGGACCTGATGACTCTCTGAGGCAAAGTTGAATGAATAACTCTCCAGATCCTCCAAAGAGGAATGCTTTCCAAACAACACAAAGGGCTGCTGACTTTTACTGAAAGGAAAGAACATTTGAATTAGAAATAGAATTTATATTTTAGTGTATATATAGTTTTTTGTTTATATAGTTTTTTGTTCTACAAACTGCAAAACTTCAAAATATGAAAAATACCTTTTATCTGTGATGTTGCTTGAGATTAGTCCATGAGAGTAATAAGTCCGGAAAGCCTGTGTATTGGTGAAAATACACATTACATGGACACAAATACACATTGCTGACTACTAAGACCAGATACTAAACAATGGCATTTAAACACTACTCTTTGAATTCACTGCAACATTGTAAAGAAAAGCTTTTCTAAAACTATTAATTTTGAATAATATTTGACTAACAGTGTCAATTATAATAACTACTTAGTGTATCATAAGGCAATTATTAGGAGTGTAGCAGACACCAAGACCAAAACCATGGAGGTGTGTGCGACATGTGTCCTACTACACCACCACTGTGTTGCAGAAATTCAACCTCTCTTGGAGTCTCCCAGATATTAACATCATCATAACATCTATATGTTTAAAACAATATATACTGGTTGTAACAGGACCTATCAGTTACCTTTGTGTGTAGGTGTATGTTTTGCATTATGAAAATAACATGTCTGGCGCTCAGGGTGTGGGCTATCTCTATTTCAAAACCCCAAATCAAACCAAAAACTGACATATAAACCAAATCAAGCCTAAAAAATAGACGTGCGAACCTGACCACGGATTTGGAGAATTGTTACATCCGTAATAATTATGATTAATATTAGTAAAGATTGTCTAGAAATAGTTCTGGTATTGAAAGACTGCGTTTCTATAAACTAACCTCGCCTGCCTGCGCTTCAGACAGCTCCAAGATGGACAAGTGGCTTTCTAGGTCCATGCTGGAGAAAAAGCCACTCCACTGCTTCTCAAAGTTGACCAAGTCCTAAAATAAACAACACCCACATTATACAGTACATTTACATTTTAGTTATTTAGCAGACGCTTTTATCCAAAGCGACTTACAAGTCATTACGAGGTACAAAGGTAGGCAGGGTGAGCGTGAGGAGGTCTTGCCTAAGGAGCCCTACTGGTGTTAGGCCACAGCTGGGATTCGAACCCCAGTCTCCCACATGGGAGGCGGTGATGTCACCACTACACTAACCAGCCGCCCCAGTAGTACATATGATATTGATTGGTCATGATCACACTCACCTAACAAATATAATGCTAATGATGTGAAAGTGCATGAAGTCAAACATTCTTGGGAGGTGTTTCTAGCCCATCTCTGGGTGCTGTATGTGTGTTTGTGAGGTACAGATACAACTGTTTGTTTTTCTGCATTTTAAATTAGTTTGAAATATATTTTGTTGCAAATTTCTCTCAAGATATAAAAAAAAAAACATCAACTAATAGAGTCCAAATTATTATTTGTAAATGTGTGTGCTTAACTTTTGCAATAGAATTATCAAAACATGATCAACTATATGTTTCAAACAAGCAACTCTTTAACCGTCTAAATATTGTAAGCAGGGTGTTATGTTATGTGCATTAATGTGTTGGAGCCTATAGCTTTTAAAAATAATAGTGATAAAAACAATTATTTTGCTTAATTAAAGTGAATTCAAAGAAATTACCAATCCTCCTAATAAAATCAGCGGCTCTATGAACATGAACATGTTAATGCCACAGAATCCTATGGAAGTCAATGGTACCTCTGCAAGGAGACTGTCCAGGGACACTGGATCGAGTCTGTTGTACACCTGCCAAAGCTTCTCACTTATATCCATAAGCTGGAAAAACAGAGCTGAAGTAAGAAACACAGACCCACAAGTCCAATAAAGTGCTACAAATACTCTAATACAAAATATGTGTACCACCTCAGAGCCTAATAAATATCACTTTTATAAGCCTGAATGTACCTTGTATTTAATGGTAAAAAAGCTTCCTCCACCGATGCCTTCCAGGGCAAATGCTTGAATTAGGGGCCACTTTTCCACCATAAACATATCAAACTTCTGGATATGTCCTAAAAACAGTAGAGCAAGTATAATTTCCTGTACTGTATGCATAATTACACAATAAGTACATGTTGTCAAATGTGTAAAACTACACTGTATTCAGTTTATATGATGTAATGCAATGCAGTTCACATGTGAACACAAAACAATATTTTAAAGACACGTATTCTGAAAAATGTGATGATATATACCCTGGGAGCTGTAAGGCACTCCAATCCGATAGCAGTCCTGCACCATTGTGACAAAACTAGAGATTTTGAATTCCTCTGCTGCTTCCTCATCTTCATACTGTGTGGAGGTTGGGAAATTACAGTGTAGACAACAAAGTAAATAGATTAATCTCAAGAACAACAAGTCAACACTACAACAACACTATTACAGACACTGCTCAAGGAGTATCATTTGAATTTCCCACCAATGAAACCGATCTGCTGATTGGTACATTGATATAGGAGTGTCAGAAGACCTAAGTTGACTTAAAAATGGTTAATGCCAAGAGTTCAAACTACAGTTTAGTATAGCATACAACCATTGTAGTTAACATGAATGAAAGGCTTGTTGGGAAAGAAAGGTTTTTTTAACCTCTGTCTCTGTCATGCAGTAGAGATGCAGGTTTCTCCAGTGAGACACATAGGGCAACAAGTAGTTGTAGTTCAAGGGGTTGCAGTAGAGATGGACACACTCTGCTTTAATCAGCAGGATCACATCTGGCAAGAGGATAATTCATATTACAGATTAGATAAAAATGAAAGCAAACATTACAAGATCATTTTAAATACACCTAAAACACATGAAAAACTCACCATCCATCATTTCTTCAGGAAACTCCTCAAGGACATGGTCCATATTAAAATGATTTCTTCCATATAGTCCATAAAACAGATATTTTGCCAGTTCAGTGCACCCTTCATTATATCTACTGTCAATACCTAAAATACACAAAAAATGAGATGAGAATTTGTTGATTTCCTAAGGCCACATCAGTTGGCAGTTTTTGAAAGATAAAAAAACAGTTTGCAACTTAACATACCAAGAGAGCACAGGATGCCATCAGGAGTGGCAACATCGCAGAGCAGAGACTGAACTTGACGCAGACGGCAGCAACTGAAAGTTATAACAATTAAAACCGAGACATGGCAGTTATTGAGTGATATTATTGAGCTACAAGGATCATTCCTGACTTTAGATTTGATTTTGGATTCTTCAACACGAGTTCCAAATTAATTATTGTTACTGAAAATTTCAAGCACGTCTCATCATTTGACAACAAACCATTTTCATGTCACCTTATCTATTCCATCTGTCCAACTACTAAATTGAACCTGGTGCTAATGTTATGGATTTTTAGCTCATCATTCAAACTTAGTAACTTGCACTTAGAAAAAGCATAGAAGATCATGCCAAACCTCACTCGGAATGAGCCATCTTATTAATGTAAGATTTAAGCCACTAATTTGTCATAATACTGTAAATATATGACACCGCTTTGGCAGATGAGATTATCAAATGACAGATCGAGTGAGTCATGTTATTTAGGCTGTATTCACAATAACCTCTGCTTGGATTTTAGTTCATTTTGGTTTCTATTTGAGATCTGAACACTTTGCATTGACGTTAGCATTAGGTTTTGGTCATGAAAATGACAAGGCTGGGATTCAGAGGATTTCTAGGGGTGTCTAGGGCACAGCTGAGTAAATATATGTTAGCTTAAGGAGCCAGAATTAGTTATCACTGGCGATGTGACTGACTGGACAAACTACGAGGGTTAACCTGGCTAAGTTAGTGGCTAATGTTGGTGTTAGCAGCACCGTTGCCGTTAATTACCGTTAATTTCGTTGTTGTTGTTGTAACGTCGACTAATAACGGACACAGCTGTTGAAGCTAATGTTAGCAAGGCTAGCTGGATATCTGTGAACACAATTCAGCATTAACACCAACGTTACCTGACAGCAGGGTTGATTCCCGAGAATTTCCCGTTAACTTTCCTTATACCGGCCATTGTATTAGTTGACACAATTCCCTTTATTTACCGAACAACCCTATATTTCTGTTTCGGGCCGAGCAGCTACACAGGCTCCTCCATCTCCCTGGAGAATGTCCACAAGCTAGCATAGCAACGGAGCGAACCATCTCATAAATAGGTCACACAGCAGATTCAAACGATACTTCGGGGCAATATTAACAAAATGAACCACAAATTATTATTGTTCACTATACTGACTGTGTAGCTATAACACCACAATTCGCGTTAGCCACATAAAGGCACAATGAGAAATACACATATTGGAATTCGCCAGCCGACGTCCCCCACTTGACGCTTTAGTACGGTCTGGCAGGCAGCGGTGGTGCCATCCCGCAGACTCCCAGTCGATGTGCGTGTTGTTGTCGATGTGCGTGTTGTTGTCGATGTGCGGGAACCCCGGTTTCCACTGAAGCCTCGTGTGTCTGCATGTCACAATAACCTCGTAGTTTTACAGCATGTTGTTGGAGCAATTATTTACCGTTTAAAGCCGATTTCCTTTTTATAATCACTGTTAATAACTACTGTGCACACTACCCACATGCATGTTGCATGTTATGGCAAGTATACATACAACTTCTTTCTTTCTTTCTTTCTTTCTTTCTTTCTTTCTTTCTTTTTCATAATAACCACAAGTTGCTGTCAGAGTGGCTTAATTCTGCAAGAACCAGCATCTAATAGGGTCACATATAAAGAAATAATGGAACATTATTTAATGTGCATTAAAAGATGTTACAAATCAGAATAAAGACCTCTCACATCCCAACACTCATTTTTATCATGCAGCTATTTCACCCACTAGAGGGTGATACTGTTACATGTAGATATGGGCATTCATTGACATTTATGGTATCTAATATGCAGTTATAAAGATGTAATATGAAGAAGAAGATGCTGGGGTACCTGTAAAACATTTTTGGACACAGACCCTGTTCTCGTCCTCTGCTGTGATGACAAACACCACATGTCTCAGTCAGTCAAAGTGTAGTTATAGACCGTAACCATAATTTCTTTTAGTATAAATGCAACACATTCAGATATAAAACTTAGACATATCACAAATTAACTCAAACAAATGGTGGTGCTGTGGGGATTTTCCATGCTCAACCAAAGACCTGAATGCTTCAGGAATTATTTATATCTAAACTTCTCTGCACAGAGCAGAGGAGGCAGGAAAAGGAGAAGCACAGCTGCAGCTTTGATTTACTAACTTAAATTCTGCATTTGGTGTGAGAACTTATCTGCCAAGTTTACACCATCTGCTTGTTGATATCTCGATTGTGTAACAGTTACATGCTTAAACACTCCACTTGCTATATAAGTGATGCAACATCACCAAAACAATATGATTGATGAAAGCTGAAAATATAATGTATTGTGCAATTCTCAAATCATTTCTACTCACACTTTGTCTGCTATAATGTCTTCATCCACTAGATATAGTTTAATGGACCTTTTAGGAAGCCAGACATCAAGTGAATGTGATTAACAGTATTTTTAATGATTCCTTTATAAAGTGATTTGGTACAATGACATGATATACATTATTCTAGTTAATCTCTATATCCATCTCTGCAGTCATGCATAAGTTGAAAATGACAAAGACACACTTCACTCCTACATTTAAGCACTTGAGCTTCATTTCCAGGTAGAACAGTTAGACAGTAGGTCAGTGACTAAGCTGAAGCAGTGGTGAGAACGTAGATGCTACTTTAATATGCTGGTCTTTAATATGCTTTCCTTTTTTTACACTACTCTTCGGTTAATGCTGGAGTAGGCTGCAGGACCATGGTGTTGTCAACCCACTCAGTGTAGTGGGAGATGATCGTGTAAATTCCAGGCTTTTTAATTAGGCCACACTTCATTCCTCCGTTGGAAGTGATGCCCACTACAACGTTGTTAAAGAGGAGAGGACCTCCAGAGTCACCCTGAAAGACAACACAAAGACAAGCAGGAACAGTCTTCAGCTGGAAATGGCAATATTCAAACCTGCATCTGATAATCTTTGCTGATAACTCAAGTCGGCATCTAACTGAGGTACAGTAACGGCTCTGGACGCCTACACATCATTTAGTCCACAGATAGTGGTTCTGTGGTTGTGGTTGGGCACAGCAGGTCTTTCTTGAAAAAGAAGTTGCTTATGTGGTTTGATCTAGTGGGATTAACTGAACAAATAATGATTCAATAAAAAGTTACATAAGTTATAATAAATAAAGAAGAAAAAACTGCTTACGGTTGTATTAACATGATGTTATCAAAGTATGTCTAATATGGGGACAACAAAGAACTAATTCAACATTCAACAAGCAGCCACTCAGCAGAAGAGAAAACACTAAAACTTACATCACAGCTGTCTTCCTTCTTAACGGGTTGATTACAGGGATCTGGACATACTTTGTGTGCACATATCATGTTACTGGTGAACTTTCTGCCAAAGTAGTCACTGCGTTTGCACCGTGCCGAGCTCATAACCTCCACGACCACCTCTTTTAGCTTGTCTGGTCTGGACCCCAGGTTGTCAGTGGAACCCCAGCCAGCTGTCTCCACCTCTGCACCAGTGTCGGGGTTCGTCCCGCCTGTGCGCAGGAATTCAACTGCTCTGACAGCTTCGGAGGCGTTAAATGGACGATCCAACTGCAACAAAAAAAGAAAAATCACACATGAAAGGATTTTAATGTCACTTTTTGTTCAGTTGTTAGAATGTGCTCTAAAACTTTACAACATAACAATTCACACACACACTTACCTTAATTAGAGCTATATCGTTATCATAATTTGTCGTGCTGAACTGTGGGTGGTTGTAAAGTTCCAAAATGTCAAAGGTTTGCTTTGTCTCTTCAGGTTCACTCAGAGAATGGACCCCCAACACCACCTTCCTTCCATTTGGCCTATGAAAAAAAGAACACTAATATTGTAGTATTGACAGATCCTAAAAACATGCTATCGTGTGATGACATGGTTTGATTTTAAATAAAGACAACAACCACAGAATGTGGGTGTACAGGTGAAAGTGATGATATTTGTTCCACAATGAGATAAACTTGACTAAAAAAGTATATATGTTAAGGTAATAAAAAAAAAAAAAGGAACAAAACTAGAACACAAACAGAATCTGAGCTACACCAGGTCTCAGCTCGAGTAAAGGATTTAAATGACTTGGAGCTTTCTTGGAGTCAAGTGATCCAAGCTGTTCCTCAGTTTTTACTTTGTGTTGCATAGGAGAGTTTTCTCACCCAGTTGGCAGACAGTGTGCTGCAGTCATCACCCACTGATCTGCGATCACAAACCCTCCACATTCATGTTTCAGATTGTCTCCTTCCGGGACCTGGATAGAGGCCATGTAGGGCCGAGAATGTGGCGCTGCCTCCCTGCCACCAATTATACCCTCAGCTAAAGTGATCGAAACACAAAATCAGACAGAGAGGATTATTAGCAAAATGTTGTGATAACCTGAGTACAAGCTGCTAAAAGCTGATGAGTAAATAAAAAAAAGTACATGGTATATACCAGACAGTCGTGATTTGATACCAAATCCATCAAAATACATCAGTGAAAAATACAATGAAAATCAAAATCAGTGGGGCAATAAATTACAGGAAAGCCAAATGTACAGGGATGTAATAACAGTTAAGAAAAGCTGTCAGGTAATTAGTAGATAAAGAACTTTAAAACAAACTCACTCTGTGAAATGAGGGCAACAACAAAAACAGCAGCGGCCACGAGCACTTCTTTCCCTGACACCATGATGCTGGTTTAACTAAGACAAAGCCAGCAACCGTGGTGTTTATATGGCTTCCACTTGAGAAAACAGGAAACATAAATCACATAGATATGGTGTAAGGCACAAGTGGGAGTCTGAAAATCCTCCTCTGTTTCCTGGAATGGAAAACAGGAAAACATTCAGCATGCTCACTGACATCTGAATACTTTCTCTCCTTAGAGTTCGGTCTGCTCCATACAGTGCTCTAGATTCATCTTGAAAAATCCAGATAGAACAACACTGTATGTTCATTACACATCAGTCACTCACTCACACACATACTGCACACATTTATTTGTTTGTTAGTTATTGACATCAGCAGTACTTCAGGAAACCTTCATGTATTGTGCTTTAACAACATTGAACAATGCAGAGTTACATAATGCAGAGACTGGCACTAACTCTCACAGGAAGGAGGTTAGATAGTGGTCCTATCTAATCCCTTTTCTCATGTAAATCCAACAGGAAACAGTGAGACAAAGCCAGTCTGCAGCAAATAAAAACAGCTGGTATACTTTGTAGTTAGGGCAGGTTAAAAACATTATGTAAGAAAAACTGTGTGGAGAAACCTTCACTGTGCACTATAAGATTCATACAGTGCATGAACAAATCTAAAATACTCAATGCACATCATTGACATCATTCAAGATTCGGGATTCAGATAGCTTTATTATCCCACAGGGAAATTGCTTTTTCTTGTCACAGCTGCTCTCTGTTTAAAAAAAAGAACCAGAACAGAATCACATCAGCACAAGTACAACAAATACATCGAGCACACGGTGTGGGGGGTGGGTGAGGGGATCGTCCAGGATTCACAGTGGTTTAGACCTGTAGAGGGTTTAGCTCCATGCCCAGAGTCAGTCCTCCTGATTCATTCGTCCAGCCTGTTAGTGTTCACCACCTTCATGTTGTTGTCCTATAGATGACACACAATAGATTAAACTGGTCAGTGCAGGCTTGAAGAACATTCCCAGCATCATGCTGAAGAAGGTGCAGAGAGACAGAACTGTCCCCTGTATCCATGCTGCAGACCTCAGCGTCACACAAAGCTGATTGTACAAAAAGCAAAAGATATATTAGAAAAAAATGTTTCAGGCATACAATGTAAATACAGATTTGTACACGGAGCTTCTAACTAACACAGCTTTCAAATGAAAATCCCAATATACTGCTAACAACTTAACAACAGCCTAGTCCAGTCCAGTTAGTCCTTAGTCTGGGTTTATAATGAATCATATCAAACATTTTTGAGACCAAACAAAAGCAGATAGCAGTCATCACCCCCAGTAGAGTTGACTGATAACATATTACACTGGAACACCAAAACAACCAGAGATGAACCTTATGTCTCCATCATCTTCTAATGAGGAAGTCTTTTACAACCTTCATACTGAAGACGCCATTTTTGAACAAACGATTGTTCTGTTCTCAACTTAGCTGATGTTAGCATATCTCTTTATCGGTGCCCTGTTCACATCAGGACGTTGTTTGACATTAGGATTTATGTGCAATATCTAAGCTCTTTTACTGGTAAAGACTATAATTGTCGTGTCAGGAACACTTACCACTATGTTTTGAGATAATATTACACCCTGATTTCCACCTGTCTTTACCTTTTGTCTTTTCACTTGGCATCAGTCTGATGTTTCTTGTTAAGACAAACGCCGCTCCGTGCACAGATCTCAACCCGTGCATTCATTTCTGCTTCCAGAGCAGCTCTGAGGAATGTTTGTTCTACTGAAACGCCTGTTGTCTGGCGTTTGGACAGAGTAATCCTGTTGTGAACTTGTAAAGAAATATTGCCCTCGGTCTGGGAAAATGTCTGTTTGGCTGATTATATTTGGAATGGAAACACAGGGGAGGACAGAGTTTGCATGCACTGCATTAAGAAGTCAAATATTTTATCCAGGGAAATAAATTGATGTTGTTTTGTTTCATCAAAGTCTGTTGCACCTTGTAATTAGTTCATATTGGACGTCATGTCAACCAGTGATTGACTTTCTTCCCACTAAACCTGTGTCATACATGTTCTACCTCTGGTTTTCAATAAAAGCAAAGTATAAACATATAACTCTCCAACTAAAAACTATATTTTAGGGAGTTTCTGTTCCAACTTGAACTCAACCTCCTCCACTTGCCTTTGCCTCATAGTTCATGCTGCTCATTGTTGTATCATCACATAAGTAGTGAAGGAGCTTGGTGGGTTCAAATGATAATCAGAAGGCTGCATGTCGAGAAGCACAAACGATTCCAGCCGATGTGTCCTTGAACTTGTCCTTGTCAGCCGCTGTATCTTTACACTATAGAAAGACTATAAATGGATAAGAGTGATGCATTCTGCACAAATAATTTATTCACAGACCCAAACAAAATCAAGAATTCTGTTTGCGATACTTTCCCTTCATGATCCAACACCTGCACATTGGAGATCATCAGCAGGTCCCTCGGTCCTCTGATCACAGTTTGTTCACTGTTACTCACTTCAGACTCAAACTAAACGAGTGTGTTACTAATGCAGATTAAAAAGTTTATATATTGTTGAAAGTTGAGACCTGTCTCACTGACATTTTATCACCTCCTGGACTGTAAAAATATCTGAAACAAGAAGATTTCCTCTACAAACAGCAATGAATTAACATGATTAAATAAAGGTCATATGAGATATGGATTATATGAGTAAGTGTGTGAATTTTGCACCTTTCTGTGGATCCTCAGTTACACTATAATATTAAATTATGGAATTAAATAACTTGCAGCAGCTGAACCATGTCTGGATTTTCCAAGAAATGAGGAAAACACCAGTCTGACGCTTCCTAATTCTAGAGCTGCACTGCCCTCTGCAGGTTCAACTCACAAAGAAGTGCCACAAGAAAATGTGAGGATTTCAGAAGAGTCAAAGCAGCTCATCCATGTAAATAAATAACCAACAACTGAGTGAACGTTGGGATGACACTTTATGGCACTTACTGTAAATTGAGTGAATGTTAAACAGTCACTTATTGCACCCGTCATGACAAAAAGTGCTTCTACTGATTGAACTCGGTGCCAATTTTCTGTCATTAAGGTCATTTTCTCAAGACTCGGGGTATTATGATAATTAAAGTTACACAAATGCTCACTAAGAGTGTCTTTTCCTAATGTCTCAGGGGGTTTGACCTGCCAGATAATCATGATCACACATCTCTATTTTCCTGCTCCTCGCCAGTAAGTCGTGACTCATACATATGCTCACAAATGCAATTTAGGAAGCGCATAATAACTAGAAATTATAGGTTAAAACTGACAAAGACATCTGTATCCACCTAAGTGATGATGAGTGAATTTAGCTGCAGAATAATTTGCTGTAAAGCAGAATATGAAGCATCCGTGAGGGATTCACTAAACAGCATTTTAGCCCAATTATTCACTAGATTTGAATGTTATATGTTTAATACATGAACTTCACATGTTGTCATACATTAAAAGGACTATGTATTGATTACTAATCCTTATAATTGCTCTGCTGGACTGTTCAACTTTCAGCTGTTGTTGCCGTAGAGATGGATTACAACTTTTCTAACAAACTAACAATTGTCGCCTTGAGCAACCAAGCCCACCCAGCCAGGCGTGCAGAGTGTCTGTAGGTTTGTCTATTACATGTGGTTGTATGTGTGTGTGTGTGTGTGTGTGTGCGTGTGTGTGTAGAAATCCATATCTGTTCATCCATGTGTGTGGTCTGGCACTGAACCAGTTATCAGAGGTGTGTTAACAGAGTCATTTTCCACTTTATGTTTTCTAAAAGTTTCATTACTCTCTCTCTCTCTCTCGATCTATGTCTCTCTCTCTCTCTCCCTCTCTCTCTCTTTCGATCTATGTCTTTCCTCCCTCGCTCGCTCATTCCACCTCTGCCTCTCATTCTCAGACACTGAGTCAGCAGGTCTGTCTGGCACTGCTTGTGATCAAAATGTATGCAAAAGGATTGTGCACCACCAAAACAAAAAAAAAAAAAGAATATGATTGACAACATCACTGACACATAATTAATAATTCTTGAAGCTGTTAAAGTTTATGTCTTTGTTAACCCTGGAGTCAGAGGTTGGGTGACGCACAGGATATGAAAATACCTGTAACATACATTAGATGTTATAGAAATCCATAGAATGAGTCTTAAAATCTGACACGTTTGACCTGTTATTCAGCATTTTATCAGTCACATGTGATTTTATCTTATTTAAAAATGTGATTTAACTATATGATGAACAACTCTCAGAACCACATAAACAAAAAGTGTTTGCAGGATGTGTTGAAGCTAATTCTTTGGTTCTTTACCCTTTGATTAAGATTTCCCCAGAGGAGATACAGACAGGAAACACGAGAGGGCATGACATACATACCAGTGTCATAGCTGGTCATGAACCAGTGTCCCTGTGGTTATTTGGTATTTGCTTTTTCATGTATCTACTTTGTCTAATTTAAAAAATAACTAGATCTCTATTATTAGGTTTCAATTGAGAGAAACAAAGAGAGTGGTTGAAGTCCTGATAAACTGCAGTAAAATGTGGACTCTTCACCTTGTTTGTCTTTCTCCGTCTCTCTTTGTCTCTCCAGTCGAGTGGAGGTCTTCTGCTCTGCGCTGGCGCTGCTCCAGAAGAGGGGGATTACTGTTAAACGCGTATAATCTCTGCTGTTTCCTCCATCAGTCCAGGCCCATCTGATGGGAGCTGGTGTTTAGAAGGGGTTCCACAGGACGAGATACTCTTTAACTGTAATCTCTCTAATCTCTCTTCTTACCTCAGGCTGGGGTCGCACAAACCTGCCATCCTCGCACTCTGCAGCTCACACTCATATTTCTCCCAAAGCGTTTTGAAAATCATGACAGCCTGTATTTTCAGTTTGGAAAACATAGACACTTTTTAAAATGTGGGTATGATTTTTTTTTCTCAATAGGAACCCATAAAAAGTAATTATGGTGCTTTTAATCTGCATAATATATACTTTTGGGCATAATGATGATGAATTTTCAGGTAATGAGTTTGGAAAGTGCTTTATGAAAAGGTCACACTGTAGACACTTGATGTTTTTCCCCTCATAATTCTTTTTTTTATTTGAATATGAAAATATAATATCTATGTAGCAGGCTAATTACATCAAAATATTCCAGCTTTCATCCTTGATTTCGTTAAAATTATATAGTTGGAAAATGAAATTACAATAAAAAAAAGGAAACAGAGCAAACCATTTAGGTTTAGATGTGTGAACATAGTAGTTTATTGCTTTTATAATGAAAAATGTCAAATGTTTCCCCGTTTTTGGTTGAGTCATTAAATATGGGAATATAAAATCTAACAGTTTTCAAGGGAATTTAGTTGAAATTCAAATGTAAAATAGATTGTTATCTTCTAAGGTACATTGTTATTTTCACTTTTTGTGAAACATGTTTGTTAGAAATTTCCCATGAATAATTGAATCCTTTATCAATCCGTGTATCTGTGTGTCGCACGTCAGCTCTTCCAGCACAGTCTTCGAAGGACATGTGTGACTGTACAAGTTTGAATTTGCCTGTGTGTGAAACGCACCAGATTGTTTTCTCAGGAATGGTAAAATGTCTGAAAGCATTTGGCTACCATCAGGCGTGTTCCCACTGAACCTGTATACGAAGCTCTGTGTTGTACATGAGTGCGTCAGAGCCTCTGTGTTTCCCAGGAGAAAGCTGAATCCTGTAAATCTGACATCTCTCTTCCTGGTGGTGGTCCCAGGAGGATCTTCGGGAGATTCCACCTTTCCCACATTGCTCCTTGATCCACCTGACTCCTCCTCGCCTCGCCCATAAGCCTGCCTTTTGTCCCCATCTGCGCACAGTGCTCAGTTTGTTTGTACATCCAGAGAGCGGGGCTGAGAATGTGCGACAGCTCCACAAGCCTGAAAACTACTACTGCTCACGTTCCCACAGCGAGACCACGATGATACAGAAAGAAAGAAGAGATGTATCTGTAATTACACAGCGGGAGTAAAAATTAATCCCTAAATCAACAACTTAATTTCTCCTCTGGACTCTCAAGGTCCAAAGCTGGAGACTTGGGAAACAGAGAAAAGTCCTTGAGAAGACATGGATGCTCCTGTTCACACTTCTGTCTTAGTGCTTCCACAGTTTTATCATTAGGAAATCAAACTTTTATAGATAAAGACACAAATGTGACAAAGATACGTTATTATATCCACTAATGGCTTGATTACAGTGTTCATTTAACACTAACTGATATGTGAACATTTAGTATTTGAAAATATGTTCATTACCGTACATGCAGGCACAAAGATGCTTTTATCATGTTTTAAATTTACACTTTAGTTGTTTGCTTAATCAATTACATTTCTTTTTTAGAATTTCAGTCGAGTGCCTTGTGTGAAATTATAATTAAGACAAAGATTGTTGCCTCTGTCGTGTTTACTCAAACTCATGAAATATCAGGGATCGGTTTGATGATCATTTAAATTCAATAAAAGAAAAAAACACTCTAACTCTAGTTTGGTCATCATCTTACAAATAAAACCCCTTTACTTCAACAAAGGTTAGACAGGCCTGAACTAAAAATCACCAACCCTCCAGTAATATTTTACATATGACCCATGTGTATATTCTGTATTGTTATATATGTATTTTACACTGCTACATAAAAACCAATGATGTTGTTGCTAAAATCATCTTCACTACTTATGTTCACTATTCTCTACATATCCTAACCTAAACTTTTTATTTTGTATATTTATTTTATTTTTCTAAGAAGAAGCAGGACAAAGAGGAGGTTAAAAGAAAAGACGAAAACAATGTGACACGGCGTGAAAAAGCAAAAGACAAAAACAGAAAGAGAACAAGGAGGGAAAGAAAGAAAACATGAGAGAGAGAGAGAGAGAGAGAGAGAGAGAGAGATGATCTGAGACTGCAGGGCCTCGTCTGAACATGTTGTGAAAGTGAGGTTTTCAGACGTGGTAATTTACGCAGATTCAGATTCAGATCACTTTGGCAGAAGGTCGGACCACCTGCGCTCCAACTCATGTGAGCAACTTCCAAACTCCCGAGAGCAAAGACAGAAAACCAGTGTTTTACTAAAGCGTGAGATCTGAGGCCAGCAGCAGCTCACACTGCTCCTGTGACAGTCTGACACCTCCACCGTGTTTGGGTGTACATGTGTGCAGCTCAGCCTGGAGGTATTCAGAGGGTTTAGGCGGCTGTCAGTGCTAAAGAAGATGAATCTGCACTGGAAGCTGTCAGTGCTTTAATTGAGGCAGCTGCAGATCGAGCGACTGTTTCTTCTTGCAGACTCTACAGTATCTCTCTCTTCCCTCTCAGAAGCTCTGCCTCTCTATGTCTATGTCCAACTCTTCAAACAACAGTTTTGGGGCAGTTTTGGCTCAAAGGGACAGATTACCGAAGCCTGTGATGCGAGGAGAAAGAGAAATGACTCAGCTGAATCCAACAAGTTCTACTCCATGTATGCACTTTTGCCAAGTTGTTAATTGTGTGTAAATACAAAAGCAGACTTCCTCACTAACTCCTTTACAAATTCATTAACAACATGCACCTGTCAATTAAAATACACCCAAAATATACTAAATCTGGATGAGGGCACTAAATCATCACCAACACAGAAAGTTCGATTCATGGTGTAGCTGTGTAAATAAATGATGATAGATGATAATAAATGATTTAACATTTGTCTGTAGATCCAGCTTGACTGTAAATTTAACTGGATTTATTTACATTTAATGATGTTTTTGAGATGTTTAATCCACTGTTACTTGTGAATATGTGTAAAATGTGCAGTTTGCAAACAGTCTGAAGTTAAAGTTTGTGTTGCTGCACAATCATCAGCTGGTGGTTTGACTTCACTTTCTATGACCAGAAGCATTTTCTGAAGTGTCACTATTAGAAGATCTTGTTTATTGTAAACTGTGGTGACTATTGTTCTCCTGCAACAGGAAATGTATAAACGCAGTGTGAGGGCACAAACTTTACTTTAGGTTACAGGTAACATATCTTACAGCTGTTTGCTAAAATAAACTATTTAAGGCCACTGTAGAAACATTCTTCATGTCTTTCACCTATAAATGGACCCACACCTTATTTATGTACAGTATGCACTGTCACTGGCTGCTTGTGAGTCTCATTGTAGACTCCACATGTTAAACTGATTGAGAACAAACAATGCTAAAAGATTTTTTTTTTATAATTTTGAAGCTGAACAGTTGGGGCAACTACTGGACAAATCTTTTAAAGGTCACGTCTCGTCCAGTGAGGACAAAGCTGCAACATCATTAGGTGTATTATGTGAGACGTAGGACTTCCTTCACTTCTGTGTACAGATCGACTGGCGTGGATGTTAACAGTGTGTCTTTGAAGTGCAGGGTGTGACAGGCCGCCTCCTTTGAAGCTGGTGTGACTAACTGTTGGATGCAGACATGGGACAATCAGAGGGGCAAGAAAGAGCTGAGAGTGGCTCTCAGTCACTGACCCGTCCAACCGTTTTCACACACCACAGAAATCCGCTCAACAGAGAAAAACACACAGACAAAGTCTTTAAATGTAAAATGACCTGTGAAGCTGATCTTTGATCCTGGCACACACACACACACACACACACACACACACACAGAATCAGACTGGCACCTTGGAGTGGTGTCATTCGCCGTGGCCATTCAGAACTGCAGCAATAAAAACAAAACTCTAAATCTGAAGGATCCCGACTGTCAGTCAGAAGAAAGACAATCTCTTTCATTTCAAGGAGTGTAAACACCCGGGGATTCTGGGGCTAATTTGTTCAACATAGTTACAGTTGTCAGGGTAAAATATGCCGCATTTGAGGCTCCTTTCCCTGCAATGTTTACATTGGAAGTGGTTGATTCCTCTGCCTCTGGCGTATTATGGCTAGACAGGGCCGATTGTCAATAACTTTTACAAACACAGAGGAGGAAAAAACAGGGACCATCTGCCTTTGCCTGCCGTGTAATTAGCACTAAAACAAAATGCTTTGTGTTGAAATGCAGAGACCGGCTCCCCTGCCAAGTACACATAGCATCGCGTGCCCAAAGAAAACACCAATGGGTGGCATGATGGAACATAATCACCCTTTTCCGACTCATGAGGTATGCAAATGACGCAGATATGGGACATAAAGGCACTATTACAAGCTAATTAAAAACATTTGAACTATGTCATCCATTCAGCAATTGCGTCTCCTGGTGTGTGTGGGTTTGTGCAAACGCAGTGAGAGAACGCACCTAAAATCCACCTGTTCCCCCCGGGGCTCAGCGCTAAACAAGCCCTCCTGGAAGGGAGGAGAAGGCGGCAGTCCAAACTGGTAACAGATATATGTGAATATTAAAAGCTCTTCAAATTATCCTGCCTTGCCCCAGACAAACAATTGTGCCATTGTGCCTGCTACCTGCCTGTGTTGTTCTCAGCGGTTTTTGCTAATAGGAGTGATAACTACAGCTCTGTAAGTGGCTTCCCTCTGGATAACGTCTCCATATCCAGATCAGCCACACAGCTGGATTAAACTCATCTGTGTATATACAACCAGTCAGACACACTGCCAAAGCTAACAATGATTTCCACATATTTAATGCTCTGATATTACTTCTTACTGCAGGCCATGTTTCTGTAAGTGGCATGATGCTCCTGAGAAACTAAAATGACCTCTACTTTATTCCATAACCATGCACCGACTGCAACTAAACCTTCATATGAAACATTTGGTACAGTGGAGTCCAGAGCAACAAGCCAAAAGTTTTCTTATAGATTTCCTTCAGTCGTCGGCAGCAGCGAAGACATTTACTGTAAATCTTCTATTAGCCGACACACTTTATTTTGTTGGTTAAACATTTTCCTTCATCCGATGCAGCAGTACCTGGTTTCTTCTGCATGATGAAACAATAGTGCAGAATGTGAGGCTGCATCTTTCTACATTAGGATTTTAAAGCCCACTGTCAGAAGACGCTGCTGACTTTTCACTGTAGGTTTCAAAACATTTTACGTTTATACCGACTTGATTACACAGCAATAAAACATCGTACTGGCTAATTAATGTAAACCATAGTGATCACAGGGAATCCATCCACTTCAGTTTTCAAGATGATAATTAGACGCACAATCAGTCAAAGTGTAGTAAGAGACGGTGGCAGGATATAGACAACAACACCACAAGGAATGTAACAGACACAAATCACCAAAATCCCAACCGAGTAAAACAAATCTGAGAATAGCTTTTGATTATTATGATGCCACAAGACAAATAATTTCAAAGTAAACCACTGAGGACGACGTGTGTGTGTGTGTGTGTGTGTGTGTGTGTGTGCCAATTATGAGCATCAGCAGCCAATGGAAACGCTCTGAGGTTAGTGAGCTGTGGTGTTGCACTGTGTGTTGTTCAGATGAGATATTTTGTCTCTTCTAACTACAAGAGAGACACATTTACCATCACGACAGCTTCCAGTCTATTAGTTTAACATGTAGGTTCAGACTGAGCTCAACAGATGTGCACGAACTGTCCTGACACCAGCGTTCCCATGATGTTCTGTCGAGCACCATCATCAGATCCAAGTTTCACAGTACAACTATAATCTATTAACAATTTAGTGCCAACTAGCCAATGTTAGCATGTTTAAATAGTTAAATAGCAAACAATATGTTTGCTGATGCAGTTTGACTACATTAGCATGGTACTGCTGTGACTTCACAGACCTCTTGTTAAAATAAGTAGTCGCAAAGACCTATACTTGTTTATGGTTCCTTCCTATAATGACCCAGTTAGTCAGTGGGCATCTGAAAACATATTGTTTTAACATCCATTATGTGTTATGTGCACAGTGGAACCCGAACTACCAACACAAACACTCTCAGGTAACTCTAAATGTCAGATAAAGGATGCTCCACCCTGCTCCTTCCATATTGATGAAACGAACCCCACCCACCTGGGACAGCAGAAAAGAGGAGAGAGGAAAATAAAACATTTAAAAAACCCGCTCTTGGATTTTTTGTTTTGCTGATTTAAAGTTTCGCAGCCAATGCGGCTGCTTCTAACCCGTCTCCCCACTTACTTCTCACACCTTGAAGAGCCTGTTTGCTCAAGCCTCGTCCAAACCTGTCAACAAGCGTAGGAAACTCCTCCCTCCCTCTCCTTACCCTACTTTTTCTCTTCTAACTGATCTCCCGGCGAGCCCTCCCCAACGCCGGTCTGCTGCTCTTGCCACCCAAAATAGATTTGATTTATGGGCCTGTCAAGCTACCTGGTCCAGGACGGCAGGTTATTTCCATCACTGCTGGGATTCTCTGTAATAAGGGGATCCGATGTAATGGCATAGCATGGGGGCCAGCTGTCTTGTCCCAGCTGAGCAGTAACAATAGACCTCCAGAGTGTGAAAATATTCCTATACTTTTGTTCCAGCACTTGATGTTGTTGGATTTACCTGTGGTAACACATGTTTTCAGCTACGTTTTACTCATCAAACCTGGAGTGATGCTGTTTTGTAATCTCTATCTATAATTTATGTTTGAGTCATAAAATGAAATTCCACCACACACACAGGCAAGCAGATAGAAACTTGTGCACATTTGCCTGGAACACTTGGCTGCTGCACACGCGTAGCAACAACAGGGACAGTTCGCTTTCTAGTATCTAAATATGTGTCTGAGTGACAGCAGAGCAGTGACACCAGACTTTCAAGACTTTTAAGGCTTTTTCAAGGCTCCTCCGCTGAAGCTCCTTGTCTGTCAACGAGGCCGGGCGGCTTGTTTGAGCAAACGCATAGCCTCTTTGATTTTCCGCTTGTGTTGTTTTTGAACGCTCTGCCTTGACATTGCATCACTTCCCCTCTGAAGCAGACTCAGACAAATAGTGTCACTCAATGGTTGTTAGGCACGCGGCTCTGATAAAAGTGAGTTCACACATTGTTTAAAAGCTCAGCGTCTCCAAGAGCTTCTTAATCAAGGGTTACCTGGCTTTTTGCTAAATATAAGTTAGACATTTGTGGTACTATATATTTACAGTATCCACTTTTAGTTCTAGATTTATTAACTATTAAGAAACATAAGTAAAGCTTGGTTTTACCGCTTGTTGTGTCTGATTAAATAATAAATAAATAATAATAAATAATGATTAATCCAAGCAACCACTTTAATTACAAGACAGGAATATACTGGAACATACAACAACTATTCCACTATCACTTTGAGGTTTTTATGGTCGTTCTCCATAAAGACATTATTATTTTAGGCACATTATATTTCTTAATACTCTTGACTTAGATGAAGATCAGATCACATTTCCTGACAAACTAATGCAGAAACCAAAAGGTTCACATACTTTTTTTTCTTGCCACTCATCTGCAGGCTTAAGTGGATCAAATGTCCACGTATCCTGTGAATTTACAGAGTGACCATAAGAAACCCTGGATCCTTCCGGGCCCAGTACTGAAGCAGCCGTGTCCACTGTGATTGACATCTTCCTACTGATCAACCAGATTAGAAACTCATTAGGAAGTGTAAGATGAACTGACATATCTTTGGCCTGGGCTGAAGGAAACGAAGCCACATACACTAGCATTTCAGCACAAGTCATGCATAAAACACTTGGCTGTGATGAGCTGGAGACCGCAGCCCACAATGAATCACGGCAGTTATTAATAATGGGAAGTTGTTTATGAACCTGAAGAGGTAGATGACTTATTGTTGTCATCAGGTCGTTGACAGATGCGCTGTCTGCTCTGTCTGCCTCGCCCTCTCTGTTACTTTGTTTACGTTCAGAGTAATACTCAGCACTCATTACGATACAGTATAAGCAGTCTGTATAACAACTAAACATCTGTAAACACCTGATCACAGGTAAAGTGAGTTGATGACTTTTGCATTTCCACTACAGGTAAAGTGGTTTCATACACAATTAAAAATCTAAAAAGCCTGCCGAGTGTAACTGTTGTGACAGGGCGTTAACTAACCATGTTACTAATATGTGATCTGTTAGAATATGGCTGAAACACCTGACACTTGACTTGAAATGCTGTGATGTGAGAAGATGACACAGTTAATGACATTAATGAGCTATTTTAGCCATTATTTACCTCTTTAAAGTGCATGTTTCTCTGTAGTAATAGTATAAAATAAAACAGTATTCACTATATTATAATAATAAATAATGTCATATTTGTGAAATTAATTTCAGTCTGATATGTGCCACTTATAAATTATATATTATAAATACAATTGGCTCTGAAACTCTTTCCTACATTCACATATATAAATCAAACTAATTTGTCATTCTAAACTAAATGAATACTGTTACTGCTGAGACATACTGTATTATTAATTCAATTGCAGGTCAGCACACGTTGTAAAGACGCATTTGCATTTGTTTTTCAAGGTCCTTCGGTTGCACCCTGGAGGACTTTGCCAATGTTCTTCTGTGGATTTTGACTTTCCCATTGTCTTGTCTTTTTGTAATCCAAAGCGGACTCGATGGTGTTAGGATCAGGGTTCTGTTAAGGCTGTCTGACTCCTCGCTGCTCTGTGATCCCTGATGTTACACAAACAATCAACTTTATTTTTGACATTTTATGTTACAGCTAACGAAGTAGTGATGTCACACTTTAGTTTTGACTTTTACTAAATCTAAATGTCTAAAACCTGCTTGGAGTTGCTAAAAAATCTGTCATGGAAAAGCTGGTGTAACCCGGTCGTGGGTGGGTGGCAGACAAAGACACATTCTCCTCACTTACATTTGTCAGGTGTTTAATCAAGATACAGTTTGTCAGATCCATGGTAACTGTCAAAATGTCTCTACATTTATTACTAAAGACAATATCGCGATTGAGTTCTTGAATTAGGCTTTAACCTGTTTAGTGTTGCTCTATACTGGAATCATGTCTGCATGCCAAGTGCAAGCGGTATACCAGGAATCTTACTTCATTAATTGGTGCTGGCACACTACACAGCAGTTAAACAATGAATGAAGCTAAAGCAATAAGACCTCACATAGAGACAAGGCACATGCAGACAAGGTGTACTGTTTGACAGTAGACTAAACAAAAACACCAGCGTGTTCAAATGTGGAAGTCATGTTTTAGCATCAGTAAAGTGTTTTTAATACGCAGGTATATTCGTAATAGTAAAACTATAAATACACTATGTGCAGACACAGTAGTAGATTTGCCTTGGGCCTTCATAAACAATGTTTTAACGACCTGATAGCTAAACTGATGTATGCATTGTATGTTGGTAGGTGAGATAGATATCACTTAAAACACCTTCATAGAGAAGAGTCAAACAAACATTTACTTTAATCCAAACTAGAAATCACATCACAACCTCCATTCATGACCTTCAACAGATGGTGTTGTTGAGCCTCCATCCAATTCTCCAGTTTTATTAAATGTTTCCTACAATGAGAGTCAACTGTTAACCTCAGGTTTTACATCAACCTGGAATTAAAACGATTAGCCCCCAAGAAGCTGTGGAATATTTCCCTAAAATTCTGCCCAATGTTTAACTATCTAAACTTTCAGATAGTATCAAGGTTAAGGCCCCTAGATGGAAATGATTGATTTCATCAGGCTAAAAAGAGACATGTCAATTGTTGCTTTAATGGCTTTTGATGTTTCAAGACACACTATTGTGATGTGTCTTCTTCACGGTGAGCTTCGGGGTCATTGTCCAAGATATACAGCATTACTCACACGGCAGCACATCAAAGCCAGACTGAAGTTTACCTGCTGAAAACTTGATATTCTGTCCATTAGTCTGATGAGACCAATGGACAGAAGAGAGAGGCCTTCAACCCTTCCTACAGGTAAATATGGTGGTGGGAGCATAATGTGGTGGAACTGTTTTGCTGCTTCAGGCACAGGCAACCTTGTTCTCCTGCATGGGTTCATGAAGAAAAACTGTTGACATTTTCAAGGACAATGTAAAGAAACCTGCTGCTTGTCCAGTGTTAGGCCACTGCTGCATCTGCCAACAAGACGATATTTGAAGAACACTAAAAGGTCCTGGAGTGGCCCTGTCCGAGTTATTGTCTGTGCATTAAAACCACACAGTGTGAATGAGGTGGAACAATCTGCCATGGAAGAATGTTCTACCTCAGTAGGCACCACCATAAGAGGTTGTTATTAGTTGTAGTCAGAAGGGTATCATTGATAAATTATGAGAGCTCTAATAAATCGTTATTAATGGTGTGACCATCTGACAAAGTTTTTTGAGATATAATCCATATGAAGTATGTTTTTTTATATCCACTAAGATGCGATTCTAGCTGCACCAAATACACCAGAACCCAACTTGATGTGGGCAGAGCAAGGCAGGCCAGGGGTGGGGAGACGTTGTGGGTGTTCTGCAATGTCTGGGCTGGACCAGGCTAGCGCTGTCTGTGGCTCAGCAGGTGGGTGTGTGTTGTGTAACCCAAAGCCATGGTTGAATTTTTTTTTCCCACATGAGCTGTCAACTGGTTTAATGGCGCACAGTGAGAAGAAGAGAAAAAGGGCAAGAGAGACCAATAATTAATTCAATTAATTCCCACAGTGACAGTTTTCTTTATAAGAAAATAAAAACTAGTATATTGTTGAAGGGGAAATGCTGAGAAACATGAGCTTGTTGTTTGGATAAAAAGACTGGTGATAATATTCCTGTTACAAAAGCAAATATGAAAAGAAATTTCAATGACTAGCAATTAACTTGATAATAACTAGTATAACATACCCTATAAAGATTTTTATGTCTCTCATAAAAGTTGTTACTGTCAATTAGAAGGTGTTTAGTTGGCTTTACTCTCCATTACAAGCTGAAAATTGCTTTGGATGTTGGAGAAAAAGGTGGGTGAGCAAGAGTGAAGATGTAATTGGGTAAAAAAGAGAATTGTTTTTCCAGCAAAAAAAAAGGATGTAGGAGAAAGTCAGTGTGTGTAAAAACAAGTGTCTAGTTGTAGATGTCAACCCCCCAACCTGACACACAAAAAAGATGGTGGCTGTTCAGTTGTGAGAGGAGAGAAGTATGGGGGTAATTTAAAGCTGAATTAGGACCTTTTATACTGATGCCATATTGTCAACACGGCCTGTAAAACCTCCTCTGCTGCCCTCCTCCTTCACTACCATTCTTCCTTCAGTTCTTCTTTATTTGTTTTAATTCCAGGGACCGGCTCAGTCTTGCCTGGATTTGGAGAGTGCTTGGTTTCAAAGGGTAATTGACACCTTACCTGTAATTTCATGGTTTCACTCCACCTGCCTTTGATGTCTGGGTCTCGGTTGGGGCTGGGATGTGAAGGGAAAAGACGGTGTTGGTGTGCTGCTGCATGCTCTGCCGCGAGTCTCTTCCAGCCTGCCCGAGCACTTTTCTGAACATGAATGACGTCTCATGCAAACCCAGGTTATTAAAGAAGAAGAGGGGGGTTCCTCAGGCTGCTGAGAAGCTTTTCTTGTGGTGACAAGTAGTCAGTCCTGACAACTCTATAGGCCTAAGAGATGATCAGAGATGAGTCTAAGTTAGAGATGATGACCTCTCTGATTTAAATATGTCACATCAAAGCCACATAAAAATGAACTTTTCTGGAATTTAGAAAAGAGAAATTAGACACACTTGTGCAGTTCCTATGAATTAGATTATAGAATTCATCTGTCATGTGCATCACCTTTATTTAGCTTCTTTTTATGTGTTTTTATTTTCTAAAATCAAATCAAACCCTTAAAAAGGAATCAAATCAACCATTTTCTTTTATTTTACCTCACAGCAACTGTAAACTGAAACAGTTTGTGCTGTTGTCATTCAAGTCTGCTTGGTGGCGAATTTAAAAAGGCTAACTGTCTTTGCGTTGTGCCTCAGTGACTCCTGCATGCTCACACATGCAAGTAAACGGGCCAGATTGAACATTTGAATCATCCTGCTCATTGTTTATCAGCAGCAAATAATGATATTCACACAAGGAGCTGTTTTGGTGCGTGGGATGAAAGAATCAGTTTGCGCTGGAAGCTACAGTGCTACCAGAAATTGCATAGAGAAGCCACCAAAATGAACATTAGCCGAATTAATGGAGGGGTTTTTAATGTGTCTAGTTAGCATGGTTAGTGATGGTCTTTGCAGGGGTGAAGGGAAGGCTACCTGCAGATCCAGGCGAGCAGCAATGAGTGATGAGAGGGGAGTGACAGGAAAATTGCATTTGTGCAACCATGAATCATTACAAACAACCCTTTAAAAGACACCCCTCACTGTAATTACCTCCTCTGCGATGCTCTATTACGGGGTACTTTATTACCTTCTATCACTTTGCTGTGCCTGCCTTGGCAGATGTAGACCTCACACTGACTAACAAAGCTTGGCAGGTGAATCTACAAGACTGCTTTTCTGTTTGAGTGCAAAAATAGGGACGTGAAAAAGAGCAGCATTTTAAAGGAGAATTACGTAATCAGTGACATGTTGATCCAGCAACCCTGACAGACCGCAGCCTAAAGTAGCCTGGAGATAATATAGATACTAAAGTCACAATTTAATCATGACAAAAATAAATTAGCTCAGGATAGATGATAGGTTCTTATTTGAACAAGAATATCAGTGTTGCAACAGCTCGGATCCTATTTGTAATACCTTTAGTAAATATAGTAACAACTATACACACACTGTCTATCCAATAAAAAGTGACCACCTGGTTTAACTAAGTATGAATCAAGCAATGAAATCATCTAAGGAGATTGATGAAACTACTAAAACTGGGTTAAGAACTGTCCAATGGAAGAAGGTCATGTGGTCTGATGAGTTCAGATTTACCCTGTTCCAGAGTGAAGTGATGCACCCATCATGTCTAGTGTCTACTGTACAGGCATGTGGGGGCAGTGCTATGATCTGGGGTTGCTGCAGTTGGTCAGGTCTAAGTTCAGCAACGTTATGAGTCCAAAGAATGAGGTCAGCTGACTACCTGAATATACTGAAGGACAGGTTATTAATCAATGTATTTGTTCTTCCCTGATCACACCGGAATATTTCAAGATGACAGTGTCAGAATTCATCGAGTTCAAATTGCGAAAGAGTGAATCAGGGAGCAGGACACATCACAGAGTCCAGACCTTAACCCCACTGAGAATCTTTGGGATGTGCTGGAGAAGCGGTTTGACTCTCCCATCATCAAAACAAGATCTTGGTGTCTCTGGACCAGAATATGTTGTGATATTGTAAAAGCTTATCAGAACAATGTCATGGTAAATGCGTGCCATAATCTCAACTTAACGTAGTCCAACCAAATATTAGAGTGTGTGAAAGACAAAAAAGGATAAAAACATAAAGAATAATGTTGCCCAATCACTGCTGGGTGTGTACGTTTTGCCTATGAGTCACTTTACCAGTGTATGGATGTAGTTTGTGGTGCTCAAAGCTATGAATAATTACATGTTGACATGTTGTTCATCCATCCGTCCCATTCTTGTTAATGCAATTTCTCAGAAGCAATTTAGAGTATGTCTAATATCTTAATAAAGACATTTATTTGTTACTGTAAACATGTAAAGCATGCATGTAAACTCCAACTTGACAGACTGACACTGGGAGGTTACCTCCTCATATAACAATGAGGAGTTAATACTAGTTTTCATTACTTTGTAAAGAAAATGTTTAAGTGAGTTACCCAAGTCAAAGACAAACTGTATTTCTCCTGGTATGCATTCTTAACAATGGAGTCGATGAACCGTCTGGGAGAGTTGAGACAGACTAAGCTGATCATGGAAAAGTGGATCAGTACAGTAAGAGAACAGAAGGGGAAGGAAAGGGGACAGGGTGAAGAGAGGCAATCTGAGGAAAAGCGGAATGAATGAACGAGTGAAAACATATTGGTCATCCTGAGTTCAGCCCCTCTCCCCCATTGTGAGCCCCAACCGTGGGCTGCTTCACTGCCTCCCTGCTCAGGCTCTGCTGGGCCGCTGGGCACTCATCCAGTTTTCTGTCCAAATTACCAGCTCTGCTTCACAGAAGAAGGCCAGCGGGGTGAGAAGATCTCACCCTCTACCCCCCTGTCTGAACCTCTTGCTGGACTGGAGCGAAGCTGACAGAGCGTCGCGGATGGCCCTGGATTGCACCTGCACTGGGCTTTCCGACTCTTTCCTCCCTCGGTTCACACACACACACACACACACACATACAAAATCCCCCAGACCATATCCCTCTTTCCCTTTCTGTGGGTTTCAGTCACTTAGCTCAGACAAATTCACAAAGACCTCAATAGCTTTAACTTGTAGTAACTGTTCGAACTGTAGTGAAATCAGTAGTGGAAGAACTGGCTGTCGACATCAAGGTGTTCCTACACTATGTCTCAATAATACATTTTCTTTGGGTGTTTGAGGAAGAATTTTTCGTAAATACTTATCTTACTATGTTACTGTTATGTTCAGCACAAGCTATTTTGGTCATGCAGTTAAGTTACATCGAGTTAAACTGCAGCATGTCTTAGGGCAAATCAATCCTACGTAACTTCAGCCGCTCTGGTTGTAAGGTGAATTGCAGATCTTAGCTTCTCTCTACAGATTAGAAACATTTCTCTGAGGTGTTCACATCTGTCTAATTGGGAAAGCATACATCATAACAACAGTCTTCAGTGGGCAGCAATGGCTGTACTCAGATTTATGACTGTTAAACAAGAAGCATCCGAGTCTGGCATCTTCACTGTGGATAATTAAAAAGCACAAAAAACTCAATGACAAACGGTGGACTGTAGTCTGAACTAAAAGTCTTTAAGCTGCCTGTCATAATATAAGCGTCAACACATTATAACATCATCTTTTAATGTGTCCCTTCTGGTTTGAAAGTCTTCTCCTGGAGCTCTGGAGTGCTGGGGTATCATGGACGATGGGCGACCTTCTGGGGCTCTGCTGTTGTCCAGGCGCTGCCTGAGGGTTGGGAGTTGTGTTTACCTCATAACAAAAAGCAACATGGTTTTGATGCTCTGCCAGTCTGCTGCTGTGTAAACTGTAAACAGCACGCACACACACACACACACACACACACACACACACACCTAATGCTGCAGTGGGCACTCCCCTTTCTGTCACTCTCTGAATAGAATTTGCATTCACTAAAACCAAACCTCTCGCTGATTACCACCACTGTGCTGCCCCTGAGCAAGGCACTTAACCCATAATTGCGCCAATAGAGCTGCCAAGTGTGGCAGTACTGGGCAGCTTTCCGGAGTGAATAGTGTGAAGTGTAAAGTTAATTTCCTGAACATCAACCTGCAGAGACTTGTAATTAATTGGTAATGTTTGGTATTGGTGCAGCAGAGGAAGCTCCACGTCTAAGATTTCTGATTTATGTTAATACAGCAACAGTTTTCAATGCAAGAAAATACTTTTCAGAACATATATTTACATAATATAACTTATGGATTCATAATGTTTGGTAGGCTGGACGTTAGCTGGAGATGAAGTAAAATGTACATACACTCAACAACCACCAAAAACAATGCATGAACTTCATTCTTGTTCAAGTGTGTGTAAACAATGATATTAATGACAAATAAGAAATCAAAAAATGATAGTTTGAGTTTGAGACTTGTCTTTTCATGTAAATCCAGACAGCCACTGTTTTTCTTTCCCTCCAGAATCTGTGGCCTCGTTGAGCCTCCATGACCAGGAGCTGACCAACAGCTTGGCCGTGACCCCGGAGCAGACACTCGGAGCAGTGAACCCAGACAAATGTGGGTGAGGAACCGCAGAACCACTGAACCTCCAACACACACACACACACACACACACACACACACACACACACTGCCTACTCAAACCATCAGGAGTGATGCTCCCTCTCACTCTCACAGCCCTCACAATCCTTTCCAACTCAAAATGCACACACATGCAAACTCATACACACCCTATCCCTGTCACCCCCACCCCAAGCCCATCGTATGCCCCCCAGCTCTTTGCCATGGAGGCTGATTTCGCCCTCTGGATGAACCTTTCCCCAGAACCCTGAGCTCAGAGGGGGCTGGATTAGAGGATGGCAACAGTGTGTGTTTTTATGTGTGAAAGGGTTGAACGGGGGGTCCAGGGGATCTGAGATAGATAATTGCTATATGTAAGTAAAGAATTGACAGTATTAGAACCTTTTATTAGAAAGGCTCAGGTTAGTTGTACACAAAGCTCATTTGATGGCAGGAGCACAGTTATTTTCATGTACGGCAGATGTTTATTTGAAGAAATTGTGAAGGGTTAGCGTTAGGGTTAGCCCCCACCCAACATGCCAGCAACTGTTCATACTGAACCACATGGACCCCCAATGCTCCCACTCCCAACATGCACCTGTTCACAGCCCTGTCCCAACCTGCCCTTCTTCACCTGCAGCATTCCTCCAAAAACACATCTACAGATTCACAATCTACCTTCTATTCAAAAGACTAAACCTTAAAACAGACACAACACAGTTTGTCTAATTGATTCATCACGGTTAGGGTTTCTGTTGATAGGAACAACAGGCAGCCTCACATTTGATTCATGTCCCGTGGAAGCAGACGTTCAGAGTCTTCTCCAGTTGACATATAAGAAATTGCTGGTCCACAATGGGAGTGAGGTCTGTACATCCCCCACATAAAACACAGCTCTGTCTACCACTCTGCCAAGGCTGCAAGTATTAGTGCGTTAGACAGGCTGCAGCGCCAAGGCCTTGTCTAACCCCTTGATTTTCTGCCCAGAGGTGTTGGGACTTGTTAGGGAGCTGCAGCATGGCTTAGGAAGGTTCCTTCCACAGTCCCATCATGCAGCACATTCCTCAAGTATATTGGATAAAAACTGTGCATGAGAACAGATTTGTGCACATAAGTGACGCAACTGACAGAAAACTGAAACGTTTGAGCACAACGTTCTAAAAAGACTTGTTAATTTGAATTTATGCAAATTTACGGCCACTTTTAAAAGTTCTAGAAGTTTCATTTCTGATAAAGCTGATAAAGTTAATGTCGATGTTAAATTGTATTATGTCTTGCTGGTGCTGTTTCTGAGGTGGGGGCTCTCGTTTTCTAAAAGGTGCTCTATTGTTTTGGGACAAGGCATAAAGTCATATTTTTGCCAAAGCAAGATGGCTGAACCAAAGGTGTTACAGTTTGTTTTGTTGTTTCCTAGGGGGCAGTGAGAGTGAGTTCACCTCTCCTTGATCTCCCCCTCTGTTTACCTCTTCCTGGATGAGGGGGGAAGAACTGGGCAATAACAATAGCCGGACTGTGCTGCCCCGAGTCCCAGTCCCACACAATGACCATGTCTATGTGAATTAGCGTGGGGTGGTAGCGGAGCCCGGTCCGGTCGGGGCTAATAGCTTATTACGTAGTGTAAAGTGACAGTGTGATCTGGAGAAGTGCCAGAAGAACGGGCCCAATTAAAGGAAAAAAGAGAGGTGGAGGAGGAGGAGGGAGTGTGTGTGCAGAGGGGGTGAAGGCTGGCGGATGGAGGGGGTGAGGACAAGGGCAGTAATGTACATTCCTCCAAGCTTCGGTCTAATTCGCACTTGATGGGTTCCCTGGGGACAAACATCCTCCTTTGCTGAGCATTGTCCTGCTCTGTTGTTCCAAAACACATCTGAAACCAGCCTTAAACACACTCCCAGGCTTGGTTACCACTGCACATTTATGGGTAAACAACGACGTTTACATGTGGATACAGTTTGAGAAAGGGGACACAGAGAATATGAAGGAGTCAAGTTAGTTCTGTGCACTTTACATGAGAGTATACGGCACATACAGCACAACAGAGGGTGAGGAAGACACAATCAGATGATGCTCGGAGGAGATTAAACTGAGTGATAAAGCAGAATGAGCCTCAACGACGGTGCTTGTGTTCATTAACCACAAAGTGTGGTTTGCTCATTTCTAAAAGCACTTTGAGCTTTTCCTACACTTATGCTGCCCTTTGTACTTTTCTCTAATTAATGATCATAAAGCAAATGTTCAGATCGGCTGTCCGACAACTGTCATCTCCTGACACGACTCAGACATGCGGGAGCTCTACACCACCATCATCAGAACACCAAATGAGGGAAGAATGGTTGGTTTGGAAGAATGGTTTTCCATCCGTCCAGCAGAGTCCCAGAGACCTGTCCAATCAATGCTAAAGTGCAGTGAAGCTGCACCAACACCATAATAACAGACTATTTTTGGGGTTTAATTTGTTCTGTCTGCACATCTGTTAGTGCTTTCTGTCTGAAAAGTGTTATTGGTAATAAATAAAGAAATAATTATTAATTCACTGTTCCTTTAAAAAAAAAAAGTACATTAAAAGTACTAAAGTTACAATACCACTCTTTAAAATACTTTGCTATGAGTAATTCAAAATTTTGCTAAAAGTGAAATTATTATTGTTGCATCATCATCATTATGTTCCTCATTGTAAGTATTTGGCTAATTTTACTTATTTATAATCTACTGAATAACCTCATTCACTCTATTATCATGTCTTTTAATGTTTAAGGTTTAATGTTTTAAACCTTCCTCCACAAACTGACTACCTACACCTGCCAATAATTATAGCTGTGTAAAAATGGTACTGTATACTGAAGCTGTAGTATCTGAGTAAATGCACTTAGTTACTTCGTTAAGAATCCTACATTTACTGTAACAGCATCACCTTCCTGTGATTATATACAGTATAAATCTTTTCATGGCTTCTTCACTGTGCTCCCCTCATCCAGTGTAGACCTTCTGGGTCGTCTGACATGTTTTTGGTTCTCTCTTGACTGAGCTGCTTCGCTTTATTACTTTCTATTTCAGTTTTTGTAAAATCCAGCCGCTCTTCAGTTCAGTTCTCAGAAACTGGCTTCATCACTTTGCCGATAATAATAATAATAATAATCATCAATAATAAGATCTGTTAGTAAAAACTACGCAGCCAAAGTCTGAGCGTAGTTCTGCAGCACTTCATCAAGTCATCACACAGTTTAACAGGGGAGACACAATATTTCCCCATTGGTGGATAAGCCAGAATAAAGCTATTGTAACAAAGTGTTACCAGGATTTTTCTCAATGGGATGTGGAGTCTGTCAGTTCAATGTTTAAGCTCCGGGAGGAAGAACAACAGAAGGGGTTAATATAATCCATTTCATTGGTGGGGGCCTCTAATAACTGGTCTCTCCCTGCATCTTCATTGGCCCGGGGAGTTTCCATTGTGCTGGCCGGTGCAGGTGTGGGACATGCTTTGTTGATCATAATCCCCCAGGGAAGGGGAGAGGCTTTGAGTGTGTTTGACGTACCCCACCGGCAGGCCCTTTGCTCCTCGGCCGCCGAGCAGCCACCGTCTCCAGCGGCCGCTCATGGGATCCGACAGGCGGAAAAATAATGAACAACACCTCAACCCGGAGCTGACCTGGCTCCAATTCACCAGCTCCACACGAGGGGTAAACGAACCACTTAATTGAGCCTCCAGGATCAAATCATACTCAGGACGCCCCCCGTCTCTCCCCTCTGCCTCCCCCTTTGAAACCACCCCATGATCAACCCTCCTCATTCCATCCTCATCCTCAGCCTCCTATGCACACACCCCACTCTAATTTTTCTGTGTTTTCCACTTTATTGTTAGATTTGAAAAGTTTATTCACAAAATCTAATAGAAGCAGATAAATTTAACATCACCTGACATCTTTGCAAAACCAAATGTTGATATTATATTATGGAAAGTAAAGACAGAAGATTTCAATAATATCAATACGTTGCCAAACCAGCCATAAAATTTAAATACATCAGTATTAAGCTTAGAAAACTTTCATATTATCCAACTTTGAATTTCTATTGTAGTTTGTGTAAAATGTTATAAACTTTAAAGCTTCTTTTACAGAGAAGCTGCTGTGCTTTTATACTCTGGGGGGGATCCTTACAAAGAAGTCTACTGAGGCCCCCCCAAAACCTTTTTTGGTGATCAGAAAGTTATTCTTGCAACCTCCCATTAGCTGGGACAGTAAAACAGTAATAACTGGCATCCAGCTGTGTTTTCGGGGCAGTGGCAGAGCACTGATCTATTCTTTAAAACATTCCCTGGTTCTCGACCTCCCTTAATACACTGAGCTCCTCTCCTTTCTTCCCTTTATCTATTTCCATGTCATTACCTGTGTGTCCTCTTCCTCCTGTGGCTGTGGTCTTCCTCTCTGACTCTGTCTCGCTGCAGCTTTCTGCAGGTATCCCTGAACCTGGAGCAGTACCTGTGTGCAGTTAGGTTGGGTGTACCGCACAGTTATCACGTTGATAGGGGCACTAAGCCTGGTTCTGCTGGACCAGGTTCTATCGTTGTTTATTGCTGATCAAGCTGTATTGTTCTGTTCTGTTAGGTCATACATAGAGTGGCAAAGTGCCTCGAGATAAATGAACTGAACTGAATAGAGTTTTAGATATCTGTCAGTATTAGGTTGAATAATCACTTCAATATCTTCTAACCTATAACAATCTGTAATTGAACAGATTCTTAGATCTGAACAGACACTGTTTTGTCCTTGTAGATCATTTCAGGACACTGACATCCCGTGGCCTGAAACGAGTCACCCGTCTGGCACAACACCGCTTTGCTGTCCCTGTTTAACACACAGTCAGATTTACTGGATGAAGCTGATCTGCAGCTCTTCATGTGAAACACGAGACCCAACAGCTTTCTGTGCTCCTTCGAAGGTGCTTCTCATCATCTGCTTCTTCATTATCAGACAAATAATTTGAGTTAGAGGTCAGCAGGGGTCGTTTTAGGACATGAACCTACAGTTTACAGTCACCCCTCGAAATAGCACCCACGGTCCCGTGTTCAATCTGCTTCCCAGCCGCACCAACAATGCCGCTTTTCAAACATTACCCAGTAGAGCTGTGTGGGTGCCAAATTAGAGCGGGTGCCCAATGTTCCAGGCGCAAAGAGAGGTGATCAAACAGAGCATGGATCAGTGGATCCCCTCTAAATGAGAAGTTCACACTTGGCAGCAGGACCTCATTCACCGTGCAGCACCGGTGCAGTGGAAAAGTTCTGGAACCGCCTTTGACAACCAAGCTTGACATTTACACTGAGATATGGGCCATCGGGTTGTTGTTCAGGAGTCACCTGACCTGCATCAATGAGGAAATACATACCAGACAGATCGGAGTGATAAAAAAGGTTAACTGATCTGGTTATTATCCTGTCCTTCGACTGTAAAGTGCTGTTGTTAAAGAATTGAAATCATTAGTAGGTCATAGTATCACACAAGTGCATGGAATTATGTGACAGACTTTCTATAATGTTTTATTATGGTCATATTACCTGCCGAGTTCAGCATTTACCTGTTTTTGACCACCTGGTAAATACAGAAACAAGCTGCTTTGCTTCACTAATTGAGTTTGTCATTGTTATGCATACACCGAAGGTCAAAATAAACACAAATCAATGAGGTTTCCATCAGTTTTACGGCGTTTTAATACGTGAACACATGCAAAGTGTGCAGAAATATTTACAGAGGGAGTTTTTTGATGTGACGTTACTTAGCTGCAGGTTGTCCTCCTCTCAGTTTGGGGCCAACACTGTTGGGGAAGGGACACAAAAGACGTGTTTAAACTCTGTCAGTCTACGAAAAAATATCTTCAGAGAGTCCCTAATTGATACACGGGGACTGGCGTGAAGGACAGAGGACAATAGCTGTATTGTTTCACCGCTTTCTGAATCAAGACGTCTGTCAACTGCAGCGTCTTTCCAGCGAGCTTGGCTCACCTCCAAACCTGAACATTCTCTCTTGATCTTGCAGATATTCTGCCCGTGGCATTGTCAGGCATGTTGATGAGGTGTCACATGAGAGCAGCCATTTGTCATTCAGAAATTATAAACTCACTTGTAGCACCGCACGGAAAATCAGCGAGTAAATAGAAGATTGATTATAACAGCTGACCACCTGTTAATCAGCTTCTTCTGGGAAATTCTCCAGTACAAAATAAGGAAAATTAATACTTTAAAATGAATCCTGGCTTTTCTGACCGCCTTAAATTTAATCAAGAGAAATATGATGAATGTGATGACGAACAAGGCAGATTTATTGGTGGTGAACTAATGTAGCCGAGAAACATTCTCAGCAACATAAACTAAAAAGAAAAAGTTCTGTAAATGATAATATATCTGATCCAACATGAATTAATGCTTTGGAGTAAAATCATAAATGTGCCTAAATTTAATTCTGCACAATTATTTCTAAATATAATAAAACAATTGTGTAAAACATGACTAAATGCTGAAAACTGCAATATAAAACTCCCTATAGGTTCAACCTAATTATTAATATTATAAGACGTCTCTTATTGTGGACGTCTTATGTTTGACAGTGTAAAGTAAACCTGCAGAAACACTACTAATTTGGGGGGCTGTTGGTATTTTAAATAACAGTCCAAAGGCACTGAGCTGAAATAGAGTAGAATTAAATAAATGTGAAATTAAAGTCTAATTATAATGAGGAACTCAACACACTGATGCCTTATTTAAAATGATGCAGGACAATACAATTGAGACCACATGATATTTATTTATAATCACAGCTGAAACTGCCTGTACGCTGTATGTATAAAGATAAAAAAGACAACAGATACAAAAGCCGTTCAATGATTGTCACATTGAATCCTGAGAGAAACCATGATATAACATATAGTTTTTAAAATATATATTTATATATATATGTTTGACATCTGGGTCTTAGTGATACTGTTTCTGGTGCGTTTCGTAAGCTAATAAACAGCTTTAATCAAACTATGTTCAGATGACAGTAGAAAAAATGCCTATTAGCATAAATAACATAAATAGTTACAAACTAACTTTAGAATTTACAAAAATACACATTTATAAAGTTTTTACATGAGACTTAGTGCTGTAGTTTCAGTCAACATGGAGTATAGAAAAATAAGGGAAGCCCTGTTTCAGATCCTCTTTATAATAAACTGATTGTTACTGCATATGGAAATGGTCTAAATACACAGGTAGACCCTTTATATCAGGGCACTTTCATCTCATGTGATTGTTGTCTTGAGGTAATGGCGGTCTCACAAAGGCAACTTTGGCAGATGTGTGTTGATTATGATAAGGATCAGAAAGTCACTGTCGGACTTTGCACGTGTATTTTATATGTCGTCAATATTAAATGTAAGACTTTAGAGATAGTTTTGTTTGCCTTTCCTTAGAGCTTAGAGAAAATAAAATATATTAAAGTTTCCATGGACGTGATCAGTGAGGGGAGAGCTCACGATGCCCAGTCAGACCTGTCTACTGAAGTACACAGCATATAGCACTGCCTATTTATGTGTGTTTTTTTGTGGGATTCACAGAGCAACAAGTCCCTAAAGTTGTGGCAGGTTGTGGTGAAGCACCTCCTATAGCTCAGTCCCATCCCTGGGATAAATCAAGCTGTTGACACTGAAGCTGTTGTAGAAGTGACTGTTGAACTGTCCGCTCTGCCCGCTGCCAAACGTGTTGTAGTACACTCCACGGTTGAAGTGCAGGCCCTCGTTGTGCTCTGACAGGCCTGTGTCCTGTACTCCGTGGTTGGGGTGGTAGGGACTCAGGGCCGTAATGTTCCTATTGGACAGTTCGTTCACCAGTCCGAGGGACCCCTGTCGGCTGGAGCCCCCCGAGCTGATTGTGGACATGCTGCTATAAAAGTTGTTAAAACAAGGAGCTGCAGACGCCAGTCCAGGGGGTGATGATGAAGATGAGCTCTTGTGATTCTCGTTCATCGCCTCCATCTCGGGGGAGGAGGGCCCCGGGATCTGAGGACTATCTGAGGGCTTCAGTGAGGCCGCCACCGCTGGCCTGCCGTCCTCTACCTTTGTGGCCCCGGCTGCTGCCACCGCTGCTCCTCCAGCGCTGCTCGGATCTGACCGTCGTTTCCTTTTTCTGCGGAAATTTCCGTTGTCGAACATCTTCTCACAGTTTGGGTCCAACGTCCAGTAGTTTCCTTTACCTGCAATAAAAGAGGAGAAATTCAGCAACTTAATTATTTCAGTTTACAGTCAATAAAGTTAATTTATATATATATATATATATTTATACACAACTCAACTGAAACCCTAGACTTCTTTTGTTGGTGATGTAATTTTACCCTTTTTGAAACGTTTTCACTCTTTTTTAGCTTTGACAAATCAAAGCATTGAATAATTTAATTTAATCTGTTCTAACAAACGTCTGTGAGCAAAAATACAAAAAGGGCTAAAAGTTCTCATTTATCACATTTCACTTCTGGATTCTCTGTATTTATAATTTTCTTGTCACTAACATTTTGAAGTAAAAACATTTCAGTCACATTTGATTGAAATTACACAAAATAAAAATAATAAAATGTTCCAAGTTATATTTTTATGACATTAAACTATATCTGTTTATATTTATAAGGAGCCTCCTGTTGTACTGAGCTCTGTGAATCTATGAGAATTGTTATTATTCCACAGTATTTAGACAGTTTCTAGTAACATTTATTTTTCCTTTTTACAAAATCATATATCATTTTTTATTTTAAAATAAATGTGAATGTTGCCTCATGACTTCAGATTAGACTAGAATCCACTTTATTGTCATTGTGAAGAGCCAGTCTAGATTTGTACACTATAAAGTGCAGGTATGAGTAATGATTTCAATAACTGTTGTAAACTTTGACATAAATTATTTTATGGAACAGATTAGTTTCTATAAAAAACTAGAACCGAGTCTTTAACTTAAGTGGATTAAAACGTTCATTTAATTTCCAATCGTCCAATTTCAGTCCTAATTCAAATAAGAGGCGCATGAACTGAACCCAAAGACCCGGTACCTGGATCGTCCTCATCCCTGGGCACTTTCTTGAAGCAGTCGTTCAGGGACAGGTTGTGCCGGATCGAGTTCTGCCAGCCGGCTTTGCTCTTCTTGTAAAAAGGGAAATTGTCGGCGACGTACTGGTAGATCTGGCTCAGGGTCAGCTTCTTCTCGTGCGCGTTCTGGATGGCCATGGCTATGAGCGCAGAGTAGGAGTAGGGCGGCCGGACCAGCTTCAGCAGCTCCTCCTGGCTGGCGATGGACAGCCAGCCCAGGTCGGGGCCGCCGAATCCAGGTGAGTTAGTTAGAAATTGCCGCTGCGAGCTGTAGGAGGGCGGGATGAACGACGCCGGGTTGTTGCCGTGCAGGTACGACGCGGAGGAGTTCACGCTGGGCCCGTTGAGCCACAGGTACGGGTTTGGAGACGATGCGTAATCCCCGAGGCCGTAGCCGGCGGGTCTCTGCGCGCCCTGGAGGCTCTGCTGGTGGTACATGCTGTTGAAGTTGTCGCAGTAGACAGCGGCCATGTCCGGGGCCTCCTGGGCACCTTTGGGTGGGAGAGAGCCGACGCTAGGGGAGGTGTGCTGTTGGTGCTGGTGCTGGTGATGGGACTGGGGGTCGATGGAGTTCATCACTCCCCGCGGGAAATCCCAGAGGAAATGTTGAAGCGATTCAGGTGGTGCGCAGGTAGCAGCAACAAGTGTCAGGGAAGATGGAGGAGTTTGGGGAGTTTTAATAGTATAAAGCTCTGACAGCAGCCACATCCAGGCTCCAGATAACTCCCAACAGCCAATGGACACAGGCTGAGTAACAGGGGGTGTGGTCATGTTCTGCCTCTCTGTGCACGGAGCAGGTCCGTGGTTCCCAAACGTTTCCCCTGTCAAAACCTCCTGGAGGCACGACTGGGTCCTGCTGGGTTCGGATTTTCTCGGAGGGACTGAGACTGTGATCACTTAACCCCAGACAACAAACAGTAAACCAGGCTCAGGCTGCAGTATTAACTTCGGTAATGACAGTTTTCTGTCATTCTCACACTGCTGTCGTGAATTATTCTAATAAAGTCTGCAAACCACAGTCAGCTTAGGAAGAATATAATAAGAAGAAATACAAATATTATTAGAGATAATTCAGAAAACAGCACATTCCTTGAAGTTTTGTACAGACTACCATCATCTACAAACCACAGTTCCCCTGTTTCCTGTCCACATGTTGAAGTGTCCCTGGATAAGACACTGGACCCTTGTTGCTGCCCGTCCACAAGTTTTTCCTCAAGGGGATCAATAAAATATCAATTATTATCATTAATACAGGACTTGTGGAGGCAGTAAGATCTTTCTTTGGTTTTTACCTTCAGTGCAGTGAGCGGCAGTTTGAATTTGTTATTAATTAGAATTTATTCTTAGAATTATTCCACTGTTTCCTTCTTGTTCCCTTTAACACACAAACTACAGGTAAAAGTGGAAACTAACAACTGAGGGGGTTTTGAGGGATGTGGACACGCTCCTCTCCACAAATGTGCGTCTTACAGCTATTATGAAACGTCTTCCTTCTAATTAGCAGCCTGCTAATCAGAGTTTAACTAATTGAACTTTAACTAGAGGGCATTTTACCCAAATATACAAAAAACAAATGGAAAAAAGTTTGTTGTTATTTTTATCTTTACATTACTGAGAAACTCCACTGACATAAATATGACCTAGTCTATCAGCACTGGACCAAACGTAACCCTGATACTAATCTGAACCTAAAACCTTAAAGTCTTAAACAGGACACATCTCCTCACCTTCTGATTTTAGTGACGTGATCATGAAGCAGCACATTCACTTTGATTTATACGTTCATTAGACAATATTCATTCTGGAGTGGAAACATTTTAACTATGATCCGTCTCAAAGACAACGTATTTTCTTACACTCATTTAAAGCTAAATTACATGTAATAATATTTTGAACTGTCAAAAAGGCCTTAACTTGACAGTCGGGATGTTTTATAATGTCACATATCCTAAGGCCAAAAAAAAAACCTTTGAGGAGTTTAAAACTGGGTTTTGTGGCTAATGAAGGTGTCTGGAGCAAACGTTTCATGTTTTCATCAAAGCATTGCTTAATATTCCCGTTTCATTCAGACACTAATGTGCTCGGTTTGCAGAAAAAGACATTCAAACTAATATGAATTTATATATTTTATTTTATTCTATTCATTTAATAGAAGGTCTTAAGTTTGTTGAGTAGAATATGACTGTGGGCTGATGTCTTTGTGGAGTAAAAGAAAACAAATTTAAATAAAATACATGACACCAACTTTACCAGATCAGATTTAAAAGATTATTTCTTGTAACATTTTCCTCACTGAACTTCCAAAGAAACCCAAAACATCTAAATGTTTGTTTGAGCACTGGACAAACTAATAGCGGCTCAGAGGGACTGACAGGGCTAAAGACCTCAGGATGATGATCAGAGACGTTCAGGTGTTTTATTTACAAATCCAAACTGACCCGTGCTCCCAGAGGAACGGAGCGCAAAAACATAAAGCAGCTCAAACACAGCACGTGTGAGAGGCAGCTCAAATGATTTTGAGGAAGACTGGGTCCAGGTGCTCCCAGTTCAGCTGATGGAACAACCCCACCCACCAATTACCTGCTCGAGTAAACCAGAGTAAACCAGCAACTAGCTAATGAGTTAATGTCCCCTTTAAAATCAAATCTCAGTCAGTATTTGACTTAGTTATATAGTTAATTATCATAACAGTGGGGATATTTCAGTGTCACATGATTTTCATATTAAAAGATGAACAATTGGCTTTTATTAAGAAATTAAAATTCCTCAGTTACTAATAAAGACACTGCTTCTTCCTGCAGACCTGGTCTTTCCTGTCTCTGTGTGTCTGGCTCAGAGGTTTTGTACAAGTCTCACTTGTGGAACTACGCTGCCACCTTGAGATGTTCCTGAAATATTCAGAGCTTTTGTGTGGGATCGAACATTCACCACAAGATGGAGGCAGCTGACTGTTCAACGTGCAGTCTGAGCAGCTCACGAGCTTCACTCCACTCTAAATGTGTTTGGATGAAGGAGGCTTCAAACTCTTGGCCTCAGAAATCTAATATGAAAATGTGGTTTTTACTGTGAGGAAGTTAAATATCGCTGTCAGATAACTTCAAAGCTCAAACTCTGAGAGTCCACGCTGGGCGACTAGTAATCAACCGTACAGTGATTCATATAGAGAAAAGCAAAGAGTAAATATACATGTTAGTGTGACCAGAGTCCGTCAGTGGACATTTCATCTTGAGAGGAACTTTCTAATAAAGCAGAGACAGACCCCCTCTGAGCCCTGCTAAGAGTTTTTGGGTTGGTATTGACACATTATCTGCCAACACTTCCCTGTTTCTCAGCATCTGATAGACTGAGGTTTTGCTCTAATGCAACTTTTCCACTGAGATCTAGGCCGCAGAGTAATTGTCCGCACAGCACCAGGAGTCGCTCTGTCTGACTGTAATTCTATAATATCGGGGTTGGCTATGACAATAATCCCTGGGCTCATCATGCGTCGCCAAACTCTTTCACAAACTCGATGTATGAGAATTTGAGATTGTGAAAAAGGGAAGAACTCTCTGGCTCGGAAACTCTGTTAAAGAAAAGTGTCTGTGAACACACAGCGGCTCGACTCGAGTTAACATTAGAGTTAAAGACGCCAAGAAGCAGATTTGCAACATCAACAACCTATAAACTGAAGGACTTTTTAACAATGGAGACTCTTTAGTCAGTGCAACTTGAACTCCTCACCCAGGATGAAATAGATGGAAAAGCATCAGATATTTAACTTTGTTTCCAGCATGACTGACAGACACAACATCATTGTTCACCTTGATTGAAAGACCTCTCTCTATTTGTAGCATGTGTGATTCTGCGTTTGTGACATGAGCAGAAGTCTCAGAGAAGTTTGAAAATCTTAGTAGAACGTTGCCAGAGAGTAAAACATGGGGCAGGAAGAATAAAAGCAGACTCTGAGCTCTGTTCTGCCCGGTTGGTGTCAGAATCAGACCTGTTCAAAGCGCTTCACTGGTAAATCTTTGAAGAAACACTCGAAAACGAGAGGAACACATAAATAGTTCAGAGCTGGCACGTTGAGATCGCGTGCTGTGTGTGAACAATGGAGAAAACATCAAGTGGTGTGTTCGCACATTCCTGATTTGGAGATTTAGAGATCAAGTCCAAATACAATAATACTGTGTTAGCTGTGGTTACCTTAAAAAAAGAAAAACGTTTTTCCAACTCCAGGTATTGTTTTGGTGTTTCTGATGTGACTACATGTATCTATAGAACAGTTGTTGTGCCTCTGCATTGTCACGTGCCAGATGTGGAGCACAGAACAATTAAACCTGAGGCAGGAAGGATGCGACATGTAGTAAAGTGATACCTCAGACACCTCAAAGTATTTTAATGTGCTAGAACCTTCAGAACATGCACGAGGACACAAACATGCACTAAAAGACTTAAACATCAAAACAGGAAACAACATGATAGAAAACTCTGAGGTCTCGTCCAAACAACTGCTGTTTTTTTTTTTACCACCCATCATGTTTGTCGTTTGGACTGTTTAAAGTATGAAGTAAATAGTATGTAAGTAATTAAAAGACAGTTTCATGGATTTATCGCTTCCTCTTTAAACTGGTAGATGTTTTGAGGATGAAGACGGACGGATGGATGGATGGAAGTCATCATCTAGATTTTTTCAGGTACAGACGACGTGTGGACTCAGTGGGACGTTCTTGCTGCTGATCGACAGGTTTATAAAGCCAGTGTGCATCTGATTTCACCCTTTGAAACGGAAACTGTTGCTCCTACCTACAGCCACATCTGGTTTCTTCAGTTGTTCCCAAAACCTAATCGAAGAGTTTTGGTCGGTTTAACACCTGTAACACAAAAACTGGAACAGAGGATGTTTACAACGGTGTTTCATAACCTTTATTTTTCCTTACACTTGTTACTATTGGACATATTATTTAGGTTTTTGTTGAGTGGTGAGTCACGACTTATTTGAACCTTGTTGGATGCTCCTTCTACAAAATGGTTGTGATGTAAACGGTTTAATAATGGGATTAATTGCATGTAAATGAATGATGTGACTGTGCATAATCAATAAAATCCTCATACGTACATAACAAGGCGAACTTGTTAGGCTTTACTGCTTTACCACTACTGGTTTGGAGGCGGCTGGGCTAAAAATTTGTGGATGCAAAGACCTATTTATTCCTGTTTGCAAGACAGTCAGGCTCATTCAGCCGACACACAGTCTCCATCCTTTACCTCTGGTCTATTTCTGTTCCATATTTATGCCCACGCATCGGCCTCAGTGAATCCACCAGTGTTAGGCCGGAGCGGGAGCATGTACACAGTAATCCTTTGGAAATAAACATTTGCACTTATTATATCTCATATGCTTCTTGGGAGCAAACACACGTGTACAGACATATTTGTGAGAAGCCAACAGAAGCCAGATAAGAACATGTCTACACGCACACAGAAGGCATTCATGGCAGGCGGTAATAACACAGTGCTGCTTTTGAGAGGCCAGCTACAGTTCTGCGGGCAGCGAGGGTACATACAGAAGATGTTATTGCTCTATATGTTTATAACGCTGCGATGGAAAAATAAGAGGCTCCGCCACAGGCATTTCCTCGGTTCCTCTCTCCCTCAGCCATCTCTCCAAGCCTGTGTGGGAAGGAGGCAGAGTGCGTTTAGATGAGGGCTGAGCACATGTCACACTTCATCATTTTCAGAAATCCTAATTTTTCTTTTTATTTCACAACCGCCTTTCACCATCGAACTCTTGTTTCTTCGACCGCCCCTAAATATTTGTTACTTCTATTGTCTGGATTCAAGCAGCGCTGACCCCTGAAATTTTCTTGTTTACTTTAAATGTTGATTTAGAGTAGCTTCAGTGACATGGGAATCCAAACAGACAATATTTGAAGGATAATATTTGGTGCATCTATTGTTTGCTTTGACCCCTACGCTGCTCACTACTGGCTGTTTATAGTCCTGGTTTATTTCAGTGCTGTACTGGTTTGAAGTTGAAGTTTCTAGGACAGAACTGGATCTCTCTTTGACTACAGCCACCTACAGAGTCCACGACGATTCAATAAATACCTTTAGAATTTAGGGGATCATTGTAAAAACAAGTTAGAAATAGTTTCCATGTAGCATGTAAAGCATATTGAGCTTAGCCGTAGAACGATGGCAGCCGCTGTGCAGAGGACATCTGTGCAAGGGGGCGTCTTGCTTTTGTAGCTTTGCTTTTACTTTTAAAAACGATGACAACGCTGTGTCCTTCAAAATGATAGCATCAGCATATGTGAATGTACATAACAGAAATGATGTCACCATTCATTATTTTCAGATGGTTATCTCCGGCTCCTTTCTGCTCCTCTGAAACCAGCGTTCAGTTCGTGGTCCAGAGGATAATTAGGCCTCGGTCAAAGCGAATGCTGCCTCTGGATGCTGCAGTTGAGCATATATATCCTTTAAAAAGGCAGAACTGGAGCTGCTGGTGCCTCTGATGTGCCATCCAACTTTAAAATACAGCTTTGCAAGCTCAGTCTTCTTCAAAGCCTTCTTTTGTTTTCTTGCCTTTCTTCTCTTCTTTGGCTCTTTGCACCCTTCTGCCAGCTCCGACTCAGCCCTGCGACAACTGAGTGAAGAAGTCGGGTGAAAAGCCTGAAAGGGTCTGCAGCTAATTCATGAAACAAGCCACTATCTTAGGAGTGAAAAAGTAGTTATAGCAGCATGAAAAATACAGAGAACCCACCATAAAGTGTGACACTGGACCACTAGTCTTTGTGCGTTGATCACTGCTCTGTTTAGAATTCGCTTCAAGTAATCAGCATAAAAAATGCTCCTTTCATTCTCTTTGACTCGGAGGCCTAATGGCTTTTTTAGTAACGACTTTGTGTCTTTAATGGCACAAACATCATTAACCCAGACCATTGTTATTCTAATCTCTCTCTGTCAGTGGCCTCGGAGGCAGAGACCTCCTCTGGTTGAAACAGTTTCCTTATTGTGAGTCCGCGGTGGAGGGGGGGCTGGAGGTGATTCAACCGCTGCCACCTGAGCAGGCATCAGCGTCCAGAAGACCTTACATGTAGGGTGGTCCAACCTGCCATCTCCAAACCGCGACCTCCTGGCTGTCCTGTTTATGTGGTCCTAGCTGCACTACACCAGCTCACCTCCCACCAACCCCTTCCTCCTCTCTCTACACAGCTTCCCTCACAAAAAGCCCCTCACACGACGAACAAAGTTTCACTGCCTCTCATTTGTTGACTCGTCTGGCACGGCAGCAGCTCTTCTTTAAAAAAAAAAAACCTTAAACACTTTGTTGAGCTTGTTTTGGAACAGGGAGGTTGTGGACTGTTGTCCCTCCCTCCTGCAAGACACACAGGAAGAGCCTCTGCCATATCCTCCACGACTTGAGCAGGTGCAAAGACAAGGCTCAATGACATCTTTGTACCAAATTTAAGATGTTTGGGGGTTTAACAGGACCCCTGTCTGAGCCCCATCTGCCTTTGGGGGAACTTGGACGTGAGAAGTTTGTGGTGACAGGCCACAGTGGGGGAAATCATATATCCTAAAGTGACACAGATACCAAAGGTAGTTGTCTTCTGGCTTTCATGGCCGACGGTCTCACTGCTGCTCTGGTCTTTTACTGGCTGTAGTAATTCACATTGGCCCAGTGCTCCGTCTGAGCCCAGCTAACAATAGAAACTCACAATAAAGCCCTGTTTCGTAACTGAGACTTAAAAGCAAAACGCATGAACTCTTCTAGAGCCCAGGCACAACCACGTCTCTCTGAACTAGTTTATCAAGGACGACGTGTCAACATTTTCATTAAGTGATGAACCATTCACAGTGTAACTGGGGTCCAAATCACAGGTGCTGATGTGATTTGTGCTGCCATATGCTGGAAAAGGCAAGGAAGCTGTTTCCACTGTTTACTGAGAGGTTTATAGGACACTTTTCAAGATTTATATTCACTGGGACACTTTCCAAATTTCCACTTCCTCCTCCACTTCACTCCTCCCGATATTTGATGCGGCAAAAACCAGCTGCTGGTTCAGTCTTTTCAATTTACTCATGAATATATAGCAGAAACATACATTGGATTTAAATACACTGACCAATGAAGCTGATGATGTCGTATTGATGCACTGAGGTGGTTTTATTTATCAAAACACAAACAACACAACACCAAGATCATTTGGAAAAGAAACGCTGCAAAGTGAGAGCACATTAGCAAACAGAGAAAAAAGGATCCGCTTTAGGAGAATAAGGAACTGAAATAGGATCAACACAGAATCTAAGAAGATGTAGATGAAACACCACAATCCACCAGCGTCTAACCACAAGTACTGAACTTTAATCAAGCAGACAGGAGAACTTGCCTTTGACACTCACTTCCTGTGATGTGGGACATGCTGACCACACTCAAACAGAAACGTAGCTCAATCCAATCCCAGCCCCACCGAAAAGGGACAGTAACCTGTAAGTGACATATTTGATTCTTTTAGTGGGACTAATTATTGGCAACTGTTTGGCAACAGGTTCTCAGCAAATGCTGAAAAGCAGCTGATGTCAAACATGGAAGAGCAGGGTGGTAAAGCTCTGCATCACTGTTCACTGTGAAACGTGTATTGTCTCCACCAGAACCACCAAGTGGACGTTGCTGCACTTGTTATGCATGGTGATTATTTCTGGGCTGATTCTGAGCCTAATGATCAGCAACAACAAGCCGAGCTCTCCGATTCCCCGAATGTGGAGAGTGTGAGGTTTTATCCTTTCTGGAGCGGGTCCCACAGCCCGAGCCTCTGCAGCCCACCCTGGATTTCATGGAGCTCTCAGGGGGTGACCTCGGGAACAATGTGGGGTGCTGTGCTGATTCTGGGGACCAGGCAGGCTCAGCTGCCCCCACCTGCTAGCAGCTTTACTGGCCTGGCCATGGGCCTCGAGGCCTGTGTCTAAACTATAAAAACAAAAAAAGAAAAGTCCAATTTGTCATCTAAATGTTTTTCTAAATGATTTAGTCGAATTTCCAAATGAGAGCTGCTGTGTAGTGTTTGGTAACTTCACAGAGTAAAACTGATGATGTTTCATGGCAGAAACAGTTTACTGAAGATAAAGTGACAAATGACTTTATTACTGATGTTTTGTTCATACTTCTGTTTTCTCAAACCACGTAACCACATCCACATTATACTCTACATGGTGGTAAACCACAATCAGTGATGTGAAACTCACCGTAACAGCTGCATCTTTTGATCGTACCACAAATTACAACATATCATTGTGATGATAATAAGTGTTATAAGTGTAATCCAAAAAGAGAAACAGGATTTGCACAAACACTCATTGGACCTTTACACTGAATTTAATTAATTTACAGGAGACTTTAACCCCAACTCCTAACCTTAACCCTAAAGGTTCATAATTATCATGATGGGAAATAGAATTAAGTCGCCACATAAAGGACAAGTCCCTACAGTGTGAGTCCTACATGGGGCATTCCCACACACACACACACACACACACACACACACACACACACACACACACACACACACACACACACACACACACACACACACACACATCAACATGTAGGTTCTGTAGTAATGGATGAATCTGCTCTGCTCCACCTTCCTTGGCTGGAGTCCACATGTGAACACTGGTAGATTGTGATACAGCACAGTGCTGGCACAGGGACAGTGGCAGATAAAAAGCCCTTTAAGCTCATAGCTAAGCTATAAGAAAATCATTACTCCGTGTTCTCCTGCTCCTCTGTGCTGCCTCAGTTTGTCAACCAAGAGTGAAAATACGACTATTTAAGGATCCTGGTGGAAGGAAAATATTTTAAATAAGCCTCTAAAAGAGAATTAACATTATTCCACTCATGAACTCATTTAGGAAAATTCTTACAAATTGTCCTGTTTGCAAATGATCTTGTATTTTTGTATGAAAAATATGAATATTTTATAAATTGCATTTCAGATGAAAACACATGAAAACATATGAAAAACATTTGAAAGATTAATTTCTTTCTCCACACCAGCTTCACTGATCTTGTTCAACTTTTCCAGGTGGTTTATTCAAAGTGTTTCACTCGGATCCACTGCCAGGTGAATTGACTCAGACACAGTGGAATGATTTTCTCTGCTGCATCAGTACTTTCGCTTTCAATCCTCTTCTTCTTCGTCATCGTTGTTGAAGGCGGAAAACAGAGCAGCACCCAAAACTGCTACGGCTGCAACTGCTGCTGCTCCGACTCCCATCACAACAGCCGCTTGTTTAATCTGCAAAAGACAAACAAGTCTCAGGTTCAAGGTCAAGGATGTGTTGCTAAAAAGATTTAACTGTGTTGACTGTTCTGGATTCACATACAATCTGCAAGAATTGGAGAATGATTAATCCAATCGGCACATGAGGTATAAAGGTAGAATTATGTGGGACAGCTTTGTGCTAAGCTCAGCTAACTGGCTCCTGGCTCCTGCAGCAGAGGCTCCAGATAATTAGCTGCTTGTAAAACCCAGGAACAAAAGAAACCAAAAATATAAAGTCCAGATTTATCCTTCATGATATCCTGATTTATCTATAATTAAAAACTAAAACAAGGCACCCATAAAGTAGGTTGCTTTTGCATTCTGGTTAATTATGTGTAGCTGAAAGTGACAGATGCACTAAGTGGGTTGATTAAACAAGCTTTTCTGAAACTTGCAAATCAGCTTGTTAATCATCCCGTGTTGTTTGAAATACAGGCAATCACAATTTATTCAGCTCCACATCTGCTTCTTATCAGTCGTAATAGATTGCGTTAGATCTGTGTATTGTTACAATGAATGAGATGCTTATATGATAAACTCATCCAGTATCCAGGTGCAGACACACAACAAACTGTGCAGCACTTTGATAAAGGGATTTCCCACTGAAACATCAATAAAATATGTTACAGCTACATCTGATCTGTCTTGTTTAGTAGCTGCATTAGTCTTTTCTCAGTTTCTCCTAGAGAGACAACTGAGAGTCAAGCTGTTTTAGGCGATGTATGCAGGGGTGTTCACATAACATTTAGTTATACACAACATTTCTCATGACATATGGATGATCACAGGCCGTCTGGACTGGAAAAACAAAACGTTACCCAACCTCCATCATAAAACCAGGACATGATACCTATATCACACCTGCAGTATAACACCCACCTGTCGAGACTCTGCCTTGCCGTATCTTAACTCTGTAACAAAGTGCTCGCAGTTGTGAGTGGCAATATTGTACGGCAGCGTCCGGCCCACCAGCATACAGGCGTCCCTCACGATGATGTGACGCTCACGAGGCTCGTACTTATGATCCAGGAGGTTGTTGATGTGAAAATTGTCAGGTCCGACCACTTTCGAGAGCTTCTGACGCCTCACCTCTGCTGTGCTGCTGTCCAGCATTGCTGTCCAGCCTGCGAGCTCTGAATCATCAGCACCTGAAAGAAAGAGTACATTTACATACACATAATGCTTTGGTGAAGTCCCTGCAAGGATTCATGGCAGGGAACCAGAGTGAATTCTTTAAATCCAACACTGCACTCACCTGGAGGAAACAAGTGAACGACTTCATTGCCACCAATGTAGACAGCCCAGTGCTGGTAAACCCCACGGCAGATCTCGATCAGGTCTCCTGGCTTCACCTCTCTGTCGTACTAAAATGATAAAAATAACTTTACATGTAGTCTATCTTAATGTCTGCTCCTCCTCTCTTTCTTCTCTCTCTACTACAACAAGACTGTATGTTCACAGTAGAATGGAGAACATGTGAATATGAAATCCTATCTAAAATGTTAAAGAACTCTAATGAATGAGGAAGAACTACAACAACTGACCAGAGACAGAACAGAACTGCAGGAGTGGACTCACCAGTGTTGGTGCCATGGCTTCACCTCTTCATCTACCAGCTGAGAACAGAAGGGACTCCAGTCGATTTATAGCTGCAGGAATAGAAACTGTGGGAAAGTGTGTTAATATCTCAGAAATGAAAGTGAACATGCTAATGACAGCTGATATAGAAGCAGATTAGATAAACACTATTGGTTTAACCGGGCTGCACAGCCTTAGTTTGCAAATGATTAACCAGCTTATTCAAAGCAAAGACTGGACTTGAGAAAATGCTGACTGCAAATAAGATGCAAAGCATGTTCACTGTATATTAACAGATAGTTTTTAGTTGTTTGGACTCATTCATCATAAACAATCTGTTTCGTTAGTGGGACATTAAAGACTAAATTAATTAGTTATTAGTTGAGCCTCAACAAATCCACTGTATACAGATCAGATTTGCATTTACTGATTTAACATTGAAGACAGTAGTTCCCGTCGGGCAGAATTCAATGCAGAAGATAATTAGCAGCCTGTACATATAAAAAAACGCCTCTTTAAGCTTATTGGAGACTGCAGAGCTGATATGGAGAGTCAAAGATGGACAGGTTAGTTAGTGAAATGTCCTTCAAGGATAAATGATTTTCTTAATGTGTTGGTTCATAAGACGTGAAGGACAAACAAAGTGGTGTGGCTTTGTAAATTATTCAACTCTGTCTGTCTGTATGAGAAATGTCTGTTCCAGTACACTGTAGTTAATCAGGTGTAGTGATTTGCTTTGTTTAAATATGATGAAAACACAGAATTCCTTCTGTGAAGAGGAGTCATGATGAAGATGACTGCTTGTTAATAACAACCCGTGCATGTGTGTAAAAGCTGTTAACTGAAGTCTGCTGGAGATCAGACATTTAGACTGAGACACTCCATTAAAACAAAGCAGACCTAGCACAGGACGTGAAGATGGCAAACATGTGACTTGTATGTCTGTCCAGCATTGGTGACAATGGGTCATTCTTGAGGTCACAGTGACCTTGACCTTCAAGGGGACGTTTGTGCCAAATTTGAAGAAATTCCCTCAAGGCTTTAGTTTGATATTGCTTTTAAAAGACCAGGACGGACCTGTGGAAATGTCAAACATGCCTCCAGCGTGATCACTGTGTAATCACTGTGTTGCTCTGTGTCCAGTGATTGTAAAAGGAGGGAAGCATTTGCTAACACATTAGTCACTATGACTGTACGAGGGGGCCGGGGCTGTTTTGGAATTGATCTGCCCACTAGTGGCCAAGATCTCTAACACAAGAGCAGAAATGCAGCAGTGGCAGGTGAATAAGAGCCAGAAAGAAAAAAAAACCCCTCTAGTTTTATTCTTATTTTCAGGAAGGAGTCCAAGCTGGGAGACCTGGAAGTTAGATTTCTCCCTAGTTCCTCATCAAGTGCTTAAAACAGGAAGCTTCAATCAGACCGGCACAAGGATCCCAGCGGCCTTTCAGCTCTGCAGGATGTTTGGAGAAATTCCCTCTGCTCAGATCAATGCTGCTGCGCTTTTTATTAAATACAGATGTAACACAGTATATTCAGCATCCTGGCCAACACTTCTTTTTCTTCTGTTTCCTTTTTTTCTCTCTGTGTTTTCTCTGCACTGTTCTGCTCTCTTCTGGTTGTCTTCACCTCATTGACAGCAGACAGAAGCCAGAGGAGAGATTTGACACCAAACATCCATCTCTCTTCCTGTCTGTCAGCGCCGCCTTTTACAGCAGCACCTGTTGAACTGACTGCTATATCTGCCATCAGCTGCCTGCTGCTTCACCAGGCCTCTAAACATCATTTCCCTCTTTCCTTCTCTCTTTATTTATGTGTCTCTCTTCCTCAGTCACCTTTTTGTGTGTGAAAACAACAGATTACGTTTCCTACTTTAAAAAGTATTGGACTTGGGACTTGTGTTGTCTCTATAACTAATACAGCGTAATTTCATAGTGTGAATATCCACAGATACATTAAACAACTTCATTTTGAACACACACTACATACAGTACTTTATGTGAAAAGAACAGAATACATTTGAAATTTCAAACCAAATACAGTCAACGTATCACAAGCCCACGTGACGACTCGTGGTGTTTGAGTGAATAATAAATATGTCTTATTTGTCCATTTTGATGAGTTTAAGAGGGAAGAAGGTTATTAAAATTAAAGAATAGCTCACATTAGGCAACTAATACACATGTTAGGGACTGCAGGGTCTGCACTGTCACCGCTTTTTAGTACAGCATGTAAACTGAGCACAACGTCCTCGCCATCTTTCCTTCTACCCTCATTTATTTCTTTTTAAAATCTCAGTTACTCTATATTCTTTCACTCTTCCCGCCCTCTCCTTATCATCCTTCCTTTCACTCTTTAACCTAATTTTGACCTTTCATGCTGAAAACTGTAGCGTGTGTGTGAGCATTGCTGGGTTTAATCAGAGCTCCAGGCTCTCATCACTGATGTTTTCCCCATCGTATTCTTAATTCTCTAATCTAGCTCTAGTGTGACTGACAGGCAGTGGGAAAACGCTCGGTGAGCTTCGACAGGTGGACCTCCACTCTTTCCACCTCCTACAGCTGAACCTCCTCCCCCTGCTGCACCCCTCTCAATGCAGGTTCAGCCTGGCAGACAGACCTGCATCAGACGCTGGTCTTTGATATGCTAATGTCGTGTCTTTTTATAGTATTGACCGGTGGCCATGCAGCGCGATCTTCACCCTGCTATAGTGAAAGAGGAACGAGGTATAGTTTAGAGCATCCTGCTTAGTCAGTCACTGAGTTTCAAAGAAAGAAACCACTTCAATCAGCTGAGAACAATGCATCTTCAGGAATTTGTGGTGGGGACAGGGGCGCGGTGACCAGCCGACAGATGGACGTTCACAGTGGATTCAGGAAAGACCTGTCCCCCTTGGTATACGTCCAGGCTCAAGTTAACAAAAGCAAACACAAACATGCTCAAACTGTGCAAATAAAGACACAACAAAGACCGAAGACTGAAACGTAGAGGAGAATAACAGATCCAGGGCAAAGGCAGTCGATTAGCTCTTAATTTTTTCTTATGGTTGAAATATTTGTGGACCAGCAGGCAGAAAACACGTCACACTGGATCAACACATCTGGACTTTGTTGTGGAAACATTTTCAGGTTTTAAAAGTCGTGATTGTTTCTAGAAATATACTTTCTAAGCACATGCAACACTTTAGTTTCACATATTGAATATTTATAATAAAACCTTTTTATGTTTTTTTGCATCTTCTTTTGCTGTATGTGCAGCTTTATACGGATGTAGGTGGACTTAGCTCATTTTATTCAAATGCAAGTACTGTATTTATTATTATTAATTTGTTTCAACATAGAAATGTAAAGTATGGCCTGTAACAAAGTGATGCAATAAATGTGAAAGGTTCAAAGCGCTCCTCATCCTTTCAGAGAGCAGCTACAGTACAGTAGGAATATTTTAGGACACTACTTAAGAATTGGTTTAGTGGTATTTGGCATTTGGGAAATTAGATTGAACTCTATGGTGCTAACTTGGTGCTGACCGTAAATCATGCCGGCTGTTTGGCAGAAGTCATGAATCATCGTACAATAGTTAATTAAAGCCAGATCAATCTTAGTGCCACCGGCTCTTTTATTTACACTGAGTCTCCAGAAAGCAATCCCACAGTACCTTCAGCCCAGAGAGGAGGAGGAGGAGGAGGATGACGAGGCCCGTGATGTTTGCCCAGAGTTAGAAAAGAGGTTGCCACTCATATTTGTACAGAGGACAAAGCCTCGCAGGCTCTCTGGCATCATATGAAAGATGTGTTTTTAAAGCGTACAGCAAATACAACTGTCCACTTTTTTTTTTTTGCTCTTTTCTAAAAGCCATGGCCGAATTTCAGAAAAAAAAAAAAGAGATTTGTGCCAGTTGCCATGGCGACTGGTCAGCACAGTGGGCAGAGGATAGTCGGGGGTGGCTGGGGGAAGAGTTCACATCTGAGTTCCTTATTACTGTAGTGGTGGCATACTGTGCATAGTTGTACTGAAAGTCAGTTTGGACACTAAGAGGACAACAATGGTACAAGTGAAGGAGGAAACATGAACAGAGGTTTGAAATGGTGAAAGTAAAGCACGAGTTAAAGGCCAATTAGTGGCTTGAGAAAACACAAGCAAGAGAAATGGGAGATAACAGAGCACCAGGGGACAATGAAGGCGATGCACACAGCTAAGATCCCTAAACTCTTAGGGACGTTTGTGTTTCCTCTTATTTTAAACTCACATGATTCAAACATTATTCCAGACAGTTTCCAGTAGCTGTTTGGCTGTTTGGCTGTTGGATGAGTAAATCTAGTGATTTCAGCTGATCATTAATAAAGAGGGACTAAAATGATGTCTTATGTTTCACATGAGACAAACAGTACCAGTAGCGACCGCACGTCGTGCAAACTGGGACGTCAACAACCGTGAAAACAACAGCAGCATCTTATCTGTGAAAGTTGGTTCAGTTCTTTGATTCCTCTGGATCTTTTCTCTGCCAAGATCTGTTTTGCTGAAGAAGGGACATGAAAAGAATAGAAGATGCCAGCTACTGTAGAGTTGTCATCTCTGAAATTCAGATGACATGCCAATGAGCTCTCTGCAGCTCTGGATGGTGAAGCCCAGAGCAGCTAGCAGCGTGGGATGATGGGTGATGTGAAAAGGGTTTTTTGGGTTCCCTGTGCAGACTTCCTGCTCTGAGCCAATCAGCCAAGAAGACTCATAACAAAGAGTTCCAAACATCCCAAAAACTGATCTGACCCTGAATGCAACTCTGACCTCCCTCATGATAATCTAGGTTCATATTCCTGTGTCCATACACTTGTTGAACACATGCACATGTGCAATATGCATCTTGTGTGCTGAACTGCATGCGCGTGCATGCTGCCTGCGGAGGGTGGTGTGTGTTCATGTATGCATGTTTTTACAGTTTGTATGTTTATTGATCATTTAGATAACGAGACTGCAAATATTTCACTAGTATCCTTTTTGTTTTTATTGTGTTGTTTTTCTACAGTAAAAGTCGACTAAGGATGGGCTGAATATTTATTGTTTTATGTTGCATATATTTATAACATATATATTTATCTTAACATACCAAAACGTCAAACCCACAATATGAAACTTTTTTAATAGCATGACTTCTAATAACATGAAAATATAGAACAGTGGCATCTTATGTCCCTAGAAATACTGAAAACATAGGTGTTACAAATACAAACTTTAGAAATTCCAACCTACACTTTACACACTATTTTAATAGTTACCAGCCTTGATGACTGTATGACTGCATGTGTGCTGGCAGAGAGACGTGAGGGAAATTCGCTTAAGTGTCAGAATCAACAGGCAGAAGGTTGACGATGAGTCACAGAGAGAACAAGACGCCTTCTGCTCGTCCTCTGTGGTCTCCTCTGAGATCGCATCCATGTGACAGAAAGAAGTGGTGGATATTTTAACCAACAGGCAACGGTTGAAAGGTGCCCAACTGTTGGTGACTCATTCAAAACATACTGCTTTTACACGTCTGTCGGGATGGAAATTATGCCCATGTGAATAGAAGAAGAAGCACTGGAAAGCTGCAGTGGCCTGTTCGACGTTCAAACAGTCACATACTGTATAAATAAAAGTTCAATTTGCTGCTAGTGATTCAACCTGCAGCCAGACCAGGAAAGCTTTTATTTCTGTGATCATAACAAGAAGTGTTCCCAGGAAAAACCCCCTGCTGTGCAGAAATGGGGTCCTAAATGTGTGCAGTTTGCTTCAATCAAAGAGAAGAGGAACTGAGCGTGAGTAATGATAACAACCACCCACTGAAAGAAAGTGCCAAAGAAAGTTTTGAATTCATAAAACAGTCACTGACCACCTACTTATATATATATATATATATATATATATATATATACACATGGTAGTAGTAATAGTAGAGTTGCTATACTGTGTATAACAGCTTCACTCAGTGGAACGATGAGTGAAGGTGCTGTTATTACTGAACATACTGTACTTCTACTCACTACATTAGTAACACAGAATAGTTTATAATCAGTGAGAAATATTTTTATCTTACTATACATGTACTATATTACAACTTTTAGCACTCATCTACAAGTCCCTTACTCACCCACATAGATCCAACATCAGACACGCCTGATTTCCATGAAATATTGCCGCCAGACTAAACCAAACGAGATCTGGAGTCATGCTTTATCGATTCATGTGTGTCTTTACCTCGTAAATCATTGTCAGCTGTGTGTTCTCCCACATTACTTGATCTCAGCTGATGAAATCATTCTCGGTTGGATCAAATGATGTGATGAGGGGAACATGATTTAAGATCCCTCCATGTGGGACGATCTTCTGATGATACTTAATTGATGATTGTGAAGTGTGAATTCATTCTGGGGGTTTTTCCAAACATGCTAACAACACTTCTAACTGAGCTGCCTCTATTTCCATAGAAACACCATTACATCATCAAGTCTCAATAATAAAGAAATCCAGAGGTGGAGCTGTTGAACAAATGAAACATATCTGAGCTGGGTCACAGTTTGAAGTTGCCAGTGAGTGATTCTCTGATATATCTCTGGCTGCGTCTGCACAGCTGCTGGTGGAAACTGTTTGCACTGACCTCTGCACAGATGAGTTAAGAACGCTGGATAGTTTTATCTAGATAACAGTGCACATGTGACAGAGTCAGTTTACTGTATGTTGAATACAAATGACTGTATGATAAGCCGGTGTCCACCCACAGGGGACGGCACAGAGCCCCATTGTTCAGGAGACCTGTCCAGTGTGTGAAAGCGTTTGACGGGACAAGCCTTTGCATCTTTGCCTGAGCGTCATCAGCTGACTTTGGCCAAGTGCTGCAGACCTGACACATCCTGTTGTTGTTTGCACAAGTCCTGGCCATGGATGATTGATTACTCCTTATCTGCCTTGGCAAATCAGAGCCTTAATTGAGCATGGTTTAGTTACAGATCCCTTTCTCTGTCCATGAAAGGCTTGGCCAGTGCCCTGGCTTCTCCTTCGCGATGAATGGCTGCATTCTGAGCCAGACCTTGCTATGGGCGGGCCTTTGTTTCTCTGACTGATGGCTTTGGGTTGTTGAACAGCTTCCAGAGATCGTTACTGACTTGATCTCACAGTGCTGGTGGCTGCCAAGGCCTGGTGGCCTCCGCTGCCAGCAGAGACAGCTGCAGAGAGTGGGGGGCATCAAGCACGCTGACCCCCACTTAAACAACTCGGATCACCCACCGCAGTAACGTCGGTTCCACAGTCCACTTTATTTCCTGCTGCAGATTTGCCCCTTGGTGAGTTTTAATTCTGTCTGTTGTCAGGATGACACAAACACTTGTTCAACAGGTTTTAAGATATGGACGTGATCTCAGTTTGTGTAATAAACCTACCACCAACATCAGAATATTCTCCAGTTCATTTGCTGCTTAGGAAAAGTTGAATACAAACAGGTCAGGATGGGCAGCAGGTAAACACCACTGAACACTGAAGTGCATTAAGAAAAGGTTAAAACAAATGTAATATCCTGTCAGAACCATGATGTAATTTTACTGGAGAAAAAAAAAATGTGAAGGGATACAGTTTAAAGTACAGCAAACTCTATCTTTTTACAATCTGACTATATTATTATCATCACACATAAAAATATGAATGACAGAATGAAAGAAAACATATAAAGACTGATACATTTCCAGATTCCTCTGATGTGAATAACTGTGTCACATGTTGCCAGTTTCATTTTCAGATCCTTAACTATATGAAAGCTATAAATAAAAGATATAGTATCGTTTACACGGAAAGGAATAAATGCAAACAGACAGAGGGCAGCTCCTGAGCTGTTGTGGTGTTTGATGTTCAGGTGATGTGGGCAGAGAGGTGCAGACCAAACCGGCTGCACTTTTTAATTAGCGTCTGGTCAAAAGTGCGAGTTTGGTTATTTGTTACTCAACGATAAAGCTCCTCACAGAGTTTATCTATGAATAACATGAGCTACACTTTCAAAGCAAAGTCAGCAAGAAGTGTGTGTATTTTTTAACCCAGTGATAAAGGTCACTACCAGGGCTCATAAACAACTGGAAAGACTACAGAAGTTTTAGCTTATCTAGCCTCGTAACTAGAAAAACACAGAGCTGCTACTTTGACTCGAGTTAGTTCTTCTTATCTGGGAGGAAACACTTGAAAAACGCTTATGAAAATCGAAGTTAAATATACCAAACTAAATGGTCATTTAAAAGTAGCTGTTTTCCTGATGGTGTTCAGAAACGCCTCTACCTGCACTCAGAGAGACTCGTGGATGCAGGGATGTGGGATCTGCACAGCAAAGTCTCCACTGTTCTCTTGCACTTGCCTCTGAAAGTGAGGAGAGATGAAGTCCAGATTGGTCCGCCAGCACCGACCTCGCCTGAACTCAACACATCACAGGAACTGATTGCTTTTAATGTGTCTTTGCCTAACAGGCGCTTTCCTGAAAGAAAATCCCCGACCAGCAAACAGTCTGCACACATTTTTCTGTTTGTACAGCTGGATGTTTAATGAGGCGGCTCAGGTTAAGATTCAGGTTAAGTGCCGAATGTGTTACAGTAGCGGGGGCCCTCAGGAGACCTGAACCTGCAACCTTCTGTTCATTAGCTGGTTTCTGTTCCTGCTAATGGACACAGTCGATGGTTTAGAGATGCTGCAGCTTCATATCTCAGAGACTGTGATTTGTCTTGTTCTTCTCTCATCAGCTGCGACTTTTCTGCACTGAGTGTTTTAAAGAATCATTGATTTTAACTTTTGATAGAAAACCTAGTAAGAGAAGAATAAAACCAGCTCAAAGGAGGCGAGAGAGGAACTCACAGAGCGGCAGACCTGTTTGTGCTGCAAAGAGACATGATTAACTCGAATGTAGTGAGGAACTCTCCATGTGACACTCACACTTTATTGTAACTCACAAGACAAACACACTACTGTAAAACATACGGCGTTCTCCTGGGCCTGTTGTCTGTGCGTCTTCATTTCAGACATGGCAACCAAACGTAGACCCTGAAGGCCAGTTAAGGTCCCATCTGCTCATCCAGCCTCCACCTCCCTGCTCCCCACTGTTATTCTGAGCACCTGTCTTGCAAAATTCACTGCAGCGCACAAGATCTCGGGATCGTTAATTCCCCGTGACTACGTACAGAACAGTTGTGCGTGTTAGTGTAAACATTACATTTGGCTGGCAGCCACACCATCCTGCCGTCCAGCAGCTGAAGCTGAACAGAGACTGAGCTGCGGATGATCCCAGAGGGGAGATTTCCTCAGAAAGAGGCCTTCTATCTGAGCCTGATGCAGAATCAATCACAATCCTGGATCAGAACACATGTTTGTAAATTGCATCTTCTTATGCACAGAGAAAGCACTTGCCCTCCGCATTTAGGTGAAATGTCAACACATAGATCTGTGATCGGCAACTGGAGGAAATGTGGAGCTTAATGATAACATTTCAAAAGAACGGGCCAATCGAGATTTCCCTGAATCAGAAGACAGAGCCAAGTTTGTAAAGGAACAGGATGTTCTGTTTGCAGAAGAGAGAAGCTGAAGTTTTGTGTTTATGCTGCTGCTGCTGTTCTCTCAGGTTCCTCACATCCACAAGTTGAGTTCCAGCCAGAAACCGAAGACGACTGGCGCTGCTAATTTGCAGGTGATGGTAGAGCTTAGTGTTACGTCTTTGTTTAAAGATGCAGAAATCTGTGCTGATCTGTGATTGTAGAAGAAGAAATCACCATAAAAAAATAAATCTGAAGTGTGTCCTCCTCCGAACCCGTGCCCTGGACTGTGTAGATGATAAAGATTTGATAGGTGAAATGGGAAAGGGAGGGGGTTCTGTGTGGCAGTGACAGTCATACATTTTCTCAGTCCAAACAAAGCTCTCTGGGTACGGAGCGCAGAGGACCGTCTCCAGGAATAGCCCAATTCTGGCATCTCTCAAGGCCTTATAAAGGCAGGTAGAGAGTCCGGATGCCAGGGATCGAGCTGTCTCTGGGCTTGTACGCCAAAGAGAGGCTGAGATACTGCAGGGTTTCTTTACTCTTTACAGCCGAGCCATGTTTCTCTCCCTCTGCCCTCTGACGCTCTGACAGGAAGCTCTGTGATAGATCAGGTCTCATCCAGGACTTTTCACACAAAGACAATGAGCTCAACGTCCTTTGTTGTGAGCATCCTGATTCTGTGCTTCAAGGAAACTGATAAATAAACTGAATTGTAGCAACAGTTTCTGCAAACTCTCAAAGTGCCTGGTGAAATGGATAAGACACTAACTTTCTGCCAGGACTGGAAAAACTGAAACGCCTCATCTTCCTGAGAGCTACAGTTCTTTCTGTGAAGAGGGAATAACCAAACCAATCAGGAGAGATCTTTAGATTGAACGTTTCCTTTCCTTATGTCATTACAAAGATGCACTGAGGTCCAATCAAAGTAATCAGAAAGTCTTTAAGAGGTTATGACCCGAGGATGAAGGAGAGAGATTCTACACTAAATCAGATTTGAGCTCATTTGTGTCACTGATCATAATAAGTTCACTCTAACACTGAAGAACAGGTGCAGATGATGCTCAGGTGGATTTGATCGGTTCATCAGAGGCTTAGTTGGACAATAACAACTTGCAGCCTCCTGCGATGAAGTTTTCTGATTGAGTAAAAGTCTTTTAATCACCACCTTTCAAACTCCAATGTCAACAGAAGGGTTTCCTCTCAAAGTAAACTTTATCTATGTGAGAACGTCCCCCCTCATTTCCTGACTTCAGAGTCCAGCCGCTCTCATTACTTTGTGTCGGAACAGGAGGCTGATTCAGACACAAGGTCAGGGTGACTTCGGCGGCGTGATGGTGAGAAAAAAAACAGCTCAACAATTGGTTTGAGGAGATCTCTACTAATGTGGGAGCAGGGTGTTTAGGACTGCTGGGTTTCCTGCTCGACAGACATCTCCATTTCTTCTGAAGGCCCCTGAAGAGTCTTTTACTAAAACCTGACTCGGAACAAGTGTCATGTAGTCCAGATGAGGACTGATGAGAAAGTAACACAACAGTTTTCTACATTTGTGGTTGGTTCTTTATGAAGCTGAATCACACTGAGCTCTTGCAGCTGTTCATAAGATATAGATTTACTAATGCTGAACAATGGGAAGGAGTGAGATCAGTGTTTTCTCTCATATTAAACCAGGTAATTACAGTGTTCATGTTGTCATTGTGCTTTTTCTGTCTAATTCTGCTACTGTAAGCTAAGCTCAAAACCATCTGTATCACACTGGATGTTTGAGGGGATGATAAAAACAAAATCAGCACCGTACCGCTTCTGAGCAGCTGCTTCTGCTGTCGTTCATGTAAAACTTGTTAAGACAAACCAGTTTATCATCACACTGTGTGTAGATGTCCAGCATCAGAAAGTGCAGAGGAGAAAGGTGGAGGCAGCTATTCATCTGTGGCCGGCAGACTGTAATTACTGCATTGTCACAGACAGAAATAGGGTATATGGATGCTGTTTAAATGACCTTTTAATAGCACAGAGGGGTACTTAGTGATTTCTAATCATTTGTGGCAGCAGCGGGTGTAATTCTGCTCCTTAATCTGATCTCATTAGCGGGTGCTAGTCTGTAGCAGTGATTTATATTGATCATGAAGACTCGCAGCTCAAATGCTGGAAGTTAATTAAGCGATAAACGAGGAAACAAATTAGTCAGTTCTAAATGTTGGTGTTGGTGCATGGGAACTCCTGGCAGCCTGTGAGGACAAAAACAAATTCAGAGTCACACTGTAACCTGCGGGATGCTTGTGCAGCGTTTATCTGAAGCCTGTTTGTCAAATCCTTAAATCCTCACTGAACGGATTTATGTACAGATAAACCATAAAAGTATTATTAGTACTATTAGCAGGTTTGCTTATGTTGTTTATAGACAAATCTCACAATGACATGGACAGGCAAGAACAAGGCGTGAATTTTAATGACATTGACATTAAGTGTAAAATAGTATGTATACTGTTACATCCATTTTTATTATATGTTATTATATAATATAATAATATTGTATTTTATTATTTAGCTAATGTAACGAACGAGTGATAGCTGCATGTTCCAAAGCTCAGGTTTTAACTTGTGAACTGACTTTTACACAACACTGATTCAAGGGCGACAGAGAAGCTCCAGTATTTAAAAATGCACTGAATATTAATGCACTGCAGATGTGGAGTGGGGAGATGTGCCTTGTAGGCTCTGACATTCAGTGACACAAGTAAATGGCATGAATAGAGAAAATGGGAAGGAGATGGTGTCATTAGTGAGAAATGGGTGTTCAAATGATGGGGGGGGGGGTGGGAGTGAGGGAAAGTAATATATGCACGTTGAACTGGATGTTTGCGCTGCACATGTCACACTGAAGCTCCTCATACAGTACATGTCCTGAAATTTAACTTTGGACTGAAATCTGGTGTTATAGGAAATTAAATATTACATTTTCTCAACTGGAAAAAGAAGAAATGAACACATCACTCATCTCCTGTCCTCTTCTCAGCTTCCAGTATGTTTTAGGATAGATTTAAAGATTTGATTAATTACATTTAAAGCACTGCATGACCTGCACGTGGCCTGAGATCCTCTGTTAGAGCTCTTCTGTGTGTCCCTGATGTTGGAATGAAAACTAGAAGTGACAGAGCTTTAGCAGTTAGCAGTAACTTATCTGACTGACTCAGTAACATCTCTTAAATCTCATAAAACATACCTCTACCGCGGAGTCTTTCCTGATCTCCCTTAAACAGGGACGACTCCTTATTTACAGTTTCATATCATATTCGTTTTGATGACTTCCCTCCCTCCTTCTTTTGCAACTGCTTTTCCAAAGGATTGATGTAGTTGTTGTTAAATCTGTTTATTGTTAGTAGATTTATTTATATTTCTCTTGTAACACATGTTTAGAAAGGTGCTCTATAAATAAATGTAATATTATTATTATTATGGCTATTTATTAATAACTTGCTTTCAGTGATTTTACAATGAGGAAGATGCTCTCCACAGAAAATGAGGACAACTCAGGACCAGTGTGTTTCCAGGGACCAAGAACAAACTGACCACAGTTTGACTTTTAGTAACAAAGAGGCCAGAATTAATCTCCTTTATTAAAAATCCTACGGTGGTAAAAAATAAAGACCTAGTTGCCTTTCAAATAACCAGTTCTTACATCAGCAGACTCCGTTTTACAGTCTGACACTGTGACAGAACACACAGACTTGAACATCAGTGTAAATATAGTTTTTCCACTTGTTATTATTATCTCCTCACTGAGACACAGAGTTTTCATTATGACGTTATGACTTTGCAAACAGAGAACACACTGTAAAGAACGTTTACAGAGATGAGTGGAACTTTAACTTCTTTGTCGACAATGTTTGACACAAATCATCTGCAAAACTATTATTATTTTTTATGAATTTCTATCTATTTAACCAAAGGAGCTGCATTAGCCATAAGGTTGTGATATAATGTTGATACCACAGCCAATGAGAATAGACTAAGAAGAAAGACAATCCAGATTAATGCATGTACCCAAGAGAAAATAATTGAATTTTTATCTATTTTACACCATAATGAATCCTCAGACATTAGCACGGGCTGAGCTCTGAGGACTTTGCAGAGCATGGATAATTACTCGCCAGAGCTGAATCTATGGGCCAGTCAAAGAGCGGGAGAGAGAGCTTCATTATACTGGAGGCTAAAGAGGACAGTGCTGGTGGAGGCATCTGTTACTACAACCACCCACATTAATCTGCTGCTGGTTTCATTTGTGGAGCACGGGACCCAAGAAACTCTCCATTATCAGATAAAAGAATTAATGCAAACTCCAATCAGTGTTGTGTTTATGGCTCAGGGCGAAGATGTGTTAGTGTGTTTGTGTGAGATCGAATAAAGAAGACATTCCTTACACCCCCGTGATGTAAAAGCATTTTAAAAAAGAAAGAGATCAGTAAAAAGCTGAGTTCTGCTTCACACTTTAATTTACCCTGTATTGACAGTAAATACCCAACGTGTCCTGTCACGGACTTTTATTCAGGAAAGAGTTTTAAAAATCACTGTGTGATCTGAGGAGGTGTAAAGATGTGCTGTGGTTGGCTGAGCGGCGTCTTAATGCTTCACAAACACCACATCAACACAAATCAACAAAACAGAGCTGAGGTTGTTTTTTTTTTTTTAAGACCGGAGCAGCCATTGATGCTCAGTCGACCATTGCTTATGAAATCATCACCTAAATCTCCACAGATATGCAACTGTTGTCAATGGACTCATCGGCCTCTCCCCCTGCCCGCCCCTCACCCTCTGTTCCTAACGAAAAGGCCTCGTCCCCGTCTCGCCTCCTCTAAGAATCCAGAGGGGGATTAAGACCAAGGTCCCAAAATGAGACCAGTGTCCTCATGAAGAGTCTATTTCACACATGAGTGTGTCTCCATCTCATGCTGTTGGCCAATGTTTGAATGGGCACAGGAAGAAAATGGAGGAGGGGGGAAGATTCCAATTGATCTCTTTAAGCCGCTGGGGCTTACTTAACTCATCCAGGAGCCGGTGCTCTGCTGAAGGTATCGCTAAGGCCCCACTTTGCATGAGAAAACCAGGATTAATCCAAATATTTATCCGTGCTGAGAGAGATATTTTCCCAGTCTTTACATCCCTCAAAGAATTCTGCACATTTCTTGCCTTTTAAACTTTAAGATTAATACAGTTTCTCCTCCTTGAAGTCTAGTTTGCATTGTAGCTGGTGTTGAATATAAGAAGTCCTGTGCTGTGAGTGAATTGGAAATTACCAAAAGCATAGCATAAATATTTTACACAGAGAAAATCCATCATCTCCTGCTCCTGGAATGGGCTCCTGGCAGCGTGGAGGCTGAATGGAAAGTGAGAATGTCTCGCGGAGGTGTTGGTGAAAGGAGTGTGTGTGCGCAGCGGTCGACTTGGCCGCTCGTCTACCTGCAGACAACAACAGCTCCGCTTGTGAGATGTGTCTGATGTCAGAGCTGTCACCACGGTTACAAGCGGCAGTGACGTCACTTGACAATTCTCTCAGAAGACGTCGAGAAACTCCCCGGGACACCCGTCTGTCTGCTGGGAGGTGTCCATAGCAACAGCAATCAAGCCAAGCATACTGTAATTTTCATTAAATGATTGTCTGTTATTAAGTCTTTAAAAGATATGAAACAGACACAGTAAGAGTTCATTCTGCAGCTCAATATCTCTTCTAGGTCTCAGCTAAGTTTTTTACTTTGTTGTCAAACTCACTCATTTGAGACATTCAGGGACAATTATTTGATTGTCTTTCTCTTTTCTCATCTGTGTCGATTTCCATCATCTTTCACCTCCTTCACTATCTTTCTCGTCCTCCCTCCCAGCTCTTTTCCTGCCTCTCTTATCCATGTGAACCGTTCTGTGTCTGTACACCGTTCGCAGTATCTCAAGCTCTGCCATAAATTGTGCTGTCAGACAAACGGGCTAGCGTTGGGTCAAACCGGTAGCGTTGCTTTCTTTTCTTCCTTTCTTCTCTCCTTCTGTTTTTCTGCTTTTGTCTCGCAGCTCTTTAGTGAGGGGTGTGGACCCCTCTTCTCTGCCGCTCGGTCTGTGGTGCTAAGTTTTTCACGGGCTTGAGATGGGGGGTGGAGGGTGTGATGGGCAGGACTGAGGGTTACAGAGAAAGAGGGACTCTCCTGTGGGCCCTCAGACAACTCGGTACTCCGCTGTTGGAGTCAAACAGAGCTATTGAGGAGGCAGAATAGCTAGACTCAGTCAGGAGGAGGACCGAGTCCAGCCCACGCAGTGTGATATGCGGTATCATGGGAAAAATAAGGAAGGGGAGCCATGAGCTGATCCCTCTCTCTCATGCACACTGCACTGAGCTGTTACCTTCTCCACACTCTGTGTCCTGCAAATATTCTAAGGCTAACAATGCCATGCACTGTATCAGAGTGAGATGCATGTATCCTTTAGCAGATAAATAGTGACCCAGGTTCCTGAGCAGACTTTGTGTTTGCCTGTACACGGAGTTCCCTCCCACAGCTGTTAGTAGGGTACCTTTAACTAGTCCTTTGGAGATGTTAGAAACTTAAACAAGACTTTACTTTTTTCAAATTTAAATGACAAACAGTGTTTTCTAAGATTGCATGTTTTAAAACTTGCTCTACAACTATTCAGTGACCATTTGATTTGCTGCAGAGCAGATGGCTGCTACTGTAAAACACACTTTAACAAGGCATCATACAGGAAACTACTACCACTGTTGTGAAAATGAACCCACACGATAAATGGACCAAACTTCTTCAATTTGTTTGTGCATGAAATAACACACAGAATCGTGCTAGGTGGAGGAAGACATGACCCTTAAACTTGGAGTTAGAGGTTCAAATCCAACATTGTGCACATTAGTCCTCATATCACTCCCTGTCCTCTCTCATGTATAAACTCTCGTAGTTTGTTTCTGATATATTAAACTGTAAATACCTTATACGACACGTAACACCTACTGTATATACTGTTTCCTCTCCTGCCCACCAATCGGTTAAGCCTCACATACCTCAGGGCACTGCTCTACCACCAGTAGAGGGCACTTGAGTCCCACTTCCTTTGGTTAACATATGCCAGTGGACACACAGAGCAGCAAACTGACAGAAACACTCACAGTCACCACACCCGGCTACTGGCACATTAGGCAGGAGGGCTGTAAGCTGCATGAGAGACATACATGAAATTATATGAAATGATATCATTGTGCAATTAAAAATGCACAATGCCTCAATAACCAGACAGCTGTGTAATCTTTAAATTCTGCTCCTGTATCACAGAAATACACTCATGGTTCATGAGCTTAATTAAATAAAGTTAAGCTCTTATTAATAATTTAAATCAAGGTAGATTTTGTTCTTTTACTCACCAAATTAGACCCTGAATAATATATAAAATAAGCTAATTGAAAGTAGAAACGAGTTTGTGCCAACAGCTTGCATAAACCAGTAGAAACAAGTTTTTCATGAGAAGATAATAATTAGGAAGCAGGACTAAAAAAAGACGGAAAAATGGTCATTTGGTAAACTAAATATTGTGTTTAAGTTACCATGAAGGAGACGGCAGCCAAGAAGTATGAGCTGTATGGCTGGCACATTCTTTGTGGCTCTTTTGGTGGTCTTTTTCTTTTCTTAATATAGAAAAGCAGCTGCACAGATCGACTGCTGAAACAGTCATTTATAGTTATAAAAATAAAAAAAGAATTAAATATGATAAAATACAGCCTGGACACAAGGTCGGGGCTAACGCAGGCATGAAGTGCAGAACAGCATGAAGATGTCACTCTGTGTCAAGGTTCATTCAAAAAATGTTGAATTTAACAGCAGTAAATGAAAACTGGTGAATAAAAGATTAAAACATGGATAAACTCGAGTGAATACAGTATTTAATCCTATAGTTTTGTGTTTCTAAGAATGAGAACCAAAGCTGCATGAAGTCTACTGGCAGGCTGACGTCTCACTCTCACTTTGTGTCTGGTTTATTTAGGTGGGAACGTCTTCATTTCAAGGCAAGCAGAAAGCTGTTACACAGCAGGCTCATTCATTCTGGCCTCAATGGGGCAAGTTCAACAATGGGCGTGATCAATGCGTGCAGGGCCAACAAAGAGCAGATAAGGAGTTTCTCAAGAATCAACAAGCCTGCTTTACCATCTATACTGCTCTGCACAAGCCCCCTGGAAAACACTGCCTGGATAATCTGATACACCTCAAGATCAGATCTGCATTCATCCAGCTTTTCTTCTGCTGGTTTCAGTTGCAGCAGTCACCAGATTGTGGTTTTAACGAGAAGCTTTTTGATGCAGCTTCTCGATATTTAAAGAGTACAGTGGGTCCTGTTGTCTCCATCAGATGTGACACTGATCTCGTGTTCTTTTCCAGTCTGTTTCCAGGGCCTGGAAATCACATGCATGTCATCACTAACATGACAATACGTTTTAATTTTGGCACAGGATCAGTTTGGCAGAGTGAAATCCTGCATGGAACGAAATGAGCCAAGAAGCTGATGAGGGAGATGCCTCAATTAAGTGGAATGGTGAAGCACATATCTTAATCAAAGCATGTCCAGAGACACTCTGACACTTTACACACTGTATAATCCTATTAAACAGAAGAAAAACAAACTGCTGTTTGGAGATCAGTAAAGTTTGTGCTGAGTTTGTAGCCTCAGAAATGACCATTTAATTAGTTTAGTGAAAATAAAGGATTTATTGTATAGCAGCTATTTTCAATATAGCTTATTTCAGTCATATGAATTATTGAATCATTGTGCAAAGATTTTAAAACAAATAAAACCTGAGTATTTGACCTACATTTTCACTGACATTACACTTTATTTTAGCTTCATCAGTACAGAGTGCAGTCTAAGCGCCTACACTTCTCTCCTACTTTAAGTCTCTCTGGGAACAAAGCAGACGCCGGCCTGGGGGCATCACATACAGCTCCTGAGTATCTCAACACAGTGATGTCTTATTTAGTGGTTCACAACATTAGAAGCTCTGCATGTTATTATTATGGTCGAAAACAGTGCGATGAAGTTTATCTTTCTAAACTTTCTATCTTTTTACATCATTAGATGTGGTGTACGTTCCAATCTCAGCTCTGTACTCTCTCAACTATTCTGTATGTTTCTTGTGCAGATATTTAGTGATATTGTATTCACATATTAAATCAGTAAAGTTCACTGGAGCTTTCATGGAGCTCAGCCTGTCAGCAAACTCTTCATCATGGAGACCTTTAGAGATACAGAATTTTCTGCATTAATTTGTCATAAAACGTGATCTGATCTTCATCTGAGTCAAGAATATGTAGTTTTTCCTAATGCTGTGTACAACCCTGAACTGCAAAGTAGAAAGGGAAACAGAATTATAACACAAACACACACACACACACACACACACACACTAATGATAACGATAATAAATCACAAATGACTTCATCTATAAACAAAAGCAACATTTACAGTATTACTACTTTAAACTGAAGTGTAAAAGTATCCGGAGTGGAGGGACTGCACTACTCTGTCTCAGGTAAATCAAATAAATGAAATATCTGTGGAAAAAAACTCTCTCTGACCTAATGTTGTTGTCTTTGATAACAGAGCCGTGTTGTTGTACCAGTCAGCCTTGCCCAGCATGGCGTCCCTCATCGCTCGGCTACAATCCCTGACTTGTCAGCAGACACGTAGGAAAACACAAGTGGAGCCTTGTGTAAGTGCTTTATCGGGCAAACTGTATCCAAACAATTCAGCTCTAATCTGCAGAGCATGTTCCATCAATCAGGCTGCCATGTGGTGATAGAGAGCAAGAGTGTCAGACAACACAAGAGGCTGAAGATGAACAAAGTGCTTCTGACCTAGTTCCAGTCAAGACACATTTATTTAGAAAGTGCTTTTAACCAAATCATCTCTCAGAGCTTTTACAAGGTGATGAAAGACATGAAGACACATTCAAACAAACACATTGCAAATTTTAAGATATGAAGCCAAACTTTGTGTGAGTGTGTGTGAGTGTGTGTGTGTGTGTGTGTGTGTGTGTGTGTGTGTGTGTGTGTGTGTGTGTGTGTGTGTGTGTGTGTGTGTGTGATGTTAATGATGTGTGATTTTGTGTAAATGTCTGTGTGTGAGCCTTCAAGGTCAGTTCCTCTCCAGCTCTTCCACAACATGCAACTGTTTTTCTTTGTCACCTAGGAGCAATTTCTGCTGCTTAATATGAAATATATGACCTGACTTCTGCATCAACAAAGGCTATTAGATCAAAGCTACATAATAGCAGCCTGTTTTGTTAAGAGAGACGTGCAAGAACTTACTCCTCTGCATCATTATAATCGTCTGAAGGACGAGTCCAACAGGAAGCGATTAGGTTTTCACAGCGAGACAGCCCACCTTGGAGCTGGAGACAGTGGATGCAGTTCCTGCACTGTATGATAACAATGAGCAGATTTCAGATTAGCTTAGTCAGACTAGGATGCATATGCACCAAGCACGGTGAAATGACAGCAGTGAAATGACTTAACAGTAAATGCAGCATTGTGTTATTACAGGAGGGGAGTCTCACTTTAGTGATGTGTTCATGACATCTCATCTCCTTTGACTGGACAAAGAATATGGTAATGATTTAGAATTCATTTTCTCTACATAGATTTTCACAATTGCATCTTTTTATCTGATTGAGTTTTTATGTTTTCAGCTGCCTGAGAACGAAACCAGCGTGAGAGTGTGGCACCTGCTTCTCCTTCCTCGACATGGACAGTGTTAAGATAAATCTGCCGCTGTTAAAAGATAAAAATAGCAGGTTGTCAGGGGTGTACATAATCCTAGAGTCCAGATGAGTCACTCCCCTGTCTGTGTCCATAGAAGCTGACGAACACCAAAAGGTACAAGACAGGAAGGTGCTAGGAACTCAATACTCAGGTAAAAGTGCAAGTACTTAAAAATACTCCACTAGACTTCAAATACTTTACTCAAGTTAAAGTACTAAGTACATATGAAGTACAAAAATTACTAAACTGTGAGAAAACCGAGCACATTATTATTATTTTTTTTTTTTTTTATTATTTGATACTGTTTAAATTCTCAAAGATGGAAATTATGGCAAAGAACAATTATATTAATGTATAAAAATAACTGTGAGAGATCTGTTACCTACGGTGTGGAACAATAACAGCGGGTGAAGGTGGATGGAGCCGACTTTAACCACTTCATGCACTGACACAATATAAAACTATAATTTATCAGTTGATTGTATTTTTATGAGAATCTTCATCTGCAAAAAGTAACTGGTAACTAAAACTGCTAAATAAATGTAGTGGTGAAAGTACAATATTATATTTATAGTAAGTAAATGTACTAAAAGCTCTGAATTCTCTGAGTACTAAATACTCTGATCTTAGCAGTATCAGCTAAGACTATTACATCTGTTCTATTTTTGATTTATGACTATTACACAATATCAACATAAACATTAAGACGCTCTGTAATATTTAGGTTTGCTACCACTCAGCAGATTAACAGATCAAAAGACATTAAGATAATTAACCAGCTAAGACATGTGGAAACCGCCTGAATGTGTTTCCAGAGGAATGTCTCTAACTTTTTGTACTGATCCTGTTCTGTTGTAAAATGGTCAGAGTGACAACGTCTGGGTGCTGTGTTGTAGTGTTCTCTCTATTTTTATTAATTCATTACAGTTAATCACTGATTTACACATAAAAGTAGTCTGCACGGCTGTATGAGTGCTGTGAAGTCTTTTCTCAATAGAAAACAATGCAGCTCAACCCTGTTTAAAGCTTCCTGAATCATGTGACCTGCTATTGTTGGGTGGTTGACGTGGATGGAGGGTGTATGTTTGTGCAGGACCGACAAACAGTTCGCTCCAGTCCAGAATCCTGTGTGTAAAATGAAACCTGCACTGTTTCAGTGCTTTTATCCTTTGTTCATGCAGCTAACTAAGGTTTTCCTGATATTTTAATTCAATTTTATTCAGTAAACTGTGCTGTTTACATGCTAGTTACACACTTAATTTAGTGTATTGTCTTAATACTGGAATATTGTAGTTCATGTGTACAAGTGTCTGGAACATTTGACTGTGAGTGAAAACACATCACACACACCCGAATACATGAAGATAAATTGAAAATCCCATGAAAGGAACTCATTCGTTCTAATGAATTGATCCTTTTCATGTTGTGATCTAGTCGTTGAGTGAATGGGGTTTGCTGATCAGTGTGCTGTGATCCTGTGGGGGCCCAGGGCTTTGGGGGTCATGCCTGAAAGGGACAATTGTCTCATTGTGTTTGCAGCTATTGGACAGCCAAATCCCCACAAAATGAGAGGTTGCAGATGCAGCACGTTGAGGAACGTCCTCTTGTCATCCCTGGATTAACCACCACATACAAATCAGAGGTTATCTGCTCAGAGTAAAGAGCAGGGATGATGATACCAGACACACACACACACACACACACACACACTAGTGGTGAAACAACTCCTCCCACTCCCACCACACAGCCCGTCTACAGTGTGTGAACTCCCCACACCACATCCATCATTATCAGTACAGAGAGCTGTGACGTCACTGATAGTGCTCTGATTGATCTGAGCCTGTAACCTCAGTCTGTAACACTCCCACCTCCACTCTGGTTTACATTTATCACTGACATTAACGTTTCAGTGAGTGATCCTGCCCGCCTTGGTGTGGCAGTGAGTGTGCATCACCGGGATAGCAGGAAGATAAATAAATACATTGAAAGGTAAAGAACCTAGTGAGCAGCAGTGATCCTTACATAGCATGGGACAGCCAGTAGTCTGTGGACATCAAGTTTGTCTTAGACCTTAAATAGACACAGGTGTAAAATACAGTACTTTATACTAGCAAAAGTAGCTTATTGAGTCAGAGATTAAGTCAATATCTGTATATATTTACAGATTCAACATGCATTTATATGTTTTTGTTACTGCTTTATCTTCCATTTTTTAACTCAGTTCCATCTGAAAGAGTTTTTGCATATTTGCTGTTCAGCAGACAGTGACCCTGGTACATCAAGACATCACATACGTTCCTTAATTGTATGTAAATTTAGTTGTTTTTTTTTTTTTGTATAGATGAAACTTTCAGATCGCATTTGGACACGAGGTGGTGCAACTTTGGGGTCAGATGGACAGAACCTGACTGTATCGTCTAAGAACGCCATGCTCTTCACTATCAGGGGTTTGAGAGCCAAAAAAATCCTAATCTGAGCAGTGAGGTGGTTCCTGAGTGGATCTGAAGAGACCAGACCAGGAGGCATCGACTGGAAGATCACACAGCAGAAATAAATATTGCTGTTTAATATCTTCTTGGTGGATTTCTACATCACCACCAAGCCATCCACGCGAACAGCCAGTGAGATTCCAATATCTTGTGAGAGAAATGAAATTATTTTGCACCTTCAGAGGGATTCCCCACTGTGAAGACGAAGTTCACAGACATTTTAAACAGTCCAAGTGTTGGTGAATGATGTAGGTGAAACCAACGGACACTCACAGATTCTGCCTACTTCTTCTTCTTCTGTATTTACACGGATTCTCAGCGTTGGTGCCAACTGTTGTAGCACCGAATATTTACATTAGATTTCCTGAAATCTTTGATACCCAGTGAGTCCCTGTGCTGCCATAAATAAACCAACTAACAGAATATTCCAGTCCACAGATAGAGCTGTTCACCCAGGAAATAAATATGAAAAGATTCAGCTGCCAGCTCCTCTGTAACACAATATTCCTTTAAAATAAGATACAAGAGCCGGGCAGGCCACAGGCAGTAGTTGTTAGCAGTCTTGGTGTTTCTTTTCTCCAGATGAGGAAATCAAATCCTGAGGTAAAGCAAAACCTTCATGCAATCTATTGGATCTTAATCGGATCTCTGACTGATATATGTAGTTCTCTCTGTATGCATGCACACAATACAAAGTCCTCTTACTCCACATTGTACCAGCTTTTTCATGCAGCTTTTTAATGCAGATCACAGTTTTCCTTGTCACTGTCACTTGTGGTACGGTGATATTAACAGGGTCTTTTTAAGTGGCACATGGAAAATCATATTCTGGTGTTTTGTTGTGAGGATGTTTCATTAATAAACTGTTTTAATTAAACCATTAATCCATGAAGCTATAGCATGTTTTATGCAAATCTGCTTTGATGGAACCTCTTATAATTTACCAGTTATCTACGCTCAGTGAGCTACATTCAGAAAAGTCTCAGGCTGCACCTCTGTACACTTTTTCTTAAGTATCCTGAGGGCGGCAGCTACTCATGCCCCTTGGGTATATCATGCCGAACTGATGTAAAGTCTCATTGTCAGAGCTGGTGTGATGCCTCATTCTCAGGTAATACACCACGTCGAGCCTTTGTGTCAGACTGACACTGAATTGGAAATCTCTTTAATTGTTGTACTTTGAGTGGGAGCTCTCTCTCTCTATCCCCAATTACAGTTTTTTGCTGCTTTGTTCCCATGATAGCCAACCAATTATGCATTTTTTTGAACCCTTTTCAGCCAACCCATCTATCGCCTCTACTGAAACCCTTTTCTCTGAAGTGCATTAAGTCACAGAGTTTGCCACGGCTGCAGAGGCGTGAGGTTAATCAAAAAAGAGCCTCAGAATGCCAACGCTGACCCGAAGCTCTATTAACAGAAACACCTAAAGCCTGAGTGATGCTGCCGATTGTTGGTGGGGAAATTGATGGCAAATGCTTGTTTGCGAGAATTCCCCAAAGTCTCCCACCACCCCTCCCAGTTGAGAGTAAAATGAATTACAGCCTGTTTTCATCCCTGCTTGCTTTCTTTAATTCAGAAAGCAATTACTTCAGATTTTCCACTTGAGGAGAGAGACAGTGAACAGCAGAGATAGAAAAAAACGGGATGAGAGACAGACAGAGAGGCAAGAAAAAGCACAAAGACAATCCTTCTTGGAATTAGTTTCATATGGAGATGCCAGCGAGGAAAATATCTGTGCACTCCTGTTCCCTCAATTGTACCAACCATGCAGCACTGAGTTTATTCAATAATAATTTATTTTTATTATCCAGCATAAATTCATACCTGATTGAGCATGGCATAGTTATTGTGTCTCCATTAAAAATGCATATGTTATCCCACCAGCAGCAAGTTACAGGGAGCTGCTGTTCCTAATACACAAACTAAGAATACATTTCACTGGGTTTATCTCGCCGGAGTGGGGGCTGCTTACGCACATACACACACACATCACAGCAGCGTCGGTGTTTTTGTGATTCAGTATCTGCAGAATAGGCAAAAAAGGTTGTTACATTATGTATGACAGCAGGACTAGATAGACATCTAACGTGTCTCTGAGATGAAATATCCTCTCAGGCTTCCCTCTCTCCTCTGACCCTGTGATCTACAGCAGGAAACCCCAAACTCCAATCTCGCCTCTCATCTCTTCGCTCTTCTCATCTACGTGCCTTGTGCACTCACTACCACCTCCTCTGCACACGAGCGGTGAGATGTTTCACTCAGCTAGTTACTGCTGCTGCTTTTTGTTCAGGTTTACCTAAGAGCGCCTGTTGAGGAAATTACACAGGTTGAAGAAAATTGCAGTTCACTTAAGCTACTCAGTTTAAGTGCTCAGTTTGATGGAGAAGAATACAATGCACATGTTCTCCAATAGATACGTGAGGGATTCACAGGAAACAACACATAGTGATGATGATGTGTGATGAAGTGTGCACAGTAATGTAAACAGGGGGAACTGAACTGATTAACTGCATCAGCAGATTCATCTTAACACCTACTGCTAATTAGTAGCATCGTTCAACTCTGAAGACACAGTGTTGTTAAAATGTGTTGTGTTGTGTTTGCTGAATAGCATCGTCCTGTGCTGCTGCTGCTGCTGTTGTTGCTGCTACTTTGGTTCAAATTAACAAACACATGTACAATATATAGAAAATTACACAACACTAATGCAGATTTTGTGCAAAGCACATGTTTAACGTAAGAAACTACAAACCGATGAATCTTTTTCATTATTTATCAGAGGTAAAGTAGTTTCATTAAATCCCAAATTTTACACATAGAAGACAAATGAGATTCCCTGAAGGGACCAGATAGATGGATAGATTATACTGTATCAGTGTATCGCTCATTCTTCCTGTTTTCATCTACTGGAAGCTTAGCAGAGCAGCTGTGGAGGAGGCCCTTCGGTGCCAGTGAGATATTAGGACTCATTCCCAGAAACTGAGACCTAATGTACAGCTGGCAGTGCTGTGGTGTTGTTCTGCTCATAATTGGATATTGTTCTATTGTCGGTGATTGCGGAGGGAAATGGAGAGGGACAGCGTAGCAATTTCACAGACGCAGCCTGTCCCTCGACTAACACGATACTTCATTGAGGCATGCTATGTAAACAGAGGAAAATGAGGATTAGGAAATTAAGTTTTCGCTCGCCTGGCAGCTGTGGCCGTAGTGCCCATAAGCAAGGCACACGAGGTGTAAGTGAACACTTTTAACATTATGAATGGAAAAACAGTTTTATCTTATTATTTAAACTGTAGTTACTTGGTGAAAACAAACTGCAGATAAAGTGGCTGCAAATGCACAAACTGATCCGCTGATGGATATTTGTTGTGGTTATGAGCACTGGAGCTACAGTACCTTCAATGTGAAGATGGAATAAGGAGTAATCTTTGACTGATAACAGGACATTCCAGCAAACTCTACAAAGATCCTCCAAGATGAGGAGGTCGGTCCTGCTCCAGTAAATCAGGACTATGACCAAAGACATGAGGGTGTAAGGTCAGTGATCCCCCACCCTTAGATCTTATGGCATTCCCAAAGCCCGAGGATCTCTGTTGCATTAGCTCGGATCCAGGCAGAGTGGCTGACCTCTGGATGTTCAAGGTAAATCTGTCTCCAGAAGAAGTGGATAAACGAGCGTGATTGAAGGCCAGTTATTTGGACTGAAGTGGGCCTCGCTATTAGGGAGTGAAGATGTTTTATGAGCAGACGGGGAATCAAATACTTAAACACAGAGGGATACTGAGACTCTTGTATGTATGAATTCTGACTGTCACTTCAATTTGAGTGGAGTTACATTTATACCACAGTTAAAAGTTCACAGTGAGGTGCATAATAAATAGAAACCTCAGAGTGTAAATAGGCATTTCTGGGAAAGAAGTATATAGAAAATTTCTGAAATATAACTTTATGGACCAATTGGAGATTCAGTAAGTTAAAGTGGGTCAGGTCTTTTGGGACCTGGGATCTTTCACAAACAACCGGTGGAAGAGCCAAGAGAGTTTACTGTGAATATCATCTACTGTATGTGAATTGAAAAGATGGCACTAATAGGATCCTTTCTCAACTGCTATTTATAAAGGAACTGCTGCTGACACTTTCTAACTGGTATAACACCGTGTGCATGCAGTGTCCTGGATTTAAATGTGAACGTATGTCATAGCATCGAATGCATGTGCATCTGATGTCGTCTGTAGAAATAAATATGGCAGCAAATTCACAAACTACCTTGTTCTTATTCAACATAGTTGATGTTAAAGTGCTTTAAGGTCTAAGTCACACAGTAATGATGTTGGCTTCAGTGTGCCTGGAAATTAAAGCATTCTAACAAGTAGTGATCTCAGTCTGCCACCACACGACAGCTACACGCAGGGCGAACATTTCTCTGCTCCGAGTTGAAGTTACTGCTCCGTCACAGTCTCCAACCTTCAGCTAAGGCAGGACGTGTTTTCAGACAAACACATGAGGGCAGATACTTGTCACACCATTGGAATTGCAATAAGCAGAGACGTTACGTTGTAATTAAGTTAAGTCAAACATTCCTTCATGTTATTTGGCATAAATACGATGACAACTTCCCTTGGTGATGGAGGCCGTGTTTTTCATCATAATGCTATGTTGGCCGTCCAAGTGACAACTCCGGGAATGCTCGAGCCGCAGACCCACAAACAATGCTGAGGCGATAAATAAATGAAATAGCTCCTAAGCCACGAGCAGCCCAGAGGTCCATTTGGGTGAATTTATCCCCGTCGTCTAAAGCCTGGGGAAGTTAATTGAAGCAATATAAATGTGTCGGACAACCACAGACTGACCTGGAATGCGATATAATTGTAGTTTGCACTTGGGACTTCATGTGACTGTACAGTGATGGGTTCTTGGCAGGCCGAGTTCAGGGTTCCACTTTCACAGAAATGACACAGCTGTAATCGTCTCCCAATAACTCAAGCTATTTCCAAGCGTAATATTTTTTTTGCATAAATTAAGGGTGTTATAAATTCACCAAACAATTCTGATCATTCAGTGGTGGGTCAGGGATGTCATGCCACAGAGATGAAGACTTGCAATGGCGCCCCTCTCATTAAATGTTAAGATGCTAAAGCCGCTGTGTCACACGTTAATCATGCAGGACTCCCAGAATAATTAACATTGTACAATAAGAACACGTCTCCTCACCGTGATTTATTGTAAATGTAAAAAAACAGGTTATAAAACAGTGAACAAAGGCTGATATAATGGCATTTGTATTTAATTTTAAATTTGTAAAAGCTAACATGCAACACAGATCGGTTAGCTCTCTACTTCAGGAGTTTGCCTAAGTACAGTACTTGAGTAAATGAACCCAAATATTCACAACCATTTACTTTTTGCACATTTTATTGTTATAGATTTTAAATGGATTAAAAAAATATGAATTCCTAATCAAGCTACACTCAGACTGGAAAAACACACTTTTTACTAATTTATTAAAATCAGTTACTGAAGTATCCGCTCAGAAACTCTATCTTACTCATTTTCTGTAGTTTGATGTATCATGAATGCTTTAATTGTGCTTTAGATGTATGTAGGAGTTGATTAAAGTCCACCTGAGGCAAATTCCAGGTCTGACAATTCACTATCCATGTAAAGTAAAGGTAACGGAAAACTGAACAACATAAAACCCACTTCCTGAGTTTGGAAAGTCTGGAAAACGACCACTGTGCCCAACATAATCATTGCCATAGTTTTCTGTATGAAAGAGATATAGAAAAAATACTGTTTGAAAAATTGGCTCCCAAAATTTCAGGAAGTTAATCCCCTGAGTGCTTTAATCTTTGGTAAATTCTTGAGTGAGTGTCTGAAATAGAAAAGGTTTAAACTCTGTAGGGAGCCTGACAATTTCCTTTGCATACACCATGAGACTTCTGTTTTACTCCACTGAAACAATTTTTACATTTCTTGTGAAGAATTGCAGATTTTAGTTGCCACAGTGTGACAGAAGCTGCTAAAGCTCCTCCTCTGGTTCACGTGACCATGCACAGCAGATTTTATTGAAGAATGAGTTCAGCATCAATCACTGGACCAAAGAATGACGAACATGTAGTTTTAAGTCTAATAGAGTTTCACAATCACTTCGATCCATCAATTAGTCACTGTCACAAATTTCAATAATCCGATTTTGTAACCAAACCTCTTTTCTGGAGTCTCTGCATCAGTTTTTCCACGGACAACTTTGTCTGTCTTTATTTTATTTTACTTTAACTGTCTCACCTTCTGTTTCAAAACCCTCAGCCAGTTGTTCTGATGAGGTAGCTACCATAAATCTCCGTGCTTGAAGACAAAAAGGGAATCACAGTGTAAAAATAGACAGGACCATTTTGGGATGCCTTTGATGGGACACCACTGCAGGAGGAAACCGCTAATCCTCATAACTAATGTCCACAGTAAAGAGGAAGATTGTTTTGGACCATCATCAGAGCAGAGCCCTTCTACAATAACCCCTGCAAGTCAGAGAGATGGAGACAGAGAGGGGGGGGATGTATCCCGCCGTGTGTTCCCCATATGTTTCTCACACACACACACACACACACACACACACACACATACACAGTAATGCTTCAAACAGACCAATCTCTCGCCATTATTCTTCCACTATCACCCTCTGTCTTCACAAGTCTAAGCCTCACATACTTAGACAGTGGCCACAAAAACAGAGGTGAACGGAGACGAGACACGAGCAGGTTTCAAAGTGGGAATCTCAAAGTTACCTTTATGCTTCATTGGATAGAAAACATGATGTGCACATGCAAGAGTAAGAGAGTTTTAGGTTTTAAGAAACAAACAGTCACAGAAAGCAAAGATATTTTAACAATGAATGGAAAACTCATTTTCAGACGACACAATTTCAAGTTGGTAGAAAGATTTAAGAAGCAAACTGAAAGGAGAAAAATAGATATAAATATCAAAAGTTACTGGAGTTGATGAGAGAGGACGTTTAGTCATCATATTTACTTCTATTTCTTTTAATTTTACAGTTTTCCTTGCACCAGATTTCAGGGCAGATTTTACGTTTACCCATTTATTTTTACTAGCTGGTTTTAGAGAGTTTTCACTACAATATGCAACTTCAACCAGCGCTAGTGAGACTCACTCTACTCCACCCAGCTGTCTCCCTCCATGATCTTCTATTCTTCTCCACCTCTGCCAGAATTTGCACAGGCTTCAGGTTCTCAGGCTGGTGTTCTCTGATTGGTTAGAAGAATCTTTTAGAAGTGAATAATAAGTGGATCTCAATTAAAACTTAATAAAATACTAATATTTTCAATATCAGCTCTAAATGTGCTCTGTATCAAATGATAACTGCTCTTGAGCTCACTGTTCCAAACAGATTCCAGATTTCCATGACCTGCAACTTTAAAAGTCTGAAGACTCAATCCCGTATAAAAGGCTTTAATTAAGTGTTAATTTAGTGTTTAACATTAAAAGGAGCCATTCGTGTTCACCTTCACCTCAGTGTTTCAGTCTGTCTGACTATAGGAAGCACACTTTATGTGAATAAGGTGAAATGAAAGTTTGTGTAACAACTGAAAACATCATAAGAGAGAGAGAAATAAAGACAGATGAACCAGAGACATTAAAGTGCTCTCAGCACACCAAGCACCCAATCACTCAGACCTGTGCTGGTTTATCTGAGGTCTTGTGCTGCTCTCCGTGGCTCCATATGGGAGATATGGGAGATTAGCATAGTCCAGTTGACCGGCATGCCTCATGCCATGTGACCCCTGAACGCAGGATTAAAGTGCCTGCAGGTAATTTATTAGCAGAGATGCTCCACAAGCAGACACTAAGCTGACACAGGTTTCTTTTTCCTTTCAGCACGCCAAACAATGTTCAAGTACAAAAAAAGGATAAAATTGGGTTCTTGTATAATAAGTTCCTGGTGTTACTGGGCACAAATGTGGCAAGGTGGCAAATGGCTGAAGTGGTCATCCACAAATTCCTGTTGTAGTTAACGAGGTCTTGTTTATTCCAAACGAGCTGGAAACTTTTCCTAAAATACATCCAGGAAAAACCTCCCAAGAATGATAAAGTAGATGAAATTCATTACTAACACTTTAATTGCTCGTTCATTGTGGACTGAGTCATTCTGCCTCAAATGAAGTGAACTGTTTCAGTGAAGAACAGTGGCACTGCTCGCTCTAAGAAACTGATTAGTCCAAAATGAATATTTTCTTTCTTTCAGCAATAATTTGAGACTTGACTTTCTTTTATTTGTTATTATGTTTGGATGAAATTCCAGCCTGAGATGAGATATTCACCACATGAAAAATGTGAAAAACACTTTGTCTGTTTCTCTCTCGGAGTTCTCTAAGAGTGGGTGTGACAGACAGGGTGTCATTGCTGGCTCTTAGGACCATAAATTTGGGGGGAAAATATCATTATTATATTTGCCTGAATATTTTTCTTCTTCCCAATGAGTGTACATTACAGCAACAATCAAAATCCTCATATGTTCTGCGTTATGAGCTAGACCGTGATATAATTTCAGTGGAACAATATCACATGACGAGATGTGAGGTTAGAACGGAACCAAACAAAACTGAGACACATCAAATTAAAGACATTCCCGTCATATCTTCAGACCAGAGGGATGTTTTATTGTTTCCTAGAGGTAATTCTTCACAGCTGCTGCAGTGTTGGTGGTGGTGAACAAAACAGACAGGTTTAAAATGTGCTCGAAATCTAGGAAATGTCACAATCATCACGCGACACAACAATCACCGCTGAGGAATGCAGGAAAGCTAAAACCTTCAGGGAGCGTGGTAATAGTGTGCAGCATTACTACCGTGTTTTATGAGGCACAATCAAAACACTTGACAAAATTACAGAGATGAGCATGTGTTACCTCAGGAGCTACATCAGTAAAGTATTTATTTCCTCATTTTCCAGATCACTGGAAGAGTTGGGAAATTGCTACAGGTGTAAACACAACTCCCTGTGGTGCAGAAACAACGAGTGTCCTCCTGCTAGTTCCTTCTCTATTTCGTGTTTCTCCACAGGCAATAAATGGTACATCTGAAACGGAGGCATAATACAGCAGCGTGGGGAGGAAAACAATAAAGTAGCATCAAACTTTTCTCCTCGATCCTTTCTTGAAACAGACGTGAACAATCTGGGATGTGGTGCTCCTGCACCTACACAGGTAGAAAGTGTGACTCACTGTCATCGAGTGGATGAAACAGGAGCTGAGAAGCAGAGCGAAACACCGGAGGCTTGATGCTAAAAGGTCTGCAAGGAGCCTGTAGCCTGGCTGTGCTGACGTTTGTGTGTGGGATGCAAACTTTGACAAATAAAGGGTTTGATTTGTTGAGAATTATGAAGACAAATGTAGAAAAAAGAAGCAGCATTCTTCTTTTTTTATCCAGTTAATTCAATGTTTCTCCATGAGGCAGTTTTTCTGATTTCCACAGAGGCAGCGTATTGTCCAAGAAAAACATTTATCCAAATGTACTGAGAGGCAGCAAAAACAAATCACATTTCAATGTTTGTGTTAATTCTGAATGTCATGTTTCAAAATGCTGTAGATTTCAGCACCAGCAGGAGATTAAAATCAAAATGCTTGCAGAGATCACCTTCTTCTCAATAATCCTAATCAGCCAGTGGTCTGGAAAACCTGCATCCTCACATGTCCAGAAACGCTGCAGGACAAACTAAGCACAATTACTACTACTACTACTGCTGCTGTACTAGAACAGCTGACCACATACTACATATACATGTCTACTTCTAGAAAAATAAACTCCTCAAAACTTCATAAGGTGATTTTATAACATTTCTAGAAGAGGTCATCTTGCAGTTTAAATCATATCACATCACTGTTTTATGTGAAATTCATTCTGGGACTCTTGACTACACCAAGTCCACGCAGTCAGCTCCTGAAGTATCCTTGATGAAACAGTGATAAACTTCTATCACTTCCACTCGATTAGCTTCTCTATCTAACCTAAATAAATTCATTTCTAACTCACACTATTGACATTAACATCTGGCTTCTGTAGTTGTTTAGATGTTTTCTGTCTTTTCATTTGAGTCTGCGTCTGTCTGATGTTATTTAGCCGTCAAACTATACGTTGATTCTGCAAATGATGATGTCATTGATGAAAATAACAGAAAAGAGAGAAAAACGTGCTTCGTAGAAGTTTCAGATGTCTGTTTATGTAGTTAATGCAGTTTGTCTGTATAAAAGCTGCAGTAAACCTGTTTTCTTTGTTTAAACCAAGCTCTTCAACAATGTATATGAATGATGTGCTTTGGCCAAATGAATTCAGGACTGAGGCTTGAAATCTATGGGCCATATTGTCTCCAGCATAAACAAAGTCACACAGTAGAACACACTAGATATTGCTTTCTGTCACGCCAATTACATCTAAAGCACACAACTCTGAAGACAAAGCAGACAGCAGAGCTAATCCAATTTGCAGAAGAGAACAACTCTGTCAAAAAGGCCCATAAACCGTAATTTAGATGTTATCCAATCTAACAGATTACAGATTCTGCCTTTTATATCAAAGACGCCGAGTGTGCGAGTGCACATGTGAGTGCCTGTGCAAATGTGCGGGGCAGTGCACAGAGCTTACACAAGAAAATAAGAGTCACAAAGAAATCTATAAGAGCGACATCGTAAATCACACAATAGCAGAGAGGTGAGCGTAATCTTCCTGTTACAAATCCTACACAGTGTAAACACAGACTGCAAACTGCTGGAATTACCCACAAGATGAAGCCAGAATGAAACATGGAAGATGTGAAAGGTGCCGCATGAAGAGTTTTTATGTCATTGGCATCAACGAATTAAACGAAAGTTGAGAAGAACGTCAGCATCTGCAAAGCTTTCATGTTTTTTACTGAGGAGACAGTTGAGGTGGTTTTGGGCAAACTGGGTACCTTCATTTGAAGGGAACATCATGGGACCCCCCGGGAGGAACTGAAGAACGTGGATTTTGAGACGGACATCTGTCTATAAACAGATGAATAGACGGCTGCAGAAAAGTGAATTAAAATAAGAATCTTTGTACCAACCTTCACATCTACATTTTCTGGCACACTGTGGCGTCTATACATTAAATAAAATATCCACTGATGCACAAAAACAATGAATATTCATGGAGAATCCTTCATCATGCTGTTCACTTGTATGGAAACACTTACTGGAACAGCTCCATCGCTCATCACTGACACCACGCAGCATGGGCAGCTTGTTTTTCTCTTTAGTTTGAACAGTTTGTATATTCCAGAGTGTTTTTATTTTTTTACTTTCTGTCACATGTTCATGCATATTCAGTCGTTTTATATCAAACTCAGTCCTGAATAGGAAAGGATTTATTCCAGGATGAAATGGATTTGTTTATTGAGCATTTTCTGCAGTTTGGGCTGATTAGGATGCAGCTAATTACTGAGCACCTCCCGTGACACCCACTGGGATTTTGTAGTTTATATGGAGCAGGGCCATCAAAGATGATGATGTGCAGCCCAAACAAGCCACAAACAGCCTCAGCAGTAACAGAGAGTGATTGTGACAAGTTGTCATTTGCTGATATTTAACATTTTAGGTTTTGCCGGTTGGTTTTGACACATTTTCTGTCTTTCTGTCTCTGTTCTCTAACCAGTAGGCCACAACTTGAATAAGTCCCATGACATCGCTTTTCCACAGCCATGAAAGTCCCAGTAGGTTTATGGAATATGTCAAGCCATGAAAAGTCAGTGTGGAGTTTGGGAAAGTCCTGGGAAAGGTTTTGGGAATTTCAGCTTAAAATACTTTTGAGAACAGTGGTGATGTAAAGTTTGTGAATACTCACAGTGTCTCGTGATCAGATCATTTACTTTCCTTTTGCTTCGTCTCTGGTTGGTGTAGTCTGCTGAACCTGAGCTTACGAACATCATGTGATGTAAACTTTGAATGATACACGCAGCCAGTGCCAGTGGATTCTTGGTATCTAATTTCTTGGCCATAACAAGCTTGTGATTGATGAGATTTCAGCTCATGGCCGTGGAGCTGCGGAGTTAAAGAAGACTCAGCCAACCTGTGACCAGACCTGGGTGAAGAACTCCCCACTAATATCTTGTTTGATTTATATGTTTTGGACTACCGGGCTGTGGGGCACGTCAGGACAATTGAAGTAATAAGTTAAGTCAAATAAGTTGTCACTAAGTCAAACTTCTGTGATTTTGGCTCAAAACCTTTCTTGAGTTTGTCGAAACTGTTTTTCAGTGTGTAGTAGACTCAACCCCATCTGGCGCCTACGTAGGCTAAAACAAACCACAGACATGACTTGCTAATAGTATTTGATCCAGGTCCAGTGAACTCTGACGACCAATTTCTTTTTTTTTTTTTACACTAACAAGCCTGAGATTGATGACATTTCAGCTAATCACAGCAGAGAAATGAGCTAAAAGGAGCCCACCGCAGAGGAGAAGAAAAACATTTGGATGTAAGATGTTTAATGTACAGTCACTAGTGGCACATACCCCCACGTCTTTGTGTGTCTGGGAAGAGTGAAAAGTTCACTCTGTGTGTGGACTCTGAGTCAGACCTGGGGCCACGAGTGTATGTGCAAATACTTCTTTTATAGTAGTTTGATTTAACCTACTTTAAAGCCAGATGGGTGGGTTTTACCACATATGACAACATCCTCAGTGCCAAAAAGTTATTCAACAACCACAATAGAGTATTTGAAACCTACTTCTATGCTGCTCGCTGTGATTGACAACTTATCTAACAAAATCTGATGCTGCAAACTCCACCCATGTGGCACTGCTGGATCTGTAGAACCAAACAGCGTAGGAACTATTTGCAAATAGGATCGAAGATGGATTTCAGCAAGGGAGACCATTGTATGGAGCAGGGGATGTGTCTTTGTGAGGAGCAGCAGAGGAGAAGCGGTGTGGTTTTAATTAGGCGGCTGCTGCAGCGTTGTGGGTTGGGACACGGTGCCAGGACGTCCTGGGAGAAACAGCACTGACGCCTTCGAGGCCTGCCAAGAGCGGCCACAGCCTATCCCAGAAAGCCTCTGTCACCGTCACCGTGGGGAACGGCGGGGCCACAGAACATCTGAGAAAACAATCATTTTCACCCGTCGCTACAGAAACTCTCCCATTTTTCTGCCCAGGGAGGCTGGGAAGGCAAACAGGCTGGCTGGGCGTCTGTTTGGTAGACATTTGGGTTCTCCTCTATGACGTGCTGCAAAATGATATGTCACGTTTGATATTTTACACGCTGACGCATCACATCCCAAAAACGTAGTGAAACAGGAGGGAAAAAGAAACGTTTTCAGTTCACTCTGAACAAGGGAAAGAAAACACTGGTGTCCACTACAAAGTGTTTACACTCATGGAAAATTACAATCAATGTTTACAACTAACATACTGACTGATAGCTAACTAATCATTTATCCATGATTTATACATTGCTGATCAGTTCAACTATTTGTGTTTTCAAGTTATGAAAAGTACATTTGGACAGAGTTCTGTTATTTTTTTAAATCTCTTGCAGTTTTGAACAATTTAATATTCTTGGAAAATATTCGTTTGGTCCCAAATCAGTTTGACACAACTGTGCACTGATCAATATTTCATGTCATGATTATGTGTAATGTGGAAGCACTCACTAGTAATGATGAACCTGCAGAAACGTATCACCTGATTCAGCTGTGCAGAGCATTTCAGTGTCAGCTTCAGCTCACGGTTGGGTTTCCAGCGACATTTACTGTATGTGATAAAGCTCTGTTATAAAAAATAAATAAATAAACCCAGCGTTGCTTCACAGCCCTGAAGATAAAACACAGCCATATTAAGTTCATAAGCTTGTGTTTAAATGTGCAGGTATTTTATTTTTACTTTTATTTTAAAGCATTGTGAAGATGCAAATCTGTTAAAAAAAAAAAAAAAAAAAAAAAAAGGGTTGACAAGTGTTTGGTTTTAGTGAATGTAGTTTACTGTGTTTAAATTATCTGTAGTATGAGACAATCCGTCTCCTGGCTCCTCACCGTGCCATCTCTTCTACCATCTGCTATGCTCAGCCACACTGTGCACAGCTCTCCAGGTATTAGTCATTATCAAATCAATAAATACAACATACTGCAAAACTCACTAATAAAGCAGAAATGGTTAAACTCAAGTCTAATGCAAAAGTCAACTACAGTGTTACATACAGGGAAAGGAGGGATTTTTCCCAACTTGGTTTAACAAACAACGTGTTTCTTATCTTTAAGACGTTAATAAATGGTTAGTTCAGTAAATGTGTTCCAGTAAAGAAGGAGCTTATTTTAGATATTAATCTAAATTAGAGATACACCATATTAAAGGCCAGAAACATGCCATCCATCTTTGTCGCAGTCGGACCTTGTGTCCTTAATGAATGCCGCAGCTCGTCTTGAACATCCCACAGACGCTGAGCAGAGTTTCATGACACTTTGCAGTGATTAAAATCTCCCTAGTGGTGACCTCCCCCTCAGCGCTCCAATGACCACCTGATTGATCTTTTTGAAAAACCTTCTCAGATCAAAACACATTTTACATAACTCTCATCCCCCCCCATGCTGTCACACACAGCAAAGAAAGAATCCTTCAACATGAGCATGGAAGCATCTCATGCTACTTCTCCAACTCCTCTGGTTGTTCTTATAAATGCTGCTCAGTGGTACGATGCCTGCTGTCCGCTGAGTCCCAGCACAAATCAATAATACTGACAGTTCTTATAAAACACATTTCTCAATAAAAGGAGACATTTGTGGAGCCCTGCAATTACGTGATGAGCAGTGGGGGAATGGAGAGGGGTGCAGAGGGAGCAAGGGGGCCTGTGGGTTGACTAATGAATACCCCGGGGGTTTCTCTCTTATCGTCAGGGAAGAATGAAAGTATGATGGTGCAAACAACATTCAAGATGTCTTTTATGTGCGACAATTCCCTCCCTCTTTGAGCACAACAAATAGGCAGCCCTTGACTTTGATTATAGGTTTCAGCAAATTGGAATCTGACTACAAAGAGAAAACCACACTGTATTGAGGATCCATGATGGATTCTTCATGAGCGTGAATGTGTGTGTGTGTGTGTGTGTGTGTGTGTGTGTGTGTGTGTGTGTGTGTGTGTGTGTGTGTGTGTGTGTGTGTTCCATGAGAATGAATGTGCACATCTATTAGTGGATGTGACACACTGAAGGTAATTGTCCTGAAATAGAAATGAACACACATTTGACATTTGTTAGTGTTTCCAGAACATATTTTGCCTCTGTTTAATCAATCCCACTTGATGAAGTGCTCCCTCATGGAACTCCTTAAGATGATTCATAACGTGCAATTATCCACGAGTGGTCACTTCCTGATTCTTTGGCAGCCTATGAAAACAATGCTACACGTTTAATGAATAAAACAATGTGGACGATATGATCATTCATTAATTCATCAGTTTGTAATTACACAGCTACTGTTTGCTTCTGCTTCACATGTTGCTAACTATTAAGTAAAAATCCTGTATTTAACATTTTATTCAAGCAAACCTGTTATTTGCAAACAACACTTAAAGCATCAAAAGTAAAAATGAATGTGAATTTATGAATTCACTTTTTTTCATTACAGTAGAATTGTACAGTTTTAGTTTAGTGGCTAAATCAAAAGGTTTGGACAGACAGAGCACGAAGTAAAACAAATCCACAGCTCACAATCTTTGTGTAAAATGTAGTGAAGCTGTCCTTTCAGTCTTTTTTGTTATGTTTTAGGTAAAGTTCTGATGGAGGCAGACAGGAAAAATGGGGTTAAACGCCAACACGCTACTGTTTAATTCAGGCTTGGATGAATATTTAATAGCTCCCGTGGAGCTCCAGTGTGGCGGTCTGCAGCTGATGCAGAGGTGGGAAAGGGAGACTCTGCTACCACTTCATTTGGTGGGAGTTCAGCTCACTTTCATCACGATGAATCATGCATTGGTCACGTCCCTGCAGCTTGGAACAGATACTGAGGAAACATGGTGAGGGTGTTGCAGTAGAATCTCAAGCTGAGCATTTTTGCACTTATGCATTTTAACCAGTTTTTTGGCCACAGTGATTTGCAGAGCAACAGTTGACAAGCAACATCAGAAGCTGAGTTCATCAGCCATCAAGTCTCATCATCGAGTGCCGAGATGAGCGACAGCATCAGGGATGTGATGCTTAAAAGATCAAAAGCCAAATTACGTCACTGTGTCAGCACTGAGAGAGGATAAATTATGAGGATACATTATTTTAGAAGCCTAATGAGGCATCTATATTAACCGTAAAATCTCTTTGCTAATCATCATCCCTGGCGAATTGTCTTCAGTGTGAAGTTTGCCTTCAGAGCACAGTGCCCGTCCGGATGTATAAATCATCGGGGCATGGTTACAGGCAGTGAAATTAATGGAGGTTAATACTGGTGGGTGCAGGGACAATGGGTGGCAGGCTCTAACATGACAGATGGAGAGAGATAGAGTGAAGCACTGTATTAGCTCAGTGTGTGTGATGTGAATCAAGTGAAAACTTGACACGAGCTTCCAGAATCCAGCTTTTAATAGTATTTCTGCTTTACTGAGCAACAGAGTCGATAGTGACAGGAATCACAGAGGGGGGAGACACAAAGGGAGCGGATGATGCAGACTGAATTCCAGAATGAATGGAAAGCATAAGTAATTGGGACAGTGTTACGAAGCTCACTCAAGGTGGAAGTGTAAAACAAGCAAGCTGCCTGGAGCTGCTGCCTCCAAACAATCTTTGGTGCCAAACTGTAAATCCCTCCCAAAAAAAACAACACAATGAGATGTCTGGCAGTGACGGGCAGGTTGCATGGAGGGAAAAGTCCAAGTAAATGAAGTGTGACCTGGAGGCATGTACAATTGTGGCAGAGTAACCAATCACACTAGATGTCTGTCATGTATTTATAGTAAATAAATGTAAATCGCCCCTTATTATTTCTCTGAAACATGCCAATAAAGTGTAACTCCCACTTTCATGTGTATCATTGTGAGCTAAAACGGCAACAACAGTGGACAGAAGCAGTAAATTACATTTGCATTGACATTTCAGTGGATCTGTCCATTGCTGCAGAATGTGGGAGGTGTTACTGCAGCGTTCCTAGTTCCTGGTTGCTGTAGTGCAAAATAAAATAAAAAATTAAATAGAAATTAGTCAGTTGTGTGTTTCCGGTGCATGTTGAGTTCTTAATAATCCACAGGCCTTTGCATTTACTTAGTGTTTAGAAACATTTGCGTTAATGTGATGAGATTTCAAAATGGAGCATCAACTAACATGGGCTAACATGGTAAAAACATGTTGCAGCAGCAGAGCAAGGTGCCCAGACCTTTATAGTATGATCTGTTGTCCATTGACAGACTGAGCATGTTCACTGACATCACAGCATCAACTTGAGTCTGAGAAACCTCTGGACCTTTTTTAGTTTTTTTTAGTTTAAAGGATTACTTTACTCTTTCTAACTGGGAGAAGGGGACGTGGGATTTTGAACCAGACATGAATCAGTCATTGTGCTTCCATCTTTAATCTTTTCTATTGTCTGCTCCTGTTCAGAGAAACAGAGGGAGTAGGTGTAAAGGTGTAAATATCTTGCTGGTGGGCTGCTTACCCCCATTTGGAAGAATTCATTTTCAAATCTTATCCATTCAGATAAACGTGTTGATTCACAGGAGATGGAGGCTCTATCATTTTCTCTCATGTGTGAACTTACAGTAATGAGGGGGCAGGGAGCGGGACTGGGTGAGGGTGGGCCCCCGAAGCAGCAACGTTGAGGGACAAGAGGTGAAATGGAACCCACACACTGAAAAGAGACAAGAGCCCCGAGGTGCACAGTGGACTTTTTTTTCCGTCCCATCACACCTGTTTACAAGAGGAAACGGTGATGTCACCCACTTCACACTTGGGGAACAGTGGTGGCTGGAAGAAAGCAACAGGTCGCAAGGGGTGGTGGGAGGAGGCGGGAGGGAGGGGAGGGCTTGTTGAGGAGCTTGAAGAAGCTCTCTGTTTTATTTACCATGGATACTATGTTTTGGCCCCTTCGGCTTGAGCACAATAACACTTGCGGGTTCAAGTTCCTGCCGCCCCCCTATTCTTTATCCTTCCTTTAATTCTGCACCAGTCCCTCTCTCATACATCATATGGCTGGGGCTCAAAGACATGAATTTCCCATCTATTGAGACTTCTCTGTAATTACCTTGAGAGGAGGTGGAGGGGGGGGGGATAAAATGGGGAAGTGAAGAGAGGGGGGTACATATTAAAAGTGCCTGAAAAAGAAATACTCTGCATTCTTCTATCACTCTTCACAAATGCAATAAAAGAATGAAGAGGAGGGGGAACGAGGGGGCGAGGGGGTGCAGGGTATGAGAGTACATAAAAATGGGGTGCGTTCCAGGAGAGTCGGTCCCCGGGGGGAATCTGAATAAATTAATCACAGCGATTGGCTTTTTTTCTTTTCTCTGGCAGGACGCTGTCATCTAATTGGGCACTGCCTCCACACAGGGCTGTGATTGGACGAGAGGGAATGTGAGAACCTGAAGACCCCGGCCAACGAGGCTGACAGGGGCTCAAAGGGCAGCTTCTCTCCCCAACTTGAATGGAGAGGAGCTGGGGATGTAGGGTAGGGGGAGTGAAGGAGGAGGTAGAAGGGGGAGGGGGGGTGCACTATTATAAAGCTACTAATGGAGCGGTGGATTTGGAGTGGGATAATTAAAACCAATGGAGGTGGGGGAGGTGTGTGTATTTTTATGTGTGCATGTTCACATGTTTGTAAGAGAGGAAGAAAAAGCGAGAGGGCATGAGAGGCAACGGAGAGAGAAGAGAGAGAGCGAGAGAGGGTGAACCCCACCAACAAAAGCAGGGATGTGTCCCCCCTGCCTGCTGTGGGCTCCCAATAGCCAGACATCTGCCTCATTATAGCCTGCACTTCACTGCATGCTGCCCATTGTTCACAGCCATTCTGTTTGTGCACACCATTCTGAGGCAGGCAGAAATAGCTGAAAAGCCACAATGTCTCTTAACACAGAGCGAGTGGTGGCCCGGAGGAAGTGTTTTGTTTTGAAAAACCTGCCTTGAAATCGGCTATTGCTGGCCAGAGACAGCGATACCTCAAAGGCAAAGTGAGGAAATCACACAGCTTGCTCTGGACCTTTTTTATATTTTATTTATTTTTTGATTCATATTCCCTTCACGGTCCAGTCAGAGGAAAGGTGACTACTGAGTGTGCAGGTTTTTACTCAGAACACAAACACGACAACAGGTGATTTCATTGATTAGCATGCTTTTAACAAGACAGGATGGATCCAATCAGTGGAATCACCTGCTGTAGTGGAGAGAGCCTGCATTTAAAGGCATGTGGGTGGACAGAAAACTGCAGGGGAAATGTGAGCTTCATCCCCTGGGACTTACTCTTTAGGGAGTTACTTCAACTTAGACTTCTCAGCAGATCACAAAACAGTATATTAACTTATATAAACTGAGCCATGAAGTAATAAAATCACTAACAGTCAAACACATTCGTGGAGATTGGAAAGTTAAACTTGTTTTTACACCAGTATGTTTCAGATATTCTCCACACACACCCTTTGTCTGGAAATTATTTTCTTGAGATGCCACTCAGATCAGATCAAGAATGAATTCTTTGAAATTCATACTTGTGAGTTTTCATGTCTCAGTTAAGATCCGCCTAATTTCTTCTTGTTACTTTCTCTTAAATTGATCTTTGAGTCAAAGGTTCTTGTGAGAAACACCACATCCCCCAGTTTGCCTTCTTTCCACAGTGCGTCTCGGTGCCTTGTCTTCCCCAGGTAGACTATGAACAGGACTCACAAGAACAGCTAAAGCCACAGTACAGAGTGATTATATAGAGCTTGTTGTAGCTTCAGCCCAGAACCAGCAACTAATCCATGTTGGTTGTAAAGGGGTATGAAAGTTCTGACACCTGCATGACCAGCACTGCATTTGCATCCCGTCTTGTGTGACCACCCTGTCGCTGGTTTTACCACTTGTCCAAACTGGGAGTCCTGGGATGACCTGCCATCATAGAGATGTTCTGACCCACTTTTCCAGCTATTCCAACTCATCAGAGCTGACTGTTCACTTACTGCCCAGTACACGGTGCCATTGTAACATAATCAGCGTTATTCACATCACCTGTTGTGGCAGACAGGTGTAGTAGAAGTCCAATTAGCCAACTGAAAACACCTGTGTGAGGAACAGTGGCATCAACCACCCACTAGCTGTTGAACTAACCTCAGAGTTAATAGGAGTTAATACAAAACCAAACTATTCGAAGGTCTCTCTTTTTTCTGCTGCCAGTGTTACAAAAACAAATTAAACTAAGACTCAATTTCCACAAACAGACTTAAATAATAAGAGAGACAGAGATTCACAGATAGTTACAAAAGAGTGCAACTGAATTGTTTGTCTCACAATAATGGAAAAAAACTTGAGATAACAACTAAGCAATAATAATATTTAATATTCATAAGAATCACCCTGCTGTGTCTGTGGCTGATTCACAGCTGCACTGTTTATTTCGTCTCTGTTAGACTCTGCTGCTGCTGCTGCTGTCGCTGATTTACAAAACCTGGAAAAGCTGTGACTTTCCAACAGAGGCACACACAGACAGCCGACTGCTATGAGAAGAGGGCAAGTGTGTTTGTGTGTGTCTATGTAGTGCAGCAGAGTGTGTGTGTCTGTGCGTCACAAAATCAATTTAGAACACACAAACCTTATTTGTCATTTTCTGAAACTGGCCTTCAGTATTTTTTCTCCTGCTCACAGAAGAGAAAACGAATCATGTGCAGTTTTCACACAGATTTAGTCAAACAAACCCCCCCACTGTGTTTACTGAATGACTTTACCGGCCCACTCAATGCACACTTGATACATGCTGAATGTGTCATGGTGGAGTTTGCACATTGTCTCATTAATGCTTCATTATTATGAGAAAAATAATGATCTTGCACCAGATACATCGTATTGAGGTGGGGGGTGGATTTGAGTCTTTCATAGATTAGAAAGGAGATGGGATCACAATCAATACACATTGGATTTGTATGAAATCAGATACAAAAACATGTACATGCACATGTAGTATTTTACAAATTGTGTGTGTGTGTGCGCATTAGAGTATTTTGACCACACAAGTGTCACTGCTGTGGATTTTTCAGGTTGTAAAAGAAAAGCACTGACTGAAGTCTGCGTTCATTTCATTAGTGTGGTCGTACTTCAGTGGGTGGGGATTTGGTCGAAGGGGATTACAAGCTTACTCTTAACTCCAATTCATAACAAGCTATACCTTCATAATCTGACCGACATTTGCTAATTCTCTGCACTAATTACATTTGCTGAGGTTTCGTGTTAAAGGTGTTGACGCATTAGGCTAATTAATCAGCCGCCTTCTCTGCTGCGTACGTTCGAGACACAGAGAGATGTGAGAAACAGGAAGCCAGTGAGTTGGAGAAAAGGGGAGAAGTCACCTTCATCACTGCAGGTTTTTAAACTTTTATCCCACTTTTCATCTTAAGGGTCTACAATGACTCTGAGGATGAGGGAAAAATATAGGACTTGAGCTCATTCTTTTGATCTAAGCTGCTGATGAACAAAACAGGCAAACCTCAGAGAGAGCCGAGCTTTTCATGTGAATATTTAAACAAGTGAAAATTAGTCATTCCTTTTTTATCACTTCTCTGTATGTTGCACTCACTCTGTTTTCTGTGCTTTACTTTCCAACAGCACACGTTTTAAAGGGTTCGTCATTCATGACATAAAGTTGTCAAACGTTTGAACCACATCTTGATGTGCCAGGAATGCTAGAAAAAAAAAGTAAATAAATAGGAGCACCAAGACAACTCTCACAGGTTTGCACATGCCAAATGGGCACTTAGTTTTAAAGATGCACTGCCCACCATGGCTTGCATACCTTCATATACCGTGCTCCCTTTCTCCTCAGGGCCTGAGGTGAATGCTGCCTTTCAGAGAGAAGGGAAAGCAAACATGTAGCCGGCAGCTCTCGCCTGGGAAAAGAACATCCAAACTGAGTGGACTGTCTTCAGAGCGACAGCCTGAGCAAACAACCTGAGAGGGCTTCATGAGAGTAGGGGGTTGCTGGGTAACTAAGGGGCTTCTTGGAACCAGCTGGGGTCCTAACCCTCATACAACAGAGACTCTTTAACATTTTCGACTCACCACCAAAGACGGGAGACGATGAGATATGATCCAAAGAGACATTTGAAAAACACAAACCCTGCAAAATGATAGACAGCACAAAACCTAAATGAATTAGAGTGACCCTCCACTGCTGCATAGGTAGCAAGAGGGATGTGTTTGGGAAATTTAAATTTCAATACACAGAAATTCAAGCAGCACACTCCTGCCTGGCTCTGATGGTTTATACATAGAGTCGGGGTTTCATAGTATTTCATCAATTCTGAATGCAGAACTGAATCTTTGTTTAAATTTGAAGCTATTTTGGTTTGAACTTTAAACATTTACCAGTGAGGATGCTCTTTATTTAAAATACAATCAGAACTAATACGATTAAGGGAACACTTCAATTATTAAATATTCCACAGTCACCATGCAGACACTAAAACCCAACAACAAACGGACTTGGATTAGGGGTAATGTGTCAGTCTGCAACCTGGATTGACTTTCTTCATGTGTGTTATAGGCCACCACTAAGGTTATTATACACTTTTATTGGTGATTTGGAGCATTTGTCAGGAAATAACTCTGCACACGTGTTATATAACAGATACTGTGTGATTCAAATATGTGGAAATACGACCTCAATTTGATTGACTCAGACAAAAACATCCTGAACATCTCGTCTTGCATCTTTTAAACACTTATCATAAGTATAATAATCATAAAGATGGTTAATGCATCATTCAGGCCTGATAACCGACCCAGTGTTATTTCTCTAAAACAGTACGTAAAGTAGTTTTTCACCCTGACTAAACAATATGTGCTCTACTGGTTATAATAAGAGAAACATCTGCATCCTAGGCAGCAGATGAAGTTAATAAAGAACCAACTCCTGTCAATAGTAACGTTCCTCACTTTGCCTATCAATGACCAAATGAAGAGGTTTAACTGTGGATTGATGTGGCTGTGCAGCAGGGGGTTTACTGGCTTGTTTATCCAGCGTCCCCAAGTCGTGACTACTGTTCACACAGCCGGTATCAGAGCCCACAGATCAGGCTTTTGAGTGCTAAGCCCATGGATTAGCTATTGTGCCGGGTGAGCACGATCACCCCCACCCACCACACCAATGCCATGGTGGGCACCCAACTCTGAGGGGGGTCTAAGCCCAGTATTCACTTACCAGTTGAGAACAGGGTGGCTGATTTGAAACCAGACTGTTTTCCTGGGTTTCTGAAGTTTCTAGTTTAAACCACTGTAGAAGACGCCGTTCTGTGTCTCAGGATGGATCCCACTCAGGACGTTTGGACTGGAACTGGATCAAGGGAGTGCTACTGAAGAGTTATATCTCCTGTGAAACTTTGAGAAATGGACCCTAGTAATGTCATCAGGGTTATTTGAGCCTGGGTTTGGAGATTTCAAATATGTAGTTTGAACTGTTCTTTAGCAAACTGCAAACGAGACCCAGACACAATGCACAGAAGTACTGGGCTAAACTCCAGTACAGTATCCCAAACCAACAAATTGTCCTTTTTCCGGTGTGTGTGTGTGTGTGTGTGTGTGTGTGTGTGTGTGTGTGTGTGTGTGTGTGTGTGTGTGTGTGTGTGTGTGTGTGTGTGTGTGTGTGTGTGTGTGTACGTGTGTACATTAAACCTGTTACATCCTGCAGATCTGTGAGGTTTAGAAGGATAAGAATGTATTTAAGCATTGAAAATAGCTGGGCCAGACGTTTCCTTTGCTTTGTGTCATTATGCTAAGCAAGATAAATCCCAGCTTCAGACCGTATCCTAAACGTAACCTGTCTCTCTCCAGCTCTGTTTTCTGAATAAAGTTATTTCTAAAATGTCAAACTATTCCTTTGGCCAGTGTTCATGGTACTTGATGCACACCAGGGACAGGCACAAATCAATAAAGCGAGAGTATAATGGCGTCTGCTGCATCGATTTGGACCACCCATTGTTCATTTTTCACGCAAGCCCCTCAAATTTGTGGATATACTATACCCCTGAATTATTTATTTAAACAAAGCTTTTAGACGAAGCTCCTCTGTGCTTAAGATGCATCAGATATTAGAGAAGCAGGTCACATCTTATGCATGTGCTTCTTAATAGGAATAACAGGACATCAAAATATAACACAACTGTATGTTGGAGCTGCAGGTGACCTTTACTATACATTTAACTGGCTTATTGTCTTGTCAATGTTCGTTTCTGTGAGTTACTAAAAGAAATAATTTATTTATAAAAAGATGAAGAGTAAGACATATAAATTGCACTTAATTTTACCATTGGACAGAATACAAAGACGTAACATTTAAACTGACCTTTTGTTGCAGTGCATTAACATTTTGAGCAAGGAGGGAAATATATTACTAATTAAATGTTTTATGAATTCAGACCTGATGGGGTAACTCAGCCTATCACAAGCAAAGTGCTAATGCTCATGCCACATAGCTGCAGTGATGAGGTGATGGACTGCTTGAACGCTGGGGGCAAACAGATGGTCCACAGCAGCTCAGGAGAGATGTCTTTGACCGGGCAGCAACGCCAGGAGCTGCCAACAAAAAGCTCTCCAATCCAGGGCCCAGGGAGGGAACAATGGGCCAAATACAGGGCCAGTCAGTCTTATTCACTCAGCAGCTGGCGGAGAACCAACAGGTCGGCATACACGGCACTCCACTTACACAACAACAGGAGACCCTCACCACAACAACGCAGAGAAGGAGAATTTGTCGGCAAATGATCAAACTCATCAGAGAACCAGTGAATGCTGGTGTAATCCCAAACCTCTTTGTTGGCTCATGGTTTTGTTGTAGCACCTGTTTGACACATTAGCACTTTGATCACCCAGGTGCTCATTTTCAGAAGGCAATTCACCTTTTTTGGACAATATACGGGTTCATCTCACTTCAGATGTGTCACACTTTGTTGAAGACTGTGCACATTACAATGATGGATGGAACACACTTCAAATTAGAGAATGCAAAAACAGAAAAACTTTTGATTGTCACCAATTTAAAACCTTGCCGTGGAAATGCCAGGATCGTTTTTCCTATTCACACTCTAAGTGTAACCAGTGGTACATGAGACATATTTAGCAAATATTTAATCAGTTCATTTATATTCACAGGGCATGTAGAGTGTTCATTCCTGCTGTAATACATTTAGATTTTGATCATTATTTCTCCTGGGCAGAGAAAACTGCTAACAGAATGTAAAGCAAGGATTTAATTTCAGCTTTGCTTGCGTGTGCAACCCTCAACCACCACTGTGAAATATACTAACATTTACGGGTCATAGGTACCAGTGGAAAGAGCCACCTTGTATATTTTAAGGGACTGTGAAGTGATTTATACTGTACAGTAAGACGTGTTTTAACTGCCTGTCTTCCTATCTAATGACAGTCTGTCTCACTCTCTGCTAGACTATGCAGCCTGACTGAGTCCTGTTAAAGTTAATAGCTCCCCACAAGCACAGAAGCCCAGACAGGCCAACACCAATAAAACTCAAGCAAATTATATCAGAGAAAAAGAGGCACTGAGGAGTCATTTTGTTATTTGGGTTCAGCTTTTGTGTCACACAGGGAAAAACTTTAGAACACTCTAAAAACCGTTTGAACTGTGGACTTGGACATGCACATGGACTCTTAGCATGACTGAGACATTGTTGAGGCCTGGCTTCAACATCCTGAGAAGGTGAAAAGTGTCCTGGCAAAGCTCCTGTCCTCTTAGACTCTGTTATACACCGCGTCCTGTGGCAGGCTGCCATGATAAGACATCTGGCTTTCCTGAAAGTTTTTAAAAATGATCTGCGTGGCTTAGAAATGACAAAAAAAGTCGAGTTTTAAGTTTGTAATATTGATGTCTGAGCTGTCAGTGTGATGTCTTCAGTCATCACACCTCTCTGTGTTTGTCTCATACATCAGTCACATGCAGAAATCTCTAATAGACTGAACAGATAAATCAGATAGTAAGAAAGGAGTTGTAAGTCCCGTCCACTATGATGCTGGTCGACCACGATTTACTGTTATTCTGATGATGACACATGGTTTGGCTCAGTTTCCAAGTCTGTCTGTCTGTCTGTCTGTCTCCCAGTCTGGACTGGAAAGACTGGGTCACTGCAGAAATCAGCACACACATCACCGTGTACCAGTGTTTACATGATCAACGATACGAAATCAAAAGCCACTATTTAGTTTTGTGGTTGACAATGAAGCCGACACTATGAACTGTGGTTAGCTTCACTCGGCTGGTACACAGTGTAAACACATGACATTCTCACAGCGACTCCTGGACCCCTGTGGCTGCGTAAAGGGAGCTCGCTGCTCACCCAGACCCAAATCCCCAGGCACTGCCTCTGCCAAGCAGTGTAAATATTTACGGTCACCCGTCGTACAATGGAAAATGAAAGCCATGACTTTCACTTGAGGTGTGTGTGTGTGTGTGTGTGTGTGTGTGTGTGTGTGTGTGTGTCTGAGATGCACTGTACGAGCATGTGTATTTCTGCGTATGTACGTTTGCATTTTAATTTACACGTCTCTGTGTTTCGTTTCCACTTGAATCTCAGTGGACAGAAGGCAGCAGCACATGCTGCTTTTCAGTTCTTTCCTGCGACGGGTCTTTGACGGGAGGCAGAAAACCGTTATCTGTGTGATGTGGAAGCTGTGGCATTCAGGGCACCACATTAATCACTGCTGCAGCGTCGTCCAGAAACAGAGCACAACACAGTGGAAGGACAAATGAACCAACACTCATGTCACACAGCGGCCTCAGTTCTTTAGTCCTCATTTTACTCTTTCAGCCATTTAGCTTATTTCCAAATCAACATGAGTTCTAGAAAACAATCAGAGTATGTCCCAGGAAAAGCAGGTAAAGCTTTTTATGTAATTAAAATGAGATTAGAATTGTTTTTAATGAGCAGTAATATTATTTTTATACACATTAAAGCCTTTAATTGCCAAATAACCAGCATAACATACTCAAAGGAGCATACCTGATAGCAGGGGGTCAAGAGGCTAAAAAAGGTTGAAGGGTTTGATGTATTGCAGCACAGAAAGAGGAATACTGTTTGTGGGAGGGGCAGGCTGTGGTTCAGGAAGACAGGGGCGACTTTCAGAATAAAGAGTGATCCTGTGTTAATGGGGACCAGAGCTACACTACGAGCATTTACAGGCAATTTGAAAAGAGCCTCAGAGACCTTGCGACGAAAGGAAAACTAGATGGAGACATGGGAGGATAAATATAACTTTGTGTGGGGGCTGCGGTGGATACTGTGCTGTGCAATAGAGCACCTAAAGCCCTCATTCATTGGTGGAGAATAGAAAGCTTTGACCCCACAAGGAGTCACAGCAGCCCTGACCCCCGACTCTCGTAACTTTATCATCACTCAGCGTTTTTACTAGAGCTAAGACAAGGTTTCAGCCCGACATTTGAAACAAATTACACTGGATAAATAAACTACTGAATAAATACCTGGGCCTGTTGCCTGTGAATGGTGCGTATTCAGCTCGTATGGTAACAGGCGTCTCTTGTGCTCTCCATATCCTCGATATATGCTTACCCTGTTCTGACCTTTGCTGCTCATAAACAGACGCATTGTGATTTTTGTTACTTAACGCTCGCTGCGGTTCATGCATCAAATCAGTAATGAGTGACTGTGTTGTTGATGCAACTGTTTCACTGATATAGTCACAATGAACTTAATGTTAACACATCATCACTCCCTTAACTTAATTGCACCGTTACACACTGTACAGTACATAATTTAGACTTTCATATGCTGCCACTGAGAGCCGACCGCTGCCCCCAGGAGAGCAAGAGCCTGGGTGGGGTCCCACTGCAGTTTTATGAAAGCAAACTCTAATAAAATGAGTGAACACTGGTGAGTAGATAGAAGAGTTTCACACTAGTCAGCATGTTTTCTCTGTAGCTGGTGGAGACCTAAACGGAGACTGAATGACATGACATTATGCTGACATGAGCTGGCGGCTGATAAATGTGTTGACTGGTGTGAACAAATGGCACAGATTGAGTAATTGACTTCCTTGATGCCCTTAATCAAGTTACCAACTCATAACTGAACACTCTGATGAGAAATAGAAAGTTTACAGGTGGCTCAGTGTCTTCAGACTGAGTTTCTGCATCCAAATCAAGGTCACACTGTTTGTTATAATGCATTTCTTTAACTACTCTCTTACAAAACATAAAGGCATAAAATATTTTAAATAATATATAAAATATGTAAGTTGTCATTTGTTTTCAGGGATTGAAACACTTCACGTGATAGAAAAAAAATATCCAGCAAAGCTAAACTAGAGCTGGATGGAGATGCAGAGATGCTTTTGCTGACTTTGAGCAGACTCTTCTGTAATTTAGGTCGTCCCACATGATTTCTACTGATTGAGGAGGAAATCCTGCATCTGGGCCATGGTCAGCAACTTTCTCAGAGGAGCTCCAAGTGAGAAAAGGCTGGAAGCTTTGATGCCTGATTGGGTTAAAGAGTCTCATAGTGTGGGTCCAGCATTGGCTGGTAAAGAGAAAGTCAAGTGTCGCATGTGAAGAGATTTAGATATTGATGTTAAAACGACTTTGTTGTTGTAATGATGCACAAGTTTCTATGCAACTAATCTGCAAACACAAAAACTCTTTTGTAGGAACAAACAACATCCAGTTTGTCTAACTGCAGTGTTATTCAACTTTTTAATGGCACTTGGGCAAAGTTGGGGAAGTGTTGTGGTCTGGCTTAATGGATAAAAATGTGACATACATCCAGTGCATTACGCTCCCTACAAATATGTAACTGCAGTTTAGATCATGAGCATGTGTTGAATCATGGAGCTTGATTCTCAGCAAACCTCCTCTAATTGTCAGTGGTGGATTTACAGCATGCACTGCATTAAACACACAGAACAGAAAATGTATTAGTGTGTCGGTTTCAATTAGATAATAAAATGAATTAATTTAATTTAAATTTAAATTTGATTGAGGTTTCCATGCAATGAAAAACCAAGTCGTACCACTACGAGAACGTTTCTTTATCAATTCACCAGGAGTTATAAATTAGGCTGTCTGGAGAGCAGGGATGCAGGGGGCAAATCTAATCAGCTCTCTCATGCCAAAGGAGATTGATGAATCCCAGGTAACGGAAATGGATCAATTTCAAACAGTAATAGTGGTTTGACCCTGATCGGCTGTAACACGGTGCTAATCTCCAGCACGTCCCGCCAGAGTTCCACCTGCTGGGTTTGGTTATTAGTTTCTTGGGCAACATTAAATGAGACAGCTGATGTGCATTAATTGAAGAGGAAACAGGAAAGCTATAGCTCCAAATGTCAATATACCTGTGGGCATTGAAAAGGGTGTGGATTCATAGCAGTGACCACTTCAGAGTGTTAAGTTATGTTTTAAAACAAAGAGTCACCCCCTGTTTAAATATTGTAATTCAATAGCTCGGCTGCTGCTGGTTTTACTGGTCTGATTGTTGGCTATAAACAAACAAATTAAATATGAGTCAGTCATGTTCTACTCAGTGTATCTGAATTTAAGTTGGACATTCAGCTTAAAATGATGTAGTATTAATGTTTCATAAACACAAACTCAGAAAAGAAGATAAGAGAAGGTACCGCTCTCTCAGTGAAAGAGGAAACAATCACCACATGTTGTCACCAGTGTTTCATCTTAATGTATTGTTTCCACTTTTCATCCTGTTCAGTTCCAGCTCTTCATGAGTCCATGCAGATGCTGCAGCTATGTTGCTACTGGAGAGACTAAACTTAGTGTGTTTTCTGTTCTTCAGCAGCAGAGTCTCTCTCCGTGTCTCTAAGTTTTACTCTGGAAGCACACTATATAATTTTCTCTAAGCCAACTGAGTCTCTATTTTTTCCAACCACTAATTAATTATAATTCAGCACAGTTTGATGCAGTCAGGCCAAAGGAATGCCAGAGCCTACAAGCTGAGTTTAGAAAAGAGGAGGCAGCTGAACGAGGGATGGATGTAGGGAGCAAGTCTGTGGTTTCTATCTTGCTTGGAGGCCCAACCCATTGTAGGGATTAATTATCCATATGACCAAAGTCTCAAAGGCAATGATACAATACACTACTGACTGCAGAGGTGTTACCAATAATGCCACAGACAATTACTGAGGCTTGTCTAACCTCAAGCAGTTAATCGCTCCAGTCTCATGCCGGTAAGTGAGACGAGCTGAGGGACAAAATGTCAAATGCAACAGGTCCAAGTTCTGACAGAGTCGTGTGTCCGTCATAATCCACTGCAGGAAGACTTCATCAAACATTACCAAACACCTGTGGTGGGTGTAATGCAACTGGGTGGTTAAATATGGTTAAGATATGGTGAGGGTTAACCCTCTCCACAGCTAGATACATGACACACTCTAATCAGAGATATAATACGTGTGTCATCTGGCTCGAATTTAGACTTAAGTCTGATTTAAACACAGCTTGAGCTGGTTCTACCTCAGATTAAACGTGTGCTTTAACAAATAATATGGCAGGAGTTTTCATGGATTAACAGAATTCCTAACTGCACAGTGTAGTCAGAAAGGACAAACGATGGAGGCTCATGAGATTTTCTCTCAAATTGTAAAGAGCCTCATTATGTTTTTCCTGCTTGGAGCAACAGAAATCCTGCCAGAGCTGCAATGACAGACGCCTCATGTCTCTTGTGCACTGGGGAATCACAGTCTGATAGAACAACTTGCCATATGTCTCACTCAATGCACATGAGCAGTCAGTAATCGAGCCCAAGGTATTCTGATTGGAAAACCTGTGACGGACTAAATTGACATAAGTGGACTTAATAAGGTGATAAACTAAGGGAAGCTGAGACTGTCACATTTTTGCATATTGTAGTAATTAGTGCTGTGATTCCAGCCTGAACTCCCTCTGAATGCTCGGGATGACTGCGTCGGCTAAACTGCAAAAACTTAAACGTTTCATTTCAAGCACGATAAATTATAAAATTTCACCTTCAAAATATTTAGGAAACATGGCTCCTCTATCATTGAGGATGTCAAAGTTACAGATGGAAATGAGGTTCTTCACCAGTGTCTAATCTTTAGTAAAAATGTGTTTGTAGTGTTTGTTTAACCATAAGACAAAGAACAACAGAAAGTTCTGAAATGACAAAGCAGATGGATTTACTGTCACTTACTCACTGACAGGACGGCTGTAGAAGGAAAAATGCCTCCATTTCCCATGTTTGGCTTTTTTGTGGAGATGCTACTTCTTTGTTCGTGTCTGTTTAACAGCCTCAATAAAAATTTCCTCCTTGATTGAGCAGACGCGTCTCAGAATCAGAGAGCCCACTTACGTAGGTCGCTGTGGGTGGTCTGACTGATCTGTCGTACAGGCCAACTTGTTTTCCAGAGGCAACGATGTCATCATGGCTGCATCTGCATCAAGTCCACAGTCTCCAGGGCTGAGGGTTAGGGTGAGGGTGGAGGTGATTTATGAACAACTTTCAATATGTTCCAGACAAGTTTTCTTCCTCTCTTAGTTGTTCACAGTCCCACCACCATCAGTGACTGTAGTGCATTCAACCTTACAATACACATTATTCATCTTCTGCTCTGCGTTCATGAGAAAGAGGAGCACCAAACCAGAACTTAACCACAGGGCACTTTGGTCATAATACCGCAGACTTTAAATTGAGCAGACGATTCTGTTATGCAAATATTTTGTGATGCTGAAGTGAAGCTTTAATGAGAAGCCTGCAGAGCTTTGCCTCGCCTGACTGCGTGTCGTCTCCGAAGCTAAAAACCGAGGGTGGGAGGAACTGAGAAATCAAGATGACAGCAAATGTGGCCAAACATCCCTGCAGGAGTGCTAGGTGCATAGAACATGACTGGATGGATTGGGGATTCCTGCTAAAATCAATATTTTAAAGTTGCCATTGGGCTGTAGAATATTAGATTTTGTTATTGTGCTGGAAGTTTGTGAGTGAAGCGCTGGGACGGGATTCGAAAGTTGACCTTTCAAACTTTCTGAATGTCCCAAAATTGGAACAGTATGTTCAGTAGGTTTGATTGGGAATAAATTAATTCAACTTAGTCCCAAGAATATTTTTTCCTGTATTATCTTTACATAAAAACTTTTCTATACTAAGACTGAATAGTTTGACATCAATTAACGCTAATCAAAAGGGTTAATTAGTTGAGGTCACATCAGTTTGTGCTCATTATGAACAGTTCATACTGGATCAGGACTATAAAAATCTACTTTAAAGTGATTTAAAGTCACATTTATTTTGCATTTGGTTTTATTTTTCTATTTTCAAATGATTTCTAAGGGTCTTTTTTTGCTATGAGCCAGCCCTGTTCGTCGAGTCTGGTTGTCATTATTCCGTGACCATGTCTGGCCCTTCTTATTCTACAGGGTGGCAGTAAGACTGGGGGTGAATCCAGTAAATTCGAGCCAGTGTTTTGGTCGGAGGTTACGGTAAGACGCTCTCTGAATTGCTGTCCAGTTATAGCTCGGCAAACCAGAATAACACAAATACCCCAACACAGACACATGCACACATGGTTAGCATTCTGAATAACAGCCTATATACTTTCACGCAAGAACCATTGCAGTTTTTTTACTCTCCCATTTTGGGGAACTGCAGCTGTGCCCGTGGGCATCTTCACCACAGGGCGGTTGTTTGCAGAGATCAGTTTAGGCCTATTTGTCTCCAAGTCATCCCTTTGGGCCCCCGCGTGAAATAACTTCAACCCAGTCCTGTTACTGTTCAACCTCACAAATCCTGATCAGAGGTACCTGATCCTGGCTCCCTTCAAATTAAAACTGAGAAGAGAAAAACAAACCAAGGACATGAAAGTCTTTGATAGCTTCAGTTCAGCTACTTGTCCTCAACTCACGGACTCCCCTAATGCATCTGACAGCTGACTGTTTGGATCTATAGAGGTTTATTTTAAGCTAAGTTCACCAGTAAATGTCTGCAACTGTACTGTAAAACTTGCAATTATCCTCAGCCTTACCAAGTGTAATTGTGAGTGTAAGAGAACTTTATTTGGACATTTTAAATGTGCACATGAATTACAAAACATGCACAGCACTCAGAGTCCTCCCTCCATTTTTCTTCTGTTTTTATATATATATATATATATATAAATACACACCCAGTTAGTCTGCAGTAAACCAGTTTTTATTGGGACATAAAACTTTTTTTCCATCAACACCATGCAACTGCTGCTGCTGCACACAGGGGTATTTAGGAGGTTTATATTGAAATACCTCCACTCTGGCTCCAGAGGAATTTGCCCATCACAAATTCATTAGAATTACTGAATCACAATCTTCTCATTGTTTTCCTGACTTGCTCCTCTGAGCTTAAACTCTCCTGGAACTCTCGCCTCACTTTCCCTGCACAGATTACGTTTTAAACCTCTGAGAAGCGTGTCCTGAAGGAGAAAAAACTGGAAAATAGATGCTTGGCAAAGAATCAAGGCATATCAAACAGTTGCATTGCTGAAGGCAAAACAAGGCGTGGTTATACAAGTGTTGGATCAAGTTGCACTATAAATAGATTTTCATCAATTCACAACAGGCAACTATAAAGAGTCTTTTTGTTTCAAGCAATCAATGAGCTCTAAGTTGTGACCTTTTTATGGACAAGTTAAGGTCTGTGTCTGTGTGTGTTGCAATTATACACCGTAATTAAAAAAATACCAGCAAACCCACAGATTCAGAAAAGTCAAGATGTTAAAGGAGATTTCTAGTTTTAAAAAAGCAAATAGGCTCCAACAGTAGGTGGTGTCATCGTTTTCAGGAATTCTCCTGTAGATGAAACCCTGCTCTATGCTGTACTGTTTATATGTATACTGTATATACTGTGGTAACATGCAAATCAGCAGGAGAGTGCAGAGATTTTCTGTGAAACATTAGTTAAATGAACTCATGATGTCCTTGTATCACATCCCAGTTCCTTATTCAGAAGCAACTGAATTTAAAAAACTACCCAGCAGAAGATTCCTCTGTTTTGTACCTGTTCATCAATATTTATGACGTAGGAGATCCACTTGCAGTGCGGACTCCTTATGCTAATAATCTGTGACCTCTATGTGAACTCTGTCAGACATAAACACACAGTATAAGCTGCAGTAAAGTTCTGCTACCTTTTGCTCAGGGAGTTGGTCCATGCAGCACCGATGATGCTGGTTGAAATAGTTTAATGAGTTTACTGTTGATTCATGTGATTCATGTCTCCTTCTGCTAACTCCTCTTAGTTAGTTTGGAACACAACCAGTAAAAATACAAAGTGAAGTAGTAAAAGGCTCTAAAGATCCTTGTTTCCCTTGTTCTAGACTGAATAAACAGTAAAATGACAAACGTTATATTGTTCAGAATAAAGATTCATTAGCAAAAATATTTCTACTTGGTAAATAAAACCCTCAACAAAAACCATTAGCTGGTGATGTGTGGGTGCAACTGTGTAACCCAGAAGATGAAACACTTCACATGTATGCACCAAACAGGTACTTCGTGTAATGTAATGCAGTGGTCAGTGACTGACATGAGCAGGTAATGACCAAGAGATCAAGAGATCACTGCAGAGAAAGATCTAAAACACCCAGCAAAGAACTGACTATGCAGCAAAGTGGGCGTCGTTATGTTTTCTGTAACGTGGTGATTCCCACTGACTGCTGCAGTACAATACCTCTAATGTCTCAGGCAGGCACGAGGTCAAAGCAGCAGTATCGTGGCTGACAGGTAGTAGCTACAAACAATCTTTTGTTTGTACAGTACAGAGATCACGTCTGGAGAACAGTCCGCAGCGCCGTAGTGTCACCACTGTTCTGTTCTGTTCATTTACCAACATTAGTGCAGATCTGCATCATGAGTCACCGTGAGCTGAATCATATTTGCCATTTCAAGGGATTACCTAAGACTGGCACATGAAAATGAGAATCGTTGTTTGTCATTTCTTTTCTTTCTCTGCTTTGTTTTTCTCTCCTTCTTTTCCTCCCACTCCTCTTTTCCACACCGTGTCTTCTTCTTGTAGAGCTCCCATTCCTCTCCTCCCCGTCGCCTCCTCCCTCTCATCACCTTTCTCCTCATCACTCTTTTACTTCTGTCCCATTTTCTTCTCACCCTTTCTCCTCTTCTTCTCCTTCACCTCTCCCTCATCCCCTCTAATCCCCCTCTCATCCTCTTCCACCATTCTTCACCGCACTCTCTCTCCTGGGCAGACATAATAAAAAAATAAAACCTGAGGGGGGGGATAGGAAAATCTATTAAAAAGACTTATTCACATATAATGTTGCAAATATTGCTTTTGGGATCTTTGAATAACATCATTATTATCCAGAAACAAAACATCAGCCAAAGACCCAAAGTTTAACAGGGAACAGAAAAGAAGTGGCTCAAACTCACAGTGTGAAATACACAGTAGCTGTTTATGTCTGTTTTAAAGTGAATTGGTGAAATTAAAATACCTTACAAGCCTATTACACGTTGTTCTGGAGAAACTTTATATTTTAAAGATTGAATAAATGTTTATTTGATCAACATTCAAAATAAAGACACATCTGCTGACAGTTATATCTGAAATAAAGAGAAATTAGTTGAAATGAGTAAATAAAATGAAGAAAAACAGTGAAATACACTTAAGTTGTAAAATAAGAAATGCTAAAGATCTACTGCCCCTCGACTCGAGTCCTAGAAATGATGATTCTGTGCTAATAAACTGCAATCACACATGTGTTTTTGTAGGAAATTAGAACAAGATTGCATTTTCTATTAGCATGAGGAGGACATGTTGACAATTAAAGCAAAACTGAGAAAGAGAGAACTGTAAAAACCACGTCACACACGACATGTTTATTAAACCCAAACCACAAAATCCTTCATCCAACGTGAACCACAGTGCAAATAATCTTCAACAAGAATAATTAAATGCTGTTGTAAAGATCAAACGTTATTGTCTCATTTAGTAGATTAGTTTGAACAACAGTCAACAAACATACAAAAGATGTATTCGTGGTGACTAAGCTGAGCAGTGTCGACGTGTTTGTAGTGTCTCACAGTCTGAAGCAGCGACGTACAGAGACGCTGTCGTGCTTGTTGTGCTTGACGTGAGCGTTGATGTGAAAGAAGAGATGTATGTCTGGCTATAAATAGTTCTAAGATTAAGAGGAAGTTATAAGTATAGTACAAACATGTATGTGCCATTCTTTATTTATTCCCCTTGTTACTGCGTGAGTCCTGTTTTCCTGCTCTTGTCATTGAGATTTTCTAATTTAAGGCAGCTGTGTCTGTGCAAGTCTCTGCTGTTGTTTTGTTGTAGTCGTGACATGTTTCTGTTCTTTTTATGTGATTTCATTGCAGTTATATGTTTTATCACTTCACATTGTGCATCAAACTTTAACACCTGGCTCCCTGCTGTGTGTCTTCATACTCTATTTTACTATTTTACCCTGAGCGCAGTATGTGAAGCCTCGAAGCTCTTTGTGTTCTCCCCCGGCTGTGTGAAAGCAGTCACAGAGCCGACGGTGGCCGCCGAGGTGACAAGATTTTAATTTGTCTTGCTCAGCCTGCTGTCTGGCAGTGTGTGTTAATTACTTAGACGCCACTCTAAAAGTTTAACAATAATAACGGACCTGTTTAATAGGAATGAATTACCGTCATTATACAATGAGTGGCTGCCAATCCCAGGGACTCTGGGCACCGAGTCAGATGGAGGAGGGTCAGCAGAAAGCTGGAGCCCACTTCTCACCTCTGCAGCAAAGTGATAAGTAAGGCCGCGTTCAGGCCGAGTTTCACTGCCGCTAATAAAAATGCAGCCTTTGCCTTTCTTTTCAGTGGGAGACTGTTTAACACAGCAGGGACTGGCTCTGTCAGAATAATGCATCCTGATGCAGAGAACAAGTTGGACCTGGTTCAACTTCTTCCTCAGCACAACAGGACGTCATCTGTCAAGGTGCCGTTCTTGTCAATCACGTGTCCAACTCAAGCATTCCTGCTGGATTGCTTTGTTGTGTGAATGCCACAGTTCTGCTGTTTTCCTCCTGACTGCCATGACTAAAGATGAAGCAGTCGCTGCCGGCATAACTGTCTGAGAGTATTACAAACCACTGCGCTGTGTTTCGAGTCTAATAATGTTTTTAAACAGACACTCAAATCAGAAGTAATCTCTATGATCAACCACACTAATTACACTGAATGTTCTGGTGAGTTACTTACTGGCAGAAACTTATCATGAGTCAGTCAATTGTAAACTTTTTCCCTTTAGAATGATTTTATGAGAGGTTACGTGTAGATTCTTTTATTTTATTTTAGTCTGCTGCTAGAACTAAAGAGTCTAAAGTCTCTAGTAAGAACACAAATAGGCGTATTCTTCAAAAATGTGCATCTGATTGATAATTATATTTTTCCTACTTTTGATTCCTTCTATGAAGAAATTCAGCATTAAAGTCACATTAATGCTGAATTTCTAATATCAGAGAAGTCGTCTAGTTGCAAAACCAAATGATGCAATAAAAATGACAATAATAGTTAGACTCCCTTTTATAGTAAATATTGTTAAACCATTAGTATTATTTTACTTTTCCCAGATAGGATTTTTTCTTTCTCCTCCACATGGACATATTGTGTAAAAGTTTATTCTGGAGCTCTTGCGTGACAAATACATGGGAACTGGAAAGTCAGTAAACTCCCTGTCAGCATTTTATTTATTTCTATTTATTCCCCCAAAACATCAAACCCTCTGGTATAGTGTCTTTTTCTGACTTTGAGGCTGAAAAATTGGTGCAATAGAGAAAAATTCATTCACATACAACTTGTAAATTGGCCTTTTAACAAAATCATCATCATCGTCTAATTAAACTCAACCAGGACGTTGAAGACTTGGGTCTGTGGTGTGACAGTCCTCTGCACTGATAACCCCCACCCACCCCAACCGACCCTTTCCCTCTTTGTTGGCAGTAATAAATGCATAGATTTATTCACTCATTACTTTATAGATCATACATCCTGCACATTATGTTTCAGCAAAAACAGTGTTTGCAGTGTTGGAGACAGAGTTGTCTTTGCGTGTTTGGTTTAGTTGAGTGTTAGCGTTCAGCAATCACTGACAGAAAGCCAAAGTTTTCGTGTGGTTGGTGTCACGTTAATTTCAGAACGTTTTAGGTATTTGCAGTAAATCTTCATCTAAAAGATTTACTGTTGTAGGTAAATGTCTTCGTCTGTTGGCTGCTCTCAGACAGATGCTTAACAATGACTGGAAACTCTCCAGCTCTTTCCTTGAACAAATAGTGAGCAGGCTCGTGTGGCTGGCTGTTTATGACATGCCATCTAGCCAAAGAGGCATTGTTTTATTGTTGCTTTACACAATGTGAGTTGTTAAGCCCGAAAATGAACTCACATTGTATCAACAGCATCTGGTCTTGGTTCACTTTCTGGAATTGCTCTTAATGGGGAAGAATGTGTCTAGCAGCCCCAGCAGACTCTCAGTGAGGAGCTTAAACGTGTCCACAGAAGAACTGGTTTAATCCTTTCATGAATGTCTGTTTATTTGCAATAAATTGAGAGCAACATATTTAGTTTGGAAGGGTTCCAGCATCCTTTCTCAAGTTTACAAGTCGGTTTGTGTCTGCAGATACTGGTTTGATTTGTCTCATTAGTTTCGTTTGTAATAAAACTCTTTAAATCCACCTCCATAGTTCCACTAGTTCTATCTTTTTTATTGCACTGAGCCTAAATTACTTCGGGCATTCTGATATCTGACAAAAGGTGAAGAAAACTGAATGGATTTCATGTGTGATGTAATCCAACAGCAAAAGCTCAAAGTAGACAAATACAGACGGTGAGAGACGAACTCAGCTCTGCTGTAACTGTGAGTCTTGTCTGATGTGATGACTTGTTCTATATGTAAACAAGATCCTGTGCAGCAGAGGCATTTTAGAGGCAACAGGGACGGGTGACTTTATTTTTGTCATGTCTCAGGTATGTTTCTAGGTTGTCGGGACAGGTTTGTGCTCTGGTGCTCGGCAGCTCGGCTCTTTCGCCTCAGCTGCTGAGGATAAATGAGCTGTCGGAGGAGAGGGAGGCATTAAAAGACAGCCTTCCCCTGGTCAGAAAAGATAATTACTGTTGATCACTAGTACTGTAAGAGTAATAACAGTCTTCCTGTCTCTCTGCGGACCTGTCTGTGTGCCTGTCTGACAACTCTTCTACCTGTCTATGTGTCTACAGTATAAAGCTGCCTACCTGTCAATATATATCAAGTTTCATTTAATTCCTTTATAATTATTTATTTTAAATTGGCAATATGTATGCCTGTCAGCAATGTTACTAACTAGTGTTCATTAAAATAATTCCTCATAATTTGTAATTATGCAGTTAAATAAGGTGCCTTACACTAATTATAGGAACTCGTTCTCTCTGAGTTTAAACAAGAGTAAGAACCACTTAAAAGTGCAAAATGGTTCTACACAGAAACAGATATAGGTTCAGGCTAAGACAGACGTTTAAGCTAAATCAAGACAAAGACAGAGACACACTCATTCTTGGGTTTAACCACGTACAAGAAAGTAATAGACTGATTACAGTGCAGAAGTGGGTTCATGTCTGCAGTCCAGACCAGTCCAGTCCTCACTGGATGAACAAGTGTTCAGGCTCATACAGGTAGACATAGGCCCTGACTCAGTCTCAGTCTGGTCTTTCTGAATCTGTATGTTTGAGTGACACTTGACTCAGAGAGCAAACAGGCTGAGGATCAAACTCAATATCAGGCTGAGATCCAAAAGGGAGTAAAAGCTCTAACTGGCATTAAGCAACAAGTCGTCAGACAGGAGCAAAGTAAACAGGGACAGGACTGACTGGAACACTACATCACTTTGGCAGGTTGATTGTCACTAAAGCTGCTGGTTAATTTCCCTGCATGATTATAAATGATGCAACTTCTAAAGCGGTGATGATCTCCTTCAAATTAACAATGCACAACAAAATCTCCAGTCTTAGAAGGTTTTCTGCTTCGGAGTTATACAACACACGTCTACAGAGCAACTCGGTCATTTATCAGAGCTGAGTTTGCACAAAAGCTACAGAGAATGTGTCTACAGCAATCCTTCAGTCACTGCGACTCTGTTCATATTCTAACTTTTGTAGCTCCCACATTGTTGTGCAACACAGGTGCTGTATATTATCTGATGCAGCCTAAGAGCTGGATTTATCACTGATCCATACAGCAAACTCCACAGTGACATCGCTGGGTGCAGACAAATTGGTTGCTTACTGAAAGTGTCAAGTCATCTGTTTTAAAAATTGGTCTAAGTTAGGGCTGAAAAATCGAATGTCCCCCGTTCAGGCCTTTGTCTAATGTGGGTCAATGAACTAGTTTGAGCTGTGGTTTTTAAAAGGTTATTGTTTTCCTCAGACTTTCAGGTAATGGCTGCTGAGCCATGTTCTGCTCAGAAATGTGAATGTAAAAGAGAAAAGAGGGAAACAGCAGACGTGGAAGCTGCTGTTTGCTTCTTCAGGGTGTGATATGTCAAAATGTAAGGTGGCAAAAACCTGAGGGTTTGGAAGCTTGAGTTTAGAGTCGAGCATTGTGGATTGCTCTCCATGTATGTAAATACATTCTTCTTGTTGCCCACATCTCTCTCCTCAAATTCATTCGAAGCACTGACGACAAACTGCGTCGTAGTAGTGAACTCTCTTCATGTGGCTTCTTCAGCGTTGGCCCTTGCTGCACATACAAATGCAATTACTCCAAAGATGACATGCTTTTCATGTGGCACCAGCTTCCCAGGGTTGATTTACTTCATCTTTCAAATTAAACATTATCAATGTAGAAGTGAAGATTGTCTGTTTTAATTGGATCAAGCTTTGGTATGTGCTCCTCTATGCACTTGAAACAGGGCAGTATATGTAAGATCATTTCAGCATGAGACGCATCAATAAATCCTGGCTGGACGTTTTCTCCTCACCATGAGGCGTCCAGGTTGACAACAGCCAGTTTACACTTGTGTGGATAGCTAGCTAAAATGACTCTAATTAAAATTAGGATTTAACAGCAGAAACACAGTTGCTGAGTTTTGCTTTTTATCTGGCAGCAAAACCAAAGTAGTATTAGGAGAACGTTACCTGCTGTGAGCTCGACAAAAGGCCCCTTTGTGTGATTTTGGGCTGTCTGAAACAAAAGTGGGCATGACGGAAACAACCTCCGCCTCTTCTTCTTCATCTCCAGCCTCAGCCCCCACCTCTCCGACATCATATCTGAAAATACAGAAACACAGGGAAGGGAAGCGTGAAAAGAGAGTAGTGAGATAATACATTTTTAATGGTAAAATAACCGTTCAGATGTACGAAGGCATAAAAAACATTTGTTAGGGTAAAACAATAAAACCAAACAACCACCGGCGAAACCTCAGTGGTGCTCCCTGTTAATATGTTGCATGGATAATAAAACAAAACCGTGTGCTGAACAGGCTCAATATGCAAATAATAGCATGTGGCTTAACTTTCACATTCATTCATAATTTGCCACAACATCTCCTCAATACAGTGGCAAGAAAACAAAGGACAAACACACACAGTTCTGGTCTTTGGAGTGTTTTTTAAACAAAAAAAAAAAGAAAGAATAAGTCACGTCTTGGATTTAATAGCTGACTCAAGAGGAATCTGGAGGGTTCTTCCTCCTGAAGAACTGCTTCAGCTCAGCCAGTTTCTTATGACCTCAGAAGAGACATTCACACCAGAGCTTTTTCCTTGGGTTGAGGTCTGAGCCCTGACCGACTCTTTCCAAAAGGTCATTTTCTTCAATGTGCATGAGGAACATTCGTTTTCCATTGACGCTATTCATCGAAACTTCCTGGGAGAAACTTGAGTGAAGAACATTAAGTCAAAATTCCACAAATTGTCTAGATGTTCCAGTATAAGATCCAGAATCGAGGTCACTTTCTCATTTCACTCTCTCTGTGACCTCATGGTATTTCCTTTGAGCAGAAGGGTCATCAGTTCAACACATGCCTTTAAAACTGGCTGCTGGTACCATGCTGCATTATTAACTCTGAGGGTGAAAGCAGGAGCAGCGGCGGCTGACTGGGAGATCCTCAGCTGCTGGAGTCATATGCAAACACGAGTTCCTCTAATTAAGGACGGCAATGGAAGCGCAGAGTAATTAGTGAGTGCGAGAGTCTGGGAGAAGTGTCGTTCAGCTGCACCTCCAGGCTGACACAGACAGGGAAGATCTGAAGCTGCACAGTTCCAGGAAGGCACAGTTCCTCCAGAGCAATATTTGCTCCATATCATTTGTCTTTCGTAAACGCCAATATATGGTTTATGAATTAAACATCTTCCCTTCCCCCACTTCTTTGTTTCAGGAATTTAATTTGTCTGAATCCTGAAAATGAGCCCTAATTATCCACAGAATCAAAGGATGTCACATTTATGAGCACCTCTTGTCTGCCAACAACAAATACAAACAACGGCTTGATTGATTTCTGATGACCTGAAGGCGCTTGAGAAACCTCAGATCTTTGGAGTCAATAATAGCTCGCTAGTGCAATCAGATATTTGAAGAGCTTCTGCAGCTGCTGCTGCCAAATCCGGTCTCTCGAAAAACTGTCAGAGAAATTGGTTTTCACAAGCATATGCAGCCAAAAAAGTGAAGGTATGTGTGGGTTACAGGGTGTGCAGCCCCACTCATTTTACTTTAGAGTTATATTGTTTGTGGTTTAAAAAAAAAAAAGAGAAAGAAAGAGACGCTGCTGAAGAACTTGGCGTCCCATTGCTTTTAAGTGCAACAGGCACAGACTTGCAAAATATGTAATTACCAGTGTCAGCTCTCTGAACAGCAAGCATTTTATTTGATTAAGTGTTATTGTCTACTGTGGGTCTGATCAGTGCTCAAAGTGAGTGTAAAGGGGTTTTGGGGATACCAGGATTTACAGATGCAATTATAAAATCTGTGATTTGTGATGGGATTTGCACACCTGAAAGCCTCTAATACACCTAAATGTCAGCCCACACCCCTTTCCATCATTCGTTTTCAAACTCACATTCCAATATGCTCAATAAAGCAGAATACAGGTAAAACAAACCCAAAGACTGTACTAAAAGATCTTCAATGTTATGTATAAAAATACATAAGAACACACAAACTCAGGTTTTTAACTCCATTATCCAAACTGATGTTTTATGTTTATTTAGTTTTAACAACAAAAAAAGGATTTGGGCGAGACGGAGCACTATTGAGCAACGATGTGTTTGCTCAATAGTGCTGATGCAACCTGTAGCAGCCGTTACAACAATATTTGACCTGATACAGGAGGTCATTAAAAATCACAAATATTCAGTGTTTACTTTAAGAAATTCCAAACTAAACTCCAGTCAGCAGACAGACTGGTTTAAAAACACTAGTGCTCCATGTGCAGAGAACCCATCAGAGGTTACCGCGCTTCACTGCTCTGTTAATTATTTCTCACCACTGGTATTTCACACCTGCTGGGGAATGTCGGTGCAGGCCAGCCAGCAGCAGCTGAGCCAGGGCATGATTGATATCTGTGGTTATTTCACTCTGCCCCATGGATGTATTAAGGAAGCTGCCAACCTTTCCCAGCGGCCACACACAAAAAAAAAAATCCCCATGACCCAAACGGACTTTATTATTAGCATCTATTATGAATATTTTAGCAATGGAGGTTTTACATTTGGAGAACTTTGGAAGAAAAGTTGTTTTCTGTGTCATGTGAATATGTTGAGGGGGACACACGCAGAGCCAGTGGGGGAACGTTAACGTGCAGTCGGCCACACAACACAACTTTTTTGGCTTGTGCACCAGGCAAGCAATTTTCATGTAAGTGACAGGTGGCCATCTCTGAGTCCTGGATCCAGCTCTTATGATTTATTGCTCTGTCCCTTCTCCCCTAAAGGTGCCTGCACAATGAGCTTCTTCTGCCCTAAACCACAGTGTGAGCAAACACAGGAAGGTGGGAATCTGTGTTTTCATGTGTGCATGTGTGATTCAGAGTTACATTAGCAGCATTCAATCACATCCACATACTGTGCAGCAGGTGACTCAGCTGACACACACTCACAGTGCTATTGATTTCACTCACATGTACATTTAGTCATTTGGCAGACGCTTTTATCTAAAGAGACTTACAAGGCTCAAGGCCAAGGCAGAGTAAGCATAAGGAGGTCTCCAGCATAGAGGGCGGTGATGTTACCACTACACTATTTCACCTCTTAGATCGATTCCATTCATGAGGAGGAGGAAGACGAGTCTGGTTAAACAACAATTATTACTCTAAGAGATGACCAGGGCCAAAATGTGTGTTTTATCTTGAAGAAAGGTACAATCTAAAACTGAACTCTGATCCAAGAGTAGGAAAGCAACACAGAATAAAGAGAGCAAAGGCGTTAAGTGTTGAAGTAAAAGTAAATAATAGTGAATATTTTCACAAACCTGGCTGACAGACATCAGGAAAATCTGTAAAACAAGATAAATGTGCAACCATCTTCATATTTATATCAGTAAACTCCTGGCGACAGTTCAGCTGTACTAGGTTTGTTTTGCCGTAGTAATATCACATCACTTCTTAACCTTTATTCTATGTTGCGGCCTTAGAACAAAAAAATCACTTTGGTGCAGCCACTCCCTGCCTTTCTGATCTCTGCTCCAATAACCTGTGCTCCACTCTGCACAATAACCCACAACACAGTAGTGTATGTTTTGAAGTGCTTGGGGCACAAAAAGTGATTAATGAATCTGTGCTGCCAACACTCGTTAACAGTAGAGACTTGTAGTAATGTTGAGTAGATACCAGAGCTGTGGCTTCAAGTCCAACTGATTACAACAGAAAAGAACATTTACACTACTTAGAAATAAAGGAGCTTTCAACAAACAGTAGAAACTCGTGACATTACTGTTTAGAAGTGAATTTGTATCTAACATGTTTTGCATAGACAAGTTGTCTGTCAGTAAGAGACTCAACCATCCAGCTACGTTTACACTACATACTCCAAACTACAACTGAAACACAATAGTAATTCATTGGTCAGTGAACATGAACAGTATTCTAGCATATGATATCTATATCTCATGTGTTTTTGGATTGTTTGCTCTTCAATTAAGGAGAAAACAATATTTTAGGATGTCACCTGGGTTTTGGTTTCTTATAATTAATAAACTCATTTAAAAAACAGCTTCTCAAAACTCATTAGAGTTGGTGTGCAGCGTTACCTCCCAGCCTTCAGGGGAAACCTTGACACAACATGAAGTCTTCCTCCTCCTATATTTGTTACTCAATATTTTACACAAGGGACAATTAAAGTTCAGGGTGGGGCCAGCAGAACAACAATACTGTAATACTGAACTCCTCAGAAGAGGAAAAAAGGGACAAACAAGAAGAGCTAAGAGCTCAGGGCTTAATTTAAACACTGTACTAATTACAATAGGCTGCATAACAAACGGTAGCAGTGAAGAGGAGAACCCACAGTAGTTTAGAGCCGAGGAACGACATGTGAAAATGACGCAGGTGCACGAACAGAACCTCTCACCTGGGTGAATAATGACTGACTAAAGGTACAGGAGACGGGGGGCTGCTTCAGAGTCTGAGGCCGGGGTCTGTCTTTGAACACCAGTTCAGTAAATCCACAAGGATTGAAACATAATACTTGTGGGGTTTAGAGGGGCATGGACTGACTAACTCTAACACCCCCTCCTCAAAGACCCTTTTTGTCTTAAGCATCCACTGGTGGACAGAGCACAGCTAACAGGCTGCTCGTAGCGCTCAGGAAAGCAGTTGTGAAAACACTCAGTCCCAGGCGCCAGCGATGTCACAGCCTCTCTGACCAAAAACCAAGGAGCTCCGGCTGAGACTGAGGGGCTCCGAAGGGGCAGCGGGGAGCCGAAAGCGAAGATGAGGGTGTGAAGATTGAGGAAGATTATTGTCCAAGGCTTTAATCTGGTTTGTGAGGCAGGGCTCAACGCCTTTAAAGGGGGAGGTCTGGAGTCAAGTAAATCTTGGTCTGTCTGGAGCGTGGAGCTGCTGTCAAAACAAGCTATCATGAGAACGTGAGCCTGGATATTGGCGGAAATAAACTGCAGCCCACAACACAGATAGAGACAGTTTACATCAACCAACAGCTGATAGGATCCATTTCAATTCAATGACTTGTTTTTGTCTTGTGTCCAACGTCCGTGTGAAAACAGAAAAACTTCCAGACTGAACTTATCATCTAGTTATTTTCACAATGAGCAACGAAAAATTAACAATAAGCAACTTACAAACTTTCCTGAATCAATTGCAAATATCAAATACGTTTTTTTTTTTTTTTTATAAGCTTTTGTTTTTTGGTTCTGGTTTGATTTAAAGTTCACCACATTTAGAGACCAAATCTAAAAACATTTTGAGACATTCTTCATTATTCTTTGCACTTATTTCCAGATTGTGTTGTTTCACATCTGTATTAGTACGACAGGTGTTGTCGGGCTACTTTTAAAGAGTCACTTCACTGTCTAGATGAAATATATTTCATAGTTAGAACCAACTGAGGAAAACATGAGGCTTTCATATCAGAATGTGTTCTTCATCTAAAGCACCAGCAGCGCTGTTCATGCTGAAGTGCTCTCAGAGCTCTTTCTATTACTGTGGGTTATTTGCGGTCTTCTATTTTGGATGCGACCTATTTAAGACTGATGTGTGTTTTTTATGCAGTCCTTTCGCCCCCACAGAAAGACTCAGGTTACTATGCTGCAGTAATTACGCTCCCTGCTTTTAGCTGTCATAACACGAAATGTTTGGGCTCAGGGGGAAACAGACGAGGTTGACACACTGAACAAAACCACTAACCAGACATAGTAACCCATGTTTAAGTGCAGCAGTCGGCGGGGCTGTAATATACCATCGCTGACAGCGGGAGGGAGCATAAAAGTGGGCAACTGTCCACTCATGCAAGACAATAAAAGAAGAAGGAGGAGTGGACTCACTGACTTTGAACTTGCTCTCCAAGAATGCTTTTGAATGTTGTTTATCACTTTTTAGGTTTTGAGAGGCGGACAGGCAGACAAAGGCAGCGAAACACAAAGGCAGTCAGAAATAAAAGCAGATAAAAACGGGCAGACACCAAAACTGAAAGAGACAAACGAGAGCAGACACAAACCCAGAAGCACCAGTCCTGGTGATCTGTGTGGGTTCCGGTCCAGCTGGATCCTCCTTTATACAGACCAGGTCCACGGCCCTGTTATTATTCGACCGGGCTGACAGGGTTGTTTGCAGATGATGGATCATACTTAGGACATAATGTTCTGAGCCAGCTTTAAATCAGTGATGATAAAATATCCACAAAGACTTTTTAATAGTTTCTGAACTCAGGTGTTTTTACACAATATTTCAACCCTGCTGGAAGGAAACCCAAAGCTTCAGAGAAACGGGAACTACTTTAACTGACTCTGAATATGATGAGGAATAAAAGTCAAGGCTGAACTTGTTCCACACATGATCACCGTTGTTAAACTTCAGTTTTCATATGGATCAAACGTAAACACTCGTGTATTAGATATTACTTGGTGTTTGATTTTATTGCCTTTGGACACAGCCGTCCTTCTGCTAAGCTAAGGTAACAGTGGGGGATCAATTTAACTGTGCATTTTTGTTTAATAATTTTTTAAAAATACATTAAAGCTCAATATCCACCCCACTAAACAGCAGCCTCTTCTGTTTCCACGGTAACAACCTCACCAACAGCGCAACATAAACATCCTTACATGTTATTGGATGGATTTCCCATTAGGGCTACCCACCGTCGTTAATCACGCCGTTACTCTCGGGACTGCTGAGAGACTGACAAATTGATTTAGTGTATTATCATCATGATTGCTTTAATGAGACAGTTTTTATAATCAACTAATGAAGCTCACTTGTTTGTTGAAATGAAATTAGCTCTGTATTAACTCTGCTGTTTTGTTTTGTAGTCATTGCTGTAATGCATTTTACTAAGTTTCTCTAAAACTCTTCCTGATGTTGCACTTGATGTTTGCAAAGAACACAAACAAGGTCATTGGATCCACGGGTTGGGAAGTTATTTCTGCTTGCTCACACCTTCTTCGTGTTTGTTGTGCAGTGACCGGAGTGCAGGTTGAGTGGGTGTTTTGAAGGTAGCACAGTGTCCTTTAGGGTAGAAAGACAGGTACTCGGCACACAAAGAATGTAAAGACTGTAGCAGATCCGGTCCGAGTCCGGAGCTGTTGCGTATCCTGGATTCTTAACTCTGCTGCCTCTGAGATGTCTGATAGAACCTGTCAACACGATGATGCTGATACAAGTTGTGTTCAACAAACACTTCAGACACTTGTGTGGTAGGCTGAAACTCCACAGTCAATCTGCAGTAGCTTGTTTCATTGCAGGTTTTTCATGATGATTAGAGAAGATTTGAGCCATGTTATCTTCTAGAAATGAATAGAATCCTTTATTGATGTCCCACCAGGCAGAAACAGCTAAATAGATGTTTAACTGAGATGTTTTCCAGAGGTTTAAAACACGCAGAGCATCCACACGTTCCACTTTCTGTGTCCAGGTGTGAAGCATCAAACTCAGCAACAAACTACCAGCACATGTCACAACTGCAGCTTTACTGCTTTTCATCCTCATCTGAATCATGAATAATGTATAACATTGATTTCCATCTGGCTTTGAAGGTTGTACATAAAAGGTTATGTGTTACATAAATGCAGCACTAAAACTGGTATATGGAGAGATTTGTCTTCTTATGGCTTCCTGCTGCTGTAATTATTACTGTGCATGATCATTACTGGGGCTCTGAATATGTGGTCCCAACCGGCCTCATTTATTTAAATCAATCAAGTGTCCTCATCGTTTCCCTGAAAACAGCCAAACTGCTTCATGTATTTCTATAACATTATTGAGACCATGAAGTCTATTGCACCTTCTTTGATGCAGATTATAATAAAAATAAGCAGTTTTTGGAAAGATAAATGGTCCAAAACTACTAGAATAAAGACCTAAAGCTATGCATAAGACAGCCTATTCCAGCACCTTTGAGCCTACAAAAAGCATTAGGCTGTACTTCCGCTGGTGCCTTTTATATTCAAAAGAAATATAAATTAAATACAAAAAGACAATATTGCTTTATATTTGGGCTGATACTGTATTTTATCTCCTGTAGTGGTTGTATGCTAAACATAGTGTTCTCTAGACACTTGAGACTTCTTTTCCATAAGCCACAAATCAGGTCTTAAAGAAATGAACATTATATCATGATGTAGCATTTAGCAGTATTTCAGTGTCCATGAACCAGCAGAGATCACTAAAAAAACTGAAACAGGAACTCAAATAAGTGAAATGTTGGACTCTACTGTACCAACCATTCACAGGAGTTTGAGTGACCGGTGAATATGGCACAGAAACAAAGACATTAAAAAATAAAGGGGAGGAAGAAAATACTAAGAGAAAATGAATGAGACCTGATGATCATCATATGGAAATCTGTGCAGTTGTGGCATCATTCACACATTAAACTGTGTAGAACATCATATTTTATTTATTCTTATTCTGCCAATAAGATATTTTGGGAATTAAAGCTTCAATTGATCCTGATCTGAGGTGAATCTTCTCCAAGTACCACTGGTGGTCCTCTACTGCACACACTTTCCCACAAGTTAGCCCATAAAGTGGAGAATGTCCCTAATCCCATGCAGAGTTATGACATATGGTCAGTGGCTTAACTGATCTGGGGCCATCTTACGATGTATGTGGAATGCTATTCCCCAAGGGGAGAGGGAAGGTAAATAAAGGAGACAATGCTCAGCAGATATGGGAAAATATTGACAGTGCTGACCTCAGTGCTTAACTGATTAAGGCCGGTAACGTCTCACAGCTGTTTAGAGAACAGCTACAAGTGGGATTTTTAAAATGTCCACATATGTTTGGTGAAAAGTCGCCATCACCATTTTTCTGGTGGAGTTTTTATTAATTCATGTTTTTTTTTTTTCTATTTGCCAGTTCAACATATGCAACACCAACAACTCAGAGCGTAAAACAATGATTATAAAACACGTCCACAGCAGTGGAGAGAAGAGTTCTACAGATCTTCATCCAAACCCTTTACTTTACTTCATCTAGCTGGGTTTAGCATCAGTGTGAGATACTGATCCTGTTATAAGCACCTCAAATGAGGTTAGTGTCATTTACTCCGAGATTCACATGGTTGTCTGACTTGAAGAAAAAAAAAACATGCATCCAATAAAATCAAAACATGCCAAACTATATTTAATATTTTTAGTTAATGCACTCTGGTCAGAAATCAGGCAGAAGTCAAGAGAACTCCGCCTCCTGCACTGACACCTCCCTACAAACTGAATAGAGTACTGTAGCATGTCAGTGGAACAGAGATCTTTGTCAGGCTTCCGCAGCTCGACACCAACAGCACAAACAGATTCATCATTCAGGTGATTGTGATCTTCTTGGCTGGATGTCAGTATGATTGGTCCTTGCTCATAAGCTGTGGTCTAACGTTGCACTGTGAGGCAAAAATAGCCTGAGACAATACTGTGATAGAAATTTAGGATGACTGCCTCACAGTGTTCCTGCTGCTACAACCTACGTTTACTAACCTACAAGTCAGAATGCCACATGAAATGAGACAAGACGTCACTGTTTCCATCCTGAATCCTTGTTATATATATATATATGTATATAGACGTGACAGTAGGTCTTATCAACGTACAGTCTACATTTAAAGTGGATGTTGACCTAAGTTTCCTACCTCTGTGATGCAAGTGATACTTGCAGTACAAGTACAATCTCATCCAAAAGATTAAAAACACAAATACCATCTTCCACCTACCGACCTACTTGATTGAAGGACCAGTAAAACTGAAATCTGGTGAAGTACATCAATCAATTTTCAAACTAAAATATCTCTTTGTCATCTTATGATTCAGTAGAAACCTGAGAGCGCTGCATATCCTAAATAAGATCTTACCCATTCCCGTGTTTCTCCAGTTCCAGAGGTAATTTTTCTTAAGTTGATCACAGCTGTTGCTCCATATTTCTCCTAAGGCAGAGTGTAGAAGAAAAACTTCAGACTTTTGCACTTTAAAAAAAAGAATGTGATTTATCTCTCAACAGACAAAGGAAAGATACTTGTGAGCAGCAAAGTTTTCCTCTGGGTATGTCTCAGAGAGGGATTTAGTAATTCAATTAGCTGCAGACTCACAGAACCCCATAAAAAAAACAATATTAACACACTTTCTCCTGGACGATTCGGTGCCAATTCCACTTTTCCTCTCAACAAAACGATTTTTTCGACAAGATGATGAATGGAGCAGACGCTGATATTGCTCTATATTTTATATACACATAAAAAACAACCACTAATGTACTGCATGTGTTTCTTCTCCTGACCTTCATGATTAGCTCTTGCACTGATCAATATGGATCAATACTCAATAACACCTCTGCTTGTTTAGGCTTGAGGAGAGGACTCTGAAGGACAAGTGTACTAAGAGGTGTGGATGTGGATGAGAAGCATTGCCTCGAGAACGGGTTGGACAAAAGCTCTAAATGAAATATGGATTGAATCCATAAGAAATGGGCGTAAAAGTGGTGTTTTGAAATAAGAAGCTGGAGACAGTTTTTATTTTGGTTGAAGACTGTTTCTCATTTCTAGTCTCAGATTCTGGTTTTGTGTGCAGCGTTTTTAGCCACCATCTCTCCAACTGCACCTTGTTTCTAAGGCTCTAACAAAGTGTCAAGAGTTATGGGGCTGCATTGTACTGTAGCAGAGTCTGACTGGGAATTTGTCACGATCTGAATGAAGACAAATGACAAACAGTGACTAAAACAGCCGGCAGGGTTGCCAGCTTCTCCGTGTTTTGTCTTCAAACTCTTCCAGAGCTTCATCATGTGTGAGCTGCGGATGTGACTACACAGAGATTGTAAGGAACCATCGGGGGGAATTTGGGGGTTTGAAGAAGAGCACAAACTCAGCTGCAGTGTGGTTTTGAAAGAGACGTCTCTAATTGACAACTTGCTCCTCCTCCATGTTTTAGATGGCGTCTCGTCGAGGGTTCTTCTCTGTTACGCCTGTTTTCTCTGCTGGCCTGGAACTGATAACAACACCCCTCTAAAAAACACTGCACACCCTCCCCTCACACACGAATCATGACACACGAACACCAAAACACCCACATGCAACCCTGTTACCACTTGCACACATCACTTTGAGCAAGTTGCATGAACACACACATGCATGCTTGCACACAAACATTTTCTGCCTCTTTCTGACACACACACACACACACACACACACACACACACACACACACACACACACACACACACACACACAGACCACTCACTCACTCACTTGCAGGGAAGGAGGAGTCAACGCTAAAAGACTTGTAATTTGTGTTTTGCCAACAAAGGCTGGCTAATCCTGCAGAGGGCTGTGTCGCAGCTGCTATTGTTTGATGTGTGTGTGTGTGTGTGTGTGTGTGAGTGAGACAGAAAGAGGTTGAGGGAGGGATATTGTGTGTGTGTGTGTGAGAGAGAGAAAGTGTGTGAAGGGGAAAGAAAAGCTGAGCTTGATTGCTGTTGAGCTGTTTTTTATAATCTGTGTGTGTGTGTGTGTGTGTGTGGGTGTGTGTGTGTGTGTGTGTGTGTGGGTGTGTGTGTGTATGTGTCACTCTTTGTCCCAGCTGTGTGTGCATATCTGTGGGGGGTGGGAGTGTGTATTCATCACCTCCCCCGCCTGCAGTTTTCTGCATGACAGAACTCATTTCAGCCCATCTCCTTCTCTTCCCATGGCCACTCCTCCTCAGTCAGGCTCATACCTCTGCTCCTCAGACGACCCGTGATGCCGAGGGGTCGCGGGGGTCACGGGGGTCAAAGGGGATGGGAGGGGACGGCCTCAACGCTTGTTGGAGCTGTTTAGCTTAAGACGGAGATGATCTCTCTGATATCTGCCAGGGGTCCTCGGCCGAGTCGAAATAAAGTCACCAATGTGTGACAGGTGGAAAGAGAGCGAGCTAATAGCTTTGGAGAGGCGAGTGGCTTTTCTCCTCCAACATCCCACCCACCCTGTGCCATTCACCGCCTTGGAGAAATCACTGCATCAGACTTACCTTCCAGAGACAAACAGAGAGTCAAACCAGCGGGAGCTTAATCAGAATTAGGCAAATTCATCAGCTGTCACAAAGTATCTCCAGAGGGGGAAAGTGCAGGTTTCACAGAGCGTCTTTGCTTTTTATTCCTGGCTACAGAAAGTTTCATTGTGTCAGGTCTTTTGATAAGAATTAGCTGACGGGCATCTGTGCTCTATCCAGTGGCCTCAGGGAAGCAACTGACATGCAGCCTGCACATTTTGCTCTTTTCAGCAGTGGAGAGGTGCTAAGTTGCTCTTGGCCAATTCCCTCTTTATAGGAGCAGAGATCATAATCTGCATGTGGAATTCAGTATTTGTGTGCAGCTGGCAGGAGACAGAGCACGTGTGGCTTACGTCACTGAAATGTATATGAAGAACTGCTGAATTACTGTTAAACTCACTTTTGTAATAATTCATGAAAGCAACCTTTGAGACCACACAGTCCCACTGCAGAGCAGCGGCTCAGTGTCGCAGACAGGTTTACTGTACACCCACTGAATTTAAGTAACTTTGTGCTCACTACAGTGTTGACTGACTGAGGACTTGAACACATTTTTGATTTTATATTTAGAGTCTGTTTCCTAAATCCAGATTTAATACGTTGACTTAAGTCAATGGAAACTGGTCAACTTAAACTGAAACTAAACTTCCTGCCAACTGTATGAACACATCACTGGCAGATCAGTTGTGTAATATCTCATGAATAGGACAGTTTGTCTCACCGTAAAGTTCCACCTCTACCAGCAGCGCACAGCCAGCTCTTGCCTTCATGTGACAGATCGGGGCCAGCTGAAGTGAAGCGATGATTGATAACACTGTGACATACCTGCCGTATGCCAGCAACACTCCCTCACAGGCATGTTCGCTGATGAGAGCTGGAATTCTAGTAAAACCACCTCCCAGCCGTCGTCTCCTATGAGCATACACAAAGCCTTATGACCCTTGTTCATGCAACAGGTCTTGTTTACACACCAATGGCAGTAAGAGGTTTAACTTCGAGGATCTGTTTGAACAAAGCAGGTTGAAGTCACTCAGTGAGTGAATATGACTTAATATGACTGTTTCATAAAATGTTGAGAAACTCTAAAAGCCTTGTTACGTAATGTGGATTCAGATTATGAACTGATTTATAAGCCAGTGACTGAAAAGATGGGACAAAACCTCACACTGAAAAATTTCACATGTGCACGTTTTGATTTAGTTTAGAAGTTTAGGTTACACACAAAAAAAACTTTTTCTGTATTGTGTACACACGAATTGTGGATTCAACCCTCCACCTCCATGACCTCCAGGAGCTTTTGCATCATTAGAACAACGTGTTACTTGCATGCAGGTAGTTGTAAGAGTTGGGAAATCTTTGTATGTTTACACAGATAGAAAGCACGAAGGTCATGAACCCAGCCTCATCAAAACAGTTGATACAGCTTATAATGAGTTCAATTCATGTTTTTCATCATGTGCATTAACAGTTATTAAGGAATTAGTGCAGAACAAAACACTTGTCATGTACTCAAGTTTGGACAGCAGTGGAGTAACGAGGCCTTGCGCGTGTGATAACATCTAGTTTGATTGGCAAATTGCAAATGAAGTCTTGCTGAAATCAATCATCATGGTGCTCTCTCTGCTGCTTTCTCCTGGGCTTTTTTACGAACAGGTCTGACTGGCTGCGTGAGTCTCTCCTCCACCTCCACCTCTCCTCCCACATTGCTGCGCGTGCAATCCAGCAGACGAGCCCTGCAGTTCTGTGCAGGAAAATGAGAAACCGGAGGCAGAGGTCTACCTCTGTGGCCTATCACAGAGCCATTAGGACAGGCAGCTGCAGCAAACACAGAGAGAAAATAAAATGCACTCTTTTCAGATGATGGTAACTGGCAGTAGTTAAAAGGGCACCACATTACAGAGCAGCTAAATCATGGCAGAGAGCTGTGCCACTGTTTTTTCCAGTCGCCATTATCGTGTTCATAGTTAACCTTCATACACCCACATACTGTACACACATTCAGCCACAACCCATCCCCCCACGTTCGCCTCTACGTTACATCGCAGTGGCTGTATTATCATGTCGGCGCTGACCTGCGCACGCACACCCACACATACATGCAAATCCTCTGAAAGCCATCTCCTCTCTCGACTCTATCTTTCTTTCATGGCCTCAGTCGTAGCAGCAGTTTTGTGATGTTAGACAGAAACTGAGGGAGTGGTTATGAAAAAAACAGCAGGCTAAGAATAGGCATCAGATGAGACTGGGGCTGAAAAAGCCTTTCATCTGTCTTTGCAACACTGATTTTTTTTTCTCCTTCTTGACAGAGACAGCAGTGGAAATCCTGACCTGATATCCAAACCCACATGATAACAGATATATATACACAATACTAGTTCAAGCTGGGTCTGAGTGCAAACCTTCTAGACGGTCACTGCGTTGTCATTACATCACCGTATACGTGTGTGTATACAGTACATCTCCACTTTCCGAGCACCAAGCACAAGAATGATGAACCTTGAAGCTTCGTCAGCTACAGACACACAGTCCAGGTCTGGATCCAGAACTCTGTCTCCCTGAACTGATCACATTTGTTAAGTTTTTTAATGAGCTATGTGTTGAAACAGTGGAATCTAAAGCTCAGGTGTAGTAAATTTAAATATGAATCATAAAATCGTGAGTTACACTGACAGAGTAGTCGCTGTCAGATCTTGAAGACCTGAACTGTGCTGGATTGTGGTCTATCGTGGTTGTAATTTCCACACTATTTGGTGTGAAAATGGTCTCTGTGCCTCTTCCACCATGACTTCCTTCTTCTATTACTGCTGAACACTGGCGCGAAATTGCAGTTTGAGAAAAAATCAAATCTCGTTCTGTGGCTCGAAGGGAGTGACACCGGACCTGAGCATCATTTCAATTTGAAATATTTCATTTCTGCAAGCCCAGTTGTAGCTGTGCCCAAAATCTGCCACCTATGTTGGGTGAGCTATAAGAAAAATACACCTTCACAGATCAAACTGAGTAGAAATTACATCACCAAGCTGCTGATGCTTTTTCTCATTGACTACAGGAGGACTCTGTATAATATTCTAATTTATCTTTCTCTTTAATTCCCGCCTCCCGTAGCTTATCCTTCTAGCCGCAGGGCCTCTTGCTCTCAGCTCCACTCCTCTGTCACTGTATCAGCAGTAGCCTCAGGTGAAGGCACTACCCGGATCACCTGTGTGTCATTTCCAATGTAGCACCAGCGTAGAGTGATCAGAGTGCTGCTAGATAAAACTCAGATGCTCTGATAACGTGAGGCTGTGGCTCTGAGAGGAGCAGCTGATTCAATAAGAAGAAGAGAGACAGCTGAGTTTATGGAACTGCAACAGAAGAGCTTATATACTGTTTTGGCTCTGTGCCTGTCCACCATGGTGCTCAGTGTGTGTTTGTACAAGGAAATGTATAGTCTGCTGTCTGCTGGGTGTCTTGGACCGTCCTTGGGAACTGAACACGAGGCTCTGATCTCCCCCTGCCACATAGCTGCAGCACCCCTGGTTTGAGGATCTCTGCTGGCCGTCGTACCCGCGCTCTCGCCCGTTTCCTGTCTGCCTTCTGGACTCACTAGTCGATTTCAGTTCACTGAACTTGAGTTCTAATTTTGTGACTCAGTTATACTCTCACTATCTCTCTTTCAGTTCTTGTTGCGATCGATTTCTGAACAGATAGTATGAGTGGTGAGAAGAAAAACCACCTTTCACTCTCATCCAAACACAGATTATTGTCTCCACCATTTCCACCTTGATTCAATAAAGCTCAATAGAGCTTTTTTACTCTGCGTGGCTGGCAGCGAGGCAGTCGGCCAACTCGTGGAGCCACCCTACGGCTGATACACAGCAGACTGAAGTTCACATTTTTGGTTTCTACCCTGTGCTTCTTGCCAAACACTCCCAGCTGCCTATTTAACCAAGATATCACTTGACGTTCAGGTCTGATGATTAGATAACTCTGCTTTGTTTGATCACACTGAAGTGTTTAAGCCTGCAGTGGAATAAAGGCTGCATGGGAAATCCACCTCAAAATGTTGCAGCTTTCATCTGATTCTCATTTCTACCCGTCTCTGTTACGTTTTCTTTTTCTTTTTTTTTCTTTTTTTTGCTGCCATGCAAACATTGTGAAACTTACGCTTCATTCCCTGCCGGGAAGCAGACGTTCAACTTGCTCTCTGGCCTCACGTGGAGTGTTCTCTCTTGTTTGATTTTGTCTGAGAGTTTAGTTTAAATATAAATGGATATGTGTGGCATAGTGCTTCAGCTGTTTATCCCCTGTAAACAACAGATTTTCTCTCACTTCTGTGGGAAAGGGAGGCAAGTGGGTAGAAAATAAGAGAGCTGCTTTTTGACTCCTTTTTTTTGGGTGAGTGCAAACGCAAACACAGCTGAGGGCTTGTTTTGTTTGCTCTGTTGACTCTCAGTTTTACACCTCAGTTCATAATCAGTGCAGAAGGCGAGGTGAAGCCGAAGTTGGAAATGAAGACGGACAGAGTGTGCCAAGGACTGTACGTGGAACAAGCAGCCACTGTGTGCAGGGGCAACAGAAAAGATTTAACATCCCAGTGCTTTTGTGGAAAACTAGCTTTGAAAGGCAGCAAAGAATCTTTAACGAACTTCTTTTAATTTGCTTGGAAAAAAACAATTAATGGAATTTCACTGCATCAGGAGGATTCAAATCCTCAAATTTAGATTGTGCAAAGTTGTTTTTTTAGAAAGAGATCATTCACTCTCATCCACTACAGCAGCACCAAGAAGTTCCTTTGTCTTACAAAGAAAAAGTCACAAAACTCCCTTTAGAAATCCTTCAGGTAATTTTGCCTTTTGATGCAGAACCTGGGAAACTCTTCTCAAAACTTGTTCTTAGTGTCTTTTGACAAAGTCAGCACAATAAGCAGCTATCTGCTGAAGCATCCATCTTCATAATGTCTTTCTAACCTTCCTGTCTGCTGCCGTTCTCCATCTTTATCAAGTTACAGCTTCTGTTGGTTTTCTCTTTACTAGTCAAAACACTGTATCCAGAGTTAGCACCTGCATGCACCACTTAAAATACACCCAAACACCAGCAGCCTGCAGCCTATAGTGGCCACTCAAATACCCAGAATGCACCTCACACAGCTCCATTTGCACATTTGCTGTGAATTTCTCTTTCAGCCTTTAGATGTATTTCTCAGAGGCAAGCTGTCTGTTTTGCCACCTCCCCAACAAGCCCTCCTCTCTCACAGCAAGGAAGATGTCAAGCCACAGTTCAGAAATGACTCGCCGCTTGGTGGTCTTCAAGAGAAGTGTAATGAGACCGACTGCCTTCCTTCTCTACCATCCCCTCCAAGAATCTCCATTACTGAGGCCATTACACCCAGCGGAGGAAGAGGGACAACAGCACCAGTGTGCTGGAACCCTGTGGAGCCTCAGCAGAGCTCTTAGCTCACCTCACATCACACTGTGCTTCAAACCTGCTGATCTCATTTCGTTTTGAGCTGTGGGTGCAAGAGAGTCACTGCATACTCTCTGATCGACTGCATCTCCCCGTGTGTCCCACAGCAAACTCTTGCTTGTCAATGAGTGCAGATGCTTCCATGTATAAATCCCCCGTTACAAACAAGCAACACGGACATTTGCTGGGATGAGGATTCAAACTCAGTAAATGGGGAAAAAGAATCAATTTATCATCTTCAAATAAAATATTACAGTATTATATATTATAAATAATACTTGTGCAGTGGCATAGTTTGCACTTGTGTCACAGAAGTGGTGGACATGTCACCAAACCTTCCAGCAGCACCTGTGTGGATGGGTGTCTGTATGATTTCAACAGCTGTACACATTCTCACCTCCTGACCCCCATGATGGGAACCACTAGCATGCAGTTTGTTTACATGTGACAGCACCAGAGACGAAGTGCAACCCGGAGTGTATCTGAGTGTGAAGAGGCCTCGGTGATCAACTCCCTCCCTTTGTGCTGCATCTTTGTCTGATTAGAATCTCTCATGTTAATCATTAGTCCTGCTTCTCTTGTCCAACTCTTGCAGACAAAGCCAGTGCGAGTCAATTGGTTCATGCCCACACAGGCAGTGTGCAGCGAGACCCAAACAGTCAGTGCTATCCAGCTAGCTGGGGTTATCAGTGAAAATATGCACCATGATAACCTCAGCCAAATAAAGTTCTCGGCAGAAACAGAATAAACTGAGCTTTTCTCATTTCTCTGGACATTTTGGAATCTTCACAGCTTAGTGATAAACCTGAACTCGGAGGCGCTTTTGTTGTTGTTTAATTTTTAACTCAATTTTAAATGAAAAGGCCTCACCTTTCATCTGCTGATCTGTTCCCTGGGGGGCTCGGGGGAAAGGAATGCAAGTGTGTGTGGGTGTGTGTGTGTGAGAAAGAGAGAGTGTGTGTGTGTGTGTGTGTCTATGCATACATGTGATTATGTATGTTTGTGTTCATTTAGAAGTTAGAGTGTTGCGGGGGTGCAAGGAGGAGTTTTGTTTTTCCTACTAACACAAGCAGTTGTTGAGGGCCGAGGAGTGTGTGTGTGTGTGTGTGTGTGTGTGTGTGTGTGTGTGTGTGTGTGTGTGTGTGTGTGTGTGTGTGTGTGTGTGTGTGAAGAGGTCATTTGGTCAGTTTGCCCATCAGCACTCGAGCTGTCTGACTGAGCATTCTCACCATCTGTATGACCTCTCCTCCTGACCGGCTTTTGTTCCCGAGCTCGTCTCCCTCCCACTGACATTTCTCACAGAGCACTGTAGTCCACAGGGTCATGGAGCGCCAGCCTTCATCATCAGTCGCCCCTCTTCTTCTTCACTTAATTTAATAGTTGATAGTTCTTACTATTAAATAGTTATTTAACAGTTTGACTTTCCCATGAGAATGAACCCGTGAGTCATCTCAACTGCAGTAAGTTAGTAGGACGTCATCAGTTTGGAGTCTGTTAAACTACACAGACAACGAAAGAAGCAAAATAGAGACGCTTCGAAAAGCTGATGGTTTAGTGGACTGCAGCAATCACCACTGAAGGTCTGCTCACGATTTCCACTTCATCGGATGGAAACCCATTTGGACTGCAGACAGGAGTGAGTATGTGCACATTTTCTAGTGCACATGTACAAAAAACACGATTACAACCTCAGTGTTCATTTGTTTCTTGTATTTACAAACAAAAGTCCTAAAAAAACAGTGTGTCCTGCTTTACAGGACGAAGTTCACTTATCTGGACTACAGACATTCAGCACTCAGCAGAGTGGACAGTTTGCACAGACTAAACTATGAGCTGCACACAGAAGTCATGAATTGGCCTTTAGACGTGTCCCATTAAAAGAGCTCAGTACTCATGGAAACATGTTAGTCATTAAATTAGATCAATTAGTGGAAATCTGTTTCACTTTGTGCCTTTTTCTTTAGTTGTGTGCTGTAAAACAATAAATCCTCAGACCTCTTTTCTAGCCTCTATCCCTCAGTTTTCACTCTCTTAAGGAAGATGTTTCAAACACAAAGAAGGAACCAAATGACACCTGCAGTGACGCGTTAAATTAAAATCTGAGAAAATTATAATTGAAAAATAATAATTACGTCAGTGTTTTACTAAAATAACTGACTCAGCTGCACAGTTACGTTACAGACTCCTGTACACTGTTAAATAGCCAGTTCAAGCCTCCAGCTCTCAAGCTGAAGTATTTAAATGTACATGATGATGCAGGTGCTCTGTTCCTCCTTTCCCTGTTATTTATGACGTGTTGACGCAGATCGTCACAAATCACAGTGAAGCAGTGAAGAGCCAACCTCTGCTGGACAAACACAGGAGCAGGACAGCGGCACACTCCTCACAGTCACTTAGCACAGGGCTGCTCTGCTTTATGGTGTCATAAAGTTGCCTTCTCAAAACACAGTTTCAAAGATGACAGCAATTAGCGTGTTGTTTAAAGCAGCTCCGGGTGCCACCACCTCTGTCCTGACAGAGTAATTAGCTCAGAGGCTGCAGTAAATGGCAGGTTAATGGTAATTTACTGTTCACTCGGCACACTTTGAGTTTGACTAATCAAACACTGGTTCAGGCTGGTTGAAGTCTTCAAATCACTGAAAGGTAACTCTGACTGGGAATGACTCGATCTGCACCTCACACTGACTTTTAAAATACTCAAACCTTCCGAACACGACCTGCACACGAGTTAAAAGCAGTTTTCTTCTCAGTGTTTCCAGTTTTATTGAACAACAATAATTAAGTGTTATTAGACAAAAGCGTTTTCAAGCGTTTTAGAAATATGCACATGAAAGGTTGCTTCACAAGAAAGTAGCTCTGACACACACACACACACACACACACACACACACACACACACAGCTGTGTGTAATCCCTGACATGTTCCAGAGACCCTCTGCAGCTCTGGGGCCCCTGATTCTTTAAGGTCTTTATCCTCTAATGGCGCCCCGGGAGATACCTGCAGAGACATATGAGTTCTGTGGTCATAACTATCTCTAAGTTATGATGTGAGTGTGTCCAGTCGTGCTTCAAGTCCCATTATTATTAATTTATTTCTGCTGTAAAGAGCTCAGAACCACGTAGAGGCCCCTACAGCGGCTCTGCATTCCGCTACAAAACCAGTGGTGGGAGGTGTTGGACAGTCGTTCAGTCGCTGCCTCTGGCGGCCCCGGAGGGACGGCGCGCCGAAACCTGACCCCCCCCCCCCCCCCTCCTCTTCTGCTGCTTGTCCCGGCGGCGCGCAGCCCGTCAGAGGGGACGGCAGCCAGGAGGCATCCCGGACCACGGCGAGACTGGAGACAAGAGGATAGTGTCAAGTGCAGCACGAATGAAACACACGTTCAGCCTTCAAAATAAAAGCCTGTGCCTCATCCTAGTAGAACGTGAGTCTGTTGATGACTTAATTCACTTGGCTGCTTATTTACCCCCAGTCAACAAACTGAGATTAACACATTTATTTACTAGTTATTCTGATGTTTTCATTTGACCTAACAGTGTAATTTATTATATAATCAGTAAAACTTATCTAAGAAAATAGTAAATCAATGTATTGATTTATTTAAATCTATTAATTAACAAAAGGTGGATCACAACAACAACAACAACAACAACAAAAACAACAACAACAAAAACAACATTAACTCAGAAACAATAAAGAGAAACTAAAGATGACATCACTCATCTCGTCTCAATCTAATTAAGTGGAAACAGTATTTTTATTGTCCAGCATCTTTTTACAGTTACTGTAGATAATTTAATTTGTTTAGTGCAGGTTTCACTTGAAGTAGATTTAACACTTGACTGGAATCGTTTAGGCAGCTATTGCGTCACCGGTCGCCAAATTAGAGTTTATTTTGAAAGTCCACGCCGGGGCTCCTCCTGTCCCCCAGCCGCTCTGTCTTGACTGCAGCACCGTGCAGCTCCTACTTCACAGGCAGCCAGCGGAGCAGAGCCACCAGTCCGACTTGGTTGATCCGAAGCGACGAAACGCACCGACTGGCATCTGTCGGGAGAAGCGCGAGGAGCCGGGTTCTGTGCGTCCCGTCCGTCTCTCGTACTCTGCCCCGCGCACGACATGATGAACGCATTCTGGAGACTTGGACACTCGGGACAGCAGCACGCAGTGGAAAACAGGATTTAGTGGAGAAGTTGGCGTTCCCAGCTGCGGTGCCCGAGCCGGGGACGCTCACAGCTCAAGTCGTGAGGAGGATTTGTGACTTATCGTTTCCAGTATCCAAAAGTGCTCCGCGAAGCACGAGGACGTACGGATTTTAAAGTACTTTGAAGGGTTTTCATGAAGGTTAGCGGAGAATAAAGGCTGCTGCTCTTTTTCTGAATGTCTGTCGACATCTGAAATCTGAAAGGCTACGATTTGTCGTCAGAACGGGACTCTGAGTGAGTAACATTAATATTATTATTATTATTATTATCATTGTGATTATTATGCTGCTGCTGCTGCTGGAGCTGCTCTAAAACAAGTCTTGCAGGCTATGAGGTAATGAGAAATAGCTTTACTTCCTTGTAGATGTGAGTTGGACAGGTTGAGCGCCACAGTCTGTCACTGTGAAGTCACTCTGAGGAGTGTGTACAGTGTGTGTGTGTGTGTGTGTGTGGAGCGTGCATCTGCACTGATCAGCCCCGCGTCGTGCCATCGCACAGGTGGCGCAGCTCGAACAGCTCCTCTAGCCGCTGCTGGTCTGCGCGTAATCGTCGGGTCTCGGCTGGTGTCAGCGCAAAGAGCGCAGAATTGTGCGAATTTCTGTTAATTGAGTTCAGAGAAGGAGCGCACGGGAGATCTGTTACAGCTCGTTGATGGTGGCTGCGTTGTGCGCGCTACGGGCTCCTGGTGAAATTACGCACAACTAAAAAATGACCAGTTCTGTTTGGGATGGAAAATATGTGGAGCCTATTCCATCGATTCCAACCAGAACAAACCTGCCAAAAGAATTTTTAAAAATGTCCTTGTCAAGCTGGGACCCGTCTCATTCTGTCGAGTTCCATTCAGTTTTCCAGAAAATTCCTCTCTGACATGTGAAATCCAGAATTTCCAGAAAGAGATTTTGTGGATTGTGAAATTACGCACGTTAACGTCATGTGTTCAGATGCTTTTCAGACGTGCCTGACTTAGTTTTTTCTTTTATCACCACTCAAACATTTCAATTTAAAGAAGTAAAATATGGACTTGGATCTCCATCCCGTATTGAACAGGGTGAACACGCCTTTTCTCCTCACTGCATTAGTGACGTCTTCCCTGGTTGGGAGCGCATCAGCCTCTTTCACAGATCCGCACTCCCTAATGTCTCTGATCATCTCTGAAGTTTCTCCAGAAAGCAGCAGATTTTTTTTCGTCCCTTTGAATTAACGAACTGTGCGGTTCTCTCCGCTCAGCAGCAGATCACTCATTCCCTCTTCAAACACAAGCTCTTGAATTGGATTCAGATGTAGATTTTGGCCACTCATCTTAGCTGTGACTCTCACTATGTCAACTCATCACCGGGTTATAGCATCCTACGAGAGGGAGGGCTGAAATGAGATTTGGGAGTTAATATTGAATGTGTGAATATGAATTGATGATAATAGTTGTAATGCTGCAAATTAATTGAATCTATTGACCCAGGACATAGCGCATGCCAGTTTGCTGTATTTTCAATCAGAGACATTTTGGTTCCAAATGAGACTCTGATTGACTCTTTTCATTACTGAAATTGGCTTGAGACCATCACTCTGCATGCAGCTTTTGGTGACTTTACATTAACAGCCTGCAACGTATCCACATTTATAAAATCTGATCTCTGTCATGCACAAACACTAAAGCTCTATCATATGCCAACAATAAAAACCTTATGTGTGGCAGCAGAGACCTTATCTGGCCTTTGCAGTAGTTTTTGATCTTATTGCGTCTCTGAAAGTCTCATCTGACTTCGGATATGTCTGGGATCCTCAATTAAAGTCTTTATTAGGCCTAATTATTCACATGTTGCACGCAGCAGTCCCACTTTTCTGTTCAAACTGTGCCTGTAACATTTAAAAGAAAGTTTACTCCGGCTCTGTAGCACTTAACGGTGTGTCCCTTTTCCCTTATCTGCACTATAACATCCACAAAATGTGTCTGAGGCAGTTAAAACAGATCTTTATAGTTGCTTAATTTCCCAGGGTGTCTGCTGTAGAAAGTTATCTTCGTCCTGAGGCCTGGTGGCTGAACGGGTAGAGCATCCATTTAAACCCCGTCTCTGTCATCAGGTGTGTCCTTGAGCAAGTGTCTTTTTACACCCTTGGTTTCATACAGGGGGCAAACGTGTGGACACGTACCTCACTGTCATTCTTTACACGTTCCCTGTACAAGATGCCTCACGGCCTCTGTCTGAGAGTCAGCTGGGGGTGAGCCGAGTCCACAGCCTGCAGAGCTTTACACCTGGAGTCACACTGCACCTCTGACAGCTTTAAAGTGCACAGCTCTCTTTGCCTCTCAGCTGATCAATATCTTTTCTCACCTGAGGGTGTGTTTGAGTGAGTGCACTGAAGAGAGGGAGGAGATGTGAGGAGCAAGGGAAAAGGAGACATAAGTGAGGAGCAGAAATGCAGGAATTAAGGAGGAAAATAAAAAAGTAGTAACGTGCGACAGAGTGAAGATGATATGGAAGATTACCCACATGTGTGTCTGTCTATCTTTCTCTGCACCATCAACACATTTGCCCTATGCCCGGCTGTTGTTTGCACTTGTGCTCTCCCAAAAACCTCTAATCCCCTTTTCCCAAAATGACAAAGTCAATCTGGGCCCGGCTGTTGATTCTGTGGCTTAATTATTAAAGATGACTCTGTAGAGGTGTGACCAGCATGTGACGGCTTCGCATTGATCCTCACAGAGGGGAGAGGGACGACATGATGATTTGAACCCGGGTTAAAGCACTTTTCTGCCTCCGAGCTATTACAATGTGAAGATAGTTCTGCATGATTAATGCTCATGTATTATTCACAGCGGTGCCCGTGTTTTCCTTTCATGCTTAAAGAAAATATTAGCATGGAAACAGTTTGGAGGCTTTGAACTCCATGCTGGGTCTTTGAGATCCATACCGCCTCCTCTTCTTCTTCTCTGCTTCTTGAGGTTGTTAAGTGAAATCAAAGTGGTTTCAGTTGGCTGTGCTGTCTGTGAAGAGTTCATTTCCAATCTTCCAAATGTCCACTGCATAGTTGAGGTTAATCAGTCAGTACTTCATAAAATAGACGTATAAAGTTACCGTTTTGTCAGAAAAGAGCACACATTACCTACTGCTCTTACCCACTGACTGTAATTCCTTCAGTTTCATGTCATCCATCATGTTGCAACACTTAGCTTCTCCTTAGATTCTAAGGATTCACTTTGCACACGAGGGAGCCTAACCTAATACCGTCACCAAATTAGTCAATCCAGAAAAATTATTTTCCAATTTCTTCTCACATGGCTCAAGAGGCCGTCACGATACTTGTCAAAATAGACGTGCATGCTGACATGAACCAACTCTGAAGGCTTGTTGGCTCTCAGTGAGGTGAAGTGCCCATAAAAAGTCGAGCTTTGTGTGTGTGTGTGTCTGCCAGAGAAAACAAAAGTTTAAAATCGGAGAGGCCTGCAATCAGCTACCTCCACGCCTGCAGAGTGAAGGCCTTATCGTGCTGTATAAACAAACCGCAGCAGCATGTAGGCGGCTTGTGTTGTAAGAAAGTGAGGATGGGCTGACAGAGGAGAAGACGAGCTCACAGAGCTCCAAAGTGCGTATAGAGAACATAAAACACTGCAGTATGTTGAAACATGAAAGCTGCTGTGGCACTGTTTAGATTGTGAGTCTGTGCTGCTTTACCCATTCATGCGTATCTTGTGTTATTTTCTGTGTAGAAGAGCGATAATGTGCAAACAGAGCCTCTCGGAGTCGGCCTGGCCTTCACTTTGTGCTGAGCAAGGAGTGGGTCACGGCTCCTCCAAGGGAAAGAAAAACAGTACTGTTAAGACTTAATACAACACAACCTTTCTCTGGACTCGGTGTGTGTACAATACACCTCTGTATGTGCAAGCAAAGCCCACTCTGAAATGTTGCATGTGTTCGCCGAACCTGTGCGTGTTTTTCTGTTGGGGTGGACTTCTCACAGCCAAGGCTATTGTGAAGCTGGACAGAGCTGCTACAGTATAATCTTAAGGTGGTTGTGTGTATACTGTACCTGTGTGTGTGTGTGTGTGTGTGTGTGTGTGTGAGCGCATGTGGGGGGTTTGTGCTTTGCTTTTCTGGGCACCTCGTTCAGAGCTTTCTCCACGAACCTCGGTGCATTCCAGCGTCTGCCTGCTTAAGCAAACAGAGAGGAGAGGAGAGCACTCCGCCGCCGCTCGCCGTAGCTGTCACGCACCCTCCTCTTCCTCCTCCTCCTCTCCTGCAAGCCGCCGGGCACGTTGGGCAACTGATTCTGTAGACTTCGGCATTCCTCATCCTGCAGGAAGATTAGTGAATCCATGTCAGTCGGTTGCTAAACCATGCAGAAGAGCTTCTCATGCAGAAAAGAGTCCTGTGGAAGGAATGGCAGACTGTTTAATTCTGAAATAACGTGATTAACTAAGCCGGTTGCAGCAAAGGTATTGCATTGGTTAATAAACTAGTCATTTATTTCAGGCTTTCTGAGCTGTTGGACAGATGAAAGTATGTTATTCTGTGTTCAGTATTACAGTGTTACTTATCTTTATGCTGTCATTCAGTTGCACGTGTCTCTGTCTCATTCAGCTTTGATTGATTTCCCCTCATGATTGTTGTTTTTCAGGTCAGTGGCAGCGACTTGCTGGATAGTTTCTTGCGGCATCTGTGGCAGCCGTTCTGCTGGACAGCATGCGAACGGAGGATGTTGTCTGAGTCGGGCCTTGCTGCTCTGTGTCTCATCTTTTCTTCCAGAGGAATGACGGCTCTCTGGTGCTCACTCTGGCTTTCCTTCCTCCTGCCTCTCTGCGTCGCTCCGGCTCGGCTGCCCACTGCTCAGCCCACAGGTAGGACACCGTGTCAAACGCTTGCATGTACTTCTGCTGAAACAGTAGTGTTCATTTGCCAGTGCACATATTGAAGTAACAGATCAAAATAAAAAAAAAGTTTAGTGCATTGAGATAGTGTTAAAGCAGTTTGATCAAATGTTATGTTCACTTGCCTCACAGAGAAACAGACAAACAAACATTGTAGTAATGCTTCAAGTGTCCTTGAAGGCATCATGGTTTATGGACAATTAAAGTGTTTTCTTCAAAGTAAACAAGAATTAACCACATAAAGGATCACATATTTGCACAACTGTTCATTGAGCATATGTTCCTAATTAGTTCTTCTTAATGATGAAATCATTTGTTGAGAAATCAATTAGTCAATCATTTGTCACATCTCACCAAAAACGCCAAAGTCTTACTAATCCCAGCTTCTCACGTGTGCGGTTTACTGTTTTACATCACTGTGGACTGAATAGCTTTTGATTTTGAACTCTTTGTTCTTTGTTGGACTGCACAAGTGTTTTTTTTTATACGTTTGGGTGAATGTGAAACGGTTGAAGCAACTCGTTTCCTGCAGCACAACAACAGAACCCAGCTCGGTCATAATCCGGTATAAAGCGTGCTCGTCCAAAACCAAGGAAGACAAAGTTTCATTTTCCATAAGAATATGACATGTGCTAAGAAGCAGTTTTCTGTGTGTTCATCACTTCAAATAAGGGTGTTTCAAAAGGCACATTTATTGTTTATGCGAATGTAGTGATTTTTTTTATGAGGAGGATTTAATTAGACTCTTCTCGGTTCACTGAGCTTAGCGCAATTTTCCCTCTTTGTTCTCAAGGCAGAGAAATACCCAAAGATCAATCCAAAGTAAACGTCAACTGTGTTTGCTTTAATCTCTCCATACTGCATAAAAAAACAACCCAGCAGAGTAATCTGTTTCTGAGGCGTTGGCCAAGTGTGTTGTTTTTTCTCTTTTTTATTTTATGTGAGAGTTATTTAAAATGAGTCTTTGACACATTTTGCACGCTACAGTGCATTAAGAAAGACAGAGAGCTGAGCGCTGTCTGAAGAGGACCCAGCTGTCTTTTTCAAGTTGAGATACTTTGTGTGTTGTGTCTGTGTTCATATGCAAGAACATGGAGAGTGCATGTTGGTGTAGAGAGTTCGAGACAGATTTAGAAGAAGAAGCTGAGACTTGAGGAATTGAGGACTTGGTTTTCACCTGGAAAACTCCTGGAAAAGCCTCTCTGCATTGAAAGTATTGTATCTTTAACTGAAGATATTCAAGTGTTACGTAACGTGAAGCATCCAGAGACTGTACCTGTGTGGGAATTCCACTGCAGCCCTCTCTCTTCTCCTCTTGCAGCCCTACTGCCCTCTCTCATGTAAAAACCCCGATGTTACAATAGGCATGTTGTGATTCTGTCCGCCTGATTGCCTTCCCCGCTGGGAGCCATCACAGCCGATCATGCTTGGCATCGTCCATGCGCAGAGTGTTTTTCAAACCCCTCCGGGTGGTGGGTGCTGAGGCTGTGATCTCGGTGTTGCACGCCATGCAGTCGAACACAGTCGGGGCACTTAGCACCGAGGAGAATATTGTTTCACGTTGCTGGTGTTTGTCATGTTAGGTGATTCATTAGAGGTGAAGTGGGTGATGGTCAGTATGTGCAGCCATGTTTCCACCAGGAACATGATTAAGATGGAAGGTTTTTTAGCTCAGTATCACACTGACAGTCTCCTCTGAAAAGAGGGCTGGAATCAGTTATTGTCTCTTTTACTAAGCGTCATTCACCTTTGACTTTATTGAGGTCTCTTCATTATCACATACTGTGTGCAGAAGAACCTGCAGCTCTTTGTCACAGTATTCCTCACTTTGCCTTGACAGTTCTGTTCTATGCTGTGAAATCTCTTTGCAGAAATGACTTACATACCTGTAAGAATGCAAGGCAGCCTAAAGGAAGCACCCTTCCTCATGTGCACAAAGAGGTCAAAGGTTACATCCCACTTGAAGCTTTTCTTCACTATCCTGTTGCACCTTTAAGGGGAAATTAAAATGAATTCATGTCTACTATTCACTGGCGTCCACCTTAAACTTCTGTGTTCTCTACCCAGCAGCAGTGATTATTCATTAGCTTTTCCAATGTGGAGCTGATAATTTACTTTCTGCTAATCTGCTGACTGATTTTTTTTTTTTTAACATAATCAGATAAGAAGATCTTAATCATGCAGTCTTAGAAGCATAACATTAGATTTTAAAAAGAAGATAGAAAGAAGCAAAACACGTCCCTGTCTGTTCATTATCTTTCCAAGATTTAATCTTCAGATTTACTCATGGCCTTTGGTAGAAAACTATAACGCTGAGATAAAGAAACTGTGAAGTCCACATTTAGCAGACTCGATGCCTGGTCAGCATCTCTGGCCTTCGTCTTTTCTCCCTCGTGGCCTCCTGAGCTCCAGCAGAGTTTCCCACCTTCACAGATGGACAAGCAGTGGGGCTAAAAAGACTGTCGTTTACTGGCAGATGGCGTGATTTCCCCTCAGCCACCGCAGCGGTCGGCTGCAAAGTCGCCACTTTGGTCCGTGTGTTCTGTGTGTGCACAGATTCATGTGTGTGTCAGGGTCAGAAATTAGCATGTGTCAAAAACAAATAAAAAAAAGTTGAAGTTAAAGTTTGTAGCAGGCATGTTAAATGACTAAAGTATGTATATATGTAAGTTTGTTCTGCTTTATTAATACTCTCTTTCTAAAAATGCTCTCATGCATAAATCTCAAATTCACTCCCTGATCTGTATTTATGCATGTGTGAGGTAACGGGACACTGTGGCCTGTGTGTGTGTGGGTGTGTTATTCTTCTCTGCTCTGTATTTACTGACCACATGCACCTCCCAGCAGTGCCCCCGTGCAGCTCAGATGAAATGTGTGGCTCCTCTGCTCTGAAACAGCAGACTCATAAATTCAGCATATTCACTTTTGCCATTGAATTGCTGTGTGTGTGTGTGTGTGTGTGTGTGTGTGTGTGTGTGTGTGTGTGTGTGTGTGTGTGTGTGTGTGTGTGTGTGTGTGTGTGACAGAGCAGGCCCACGTGAAGTCTGCAGTTAAGTGAATGTTATGTCTGTATGAGAAGAGGTGGATTATGAAAGGGCGGCTGTGAAAGAGGATGAAAAGACAAAGACAGAAATTAAAGGATAGAAGAGAGTGTGTGTGTGTGTGTGTGTGTGTGTGTGTGTGTGTGTGTGTGTGTGTGGTCACAGTGACCCTGTGTGTCATTTCTAGGGACAAACTGCAACAAGTGTGTGTGTGTGTGTGTGTGTGTGTGTGTGTGTGTGCATGAGGTCACTGACCCCCTACCTCCCTCTTGGCAAGGACTGTAAATGTCAGCAGGGGTTGTTTAGGTCATTAGGAGAGCCGTTAAAATCACGCCATGCACGGGTTCTCCAGCTCCCACACACACACACACACACACACACACACACACACACACACAGTCACATCACTCCGTCACTCTCTCTCCTCGTCGCTTTCTCTCTTTGCTGAATTCCATTTTTCTTACCCACCACTCTCCTCTCTCTGTTCCTAACACACATTTATCTTCTGATAAACCTCTCCAGTGTGCTTTTTCTTAGCAGCACTGTCCTGAAGGCTGTGTGTGTGTGTGCGTGTGTGCGTGTGTGCGTGTGTGTGGACCAGCATGTAATGGGTTCAGCCAGCAGCTTCTGTGCAGATCCTCAATTAAAACATGAGCATTTACCGCCAGCTGTTGGTTAAAGTGTTCTTCAGCTGCTCTCTGGAGGAAAGATTTAAGTGTAAAAATACAGTCCTCATGTCGGTGCAGTAAAGTGTCTCATTTCTGCTAATGGAGACACTCTAATGAGTGAGCGAGCGCTCTTAAGTGAATGCTTTCATAAGTGTATTGAGCCAGTCTGTTGCCCTCGTGTCACAGCAGAAGGGCTTTTAAGCTGCAACTGTCCCTCTGTCACAGCCAGTAATCCCTCTAGTTGACCTAAGTGTCCCTCTAGTTCAACCAAGTGCGCTTTCAGGGCGCTCTGGTGTTCCTACAAGTCTCTGTCCACCAGACTGCTCAGCTGTTCCTCTACTTCATCCAAGTTCCTCTGGTTAGCCCAATTACCACTGCAAGTAGGCCGAGTGTCTCTGTACGACAGCCGTCATGGAAAACCAGTAGGACAGAAGATAAGAGGAAAGGAGTTTAGGGTTGTTAAGGGGTCTCACACAGAGGACGTCACTGTGCAGACTGTACAGGCCACTGAGACAAATCTGAATCTAAATCGATCTTAGTGGATTTCTGAATCAGTGCTTTGATTGTTGCTGCACTGTAGATGACTCTAATTGTTTCTCCCAGACATGCTGACTCCCAGCTCTCTGTATTTCTTAAGGAATCTGGCCTTGACAAACATTTATTTTAGATGTGATGCTAGAATAAAATCACCTGTATGTTCACACTGATGGAGGTACAGTTGTGTTGATTGGCATTTCCTCTTGAAGCTGAATGTTTTTATTTTTTATTTTTTCAGATACTTCTACCTCTCCGGCGTACATTTAGAGAAAGGTTATTTTCTTGAGTATGATGGTGGTGTAATCTTCTGTGGAGCACTCAGCATCACCACCCTTTAATCATCCTATTATGTAAATGAGCTCTGCTCCATGTGTGGGCTTTACATATCTCCCAGAAAATTGGACCATTCATCACAACTTAAGCGTAAAGTTACTCCAAGTGGGTTCTCGTCTTCCGCAGCAACACTTCGGCTTTCCCAGTCTCTTCATGAATGTTCATTACCCTGGCAACATTATCAAGAAATGTTTTGGCGAGTGTGAGAAGCGTGCAGGCCAAGTGAGCTTTGCAGAATGACAATTCGACGAACAATGACTGTTCTGTCCTCAGTCCATCAAGCACTTAATCCTGCCGAGATTTCTGACACTTTTCTGGAGGCAAATTAAACATTAAGCACAACTCAGAGTCCTATTTAACCAGGGATCATAATGAGATGCTTCTCCCGGACTAGTGGAAGCCAACTGTACAGGATTTACAGCAGAACAGTGGCAACTGTACTAGAATCATATATCAGCACCTGAATCTTCACACTGATCATCCCTGATTGTAACTAAGCTAAGAAATCATGTATTTAGTTTGACTTCTCAAGAATGTTGTGTATTAGTGAGTACTTGCTGTGAATTACTGTCTGGATGCAGTATTCTTTCAACAACACACAGCTCAGTAGTTCAAAGTGGAAAAAAGTGCATCGACAAGCAAAATGTTACTAAAGCTTTTCACCCTTTTTGGTTTTTCATCCAACGATGTCTTTGCTCTGTCACTCACACACACACACACCTGTACATGTCCTCTGCTCTGCCTCTGGCTGCGGTTAAGGGGGGGGGGTCATGGCCTGCCGGCTGACAGCGGTGTTGACATACAGCTGGGTTTTAATTACAAAGCTTTCCTTAAGGAAATTGTTGAGATACTGAACAGATAAGGTAAGAAAGACACGGAGAGGAACAAAGAGGCTCATTGTGCTGTGTGTGGACTTATGTTGGAGGGTGTGCAGAGAAGAAGGACGGGGGCTGTGAAGTGATCGGATGATAGCGTTTTATTGAAAGTTAAGTCTCCTCACAACCCTCTCTCTCTTCTCGCTCACTCCTGGATTTCTGGCCACCACTGGTTTAACAGTCGACTGAATTGTTTTGATGGATGGTAATTACAAAACAGAGCCAACACACACTGTCCTCACGCGTGTATAAACATGTTTGCATGTGAGTGTGTGTGTGCCCTCGCTTCGAGCCAACTGCATTGGAAGAGTGTATTTGTTGCTGGCAGAGGTAAACTGATGGCAGGTTGCATGCCGAGCTGCAAGGAGACCAACACACACACACAAACACACACACACACAAACACACACACGCTTGTTTCTTCCTCTTTGTGTTCACTTCTGTTACTGGTGTTAATTTACTTGCTCACTTTATCTCGTGTAAGGTGTCGTAGCAATGGATGCAGCATCAATCAAAAGAAACTTTAATTAATTAATTATTATTATTGTTATTATTTTTTCTCTCACCTCGTCTTGTCAGTTTGTGTGTTTTTAAGCACAGAACACTGTTTTTGTAACAATAATAATTACGATAGGCGACGCAAATCACGACTGACTCCATGACCTCATACGGTGACGATGCCAAAAGACGAACCTGCAGGTTCTTCTGCTGTATGAGCAGATACACAGACACAGGACGAACACGTTCCCAGAAGTTCCTCCTTTCTCTGTTTCCCTCTCCGACCACTAAACAGAGGCAGAGCTCGCCCGTCTGGCTCTGCTGCACCCCATTTACATTTTTGTGAATGGAAACAGAGAGAGCCAACAGGGGTGTGTGTGTGTGTGTGTGTGTGTGTGTGTGTGTGTGTGTGTGTGTGTGTGTGTGTGTGTGTGTGTGTGTGGTGTGTGTGTGTGTGGTGTGTGTGTGTGTGTGTGTGTGCACGCAGGTGAGTAGGAGGGAGAGGGAGAGAGCGAGGTAGACAGTGAGTGGGGGTATGTGTGCGTGCCTCTTTCTCATCTTCCTTCGTCATCTTCCTTGCGCTCTTCTCTCCCTCCTCCTCCTCCTCTTCCTCTTCTCTCCCTCTTCCTCTTTCTCCTCTCCCTCCTCTTCTTCTTCTCTTCCCTCCTCTTCTTCCTCTTCTCTCCCTCCTCTTCCTCTTCTCTCCCTCCTCCTCCTCTTCCTCCTCTTCTTCTTCTTCTTCTTCTCTCCCTCCTCTTCTTCTTCCTCTTCTCTCCCTCCTCTTCTTCTTCTTCTTCTCTCCCTCCTCTCCTCCTCCTCTTCCTCCTCTTCCTCTTCTCTCCCTCCTCCTCCTCTTCTTCCTCTTCTCTCCCTCCTCCTCTTTTCTCCTCTCCCTCCTCTTCTTCTTCTCTTCCTCCTCCTCTTCTTCCTCTTCTCTCCCTCCTCTTCTTCTTCTCTCCCTCCTCTTCTTCTTCTTCTTCTCTCCCTCCTCTTCTTCTTCTTTTCTCCCTCCTCCTCCTCTTCTTCCTCTTCTCTCCCTCCTCTCCTCTTCTTCCTCTTCTCTCCCTCCTCTCCCTCCTCCTCTCCCACCTCTCCTCTTCTTTCTCTTCTCTCCCTCCTCTTCCTCTCCCTCCTCTTCCTCTTCCTCCTCTTCTTCTTCTTCTCTCCCTCCTCTCTCTCCTCTTCCTCTTCTCTCCCTCCTCTTCCTCTTCCTCCTCTTCTTCCTCTTCTCTCCCTCCTCTCTCTCCTCTTCCTCTTCTCTCCCTCTCTCTTCCTCTTCTCTTCTCCCTCCTCTCCTCTTCTTCCTCTTCTCTCCCTCCTCCTCTTTCTCCTCTCCCTCCTCTTCTTCTTCTCTCCCTCCTCTTCCTCCTCCCTCTCTCTTCCCTCCTTCCCTCCTCTCCTCTTCCCTCCTCCTCTCCTCCCTTTCTCTCCTCTTCCTCTTTCCTCTCCCTCTCTTCTTCTCTCCCTCCCTTCTTCTTTCTCCCCCCTCTCTTCTTCTTTTCTCCTCCTCCTCTCCTCTTCCTTCTCCTCCTCTCCCTCCTCCTTCTTCTCTCCCTCCTCTTCTTCTTCTCTCCCTCCTCTTCTTCTTCCTCCTCCTCCTCTCCCTCCTCTTCTTCTTCTCTTCCTCCTCTTCTTCTTCTTCCTCTCCTTCTCTCGTCTCTTTTCTTCTCACTCTTCCTTGTGGTCACACTCACACATCTGCTCGGTCCCTTCATCCTCCTCCATCCCTCCTCTTCCTCTTTGTGTCTGCCAGGACAGATTTAGATTTGCTTTATTGGCCATAATTAAGTGCAGTTCGACCAGAGGAGGTTGGACGAGGTTTGCATTGTAAATTTTAGAATTCCAATTTTCCAATTTGTCTTCCTCCTCCTTCACCTCCTCCTCTTCCTCTTCTTGCAGCTGGTTCATCCATCTTTGCTCACTTCCACCACCGTGGCTGCTTAAAAAGATTCTCGGTCTACTTGTGCCCTCACATGCGCTTCTGTTTAAAGGCCCCCCCACATCCAGAGCAGCTGACACATCTAATATTGAAACCAAACTCGGCCTCCACCCCTCCTACGTCTCTCCCTCTCAGCCTCTCTCTCCCTCTCTTGCTTTATATTATTTTGCCCGGAGAGCTAAAATAATAAACCCTTGTACCGTCTACAGAGCGTAATGGAAGCCTTTCTCTCCCTGGAAAGAGGAGAAAACGAGATGTTGCTGTGGCTAACGGCAGAGCAGTGACAGGCAAACTGACTTGAGTTTTAGTGTTTCAGTGCAGTGTGTACCTGGTAATTGGCTGCATTTTTTCCTCATGTGACAATTTTATCCTCCTCGCTGATTCAGTGTGTGGTGGTTAATCCACTGTGCATCACCACAAGGTCACAATCGGAAAACATTAAATGATTTTTAACTGTGTTTAATCAGTGAAGAACTGCTCAGTGTTAGCTCTGCAGAGTTGCAGATTTCTGAAACCACCACTTAGCTGCAGACATCTCAAAAGGTTGCGATCTTATCATTGACTTTCATCGACCCTGTTGCTGACAAGGAGAAGTTAGAACAACACCTGAACTACTTCTATTCTAACACCCTGCTGGTACAATAACCTCTAACTGACAAAATCTATTAAGTCAGATTTCCACAATCGAGGGCACAGATGCATCTGGTAACAACAAAGCTAAATGTTATGTCATGTGCATTTATTCCATGGGGTCCTGTCTAAAACATAAATGAAGTGTGAGTCTAAAGGCAGCGCGGTGAATGAAAAGCAGAAACACACTGGTCCCTGGTGCTGGTTTAAATAATGGTTGATTTGTTATTAACAACATGTTAATTATGAACTGGTTTTCATTTAATTTCATTTTATTTATTGGGCAGAACTATTGTATTTCAGCCTCTTTTCTAGGTTTTATTGTCTGAATGATGGATCCATTAATCAAAAAACAACCTTAGCCACTGGCCAGCTTCACAAAGCCGCTGGGAGTCAAGTGCAAATGCTTTGCTCAGTGGCACGTTGGCACCGCTTGAATAGGCAAGCGATTGAACATTTTCACGTGTGAAGTTCTGTACTGTCGCATTGTGCTCCTTAGGAAACTCCATTGACTCTCTAATGAATGGCAAAGCAGGACCGTCGGCCACAGTCACCTTGGTTACTGAAGTGGTTACCATAGCGGTGTTTGGCTGTCTGGGTGCAGGACATGGCTAAGTAGCAATGCTAACAATCTCTGCTTGTTTACAATGAAATGGAAAAGAAAAAGCTGAACAGCTGCTTAAGTTAATTTCAGTTCTACTTTTATTTTAACCCTGGTTCAGGAAGACTGTTGCCCATTGTCTCGGCTGTGTTAGTATAGATGTCGGGTATAGATGTCTCGGGACAACTGTGCTCCAGTTGTTCTTTTTCCCAAACAGAGGCTCCTCTCTCTGGTCTGTTTGTGCTGTAAGTGAAGGCAGGTCCTGGTCCTGGAGGAAAGCAGAAGGGAGGGATGATGGGATTAGCGGCTTTCCTGCGTCTCTCCTGCTCTCATGAGCAAACACACTTTACACAGCAGCCCTGTGCTCAGGGTCTTTACAGTGTTCAGACAAAGACCCCGGGGAGCTCAAGTGTTGATAACATTGTCATTTTTTATTTGTCTTGGACAAAGTCCAAAGTTAGAAATAACGATTCCTGAGCAACTAAGAGGAAAAAGCACAAAGCAGGAGAGGAGCTGGTTGGTTGATGGGTAGCAGTTCAGGAACTTCCCCCAGTGATCGGGGGCACGAGGTAGCACGGTAACAACGACGGTGAGAGAGACAGAGCCACGCAGTCCCACCGCACTAATAAACAGCATCGTAAACAGAGCAGTAAACACCCGGGACACGCCCTCCCTCCCCCCCGCTCCCACCTCCAGACCCTCCTCAGGACAAACTCTCCTGCAGATTCACGGTTCCTGTTTGGGATTGAACTTGATTCAGTTCAACTCGTTCAAGGTTAAAATGCAGTCTTGTTTATTTAGAAAGCTTCTATAAGTACCTGATTTTTTTAAGGACATGGTGACGTGTTCTTACACATCACACTCCTAACTTCATGCACCCTGCTGCTCCTCTGTGGTGCAGGTGATGTGCATTCAAAGTGTATAGAACATGTAAAAGGTGATAAAAGGCTCGTTCTCACTAATCCTTGACAGATAAAATAACAACATTCAGACGAGGTTTAAACTTTCAACTCATTGTTAACGTCTCAGGAACAGAGACTCATTGTGAGCGAGTGTAAACACAGTTACTGGTTTTTCCTCGACGACAAAACACAACACTCCACATTGCTATGGTGACGCCTCAACGCAGATGAGCCAGGGTTTACTGTTGTACAGGTGTGTGTGTGTGTGTGTGTGTGTGTGTGTGTGTGTGTGTGTGTGTGTGTGTGTGTGTGTGTGTGTGTGTGTGAAATGGGATGGGGAGTACATTTGTCACACTGAGAGGTCAGGGCAGGGTCCTGGTCGGGGTCAGTGGGGGTCAGTCAGGCACCCCCTTGTGCTGTGTCAGTGCGTTTGGTCACAGTTTCATTCAGCTGTTTCTGTTCTTGTGGTTTTGGATGAAAAACAAATCTTCAAACACTTCGTTCTTTGCAGTTTAAAACTATAGACTGTCTTATATTCATTCGTTCTCAGGTTGTTAAACTGATATAACTATAAATATGACAGTGTACTGGGGGTTTGGGCATGTTTTTACTCTTGACTTGTCCTTAGTAACTGTTTTACCTGTGATAAAAACAACAGTGAACGTCTAAGTTTCAAAGCAGTAAGAATAAAACGCACATGCACACATCTTTAAAGCTTCATTTTACCAGCACTAGATGATTCCATTAGAAATCACCAGCTGATGAACGGGTTGTTTCATCTCCAGCACAAACTGCTGTTTTTTCTTCTCCTGCCCTAATTTCTGTTTCTTGTGTCTTTCTGATCACTTCCCTGATTCAGCAGCTCTCTCAGGATGCAGCTTTGCTGACCATCGTTTTTTCACCTCTGAAGTCATTTGGCCTTCCCACAGTAACCTTAAATCAATACACAACGGATTCCTAAAATATCACATCTGCTCATTTTTAAGGGAACAGTAAGTATAAAGAGCTTCAGCCCTAAAATAAAAGCTGTGATATCGAAGAGGAAAAAAGAAAAGCTATCTTCTAATCGGATTGGTTCCTGTGCGTTGTTTAGGGAAGTGTGATTATGTTGTATAGTAGCCCCACACACACTCCGCAGACATCCTGGCTTTTGTGGTCTGAGCTTCTTACACTTGTCTGTTGAATTGAAACTAGGCCAGTTCGTCTTTGGAATGACAATTACCATGGACCAAACCCAGCCCTATTCGGAGGCTGGAGGGATGGAGGGTGGGTGGGGGTGATGATGAGGGTATGAAAGGAGCAAAGACGATTGGGCGCTGCCAAGATGCTCTGGACGTACAGTAGCTTCCGATGCTCGTTAGCACAGCCGAGTGGAGGGGCCAGGCGCTGGAGAGGGAGGAGGAGGCAGGGTGAGCCTGGCACAGGCCGGGGCGGGATGTTTAGAGGCAATGTCTATCTTTAACTTGATTTTAGGAGCTCTTTTGATAAAGCGCAGCTCAGCTCGGTGAAGAATAGAGGCAACAAGCTGGGGAAGCCCTGCCTCCCTCCTCTCTCCTCTTTTCTCCTCGCCTCCTTGATCTCTGCCGAACATCCCTCTTTTCTCTCCATCTCCTCCTGGCAGGCTTCTCTGCAACGGTGTGAGGTTGTCAGGCTGGCCCAGATTAAGGGCATTGTCCAAAGGTATTTACATCCGGCCAAACCATATTAAACAGAGATTAGGGGTTTTCACTGCACATTGCAAAAAAGAAAAGAAAACGAAGGGGGTGAAAAAGAAGAGGGAGCTTTTCCAGGACGAGCGGGTTTACAATTGGCATAGCTGTGAAATGGAGGAAGAGAAATGTGCTCTTTATGGAGGGGGGAGTTGATGGTTAGTGGAGGTGATGGTTGGGAGGCTGGGGGGAGGCCTCCACAGATCCTGTTTGAAGGTCATGTGATGCTGGCTTGACGGAGGGGTGTTGAGTGTGCCAAACGTTTGGCAGCTGGTCCAGTTTAGAAGCATACTGTAGGAAGCAGACGTAGAGGAATCTGTTGGCGGGACACAGCGAGCAGACGGGCTGCTGTGGAGGACATCACAGTCTGAAGCAGCCAGCATAAGAAGATTTCTTTTTATTACAACTTGAGTGCTGCTGAGAAGTGGGCATGCGGGGATCCGGCTTTAAACATTTGTTAGTGGAGCAGTCAGACATTCAAACAGGTTCTTAACAAACTGAAAAATCCAGATTAATCAAACTTTTCCACTGTATGTCCACAACTTTAAACTAATATATCGTAACTTCACTTTATTCATTATTTTACAGTAGCTGAGTCTGATCAGAGTGTGAAGGCAGATTCTTTAGACATGCACTGCAGTCCGATCTTATCCAGCTATTACCCAGAGGTGCTGTATGTGTGAAAGGAAATGTCAGAGTCACTTGGACCTGCATATTAAAAAATCCGATCATCCCAACACTTGTATTCTTTGACCCCCTGTGAATTAACTTGTAATGACTGAGACCTGAATTGTCCTGGTGTGTGTGCACTACAGTATAATCAGAACCAGTGGGAGTGATGACCAAAAAGAAATCATAAATAAGAAAAATAAGAAAATGAGACCCAGGATGTAAGAAACAGAATTAACCTTTAAGTTCAATATAAGACAGATTTGATTCATATATGTTTATGTGTATTTTCTGTTTTCTCACTACAGAAATACACGCAGATTAAATTTACCCACATGTATATACACACACATGTGCACCAACCTCGCTCACAGCGACACACACACACCAATTGACCATGAGTGATCACCAAAATGTGCTAAATATTTGCTGTCCCTGTTCAGAGGAGAGAGTGTAGAGAAACAAACGTCTCATTACCTGCAATAAAAAAGGTCATTTGTCGCTGAATTGTTTGCCGCTGACTTGGGAGCAGCTCGCGCCGCAGATGTTGGAAACATGGCCTTGTTGTAGTGTTTGCTCAGTGTAGTGAGGAGGAGGAAAAAAGAGCTTGATAAAGATGAATGTCTCCGCAGCACATCTGGAATCCATCACTTTCAAAAGTGGTTGAATGCAGTTATGATTTTAAGAAGTATGTGTTGCTGCTTTTCTACCAGACTCAATAAAAGTACCTGTAGAAAGAGAGTCCTGTAATCTTTTACTGTTTATGTTATCCTTCTTCCTGGCCTCTTTAAACCTGTGTGGATGCTGCTTCATGCATAAGAACCGGGTCAAAACATTCTGAAATACCACCACAAAATGAGGAGGAAGTTTCACAGATAATAATATACTGGCAAAACTTTTTTAATAAAGGTATCAGGTATTGTTGACTGTCCAAAAGTCTAATAGTTTGAGCAGAGCAGAGATGAAACTCATTGTGTTTGTCTCCTCCAGAGCAGAAAATAAATTCATCAAACTGCCACCACAGTGATGCCTCAATTTGGTTGTTTACTGACAGATGTGAAATTCAGAAAATACCCTCCTCACTCAGAATTTAAAGAGCGGTACACGTCGGGAAACGTCACGCACACACCCAGGCATAAAGCAATCTCTTCATCAACGTCTTAGGGATCAAGTCCAGATCCAGACTCCTTTTAACTTTAATGTGGAGTTGATTCTCCCACTTTTACCTCAATCAAACCAAAATCTGAGACAGAAATATCAGAATGAAAAATGTGCTCAGAAAATGATGGAGTGACCGACGACATTAGCTAAAAGAGCTACTGAAGATGTGCTCTGAGCACGTAAACGCACAAGAACAACCTGGACTGTGTACTCCATCAGGCCTGCACAATATTTAACTTCTGTAAATCTAATAATAGAAAACATGCAGTGCTTGTAAAAAAAAGTTTATTGGAAAAGTGGAAAAAAAGAAAACTGACTGTCTGTAACGTAAATCAGGGAAACTCTTTAATTTGATTAAATAGCTGGGACTTCGATGAGCTTACTGAGCTAAACATCATCCATCAGGTCCCCTCCTGTGACCTGAGACAAGAGCAGCCATGGTGACAGCTCTTCAGGCTGGTCTACAGTCCTTCCTGTTACTCCAGGATCCCTCTCTCAAGCCCCCGGTGTGCGTATGTGTGCGCTAGAGAGGAAAAGAGAGGCAGGCATGGAAAGGCTTCCCACATAAAGAGGCCTTTTCATCCCTGGGGCCGCCGCCTGCCCGTCGGCCCCTGGAGAAGTTTGTAGAGGATAAATAAACCTCTTCAGACGCACAGAAAAGATGGAGTCTGCGGGCAGCGCGTTAACGGCGAGCGCGGCGCAGTATCTCAAAGAAAGAAGTTATATTATTCTGAAGGACTGTTTGTTATGATATTGAGCCGAGAAGGTAAGAAGGGCCAGGAGGGCAGTGGCGTCTTGATTTATGGAGTGACCAGCCCACCACACACACACACACACACACACACACACACACACACACACACACACACACACACACACACACACACACACACACACACACACACACACACACACACACACACTATTCTTCATTTAAAAACTCACACACACATTTGAACATGTCCAAGCCCACTTCCACATTTACACACCCGCCCTCAAAAAGTACATATCACACATTGCTTCCAGCTGGCTCCAGGTTCCGGCAAGCATGATCACACTTCCCTCAAACACACACTCACACACACACACACACACACACACACAGGCAGTGGATAGCTCACACATGGTGCACCGGACGAGGAAACAGCAGGAATGTGTAGATGCTGATATGAAGCTGGACGCCACCAGACTGCTGCGGCAGAGCTTTCATTTATCTGTTTTGTCAGAACCACCTCAGGTCTAATTTATTTATGAAGTGTTTTTATATCAAACAGGTTTGTCATCAAGTGGCCCCCGGAGAACAAAGAACGTAAATAGATTTACAAAGACAAATTAGTTAGTGCTTTAATCCCACAGCACAACGTGTGTGCAGGAGTTTCTCTTGGAGACATCCGTGCAGGCAGGTCGTCGTTGTCTACTGCAGTAATACTGCAGAGTTGAACTAGCTCGACACTAAGCCAACTGTCTCAGTACTCTGAAATCAAACTGCAGCTTTGTTTTACATCGTATGCAGTAGAAGGTGACTGAGTAACGTCCTGTTCCAGTACAACACCTTCCTGCCCAGGGGCTGCTTAGAAGTGCTGGACACAGAGCAGCTGGAGTTGTTTCTTCAGTAACCTCAAGTGCTCATTCACTAATTAGGAATTTCTGAGCCCATTTCAAAGAACTGTCCCTTGTTAATGTGATCAAACCTGTGGCCTCAGCACTACAGTTTACTTGAAAGGTACAACGAGGTGGCTGCAGCCTGTACTGAAGCTCAGTGGCTGGTAGATCTATCCTGAAAGGTTGCGCTGCGGCGCAAAGTGAATCCTTTTCAAGCCAAATCCTCTGTTATTCAGAGCAGCTCGTACAAATCTGCATTTCAAAGCGCAAGATCTGAAGCAGAACCAGATATTTTGTCATTGACAGTGACCCAAAAAAGAAGGCTTTGCTCTTTTGTGTGACACCTGAAACATTTTTCCGTGTATGAGGGATGTATCTTTGTTTGGTTCTTTCACTATATTGCATTGGTTTAGCCTCTGGCAGTGTAAACATCCAAGAGGCGCACAAACGTTCCTCATATCTATGTTCTCATGCATGATCAAAGAAAAAATATTCTTTTTACTGGATCACACAAATGCATTGCCTTTCTTTGGTGTTAACAAATTGTAATTAAATAAATTGTACTATCCAATACATAGTTAACTTAGCAAAGAGCTTGTTCTAGGTACATGTAGAGAATAAAAATAGATAATGTTGTGCCTTTGGCCAAATAAGGGAATTTCTTAAAACCATGTAATAACCTTTTTTTATTCACGATAGTAAAGGGTCACTTCACCCAAACATATATAGTAATACAGTCTGCTGTAGTTACCGTTAAGCAGGAAAAACCTTAAAGTGGTTCCTGTCAAGTTTCTATGCTGCTGCTCGTTCAGAGCTGCCAGAGGAGGTAGTGCTCCTGTGTTTGGGGTCCATAAAAGTGAAGTGAGCTACGAGTCTCTGGAGATTATTATATCAACCCCATAAAGTCCAATTCCGAACTGAAGATATTCTAAAAGCTGTTTTCTCCTTTTCTTTCACGTAGGTCATAAGTAATAATCTCAAGGTAGCGGTCCATTCATGCTGAGCTTAAATTTATGCTCTGTGCACCTCCCTGTTTTTCTACTCCTGAATGGGCCCTTTTGTTTTAAAAAAAGTGCTGTAAATATTGTTGTCAAAGCCAGAGGCCTCGCGGAGTGGAGTGAAGCACATGGAGGACGGAGAACAACTCACAACTCATCTCTCTAGTTCACTACATTGAAGTCCTGTGGCTCACAGAAGAACAACTTTCACAATGTGCAGCGGAGACAGAGACATTTTAATGAGTCACTGCATAAATCTGAGTTAGAACCAGGCTAAGCTCGTCTGAACAGCGTTTCAGTATATTTTATTCATATTTGACTGGATTTTGATAATGACTTTATTGCAGCGTGTATTTAGGACCCGACACCTCCCTGAGACATGACGTTACTTATTTTTATCAGCGTTATTACTGATATTCTACGTGCAACATCTAAGGACTACCTCTGTCCCGGTGGTTTGGGTTTTGAAACGCTGATAATGAGCTGACAGGCCGATATGTTTTAACTCCAGCAGTTCTCCCACATAAACTGCACCTCTGTCTGTGCTCATCTCCTTAACTCACGTTGGTCCACACCGGCAGCCTGCCTCACATCGCAAACACCCATCAATAATTCAGAAAACCTATTATGTATTCCCCGTGAAGAACGTCTCGTCTGGGCCGCTCCTGATTTCAACCTTGCCTCTCAACTCCAATTTCCTATGCTCAGTTCAAGGTTGTCTGTGCAAAGGCTGTGTACGCGTTCGCTGCTTGTCAGTGAACCCCTGTAATGCTGCTGCCCTTTCAGCGGGTCAACACTGGGTGTAGTTGTCATCATAAATCACGCTCTTAACACACCTCATTCAGTCTTTCCCATGGGTGGGGAGGTGTGCGTTTGTGTGTGCAAACAAGTGCGCGTTGTGTACTCTGTTGCCCAAGCAGCTCATTCAAAGACTTTCACAGCAGTTGCACTCTTGCATATGTGAAAGCATGCATGCATTTGTGTGCTTATAAGTGTCCTTGTGTGTTAGTGCACCTCATGGTGTTAAATTGAATGGTTGCCAGAGTGACCAGAGAGTGCATGAAGTCATCTTTTTTGTCTCTCCCTGACAGTGATGATGTGTTATTGAGGTTAGACTGAGTGAGAAGACACCTCTAATGGTGGGATGAGGAGAGACACATGGAGGGCCAGTGTTTATTTATCCAGACGTGTCGCTCCATCCTCAGCAGAGGCCAGCATCTTTAGTGACGCTGGTAAACATGTTGATTTTTCCCTGGCTCTAACCGAGCTGGCACATGGAGCTCATGGAGTAAATGAGCTGGTGTTTGACGTGGAAGGTTGAAGGGGAGGGGGGCGAGTTCATTCCCACACAGCTCATCTGTCATCCTCCTCGTGGAATAAAAAGTTTTTCTGATTTTCAGAGACAGATAGCTGGCCAGGAAGTCGGGGAGGAAACTCTGTGACTTTTAATGACACAGTGTTAATGTTGAACTCTTAACTGTTCATTCTAATTTTATTTATTATTTAGATAATTATTGTTTCAATTAATCAATAAATGCATGTTTTCAAATCTGGTATTTTGTCACTGAAATCGATATGAAAGGTAAAAAGAAGCACACGAGAAGCTGAAATAAGAACTGAACTATAATCACGGTAGAGAAATTAAATCATATATGATGCAAATGTGTTTTGAAATATGTGGAAAGCAAAGCACTTTTCCTAGAACCCATCCTCTCTGTGTGCAGACTCTGTGTCCAGCGAGACAGCCTTCCTGGAGGACTATGTTCTGGGCTTGGGGGACACCCTGGAAATGTCATGTGAATTTGAAGACACCTCAGAACCAGGTGTCTGGTTTAAAGATGGCACCAGACTGGTGCCTAGCAACCGGGCGCAGCTTGGGCAGAGGATGTTGCGCATCATCAACGTGTCGTACGAGGACTCGGGAGTCTACTCGTGCCGGCTCGCCCACAGCAACACGCTGCTCAGCAACTACACCATCAAGGTGACAGGTGAGAACGTGGGTTGATTTTAAAGTTTCAGCTTGAAGCATGAAGGTTAAAGGTTAACTTGATTTTGTGGATTGTGAAAATGTAGAAAACGTGTATGAGCCACACTGTAAATCACATTTTAAGTGACATCCCCCTGTAATAAAGATATAATACAGGGCATATACTGTGGGCCTACCAACTGTTATCTACTGGAGTCAGTATCAGAACATGGGCTGCACCCCACTGAAGGCTACACTACTCAGTGTTTTCTTCTCCTCTCACTGACAATTGAGAATCAAAGTATTTCCTGTCAATAAACCCAGTCGAACAGTTGCAGCAGTGGTGTCTTGACACGATAGCTTCTCATAACAGGTTGTAGAAAAACACTGAAAACTAACCTCTGGAGGAAAGTTCTGTTATTTTCTCCTCCCGCTCCAGCTCGACTCCTGCTCCAGGTCAGCTTCCTGCCGAGCTGCACACACAGACACACAAACGCACATTTACAGCATCACACCAGCGAAGACTTTCACCAGCCAACACCGAATCTGTTCTGATGCTCAGTGAGAGGTGAATTCATTATGCTATGAGGGGATGAGTAAGGTTTAAACAAGTGTGTGTGTTGCAAACACACAGAGCTAATAGGAATGCAGGGGGGAGGAGGAGGAAGTGTGTGTGTGTTTGTGTGTGGGGGGGTCATAAGGGAGCAAGCAGTAGCTTAAAAGTCGGGCAGCTTTTTCCCGTAAAACTCATGGACGCCAGCTGAGGCTGTTATTGACAACTAATTAGAAAGCAATTAGCTCGAAACATTTCATCATTGAAAACAGATGGGGTGGCAAGAAATGAGAGAGTTTGCTCCCTCTCAACTCACCCCCCCCCACCACCACCTCCTCACACTCACAGATGCATGTGTTTGGCTGCAAGCCGGGGAGAAAATGGTCTTTTCCGGGACTGATCAGAGTCGGACAGCTTCTCTTCACGGACCCCGGTCCGGACACATACAGACACACTCCTCACATCACCGATTTAAATGAAGGAACCACCCCACCCCCCCACTAAGTCACGTTCGGCTTTTTAAACAAGGATAAAATTTGAGATGCTTTAACAACGTTTGCTCAGCTCAGCTCAGCAGGTTTCTGGAGCAGAAACTACACAGGAAACAAATTCAGCTCTTTTTCTGATATTTCTACTTGATTTTAACACACAAACAGTTCATGTTTAAATTACATGGGAAATCAGTATGTGGTGGCAATATCCTGTTCTCCTCCCTCTACTCTAAATACAGAGCCTGAGCGCCATCTAAAACACACATGGACTATTGTGTTTTTCCTCAAATATTTGAGGAAGGTGTCAGATATTTAGGAGTGCTATCAGATTTAGCACCTGGACGGTGTCCAGACAGGGGAAAGCTGCCAGATTACATTGTACACGCACACGGGACACATGTTGGAAACGAGGAGCTGTAAAGTGAGGGAATGAAAGGAGTTATCTGCAGGATGTAGTGTATAAAAAAAATTAATCACCTTCATGTTTTATGACTTTGCAAATACTGCTCAAATCCCCGGATGTGATTTCAGGATTGGCTGTGGACAAAATGATGACATTTACATTACATCTCTGGGTGTAGATCAGTTTGCTAAAGCAAATAGTTTGAAGAAAATTGTGGAAATGTCCAATGTGGGAACACGCTTTGCTTCATCTTAAGCTTTAATTTTTCAGTTTTCCAATATTCCATCGAAATACTATAAACATGACTATAAAGGTAAACTATAGGTTTTTACAAATCACCAGTTGCACCATATTTGCATGTAATGGTTCCTCAGGGCAAAACCACAACACAGACGTCTAAGGTCTCCTGTAAAAGTCCAAACTGAGGATCTGGAGACTTATAATAATATATTATAATATATTTTGTTGAGTTTTATATTATCTGCAGGTTAAAACAAGTGTAAGTGTTACATTTATCAAGCTACTGCACTGGGGAAATATTATTTGAGACAATTTTAGTACTATGGCTCCACTACAGGTACTGTACTGTTGCTATAGGACCTATTCTCATCCTTCCCATTCTGCCAGTTTCCTTGCTACTCATTGATAAGACTGTATTGTGAAGTTTATTTTGACAACCACAACTTTATATTTTCAAAAACCTGGTGTCACGTTAACAATGATGGAGCATCATCCAGGCTGTAATACGAGTCAGCTGAGCTTCTTTCTGCTGAGCTGCACGACAGCAGCAGCAGAGTGAAGTTGTGGACTCCAATGTCGAATGACAGAAACAAAAACCTGCTAGTCAGGAGTTTCAGTTTTAACTAACCAAGTTGTCGAGGTAACAGCTGGCTCTCATTAACCAGGGCCGTGGAGCTGAACCAGAAAACTTCAAGGTCAGATGGAAAACAGTTAAGAAGCTGCCACGAAAAAGGGTGATACAGCGAATCGAAACAGTCGAATCTGTGGCTGGAGCATAATTACACATCATCTGACATGCTCACTGTTAGCAAGACTTGCAAAGATAACTAGAGAGAGTTGTTTTTCTATGTGTGCAGAGTCTCACGCGTGCGTGTCGCCGGAGCTGCACTAATGACCATCTCATTTGTAACGTCTGTGGAAATGTTTAGGTTGTGATATCAGAGAGGCGCCACGCTACACAGAACTGTAGGCTCATTCATAAGTTTCCCCATGAGCAGGGTCCCTTTTAATATGCATTGACGTGTGTGAGAGTGTGGGTACATTTGTGTAATCATACTTGTTTGTGAACGCACCGTGTAATCTCTCCTGGGCAGTTGCACAAAATTCCTGCTTTAATTTTGTTTTTCTATTTTTCTTTTTCTGTGTTTTTTTCCTTTAGTGTTAAAGTATGTGATACAACCCTTCCAGAAATAATGTTGTGTTATTCAAAGTTCTTATTTCTTGTGTGTTTCTCTTTTCTTTCAAGATTCTCTGTCATCTGGTGATGATGAAGACTATGATGAAGAACCAGAAGATACAGGTAATGAAAATGGTGAATTCTTAGTTACTCTTCTTCCTTTTTTTTTAATCCTAACTTTTTTGTTCTTTCTAAAAAAGTCATTTAAGTGTAAAAACTGCACCATTATTCACTGTTTCTGGAAATAGACCAAAGCAACCTCCGGTGACATATTGCATCAGTATTCTGATCACTTCAACTCCCACCAAGCATTAATGTGTTCTGTCCTGAGTTCCATTAAGGCAGCATGAACCACGTCGTTAAGCTTAATGAGCAGCACCTGCCATGTGGACTGCTCAATGAACTTGGGAGTTGGAGCTGTTAACTGCCGTAAATGGGTTAGGATTAAATGTGATGTTGTTCTGCAGCTTTACTTCCCTTTGATTACGAAATGATCGGTTTGAGATACGTGGGATCTATTAGTACCGTGTCAACCTTAACTCCAGCTAAACCACAGTTGTTTAATTGAGTTAATGTCAGATTTGTGTTTTTTGTTGTATGTAGACTGTGAGTATGTAGAATAAAAAACCAACAGCCCACTGTATAAAACAAAAACATGATAAGTGAGTGAAGTCTTGGATGTAAAGTAGTTATTGTGGCGTAGAAATAATTTCCTACATTCTTACTGTGGTCTATAAGAATTTTCATTTCACTTGTCATTCTGAGGAAATATTTATTTGTAGTAGCCACAAATTCCTAAGAAAGTGTCTTTTGCTGTTAGTTATGTGACTATCAATGGATTTATGCATATGATTAGAGCAGAATCTGAGCTGTATAATTGTCATTATGTGGCTCCTGAACGCCACTATGCAGAGATCAAAACCCGGTGGGCACCATCCCCTCTTAGCGCCGTTGTGATCTGAGCTGTTTTCAGATTCAGAGACATGCGGAGTTCAGGTGCAGGTGAACAAAGAACGATGAGGGATGGCTTCTGCTGGCTGCGCAGATTTTACACGCTCTGTTCTGTCAGCTAGCACGAGACTGAAAGCGTCTCCACCCCTCAGCGGGCTCTCGACCAGCCAGACGCCACACTGCGCTGCCTTTGTTGTAACGTAGGGAGAGAGACAGCGGAAGGTGAGGCAGACAGACAGCCAAAGAGATAAAGGAAGATAAAGGAAAAGCAGTGAGACTGAAAGAAGTTCTGACCGGATACAAGAAAGGAGCTAGGAAAACAATAAAACACCTTAAACATAGATGCTGCAGAACACTACAGTACAGTCACAGCTGAAAGATATAACCAGCTGCAAATTTAGACGGTTGTTCAAAGAAAGGTTTGATCAGAGGAGACTTGACAGTAGACAGCAGGACTCAGTGCTGAACTGAAAAAGTGCCAAAAATATGCCAGAGGTGTCAAATAGTCCCATCAAATCTTAAATTCCAGTCCACCTTGACTGCTCAACAAAAATTGGTGCCAGAAGTGAAGCATGGAACTGTTTTGGTGACGGAGCCAGAGGCGGCCACCCAACTGAAATGAAAGCTACAACGCTCGGGGCAAATCAAATGTCGTCGCACTCGACTCGATATAAAACATGGAGACAGTGACTGGAGATAACAGATATAATATAATTAATATAACTACAATGATTACATCACCAGAGAGGAATAATCTAAAGAATGGCTTCAAGATATCAACACAGAGGAACATTCACCAACCGTAGAGTCTGCAACAGCTCATACGCAAAAATACTGAAATACATACTATTAAAATAAACCTGCATTGCAATATGATGTCTTTTCTCCTAGTGCTTCAGTGGGTGTTTAAAGATGCAACACCAGTTTAAGAGCACCAGTTGACCTTATTGCATGCCATGCCCAGTCTCTCTCACCTCACCTCTACTGCTAGATTACAGGGAGTTGCTGTTTTTTTCCCCCCCTGAGATATTGTACGGATTTCCACGCTGTTCCTGAGACAGCAAAGACAGACAGGAGGCAGGAAAGAAATCTATATTTTAACGAGGCATTTGTTGCTGATGACAGCATGCAAAAGGAGCTCTGACTACCACAGACTGTCGAAAACATGCAACAGCTGTTAGTAAAGCTGGTGCTTCCAAAAATGAGCGAAGTCAAGAAGAAATCACTTTATAATGTGTGGATCTCTGTTTTCTCATTTGAGAAACCTCAAAAAGAATATTTTCTCTTGTGCTTAGTGCATTAAACTCTCGATCACTTAATAAACACTGTAGGTTAATATTTACATGCCCACTTTGAATGTGGGAGAAATGTAATCGTGCTCCATGTTCATATTTGCCTTCATCTTACTGCTCTTATCATGAGAGATTATAGGAGAAAGCAGTTGCAACACTGCAGCTTCCTGTTTCCACCTTTTTATTGTAAGGTGCAGTGAATAATCTTAACACCTGTAAAACTCGAATGAGTTTGAATGTGCAACCTCACTTCTTCTGAAAGCCTGGAGTGTTTTTCTAAATGGACAAAAGTGGCAGCAGCAGATTACCGCAGACATCCTGAATGCCAATAAATAGCCTCACACTGCCAGACTTAATCTCTGGATGTAAGTCTACCTCATGACATATGAGGCTCCGATTTCCTGGCCAAAAGGAGAGGGATTAGCCCAGAAATGTTAAACCCCTATCGCTGCTTAATGTCCACTAAGCCACCGCTAATTAGCCTGCTGTAGCAGGAAGGAGCCATGTGACGAGCCACAGAGCCAGACGGAGAGTCCCTGTCGGCGAGCGGAAGAACATCCACATCCACATGCAGAGAGGAGGATAATAGAGATGTGGAGTTGGTGAAAGAGTCGGGCTGTTAATGAGGGAGAGGGAGCAGGAAACATTTGTCAATTGACAGCCAGACAGAGAGAATTGCAGAGTGGGAGAAGTGAAAAGATGACACGAACACGAGAAGATGTGAGGAATAAAATCACTCGGAGCTGTTGCTGTAGCTGCCAGTCCAAATGATGCTGCTGACCACTGCTGGTTCTCCTCAGAGCAGCGACACACATGCAGAAAGACTGACAGGCTGCTGCAGCGATGAGCTCATTTTCAACTAACCTCCACATCTCACTCGGCTGTCTCCAAAGGCCTTCGGGGAGCATAGAAATGATTCCTGTGGAGACAACAGTGCCCACAAACAATATCATCAACCAATTTGTAAGACTGACACCAGATTTGGGTTTGAATTCTAGCAGGGGAAAGACAACAGATGTGTGTGTTTTGATTTAATATATTTCCTGTTGAAACACAGAACAGACCAAGTTTATCAGGCCTTCACACAGAGGACAGTGTATATTCTGCTCTGAGAAACACATCAAGTTGTTTAACGATCACTGATGATGACATCAGCATTCAAGTGAAACCTCCAGGAAATGCACTGTAGGAAACAGAAACAAAGTTCATGTTAATATAAGTCTGTATACACAACAGAAAATCTTTGTTTAAAAGGCCTCAACAGCTCTTAAGAGAGGCCTGAATGATTAGCAAACAGTAAACGTGTCGACTATAAAAGTTATTTATTGCATTATTTGTAAAGAAAGTGAAATTCTGTAAGAAACATTTGAAGAAACTTTGATAGATTAGAGACGTAAACGCGATCAGTAAGTGAGCAATAACACACCGATGAATTCCTTTCATGTGTCCATCAGTAAATAGGTACACAGACTCAAGCCTATGTGAAGTGAAAGCGTAGTGTGTCAGGAAAAGGAATGTTAACAGAGCCTAATCTGTGCTGTGCTCCTGAGCTATGCGGCCTCCTTGTTTACCCTGGCAGGAGAGCAGAGAGCCGGACGTCGGGCCACGCTACGCTGCTCCGTGGCCGCCATTCCTCCGGCTCTGTTTGCCTTGAGTCCCTGCAGGCCCTCCGGGGCAGCGCGCCTTCAAAGGGCCCCAGTGTAATCTGTAATGAAATCTGCCTGTGTGCTTGCAGGCGTCAGCAAGGGCAAATTATACAATTACACAATTAGACCCCCCTCCTCCTTTTCACCAGATTGGTGTCTGAGGGCCTTGTGCCACGGCGATCAGCACCGCAGCGTGTCCTCCTCCAGCTAATTGCTACTGCACTGGGCTGATAGAGAGCCAGAGTCACGCTCCTCCAACCTGCAGCACCGAGCCAGAAGTCAGAGAAAAGTGAACTGAGTTCTGCAGGGGGTGTGTGGGGGGGGGTTTACATGTGTGTGAAACACATTTAAACGCAATGCATTTTCCAAAATCAAAGAAAATGTAATCATGCTCTATTTTGTTACCAAACAAGACGGAGCGTCCTCCTGCCAGCGCTGCACAGTCCTCTCAACTTATTTTAATAACACAAAGTATTTAGAACATTTTAATCTGAATCTGGATCTGCATCAAAACACACACACTGACAGTTTTACAATGCAAGTGCCAGATTTCTGTCGTTCAAGTGAGCACAGCTCCATGTTTCCAGAAAAGACAGATTAGAAAGGCTCCTGGATCTTTACCAAAGACCCATTCCTTCCATTAACCCGTTCACTGTAATGTTAAGATTGGGTTTAATATCTGCCTTCCAGCAGCAGCTCCTCCTGTTAGTCGTAGTAGAACGATTTAAAGCAGCAGCAGGTGTTGCTGAATCAGACTGTTGTGTTAAAAAGGAACTAAAAGTATTCAGAACGAGGTAATGCTGTCTAACTCTAACTCTTTACAGTTTTCATGAGTTAACCGTGTGTGTCTGGAGGCATCAGAGCTCCTGTGTGTGTGAATGAGACGTATCCACCCACTGTTGGTGTTCAGTCACTTTCACAGCTGAGCTTTGAAATCTGTTATCGGACGTAAACAGCGGAACAGTAACATGACTGTGTATTTTTAGGCTCCCAGAGAGATTCCCTTCTCTTTAACCTCTGCAGCTGACAGGTGGACACGACACCGTAATGTTATGGTGAACCAGTTTCCACTACAGTGGTTGCATTTCCACGCGGGGCAGGGTTATCTGCAGACCCTGTCCCAGTGGAGGTTCAGGGAAATCTGCTCCGGTTCCCCACCTCCTCTCAGAAAATCCTTCTCCCTTCTGCTGAGGAAATACCATCCAGCCAATTAGACACGGGATGGGATTCCTGTGTGTACAGAGCAGGACTCCACTGTAAATCAAAACCATGTGCAAATCAAAATATTGCTGATATTCTGAGCTGTGATTTCCACAAGAGGATGTTGTTTAGGGTTCAATTTCAGATGGTTGGAGGTGAAATATGTGAAAATCAGGTCATAACTGCTGTAGCAGTGTGTTTTACTACTGTAGTCCAGCTTAGTCTGTGCCTGGAGTCCAAAAAGATGTAATGCTTATAAATAATCTCAGTGTGTTTTGGGGATCGGAGCCTCAACTTGTGCTGAATCCACACCGTCTTCTATTTGGGGGTAAAAACGTTGTTGAAGAATTGGAAGGTGCTTTCTGGCCCAGATGAGTTCAAGAGCAGCAGCAACAGCAGCAGCAGCAGCAGGAGGAGGAGGAGGAGGAGGAGGAGGAGGACCACACATAGGGAGACAGACTGTTTAAAACCTCAGTGTGTGTTTCTGTTTGACTGAGTGTGTGTGTGGCTGATTACGATGCCAAGAAAACAATGTGTTCAGACTCCTTGGAGGGTTGTCCCACGCTGCGCGGCGTGTCGCTCCAAAAACGCAGACAGACGAGACACAGAGAGAGAGAAGTAATGAAATCAAACACATATTTCCCTTTTAAGGTGCAAGCAGTTGTGTGTGTGTGTGTGTGTGTGTGTGTGTGTGTGTGTGTGTGTGTGTGTGTGCTTGCACATGGAGAGTGTTTGTCTTTGCAAGCTGGGGAGTCTCTAACTCAGGCAGGGAGCAGTGTCAGCTGCTCCATTAGAGTTAGTTAACTCACACACACACACACACACCAACGCAGAGTTTATCGTCTGCTGAACAGAGTGAAGTAACGATCTGTTTGTTTGCTTTCTAAGATGATCGGTCTGCGTCTTTCATCACTGTCTCTCTCTCTCTCTCTCTCTCTCTCTCTGCCTGGTTGTAATTACCCTGTGAAGCCAAAGCCAAAGTTTGATGGCAGGAGTCATATGTGTCAGGAATATATCAGAACACCCCAGGCATTATGATAAACAGACAAACACACAAACATACGTGGTAGATCAAGGATGATCACACACACACACACACACACACACACACAGGTATTATATACATCTGTATTTTCTGTGATTGACATCTCACCAGGGTTTTCCTGATGAGATGAACTCCACCCGTGTGTGATTGAAGATGAGAAATTATTGCTTGACCCAAATGTGATGTCTCACACACACACACACACACACACACACACACATAGAGAGTCACAGACATTGAGATGGTAATTAGCTCCTTCTCGCTCCTCCTGCATTTAGAGAGTAAAAGAGACATCTGATGACCGTCAGACACCTCCTCAGCTTTTGTCCGGGGGAAACACACAGAAACAGAGAGTGAGTGAGCCACGCATCAGTGCTCTCACCCTCCACACCCACACAGCAGGAACAATGGGCCTCTCTGACTCACCGCTCTCCCTTTGTCCGCCGCCTTCTCAATACAGCTCAATAAATCGTTCTGACAGGTTTCTAAACTCTCAGGATTGGATGATTCAAATGAACTGTTGTATTGTTATCGGGGAAGAAGATGATAAGCTTTATCCCACTCGTTATGTGTCCGTGTCAAAGTGCGTTGTACGCCGTATAATTAACTGTATCTCTTGGAACAGCAGGGTGGGACACGCACAGGATCATAACCCAACATGGTAAACATCCACTTGCAGCTTCTCCTCAATTCCTCACACACCTTAAAAACACCATCACAGTCATTAGAATCAACCTGAAATTCCTATGTAATGAAAATTCGACACAAACATGGTGGCCTATGAAAACAACACAGGAACCGTGTGTTGTTCCGTGGTGAGGGAAGACCGGTGAAACCCCGGCCTCACATCTGTTCTGCTGAAGCACATAACTGATCCAAGATGAGCCGATTTGAAGACAGGCAACTTTTCCCATCTGTGCCATCCTTTAGCACTTATAAAAACATGTAACGATGAATTCCTGGAGGGTCTTTCATAAAAGAGCGTACGACAAAATGGAAAATTGAGGACATATCTGTTTGGATGAGAAAGTGGCTTCAAATGTCAGTCAGACTTCAAACGTAAAAAAAACAAGTATTATCCGTTAATTTCTCAGAAATATGTGGATTGGAGAGTCTCAGTGATGGAGGACGGTCTATTAACATCTTTGTTGGGGAAATCTTTACATTTCTTGTGACTTGACAATAACTTGGGACATGACTTGGACTGCATTAAATTAAGTGTTGTTTTTATCACTTGAGAATTCAGTAGACAGAAGACATGACTTACCGCTAATTAAAACTGACACAGGACTTCATTTGACACTTCATAATATCCTAATCGAGACTCACTGACTCAACACTCTGTTCTATGTCTCACCAGCAGAAGCTCCATATTGGACCAGGCCCGACCGGATGGACAAGAAGCTTCTGGCTGTTCCTGCTGCAAACACTGTCAAGTTTCGCTGTGCCGCGTCCGGAAACCCGACACCAAGCATCCACTGGCTGAAGAACGGCAAAGAGTTCAAGGGAGAGCAGAGGATGGGAGGCATCAAGGTGACGGGATTTAACTACAGACATGTTAACACCTTTAGGTCGAAGGGGCACGGCTGATTTAGAGATTTAAATCCTGACACCAGCTCCAAAATAAAAAATAATCTGCCTGGAGGAGGTGATGCTGGACCCTTCTTCAACTCCCATCAAAGTGCCTTTTAGCAAGGCATCTTAATCCCCTGCTAGTCCAGTGGAGCTGCTGTGTGTCCATCAGTAGGTGAGCGTGAGTGTTGGGATGTTCCCTGGTGTGAATTTCTATAACTGGAAGAGCTTGGTGAATCTTCTCACGGTAAATAAAGGTCAGGAAGCATGCCTCGGGCCTGGCAGGATTCAGACCACTCTTGACGTTTGCTAAGCTGAGCGAAATAAATTTAGCCGGTCAAACTGTTGTGCTGAAATCAGAGTGGCGCACAGATACATGCGTGCTAGCGTGATAGCTCGGTGCTGACAGTAAGGCAGCGCTGCAAACAGCTGTTGTGCTCAGTTTTGTCATCAGATTCACTCTAAACACTGGGCTCTCATGTGGAATGGCACTGCTTAAAGTAACAGGCCTTGGTTTACTTTGAGTTCTTTTAATGGCCCTGAGCTGTAGGATGAAAAGACTTACTCAGTGTGGTAAGAACATCGGAATTCAAACAGTCAAAATGTGTGTTTGGTTGAAAATAAACCTAAACATCATGACATACACGTTTTAGGATGTAAATTCCTTCTGGATCCTCCTGTCTTGTATCCTCACTCGGAGTGGTTTACCTGTTAAGACCGAACCAACCTGCACACAAAAAATGTTAAAGGTTCTTCCCACTCGGCTGCTTTCCAAACATATTTTCAAACAACTTTTTGCAAAAGCAAGTATGTTAACAGTTGTTATATAAAGGAAACTCTATCTTTTTATTACACATTTATTTTGCATTATATTATTATAATAACCACAAACTGAAATCTAAGCACTCTTTGCAGTTTGCATTCAGTTTTTTATGCTTTTGTAGCTTTTGCTGCCTCATTTCCTTTAGTTTCTCTTGCATTAGCAAAGATTTACCTCCACTACTGTTCATAACAGAACATGTAAAGCTGTAGCAGGAAAACCACTTTGTGTAGTGAGCAGAGTGAGGGTGCAATTTATTATGAATTCAGCTGTAATGGGAGGCATTACTCTGTTATTCCTTCAAACAAACCAGTCTTTCTTTAACGCCACATAAATATAGCAGCATCTTTTATAAAGTCAGTAAAGTTCAAAGAGCACTTTGAAACTGTTTAATGCAATCAGACATTCAACGTGGAAAGTATTCTCTATACTTCAGCACAGTAAACATGTGCTGGTAGTGAGGTGGTGAGAGCCACTTTCTCCCCAGTGGAGTTTTGGCATTTAAAGAGTTAAATGTAATGAGATCCTGCAGCTATTAACAGTTTACAGAGATCTCCAACATCTGCTCCCAGCAGACCAACAGCAGTTGTCTCCCTCCCTCTGTCCCCACTCTTTCTTTCTCTCTCTCACACACACACACCTGTCACCAACCCTCAGGACTGCAGCAGCCCTCACACACAAACCTTTACCGAGCCCAGTACGCATGAAGATCTGCTGATGATAATGTTTGCATTCGAATCCCAAACTGAGCCGTCACACATTTATTCCATCTGGTCTCCAAACCTCCTCTAACTCTCTGAGTGTGTGTGATCGATACAAAGCGACTCACCAGCAGTTAAAGAGAGCAACAGAGATGTTTGTGTGGTGACTGAGTTACAGTCGTGTTAAGATATTAGCGTCAGCCTAATCAGTGCAGTGCTTATCTCTAAATTTATTTCCCCCTGCAGCTGTAGCCATTTTGTGCACAGATGCTCCTATGGGATGCTAAATGTAATTAGAGAGCAATATCTATAGCTGACCTTCCACAGTAAGCCGTTACAGAGTATGTGAAGTCCTGGCCTTGTACTGCGTTGTGTCGGTATGAACTGTGACACCATAGGCTGTTAACAGGCCACCAAGACAGATTTTCCACTGTGTACAGCTCAGTGGCTCCAGTTCTGCCCTGGCACTGGCATTGCTGTGAGTTTAGTTCCCACACTGACTGCCAGTGCTATATATATGTACTGTATACATGAAGCATTGTAAAGTGTTTAGGACAAAATTATCCAACATAACAGAAGGTGAGATACTTGTGCTGCATGTTTACCTGAGTGACTTTACATACAAGAGCTCGTAAAAACGTTAAAGAGGATTTTAGGCTGAATGTGTTTTCTTAAACACACTCAATCTTCCTACTCTTCTTTTAGAAACAAACGTTTTCTTTCTTTCATCTTTTTTTATTTTTTATTGTGCTTCTTAGGGGGAAATATGAAAAGTGTGCAGATTACAATTAACAGTTAAATTAAGTTGTACAGTGCAAATATGCAGTATCTGCAAAAGACTAGTTCTAATAGAGTTGTTACATTAAGGCTGGAGTCTGATTAAGATGCTTCTTATTTAGTCTTTATTAAAATAATAGCACAGATTTAAAACTAACAGCTTAACTTCCTATGACCATGGACTATTTATTGATGACATAAGTGAAGTGGGGTTTTCAAGCTGATTTCTTATTAAGACGTCTCACTCTGTGTCTTTATCGAGCCATCATCACATGCTCCTCCCCCGCTCCTGTGTCGGAGCTGTTTTAAAATCCAGTTAGTCAGCCAGCATGTGGCTGCTATTGGCCTTGAGGGAGGTGAACAAAGAGGTCACCCTCTGTAGAAACAGAGCGCTGGCTGACAGACAAGGCTGTGACACGACAGGGCGTCAAAGAGGTCATCGGCCATCGTAATGTCAAAGCTGTGCACGCTGCACAAATGTGTGCATCTTAATATATATTTTGTGTCTAGCTTTAAGTCATAGAGGCTTATTAAGTATCATAAACATCTATCTTTAAAGGGTGCACAGAGATCCTTCAGTCTCTGAGCTTTATTTTATGAAATTATAATTTCTATTATTATAATTATCAGGTAAAACTCTTTATCAAGAAATACTGTCCCACTTACTCTAGATAATCCATGTTGTTTCCTCTTTTTTTTACTTGCTCTTGTGCTATAAAACTGTGCACAGTGACTCTAAAAGAATCAAACCACATTATCTTCAATTATATTGACTGATGTGCCTAATATCATTATATTACCACCTAATTTTTAACATGATTATCCCTCAGCTTCCCCTTTTGTTTGGTGTTATAGCAGTGCTGAAATCACCTGTCAGTCAAAACGTACTAGAAGCACTGTGGTTTATTGCTTTAGTATTTCTTAAAAAAAAGTTTCTCTAGATGTTCAGTCATGGTGGTTAATTGATGATATTTTTAGAAAACACAGCACTTTGGAAACTGCAGGAAACTAAAATCCATCACTTGAGATTTAGTTTCAAAAAGGTAAAACTAGAAATTTCTCAGACTGTAACACACTGAAGCAGGATCGCACAAAAAAGTGCATCAATAATAACCTACATTAGATGAGGAAAACACATATCATACAGCAGGAAAATTTGTAAGTAGGCATCCATAAAAACCATAATACGAGACGATTAATCAAAGAGAATGAAAATAACGTCTTAAAAATTACTTCGGATCGAATGGTTATTGAGAAGAAAGACACATAATAGACCGACGACATTCAGCGCATTCAGTCTCCCCGTGTCACAGCCCTCATCACCCCACCTCACATCGGCCTGTGATGAGTTCATCTAGCAGGGGCGGGGGTAGACGAGTAGTGGGTGGGGTCACAGCGAGCCCTGACAGCCTGACAATTGCCTCCCGAAGACTCTATTGCTCCAGGGTCCTCAAGGTGAAGCCATCACGCTCCTGCATCCGTAGTGAAATGACAAGATCGTTTCTGATTTGACAGCTGTGGTTAATTTCAGCTGAATGAACTGTGACTCTTCAGGTTTCTGTGGGTAATGGGACGGTTTTATCACACACACATTAAGGCCAAGCTTGTGTACGGGTCCATGCTGACCAACACTCTGCAGTCACTCTGCGGCCAGTTTGTCATTTACCTCAGTTAGTTAAGTGCCTTCAGGTCTGCAGACGTGTGAGGGAAAGCTACTGTACTGACGGAGCAGGCCATTAAGTTCCATTATCCTCCTACAAATACAGCTCCTGTCTTGACACTGGAGTGGCTGAAAGTGGCCTTTCTAAAGATGCACCGTGTTCTCATTTGTTCCTTTCAAGAAGAAGAAGTTCAAACATGATTCAGAGGCGTGCGTATCATTGTGCGATTGTTATATCAGAAGGTCAACACAGAGATTTTTTCCATCCACTTAATTAATATCTGCTCTATGTTCACTGATATACACACAGAGTTCTCTGTCTGACACAAGTGTCTTTTGGTGGATTTTATTTAGCTTTATTTTTATGGGCATTTTGTATAAAGAACGTCTTTCAGAGCAGTAATGGCTCCTGGAAATTGTTGTCGTTAGTCACACTACATTTAAAAGCTGCTGAAAAGAATTTTATCAGTAAGTCTGGCTTTGAGTAGAGTTTTAATGTCCCATAATGGTCTGAATGGGTGAAAATGCAGATTGTAATGTAAAGATTTACAGCCGCAAAAAAAAACATTAGCAGTTCAGTATGAAAATGTCAATATTTCCAGTACAATTATCACTTGTTAAAGCTCCACAGGGCGATAGTTAACATCTTTGCACTGTGCTTTTCCATGAGCAACCTGAAGGTCGTTCAGACGTTCAGTTGTGTTTTACAAACCCTTTGTAAGTCTGTTGAATTTCAGCCCAGAGAACTAAACACTTTCTTGGTGAAGCTAAATGAAACAGTAAATAGGATGTGTGGCTCATTTGTAAAACGCAAAATCTAATTCCAGCAGAGCGACGTTCTGAAGCATTGGACGCCTTTCCAGACAACTGTGGCGCTCACAGCCTCCTCCTTTATGAACGGGCAGGGCCTAAAGGTTAAAGTTCACCTCGCTATTGAGCCATCAGATAGAGGTGGGGAGAGATGGGCGTGTCGCCAGCCTATTGAGCGAGCCTGAGTCTTTGACAGCCAAAGCCAAAGCTGCTGTATGCGGCCACATATGGCGGAAGGGATTTTATTGTGTTCATGCTAAATCGCGGCAGCACAAGCAAGACAATGAATTATTGTGTTCCACTCCATCCAGGTCGCTCAGCGCTTAACTGATTTTTCAATCCCTGTTTTGACAGATTTCCAAGACAAGGCTCTTAAACTGGCTCCACACTGTTACTTTTTAAGACTTTAAGCACTTTAAATCCTTGTTTTTCCATTCCAGATTTTTACACAGCCGGGATTGTGAGTCTCTGTAGGCCACATAGGAATTTCTACACTTCGCAAGATTATTTTTGGACTCTTTAATTTTAGACCTGCCGTGGTCATTACCTTTTTTCCCCTGTCATCTTATCCAATAACAACACGGATATCACAAGACATATTATCCTATTTTTTTGATTTTCTTGCCATTTTTCTCTCCTTTGAAGTCTCTTACGTCCAATTTTACAGTCTTCTGTATGTTGATGCAACGTCCCGTGGAGCCAAACTCAGTCAATAGACCCACAAACTTTGCCTGCTGTAATAGCAGGCCCTTAGGTCCGCTTCTATCTGTTTCCGCCTTCTCTGTGGGTCAAATTAGACGGTAGCGCAGATCCGGGCCACTGGTCTGCTCTGACACAGTCATAAATTCTGGTAACTGGCCCCGCTGGTTCTGACAGGGCTATTTTGCGAGGTGAAGACGGAGGGTTTGGACTATAAAGGGAGCAAATCTTCCTGTGTTTTCTCAGACAACTGCTACACTGCAAAGAATATCAGTATCTTTTAGAAATGTTAGTCCTAACTTCTTGTTTTGATTATTATAAGTGAAAGAATCTGCCAGTAGGGTGAGGCAGCTTCACTGTTTTCCATGGTAGCTCTTAAAATGAGGCACCTCAAGATATTAATGCACAAAATGCTGAACTGAATACAAATCTCAACCCTTTTCCTTCTGTAACGTGTCTCCTTCAGATGCACACTTCTTGCAGTGTGAAAGTCCTTGTCTATTCCCATGGCTTGTGCCCTTCTGTAGGTCCACAGCCAAAGCCCTAAAACCTTTAAAGCCTCGTATGACTCTAATGTAAGCTCCTTAATAATTTAATTCTGTTTGGAATCTGGCATGATTGGAATGGACGGGATTATCACGTTTGGGGACTAATGCTGCAGGTTCAACAGTGGTTAGCCAGTGTAACAGGGTAATAAAAGCCAGTAATTAAATGTGTAATAGGAAAGGAATTTAAGTAGAAATGTCACTCGGAGCTTAGAATGATCATAAATAATTAATTTGACACAAGTGTGAAGACAATATAAGCAGTTGGTTGATAGTGCCTCTGTTCCCTGTGACATTTATGGAGAATTTGTTAATTGATAGTATTTGTTCTGACTCAGTTAATATAAATAAATTAATATATATCTTAATGTACACTTTGCTAATATTAGCCACAAAAAGCTACTGGTCACATGAGAGCAAGTAAAACTGTGAGTCCCTGAGTGGAAATGAATTTAAGTACTTCAAGTTGACTTTCCTTAAAATGAAGCCTTAAAGAAACCTTCGTTCTGATCACAGATTCTTTCTGTTTCACTCGGTGGTCTTGGCCTCTGCAGAGCATCAACTTCAGCTCGTATTTTACCACCTTTTAACTTCCCTTCTCGTGCATCGTCTAGTTTTTTCTCCTTCTCCCTCCTCTCTGCTCGGGCCCAGCGACGGCAGCACAAGGCGTCACTCATCTGCTCATGAGAGCTGCCATTGACTGCAGTTTGACTCCTTGTCTCCGAGAGGGGTAGACGGGGTGGAGCCAGCCTCTCTCGAAAACCATTTGCCAGCACTGAGCGAGCCGCCTGGTCTATGTTACCATGCAACTGCAAAAAGCACACACAGGCATAATATTTACACTGTTACATTATTTTCCGCATGTGCCTCCAGGAGAAAAAGTCTAGGAGTGTATACTGTAAGACAGAGGGAGAAGAAGGAGGGGAGGAGAGTGTGATCCTCCTACATATGCAGTATATACCGTACATGCTGTGAATGGCTGGCCAGTAACCTAAAAGCATGGGGTTAAACGTTTGTGAAAACACTAAGTCCTCTCTGGGTCGAGACATTTTCCTACGCAGGTGATGTTAAGTGTTCCACCATGAAAACCCTCCTTGTTGACATCACTTGCTGCCGTCGTTAGTAATTCTGACCTCTCCGGAGGAGTTCATTCTCCACTACTTAAAGCTACGAGGTCATCCCTCTTGGCCCGTGGAGACTCTGCCTATCGATGTGTAGCAGGTTCTCTGTTCTGGCCTCGCCGTGCCGAGTCCCTCGCTCTGCTTCTGAGCAGCTTCTGAACGTGTCAGGTTAGTATCTGCCTGCTGCTGCCATCCAGACACACCTGGTTTGAATTACTACACAAGATTTACCCTTTGACTCTCTGGGGATGGATTGCCCTTGACTGGCACAGTGGAACCAATTTCAGAGGTGCAAAATAAAAAGGTTTTGCCTGCTCTCGCTGCGTGCAGAGAGAAGAAAATGCTTTAAGAGGCTTCACTGAACTCTTTCTTTTGAAAATAAGTCCATAAGAAATGTTCTTTATATCATTATTCCAATTAGTTTGAACTGATTGCTCAAACATTTGGGCTTTGTGGCATTCTGTTTTCAGTACTCGTGCCATCATTGTTTAGCAATTTATTAAGCAATGCTCCATCTTGCGAAGTACGTCCCGTCTCAATTCTTTCATGTCGTCTTGCTCAATTTAAAAACATGTCTTATTAAAAATTATCCAGTTTGCACCAGACACCCAAACCAATTGCCCCCCACTGCTTTCAACTAAGTTCTATGGGCGCACACAACTGTTTCCTATCAAGATGTTTATACGATTTGAAATGATTGTTTTCTACTATTGTCTGTGTCTGTTCTGCATCAACCAGTGTGCAATTAATAAAAGGAGGTTAAAGTTGTATCAGTGTTTAATATGTTTGTTCAAATAGGTATGAAGCAAAGACACAGTATGTGCTGCACACAGCAGCTGATACTTTCTACCATTTCTCTTTCCTTCTATTCAGACTCGATGATAAATGAGGTTGAAATATTCTTAGTATTCTCACTAATATAAATGTCTGTCACTGACACACTGTGTGCTGACTACGGTGGTCTGTCCCTCTCTCCTCCCCACAGCTGAGACACCAACAGTGGAGTCTGGTGATGGAGAGTGCTGTGCCCTCAGACCGAGGAAACTATACCTGTGTGGTTCAGAACAAGTACGGCACCATCTCCCATACGTACCAGCTGGATGTGCTAGGTAAACAACACAGCAACGTTTCCTTACACCCAGTGAACAGTGAATAAATGACTACTTGTGAATTATTAATATTATAATTAGTTTTAAAAACCCACATATGTCTACATTTCCTGCAGCACATCATTTCCATATGCAACTTGTGCTAATGATTCCATGTTTTCATTCTCAGAGCGCTCCCCCCACAGACCCATCCTCCAAGCGGGTCTTCCAGCCAATCAGACGGTAGTGGTGGGCACCGACGTGGAGTTCCACTGTAAGGTGTACAGCGACGCCCAGCCACACATCCAGTGGCTGAAACACATCGAGGTGAACGGCAGCCGCTACGGCCCCGACGGCGCTCCCTACGTTAACATCCTGAAGGTGGGTCTCCAGTCTGCCTTGAGGAGATGTATGCTGATGATAAGTTCACCCATAATTAATCACTCCTAAATGTCTTGTTTAATGAGTTCTTACAGTAGGTGGGTCTGCAGGGCCCACGGGCTCCATTTAATTGAGGAGCTCATTCCTGGAATGCTCCACCTTCATTATGGAAAAGGAAAGCTTTACCTGCACCTTCCTATATAATGAAGCATATAGAATTGCACACTCATTAAGCTAATTATATCACTGTAAATCACATCTACTGCAGGTTTCTATTCTTTCCCAGTGTCTGACACTGTGATTGTGATTAAAACAGCAGTCTTGTTATCTTATTTATTTATTACATTTCTAGCTCTACTGCCACATTGCACAATGAAAACAAAAAAGGACATTAATGCCAAATACATGTTTACATGGTTCACAGTGAGACAGTTTGGCAATCAACTCAAGGACGCTTTCCATGCTGGCTAATAACAATGCATATTTGTCTGTTGTTACTAAAAAGAAGTCTATCAGTGACCTTGTTTGATCTGGGCTCATGTTGTTTTCCCCACCAATGCTCTCTACATGAAGTGAGGTCCTTATGCTCCTCATGTCGTACGTGCATTACCCTCATGATTGAATTCTTTTCTAAAATGTACTTATTGGATTTCCAAACCAATAATAGACAACAATAGAGTCAGGCTTTAGTTCAACTCATTGAAAGGACAGATAAAAAGAAGAAAAATGCCAGAAGAGCAAATCAATTAGAAACAGAAGAAACAATAACTCTCTGACAAAAGAATAAATCCACTTAAAAGGTCAAAATTTTAAACATATTTGCTGATGTTGGTTCGTCTTTGATGAAACTTGAATCAATGATCCATCTTGTTGCTGACTGGCCCGATGTGTTTACTCGTTCTGGTATGAAACTCTTCAATTATACATCAAATAACATCACAGTGTTGCTACCTGACTTGCATCTCCAGGTATCCCTCGCACATCAATCACTGCATACGTGTATTTGGTTTAAACTGCTCAGGTGTATTACGTGCATTTGTACCACGTTGTTTGTCTGCAGCCTTTACAGTTGCTCTGTCCTGCATCATGTTACTCATGAAAGTCATCGGACACTCTTAAAAGCCGCCTCCCCGCTCGGTGTTCAAGAATAGAGGAGAAATAATCCTTCACCATGAGAGGACAACACCCTAAACCCACTGTGAGGCACGAAGCTTATTTGGGGTGAACAGAGGAAGACTCCCTTCGAAAAAAAATCCAGAAGGTCTTTCTCATTTGGCCCACCCCTTTTTTCTGCCTCTAGAGAGAGTGAGGAAATAAAACAAACATCTGGTTTGGACTAAGTTAACTGCTGTGGTGGCGGCAACGCAGGGAGAGAGACGGGCTCTGCAAACCGCTGCTGCTGTCAGATGTGCTGCGTCGCGTGGTTTGAGGAGGAGAGAGGAAAGAGGGAAGAGGCACCCAAAAAAGCCATGGAAAAAATGAGTGGAGGAACACAAGGAAGGGCAAAGTCAGCAGCAAGAGAGAGAGAGAGAGAGCAAGAGTGACAGAGCCGTGGGTAAAGATGGAGGGCGAGACAGAGAGAGTGGACGGGCGGGTGAGAGAGGTACACAGAAAAAACAGAAACAGGAACAGCAGATAGAAAGAAGCTTCAAGTTCAAAAATAATGATATCATGAAAGAGGAGGCCCTCACTTCCAATATTTGTAGTAAAGCCTTCAATCAATAACCTCTGGTTTCCTTAGTGTCCTGGGTAAAAACAATCATTACATTGGTTCATTCACTATCTTGTACAGTAAAAAGCTGTAAGAAGCTGCACATTGTTCACTAATCTCTGTGTTTAGGTAACGAAATATACCTCTAATGCTCAAAAATTAAATCTTGAAGTGCTCCTTTAAAATTGCCTCTTTCACAGTGTTTCATCAAAAGTTTACTGTTTAACTGAAGCAGCCATTAAACCTAATTTTACACTGCTTTAAGAATGCAGAACAAAACGTCCATTTAATACCTCTGTTTATGTAAGCCGTGCACAGAAACACTTCTGGGTCTGTTAGCCTGATTTCAACCGCGATGAACAACATGTAAAACTGCCATCGCGTTTACACGAGGTGCATGTCTGACAGTGACCAAAAGAGAGAATCGTGAAGCGACAGAGTGAGAAAAGGGAGTAAAATGGAGAGATGAAGGCGCGAGAGGCAGACAGGAAGAGAAGGAAAGAGGAGGAGAAAGACAAGCCAAGAAAGAGAGAAAAAGAGGGGGAAAGTGAGCCTGTCAGCCCAGACCGCGGCTCCACGCTCTATTTTCGACTACCACATAATTGAAACAGTATTTACTGAGATCTGTGTGCGCCTCTCTCCATCTCTGTCTTGCTCTCTGTGGCCCCACCACAGTTCATTCACTGCAACATCTCACATGTGGCGTATACTGTAGGAGTTAAATACAGCTGAGGGTGGGAGGAGGGGCTCGTGCACGTTTTTTTTTTTTTTTTGTGAGAAATGCCTGAATCGCTCTTTTGAGGCATGGAAAAGAGTTAACGATGAGCGACTCGCCATGAGGAGGGAGAGGGAGGCGTCTGGAGCCGAGCCCTAGATGTTCATTAAGCCGCCATAAAACGTGATATGTTTTCTCCTTTATGTGCTTTGCCCATTTAATTATTCATCTGTAGTTTCTCCGCTCGAGAGGCTGTCACAAGCAATGTGTGTGTGTGTGTGTGTGTGTGTGTGTGTGTGTGTGTGTGAGTGCTAATGTGTGTTTATGCACACAGCATACACTCTTTAGGAAGACTGACATACTGTAATGCCTTTAATCTACCAATAGACAGCATGTGTTACTGTGTGAAGGCAATGTACTGTACAGAGTGTGTGTGTGTGTGTGTGTGTGTGTGTGTGTGTGTGTGTGTGTGTGTGTGTGTGTGTGTGTGTGTGTGTGTGTGTGTGTGAGTGTGTGGGCCTACAGGTTTGACGTTGTTAAGCTAATCTCACAGTCTGTGTGTACTGTATGGATCTGCTGAGTTATAGGCCCATGTAAGAGTAGTTACAAGTAAAATGTAGTTAATTAATAGTTAAAATAGTTTAATTAATTAAACAAACTATTATTAGCGCCATGATGTGATGAGTGAGAGTTAGTTATCAACTGTAAACGTGTTTTACACAACCACAAATACAAAACAAATGTAACATCAAACAATTAGAAACAACATTAATTAACATTAACTAACAACAGTAATAACTAACTATGTTAGTTAGTGTAACTTCTACAGGATACTTAGTCATCACCTTATTCAGTACACCTGTACACACACAACTACTTTCTATGGTGCCTGTAATCTGTTTTTTTTTTTTACACTAAAGGTTTTAGGATTTATTTCATGTGTGTAAATGAGAGTAGAGTGGTAAAGTAGAACATTTGAGACCTACTACCTCAGCTACTTCCTGTATATTTAAATGCTTGTGTGTTTGTTTTCCATGTTTGCCAGCACATGGCTTAATGTGCCTCTCAATTCTCCCTTTTCAGAGTGTTGTCAGTAAACATACTGAGGCCCACAGTAAGTTGAAACTGTCCAACGTGACAGAGAAAGATGCTGGGAAGTACTGGTGTCGTGCCTCAAACTTTGTAGGCAAGTCGGAAAACGCTTTCTGGCTTATGATACACAAACCAGGTAGCTTCAAGCGACAACCACCTTCATCACATTTGCTCATCTGCTGTGTCTCCACCTTTCTGCGGGGCTCCTCTTGGTTGCTGGTTTGACTGGCTTACTGGGTTGCTAATGGGACAAATGCACACACACATATTCTTCTGCTGGGTGCTGAGTTTAAATGCTGACGCTGTTACCCAGTAGTTATTATCTACTCTAACTCCTTCCCGATCAATAAAAATACATTATCACACCTTTAAATACTGTAACGACATCAAAAGGTGTGCCGCCTTTACACAGGAACATACAAATACACATACATATAAAAAACACAAAACGCTCCTCCACCAACCAAATCACCACACACTCACGCAGGCTGGTATTGATTTCCTAGGGAGTGCATTCTTCAGTTGTATTAGCGTGCTTTTATATAAAAGCATGGAGCAGGACTCTGATTCATGGATGTCACTGTTCATTACTGAGGCTTGGGGAACAAGAGTCTCCCACCCTGCCCCACCACCAAGCCACATCAGATGCTAAGCTTTAAAAAGCCTCCCCCACTGGTCATCACACCAACCATTAGTCAAAGGGAAACAGCCACAAATGCAGCAGTATTTTTTCTGAGTAATTTCAAGAATATTTGTAAGAAACCACAGCAAACCTTTATGGTTCTGCAAATTATAAAGCTTGTTTTCATAAAACTGAATGTACTATAAGTTTGTTCAGCTGAAACAATAGAGCATCATGTAGCTACCCCAGAATAGATCCTTGAGGCACCCCTAAAAGAAAAAGCATTCAAAATTAAACTATAACAACGACTCTTTACAAAAAGGAAGCACATTCCAAGAAGTTATAAAGAGAGATATAAATAGTCAACAGCATGCTAAACATCTAAAACTTAAGTGAGGTGCCACGACTTCCTTGAGCAAAAGCGTTTATGTTTTGCTTTAGCATCAGTTAAACTTCACGCTGGTTCAATTTAAACTTACAGTCGACCGAAGGCTTGTTCTAAAGTTAATGACAAATCTTCTCATTTAGCAGGTTTTATGTGTTTTTTTAGGTAAATAGGACTAAATGACAAACCAGAAGTACGTTTGACTCCACTGTAAAATAGAACTGTGAACATCATTAGATTGAACCAATAGGCTTCTTTCTTGCAGAATGGTGAAGGTGCTGCTTGGGTGTTTTCAGGTGTTGGTGATGGAGCTGTCAGCAGAATAAAACAGTGCAGCTGCCTTCTTTAAATCCTTAGACCTGTCCTTTCCTCCAGGGTGTATTTGGTGTTTCCTTTAAGCAGCTTTGGGCTTATGATATCTCTTCTCTCTCTCTCCCTCTTTCTCTTCTCTCCTCTCCACTTTATCCTCCACAGACGGCCGGTATTAACACTACAGATAAGGAACTAGAGGTTCTCCTCTTGACCAATGTGTCTTTTGAGGATGCGGGCGAGTACACTTGTCTGGCAGGGAACTCTATCGGCTATGCTCACCACTCTGCTTGGCTGACAGTGCTTCCAGGTATATTCTTCTCTCTGTGGGTCTGTGGGCTCTTATCATCCAGTTCTACCAGCTCAAATGTTTTAAACTCCATGAAACTGTGATTGCTCCTCTACTTTCTTTGCAAATGAATGTTTTGCTCAGTAGCAAAATCGTAAATGTTCATTTTCATCATTTTAATGTAATTATCATAGATGTTACATGTTCATATGTTTCATAAACACAACTTAAACACAATTTAGCCTCCATTGAAAGCAGATTGTCAGTTTAAATCTCTCAAGGCTACGGGGTAAATTCAAGACATTTCTGTGTTTTTAACACAATAATTACCTCCCTGGGGTGATGTATTACATTGGTGCAATTACCTGCTGCATATTACAACTACTAGCTGATCACTTTGCTGATGGATACCTTTCAGTCCACAGATCCAAGTTTATGATCTGTTTCTGTTTATAGATGTTATTCAAATTAATTATTTAAAAACTGTGTTTTATATGCTACTGAGCAAAGAAAGATATCTTCATAATTATAATAAAAAACAACATAATCTGATGCAAATTCACTGATTTAGTATTTTGACATTCGTTACCCTCATTCGTTAAAGCATTGAGCACGGACAAGGAGGACTACTACGCTGACATCCTCATCTATGTGACGGGCTGCGTGCTCTTCATCCTCGCCGTGGTCATCGTTGTCCTCTGCCGCATGAGGATGACCACGCAGAAGACGCTGCCCACACCACCCGTGCAAAAGCTCTCAAAGTTTCCTCTCAAGAGACAGGTAACAGAAAGTAGATACAAGATTCGTATCACACTTATACCTCTTTTTCTCTCTTCTCTCTCTTTTTTAGTAGCTTTTAATACATGAAAACCATGCAGAAGATGTATAGTAGACAAAAGTTGGGAACAATGATCCTAAAATGTACCACATATTATTAATTTTAGTAAATTCATTGCATCTGATGCTGTTTTCAGCTGATTCCTGATTCCTTTTCTAATCAAACCAAACTGCAGCAGATTTTATATTATTTAGAAAATCTAAAACTCCAAATTAAAAATGGGGAGTCATGGAAAAATACTGTAATTCCTCTGCATCTACGCCACAGCGGGAAACCTGCAGAAGGATTTTTATTTCTTATAGTCGTCTTTTCAACTTTCAAAGAATAATGGACACAAGCATGCTGTCAATAGATACAGAAGGCTATTGTATGTGGACCCGTGGTGGATCTCTCTCTGTCGTGCTGATTGGTGACGTAGTGTGGACGCTGGTAGGCATCCCACCGGTGACATGTGTTCACATTTATCTTGGAGCAGATTCAGCTCTGGGATATTTATGCCCTCCTGTGACTGTCAGTGTTAGTTTTAGATTTCACTCTCTGTGTAACGCACACTCACCCCTCAACTGTTTGGAGAGAAGCATAAAGTGGAGCAGCTGCATGGCCACAGCCTGCACTCTGCAGAGCTCTTCACGTCATCCTAGACAAACCTCAGTCGAGTCGGAGTCAAATCCAAGACCAAGTTCAAACAGAATACAGACCAAAACAGGACAAACCAAGACATATTCCAAGGAATAAACAAGGATTTAAGTACAATACTTCATTTGTCTGTGTTAAACACAGAAGTTGGCTACAATTAACTCATAGCTCACTAATTAACACGTCATATCTTGTTGGTTACAACCATACAAACTTACTTCTTTCGTGCTAAGCTAATAGTGCTCCGGCTCTGGCTTCGTGTTTACTGTACAGACATGAGAGCTGTGTTAGTCTTCTCATCTAGCAAAGAAAGCAGCTGTGTCTCATTCCCAAAGTGTCTTAACTATTCCTTCAACCACATTTGGTCAGGATTAACTGAAGTGGAACCACCGAACATGCAAATATCAATGTTATAATTTCATCTAGGCCCAAATCTAAGACTTCTGAGAGGTTATCATTTATACATTAAATATAAACACATGTCTGGTTAAGAAAAGCATTCAACTTCAAGTCTAAGTCCTAGTTTAGGTGGTAGAAAGTGTGTTTTCACAAGGAGAGGTTGTGCTCCCCAGACAGACATCAGTGAGTGGCCGAACCAGGACAAGTCTGATTCAAAACAGGAGTGAGAATCAGATATGTCCAAGAAGGGAAAAGGGTTTTCTGAAGACCAGATGAGAGTACCTTTCCTTATCCAGCCTTTCTCCACACTAATTAAATTGCTATCACCTACATTTTTTACTCTCTTCAAAAGACTTCTATCTGAGCTCCAGACTTTCTATTTCTTTTCTTATTACTTTTTTGTCTCTTCGTCTTATAGATCCTTCAGAAAGTTCTCTGGGTAAAAGTTTGGCTTGATTCTTTGGGGTTTTTTGCAATATTGATAATCCAAAAATTGTCATCCATCCTGTTATTCCACTTTGGATGTTAAAATAATGTCAATGCCTAAAATACCCTCTGTTTGTCATTATCCATCCTGCCCCACCCAGCTGGACTCTCGCACAGCCACCATGCGGTTGTTCTATGTGAGCTTCAGTTTTCCAGCTTCATAATTGAAGGTTTCAGTTAAAGGCTTCAAATCATGCATTTTTAGAAAACTGATGCTTGAAAGTCAGAATTCAGTTCTTGGAAAACAATCACTTTTAAAACTAAAGTCTGGACTTAGCTTTGGAGCATTGTATTGTTTGATTAGTCAGTGTTACATAAAACAGTCGGTCATACTGTATCATAGACGCCGCGTCTTTTGAAAGATGCTCCAATTGTAGCCTCTAAATAATTTCTGTTCCTGCTGCCTTTATAAACATCCTCTTATAAGGCAGTGCAGGGAGACGTCTTATTGCATTCTTCTGTAATCTTCACTTCGTTTTTGTAAAGCTAATCTCCTGGTTCTCTCCTTTCTTTTTCATAACTCTGGGTAAATCTCCCATAAACCTCCTGGCATGTTCTATCAGATATTACTTTTCATGCCTCTGAAATTGTGGTTGGGGCTTTTTTTTTTTTTTTTTTGTTAGCTTCACAGCCTTTTTCTCATTTTGCTTCAGTGGAGGAGGGAAGTCTGGTAAGTGGACATGTTTGTTGCAGGACCCCACCTGAAGGGGCTGAGCTGCCATACTCTGACACAAACAGATTCATCAAAAGTCAGGCCGGAGCCATCAGCTTCCCCAAGCAGTCAGATAAATGGTGGGAGGATGTGGAGCCTGCAGGCTCGGCAGCAGGACCGCCGATCTGGAAATGGAACTTGCTGATGGATAGAGATCCCATCTTGCCACTCGCTTGCCACCTCTGCATCCTCCGTCATTCATCTTTGTTAAGGCCTGCTTCCTTCTATGCACAGCCACAAGCCGGCTGTTTGTAAAAGTCACCAGTGGAGTCAGAAGTCAGGCAGTTTCTCAGAGCAGCTCCCAGCTGCTGCTGAAGGAGCTCTGACATTGGTCCTGAGATGTGGAATACTTGCAGCCATTTGTTGACAAAAAGCATTCCATCTTCACAAGTTGTTCAATCATTCATTCAGTCTTTAAAATAGGTTTTTTACTAAGGTAAACTGAGGGCAGTCCTGAATTTAAGAAATTCAAGTTTTCAGGGAATTTTACTCCATTTTCTTTAAAAGACTAACTTTAACCTTTTTAGCATCTAACAGGACAATATTTGGCATAAAAAAATCAATTCAACTGAAACTAATTATTAATTAAAGTGCCAGGAGAGGATTTTCTAAATCAAACTTAAAAAACATCATCCAAAATCATTTCAATAAATATTTATATAGAAACTCAGATTTACCGTGATGAATTCAGACCATAGATCAGATTCAGATGCACAGCCTGGTTTCCCTCTTCCCTCTGTCTCCTTCTTGAAACACATCATCATGGCCTTTTCAGAGACTAGAACAGTTTGTTCTTTGTACCCAAGCAGGTGTCCTTGGATTCCAACTCCTCAATGAACTCCAACACACCACTGGTCAGGATCGCCCGCCTGTCGTCCAGCGACGGACCGATGCTGGCCAACGTATCAGAGCTGGAACTACCATCAGACCCAAAATGGGAGTTTCCTCGAACACGGTAAGAAGGAACAAAACCTACTCCTGCAGCCACACATTCATCTGTGACATTTACTGCGTGTCAGAAAAATAAACTGGTCCACTTTGGTTTTCCTCCCTGAGCAACATATTTCAGAATTGACAGATACTGTGCTGTTGTCCTTCTAATGTGATGTGCTGTGAAAACATGTGAGCCGTCAATACATCAAGGTCACTGTGACACGCTTCTCCACTCTTCTTATACTTGGCAGTCTGATTCACAGAGACATTTAAAACCGTCCCTCTGAAAGCTGAAACTGAAGCTTTGAAATGGTTTTGCTTTTGTTTCAGACTAACTCTGGGCAAACCTCTGGGCGAGGGCTGCTTCGGTCAGGTGGTGATGGCCGAGGCTGTTGGCATTGACAAGGAGAAGCCCAACAAGCCGCTCACTGTTGCTGTGAAAATGCTGAAAGGTGAGTGATTGTTGTCGCTGTGCTCCAGAAATTCAGACACGACCTTGACAGTGACTGCAACATTATTTTGCTCTTTGATTTCCTGAAGGAAATCAGCAGCATCGTACCTTCCTACCTCAGCCTTTCTCATCCATTCCTTTTCTCTCTGTTCATAATAATCCATCTGGTCTCACGTCTCCCATATGCTCAAACTGAAGTCTTTGTTCTCTCCTGCTTTTATCTCAATTATGTCCTTTGTCCCTTGCTGTTCTCTACAGTTTCAGTCTCTATGCGGTGCTCTGATCTGGCTTTATTTGCTTTTGTTTGCCTCAGATGATGCCACAGATAAAGATTTGTCAGACCTGGTGTCAGAGATGGAGATGATGAAGATGATTGGAAAACACAAAAACATTATCAACCTGCTGGGAGCTTGCACTCAGGACGGTGAGGCCGCAGTGCTGCAGAGAAGATTATCGAGTCAGTAATTAACCTAAAGTCCTGTGAATGACACTGTGCTCTGTGTTGAGTGCAGGTCCTCTTTACGTCCTGGTGGAATACGCCTCTAAAGGCAACCTGAGGGAGTACCTGAGGGCACGGCGACCACCGGGCATGGACTACTCCTTTGACACCTGTAAAATCCCAGACGAGCAGCTCACATTTAAAGACCTGGTGTCCTGCGCCTACCAGGTCGCCCGAGGCATGGAGTACCTCGCCTCGCAGAAGGTCAGCCTCTATGATAACGTGACAGGGATGGGTTGGGTTTACAGAGAGCTGCATGCTGTTTGTGAAGATGTGTCTGTCTGTTGTAATGTGTTGATACCTTTATATTTCCTCCCTCAGTGTATCCATAGAGACCTGGCAGCCAGAAACGTCCTTGTGACGGAGGACAATGTTATGAAGATCGCCGACTTCGGTCTCGCCAGAGACGTGCACAATATAGACTACTACAAAAAGACCACGAACGTGAGTCTCATTCACACACATCAGTACAGTACTGACTGATCACTGTGCATACTGATGAGGGCAGGATCGTTTGCTTAGAATCAAATCTCTCTCTCTTAAAAGGTAGATAATAACTTTGGTTTCTAGTTTTGAAAATGAGTTTGAGTCTTTCAATGTCACAGTCATAGAGTGAGAGAGGGGGTTGATAAGTCAAATAATTATTACCAATGTTCAAGCATCATCTAGGCCGAGTCGAGTTTACTGATTACAGTAAAAGGAGTTCAGAGTGGACATACAGTAATTAAACCTGAGGTTCTTATGATGAGACCAGCTAGTCACAGGACACAGTTCTGTGTGTTTGGGTCCATTTTTACTGTCTGCTCTGTACAGAATGGTTCTGCTGACCGAGCGGTTCTGTTGTTGCAGGGTCGTCTGCCCGTGAAATGGATGGCTCCGGAGGCTCTGTTCGACCGGATCTACACACACCAGAGCGATGTGTAAGTTTGCACAAACCAACCGTTACATGCCAACAGTCCACTCATGTGGAGCTGCTGTACACCGGAGGCATCCGGGTGTTGAAATATCATGACTGAGCGTGTTAGCATCAATGGCTGAGTCTGTGCGTGTGAATATGGAATCATAGCGTTTCCCTTTCCAAATATCTTCTGCTTGCTGTCATCTGCACTCACTTGATAATCCTGAGCTTCTTGTGTATCAGCGGTCCACATTCCTCTCTGCGTTTGTTCTTTAATCTCCGAACACGACATCAGAGGGAGACAGAAACACAGCGGAGCCCCTAATATCTTACTGTTGTTTTATCAGTGTAAATCCAACCTGCTCCAGAACAGAAGGCGATAAGAGGGTCAGTGGATTTATCAGGTGTTCCCTCCAGGCGTTTCAAAGGAGCGGGGGGTGATGGAGACCATCTCTGATGGCTCCCATGTTGGCTGCGATCAGTGGACTTTAGGCAAGAAGGTCACAGAGTCAGTCTGTGTCTTGCGGTAGCTGTACCCCTCCTTAAACTGCTCCCTAACCCCCCACCCCCCCGCTGGCTGCAGCCAGACGCTGTGTCCCCACCACGGCCATCCAAGTCAAACACAGGCCCCTGTCAACACTGGCTCGCTGTGTGATTACACTAGACTGGGAACGGGCCGAGAGAAGAATCAGCCTGCTCTGTTATTTCAGCAGGTCTGGATTACAGAGTCAATCCTCCCGCCAAACCTCCTCCTCCCTTTATACAGTAGTCGCTCCGCGGCCAGTTTACTCTCACACACCCCTGGGGACTTTGACTTTTGACCTGCGATGATTTTTCACATAACGTGTTTCACTGAGATGGAAAAGGGGGGAAAGAAAGCACATTTAAACAAATCTGCTCCAATAAAACGAATGAATCTAACGAAATCATTGCGTGCAGCAGCACAAAACCACATTTGGTTTCCCAATCTGAGGCAGTGAGGACACTCGGGGATCCTTTAATGTGGGACTGTTACAACATACAACAACAGTGTTTTGTGCAGAGAAACATTGTTTTTCATTTCTAACTCCCAGTTTAGACATTTTTTAAACCAAACTACCTCAGCTGATGTTGATCTTTTAAATTCTCCAGTTTTTCCATTATCAGAGAGGTGAAGTAAGGATTTTATTTAAACTGCTTCACAGGTGTGAGTCAAACCTGCTGCACCTTTAGAGCGTCACACTAATGCTTTGAGTTGATTGGTTTGGAGAAGTGGACTAATTCACAGATAGTAAACTGTACATCATTTCATTCAGCTGTGCTGCTAACGAAGTTGGGGATTCATTTAGTTTGAAGAAGCACCACACTGTCTTGATTAACATTGTGCAAATGCTGTTTATTAAAATGCTGTTGAAACCACAGATAGACACTTTTCCTTATGTCCCGTTAATTGCAGTATATGAGTCTAGATCTTATGCAGTAAACTTACTGTTGAAGTCAACACACCTTTCACCATCTCCAACCAGGTTCTACCAGGTTTTAGGTTTTAGTGGAATATATTTAAAGTCTAAAGGTTTTTCTAACCCTCACAGAATAACTATTCACACAAACACACACTCAACATATAAATAAATAAAGTGATGTCACTGTGTGATTCATTGTGATTCTCACACTCAGCTCTAGCGGCTGCAGGTTTCACTGAAACATTAAGTGTGTGCGTCGTGATTACCTCCTCCTGTTAGCCGCCTAATAGCCTGTGAATATTAATCTGTGACGAGCAGCAGTGACTCTAAACAGCCTCGGTCTGTGGCTGTGGTTTCTGCCTTCACTGCTGTTTTTCCCTGGTTGTCCTTGAGAGGGTCCTGAACCCGTTCTGACCCTAAAGACCTGATTTGTTTATGTCCTGAGCACAATACAGATAATGAGTTAGTTGGAGATCTGTTCAGTCTGGGCCGTGTTTCTCAGCTACAGCCCTGTCTGCTTCCCTCTTCTCTCTTCTGAATGTTGATGTCTCTCTTTCTCCCCCTGTCTCTCTGTCTCTCTCTCTCTGTGTTTGGATGATGCACTAGCCGGCCGGGCCAGTAGCGGCTGTTTCTACCTTCTGGACCGAAGCGTGGATAATTAGATTAAGCCCGCTGAGCGCTGCAGTGGGAGGAGGGGTCTGGTTCTGATTCACTGGACGAACGGCCAAACAATAGTACACTGGGTTAATAGACCTCCCATTATCTGATTACCTTGCCTCAATTTTTAGTCATTTAGGAATAATGCAGCAGTTCACTTGAGCTGCTGCCACAGGAAGAGAAAGGACGCGAGATGATGGCTTGGTTTACAGAGTTTGTAGACCAGGGCAGCTGGGCTGTAACTGTACACACTGTATTGTATTAGACGTTTGTCCATTCACGTGTTCTCGCTGCAGAGTGGTCAAGACAAAAACAGCAAAGTGTAAACTGTCAACCCGCCTGAGCTGTTTTTGAATTGTGTTAAAGACGCTCAGCTGCTCGTGCTATTTAGTTTATTTATTAAATATATAAAATAAGTCAAATTGACTCTAAAATTGAGGGCAACATTATTTAAGATCAATATTTCTCCAAAATAAATTAAATGAATTTATCTAAGAGGGAACACCTCTTTCCCAACCTCCGTTTCTGCAGCCATGACTGTGGTTTGACCTCTAATCTGCATTCTTTGTTACTGAGTTTGAGTTCTGTTCATATGTGTGTTCTCAGATGGTCTTATGGGGTGTTGCTGTGGGAAATCTTCACCCTGGGAGGGTCGCCATATCCAGGAATCCCAGTAGAAGAACTCTTCAAGCTGCTGAAGGAGGGACATCGGATGGACAAACCTGCTAACTGCACCCATGAGCTGTAGGTGTCTGTTAATCACCGCTCCATGTTATGTACCTGCATAGGAAACTAACTACATTTCAAAAGTTGATTTAAGTTGACTGATAATCAAAGTTGCACACAGGGAACGGTGCAAACATCTCATTGTACCCAAATTATTAAGGAATTAAGGATATTTCCTATTATTAAGGAAATATCACGTTTAAGATTGAAGTTAAAGAAAAGTTCATCAGCCTTTTCATTGTGATCATTAAACAACTGTTGAAATTTCTACATTACAACATTCTGGATTAAAAACAGAACAAACAACTTTCAATTACTTGGAGGGATCCATTGGTCGTGATACACAATCAGCAGCTCGTTTGCGGTTTCTGCTCAATGCTGCGCTTGTCACATCATCTTTTTCTGTTTCTTTCAGCTGAGTGAAAACTGATTAAAACCAAAAAGGACGAAGTCTGTAGACGGTTTAATCTTAATTACAGACCACAAACTCTGCAGCTGCAGAAAACACTTCATCTGTAACATCTGTTAACATTTGTTGTGAAAGCTTTAAGGGATGCAGGGTAACCGCTCCGTTTGTTTTTCCAGGTACATGATCATGAGGGAGTGCTGGCACGCGGTGCCATCACAGAGACCGACCTTCAGGCAGCTGGTGGAAGATCTCGACCGAGTTTTATCAATGACCTCGACCGATGTAGGTGGAGCAACACAACAAAAACACTTATTGTCAATGACGCCTGATTATTTAAGATATACACACATAAAAATGTAATTTATTTTTAAACATGTTCTTTAAAGCTGCTGAAAATATAAGCCAGAATAAATCTATATCATTTCTCACCTATTTATGTGACTCTAGCAGAGCTTTTGACTGTGACGCCTCAGTTTAACCTCTGACCTCTCCTCTGACAGGAGTACCTGGACCTGTCGGTGCCCTTCGAGCAGTACTCGCCCACCTGTCAGGACTCCAACAGCACCTGCTCCTCAGGAGACGACTCGGTGTTTGCCCACGACCCGCTGCCTGACGAGCCCTGTCTTCCCAAACAGCTTCCCACTAACGGGGTGATTAGGACATAAGACCCGAGCTGCGAGGGCGGGGCTGGACATTAACCTCCTCTCATAGTTTGTGACTAATAATCACCTCTCAGTGACCCGCGCTCCTCAAGATATGGAAAACTCTGCATGCAATACTTCCGCAGTGCTTCAGCGCTTCAGTTCGTCTTAAACTCTCGGTTGAAATCCTCTGTTGGGTTTTTCTTCCTTCTCCTCCTCGTCCTTCCCCCAAGAGACTCTTGAAACATTGAAGGATTATATTTGCTGTTGAACCATGTTCGCGTTCTTCTTCTCAGAAATGAAATTATATTTTTGTACTCGGGCCAGTCTTTTGTTACGGACAGTCTGCGGGGTGAAACCATTCTGTGCCTACTGGGATATAAGTGGAGGGATCGGAGGGCATTGGTCAGTGATCCAGTAGGTGGGGACCTCAGATTTTTGTGATAAAAGTTTTCAATCTGAAAGACACAAATCCATTGACAAAATGCCAGCGAAGCCAGGATCAACACAACGATGAAGACCTTTACAGCAGAAAGGATCACGTAAACACGTGAATTTGTTCGGCGTTGTCACATTTTACCATCTCGACAGAAACATTTTTGTGGTGATCATGGACAAACTCCTCATCAAATGTGAGGCAAAGTTTCAGGGCCATTCAGTAATAAGTACAGTAAAGTTTGGAGGGTTTTTTATGTGTCTAGAAAATGATTTATTGTAAATATATAAATGCAAATATGTATCATATAGCTGTCCGCAGCAGCCATGTACTTAAAAGACAAGAAATGACATTTTTTAAAGTATTGTTTTAGGATGGAAGCATTGAAATCTAGAAGACACTGTCATGAACGTGTAAAACATTTAATCATTTAAAGTGATACAGAAAAGGTTTATTTGAATAATTAACATGTATATTTGTAAAGATATTTATAGACTTAACATGCGGTTCATAAGTTCGAAAGGTCTAGTTTAGGATTTTAGTACTGTACGCAGAGATTTTTATTTCAATTTTTTGTAACTTATTTTACAACAGAACTGCGATGTTATTTTCACAACTGGCAGACTCCTCTGGTTTTTGATCCATCGTTTAGTTTTTTATTTTGGTTTGTTTACAGTTTAAAGAATGTATGGCAGACGCGAAGATATTTTTTGAGAGCGAGTGTGATTTGACCACCAGGAGGAGGACTCGGGAACTGAAGGCTCCTGCTGAGGGGAGCTCCACGCTTCCGCTGAGTTCGAATTCTGGTTTTGAAAAGTTGACGTCTGCAATATCAAAGCAATGATTAGCTCTTGCTGGGCAAGAAATAGCAGCGCTTCGACATATGTACCAGAGGGGCCTTTTAGTAAGTACTTTAATCAAAATGGTTTAGTTCTTAAAGACATATTGAGCATCACAACAACAAGTAGCTGTGAATCAAAAGAAGCCTTCAGAGAACCTCAGTACCCTGTTTTTATAAGGAGAAATCCTCCCATTGATATTTAGGTCTCTGTTCAGTCTGTCAGCAGAGATGCTAAATGATGGTTCTGCTAGAATAAACCATTAGAACAGGCAGTTCATGATAAAAGGAACAAAACTTCACTGAACGGCATCAACTCCAGTGATTTTTAGAGGCTATCAGCAAACGTGCTGAGTGAAAAATGACAACAGCAAAATATTTAAAGAGCAGAAGAACAAAAAACGCAGAAGAAATGAAATACACCAAACAACAAACAGCAACCAAACAGTGAACAGTGTTACTATTTATAGGTGAATTCATGTTTCATTTACAGGTGCTTCTGAAGGCTTCACACTTAATAATGATGTAACAGAAAGGTCACAGGGTCAGTGCGAACAGGCTGCGTAACAGTAACACTTCTGGATAAGAACAAAAACATCAGCTTGAAGGCAGAAATGTAAATCTGCTGTGTTTGAGTGTTACTGAAAAACCTGCCCAGACGCGTGAGATTTATCGCTGCTCTATAGTATTAATACCGATATGAAGGCGTGCCGTGCAATCTGTAAGTTGCACGGCAATAAAAGAAATTCTACGGACAGTATATACAGTATATTCGTTAAACGGAGAGTGACGTCTGTGGTTGATCCTTCTTTGATGAGAAAAGTGCCAAATTAGTCTTAAGAGTTTCTCCTGATCTGCACCAAATTACTGCACTGTCGAATGTAGGCGGGCCGAGGTTGCACGTGCAGGGAAGGATCACAGGATTGCCAAAATGAAACCCCCCCTTTATATTGTAATATGCAGTCGTCTCTCCAGCTGACCCCCCAAAAAATCCAAGGGTTGAAATGTTTACAGAGTCTGTTTTTATCGAGGGTTCAGACACACGATTCACTCGCTGCTAAGTGGAAACAGTGGCATCACTTCACTGTGCAATGGCCTTATTCCAGTCTATGAACTGACTTCATGTAGAGAAGTATGTTGTAATTACTCAACACTATCAGTCAGTACTTTATGAAGTGTCCCAGTATTTACGGTACTTAAAATTGAGAGTTGTGTTGCTACAAGGGGACATTTATTTGGCTTCTAGCACTAAAGTGATGAGTCTTTCATCAGTTTGTACACAGGATCAAGGCCCTCGTGAAGTGAAACGTCACCAACTTACTATTATTTCTTTTTTTAGTATCGTTTTGGCCCAAATCTGTGAAGTGCCTAGAATAATTTAGCGAACAAAAATGAGATTAATTGATTCCTTTTGATCATGTTTTGAATGTATAATTGCAAAAAACATTAAAAGATAACAGGCAGTTCTCACTAGAAACAGGCTACGCAACTAAAAGCCTGAATTTTTTTCCCTTTTTGAGTGAATAATACAGACAAAAAGGCACTTCTGTAAAGGTTGGATGGATCTAATGAAATGGATGGTGTTTTGTTTTATTTATTCTTCCATGCTGGGTAAAAGCTTTCCCTATGGTGAGAGTATTTTATTCATAGCTATCTGCTTTTCAGTGTTGTTTTTCATTAAAGAGCCAGATGATGATGATGGTGTAGAGTAGTCCTTTTACTAGATACTGATGCCCCCATCAGGCTTTGCTCCTGGCTTAATTTATCCAGTATTTGATTTGATTTGATTTTATCTGGATGCCCTCGTTGGCCTTATTTTCTGTCCCATTGGCTTCTGTCTCTCTGTTAAATCACTTTTAAAACAGATGTGTTGTTTTAACATGATTCATTTGTCCTGTTTATAGGAACAGAACTAAAGCCTGTCTGCATGTAGGAGATAAATAATACCAATGAAGAACTGAACCTCAATGTGGAACTCCTCCACCAAACTCTGCTCAAAATCTTACTGATTCTCATAGTGTAGTAACAAATCAGTGCAATGTGAACACATACCTTTAGTTTCAGTGTGGACAAATCATATTGGGTTAAACAGAACTTGTCTGATAATACACAGTTTTATGTTTTCTATAAGATCAATAAGTAATTACAGTGACAGATTTCTATACATCGATGAATAAATAGCAAAGAATAATTGTTAATTTGGCATACTTGGATACTATTTAATAATAATAGTATCTGCTACAAACAATGGTAAACAAGACATATTTGTCCCTTTTTCAACGAGCCCACACACTGTAGCTCACACATCTGATAGACGTTACGTTTCAACAATTCACCAACAGATGAATACATTTCATTCAACAATGAATCCTGCAAACTCGGATTTAGGATGTAACCTCATATGTATCATGAACACATCATGAGACAGGTGTGTTGCTCCACAGGATGTTAAGACAACAGAATCCCTTTTAAAAGTGATCATGTTTTCTTTGCTATTGAATGAATGAACCCACAGCCTCAGCAGGGAGGGACACTTACTGTATGTACAGTCACACATCTGCCTTTAACCCCGTCAGCTCCACTCTGATCTGTCAAAACAAGAAGATGACACTTTTTTCCTTGTGTCTTTATTTTATCACATTTTCCAGGTTGGGTTGATTCGTGTTCACACAGCTCAGCTCTCATGTGTTTGTAACTCAACGATGACTTAGTCCAGATTTATTTTTTGAAAACTAGCATTTACGTTTGCTGATGTACATGAGTAGAGTCGTACGTAGCTGTGTGAGCTACTCTGTGAGAATCTTAGAGAGGAATTGATTTTCATATCCAGTTCTTTCCATTACATCACGTTTCCTTCTGCATTCCATATCACAGGATTTTTAACAATATTAGTGAGACAAAATCCTTTTTGTCCTTTGATTTATTTTTCCAGTGCCTCATAATTTATTTTCTCTCTCCCTCTGTATTCATGTTTCTAACATAGAAAGGTGGAACTAACCATTTGGCATTATGTTTTTGGAAATCATAGCTTGTTTGTTGCAATGTACCTCTTTTGATCATGATGAATCCTCTGTAACATTCCACCACAACAACCCCTGTGGGCAAACAGCTCCCACTGGGAAAAAACTATTTCACAACTCCGTCTGTGTCTCTCTCTCTGTCTCTCTCTCTGTGCCTGACAAACTATGCTGTCAAAAAAGGTTTTCAATAAACATGTTATAATAGCGTTCGCTGTCAGTGGTGTGTCTGTCGCTTCGAGCGTGTATTTGCAAAACAAATTGTTCCTGTGGAAAAAACAAGTCAAGCAAACAGACTTTGTGATTCACGGTGAACAAATCACAAGTTTCGAAGTTTATGTTAATGAAATGAAACCAAAATACCACCGAGTACACAAGTCTGGGAGTTTGTTTTGCCTGGTGTCTGAGTTTGTTTTGTCTGATCCGTGTCAGTTTAAGAGCTCATTTTCCTTCAATGCAAACCAACTTAACTATGACGTAAACCGATTTGGAGACTGATGACACTCATCAACCACACTACCAGACATATTCTGTCTTTGATCTGATCATGATATGACTTTGACGAACCACAGCCAGGCACAGCGCTGGACACTGAAGAGAACAACAGGACAGGCTGATCCAGCTCAGTGTGCCTGACTCCACTCGCTAGACTCAGCATGTGAAGAAGGACAAACATGTCTGTGACCCCCAACCTTCTCGTCCTGGAGCAGCTGCACCTCGATCCAAGCTCTTGAAATTTGCAGATGACATTTGAGAGGGTGATGAGTCTGGAGAATGACTATAGATCTTGATATAAACCGTGGAGATGCTTGTGGCTTTCAGAAAGAACCACCTGCCCCTGGTCTACAGGAGCAGAACATCAACTCCCAATAACAAAGCAGAGGATGGACTTTCTTAGCCAGCTGAAGAAGTTAAAGCCCAATAGAGAGAGAGAGAGAGAGAGGGAGAGGGTGATCAGTTGCACGCTCTGGTCTTCACAGTCAACTAATTCTTTGTATGTAGAAACCAACTGATGATGATGAAGCCGCCACCACACACAGTTCCTGTAAAACCACATTTTTTACTGACTTTGTTTTTTGGAAGCCGATGAGCCGATGCACATGATATCAGCTCCTCTCATAATATTCTGTCCTCTTACGTCCTGCAGCATTACAAGCTGTGAAAGGACTTATACCACTTTAATTGACTATCATATTGATTTGTTTCTATTTTTTTAAAGCATAACGACGTCCATGAAGGTGCACTGAGGGAAAAGTCAGTAAACAAACTGTACTCTCCTTTAAATTAGGGCAGGAAATGCAGGCAGCACAGATTTCTGCCCCTAGTTCCTGTTTGTTCTGTCACAGAGAGAACAAATTAGCCTCTCATAGCATCTTAACTGCTCTTTAATCATGGAAAGTCGTTACCCTTCTGTCTTTGTATGCCGAGTACAGTTCCCGCCCTCCCTCGCCGCCTCGCTGACTGCAGCTCAGTAAATGACTGGTAGGAGGGGAAGGAACAGGCAGCGAGGCGGGCAGGGGAGCGCTTTTTAACTGAAGCCATTCAGCCCGGGTGGGAGGGCAAATCTGGACAGTGACAGAGGGAGAGAGAGGGGTCTATGTATTCAGGCTTTTGGCCCTCAGCCCGTCTCAAGTGCGTCCTGAGGGGAACATCCTGCCCCTCATTGGAACTTCCTCGGCCGGCTGAAGTGGCCCATTCACGGAGGTCTTGTGAGGGGGGCTTGTTTTCCCTGCTAAATGGATGTTTCTGTTTCAGAGGTGTTTGCGCTGGTGGACGCTTTCCATTTCTCCCCCCTCCCCTCCTCGGCCTCTCGCCTCCCCGTTCCCACTTTCTCTCCTGCTTTCCCCCAGCCGTCCTCCCCACTTCCCTCTCTGCTAACGATCCCCTCTGCTCTCTGCCTTCAGGCTGCTGTACAACCTTCACACCACCCCTCACCCTGCCTACAGGAGGAGGAGCTGGCGAGGGGAGGTGTTTGTGATGAGTCCTGCTGTTAAGGTTGAAGGAATGTATCAAGTGTGGGGGCTATTTTCCTGCTGGTCAGTTTACAAGCGATGACAAAACAGAGGAAATTCAGTCGGAAGAGGAATCCACAGAAGCTTATCAAACCTCGGGCATGTTTCATCCTGTCACTAATTCAAGTAAAACACGACTTTTAGTAAATTGAAGCTGTAATATGCAACTTTTGGAAATCAATCCACCCACCGTGTCAAATACTGACGCAGCAAGTCTGTGATGTCTCCTGCTGCTCTTTCATCCTTCTGATTGGTCAGAATGATGAGCCTCTAAATTATATTAACGTCTTTAACAAAGAATAGTCTGACACCAGGGTGGTGATCAAAAAACAAACAAGACAAATCTAAATGAATCAACACAATTTCATGTTTTACCAGAAACTGTAACAAAATCTTAGTTAAAAGGAAGTTAAACAAAAACATAGATGATCCCACCCTGCAAAAATCCCTAAATACAGGATCTAAAGATGATACTACAGCATGTGTAAAATAAATATTCTGGGAGATGGACTGACTGAAGCCACTGGCAGGAGTCCATCTTTAAAACTGACTGGAGGCTGCAACCCGACAACTCTCATTCAAACTAATCAACCAATCAGAAATACTCACCTGTAGCTCATTTCACAAACACACAGAGCGATCCACAGAAACACACAGACGGGACATGAACCAAGCTGAGACTGGAGCTGTAACATCAGTACACTAAGATTCTTAATTTAATCTGTTTGACAAATGCGCCACCAGCAAGCTGCGTTTTCCAAGGTGAGATCATTTCCTCTCCAGTTCATTGTGGCGTGTTTGGCTGATAAAAACAGGAATACTAAACATGAGAGTGTAAGTGGACTCAGATCAGGGATGTTAGTTTGGTTTATTATCCTCATATCTGTCTGCAGAGCTGCAGATGCTAGTGGTACACAGGCTAATAAGGCAGAGGGGCTGGAAAATGTCCTTTTTAATGTGATGTCAACACACGTAAATGAACTCTGAAAGCTCTGGCAAATATAATTCAACAATGATTTAAGAAAATAAAAAAAGCAAAGCAAAGTGGGCAGGCTTTTCATTTCCAATGATAAGAACGCTGCATCGCACCGTGCAGCTGCTAAATATACTGCACTGCGCTCCGAGAGACAAAGAGCAGAAACTCATTCAAAAAAAATCTCTGGAAGATTCTCGTGACTGCAGACAGTCTGAGCTGAGAGGCCTCACCCATGCTGAAAAGCACAGCCATTTTTATCACCGTCTGGCTTCGTGTGCTGCCAAGAAGCTCTTTAATTGTTTCCCATTCAGTCAAAGCCACAGAGCGTCAAGCATTCCACTACATACAAATGTCACCGTTTTCTTTACCTACAATTGAAAATAATTGATAATTCATCCTGACTTTCAGAAGGCAGCCTTGGTTTGTTTTGGGTTTTTTGCACAGTTTGAGGTTATTTTGTTCAGTTAAAGATGGCTGCACAGTAACAGAGCTGATTATCTTTAGTCACAAAGCTGCTAATGTAGGACAGAGGTTTGTAGTGAGCGGGCTACGTCTATCTGTGTGTTAGAATGGACACAAGCATGAGAGTATGTATTTTTGTGTGTGTGTGTGTACTAAGTTCCTGAAATTGGACCTTGGTATGTTGTCACTGTAAGTGTGCCAAATCAGCGATTAACTGCGCTCCCTCTGAGACAGGCGTGTAGCCGAGTGACATTCACCAACAGGTGTGTGTAAAACAATCCGGTTTTCAGCTCCTTGGAGGACTCGGGTCCCACTGAGCATATAGGAGAGACCAGATGATAGGCTAGAGGCCGACACAGGTTTTGTTCACTGCGGACAGCAGGGTTCATATCAAGTGTCAATCAGCTGCAATTGATGCAGCTTTGATTTTATTTTTTCTTAAATTAAACATTAAAAAAGGAAAAGAAGTAGAATGAGGGTGTGGTTAATGATATTATTCAATTAAAGGTGGATTGACATTAAACTGAAGTCTTACAGTATCTATAAAGGCAAAATAAAAAAATCCAAACATACATAGACTTAATGTTTAATCTTGAAGCTTTAAACAAACATTGGGGCCCAAAGGTAGTAAAAGGTCTGAAATGTAAATGGAAGTGTGATTTACTTTTGCTTTGTTTTCACAGCGATTTACTACTGTAACTGAATGAGTTTCATTTCTGGACACCAGAAGTAGCACATAAAACTCTGAGTCTGCAGCCAAAAGCAGTGCACTCTGTTGGGAACCACTTCAAACATAAAGTTTGGACCTAACCCTGACTGTAAAAATCAGTTTCACACTCCCTGAATCAGTCCTGTGCAGACAAGCTCTTTACTGTTTTAAACCTGGACCCAGCAAAACAGGTGGACAAAGATTTATTAGGCCAATATGACACTTGTGCTTATAAATAAATCTGGTTATTTAAATGCAGAAATATAAAAATATTTAGGGTTTTTAAAGCAAAGATGTTGGCACCATACCAGTAGGCAACAGAGGAGCTATAAAACCAAACAACCTGCAAACACATCACAGTTAAAACTACAGTTTCACTGCTACTGGTGAATAATCAATGACTCATTTTAAAGGTGCATTCTGTGTTTTCTTTTACCACCAGGAGGGAGAAAGACTTGCAACCAACATAAGGGTTCTCATTACATTACAAACATGTATACTAAAATACCTTTATATTAATCTAATGGTATTTTGTAGCATTGATTAAGGTTAATAAATATGAGCTTATTAGAAGACAGTAGGACTTCAACTGTGACGCAGTACTTGGCTATCTGACTATTATCAGATTATTGCCCCAATTCTGGTTTCAGGCCATGTTCGATGATCTAGAAAGCACTGTGTGAAGCATAGTGACCCCTGAAGTAGCAAACCCCACCCCTCTAATGACCCATGTTGCTTTAAACAAGCACTATGAATTATTACCAGAGCACAGTTTGACCTCGCTGTGCTGCAGCAGGGCGGCTGCTCTCTTTCTCTCCTTGGTCGTCCTCTCTGCAGACATTAGGAATCCCTTTAACCGGCCAGGATTCCCTCCACTATTCCCACTTATGGAACATCTGTTGCATCTCACTGGCCTTTTCTCTAATTGCTAGATTAGAGGGTGACGGGAAGGTCCCGGTTGTTGAGAGTCGCCTTTGAGCTGTTTTGACATGTTTGCCCATGATGTGCGATCATGAAGAAAAAATGCTGGAGTAGGTCATGATATCTGTGTTCAATAGCATTTAGCTAGATGAGTGGAGGGAGAGGAGGGCACAGTGTGTTTACGAATCCCTCTGGTTGTTTTCTGAAGCTGTCCTCTGTGATTTACAGAGAGAAAAGTTGGAAACAAACCATAATTCCTCATGTGCAGTATAAACTGTGTTGTGTATCACATTAATTCACATGAATCCATTTCAATCTATACTATCTTTAAAATATTTAACGTTTGCATTTTTACGAAGAATTCAATAAGGAAGAGATTCTGTTGAATCAGATTGTTTCTGTAAATTATCTTTGGTTCATGGTAATATTAAAGAGGACTCAGTGGTCCGACAGTGTGCTAACACGAGAGACCAGACCTCAAACACACGGCAAAACCCGTAAAACTAAATTACAACAACAAGCTGAGTGCACTCGCAGGTCGATTGGCAGATAAGAAAGGACCGTTTAAGCCACGCTTAAGCTGGAAAAGAATGTGATTTTGTCTTGTAGCAACACTCAACAAATGGAGCAAGACTCAAAGGCATCATTGTGTCGTTTATTTGCCGTGAAATTAGGAGTCATTAGGCCTGGGTGAAATGGTTCCACATGTGAAAACGGTCTTCCATCCCATGTTCAAGGTAAACAACAAACTCTCTTTCTCCTGTGCTCCCACTCTATTTTTAAATACTTACGTTAGTTGCAGGTAGCTCGGCTGAGTACAAATCTCCTCACCAGATGTGTGACCTAGAAAGAAGCATCAGTGACAAACGCACGTCTGTTTTTCTCACCCTCACATTTCATATTTTTGTTTGCCCTTGCTGAGGATTATTATCACACACAACAACACTCAAATACGCTCCCTCCTCCGTTTTTGTCAGCTATAAATGAACATGACTGATGACGCTGAGGTAGCACAGTGCTACCGATGTGGAATTTAAAGTGGAAGTGTGAACTTAGCTGCAACCGTCAAGACAGAGCTCATTCAGTCCCTGCAAACAGTCCCAGGTGGAGCACGATAGAGAGGACGTGCAAAGAGGATATTTCCATAGAGGCTGATACACAATGTCATCATCAGGTTAAATCACAGGACCTCTGCATTGTTTCTTGTTATGATACATTTCTGACATACGTTTTATATAAGAATAAGTGAATGACAAAAACAGAATGAGCTGTAATGGGACTATTTGCTCACATTCACTTCCTTTAAAGATCATAAGAAGTTTTTAAAGTGCAAGTTTTCATTATGAAAAAATGAAAAAGGTACTAAAAACTAATGATTAAAGTACAAATAATAAATCAGAGTTATAAAATATAAAGTCAAAGGAAGTAAGAAAAACAGATGTCGTCACTAATGGTAACAAGGACGAGGTTAAACATCAAGCTTTACTAGGGTACGATTATTGAATTACTGAATTTGAAATACAAAACGTGTATTTGGACAGTGTGCTGACACGAGGCCCCAGACCTCAAACACACACTACAAACAAACGGAGTGCACTCGCAGGTCAAATGGCAGATAAGACCGTTTAAAGTGAACTTCAGCTGGAAAATAATTTTGTGTAGCAATACGCAACAAATGGAGCGACTCGGGGGAAAATTAGGAGTCATTAAGGGTGGGGGGAAACGTGTCGTGTCGTGATTTCTCTTCCGAGCAGAAATTGGCCTCCGTGTTTTACCTCATGTATTGAATCCAAACTAAATCTGTTTGTGAAATTTCTTACTGCAGCCTTTTGAGATATCACGCTGCAAGCAGATCAGTAATGAAAGAGATGAAACATCACCCCCTGTTGTTACCAATGTCTCCATCAGCTAGAATCCTGTAGTCTGTGGAAACACATTTAATTATTATTGGCTGCAAAATACACGCTAAGAACAGCTCGCAGTTTGCAGGTCATCGTTTTTTGTATCGTCTTTTATTTCTTTAATAACTCGGCTTCAACTTTAAATTTGAATAAAGCTGAAGCCTTGACTGATAAGGTCTGTGATCCACATTGAAGGGATTTCAGATAGATGATAAATTCTACAGTAGAAATCTTCCAACACACCACAGTTTATTAAAATGGTTCAAAAGTCAAAACCACAACATTCAGAAATGTGACCTGATTTTCTGTCCTTGAGGATGTGCATAATAAGAAAATGAAAAAAAATGATATTGTAATGGTTGAGTAGAAGACAGAGACACAGTAGAGCGATAAGAAGCACGACATGACTCATGTCTGCTGTGTGGTTGTGTGCAGGGTTTACCTTGGACTGTGAAGTTAGTTAATGAATGCAGCAGAAAATTCACAAAAAATACAGGAGCTCTGTTAGTATTAGACATGAACGAAGACACATTTTACAACAAACACATATTAAATACTCGAGAAATCCATACAGCACTATTAGTGTTGATACAGCATCACACAGAATATGTACAGCAGGTCTGTACAGCATGGAAAGTACTGTTTGGTCATACATAGGTTAATCTGTGAGACCTTTACATGAACCTTTGATACTGTGGGATTGAGGTTCCTTCTTCAAAAAAAAGTTAATAGAATATTCCTGTGTGCCGCTCCATAAAATATATGAAGGGTTTTGGCTGCAAGCTCTGTCAGTGACCGAGGTTTCCTCTAATAGCCTTGAGGGGAAATGAATGAGGATTCCCATGGCAGCAGTGATCACTGGTACAGTGCTGCTCGCTCGCCATGCCGTGTTATTGACATCCAAATCTACGTCTGACCTATAATTAAATTATGAGCTCAGCAAGGTTGTTCAGAGGTATGACATTTATGTGCATTGATCAAAACAAGACTGCTTCTGTGCATGTAGATGAAAAAACTTAAAGATGATGTTTTCCTTTGTTGCTCGCTCAGACAATTCTGTAGAAATCAATGATTTTCAAGCACTTTTTACTGAAAAGGTCCTTTACTTTGTCCCCGACACTAGAAATTGAGTAACCAGGTTAAGAAGTGAACGTTCTGTGCATGTAAACATAGCTGCTGTCTCCTGTGCTGTCAGTGTGTGATGGATGAGCTGTGGAGGAGATTAAACGCTCCTCAGTGTGCAGTGACAGGCGAGTCCGGCAGCTCTGTACGCCACGCTGCATTTCTATCTGTCTCCAAACAGCACGAGGCCCTTTGTCAAGAGCCAGACTACAAAGACCCTTCAGGTCTCCATTGTTCTCTGCGATCAATAAGGAGTTCCAGCGTTGGAAAGCACCGCTAGCACTGTGAGGGTAGTTCAATTAAAATGATGGTGATATAGCACATCATGAGAAAAGAAATTAGCCATGAAAATATTCAGTGAAATATGAAATATGGGCAAGAACAGAAGTTGTTTTCAATTTTATTATCAGCTGTATTTATATGTATATGATTTTAAATTACTTAGTATATAAACTGACTGTAACCTGCTGTTATCAGTCTGAATCATAATGAAAACATGCTCTTTGCTGTCAGCTTTGATTTAAAGGACTGGCTGAAAACACTGGATGAACAGAAGAAATGACCACTTTGTCCATTATTATTTTTTGGGTAGTGTTTATGGATAGTGTAGTGGTAGAATAACCACACTCTATGCAGAAGACAACACTGTTGTAAATGTCCTTCGACCTGACAGCTTCTTCATAGCGGTTGGGTTCATGCATTCAGCTACAGTACAAAAAGTAGTTTAGATACTGTTTTACATATGTTCCCTTTGTCGTCTTCCCATCATTGATATAAAAGCTGCAAAATAAACTCTGTGTTTGAACATCAGTCAGAAACTGTTGGTTTCACTGTGGTTTAAAGCGGAGACAGGTTTGTTCCCACAGTGCTGTGTGGATTCATAAACATATGTACCTACTGTTTATAGCGATTGCAGTGTGTAAGTGTTTTAAAGTGCTATCATCACTGTCCTTTCAACATGACATGGATCTGTATTTTATATCTGTTTGTCATATTGTCTTTCTTTCCTATTTTGCCAAAATAATGTCAAAGCAATATTTACTTTTTCCAATTTGAGTCAAAACAACAGTCCATGAAACTGATCCGCAGATATGACTCAACTTCCTGATCTACATATAGTGTAAATACTGTGTAGTGTTACATGCACTCGTGTATCTACACTATGATTTCTCACCACATGTTGACACAGAGCAAAACAAAGCACAAAGCACGGAAATGCCATTCTTCTTTTTCTTTAAACAGACGCTGCACAATGGTGGTGTATGTAATTATATAGGACACATATACATTGTAAGATCACATTTGTGCATATATTTACATTGTGGGCTTCTACAGAGCAAAATGAGAGCACAAGAAATCTCACTGCTCTTTGTATTTTAACTGCAAAGGCTCCAACTGTGTTTTATTAGCTGATCATATGGCCCAAATCAGCAATATGTGCCGTCTGCAGCCAGTAGGGATGTCGAGTTCAGTCCTGAATGAGAGCAGAGATACTGGTGGGAGGCTTCTACAGTGTCACCAGTAAAGTCTTGATATCCTTGAGTGAGCCATGGTGGCTGACCCAAAGAGCTGACCGCTATCAATACATTCATATATGCAGGGACTGCTCACTCCAAAAAGTTTGAACCTATTTGTTTGCATTGGTAGAAAAGTTCACAGTTCAATGGTAAAGAAAATCTAAGAAGCCAAAAGAGTCCTAAACACTGCTTTACTTCTTTCTCATTTGAAAGAAACCACAGACTGTGGTTTATAGTGTAATTACATACTGTAGTATGTACATCATATAATTATAGTATCACATGCAGTCATACGGTTGCTGTGTTTTCTAGCATCAGGCCAAAGACGAGCCAGACGCACTTTTTCATAGAGCTTTTAAAAGCAGAGCAAAAATAAAATGGGCCGAAACTCTTTATAGAATAATTATATAGTAGATCTGTGCATTTATACTGTTCAGAGTATTTATACAAACATACAGTGAATGTGGAATTACTGTCACAAAGTAGTGAGGCAGCGTTATGGTTTGTGTTCAGCTTTGTGCTCCAGCACATCAGATTGAACAGAGAGAGTTCAAATTAGTTTCAGCATTTATTAAAATGTGTACACAGCCATCCACGTATGCTAAATAAATGTTTTTCCCACACGACATAGCCACTGTTAACGTCTACACCACACATCTATATGTCATTGTTGATGTCACTTGGTGCCCTATCCCAAACATTTTCTCTGTGAGGCTGGTTTTGTGCACAGTGGAAACACTGTCGCCACCAAGTTGGATGCAAAACATGTCTAAAATATGAATGTTTTGTGCTGCAGGACTCAACCAGAACCAAGGGTTTTAGACCAGACAATAAAAAACAGTGTCATTCAACATGATGACCAAAACTCCGCTCAGATCACTGCTCTTAGGCCACTGCAGAAAAATCATTGTAAATATTTCACTTCCTGAAAAACAGACTGTAGGTACAGAGGCTGCAATATACTGAGGACCTCCTGTCTGCTGATGTCTGAGTTCAAGACATTAGACCCAGTGGCTGGAACTGATTCCACTCATGCAGCTGCAGATCAGTTTTTTACCTTACTTCATGTCATTAATGTCTAAATGTTTTTTTTACTTCTTCATTTTATTATTTTATATATTCATATATATGTGTGGAGAAGGCATCTGAGTATTTCACTGCTGCAAGAGAATTTGGTATTGCCACTCAAAACTGAAGCCAAGTACACAAGTCTTCCCTCAGCCAGTGACTGAACGGTCCGTCCCAGCCAGAGGCTTTATTGTGCTGTGATACTGAGCTCAGCCAACTAACCAGCCCACACACACACACACATATATATATCCTCCACCAGCAGCAGTTGGCTCTGGGCCGGCTTGTTTGGGCTGGAAGCAGGCAGCCCAGCAGCTTCGAGCTGGACCGGGTCAAAGGAGCGCGGTGGTAGGACGACCAGCTCTGGCGGCTCCAGACCCTCTCCAAGACAACTGTTTATGGGCCAGAGAGATCCAACCAGGCCAGAGCCGGGCACGCTCAATGGTTCCCATTGACAAGGAACTTCCTGGAGGCAGCGGAGGAGAGAAGAAGAAGACGAGGAGAGAAAAGAAGAGGAAGAGGCGAGAGAGGACGGAAAGAGAGAAGAGAAAGGAGGAGGGGGGATGTCAAAAAGGACAAAAGGGAAAAGATGGAGAAGAGAGGAGGAGATAGGATCTGAGACAAAAAAAGATGAGGAGGACAGAGATAAGGTAAAAAATAAAAACCAAATAACCAACAGTGTCACTGCCAGGTTCACACAGCTAGAGGCTAAAAACAAGAAAGAAGGAAGGGAAGTCCAAAGAGGGCACGAGTGGCTGAGACGATCCAAGTGGGCAACGAGAAAAAAAAGAGTGGCAGAGTTTGGTGAGTGCAGTGTAGGACACACACACACACACACACACACACACACACACACGATCACACACTCCAGTCTGTACCAAGAGTAATTGACTCTCTTGACCCCACTGAGGACCCAGAGCCTCTCTCATCACCTTCTCCTCCTGCTTGACTTTCTGCTTCTTCTCGTTTCCTCCATTTCTTTCTTTCGACTGTGAACAATTATCACATCTGGAACATTCTTCCTGACGTTCTAGCTCCTGGATCAACAAACATTAACCACCCACTCAACCTTTCATCTGACCAGAGACGGCCTGGATGTCATTATGTCTGCATCTGGCCCGTCTTCTTGTCCTCTTAACTGATGCAGAGAACCTTTAGATAATAATCTGGTTCTGTTTGTTATCAGCTGATGTAACAGATGAGTGAACACCAAACGTTAAGGAGCGTTTTTTTCTCAGTTGCATCATGATTTGTTTCTCCTAAAATATATGTTTCTCTTGGCAATTAGCTTCAGCTTTGAAAGTTGTGACTGAGAGGGAAACATTTTGAACATATTTCACATTTCTGGATTGTTTTACTACCCCTTGTTACACAAACAGTGAAACATGTTCCGTGTCATGTGGTAAGGATTACAAAAACTGGCAGTAAAGAGACAGACTAGGCCATGTGAGTCTATTTGTCAAGTCAGACTGAAAGATTTTGGCACAAAACAGGCAACGTTTCCAGCAACAGGAACTGAAATTTGAATCTATCTGTTATGTGCAGACTCACTGCAAAACACAGCCGCTAGTAACAAACACTGTGTGAAAGGTGCGAGACATGTTTGATGACAATATGAAAGCAGTGGCAACACTCTCATGGATGGATTACCAAATGGGCCTACCGGAGAGATCGGGGGGCCTCTGAGCCAGAGCTTCTGTGGGAAATGATTAATATTTAACAGAGAGCTCTGTTAAAAGACACAAAATGACAACATAGAGACACAAAACGAGCAAAAAACTCACAAAGATTCACACGATTCACTAAAAAGAGGCACAAAATGAACCCAGAAAGCACAAAGTGTTAAAAATAGACACAAAATGATGACAGAAGGATGAAAAATAACTGAAATAGACCTAAAATAGACCCAAAGACAAAATAATGACCAAAAAGAGACAAAATGGTGCCTATGATGTAGTTGTTTCGTGTCTCTTTCAGTTCTGTATAGGAAGCTGGTTGGTGGTGCCTATGTTATCATAACGTAACCCATTCAAACCCTGAGCTGTTGGAAATAAAAAAGGAAACTGTCAGCATGTGATCAGGGCGTCAGCACCAGTCCACATGGACAATGTGTTTCATCTACGCACATAAACCAGATTTATAATATGTCTGTGAGTTGTGAGAATGCATTTCCACATTCTCATGAACTACTCCCACATTTGTCGTTAATCTTGAGACTAATTTCTCTCCACAAAGCTTCTTCAACTTCTCCAACTGTCCTGTCTCCTCAATAACATGCATGCAACTAATTTGCAGTAACAAATATATTTAGTGGGCAATGTAGTGTAATGGCAGCTAAGTCATTATCCAGTACCATAGCTGAGGGAATATATGGCTCAGAGCACAAGACACAGTTTTTATATTTATACTTATATTTATATCCAGACCTAATTATGTTTCCACTACAGGATACTTAGCAAAGCAGATGAGTAGAATATCATATCAATAAGTACATGTTACTGAAGGCACCACAAAGTAAAGAGAAGACAGATTCGTATGATGTAAGATGAATAATTAAAGTGCAGGTTTCCTGCTCCTGTGCACCTGCCTCTCGTCAGCTGATCGTTGCTGTGACCTGCTGCCTGCTCGGCTGTTCCTTGTTGGCTCATCAGGCTGAAGGTATAAAGGCAGCTCTGCCCACTGGCTCCTGTTTGATTGACTTTGTCTGATGTTAGTAGTTGCTGCTTTATCCCAGAGAGTGGTCGTTGACGATCCTCACAACTACTGAAGAAACAGAAAATCAGACAGTGTAGAGAACACTGACTGATGAATGATAAAGTATCATCTGCCTCCCAGACAGGCAGCACAGAAAACCACAGCAATCAGCACTTAGAAAAATAAAAATACAAATAAAGTCATAAATAAAAGCGTGAAGTGGTTGATGTGCAGCAGCATCAGTTCAGTTGTTGAGCTTTTCTGTCTTTAAATGCGTCACTCTCAGCTGAAATCTGGCTTCAGGCTTAAATTAAAAACCATATATGAGTGTGATGGCTTGTTAAATGATGAATCGTATGTTCAAGCTTGTTGCCCCCAATGTTTAATCACTTGTGGGGGGAGATGAAAAGAGGGTTGTGGGTGTTTTGCAGTAGGTGCCTACTTCAGTGAAAGGCTCGCTCTGTATCTTCCCCACTGTTTAGACTGAATTGCTTTTTGAATAATTCCATGCCTGATTTCTCATGGCTGTTAGCGCCTTGCTGTTCCTCCTTATGAAAAGAGGGAGAGAGCAGAAAAGGAGGGAAAAAAGAAACACTCTGGTCCCAAACCTAGTTAGCACCAGAGCTAAGCCTGTCCACGCCACAGTAAAACAACACCCATCCCTGAGGTAATAAAAACCTCTTCACTCAGCAGAATACCAGGTTAGTGTTTCAGGCTGTGCTCAAGAAAAAGAAGAAAGGAAACAGAAACGGGTCATCACAATAAAGGGAGGTGAGGGGAGCTGTTGCCTAGCAACCAGAAGGCCTGACAGGCACTTTGTGGGGATGGGATGCTGAGTTCGTCCAGTTGTTAGCTTTATTTTATTTTATGCTTGCAAAAGCAAAATAATGTCGCAAAAAACTTTATTTGTCTCCCTGTTAAGGTCTGCAGGACGTTGGATGTTTAAAACCTGAATTTATTGCATAACTTTATAGCATGTCCTTGTTGTTTTTCAGTGGGTGTTTGCAAAACATGCATTCATTTTACAAAAGTTTCTGAATGAAGGAGACGCCCAACTGATACTAAGCAACTTCAGCAGGTGAACTTTCTGTTTTGATTTCCACCTACACACACGAAAAACTGAATACACGTCAGCTGGTAAATGTTCCACAGTCAGACTTTTTAGTCAATTAGTTTATGCATTTTATCAAAAATGCTGTGGTGGTGCTAAAAGACCCTAAAATGCTCAGCACTGCGCTAAGAAGAAGAGCAGAGTCCACTTTCCAGCTCCGTCTCCTAAAAAAATAAATGTTTGAACAACTCTACTGCAAATACAAATATGTTTAAGGAACACAAGAAAAAGTCTGTGAACCCTTATAGAACTTCATGGTTTTCTGCATTAATTTGTCATAAACTGTGATCTGAGCTTCATCTAAGTTAAGAATCTAAACAAATATAATGTTACTGAAACAATAACACAAAAACATTCTGATCATTTCATGTCTTTATTGAGAACGACCATAAAAACCTCCATAGTGGAAAAAGGATGTGAACACTTTAAAGTAATAACTGGTTCACAGTTATTACAGACATTCTCACATTATCCTGAAGAATTGTTTTTGATACACTTGGAAATTCATCTTCCCCACAAATAACTACAAGACCAGACCCTGATGCAGCAAAGCAGGACCACATCATGATGTTTCCTCCACCATACTTTAAGACTGGGATGATGCTTTCATGGTGATATGCAGTGACCTTTGTACACCAAATTAAATACAGCAATCTTTATTCTAACGGAACACGGAACAAATATTGGTATGATTGGTGATATCGTGTGTGATCTCTGTGGCTGGGCCCAATTTCATATCCATAAATCAGTGTTCTATTGTTTGCCCTTTAATGACATGATCATATGAGCAGGTTTCACACACCCTCTTAAAGTCATCAGACTCCAACCTACTCTTATTCTCATTCTTTTTCTTATTCAGCAAAAAAACCCTCCTAATAACACGTTTGATATTTCCCCTGTGATTAACAAAACTGTGCTTTGAAAGAAAACATTTGCCTCTAATGGCAGATTTAAGGGTTTTTCTCTGGTGCAAAAACAGGGGATAATGGGATGATGGACTTCCAACCACCCTGCTTCGCCCTTCTCAATCCCACCCACAGACACTGAGAAGAGGCTGTGGAGTGGTTGTACACGGAGAACAGAGGCGCTGAGAGGGAGAGGTGGAGGGCTTTCACAGGTGAAGAGGTGGGAGGATACAGATTAAAAAAACGCAGGCGTGCAGAACAGCCTGGAGGTCAACTTCACTGCCAAGACGCTGCCTTTCATGCTCACTCGGTCTCGCTTTCATCTGCCGTCAAGTGACACAATGGATGCATGGAGAGAAAAGTAAGAATGGTATTAAATCAATCTTAATCTTTCTGAAAAGAGATGCTGTTATTTTGATCTCCTGATTAACATTCAGTAGCCACCGAGCCATTGCATCACTTTCAAACCAGATGAAATTCTGAGCAGACGGAAAGTGTCAAAGTGTATTTTTATGATAACCTGCCAGACTGAAAATTGACCCTCACATCACCCTGAGAACCCAGAGAAAGGCTCCTTTCATTACAGCTGTACAGTAGCTGCTGGCACTGTTGTTCACTCTTCTGCTGTGATGTCAAGGCTTTGGTGAGTGGTGGTCAGGGGTGGCTGCGAGCTTGGAGGAATGGTGGTGGTGGTGGAGGGGGTGAGGGCAGTTGACAAGGGGCACAGCTGGACAGCTGTTGGGGAAAGCCAGTGGTCCCTCAGGTCCTTTTTTAAATAGGCCTTTTCATACAACACCCACTCCAAGTACTTAAAGAAACAAAGAGGAGGGAGAGTAGCCGGCCAAGGAGGAGGACGAGTGCACCACAAACAAAACTCTCTGTACTGAAGCTGATCGGCTTGTTTACAGACTGTAGACATAAACCGTAGCTCCCTTTGTTGTGGAAAAACCGCGTTGCTGGAATCTCCTGTTGCAGGATTCTTATTCCAGGCTGTCACCACTGTTGATCAAGTGGTTTTCAGTACAATATGTTGAACTGAATGAGAAGAGTGTCACTCCCAACAAAAAAAAAACGATCTAAATAATTTTTAAGTTCAGTTTGACATTTCGAGACCCAGTGATTTTCATTAAAGCTGCTGTGACTTCATCTGTTTAAAATTCTCACCACAAACCACTGACTCGAGATTCAAGGTCTAAAGCCAGACCAATGGCCTCTACAGGCTGCAGTGTTCATTACACCCTCAACATGAAGACTGAAGGAACAGCAGGGCCAAACATGTACAATTTGACTCTATGTCTCAGCAACATCATGTAAAGTAAAGTAGTTTCAAGCGCTGAAGGCTGCAGTATGTGCACTATATCAAATAGTTTTGACATCCATCATTTTCACTAATCCTAACCATGTGTATTTAGTGACTAAACCAAACCACAATGCTTTGCTTGCACAGCAGTAGTGCTGCATTTTTGACTGTTTAGGGCAAAAGTAGGTGTTGAACCACTTTGGTGCATAGCGACAGATACTGTATCTGATCATACGAGGGAGAATAGGGACAAGAGATGTTTATGGACGTTAGGGTTGGATGATCTCTTGCATCCAAATGTTGGTCAGCTGTGGATTATAAATCGGTGCCCAGTCTCGAACTTGCAATAACTTAAGTTAAGTCAATAACAAATCCATCAGCAAATTGCTTATTTTACACATCCAACAGTTACTGAGCAACAATTTCATTCTTTAAGAGTTGTCTCTGGACAACTGATGGACGTGAGTCCAATAATCTTTTGGCCTCTACTGACGCCTGTGGGTATCATCTGGCTCTTTAGCTGCAACAGTAGCTCCACCATGTTCACCAGCTTGTCATGTTGTATAATATTGTCTGTTTTAAAGTGAGGTGCTGAAAACAGCTGCCTGCTGTAGCCAAAGATGACGTCATGAGAGCATGAAAATGTGAAGTTAAAGCTAAAAATGAGGAAAAACTTGCGATACAGCTCTGTGAAGCCAAGTGCACATGGAGATTCAGGTGATGACACAGTGAGTTACGTTGCATAACTGAGTTAAACTGCACACAGAGAAGCTCTGTCCTCACATACAGCAGCAACTCTGTATCTTGAGCAGCACGTTAGCAGAAACGCAGCAGCTTCACTGCTCTGTGTGAGTCAGGAGGCGTTCAGGTACACTAGAGTGTAGGTCACCCACATTTTTAAATATTTCACAATACTGATTATAGCTTTATAGTACAGTATGTCAATATGACATTAAATATTTGTATCTAAATGCTATTTAGCTGCAATTAAAGCCAAAATGAGAACATTTAGTACACATTAACATTTAATTAATCAGAGCTGTTGTCACAACAATCCTATTGTGAACTGGAGTGTTAAATTAATTCTTTCAATCCCAGTGCTGGGCATGTTACTGCCTTGCAAAATGAAAAGCAAGCTATGTTTTAATGTTTCATTATGCAAACATTAGGAGTTAGTTTATCTTAACAGTCACATCTCAAATGGTAGAACAAGCGTAAAATCTCCTCTGCAACTCACATGCCCGTGCACACAGTTTATTTGCTAAGTCTCCTTCGTGTTTCCTTCGTGCTTTATTGCATTTGTGAGAATTGACACCTCCTGCCAAGTGTTTTCCTGATGTCACATAGGTGCAAGAAAAGCCGTGAGTCAAACTAAATAATCAGAAATCAGCCGTGGAGCATGCTGAGGATTATGGAATTACTGTTTCATAGCACAGAGTAGCTGGAACAAAACAACACATACGCACACAACAATGGTCATAATCAAAATCACAACTGCAATCAAACAACAGCTGTGCAAGTGCAGCTGCGTACGTCCAAATTCATAATGTGACATATGTAAAAGACAGCGTGGGGTGGGGAACGAATGCTGCGATGTGAGAATGTGAGCTTGTTGACAGGCGGGAGATGACAAGGTGAAATCGAGGGAAGAGGAAGGAAAAAGGAAGCGGAGATTATGTTTATGAAGTGCCTCATTATGTAACCTTATAGGACCACATTACAATCACGGCCATTCCAGGAATTTCTCATGAGTTCACATGGAGCAAAATGGTGCTCGTTGTTTTTCTGGCTTGGCAGCTGTCGCCCCGCTCAGCCCTGTGGTCGCTGAGGATTGTGGCCCCCGATGAGGCACAACATTGTGGCAGGAGCAGTACAGCAAAATGCAATACCCCAAGAATGTAAAGCCCGAACCCCCACCCCGCCCTCAGTGCTGTTCTTGCAATTATCACACTCCCCTGTTCATCACATACGTTTAGACAGATTGTTTTCTTCAGGAAATAACTGTAGAATGAATCGAAGGAAATGTCAAGTCCTAAAAATAATTACAAGCTGAAACATCTAATTTGAACAGTGTTCAGCTGATGTTATTAATTTGTTCATTTGTTTCTCTGTTCGCTTCTTTATGGAGAAGCTGAATGAGAAGGAGGAACTCTATCTACTGCTCCGAGAAGCCAAGTCATTTCTTAATGCGCCAATATATTCAGCTTGTCAGTTGAAAAATGTATAAACACATAATTTGGAGCAATTAAATAGGGGTGCTGAATAAGATAATTAAAACCAGATGCCATAAATAGCATTACATGGTCAATGCAACATATTTTTAACTATCTCAACAAACTGAAATCTCACAGCCTCTTTCACAGAGACGTCCCATCACATGAAACATCTTTCAGAGATTTCAGTGTTTTTCTTGTTTTTGCAGGTCCGATAAGCAAAGGACAAGTGCAGCGTGTTCAGTGATGACCAGTGACTTCATGCTTTTCCTCAGTCGTCCTGTTTGTTTTTCCATTCCTGTCCTCTCTTTGCATATGTTCTGGCCTTTTTGGTGTCTTTACTGGGGGGGGGGGGGATCCGAATTGTGCATCTTGTTTGATCTGCCCAGCTACAAACATTCAATCAATTCTCCTTAAATATATACTTTGTACTATACTTTGTACTATACTTTTCCATTTTCACCACGGCCTTTGTTGGATGGAATCCTACAAACATGTTCCCTTTGTTTTTGAATTGGTTTTAAGCTACATGCATCTTAACCCATGAAGCATAAAGTGTTGTGAGATGTATATAGAGAAACTGGCATATTTACATTTGCAAACCTACCACATAGGAAACAGAGTCTCATATTTAACACAGGGACCGAGCTGGGGACATGAAATTGCACATATCACTCTGCATCACATACACAGTCGGGCTTGTGTCCCTGTGGTTTGCAGCCAAAACTGCCATGAAGCAACTTTTCATGTTGTAATGTGAAAACCGTAAAACACTGTAAACGAATCAACAGAGGAAAAAAACAAAAAACTGTGGCTTGCTATGTCATTAATTTCTCCATCGACTGTATAAGCAAAGACAAACCTATAATTTAGCCGTGAGTGATCCACGAGTCGATGCAGAACACATTAATGAGTCGAGTATTGAGAGAGAGCTCATTCAATAGGACCCACTGCAAATGTTTACTCTGCCTGGTCATTTATCACTCTGTGGCCAATTTGGCCGTCGTGGCTTCACGTCTTTTTTATTTTTTATTTTGTATATCCTGTCTCCAGTAAATGCAAAACTCAGTCTGAATACAGAGTCCTGAAAAGATCACATTTTTGTTTTTGAGTAACCACTCACAGTTTAACGTCTCTAATAGCTAATGTAAATGTGACATATGACAAATAAAGGCTGTTTCTGTAACTATTTACTAATTGAATGTTGAAATACTTCATCCTGTACTGCTACTCCCTTCAGCCAATAAAGAATTGAACAGTATAATTACATATTGTCACTAGGTCAGATATTAAGTTCACCAACTTTTTCACTTCCTGTAGATATTTTTGCATGTTTATCTGATCTTTATCCATTTAGAGACTTTTCATTTAAACTTTGGTCACATTTCATCATGTCTAGTCCACTTTACTACTACTTAACAACCACAGCGGTGGCTGTCAGCTGATAACACATGAATCAAATGGTATTCACTGTGATGGATTACACAAATTAGATCTTCATTGATTTTCATAGCATAGAGAAAATAACGAAAACCAATGAGTGGAACAAAGAGTTTAAAAATGCTGCTTCTGTCCAAACGTCAGCATCATTGGATAAGAAGGGATACTTAGCTGTACCGTGGATAAATAATGAGATGCTGAGCACATGCTGCTGCTGGTTTGAGACGTTCTTAAAAAGGTTTTTATACGTTTTCCAACATGAACTCAGACTGGCTGAGTCAAGGAACAGCTTTCATTGCTCTGTGGGATCATAAGAGACCCCAAAACATGGGACATAAGATCTGAATATATCCCAAAACCCAACCCCTCCAAAAAGTCACAGCTAATCCGGCCCCTGCAGCCCCGCGTCAGCTGTCTGCACCCCCTTCCAGCTGTCTCCCTAATGATATAGCTAATGAGACATCTGGGGGGTCTCTCTCTCACACTGAGACTGTATGAGCTAACCAGAGGGGGACTGCTGTGGAGAGCAGAGGGGGGAACACATCAACGTTCCCACGTGTCCCAGTACAGCAGTGTGACTAACTCCGTGTTGCTCTTTCATGAAATTTCATCAACTCCTCCTCGAGGTTTTTGACCTGTAGTAGCACAATTCCGCAGAGAGAGATAAAGCCGAGCGTGACATGAAGCCCGAGTGTCGGGGTTATCCGTGAAATCAACCAATATTTGAGATTCATAAGCGCCTATGCACTTAAAAGGATAAGCTTGAGTCAATCAATCACATCTATAGCAGTAGTTCTGCATAATGTCATGGCAAATAAGTTAAGCCCTGGGCTTTAATTCTTATTTCAGCTGAAATCTTTTGAGACTCTCATGTGCCTTTGTGAGTATTTCCAGTGAAGTGAGAGAAACTAAATCTACTGTACTGTACCCTCACAAATCCAATGTGCATATCTACTGTACATGTTCTGTTCTTGCTGTGACTAAAACACTCGAACTAGAGTACTGTCAAGTTATAATGCACCAAACTCCATTTAGATTTTTGCATTTTCATCCCTTCATTCATGATTTAATTCTGGTAAATGAATCATAAAATGCATCGACTGAATTTTTGAGGTCGCTCAAATCTTCATTTGACATTTAGAGATCCTACAGTTTGGCTGCGTTTAGATTCCCCCGTCGTTCTGGAGCCGTCGTTTGCAAACACTCGAGCTGATGCTGTCTGCCTATCAGAGCCCAGACGTTTTTAACCTTCACTCATCGGGAAGAAGTTGCTGCTCCACATTCATGTCACACTCCCTAGGTAGTCCACAAAGCAACTCCTACTGCTTACTAAGAATAGATTTGTTGACTCGCAGGTCACATAACTCCTGAAGGATGGAGAATGAACGTGGGCTTTAAAAGTGAAATTTCTATCACATCGAATTGTTGCACTTTTATTTAGTTCATATACCTTAATGTGTCTTTTTCTTTACCTGTGAACATACTTTTCCTTCTTCCTACACTCCCTCAGCTGATCACAAACACTCAAAGCTTCACAACAAAGAGGTAAACGTAATGCAAAGAAGATATTATCAGGTCTTATAGTGTTTGCAGTGTGGTACGATGTGTTTTTAGGGACTGGAGGTCAAACTGTTTTATTTTATTGTGTATTTTAATAGAAATTTCACTGATGCTTCATCTCTACATGTATCCAAAGGCTGCAAAATGTCGTGTTCTCCTGCTCTAAAACAAAACAGTTGTTTGTGATCCGCCCCCTCTGAGAATAGAACTCAACAACAACAAAACACATTTCTGTGAGAGGAATGAGCTGCCGTTAACTTCAGCCCTCGGGAAGCTCCTGCAATGGTTTGATGACAAAGAAATCACACAAGCTGTTAAAAGACTTTCAGCTGTCTTGCATGTGAAGTGTGCAGGGAGTCGTGTCAGTCAACCAACACACCAGAGACTGTGACTGAATTTTTCTCAGATACTGTGCATCACCAGGTCAGACATTTTAAGATTGGGGACAGAAAGGCCTCTGTTCACTGCTGCACTCTTCACACGTGAACTATGACTCCACTCCATAAAATCTATACTGTGGTCATTTGCTGTTTCTCAATCCGCTGTGGTTGTTTTAGCCGCGTAATGAAAACAAATGACGATGTAGCTGTGCTGCAGCAGCTCCACGTGCAGCCTCATCCATCCCCATCTCAATAAGATCTATTCACCATCACACTGAGAGCTCTCAGTGCAGTTCCATTTCCACACTGGGCTCAGGTTCCTGAGGGGGTTTGATTACGAGTTCTTTATTAAACATCCCAGAAATACAGCAGAGTTTAAATGTATAACGCTGAGAAAGTAGGAAGAAAGGTGATTCGACTGTACTGTATTGTAGGTTCTGCATAAATCAAGCTTTTCACGATGCTGAAGGTTCCCGTCAGTCATGACAACAATCAAAATGTTCAGTTACACTTGCGGAAACATCAAGGTTTTAGGTTAAGAACCTAAATTCAGGGTTAGTAAAGTACACAAACTCAATACTTAAAGTAAAAGTGCAAGTACCTGCACCTCCACAAAAATACTCCACTACAAGTAGAAGTACCTTTTTACTTCGGAGTACCTCTGAATGTCCTTTAAAGTACAGTAGATTTTAAACAGCATTGTATTTACTGTTTAAGTCTAGTCCAGATTTTTTAGGCACATTCTCTGATACTATTTTATTAATAAATTATGATTTTTATAAGAATGTAATCCTGCAGAAGTACAATATAAGATAACATAATTATCTGATGCCCTGAGAATGAGAACAGTCTGATCAAGGTGCAGCTTTAATCTTGCATATAAAATGTAGCTTTATCACACAAATCCTGACCAGAATGTACAACACAGAACCAGAAACGTTTATTAATGAAGTTCAATCGCTTCAACCTGGGCTTGATATTACAGAAGAATGAAGCTCTCTGTTCATCTGACTCCATTACAGCCTGAGGAGAGGGATAAATTGGTTCATTTGCTGCTTATACTCCGGACTTTTACCTGCTGAGGCCTTAAAATTACCAATCAACGAGTGATGGAGGGTTTGCCTCCACAAAACCAAACAAAACACCAAGAAAAAAGCAAAAGACCGACTTCAGGAGTAATAACAGATTCTGGACACAGTGAGGACACTGACACAAGGTTCCCTGCAAAGATAAATGCAATACTACACAGTATCAGAGTACAAGTACATGACATTATTTAAAGAATAACCAGCCGTGGTCGTTAGCAGTGTGGCTTTGTATGTGACCATTTCAATCTGTCAAAACTCTAGTCCAGACTAAAATGTCTCAACTGTTGATGGAGTATCATGACCTTTGGTCTTTTGAGTCCCCAGACAGTGAAACCTTAATGACTTTGACGACCCCGTGATTGATCCCTGGAGACTTTCCCCCGATGCCACACATTGTAGTTTTGATCATGGTCATGGAATTTACATTAAACATGAAATTCCTAAGTTTCTTTAAATCCTCCTCTTAAATTCCAAAGTGGATTCTTTTGTTCTCGTGAAGTTAAAGGCAGCAGAGCCGAGCTGCTGGTGTTGCTGGGTGGTGGGTGGTGGGTGGGGATGAGAGCTGGCTCAGGCTGCATCAGTGGAAAGGCTTTTCTCTCCCTCTCATCAACAGCAGCAGCAACCTGGCAGCTTTCCACAGCTCTGTGTGTGTGTGTGTGTGTGTGTGTGTGTGTGGACGCCCTTCAAACACACTGGACTTGGTCATATAAATGAAAATGCCGTTGCACAGAGAGGATACAGAGGGAGGGAGCTCCACCTGTCTTTCCCCTCCTGCCAGAGCGTGTTGGTGTAGGAGGAGTGGGGGTAGGGACCAGGATGAGGATACTCTCTTTCTAAACGAGGTGAGCCCCACCTCTCTACATCCTCCAATCTCCTTCCCATCCTCTCTATACTCCACCTCCTCCACTTCCTTTCTTGCCAGCTGACTGGGTGGCTGCTGGAGTGTGAGCGGGGTGGGTGGAGGAGTGAGGATGGCCTACACCCCCCCTTTCATAGTTTAACAAACAGCTAGCTTTCACTTTAAGTGTGAATGTTGTATTTCTGCTCTTTACCTTGAGATCACCACAAGCAAAGATGAAACAGTTGCAGCCCAGATGTTCCAGAGCTGCACGCTCCTGTCTGAGTATCTCAAACCACCGGGCTGTGTTTTGTGGTCTAATAAGGTTTTTAAACACACGCGGCTTCGTCACAGCTCATATTTCATTGTCTTCTCTGGTTATAAAACAAAACAATCATCTCTGAGTTTTACTGCAGGAGGATGCATTGAACTGACTCTCTGAACGTAAGATCGTCGACTCAGGAGAGGTTAGGACAGTCGGGCAACATGAAGAACTCCAGCTCGCTCCTCCTCTCCATCTTTCTGCTCAACTTGCCAGTCTGTGTGTGTGTGGGGGTGTGTGTGTGTGGAATGGGGAGGAAAGGGTAATGAGAGGAGGCTTCCACCTCTGCCCACGCTCCCCCCTGAACTCAGAAGGTCCTGTCTGTTTAAATGCCAAGGTGGCGGCAGGTTGTCCAGCCGATGCTCTGCCAGGCCCTCTGCCGTCCAAAGCACTGTGAAATTTCAAAGGTGTGTGTGTGTGTGTGTGTGTGTGTGTGTGTGTGTGTGTGTGTGTGTGTGTGTGTGTGTGTGTGTCCTTTGGTCACCTGCCTAGAGAAGGGGTGCGCTAAGCAGCTTCTGGAAAAGGTGTTGCAACAGTTGGGGAGGGCGGAGTTTCGTGCACACCCCAGCACACAGTAATTATGAACGGACATTCATCAGGTGCTACCTGTGCTGGTTTAGTCCATCATGTGTTCATGTGTACTGAGCAGATAGCAGCGGACATCCTTCCTCAGTCTGCTCCAATCTGATTTACACCTACACATTTATTTAATAACTTAGTTATTTCCTTGTCATAAATTGAGTGCAGAGCATTAAAAAAACAAACGATTCATTTTACTAATGATTTACATTAAACCCAGAATCTATCACTATGGTATTTTCCTCATTTATTTTTGCATTTCAGCTCTGTCTGCTCTGTTTCCATCCACCCACATGTCTTCTGACTTTCTTCCCTTCCTCTGATCCACCTGACCACCTGTTAGCTGTTGCCCATCACCTCATCCTGGCTGCAACTGCCCGCCCACCTACGCACCATTATGTTCATCAGCTCTGCTGCATATACAGCAGCACAGTTTCCTCAGTCGGTTGCCTTGATGTTTTGTTCGGCCTCATATTATTGCCAATCTGCTTGTTGCCTGAAACCTGTCTCTATAATCAATTCCTGTATGTGCTAACGTTTGACTTACAGCTCTTGGAATAAAACTCACGTGTCGGCGTTTGGGTCCGTTCACTCCATACTCTGACAGTAAAAGAACTTTTACAGTTAATTTACTCAACTCTCTGAGAACAACAACATAATTGTATTTGTGAACACAAATTAGATTCAGATTGGTGCTTGTGTAATTCCCCACATAGGATTCAACATAGAAAGAGAAGTTACTACAGGGACTGTTTTTGAATTCATTATCTGAGCACTTAATGCCCACATTTAGGAACGCTGCTGCACATCGTGCTGCACAGGTCACCTGTGCTTGATTGTAATACTGCTGCCAGTTTGCACACTGAGGAAGGGAGGAAGTGTCTGCATGAAACATCTGTGCATGAATAAACAAATTTAATTGAAGTGCTGTCCTGCTATTTAATTATTCAGCACGCATCTCCACATATCAGAGTTGGATACGTTGATGACTTGTATTGTTTCCAACGCAAACTTTCCATTATTTATTCCTATTTTATGCCATTTTAGCACCATGCTCCTCTTCCCAGGATAGTTTTGTTTATTATGACACTTCTTTATTTGGAAATTTCATGTTTATTGAGGAAAAATGTGAGACCTAAACATGTGAAATGTGTGAACAATTTCACTTTGTTGGATTTGTTGACTTGTCTTTGAAAACACTGAAACTAACCACTGCGTGACTATAAATTTAGTTTTTTTCCTTTTGCAAACGCTCTGTGTTCTGTTGCTCTATCTGCCAAACAGTCTCATTTTCCAGTCTTATTAAAGTGTTTCTCCATTCGCCAGCACAACGTCTCGATACCTGATCAACAGATTACAGTGATATTTGAAGAACAGTTTTGGGCCAAAGAGCAGTTTCTGCTGCCAGAACATGACTATCGTTTTTCAGCCATAGCTATGTCAGTAATGATAATAAACTTGACTCCACATCCTAAATGAAGGATTTCATATCCAAAAGGTCTGTTTTAAGTGACAGTTGATACGAAGCATTGGTTAGTTTAAGTGCTTGATTTCAGCCATCAGTGTCCTCACTTCACTTGTCTCTGTGATTCTGTCTCTATTAAACGCAACCCCGTCAAGGTCAGCTCTTCAGTTTTGTTGTGTTCAAAGAGCTTTAAGTGCTTCTTCGTTCCAGCTGACTACACTAATGAAATCTTCCTCATCTCATTTTCACACCTCTAATTTATATATAATGCGTTTTTGACCATGAGCTTCAGAGAAAATCTTTCTATTTCTCATCAATACAACCTCACATTCTTCTGCATCCCGCTGTTACTCCAAAGAACGCTTCACTCTCGCTTTCCTCTTGGTGGTTTCTAATTTCAAAGCGATCATTTAGACATGGGGATGGCCTCGATTCTCTTTCGTCATTGCCAAAGTCCAACACATCAATCACACATTTGTTTTCCATTTAACAGAGGCACTTTTAAGAAAGATGAAAATATCCTCTTGGCAGTGTGTCGGTGCGCTCTTCCTCTTTCAAGCCGTCCTATTTAGCTGTTTTATCCCCTCACCCCTCCCGAAGCAGAGCTTCTGCCACATCTGTGGTGTGGTTTGGTTTGGAACGGAGGGAGAAACAGGGGGAGGAAGGAGGTGTGAGCGGTGAGGGAGGGAGTTAAGCTTTCTGTGAAAGTAATTTGAGTCCTCTGGCTCTGTGTGAAGCTCCATCACATCTCCCCTGATTACCTGGAGAACGGCCTTCAGGATTCATACCTGTCTGCTCTGTAAGACAGTAAGCAAGCTTTCTCAGGGAAGACGAACTGCATTAGCATGGACGAAAATCTTATCACACTGGGAAACTGCTGGAGGCGGCCCAGATTTGGTCTTTAGGGCAATGTGGTGAGACACTGTGCACAGGGCCAGAGCCAGAGTAACGGCACATCAGCACCATGCTGCTGGTTTTGCACATTTTTTGGTTCATTATCTACAAATCTCATGTGACCTATACCATGAATTTCATATTTCCTACCTATTGGCAGCTACACATTGAAACTTGTCAGTCTGATTTAAATCAGTAAAATGTGTTTTTAGATGTGTGCCGCTCAGTTTTGACCTACAAAATCAGGTTTTCCTTATGTTTGGCTACATGTAGATTCACTCCGGAAAAAGCAAACACTTGGAAACACTCCTTTGGTAGACACTTCAAAAAGGGGAACACATTCTTTTTGATGCTGGTTCATTTCGTTTCAGTGAACTATGAAAATCAACTGACTCCGTGATTGCAAACATTTACTTTCCTTCATTTTTAAGTCACATAATTACTGCAGGCCAATGCAAATATGAGCAAGGATTTTTATTTCCTTATTTGGAAATGGGAACATGCAAATATGAGTTTAAAGAGTTTAAACAGTTGCTGAAAACCATGTCGTTCAGTCTACGCCCCAAATAACACAGCTTCAAATGTCCAAGTTATTTTAAGTTTCATCTGCCTGTGTCTGCAGAGACTGATGCACATCAATGTCAGTCATGTTAGAAATTACATTTAATAATTTCTTTGTTCACATAATGAGGAAATGTAGCTAATCACTGTTATTGGCAACTTGTAAACATGTTAATACTGAACGTAGCCATTATCCTGACCTCTGGGCGGGAGGCGGGGAACAGCCAGGACATCCAACTTTGTTAAAAATGTTAACAGCACTTAGATTAGGCAGTGATTGTGGTCTGGTTTACTACAGAAGCTGAAACTGATGCAACATCTATATTTAGTTTTAACCAAATGACAATTTTAGATCAAATGAACTGTGGACCGTAGTTGCTCCTGTACTGAGCTTTGAACACCTGTCAACCACACCTATCACCTCCAACGCAATGTAAGTAGGAAACCAGTTGGAGCCACAGTTGTTTTGTTCATATGCACATTTGGAATTTGACCTCGGATTTGTAAAATATTTATCAGATGTCAAATCATAACACAGTGATTTGGAATCCTCACAAGTAGCATGTTACTACTTTGTTGTGCTAATCTCAAGGTAAAAGCCAGAAATAGGGAATTCACGTCACACAGGAATCCACCAGGAATGTGTTCTTGCATGTGACTGAGCGCTGCAGCATTTCACCAGATGAGAAGATTTTGAATCACATCCAATTTCAAAGCTGCATCATTTTATCAGTGGCTTCCATGGTGCCAATCTCCACTGTAGTAATGAGATGGGCGTTTTATGTTTTCACACATACATAGAGAAACAGTGTCTGAAAGCTGCCAGGTATTTGTTTCTTATCTCAACTTATGCACAAAGATTAATTAAACAAGCCACTTTCTCAAAAAGAACTTGGTTTGGTTTGTAAACCAAAGTTGCTGGGGACAATTTTGCAGGATTGCACAATGTTATTTATGTTGAATGGGCTGAAAGAGTGTTATTGGTAGGATGCTTTAAGTTTAATCAAGTGATTTTTGAAGTGACGTTTGAATGGGGGGGGGGGCGAGTGCATTTAACACAACACTGGGCGCTTCATCAAAATCAGCTCCGAGTGGGAAGAAAAATTGGATCTGGTGCAACATCCGACAAGCCGCTGAGCTTTAAAACTGAACAAGGGGCTGAAATCTGTGACGGACCCAGGATCTAGGGATGCCAATTAAACTCAAGTTACATGTGGGTAAAGTTTAGAATCAATAAAAACAAATCTTTTATTTGTGTTGCATACCTTTTAGTAAACTAAAAATGAAATGACAGAATAGAAGCTAGTTACACGTAATGTGTTTCTATTTCTAGGTCTTCCTCTCTGACACTAAGTGCATCATTCAGCATGATGATAGTTCACTATTCACTGAGGAGCCCAAAGATGCTCATGGAGGTCCAGGTCCCTGTGCAGCACTGAAGCTGACTGACTGTAAGACAATGACAAAAGAATTACACACGAGTCTGCAACAACAAGGCTCTGTTGATCTTTCCAGTATCAATCCACCGACTTGTAATATATCAATTAAAAATAAAGATACTAAACAGACTTTCAGGAGTTATAATGTGCAGTTAACAGCTGCTTTAAAAGCCCCTAAAACTCGCAGCCCAGCCCGTTTATTTCAGGACACAAATGTTCTCACTTAAACTGCATCGGTTTCTTCAAACCCCGATGTTCTCTCTTCTATTTACTCAGGATGTATAGCTGCACAAGCGGCTGGGTGAATTAGACATAATGGTGATAAAATGCTGATGATGGCCCTTAAAAAGCCCTTAGTGAACGAGCTGCCAATTAGTGGGAGGATGGCGATTAAATGGGAACAATACAGCTTTATGTCCTCTGCTGCGTGTACACAGAAGCACAGGCATGAATACAGACACCTCACACACTCACAGGTGTTTTTACTAACAACACAGGTACTCATATTCAGACATACATACCTTTAAACACATATACTCACGAGAACCTCGACTGTGGGCTGCTCATCTGAATTCAATGTACCCCAGATCTTTCTATTTTTATGACTTCATCAACTCAACTTTGACCAGAGCTGCTGCTCTTAGATTCAAGTAGATGGACTCAGAAAAAAGCAAACACTTAAAGCACTCCTTCAGTTGAAACTTCAAAAAGGGGGCCGCTTCAAACCCTTTTTTGATGCCGGCTCGTCCTAGTTTATTTTTCAGTGAACTATGAAAATCAACTGGCTTCGACTTCAGACCCTCCTGAAAAACAGAAGATTACGTGACCAATACTAATCAGTATTTTTATAACAGATTTAATGTGTGATGTAAAAAAGGTCACAGAGAAGCATTAGCATCATCCACACAGGTAAAGACCAGCTGCTTGCTAACAGGATGCAGAGATGATAACACTGTATCTGAGTATGTGTTCCCCAAGTATCCAGAGATGTCAGTGAGTGGCCGGTCAGTGTACATGCACCTTCTGGTAGGTGCAGTATTTCCATCATTATAGGAGTGAAAACAACTGATAACAGCCATATAATGGAGTTATGTCATGACTTGGCTGCACTTTATCCAAATGAGATAAAAGACGAAACAGCAAACACACGACTATGAGTCTCAGTGCAGTACAACACTCACAGTCACACTCTCACACACACACACACACACACAGCAGCTTTCCTGCCAGTGAAGCAGCACCAGCAGCAATCAGGGGTTTTGGTTTGTTTCTCTGGTATTTGTCAGTTGAACTCTGTGATGCCACCAGACACCAGGACCCACTGCAACTCTTAATGAGTCTCGGAGGAACAGCCAATTGCACAGCAGCCAGGAAATCCCATTTAAAAACTATCATTTCGTCCCCGCTGCTCACCCACTTCCCTTCCAGACATGCCAACGCTGCAACTTGCATCAGGCCTCACCACCTGCCACACAAAACTGCAGTCTCCCTTCATCTCCCTGCACTAAACTGTGAACCTGAACAGTCGGCCAAGTGCTTGGCCTCCAGTCACCGAAAAACATCATCTGCATTTAAATTAAAAACTCACTTTGGCGACTCATTGTTATTCCAGAGGTTTAGGGGGTTTCATCAAGAGCATCTGCATCCGTCTCTTCTAACTCACCTGCATGGCAACTGCAGCATATTTACTGTATAGACAGCATGCTACAGTTGCATTGCAAGACATGCGTATGCACAAAATAGATGCAAAAATACAATAAAATCAATTCCAAAGAGACTCGAGCACCTGGAGGAGAATCAAGAAACTCCTGTGATTCTAAAAATCCGTCTTTCTGTTCCGTAGCTGAAGATGATGCCAGCACCAAAATAGTTCATTCTATTTCTCATTTGGGTGTGGGTGCTAAATACCACACTCACTGGTGGTGATGCTGCGGCTGCTGCTTCTCACAAATTTAGAAGCTAATCATTGAACCATTTGCTGCTCTGCCACAGTGCAGCCATTGTGCAGATAATGTGTTTTAGCTGTTAATCTGTGAGTCATTCTCATAGTAAAGACGTGTTCTACAGTTCTATTAGTCTAATTCTTATTCCTCAAGGGACTGTCAGCCTGATGTGTGTCATATGAAATAGATTTAATATATTTAGCATATTTACCTCACACTCTACACAGCACAGTCTAACGAGATTCAAAAGTGTAAATAAAAGGATCAGTGGGGCAATGTACTTTATGTGTACACAACAGAATCAGTGGCTATAATTGTTATTTATACAATAACAATGCATGAAATGACACTGTGAACAGGCTTTCTTGTAGTGATTACCACCTGAATCTGCTTCATGGAGCTTTATAGCGAGTTCCAGCTCTTTCTTTAGCTGGTTTACTCTCATTGCTCTCATAGTGTCACCTTAAAAGCATGCAGCTACTTCCTGCTCTAAATATCCACCATCCTCTACCTGCAGACACCATTTATTTCTGCTGCACCCAAGCAGTCAAAGGAATCTGCAGCTTTTCTGTATGTGAGTTTCATAACCAGGCATCAATTGTGCAGTACCTTTAGAGCTCTATACAAAGGAACATTTATCCCTTAGATGTAAGGATTTTAGATGTGCAAGTGGGTTGTCTGGAAAAGGTGTTACAACCTTCAGCAGCCCATCATTCCCTTTTATATCAGCCTGTTTTCTTTCATGAGAAACTACACTAAAATCATTCTATAGTAAAGGGTAAAACCAGAGAGAGAATTTTTCAAAAATGCACTTGGAAGAAGTGACGAGGAGCTTATCAAAAAGAATCGAGTGTGATGAGGGGGAGTGAAGAGAAACAGACATTCTTCTGCATTAGAGTCCAACCACGAAACAAGAAGCCTTTCTGCTCCGCAAATCTGGAAGTTGACTTTTTAATCAGCATACTCAACACAATGTCGTACAATTTATTTTATTCATTACAATAGTCATCAGCCAGATGACTGTTTAAAGACGGTGTCCAAAGGGAGCACAGCGCTCTGCGAGGAAGCCCGTCGTTGCAACAGTTCCCTGTCAAAATCTACCACAAACTCGCTCTCGTCTCCGTGTAGCTCAGGCGGAGCAAAGAAACACCACCGCTGTGTGAAATTTGGGAAGTTTTATTGCCTCATTAAAACCTTCTGTATGTACTCTTTGTGACTGTGAGGCACATTGATGAAGCTCTCCAAGATGTTCATCATCATCTCTGGCTAATACCGATTCCTGTGACTGACCACAGAGGCTGGGTGGCCTCGGGTGAAGAGCCAGGCTGTTTACAGACGCCAGAGTGAAGGTTAACTCGACGCCAGATAGCAGAGGTCACCAGCAGCCTGGGAGACAGAGATGGATGTGTGTTTGGTCTGGAAGGGAGACAGGCCTGGAGACGCTCTCTCTCCTACAGAGAGGCTTCAGTGCAGCCTGCCCACTAACTCACATGAAGTGAGCCATACACAGACCAAATATACCTTTAAACAACTACTGTGCTTAGGAAGCATTTTGCAGTACTGGTACTTTTATTTTGATACCTCTTACTACTACATCAAGGATGCACTACATGACCAAAAGTATATGGACACTATATTGCACACATTACTTCTAAACCATGCATGTTAATCCGAACTACTAACAGTCGTCACTATTCTTATTCCTAATGGACACAACTTTGTCATTCTAAAACAGGAAGGTGTCTCCAGCAAGCTGTTTCCATAAAAGTTGGAATAAAATTGTCTAAAATATTGTAAGATTCTTCACTGTAAATATGAGATTTAAATTGGAGCTTAAAAAAAGTCCAGGATGAAAAGTTGACTAAAGTATGTTTACGTGTTTGTTCTGTCCACGTACCTTTGTTAGAAGGTCACATTCTTAACCAGCATGTGGATTCAAAACTACTACGAAATGCAGATCACGCCAGACCAGGATAAATGTACAGTGTGTGTAATACATATATGTATTTATGCAAATGTTATGAATGAAATGCTTTTATTTTTTAGAGGTTTCTATTTTAGCTTCTGCTTCTGAATTGCTCACAACACTCGTCTGCCAGGAAGGAAAACCCACATAACGTTCAAGACATTCAAGAATCAGAATGTACTGTTCTCATATATAAAATATATATAACAACTTAACGTTCAAAAGAACAGGTTGGATTTCCAGACTTTCTCATTATCTTTAAGTAAAGGTTCACATTTCTTTTGTTTCAGTGCACTGTGTCATGAAGGACTTAGACTACTGCAACCATTGTTTCTCTTCAAACTTACAGAATTTACATTTCATGAAGTACTTTTCTGTGTAAGTGATGGGTATTGGGACTGAAGAGAGTTCTTGGACTACTGGTAGATTGTATATCTACTGTGACATTTTAAATAAAACATTTGTCAAGTTACCTATTTATAAAACGATCCAGTTGGATTCCCATCAACCCTAAAACCTCTTTATACTGCTCAAATGCCAGGTATTGTACTGTAAGTGGAGTTTGCCCCCACAAGGAAAGATTACACCATCAGAGGGAAGTCCATTAGAATTTCTTTTTCCATACCTGATGCAGTAAAACGCCTCCCAACTTAGCTGACGCCCCTGAATGCACGAGGACAAACAGTTTCTTTTATTTGGTTAAAAGTGTAAAATTACTAAAAATAAAATGTTTTCTCTCAGTTGCTGTGTGGCTGACCTCGTTCTGTTCATTCATCGTGCACAAGAACAACAAGAAGTCACAGTTTGCTCCTGAGAGTTTTCACCCACCCACATACAAAACTCAGTCACATGCTGCCATCTAGAGGCCGGGCTGCAGAAAAACACCACACTGACTGTTCAATGAATGATGTTACTGCATATTTTATTACCTTTAGCTGTTTAGATCAATCACATCACATGTTTTGAATCAACTTTTAAAACTGAATTGCTTTACAGGCTGCTGAATGTCACAGTGACCTGTAGCTAGATATCAAATTATCATTTATAATATATTATTCAGGATAATATCCTTCTTATAGTGAAGAAACCTCAGACAAACATAGAAGTCTTCTAAAGTTAACTGTTCTTTACAGTAGAAAGACACAACCTGGATTCAGGATCCACGGTGATGTGTCGTCCTCAGATGAATTGGTGCTGCTAAAAGAAGGATTCGTTTACACACAAATGTAATATTTCATCAAGATAAACATCAGCCCAAAGCAACAAGTGTACATCTATTTTAAACCGGCTCCCCCTGCGTTTCATACAAGGCTCACACAGCTACTAGAGAAGACAGAGCTGCACAGAGAAGCTGTGTTCAGAGATTTATTGCAGTTTGTTTCGAGGGATATGTGCAACAGCGTGATCACAGCGGCCTCTGAACACTCCAGACGTCTCAGATATGTTCAGGTCTCCTTCATTTGGAGGCAGAGCAGGTTTCAGTAGCTACACAAGCATAGCAGACAGACAGAACTGCGTTTGTGTGTGTTTATACTGCAGCAGACGACAGCGTGGTTTCATCGGCAGTGAACAGTTTATACTCAAAACAAGGATCAGCTTCTCATTTTATAAAAGTCGACACTTTTACTTTGTGACGATTTACAAGACAACATTTTCTACATCTTCTTCCATCTCCAGAAATCCGTCTCTGTGTGTTAAACGACACATTCATTCAGGATGTGTGAGTTTTCCAAACTTTAGATTTCTCGTACTGTTTAACAGCTTTTATAAAGACATGACGCTCCACATTCAGCTGTCGTGACTGAAGGAAGAAGCAGCAGTGACCATTAATCTCTAAAGCTTTGAGGGCAAACATGAGAAACCTGCACAAACAATATGAAGGCAACCTGAAAGTCTGTACAACTTATCACACCACAAACGATTTGTAAATGATGACGATGAATACGTACATTCCTAACAAGTGTTATCACACTGTTGGTGAATATTATTTCCACTTCAAAGCATCACGTGGATGTTTAAATTACATTATCTGGTCATTATTACATGGTCAATCAGCAGCAGTGTGGTTCAACCCAGTTTGTGTGGACATCACAAACTAAACAGATATGCAGCCTCTTAAAATGCGTCTGCATTCAGAATACATGACTCTCTTCTGATGTAAGTTTAAAACTGGCTGTCCACTAACTGCTATGTCCTATATAGTATCTTCCTTTTTATTGTCTTGCCTATTTCGTCTTTACTTTTTGCTGCAAGGCACTCTCAATTGCACCTGTGTTAAGGTACAAATGAAGTTGCTTTGCCTTCTTTGTGCAAAAAGATTTGAACTCATTGTTCAATTGCTTTGTTTGCAGTGGAAAGACAACTGTACCCTAATTATTCCAAGAAATCATAATTTCAAGACAATCAGTGTTCATCTTCAGACCTGACATGTTGATGCCAAAACAGAGTTGGAAATCATAAGAGGTATTTCATTTTAAAAAATGACATTTTGCCCTCAGAGCACACAAACAACCTCCTCTCTGCTCCCGAGGAAATGAGAAATTAACATAAACGTTCACTGAAGCCACACTGGGGCCCAAACAAATGTTAACAATTAATGTGTTTACAACAATAAAAGATCCAAAAAACAAGTTGGTTTAAGTACAGTCTCTATAAGTGGGGACAAAAACAGGGGTGGAGCAGAACCAGAGCTAAAATGATCCAGAGGCACGAGTTTACCAAAATAAATCATCAATAAAATGTTCTTGAGAGAACCGTAACAGTACGTGAGCGTGAAGCACCTGTGACGAGTCTGTGTGAAGTGAACAGTCAATTGATATATCTGAGAAAACAGCTGCACATTCAACACATTGAAATGCACAGTGTGCATGTGGATGTTTCGTCTGTGTGTTCATCTAACACAGGAGGAAAATGAGGAAATTCCCCTAATTTAAAATTGACAAAACAAAACACAGTCAGTTATTATAGTCAGAATTACACAGAGAGAACATGTGGGGGAGTAAAGTGGCATGCAACCCAATAAATGACTGACCAGTTTACCTTTCAGTGAAGGACCTTTACTTAGTGCTGCACAAGCAGGCGCCCAGTGTGCTCCTTAACCTATTTACACTAGAATAAAGAAGGTCTACATACAGTTTATACAGCAGTCAAGACCTCAAAGTGACCCATCTGCTTTTTTCAAGTGTCCACTTAATGGATCTGAGGGTTCACATGCACACTAGTAACCCAGGCTGCACATCCCCTGCACGGCTACATTTTCTTCTTTGCCTTCATCTTCGAACTACACTTAAAAAATGTACTTGTTACCCTTAACATTGCTTGTAGAAATCATCAATTATATATTTATTCAAAACAAGTTCTGAACACAGAAGAGCTGAAGAGTTAGAGTGAAGATTTCCTCAGTCCAAAGTCCAAATTTCCAATTCCAAGTTACTGAGTTGATCCAGGTTTCCGATCATCCTCTGATCAGTGTTCAAGTAGAACAGCAAATATGACGTCATGGTCAGCTGTTACTGCACTCAGGTCAAGTTAATTTACAATTCAAAATGTAAAGCTAAGATGATTTGAAATATAACTATTAATCAGGCTTCTTTTAAGCTTTTACTTTTACTGGAAACAAAAACAGGGGCACATGTGGTTTGTTTCCTTGCTCACAGTAAAAATGTTATTTCAGTGGTAGAGATACTGTAGCATAGACAGGAAGATGGTTTAAGTTTTAAACAGCACATGAATGTTAACATTTTAGAGGCCGTTAAATTGATTATTTTCGACTGGGGGAAAGAATGAATACATGAAATCATCCAGGTTTGTGTTGTGTTGTATTGTATTCGTGATTTTTTGAAGCCACTCATCACCTGCTCATCAGAATATTGTTCCTCAAACAGTGAAACTCCCTGAAGCAGTCGGCTCCCACACTGCCTGAGATCAATGTGCCTCTTCAGTGAGAGGCTGCCTCGCTGTGAACTGCTTACAGACACACTTCCCCATCCCTGCAGACAGACTGCTGAGCTAACTGAGGTGTAAATATCTTTCTCGGTGGGGACGTGATGAAGGATGCAAACAGGGAGCAGGACCAAAGCGAGAAAACATTTAACTGACTATTACAGGGCGTCTGCAGCTTTCAAGTCTGCGTGTTTTCAGACCTCTGTTGGTGGATGTTTATATATTGCCACAAAAAGCCTCTTTGACTTGGTTGGAAATCTATAAGTGCCATCAAAGGTTTTTATATGTTCAAAGCTGCACCAAGATGTAAAAACACAGGTGTCCTTTCAAATTTAGAAGATTCAGTTTTGTGAGTCCAGTTCTGGGTGAAATATTCTGGTTTCAACTCCTACTTTAGCTGATTGTGAGTGGCCCATACAAATTACAAGGCATTTTTAAAACCTTACGAGTTTCTTTTGTGCTCGAACAACAAAACATGTCCCAGACTGTTGGTATGTTGATGTGGGGGCGAACGAACTAGACAACCACTCTAAAATAAGAAGTTCAAGTCTGCTGCAGATGATTGGATATATCTGTTGCCATCTATCAAAGGAAAATGTGTAAAAATAACATGTTGATTATTTCACTAAGGTTGGCACACACAAAGCTTTGTACAGTGAATGCATCTTGGAATCATGCTTGTATCATCTGATGTAGGAGGCCATCGTTCCCAGATGATAAATTGATGCCTTCAATGTCACTATTACACAAAAGGACAAATACTACATCAGTCAGATGATAAGGTTGACTCGTGTTGTTAGCACAGTAGACACAGCCCCCACTGTTTTGATCCATTTACTAAAATGGCAGAGAGATGTTGGAGGTCGAGGCAGTCTGACTGTAGTTTTTACATTAAATGTTGGTGCAGCCCTAAGAGTTATATGTGAGATCTTGATAGTACACAACAGATTTCATGGCCTTACTAGAACCTGAAAAGGAATTTGTGGCTGAATCCCAAATACAGCAACCCTGAAGCCCTCAAAACAAGTTATTTTTTTCTTAATTTGCACACAAGAGGTTAAGAACCAGATCTTTTTTATGCATTTGTGTATCCTCCTTCAATCTGTTAAAATAACCACCTTCAAATTGTCACTGGAAAAATATGTCTGGTTGCAATTCAGCGGTGGAGGACGGAGGCTCTGTGGGGAGTGGCAGCGAGTGTGGTGAGGCCAGTAACAACTGAGGAATGAGGGTCTGTGATGAGAATGAACTGCAAATGGCTGCTTGGTTCAAATTCAGAGACACACAACCTAAAATGGCTGTGACGAAGTGGTCGGCGACGTAGGATGAGTGATGGAAAAGAGGAGATGAAAACTAAACATGATGAGATGAAAAACCAAACTAAATCAAACAAAAATGGGTTCAGGATCGTCATGGTTTATTTAACACTTTCTCAGTTTGTAAATGTTCTTTTACATGAATACTCAATTTGTGTTAAAAAAAAAAAAGCAAACTGATGCATTTTATACATTTGAAATTCAATTTTAACTAAAATCAAATCTATTAACCGCTTATTTCCTGCAAAACATCTCTATAATTAGAAGAAAAAGACTTTGGAAAGTTTTTGGATTGAATAAATAAATAAATAACATGTCAATTAATGCAAAGCAAACTCCAGTAGGCTCCAAATAAACTGATACTGATTCAAAGCTCCATTTACAGATTTTTGAAAGCTCAGCACAAAGGTCTCATTTTCTTCTAGAGTACATTTGAAAACTTAGTTTTGGGTTCAATGTCATATAAACTGACAGTAGCTACCAACCTGATGCTTTTTAACAATTCTAATAGTGCATTCGCACATGAATTAAACTGCTACAGCACACACCTCTAAATAAATTGAGTGTGTGGTTCGATGCACTGATGTCCAGCAGTGAACTTTATTTCAATCTGTGTAGCGATCTGCAGTTAGCAACGTTAGCATTAGTGGCTAAGGTGGCAGAGCATTTAAACTGTGCAGACCAACACAGAGCTCTGGCACAGCAGTGTTATGCTTCCACTGTTTTTCCACTGTTATGTGAACACGCTAAGAGGCTCCTCACTGTGTGATTGTGAACAGTGTTTCAGGAGCAGTGTGATGAGATGCAAACCAATGCAAAATGCGTCCATGTGGCGTTTTGTAAATATTTCAACTTTTGCAAAAACTAAGAGTGGAAAAGCTAAAGAAATAAAAATTCCTACCTAACACTCACCCTCCCTAATCATAGTCCATTAGTGGCAAATAAACAGCGCACATTTTTCTGCGAATCATTTTGTGCTTTAACATACCTTTAGAACATGTTTTCAGTGTAATAAGCTGGTGGCTACTCATATAATCAACTACTCTATAATTAATAACACAGTTAATTGTTTGTTTTCTATCTTCTCTATTCTCAGTTTACTGATCCTGCTTTCAGTCTCAAGCTGCCTGTTTGAAACTTCTGAAAGAGAAAACTCCTTCGTATACATTCAACAAAAAGTAGCATAATTTTGTGATTCAAAAGAGCTGCTGTAAAAAGCTTAATAAAGGGGGGGTCACTACAATAACCAACTGTGAGCACACTAAATCCTAAATAATCACCATATAGGCCTCATATCAAAAAGCGAAGGTGAATCCACACATCACCTGCTTCTCTTTTTACATTTTGTTGCTCTTAGCCTGAGGATTTATTTATTTACAAATTAAACACTTGTTCCAGTTTAGAAAGATAAATTAAACTGTGAAATAAAGGTAAATGAAACCAACATCAGTGAATGAAGATATTTGTTCTTCTAACACAGAGAACTATTTTAGGACGGCTTGTTTGTAGATTATTAAACTCAGCTTCCCTGCTGACACCACATCCACCAATTAACACTTCTCTTCAGTATCCAAAATGCAACAGTGCATTTAGACATAGGTAATACTCAGCAGACGTCAGTCAAAGTTAACGTCAGCAAGCTAAAATCTGCCTTTTTTTCTTCTTACTGGACCCAAAAGGAAATCACTAGAAGAAAAGGCAAACGACTGATTTAAGCTTGCTGGTCAAATGTTTCGTCTGCCAACTGCATCCCTCTGTTTCTGCTCGCTTAGGTTGACTTTTCAAAAGACAGCAGCAGATTAAACACCACAGTGCAGCACTGCTCCCAGTGGTGAACTGTGCTCAACTCCTCACACTGCAGCCAAAAGTAATGGCACACAATCATAACCTACAGTAGCATGCACGGCTGCAAAAACATTTTTTCTGCAAATACAAAATGTCTGTGTTTTAGAGATAAAAGCACGCATATTTTTTCTGTTTGTTTTTAGCCGTCACTACTCTGGCAAAGGGGCATTCTGCTGATATTCACATCAGGTTTTCTATATTTTCCATTTCAAAACATTAGTCAAACAGTGTCTAGTTCCAGCTACTCATACGTGAGAATTTGCTGATTTTTTTTCTTGGGCTGTTCTGATGGTGCTTTGTTGTTTCAGACGGTGTTGAGATACCAAAATACAATCTACAAAAGAATGTAGAACTATTATTATAATTCTCTGTCTCTCTGCGTGCTGATACTTTTGGTGTAAACATGATTTCACGCTCTTGTGCACCTACACTGTAACCCTGAGTATTGATCTCTATCGGCCTAACATTTCCTTGCACGTGTCACTCCACTCACCCCCCCAAACTTTGACCCCCTCATGCGTAGAAACGGTGGCAGTGCTGCTTAAGTACACAGCGCACCCCTGAGTGTGACCTGTCAGGCGCAGGGAAACAAACACCACTCTCTCCTGCTGAGTGCAATCGAGAAGTTGTCCCAATGTTCCTCTGACGTGTTTACACTGGCTGCTGATTTATGAGGGAGAGAGTATGCCATGTCCCGTCGGAGCATCTCTAGCCTAAACACAACCGTCCACCAAAGCTGGCTTTGGCCCATGTATGGGGCGAGTGTTTACCCTGCACCCATCAGTGTGAGTGGTCCCAGGCGTAACAGAGCCCTCACCCTGTCAGGGCTGGGTCTGAACCAGGACAGTGTCTGATGGAAGACGAACAAGCTCTTAATCATCCGCACTCGACAGTGGATTCCGGGAACGGTCTAAATGGAGCGGCATCCACTCAGCGTTATCTCAAGCACCACTTTGTCATACTCGTTTACACCTGGACTCTTCTCTAGTTACAGTGCATGAAAACTGAGGGTTGAGAGTGATTATAAGCTACACACTACTGGCTGCAATTCAATAGATGGAGGTGGATCCATTTTTACACTGTAAGCAAACTTGCATTGATCACAGCTTCCACTAAGCCTGTTATTTGATTTGACTGCAGAAGGAGTTCACATGGGCAAAATGTAAAATATTTAAAACATAAGTATGTCATTATGTGCCTAAAATTTTAATTATGTGATCTACAACTGAAAAAGCCCACAAATAAAATAACACTAAGACAAATTAACATCACTAAAACATTTTAGTAAAGTCCTCAAAAATAAGTATAATACAGTATGTAATCCCCAAAAACTGTGTCAAGAGAAGGCCACTTTGTATTTTACCTATGAAGATATTAATGATCCACAGCTATCATATTACTCATGTGCATAAAATTAACTACCTACATTCACCTGTACACTCACCAGACCGCCTCCAAACAACTGGGAACTATTTTCTGAAACAAACTAATAAAAAATAAGTCTGCTACTACTTCACAAACACCTGACCAATATTTGGTTGCGTGCTGTGTTGTTTTAGTGTCCCTACACCAGTTATGACCCTCTCTGCTCATAAACATCAGTTTGGTTTTAAGAATAACCAGAATCTCTCATTACTCACAACTTTGGCATTTAACATAGAGCTACACAATAAAATATATGAACAGCTGCACTAAAAATTACAGAATAGAAATAGAAACAATTATTAGATTATGAATTCAAAATGAAAAGAAATGGCAGTAATAAAAAGGTTAATATTGATGTAGACATTGGATCCTCTATTTATTTATGTTTTAGGAGAAATAATTATTTTTTAGGGGTTATACTAAAACCTTTTTTGATCCAACTGTGTAAACCTGCACACATTATTTGATGTTTCCTAATTATGCTGTCTTTGGTTGCAGCCACCAAGCTACCTGTCCTAACAAAAAAAAAAACAGCTTATTGTGGGAGGATGAAATAAACGGAAAAAAAAATCTAAGAGGAAAAGAAACTGAGTGGAATGATGGATGATGATTTTCACTGTGCAAAGTCCAGAAATGATTTCTCATTTCTCTGAGATGATGACTTGGATGAAATGAAAGGCAAAATGGTTCACTTCATACCTAAAACAATATATAACCTAATATATTGTCTAAACATTTCATTTGGGATAAATTCTCTCTTTTTGCCCACTCTTATGTTGGGATAACAGCCATGTTTTCACATCCCTGTGTTCCCTGTATCAATAAATTATTTTGGAAAATTACACAAAATCAAATATTAACATATGATCAGTCCAGAAAACCAATTTAAGGTTCTTTTTGATTTGTGCGTTTTAAAGGCAACAAGCCTTTTTCATTTTTTCAGGTTCAGGAGTTTAATTTATAGTAAAATGACATTCTGAGAAGGTATCTGTTACCTTGTGACTCTTTGTCTTAACTTGTCCAGATTGATCTGATGTCCAAAGATTTTCTCTCACCAGGTTTGAGTCACAAACGTCATACTGTGTCTTTGTGGAAACACGAGTTAGCTGTTGAGCGTAGCTGCCTGCTCCTTTTCAGCCTTCTCTTTAGCCTTTTCCTTCTCCATCAGCTTCTCCTCCTTCTGCAGCATCACCATGATGTCACCCACCTGAGAGGTGGAGATGTCGATGTCCTCTTTGTCGATCAGTTCCACCACCTGGAAAAACACAGGACGGAAGAAATTCAATAGACATTATGGATACACTAATCACTAGGACTTTAAATTAATTAAAAACGTTTGAGTGTGTGTGTGTAACTATGTTGATTCTTTAATTTAGTCACTTGTTAAGCAAAGTAGGAAGGATTTATAAAAACTACACAATATTAGAGAGACAATGAGCATCCTGTATCTTCCTCAAAGATATATATTATACATATTCAACGTACTTTGATTACGTCATCAATGTCAATCTTCCCGTCCTTGTTGTCGTCCAGTGCCTCAGCGATGCGCTGCAGCTTGTGCTCTGGAATCTTCTGGATCTGCCGCATGATGCTGATCAACTCGTCGATGCTGATGAGGTTCTCCCTGAAGGTGTAGAACAGACTGCATACAGGAAACGGTTACCAGGTTTGACAGGACGTAAAATGTGGTGGAGAAGTCTGCTGAACAACATGCTGCATTCAGGTTCCCAGATAACTCCAATGAAAATGATTCTCAAGTTTTGTTTTTTTAATTTCATGTAAGGAGCAAAACGTAATGCATGCTGAAATGCAAACAGCACACTTGAAAATAATTAACTGGATTGAATTAACTGATGATTAAAGCTGAGAAATACTGAATTTAAATCATCTCTGTCCAACTGAGAAAAACTGTTTAACCTCAGTAAAGATCAGTAAGATCAGACATCAGTCAAGAAATGTTCAATAGTTTGGACAAGTAAGGGTGACAAGGTTGATTTCACTGATTAAGGACAGTAAAGTGTTTATTAAAATTGGGAGCACAGCAATCATAGGGGAGCATGATTAAGTATTACGTAAGTAGCAGAAACAGACTGTGGATGAGGAATGACTGATCCTTTACAGCCCAGTTTCAGCAGCTGGTCAAAAACACAATGCAATGTTGGCATTTGTCAAGCAAGCAAATGGCGGTTTACCACGTTTCTTACCTTGTGGCATCACTATATTTAGTAATGAATAATCTGTAAAATGTTAAATGAATAAGGAACTGGATTTGGTTTTTACAATTATAAACTATGTTAAACAGCACTTTGTAAAAATTTGATTGGATTAATTTTTCTGGGAAACTGTTTGTTCCTTGCATTATCTCCACCATCATTTTACAGTAAAATTATGATGATTATGTTGATGATGATGAATGATGATGATACTACTAAACTATCTGACGGCTACCAGACAAGCCACATAATCCCCTTATAAAAAACATAAAGATAACCCTAACCCTTCATGGAGATTAGCTAGTAGTTAAAAGTTAATAGTTTTAGGACACTGTCAAACATAACCATGTGTTAATTATGGGACTCTAATCCTTCTCCAAATTTAATATTTTCAGCATTTGACATTACTGCCGTACACTCAGTCTGTAATGTTGAATGGATCTCCTAAAAAAGATGTTTTAAGGGGAACATATGCTCTTACCCGACAGGTGGAGTGGTTCCACTGTCCATCTGTCCATCCAGGATGACCTTGTCCTTCTCCAGCTCATTGATGATCTTGTCAATCCGACCTATCATACGGTTCACTCTCTTAGTCAGACGCTTGCTTGCCTTCGACTCCTCTAGTGCCTTCTCCTGTCCGGTTTTAGATAGCTCCTTCTTTATCTCTTCCAGATCCTGGAAATTGAACAACACAAATACTTAAATATAACCTATGCTGCAGTAGGTAGATATAGTTGCATACAAAGCAATAATTTGCATTCATGCCCAATCCAGGCCTGCAGAAGCAAACAGAGTACATATTTCTTTGGCTATTTTGGTTGATATGAGAAAATTTTGTCTGTCTACAGTAATTACTGTTTGAATCAGGCACCTCATTATATTCTTGGACATCATCTTTCAGTTCTTCCAGTTCTTCTTTCTCCAGAGTCAACAGCTTCTTCTGCTCTTTCAGTTTCGAGCAGGCATCACTCAACAGGTCAATCTCTTCTTTGGTGATTTCCTCCCCCTGTAACATAAAATCACAACTGAACTGATTTGCTCCAGAATGTCACATTATTCAACTTTGGCACAAAAACTAGCTGCAATGTGCAGTTCTAAAATCTAGTGTGCATTTAAAAATCTACTTTTCCCCTCCAAAAGCATGCCAGCTGCTTTAAGAAAAAGGTAAAAAGGTACGTTCACATGTGGAGTTAGTTGAATAAGATCTAGGGCACTGGGATGCTCTCCATAACCCTATAACACATTACAGATTTACTCAGTAGCATTGCCTGGAGGTATGAACAAGGGATAAGAAGGAAAGGCTCATCTGCATGTGGGACAAACAGAATTAGCAAATCATATCTAGCATTTGTTTAATCAATTCAGAGCCACACAGAGCGGGACTTTCTATAACTGAAGAAAAAGAAACACTGTTAAATGCTGAACACAGTAAATATGATTTGTCCACACTGAAGTTTGTTTTATTAAAAAATAAATGCTGATAAGAGCATTTGTGAGTTTACCTCATTTCATTTTAATCTGCAGGCTCATGTCAACATTCACCTCATAACACTACGGAACTTGGGATCAAACTGCTGTCGGAAACGGATAAAGCCTGTGCAAGATTTATATGCAATTACTGTTTATCCCACATCTGGGTCAGTTACTACTGGGGGATACTGTACAGGCAAAGATAAACTGGTATGAATGTGAGGGTCATTTGGGAGGAGACTTTAAAAAAACCTAACCTGGAACTGCAGGAATGTCTGCCACTGTTCAGAGTGTGTGAAACAGAAGACAAGGAAATGATAAAACAAAAAGGTGGCAAAGTAGAAAACGTGCAGTGTCACGATCAGTAAATAAGAACCTGAAAAAAGTTTCAACACAGCTCAAAATTTGAGCTGGTCAGATGTTTGTAGTACCCTTGGTGAAAGAGCAGTCAAAATAGTAGCATTCTGTGTGAATTAAAAAGTTATTGTCTTAATTTGACTCCAGAAACGTCAATGTGAAAATCACAGCTAAGCACATTCCACAATCTACTGACTTCACCAACTGCACATTACCTTGATTCCCTCGATGACAGGGGCTGTATCCCTCAGTGTCTCAGAATGAGCAGCCATATCCGCTTTGGACAACACAGACTCTGCCTCACTGCCCTTTGCCTGCTCTGCCTCAAGCTCCATCTCACCCTCCTGCAAAAGACACAATTGGACCAACAGTTGTTATTTTTAGGTAAATAAACTAAAATAATAATTCATGACAACCTCCTCATCCCACACTAGCCACCAACTGTCTAAAGACCTAATTGAAGTCAAGAGGACATAATAAACCAAAACAACCACGATAAAACGATGATCACATTAGAAGAATATAAATCTTTTTAAAAATGATGACACCAGGAGTCATTACCCTGGCAGCTTTCTCTGCAGCATCAGCCAACCTCTCCAGTTCCCTGTCCTTGTTGTCCTGGCGTATGGCTGCCTCCTCCTGTAGCATTGTCTCCACCTTGGTCTTATTGTCCACTTTAGAGAGTTCCATCTCTGCTGCCATCAGCTGGGCCTCCTTTGTCTAGAGAGTAAAGGACAGAGTAGAGCAGAGCTGAGCAGAGTAGTGAACTTTTGAGCTGACGATTTAATGACGTTTGGGACATTTGACTACATATTTCAGCTCTGTTAACATACCACCATCTCAGGGAGTGTCTGCAGTGTGGTCTTTAGCTGGTCGGCAGGAGACAGGGTGTCAGGGAGGTACATGGCTCGAGACAACAGCAGCAGAGATGTGGGGATCTGCTGGTTAAGATGCAGCTCCAGCCACTACAAGCAACAGAAACATGACAGGAAGAGATTTGTTATCTAACAGGAACAATCTTAGAATTGCCTAAAGATTCCACAGCTTTCTCCTTTGGGTCATACCCTGAATAAAATGACAGAAGAAGAAGATCAGAATACTAAACTGTTAAAAGTTATAACTAAGAAAAAATGGATCCCAGTGTGGCCAAGAGTGAAATCCTAAAAATATTCTCCTTTTCCAGTTTGTTGTTGTTACCTGGCTGAGTTGTTCTCTCAGTCGTTCTTCTGTGACACCAAGAGATCTCATCCCTCTGACTCGACAGGCTGCCTGCACCTCGTTCACATTCAGACTCTCCACCCCCTCCTCTGCTATCAGCTGGATATACAGAGCAGAATTCATATTCTTCTTCTACTGAATGAAATTCCATTTTAATTAAATAATGATAAAATGTAAAGAGAACTTCACTCGCTGAGTGCTGCACCTCTTATTAATATTAATTTTATTAATGACTTTATTCGTTATACCTTGTCATCAGCACGGATGGCCCTCAGCTTCATGATGAGCTGGAAGCGTAGGAAATTATTGGTCCCAATGGACTGAAGCTCCAGGAGACGACAGAGAGCTACAAGCTGAGGTCGGGTCAGGTTGTCCAGCGTCAACTCATCCTCAAACAGCTTGGAGAATTTCAGGATCTGCTCATTACTGGGACGCTCTCCAGAGTCACGGATCTACACAAATAAAGAAATTATTACTGATAGATCAATCTGAATTCAGGTCAGGTAGGAAACAGAGATGGAACAGCTCATATTTCAGACATACATTTCTTTAGAAGCCAACAGTGATTGTCCTAGTTTTGTTTTGTAATGTGTTGACCTTTGACATGCTTGGCGTTCTTAAGATTTATTTATCCTGTTAAAAAATAGATGTGTCTAGCACCTTCTTTAGTTTTTATTCAGATATTTGAAAAATCTGTTTGTTTACAAATAGGCACTGAGTAAAAGGAGCATGTGTTGTTAAGGATTCTCTTCTAATTATAACTTAAGTTAGCTAAGCTAAGCTAAGTGAAGGTTGAATGTGTAAAATGGTTAACACACATAGTATTAAATCAACCAGTCAGAAAATTTAGCATCATGTCCACTACAAGAATAAGAAATTTCCCTCATTTCATACTGTTCTTTCTCTGTGAACACACCCTGTGACACCAACCTTCTGGAAAAAGGTGGAGAACTCCTCCGTCACGTCGCCTTTGGCAGCTTTGTTTCTCAAAGCAATCTCCTCGATGGTGTCTTGCAAGAACTTGGCCATCTCCAGTTTGACCCTCAGCTCCTTTTTCAACCTCTCCTCCTAAAACAGCAGTAAAACTCCACATTCTTCATACTGCTTCATCAGTGACTCAGCAATGCAATGAAATTAGATGAAATAAAGGAAATATATTTATAATCTAATGTCTTAACAGTGAGGTTTGTGTGTCTTTAAAAATTAATGACCAACTTACTCTGTCACAAAATTCCATCACTTAATTATAGGCACTGCCAAACATATTGTAAAGACATCATGAATCCCACTATTCTTTGATTAGAGTTTAATTAGCTTTTCCAATCAGCTTGTCAGGATTCTAAGTGAAAGTTCATGTCATGGATGGAAAATAAAATTTCACTTTATTATTCAATCAGATACTGTAATATGAGAGACAGCAAAATTAATGTTGCTAAACCTTTTTATTTATAAAAATGATTAACTTTGGTGTGAAAAGATGTTGTATTAGGTCTAAGTCATGCAGCTTGCTTTATTACCTTCTTTGACTGTGTCTCAAAGGTGGACGGCAGCATGTTGGGGAAGAGTTTCAGAGCTACAGGAAGCAGAAACTCCATAAAGGGAACAATGATGAACACCAGGAAGGGAAGGAGTCTGAAGACATCTGCACACGTTCTGAGGAACTGGAGAGTACATTCAGGAAAACGGACATTAGAACTAAAATGAGAGCTGGGTACTGTTAAAGATTATTTGCATGGCTTAAACAACAGTGGAAATATGTTCAAATGTTCACAGATAGCACTGATGTCCTGTGTGAACCAACTTTTCACAACGGTACATATACCATTCAGTGCCACCAGGCTGTAGTTCTTTTATGCCTCCAGCAGAGAGCAGTAGTGAGAGGAAAAGACAACAGGGAAACCTGTGAAAATGTTTACCTCTTCCTTTGTCTCTGCTGCAACAGTCAGCACTTTTTAACCCGGGGTCTATACATCCCCAGATCAACAGAAACCTTCTAACTCACTGGTGTATTATTCGCATGGAGCTGTAGACCAAAGTGAACATTCTGCCTCACAACGCCCTAAATCTGTCCACTTGAGCCAGCGGGAAGCACATTTGTTCAGCACAAACCTGAACAATCCTCAGAGTACAGGGGTACCAGCCTGACATTAGTCTACTTCATTGTACAGCTGTCCAGCCATGGCTTGCTGACTGTCCTGGGACAATTCCCACAAGCCATCTACAGAAAGGGTAGAAGGCCAAAACACGAGTCCTCCTTTCTCTGCCCTTTCCACCTGCATGCCAGTGGCCAGTAGGGTGAAGGATTTAGGCCAGCCTGAGTGAAAAGGCCTTTGTCCGCAGGTCCATTGACATGTATATCATCTCCCAGAGTTCTACATCAAAGAAGGGAGGAGGGGGCGACAGATTAAAATAGAAGGAGCCTTAAACAGAGCCCTGAGTTTTGTAAGTGAATATGAAAAGGAGGAGATTAAGGAGGCAAAGGCAGTCCAGGTTAGATGAATGGGCTCGGGACATGCGCTCCAAGGGAGTCAGCTGCATTTGAAAAGGTGCAGATGGGGTGGTGGTGTGGATTTAATGGGAGGAAATTCTGGTCATTACCAGTACTGACCTACAGCTATTAGCACTTTTGTGAGGCTTTATTTGCAGTTTCTTTCGCAATATCAATGTACATACTGTAGGACTCTGGGCTAACAAAATTACATATTGTATTTATTGTAAGACTTGATGAAGATGTGATTGCATAACATGTCTGTTTAACATTATTACAGTTTTTCTGTTATAGACTGGCAACCTGTCCATCCCCCCATAAGATGTCAGCTAGCCTCAGCTCCCCCACAGGCAGTATTTAGCTAATGGATGGATGAACTGATGTTTGCAAAGTTTCGTCTGGTGTAAGGCAACACTGCACTAATACCTGTTAATGTTAAATTGAAAGTTACTCCAAAAATAGGACAGATACATGTTGTCAGTTTTCTCTCAAGCTTTCAGTTTTACTTTAAAACTGTTATCAGGAGCCAGCATGCTGGTGCCTTTCAAAGTAAAACTAAAAGCTTGAGACATAACTTCAAACACACATCTCTGTCCTTTTATTGAAACGTTATTCTTGTACACTTTGAATATTAGTGATTCTGCCACTTATGTGATTTTCCATCTAGTCTCCAAAGCATAATATTTTGTAAATTGTACTGATATTAAGATATTGAGTATTTGTACCTTATTCCAGTTAGTTTTGGATTTCCCATCAATCTTTACAAGCATAATTAATCAATACATTGATGAATACAAATACATCATTGAATAACAGTAATTCATTTATCATTATTTTTTAAACGCAATAATTGACAGGATAACAGATAAATAAAATGACTTTAAAATGTAGTCTTGTCCAATGCTAAATAAAAGAAATGAATAAAACATTTAATACTACAATAAGGGTCCCTGTAAAAGCAGTCATGCACATATCAGGTTTAGTAGTTTTGCATCCTTGTGAAAGGTCCTGCTGTCTACATGTTTAATGTAATGTCTTCACACTGATGTCTGTAAGTTTAACTGCTGTATATTCTTATAAATGGATAATTAAGGATTAAATCTACATTTGAGTATATACAGTACACTATACTGTATCATCACTGTCTATGTATTTGTGTTGCAGAAGATGTATTAGAAGATGTGTATTCATTCTGACAACCAGAAATATGGGGTTTTGATCATCAAAACAGAAGAAGGACCTGGCTAAAACACAAGTAATTCATTCAAGTGTCACAAACAATGCAGACAGAAAGATTCCCATACAAGGGCAGCAGAGCTCCAGTCAACCCCAGCAAACCTCAATACTTCACACCTTTAAGGAGCACCGGCATTCTGTACCACTGAGCGATGTGGTAACAGCAAATGTGACCTGAACTGATGTGCTCACTTTCCAAGAAATGGCACTTGTGTGCCAGCACCTGTATCAGATTACTGCAGTGAGAACTGGGCTTGATTCCAAATAACTTCTCTGTATGTCAGGTAGCAGGCTGCCACAAATTCAGAACAAGGTAGAGATTAGTCAAAGTATAAGTTAAGTCCTCCCTTTATTCAGGGTTTATTACTTTACAGTTTGCAAATGATGTATAGTAATGGATTTTAACATCTGTTTACACTATATTCGACTGTTAATGCTTGTGTGAATACTATGATTATGATGTAGTGAAAGTGTTTATGTTGTGGCAATCCATTGCTGCTGAAACAACGATGAGAACCTTTTGATATGTGCAAACACTAGGTGAAGCTAACTTTAAATGGGGTTGTCTAATTAAAGCCGCAACACGTAAAGCTTCAACTTAAAGAGCTTTAATCAAGCAGCACAATCTGCTGAGTGCCCAGTGACTAAACACTCAGCATGCAGGCAATTTCTATAATTGATCCCATTAGGTTTGAGAAGCTGTGGATTAAACATCGTAGAACAAGATGTCTGAACTTTCAGACTTGAATCCTTGCTCAGTCATCACTGCTCTCTAAACTAATGCTTCTTATCCTCTCTCTAAACTCCGTCACAGTGGAAAATGGCTAAAGAATTTAAGGTTCACCTGCTATTCATTCTAATAAATAAGCATTTCTGTAACTGAGCAGAACTTTTAATTTTTTCTTGTAAAAAGGCAGAATATACATATACTAAGCTAGTAACTGGCTATCGTGTAGCTGTTGCTACACCGACTCAATAAGGCCCCTAAGAAAATAAATAAAATCCCACCATTCGAGTACAGCTCATAGACCAACAGCAAAACATTGTGGTGGTTATGGGCACATCATAATCACACAAATTAAAGACAAACATTGCACTTAGTAATAAGAACATAATCTAAAACAGTTCTCCAGAAAAACTTGAAACTACAGTATTCTTATTTTTCGTTCCCTACATGCCTTACCTGTCTCCTCTCACGGCGGGACAGGGCGTTACCATTCAGGACCCTCCACAACATTCGTCCTGCAATGGTAGTGTCAATCCACAACAGTCTGAAGCCATGGTAGTAGTGCTTGATTTCATCTACAACGCGCTGTCGGAGTGTCCTTCTCACAGGTTCTGCATCCAGCGCTGGGCTGTACACAGGTCCTCCTTCCTCCAGTTTCTTGTCTTTTAACGAACGCAGTGACTTCTCCACTTTTGAGTCATCCCATCTCCTCCTTGAAGTGTGTATCCACCTGACAACAGAGATATCATGCGGTCGTGCTATTGTCCACTGGGCCCCTGATGTGATCGCAGGGTATGGTGAAGAAGACCCAAAAACAAAAGCGCAGTAAAGTCGCTGAGAGTCCGGGCTTTGGCACGGGCTCACATGGCTGTCTGACAAGGGAAAGGAAGGACCAAAAGAAGAGACCTGGGCCAAGCTGCCAAGTCGAAGTCCATCAAGTCTAAGGACACAAGAAAACAAACAGATTTAATTTATGACTGAGTATGAACTTTGTATTTTCAAAGTTATTTTTAAAAGTAACATTTCAAAATAAAATACTGACTTCTAAAACACATCACTTGTCTTAGAAAGTAGTTTGCATACAGAATGAAAGCTGTTTTGCAGCTGGGATATTGAGTAACGGTCCTGGCAAATACATACATCATACAAAAAGTACAAATAAAGTTAAGTGACCTTCAAATGTTGCAAAGGTGGATCCTCCAAAAAAACACATAAAACCTCCTCAATTTGTCTCAGCCTGTTTGCAAGTGTGTCTGCAAGTTTCTAATTTAAAACATATTAATATATATTATTATAAGTACCTTTCAAAAACGGGGATTTGTGACTTAGAATTGGTTTTAACATTAAAGCAACTTAGAAACCTTTAAAGAAAATCTTTTCAACTGATGTTAGTGCTTTGAAAAGTAACACTAAGTTACCTAAATATGTCAAGTCAAATAAAAAAAATTAATTCCTAAAATGTTTTATGTATCTTAGGCATCATAAGGACTTAATTTTTCATGGTATTAAAGATACTTTTCATAACTGCAAACAACATTCAAGGTCCTCATTTAACTGGCTTACTTTTGAAAGGAGAGTCTGAGCGTTGTGCAGCTGAAACAGGCACCATCTTGTAGTTTGCCTGAAAGGAAGAAAAAAACATGAGCAGCTGTGTTCTGCTAATAAGCCATTAGACAGAGAGGCACACACTCAGAGCATACTCTACTGCTGATGAGCAAATTAGAGGAGCACACATCTGCAGCCATCTGGGTGGGTGGGGGCTGCTCAGTTCAATACCCTAATGGAAGTCCATTTCAGAATTTACTGTCCCAGCTAGGACCCCAGCAAACATACACACACTTTAAAAGGGTTATGAAATAGCTTATCTAAAATACTGAACAAAAGTCAGCTGAAATTTTGAACCAGACCTGTTTTTGAAGCTTCAATATTAACACACCTTAAGTAAATTGGGGCATACAAATGCTTGAAAAGCCTGTATTTAGGACAACAAAACACAACACAAGACTTTAATAACTTATATAAGGCAGAATAAGGCACAATGAATAAGGTAGTATCTGTAATTTTAGTTGAAATATTCAAAATATAATTTCAATACAATGTCTATCAGAACTTAATAATAGTTTTATTAACTATTAAGTAACTTGTTCACAGTCATACCAGACAAGGAATTACTTGATACACAGTTTTTGCTAAATTCATTTTCATTTAGTCATTTGGCAGATGCTTTTATTCAAAGCGACTTACAAGGTACAAGGCACTAGCAGGGTAAGTATGAGGAGGTTTTATGTAAGAACCCCTACTGGAGGTAGACCTCAGCCAGGATTCGAATCCCGGTCTTCTGCATGGAGGGCGGCGGTGTTACCATTAAACTATAACACAGGCCACGGAAACTGTTTTAGCCTTTTATAAGTAAATACAACACTAGATACCTTTCTATTAAAAAATAAATGTTTTTTAATGAAGACTTGTAGATAAACTGAAAAATAAAGGAGATGCACTTTTCTTGTGTAAATATGTTCAGACTGGTTTGTCTTGCTGGCCAGGATATTCACAACCTCAGTGGGACATAGTGGGGCTCCCAAACCCCCAGAGGCTGCTGTCATTCCCGTGACGCACTGTACACGCAGAGAGAGGGTGGAGTGGTCAGACACTTCAAACCAATCAGAGCAGGTGGCCTAGCCACACCCTTCCTCTGGTTCTCACATGGCTGGCTGGATTGAATCCAGCAAGTCCTAGCTGAACATGCCGGCTGTGGCTGGTGGCCAAGAGTTTACTGGAACAGTGTCACCTTTGTGGCTGGGTGGCCAGCTACTGTAGCACAGAAAGAAAACCCTAGAAATACAGTACATGACTAAGCCTGAACAGGTCGCCAGGGTTGTAAACACTGCTACACTCAGTTACAATGTCCTCTGTGGTTTTATCTTCTGGTGTTTTAACACTTTTGATTTCACATTCACACCTGTGAAATGTCACATGCTCAAATTCTTTCTCTGGCTGCACAGCAGTTTTTGTGATACATTAAACAGTTAGCTTCATTTCAAACAGTATGCAAACATATGGTGCTAAGAACATATATCAATTTTTATTATATAAGCTTGGACCAAGGACAAAAACCATGGAATTTCTTTTACCACAAATTGTACAATGACACAAATCAATAAATACATCAGTTTTGGTGACCTACAAATGTTGCCTTTCCATGTTTTGTGGAGCTTTTAAGATTATTTTAACATTTTCATATATTTTGGAAATATATGAAATAGAAAATAGATATTCCATCCAATTCAAAGTTCTAATTTAAAGTTCTTTACAGTTACTTAAAATAATGGACATCTTAAATGTTGACAGCTACAGAACATCTGAATATATGTTGATCCAGCAGCATCATTGATGCACTTCTAATGTACTATATACTTTATTTACTCTTGTCACAGCCCACAGATTTAGTAAAATCCCCTATGCATCTGGTTTTGATGCAATCTAAACTAGGTCAGGGCTAGGTCAAGCTATGACTGTTTCACTTTTACAAGCAACAGCTAACTCTTGTATGACCCACAAGCTGCAGCTGGCTCACTTTAGGTGCTAAAAGAGTAGTGTAGTAGCACTTCCTTTTGCACTGTGTGACCAACCTATCGCCAAACAGAGACCAGGGGTCAGCTCTTTGAAGTGCTCCTGTTAAAGAACTTGTTGGTTGTTAGGTCTGTTCTCAGCCATTTCAATACAGTGCAGCAGTTCTGTTCTGTAATTTGGTAGGGCTACATAACTGGTTTATCAGCTGGACACGTTCCATCACAGATCTAAAATACTGTCAGAACACAGAACAATATAATGCATTGCTCTACATCCAGGGACATTGTAAGAAATGTTTACTTCACTATAATCATTTTCCGTGTATGATTATTTAGGTCCACACTGGCCATATGTAAACAAAACAGAGTCTGTAAATAGAAGTGATACAACCCTAAAATAAAATTTGTTTACGGGACAATATCCTGGGAAGGTAAAGTCCAGACTGTTCCTTTTGTTATGCTCAGATCCTCTGAAAGCATCTCTGTTAGTTTGTAGTTGTCAGACATCTCCTTTCACAGTCCATAAAATATGACATTTCTGGGTCATGTCAGTGAGTCATACTTAATATTACTGTGAAAGTCAAGCTGAAAACATTCTATTGTAAATTTCCCTCTATTTATTCATAGTAAGTTAATTTTTCAATCTAAAAATAAACATGTAATGTTAAATAACTCAAGGAAAACACTTCTGATCCTACTGATCACTTATCCTGATATTTCAGAAGCTGCTTGTTCTTAATCTTTGGGATATTCACAAGAATTATATGACTCTAAGTGTAAGGAGTTTATAACATTTCATCCAGAATAAGAGGTGTCAGCCTAATATACTACAGGCATGTAACAGCACTCATGTCTGCAAAGACATTAATACGTCAAGGGAAATTAAGCCTAGTCTAAGTTGTGTTGTGTTATAAGAGGCACTGACCTTTCCTCATGTAAGCACTGCAATTTGTCTGATAATCTGGGCCTAAAGCCAAGAGTCTGAGTTCACGCAGTGCTGACTGACAAATCCCTTTTATGACCTGCCATCTATTTATAAGTTCAGCTCTAATGCAGCACCTAAACTACAGATACAAAAGGTTTGTCCTCTCTTCTCTGTAAAGCGACTCACTGACAGTTGAGATACCTATAGATTAAACAGCAAAAGTGCATGCATATATATATATATATATATATATATATATATATATATATAGATAGATAGATAGATAGATAGAGGTTGGTTTACTGATGGAAAAAAAACTAAACATATTTACTCAATATTGCTACAAGCTACATGTCTTGCTCATTGCAAACATTTCACACACTCAGAGATATTAAATGGTGCCATGGTGCCACAAGGACAAATTTTTTTGTTGGTCAATATTTGCATATTACTCAGCCTTATACAATTGGGGCAGAAAATTAGATAATGACTATGGGCTACGACTTATAATGGACATACAGTACCTTTCAGTGTTTGCTTCTACCTGCCTGGGAGACTGCAGATAGAAGGTTTAAAATTGGCTTCTCTTTTATTTATATGTTATTAATGTGTTTAAACATGGTCCCTGACAAATAAATATAATCTTTATAATCTTAGTTACTGGCATTTTGCAGCACTGATTATGAAAGATGATCCTTTTCAATATTGATCTGCAGACTACATTTTTTATTGTTTTCTTAATTGTTTAGTCTGCAAAATGCCAATAATGACTTCCCATAGGCATCATTCTCGTCCTGTCCAACAAACTGTCTAAAAGTCAGAGATATTCAGTTACATCCAGTGCATACAGCTGAGAAGTTGAGTGTTGAGTGAAATAGCAGTATTTCTGTCAGTGTGATGATGAAGGTTTATTTCAAAAACTAGATGCTGGTAATTTCTTCATAAACAAATGACTTCCATTACAAATTAATGAAAGTCGTGTTAACAACAGTTTGGGAAAAGCACAAAAAAAAAACAAAGTTGTGTTCTTCTGCAACATCACCATCAATGTGGCTCAGTGTTTCACAATCTTGTCCAAATACACAACCAAGATAAACTCTGCTCCATTACGAAGATGGAGCAAGGCATTTTAGAAAATGATGTATTCACTTTTAAATTAACTGTTATTCCTTCTCATAGCAGACCTCCTGTACGTAAGAATATTGTGGATGCTGAATAAACAGATGGAAACCTGTCTGCCATAGCAACCTCCTCTCAGACTGCAGTGGAAAAGCGGTGGGGTGTGTGGGGGGGGGCGCTCTATAGTTACAACACACACCAGGTTGAGCTCAGGTAAACCAGGATCCTCAATCACGTTTTGCTATTTTAATTCTCATCAGCAAGGTGTGGTCAATAATGTGCCCGTCTCACGAGGAAAACAACACCAACTTTAACACAAAGTGGTTACTGATTAATAAGAATGAATGACAACCTATTTAAAGTGTGATGCCCAGTTATCTGCTGGTACTGTCACCTTGAGTCTCTTTATTCCTAGAAACCCAAATTGGGCCAGCCCAGGAATACCTGTCTCGGTAAAGACGTGACTCCTCCTTGATGCTAACATGACTAAGCTAGCTAATTGTTAGCCTCAATTTATCATAATAAACAGTAAAGATATACAGCCACGAACCAACATAGAAAGCTTACCTTTACCCTTCCTGAATTCGCTCTTTATTGATCGGGACGTTTTCATTAAAGGGGCCCGGGACCTCGTAAACAGGATTAACGCCATTCGCAGGTTTTCTTCTGTCTGAACTCGATACCTTTAACGGTTACTGTAGCTAAGTTACTAACTAACGTTAGCTAGCCGGTTAGCAAGCTACCCTTTGGTCAAGGCGACGAGATTAAACGAGCGCTAAAGTGCTACCCAGAAATACTCAAATCTTTGTATGTCTTTAACAAGCTACGACACATATGTAACTGTACATAGGAAAATATAACTCCATGTCATGCCCTTCACTGCTACGCGGATGACAGCTAGCCGGGCCGGTCTTCCGACTGACGTGACGTCAACCCGGTGTCAGGCGAGCAGAAACTTCCGGTTTGTTTACAAAATAAAACCCCCTCAAAGACAAGCAGCCTTTTTGTGACGGTGTAATATAGTAAAACGGTTCTAAGTATTTCCATTGATTCTGGATATATTTTTAAAATTGAGTATTAACTAGGCCTGCATGAAACCAATGTATAAATTAAAAACTCGTTATTCTTATTGTATTGTGTAAATTGCTAATCTATCTGATCTATCACTAGATAGATAACTAATGTTCAGCGTCTATGCTCATGATTTGTCACCTGGCTTTAATGACCACAACACTGTTCATTTTACGGATAATAGTTCAGTAGGTGTGACGCACATTAGCTTCCTCTGTTGGTACTACAGGTTACTGCTTGAATTTACAGTACAGTTTATCTAAGGAGAAACTGCCTTAGGGCCTATGCATTGCTATTACTACTGTATGTTGCTGCTTCAAGGAAACCTGGAATCTAGTGTTCAGTTTAATGCTAATGTTTAAACATTGCCTATAATCACCTACTGTATGTCTTATTGACAAAAGTGCTGTATTTCTGGTCATGCTATAGTAGGCCTATATGCACCGACTGATCAAAACTGATGCTGGTACTAGGCAGGGCAGGATTACCAACAGGGTTGGTTAGTAGTTACAAACGTGTGAAGTTATTTGCATGACAGAAGGACAACATCAACTAATGCAAGTCATGCATTACTAGCTAATTATTAAATTATTAATTTCCTTCTGCCTTGTGATAGGGTCCTAGTCATTCATCTAATTTTAAGATATTTATAATTTTTGTGGCCTTCGTGATATGGATGATGTCCATAAATGAAGACTTTCACAAGTAATGTTTCAGCTTATGAGGTCTGGTTGCACAGGGCTTAATATGTGGCAGGGTACATATTCAGAGGGCAGTAGGTGAAGCATTAAATTAAAATATCTATATTTATTTATTTTTATATCTATCTATAAGGTCTATATCTCAGTTCCCTCCTAACCTCTAATGATTTAGGACAAGGATCCGGGGACAGCAGATTACTGAAAATACTGCCAACCTTCTCTTGGCACTGGCACAGCACCACTACATCATAAAGAACATAATTAATCTGGTTATTGTGACAGACACAACCAGCTCTTCCTCATCATAACGGTTTATTGAATTAAATTATTTTACCTTTTAAGTGTCTGTGTGTTCAGAGTAAACCGATTCTACAACACAACATATACTACTAAATTAGCATTTACCTCCTGGATTACTGTAGTAATTATTACATTATGTTACAGTGGCTGTAAACACTAGGTAATAATAGTAAAATAAAGCGGGCGGCGGTGACTACCGGGAGGCTCCGGGGTCAACTACTTCCTACGGTTGGTTTTTTGAAAGGACCGGTTGGATCCTCTCTCTGCTCCCGACCAATCGGAAGTGAGTATTTTTCGCGCTGGTTGGCCGGAGAGTTTGAGTTTCCCGCAAGCTTTTGATTCGACTTGAATGAAACCCTTCCTTTTACAGGATGAATACGGGCATTTTCTCCCTTTAACCACTGAGAGGAGACTCAACAGGTAACCACAAAGAAACCGTCTTTCATGTTATTGTCAAACCGGTGGATATTAGCCGGTATTGGATATAGCAAGTACACTTGTTCGGGCCGACCATCCATTTTAGCAAGAGAGGACCTGCTAGCTAGCAAGCTAGCTAACTGTGCTAACGTTAAGCAATTTGACTTGGCTTCAATGGGGACGCTGGTTAGCTTTGGCTAACACGGTTAGCCTTTTTGAAGCGAGCTGTCATGGCGCCTACAAATTCAGTAGATATATAGATGACATCGTATTTCAGCATTTTAAACAAGCTACCGAAATCGTACAGACATGATCACGTTTATTTATTCACGTATTGGCTTTAATCGGAGAGGGTATCTGAGTTAGCTGGCTGCATTTAGCGATTGGTTGGCGGCTTTGTCTATTTGCTGGACTGCGGCGTAATGGCAGACTGTAGCAGTGACAGAGATGCGGTTGTACACTATGGGAAAATGACGGTGTACTTGTCCAGAGCTAGCTTCCATGAGATTTCCACATTGTAGGAATCACTGCTCCAGATTATAGTCGGAGCCCGTATCGTCCATGACATGATAGGGCGACCGCTGGATAAAGTTTAGATTTCGGATTTGGCACCGCAGCACTTTAATTAGCTAAATTTCCTGAACTTTGGAACAACTGTAACGCTAAGGCTGTTGAAATCTTAATCTTACTGTAATGCTAACTAGACAAGTTCTGCCGACTTGCCGTTGGATTTCAACTAGCCTCACTAACGTCACCTCGTAACATAAACCACTATATCGCAAGTTAGCTTTCAATCGACAGGGGGGTAACGTTGCATTTAATTCCAATAATTATTTGCACTCCAGTTGGATTACTCCGACTTGTCAGCTGCTTCCATTTCCGCGGCTTTTCTAGCCGGTGATGCGGTGGTTACGCGGTACAGCTAGCCACCCACTCATTGGGCATTCGCTGCATGCGGTGGAGCCTGCAGCCTGCCTTCTCCATCCCGCTTTCACAGACTGCAGTTAGCAGCTAGCTAGTGTTTTTTCCAGGTAAAAGTCAACTTAAATTCGTTGGGGTAAGATGTTTTCCGGCCGCCCTTTGGTTTTTATTCGTATGCACGCATGCATGCAATCGAGAATGCGTTTGACTTGACCTCTTTCACATTAGTTGTGATCACCGAATGGGTTAGGTTTTCATTGAAGCTTTAGTATTCTTATACTATACTGATGTATTGCTGTTTCAGACCTTTTGGTGAATCGACTCGCTTGACTTTGTATAAATAAATCTCCAAACCTCAAGGCTAGAACATTGCGTGACAGGTGCAGTCTTCTCTGCGGCTCCAGCCTCTCTGTTCATGCTCCGCAGGAGCAAGTGAGTGCCATTTTGTAAAATGTGTAACGTTATGCTCATAGGATTCATATCCCAGAATGCCATTTTACAAATTCAGAGTGAAGAAATTCAATGGATTGCATGTTATTGTTGATGTTTTCTGTTTGAACCTGTGGGTTGAGAAGTTTCTGTGTACTCTCTATCCTGTAGCTCAGTGAGCCTGGAGCAGGTTGGAGGGGATGGACAGCAAAGGTAGCTCACTGCCTTCCATGCCCGAACCAGCCAACCCGATCAGCATGAAGCAGCCACCAGAATCCCTCAGTGTACGGAAGGGTCGGGGAGATATGAGCAGTGATCCTGCTCTGCTAATGGACAAAGCTGCTGCCCAGCTGGCCGCCACACTACAAGACGGTGTGCTTCAGAAGATGGCTGGCCACAGTCATAACAACCACAACCATGAGAGGCTCAAAGATCTCACCTCTCGTGTGCTCAATGGGGACCAAGACACTCTAACAGAGCTTTGTGCTGCAGAGCCATCAATGCTTAAATGTGCTGAAGCTCCTACTACAAATGGCACCCATCAGCACAACTGCACTCCTCATACTGAACCTGAACTGAAGGTGACAATACCGCAGGTGGTCAAGCAGTCGCTGTTTGAGCCATGTTGTGCCAGTGGGACCAGTTTAACTGCCGCCACGGAAGGTACTATATGTGGACCTGAGAAGGGAGATGATGCAAAGAAAAGGAGAGGGAAACCTCAAAAACCAAAACCTCAAACAAACCTCAGTTCTCCTGCCAACCCTGTGGAGCCACTTGACTACACAGATGCTGTTGATGGAACTGAAGCAGCTGATGAGGTTTTTCTTTAATTTTCATTTTAAGATACAAAAGATGAATAGTGGTGATGTACTGCAATATATCACCCCATAATATGTCTAAATGATAGTGAGTGATAAAACATTAACACAACCTTCTACCTTTATGTTGATACATTGCTATTGCATTGCTATGTTTGTGTGTCTTTGTGTGGTTCCAAGCTAATATATACAAATGTAAAACTCTGGTAGTGTGTTTTAAATGTTGTGGGTGGGAAAAGCCTATTATTATTGGGGAAAAGGTGTCCTGATTCTTGTGGTGTTTTTTCTTGTTTGTACTTTTGCTACTGATTAACTGGTTCTTCTTTTTCTCCAGCATGAGCTTATTCCTGAGATGACGGATAAAACTATAGAAGAGTCTCCATTGCTGGTCCGTTTTTCTGTTGGTGATTTGGTTTGGACAAAGGTGTCGGGATACCCCTGGTGGCCTTGCATGGTGACCACAGACCCAGAATTCAGCAGTCATTTCAAACAGAAACAGAAAGGTCAATACACTTACTACTGCCTGTATCATCACTTATGTATAGGACAGCTTTAGTTATTTTTCATTTCAGAGTTTTATAATTTCCTTGTTTGTTTTAACAGCCAACAGCAGGTCCGGCCTGCTTTTCCATGTGCAGTATTTTGGAGACTCCCCAGAAAGAGGCTACATCTTTGAGAAGAACATGGTGTCCTTCACTGGGGAGGATCAATACCAGGAGCTTAGCCAGGGCAACAAACAGCTAACCTCTCGCATCAGCCACAAAAAGGTAAATCGACTTCTGCTACTTTGTCGTGCAAGAGCATATTCGCCCTTCAGAGGATGTTGTGTGTAGTTCTATTGAAACACTTGGCTCAGGACCATTTCAAGCACTTCCTAAAAATGTTTATACATGGTTTCCTATTGTCCCTATATTTCTACAAAAGCGAGTCAAATGAAAAATGATTATTACCGGTACATATTATGTAATTTGCTTAACAAATCTTTTGAACTACTAACTACTTTTATTATATTTTCTCAATCAATAAATTATCAGCATCAATATGTAGTAATCAGTACTAAGCAATCAGTCATTCTTACCATGTTTGCTTGACCATGTTCTTCTACACAACTGCCCTAAAATAATTTTAGTGGCATCAATATGATAGTAAGTAGTTAATAATTTCCAGTCCCTGGTTTAACACAGTGATTAAGCATCGCTTCTATATTGTGTTATTTGTAACTTGTCATATAACATTTTTGTTCCTCTGTTTTATCATGTAGACAACTCCCTCTGTACCACGTAAATTGCAGGTACAGTGGAACATGGGCATAATTCAAGCCAAGGAAGCGTTTAGTATGTCGCTGGATGAGCGCCTTGCAAACTTTGCATTTTATTATGATGGTGACGGGCCTCACCTGAACCCCCACATCCTGGAGAAGCTGAAGCCAAAACAGAATGAGATAAACCAGGAAACAGAGTCTCGGCTCAGCCTAGATCTCCCCTCCTTGCTGGTAAGACCCGCAGATGAGCACACAGACACCCTCCGTCCTAAGGCAGCAATTGAACAGGGAAAAATACTAAAGCACTCAAAACAAATCTCAAAATGGGAGACTGGCTGATGAGGGGCAAAGGCCATGTAAATAATTTTCTACCACACTTGCTTCCAAAGAAATGCTTCAACTGCAGCCAGCCTCACAGGAAAGGATATCTCACTAGAAAATGTGTTATATTTCAGGAAAGAGTAAAACGTTTATCAGTTTCCCACAGCTCCATGTGACGTCTTCAGATGTTTTGTTTGACAGTCCAAAGCTCAGAGATATTCACTGTAATCATGTACACTGATAAAAGCAGGAAATCCTCATATTGAAGAATGCAAATGGTTTAAAACCCAAATAAATTAATATTATTGTGGTTATACTTTAAGAAGATATTTGCATCCTTAAAAATGGTTGTTATCTTTTCAGGATCCCACCACTTCTGCGTCAGATGTACAAGCTGAATCAGTTGTACCTCAGAAGAAAAAGAGAAGACCCAGGCAGGCTCAGTCTCCCACCAAGACTGTGAGGAGAAGAAAGAAAATTGCAGCGGACGGCACTTCTGACCCTGCAAAGAAAAGGAAATCAACGCTTGTTTCCTCGACAGAAGACATTTCTGAATCGGTCTCGCATCCAGTTTCACTTCCAGGTTGGTTTGAAAGTTGAAACCTGGCCAGCAGATTAAAATTAGCCATTTATCAAGGACTGGTAAATTTGGCTGTGGCTGGTACAGGGGACAGACTGTAACTAGATATATTTGGCGTGTAGTTTTTTTTTTTTTTTTTTTTTTAAGAATCCCTAAATGTAGTGAGAGAATAAGCAAGTCCTATCTGAAGCTAACCATTTAATTTGTTTGTATTTAGCTGAGACTTCTCAAATTCAAGACCAAATTAAGATGATTGTTAACCTTTTTAAACATGATTCTGCCTTCAGCCAAGAGGGAGAGAAAGAAGTCATTAAAGAGGCAGCTAACAGACACTGCTGCAGACAAAGAGCAGCAGCCTAAAAAGAGACGCAAAATAAGCCAAGATGCTGAAAAACAGGTGAGTTTTCCATCCAGTTTGATGCCATGTTAGACAAAAACGATACCCATTCTTACATAGTATTAGTTGACATTCAAGAAGGGTTGCAGTGGAGATTTAAAACTATTTGTTTTTAAAGTGAATCCTTCATTTAATAGATACAGTATGAATTTATGTTATTTATCACTTAAAATACTGACTGAGTTTTTATATTTGCAGGCCCCAACCTCAGAAGAAGTTGAGAAAAAGAGGAGAAGGAAGAAAGCTGACAAAGATGTAAAAGAAACTAAGAGACGACAGAAAAAGTCAAAAGATCCTCTTGCTGGTAAAAAACCTCATTCTGTGTTGGCCAAGCTCTATTGCTGGGTTTCTCTTTTAAAGTCACGCCTCTGAATTCTCTGAGTGACTTGTTCTGTGGCCTAACTGTCATCTTAGCTGCCTTATTGTGGTCCTTGCGGTAGGTACTAATTATAGTCCAAAACTGTTGACACACAGATGACCAAGGTGCAGAGAAACCAAAGCGGAGGAGGAAAAGAAAACAAGATGGAGAAAACCAGGTAACACCCGCCAAGATGAAAAAGAGGAGGTCCTCCCCATGTCCTGATCCTGAGGTGAGAGGGCAAAATGTCACCTGCTGTTAACTAGGAATCTTTAAAGTCTGATTAGTTTTCTCCATTCCTCAGCAAAGAAAATTAATTGGCTTCAGTTTATGAATTATTTAGCACAAAAAGTAGAAGTGTTACAAGTGAATGTTGTGTTATTCAGACCATGTTATTTGCTGCAGGGCTCTGGAAGTGAAGGACGTCCTGATTCTCCAAGTGACAGTTTAGATGGCATAAAGAAGGGTGAAAGGAAGAAAGAGTTTGTCTGCCAGGTACGCCCACCTTTTTAATAAAAACATAGAATGGACATATTTTCAGCTTTATGTTTTTCTGATTTCCATGGTATTCTCTATCTTTTATTCTCTTATTCCACTGTTGAATGTATTGACCTGTGTGTCTTTGCTCATTCCTACAGGTCTGTGAGCAGGCTGGTGAGGACTTGGTGTCCTGTGAAGGCCAGTGTTGTGGGATGTTTCACCTCCACTGTCTGGGTTTATCCCTAAAACCGGACGACAAGCTGCTCTGTCAAGAGTGCAGTACAGGTGAGGAGTTCACATTTTCTCCAAGTCTTTGTCAAAAAAGAAAACTTCTCCTTTTCTGTTCTTCTATTTTATATTCAAGGCTGATATTTATTATTGATTATTACTATTATCATTAGTAGTATTGGCCAAAACTGTAGATAATTGTGTTGGTGAAATGGTCTCAAAATCTAAACAGGTTTGTCTTGATTTTGTTTTGGGTTCTCTAAACAACTGTTAAAGCCGCATAGTATTTATTTTATTTGTTCAGTTTACAAAGATGTGAATTGGATACAATCTGTTTGTCTTTGTTGTAAGAAGCAGTCATCAGCTAATATTTTGTATTTTGGAAACATGACCACATTAGTGAGCTAATGTTGTCTTATTATTATTATTATTATTATTATTGTTAGTATGATTATTATCAGACTATTGTACATACACTACTTTATCAGTAGGGACTTGGAGTTGGTGGTAGTTGAATTATAACACGCATAATCTTGGTGGCATGTTTGTAATTGGCCCTGTGTTTTTCCCTTTTTCCCTTCTCAGGAATTCATTCGTGTTTCATCTGTAAGCAATCAGAGGGCGAAGTGCGTCGCTGCCACGTCCCACACTGTGGCAAGTTTTACCACGAGTCGTGCGTCCGCCTCAACTCCCTCACTGTTTTTGACAACAAGGGCTTCCGCTGCCCGCTCCACACCTGCCTAAGCTGCCACTACGGCTGCCGCACCAAGCAAAAATCCACCAAGGGTGAGTGTCTGCAACGCTGCACATTTCAGTTTTCACTGTTTTGTGTTACACTGAATTTAAACTTAAAATGTTTCATCCTTTCTCTTAATTTCATTTCTCAGCCCAGTAAAGGGTTGGCTTTATTTACTGTGCAGTTGAAGATGTACTTGTCTATGAGGGATTGTGTGTGGGTACAGTTAGTTACACATAAATGGTTGATTTATGAACTGCTGAACTTTAGACAAGTGGATGGAATTTTTTTTTTTCTTTAGAGTTGTGTGGGACAGAATGAGTCAACTGTCCTTTTAATGTAAAGGATATGCATCATTTCACCATTATCTGACTTTCATAAGAGACTTTTCACAGTGTTAAAGTTGAAAAAAATGCAAAAATAATGTTCTGTGAAATGCTAACTACAGCTTGTGGGTGTGATTAAAATCAGTTAAATCTGCTAGTTACAGTAAAAGCAGAGAAGATATTTTTGGACCAACTTAACCTACTTCCAAAATCCTTACAAGGCAAAATGTGTTGTGCATTTTGTCCTGGGTGCATGCAGAAATTCTTAATTTTAAGTTTCCAAACAGTTGTTCTCATGGACACTTCCGTATGGCAGGTGATTGGAGGTCTTTGGCTGTTTGGTAATATCTGACTAATCTTGTTAGTTTGTTTAATTTTTTTTGTCACTCTGTGTGTTGCAGGTAGGTTAATGCGCTGCCTACGGTGTCCAGTAGCGTACCATATTGGTGACCAGTGTGTGGCCGCAGGTAGCGAGATGATCACCAACACAGCCTTTATCTGCACCAACCACTTCAATGCCAAGAAGGGCTACAGCCACCACAGCCACGTCAATGTCAGCTGGTGCTTCGTCTGCTCCAAAGGTTTGTCCATTCTTCTCTTTTATTTACAGACAACAGAGAGGACAGTCACCATACAATAAATCTCTACTTAAAAAATGTTGTAAAATCACAGGCAGTATGGTGGAGACAGCTGTGATGTCACTTGTGTAATATCATACTGGAATGCAGAAAAACAACTAGTCTTTGTTACTGGTCTGGTTGCTTTTGCTCATCACTTGTATGTATCATGTTTCCACTCAGCTTATCAATTAAAATATACAGAACAGAAGTGTTTGAGTTGTTGGGTGTGCGTGGTAGCTTTTTTGGCTGCTAGTCAGGAAATGGTAATTTCCAGCTTTACTGCTGCTGACTCGTAACTAAACTAAACAAAGTCCTTTTTGGGTTTATTTGAATGTCTTGTTGTTTTGCAGGAGGACAGCTGCTGTGCTGTGAGTCCTGTCCTGCAGCTTTTCACCCAGACTGCCTGAACATCGCTATGCCTGATGGAAGCTGGTTCTGCAATGACTGCCGGGCTGGAAAGAAACCCAAATATAGAGACATCATCTGGGTCAAACTGGGAACATACAGGTAGTGAAACCTTTTTTAAATTTGTATTACATGAGTTTTTTGTTTTGTTTTTCATAGAATTACAGGAAATTTGTGACCCTTCTTGCTCTGACTGTAACATTTTGTCCATAGATGGTGGCCTGCAGAAATTCACCACCCAAGAAATATCCCCACCAACATCCAGCACCTTCGCCATGAGATTGGAGAGTTTCCTGTTTTCTTTTTTGGCTCCAAGGATTATTTCTGGACTCACCAGGGTCGAGTGTTTCCATACATGGAGGGAGACCGGGGCAGCAAATACCAGAGGACTGGCATCGGCAAAGTTTTTAAAAATGGTAAAGCCTTAGATTTAGAACTATCTGTTATAGAGTTTTTCTTCCTTGATATTTTTTCAGTATATAGGTTCTAATTTACCATTTATAATAATAATGTAATAATGAAATTACATAATTTAACTCACTTGTTACATTACTCTGCCATTTATTTTGAAGACTTGTCTCAAGCAAAACATTCAGATCAATGTTGGCGCACTTTTCTTGTTTCCACAGCTCTTTTGGAGGCTGAAGTTCGATTCAAAGAGATAAAAATGAAACGAGAGGCCAAGGAAGCACAAGAGAACAGCCGAAAACCACCCCCATACAAATTTATCAAGGTGTGAAATTTCATGGTGTTAATCTTGGCTTTTCTCTCTGCATTTTTAAAAATACAAAGCTTAATAAATACGTGATGAACATTATTAAAGTATAATGTTTTTTTTTCTCTGTTATTTCATGTTGCTGATGTCCCCTTTTTGTCTTTCTCTTTCCTTTTAGGTTAACAAACCTTTTGGTAAGGTTCAGGTCTACACCGCAGACATTTCTGAGATCCCCAAGTGTAACTGCAAGCCAACAGATGAGAGGCCGTGTGGGTTTGAGTCAGAGTGTCTGAACCGCATGCTGCAGTACGAATGCCACCCTCAAGTGTGTCCCAATGGGGAGCGCTGCTGTAACCAGGACTTCACCAAACGTCTCTACCCAGAGACAAAGATCATCAAAACGCCTGGAAAGGGCTGGGGCTTGATCTCCCTGCGGGACATCAAGAAGGTGAGTGGAGATGCTTTCCAGCCAAAAAACTGATGAAGTACAGAACAAGACAATAATGCATATTGTGCAAATTCAACTTTGACTGTCATCTGGGTCAAAAAGGATGCACAGATAAAAACATGTCAGTTGTGTTGTTTAGATGAGCACAAGTACATATTGTGATATGTGTCAGCAAGCAACAAGATATTGAAGTTTAGAAATTTTTTTTTTTTTGTTTGTTTTTTTTGAGCATTTTAATGTTTATTTAAAATTTTTAGTTGACATGAAATATGGGGGAGAGGTGTGTTTGAGACAGGCAGCAAAGTCACCAGTCGAACTCAAGCCACAATAACGTTTAAATTCAATATCAATCAATCAATATCAGTAAGTTTATCTATAGACTTTAATATCTATATATATGTTTGTTATAGTAGCTGCTGTACATCAGGAAATATTTCTGGGGTTTAAAAGACCCACTGATCTACCTGAAGTGTGGAGGAATGCAGAATAGATTGGATGAGACGTTTCGAGTGCCTATTGTTTAATAGGCATTTTCTCTTCATATTTCTTTTTAATCTATGTCAAAAACACGTAAAATTGATGACAACGAATGATGAAGGTGACGACTCGATGTCAAATATACAAATCTCCAAATGGGGTCAAAATGTTTTATAGGCACTTTAGCATGTTCCTCGTCTTAAAAATACCTGGATCGTTGGAAATCCTGCGGACCGCCTCAGGACATCGCTGCTCCCTTTTCTGACGATAACGTTTTTCAAAACAGGGTGAGTTTGTGAACGAGTACATTGGAGAGCTGATCGATGAGGAGGAGTGCAGAGCAAGGATCAAATATGCCCAGGAAAACAACATCACTGACTTCTACATGCTCACCATCGACAAGGTCAGTGCCAACCATGTTGTTGTTGTTGTTGTTTGGGTGTGTGTACATCAGTTTTTTAAGTAAGTAAGCATTTTGAGCATACTAATTCCCACCATGCAGAGGGGAGATGAAGAAACTGTTTTTGCTCCGCACTGTGTCGAGGTACTGTTTTCTCAGCAGCAGTACCTTTTCACCTAGGAGCTAGAGCAACAAAATAGTATTGCATTGGGAATGTTGCATGACAGGCAACTGTAACATTACAGTAGTCAATACTACAAATACCAGTGGACTCCTCTTCTTCTAAGACTAATAATACAGATACTGCCAACGGAGTAATAAAAGTATTACTGGGTTTGTCAGTTTCACGTTGTAATCTCCCAAGTTGCATAGTAACTTGATGAGTAAAGTAAACTCCATCGTTTTGTTTTTCAAGGACCGGATCATTGACGCCGGCCCAAAGGGAAACTACTCTCGCTTCATGAACCACAGCTGTCAGCCCAACTGTGAGACACAGAAGTGGACGGTGAACGGCGACACAAGAGTCGGGCTGTTCGCTGTCTGTGACATCCCAGCAGGTCAGACGACTGAAACATGTTTCAAGAATTATACTAAGATGGACACTTTATTCTCATTGTGTTTGATCCTTTTAAAATAATTGATCACTTCATTTATTTATTTTTTGGATCACAGGGACGGAGTTAACCTTTAACTACAACTTAGACTGCCTCGGCAATGAGAAGACTGTCTGTCGCTGTGGCTCTTCCAACTGCAGCGGTTTTCTTGGTGATCGTCCGAAGGTGAGCTTGCTAATCAGAGCTGCAGATCCTTTTTAGATTTAAGTTAAATTCATAAATTAAACATTAGATGTGTAATAGTCCGGAACTTCTGTGTCTTCTGTGTTAATAATAACAGCACACTTCATGTTGCTGAACTTGCCGTCTCATCTACAGAACTCAAACGGCCAAACAGCCGAACCAAAAGGAAAGAGGTTGAAGAGAAAATATAAAAAGAGGAAAAGTGAGGGGAAGAAGAAATCTGAGGACGAGTGTTTCCGCTGCGGGGATGGAGGACAGCTGGTGCTCTGTGACAAGAAAACCTGCACCAAAGCTTATCACCTGTCCTGCCTGAACCTCACCAAGAGACCTTTCGGTAAGACACAAGTGAAACAGTCGCAGCACGCAAAGTCGGATGTTCACCGTGTGTAACTGCAGACATATCTGTAGATGTTCAAATCCTTTTAATGTAAATTCTAATGTCTGGAGACTGGTTTTGAATATTTAATCTAGAAATGTGATTATAAAGGCAGAAACCGTTAACTAAATACATTTTTTATGCAGGATATTAGATGTATGTCTCTTTAATGATGATGAATCTTTATTCGCTTTCTCTTTTCCTTAAATCCTGTTACGACTCTGTTCAGTGCAGTGTTGCCGCGAGTGTTGTTTCTGACTGAATTTCAGATGAGCTGTATTATAATAGAGCTGCAACAATAACTGTGAATATTTCATAAATTGCTGCTTTAAATAAAATGTAAAATCTTTGGACTGGAACCAAACAAAGCAGTTGAAGATGACGATGTGAGAGATGACACCAGACATTTTTCACCGTTTTCTGTCATTTTGTAAAGCAGGAAGAGGCAGATTAATTGATAACGACATTGTTTTGCAGCTCTTTATGCTAAATTCTGTCTCCGTGTCATCTGTGTTCTCTCTCCACAGGCCGCTGGGACTGCCCCTGGCATCACTGTGACATCTGTGGGAAAAACTCCGAGGCTTTCTGCCAGCTCTGCCCCAACTCTTATTGCAAGGCTCACCAGGAGGGGGCGCTGCGTCCCTGGCCTCCCACCGGACAGCTGTGCTGCCTGGAACACGAGGAGCTGGAGGGAGCAGTCAACCAGGATCAGGATGTCGGCTCTGAGCCTACACCGCCCTCCACTACTGCCGCTAATGCTGGCCGTCCTAAAGGCTCCAGGAAGGCAGAAGGAGCTGAGGCTAAAACAAAGGGCTCCAAGAGGAAAGCAGCAGAGGCCTGAAGTGACCTTTGACCCCACAGAGAGCCAAAAGACCAAACTGAACTGACACCTGCTTCCTCCAGTTAATGAACCAATACAAGCCCCAGATAATGTTTTCAAGATCACAAGAACCAAGGCACTGTACATCTTCGTCATCAGGGAAAGCCGCTGATCGCTCACATGCTTGGCAACAGCCTCTAGGTCGCCACTCAAACATTTATTTTAATTTTTTACATTTTCAGGTGTGTTTGTACTTGTCTGCACTGAGGCGGACCATCTGTGGTAAAGCACAAAGCAGCAGAGCAAGCACAGGTCAGGAACCTCGGACTAATGGATTCTAACTCATTCTTCCACCAACCAACCTGCCTTTCATTTTATTTTAATTTTCAGTTTTATTGTTGTCTTTGTTCTGTTGGATGTTTAGAATAACAAAAGAAACCAGTTGGTTTCCGCAGAAAAGAAACTGAATCAGCCGGAAGTAAAAACCAAACGGCAGCGCCACCGTCTGCAAAACTTGAATCTCAGTCAGCCCCTCGCTCAACACGGATGATCTTGAACAGCAGAGTTTTATTGCTATATCTATATATGTGTATATCAAAGACCAAAATAAGGATTACTGGAATAGTGTAAGACATCGAACAGGTTGCCAAATGGAGTGTTTTTATTTTTATATATAGTATATATATGCCAGATGTAATATCAAACACCAAGACACTATGGATAGGCCTCAGACGACCTCTTTACTTTTACTTCGTAGCCATAGGTTACATTTAACCGTAGACACGTTTGCTATTTTACAACCTGTTATTTTGTTTTAGCTCAGTTTTACATTTTAGATTTGAATTCTAATTTTTGTTTTGTTTTGTTTTGTCGTGTCGGGATGTTGAACGATGGCGCTGCAAACCATTTATCTACCTGCCTGTCCAGAGAATGAGGGATTCCAGAAAGTATTAAACCGAGAGCGCTCTCGAAAGGCCGCCTAATGTTAAAAACACTACTGGGAGGTTTGTAGGTGTTTGACACCCTCTGACAAATGAAGGAATGACAGCGATTCTCTTGGACCTTTTTCCAATTTGACTTGAGTCCTAACCTTAAGGTGCTGTTTGATTTTTTTCACTGAAGTATCTGAAATTATAGGTACGATTTTCTTTTTTTTTTAATATGTGTAAATGCATCATGCTGTCCTGAAATCTGTCGACCTCTCCGTGTCACTGGCCGGACTTTTTATTGGTGACAAATTCATGTGGAGTTCATCTGTAGCTGAGATTTTCAAAGTAAGACCTCAACTATTTTTTGTTTTTAAATCCTCAGGAGGTTTTTAGTCTCAAAACTGCATCCTGCTCGTCGTTTAACTTGACCGTGGGCGTACAGAACACTGGCTCACTGCTTGTACACCATCAGATGGCCAGTTTAGGATGTGTTCTAATCAGCTCGGTGCTGTCGGACCTCAGCATTAAGGGTTCGTACTCACTTGATGTGTTGGTCTGGAGCCTTATTCTGATTGTTCGTCTGTGCTGTAGATGTGTCTTTATCTGAAAACACATTAGTTTAAATAATAGCTGTATGTAATTGACGTGTAACATGTCAGTCAGTGCAGCTCCGCGTTTGTGAACTTCAGAGATCTGATCACAGACAAATGAGTAAAATGAGGTTTAAGATTGTTGGTTCAGGTCCTTTTATGGGTATTATGGATATTAGACATGAAACCATTTTGAGCTCCAGCTTCTCAGATGTGGTATTTCGCCTCAGGTGACAGACTGAAAACCTTTTACTTTTGTCGTAGTGTTCAGACAGAAGAAGCACTTTGAGAACGTCACCAGGTGAATATGTTTCCACTACGTTCGAACACTTTAGATCAGCATTGAGAGTGAATGCATCTGTAACTCATCTTCTCCCAGTCTAATCGACTTAAGGCTCATTTCTTACAAATCTGCTGTTACACCTGTACGATTACGAGCGTGAACTAATATTGATGCATGGAGTGCAGGAAACTTGAACAGCAGGAGCTCTTGAATCCACTTTTACTTGTCTTCTGCTCACAGGACGTTTCAGACGGTGATTTTTCTTCTCTTGTCTTTTTATTCACATTTCACACGGCATAGGATCTGTTTAAATTCTAAAACATGATTATTTTGAGCAGCAGAATTCGCTTCGGTCACGGTCTGAACTTGGAAACTGAAACTGGCATCATAACGTTACACATGAACCCTCCGTCTACACACAGTCGGTGTCCTGAAGTGGCCGCCATACTTTAAAAACCATCTTAAATCTAAAACAAACAAAAAAACGCACCCTTTAATTTATAGCATGAGTTTATCGGATGACACCAATGATTACTGCATGATTGTCAGCGTTTATTTTTCGAGACATTGACAGAAACCGTGGGACTGTTTCAATCTTGAAGCCACAGTTTCTTTTTCTGGGATCATCATCGTCTCCAAACCAGATTTGACTTGTACAGACACAACAGGAGGCCTTTTTTTTTTTTTTTTACAACTGCACCCTTCTTGTTTCTTTCTTGATTTCCTAATCGTTTCATTTTTCCCAGGGCGTGTTCATGAGACACGTGTAGGTGCAGCAACTGAGTTTTTTTGCAACTTTCTATGTAACTATCTTCATCCTAACCTTGATTTGTGTTGAGTGAATGTAGTCCAGCCAGTTACTTTGTAAGCACTGTAATTCCCTGTAGAGCTGAAGTGTAATGTGTGCATAGGGGTTTCATTCTGTAACTACTGTCATAGTAAACCAGAGACTAATATGTACATAATGTATAAGTGGTAATAGTGATGCATCTATTGTAAATATCATACAATATCTCTGACATTGTATGTTGTTGTTTTTTTGTTTTCTTTTCTTGATGCAGTGCTGAAACACTTTTGTGCAGGATCTCACGTCTGTTGAATCGTGCAATAAAAAGTGGTCAAACGTGCATCCACCCTGTGATCTGTTTTTAATGCTGTATCTGGTCCACTTCACAGGACTTTAAGAGATGAACTTGAGTTTAACATCAACTTGATTTAACAAACTCCGACTTGCAGCATGAAAACCTCTTGCTGTGTAATGCAGACGCCTGAAAAACTGTGAACTCGTCCTTTAATATCGGTTGCAGCTCTACAGCGAGACTCAAAGTCCAAAATCAAAACTGTCTTCATGACTTTGCAACCACTCAACCAGAGATCAGTGGGATGGATCAGTGGTGCAGCGTTACTACTGGTGAGTACTTTGAGTACTTTCTTTTCACGTCACTGTACTTTTGTTACTATTTTAACTAAATAATAAAATGATGCTGTTGTAAATTAAACTACCCGACAATTAGTAGTAATGTTTTATACAGTATTCCTCAGTTCCAACTTCTGAAATCTGAACATTTCATGTTTTTATTTACAGTAATTTTAACTGTTTGTTTTACTTTTCAGGTTTGAACTGATGTCGCAGACGATGTCGAGACTCTGGAAACCATCAAGTCTCAGTGGTACTTTTACTTTTTCTATCTTGTGCACACTAGTTATTTTCTACGCGGTTCGTTACGTCTGTTTTCTGATTGACTTTTCTGAACAATCAAACAAGAAAATAATAATAATAATAATAATCCTTATTAAAAGTTACTCGTACCAAATGCATGCATCGGTATATTTTAGGAATTTTACCTAAATTCCTAAAATATACTAATAATAATTTTCTGATTATTCTTCTATTTAATCAGAGACGTGCAGAACTTTTCAGGGGCATCTGTTTTTGTAATAATGATAGATACAGTGGCAATAAAAAGTATGTGAACCTGCTACGTTAATGTGTAATAAAATGTAATGAGTTAAGAAATGTGTGTAAAGTAATTTAAAAATTCACAGTGCAAGTTGAAAAAGTATGTGAACCCTTGGAATAATGACCTAAAAAATCTAATTGGAGTCAGGTGTTAGTATAAATTAACAAGTCGTCTGGAGTCGTGGAGTAGAGCTTTGACAAAAACTGTAGTAAGTTTGCGCTGCAGGAGAAGAATGAACTGAATGAAGGAGCTTTTAGTGGAGATATGATCAAGAATGACGTTTTATATAAAACAAAGTTAAAGGTTACAAAGTGAAACTACAATAAAAGGCTGTTTTGTTAAAAATTGTATTTTAAGAGCTCTAGAAAATGAATGTATGTTCTTCCTAAAGTCAAAACAAACACTGATCAGACACAGACCAACGTCCTCCAGAGTTTTTATTTCTCTTTAAGACAAAACAATATTCATTTTGCATAACAGTAGTACAGCAGCGGCCGAGGGTACAAAAACGCTTTTAGTAATTTCAGTGTAAAAATAAGTCTAGTCATACCTCACACCTGTGCCGTCCTGTCGTAGTGCAAACGCTTCAAATAAAAGACACATGATGGATACGATCAGCAGTTCAATTACACTTAAGTGCTCCATTCCTTTTCTATTCGCAGTTCACAATGTTGAACGATCGATTCGCAGCCTGAAACAGCTTCAGACTGAACGAGGGATGAGTTGAAGTGGAGATAAATGTTCTGTTTCACTTGATTGGTAAAAAATAAAGGTGAGGGTTATCTGAGCTTTATAAACTAAGTGCAACTGGCTCATGGCCGAGTCTTAAACTATGTGAAAAACGGATCACGTTGAAGCTTAATGGTCCCAAGCAACATTCCCAACTTGTCCCTAGTTGATGCTTCAGCTTGTAAATATCTGAGCGAGCATTGAAGTGGCAACTTGACATCTTTCTACGCTGAGAAGGAAAAAAAAAATACAAACTAGCTTAAAATAAAGTAGAAAGAAAAATATTTCCAACTTTTACATATGTTACAAATAAAAATAAATATCAGCTCTGTTTTTAATCTAGGCATTTTATGATTTATTGAGAAAAATAAAGGTACAAAGAGCGACCGTCGTTCTTTTCCGACTTACACAGTGCAGCTTATTTTTAAAGTGTTGCTCCACCATCAGGAGGCCAGGACGCCTCGGCGGATGATGTCAGACCCGTAGCGGCGGCCGAGGGACGAGTCGCCCCTCAGCTGGTGGGAGTGGCAGCGTTTCAAGCAGGGCTCCACGTCACCGTCACCCGGTTTGGAGTCCGAGGCGTAGCCGTCGTTCTCAGTCCCAGAACGGAGTCGGGTCCTGGGGTACGAGGGCTCCGGCGTGTTAGTCAGTGGTCTGAGCAGAGCCTTCTCCTCCTCCTTCTCGTTCCTCTTCGGGATCCTGAACTTCCCCCAGCCCTTGAGATGTCCGCCCACGTGTCCGTTGGGCCTGTGGGAGGCGTGTGCCTGGGTTCTCCTTAACCAAACGTTGGCTTTGGTGGCAGCGACGGCGTCTGGCACCACGGCGGCTTTGTTAAACTTAGTGCTGCTCATCGCGTCTAGAGAGACGCTGCTTCTTTTGGTTATCGCTTCGTCTAGGAAGTAGTCGTCTGCGTCCGAGTTTCTGATGTCCACCAGCCGGATGGACACGGTTTTTTCCAGATGTTTTGACCCGAACCTGTTCCTCACCTGGCTGGAGAAGCTCTCCGTTGCATCACTTTTCCTCTTCCTCCTCCTCTCCTCCTGCTCACCGTCCATCTCTCGTTTCTGTCTGGGCAGCGACTCCTGTTCGGGCCCCGGGGCCTCCTTCCTGGTGCCTCTCCTGCTCTCAGGTTTGTGCAGCTTAACACTAATCGTTTCCTGAATTACCTCTGGCTGCTGAAGCTTTGGGAACTGAACCTCTGGACTAATCTCAGAGTTCTGGATTGTGGCGTCGCTCACAGCCTCAGCGAGTCCAGGCTCTTTGATCCGAGAGTTTTTACTCTCCCTCTCCAGGGTTCTGCTTAGATTGTCCTTCTTGTGAGTGTGCGGTGAGTCAGAGAAGCCTTTTCCGTCGCTGCTCTTCCTCTTTTTCTGCTTTAAAAACCCCTGTTTGTTCTTCAGTCCTGAATGACTCCAGGAGGAACGAGACTGTGAACCCTGAGACGACAACCAGCCCAGAGAGAAGAGTTTCTCCAAATCCTTGGTTGAAGGATCCCCTGGAACACATCATTAAGTTAGAGCAACAGCTTTAGATCCTGACAGAGTTTGAATACAATAATTACATTTAAAATCTTGTTGACTCACCTGTAAGCAGCTCGTGATCAAGCAGTCGGACCTGGTGTTGGAAGATCTGCTCCTGGACTCTCCACAGCGAGCGCTTCATCTTCTCCCTTCGCGTCACCATGTAGGTCAGATTACGAACCTGAGGGGCGGCAGGTGGTCAGGACACACACCGACTTCACCAACAGTAACGTACTCAACAATTCTCCATTCACTACACGAGGTTCACCTGCTTTTATGTTAAATATTACACTTATCTGCTCACTTGACCTTTTTTAACTTGAATTAAATTCTGATCTTTAAAACAACTTTCCTGTAAATAAGTGGGGATGGATTTAGATTTTACAGGTGACCAGACAGACGACCTTTATACCTGGTATCTTTATTATTAAAGCATTTCTAATTATTCATATTTCTATTTTAACTAAGGTAAATTAAGGAATAAAACAGCTGATTAGCTGCATTTCAAGATGAGTAATGCAACAGCTGCATCTTCAGCTGGTGTTGATGTTGTAACAGGTGGATTCAGGTATCAATTAAATTACACTGCACTCTGAATTGACTTTAATTTATTAATTCTTTATTCCCTCCTGTTGATGTTTCTCTTTCTGCCTCTGCTGCTCCTGTGAACCCTGATGCAGTTGAAGTGGAAACCTACCCTCTCCAGGTCCTGGCGTAGGTGCGTGAAGAGCTGCAGGCGTCGCAGCAGCACCTCCTGCTCTCGACGAGCCAGGCTCTCCTCCTCGTCCTTCTTGGGCGTGAGGAGCGGCTGGTTGAAGTTGGCTTTGCGTTTCAGTTTCCAGTACTGGTAGAGGAAGTCCACCACCTCCGGCGGCAGCTGCAGGTGACCGGCCACCTCCTCTACGTCGACAAACTGGTAGAACTCGTCCTCCATCTCCTGCAGCTTCACCTTGCGGAGACTGACTCTCTTGTCCTGCTGGCGGCTGCTGAGCCCCTCTGGATTACCCGACTCCCTGCCTTTGAGCTTAGGAGACGAAGAAGAGGCGGCAGCGTATTCCTCCCCTCTCACCCTGCCTCTCCTCCTGCCCTTCTTGTCCCTGGCGCTCTCTTTCTCCTCTTCACCTCCTGAGTCTTGTTCCCTGGACTCGATGCCCTCGAGCCCAGAGTGTTTGGGGCAGTAGGACTTGAACTTGACCTCGTCATCCTCGGTGAGGATGGTGTTCATTTCAAGGCTGGCGGTGAGGCCGCACGTCACGTGGAAGGCAGTTCGGCAGTTTTTCGCTGAGCACTGCAGCAGAAAACAAATGTTATACTTTGACATTAATTCACTTTTTTCAGCATTTATATTATGACTGGATTCCACTTCCAAATGATTTATTTGTACATTAACTACAAAAACATATTTTAAAGATCTGTATGAAGTACAGAGAGTGCAGCAGGTAACTAAGTGTTTGTCCTCATGATTAACAAAGGGGGCAGTACTATAATCATTAATCATGCAATAAAACATCCATAACTTATCATTTTGTATCTGCAGCTGCTAATACAATCAGGCCTTTTTGACAGATTAAAACAAGATCAGAACTGATCAGGTGCCTCCTCACTCATGCTGAACTGTGAGCATCAAGCTGCTGTGGACGCTCTGCATCACTAACAAACACGCCGAGTGAAGCCTCAAACCGCAGCGTCTGAATTATTCCAACAGGTGATGTCACACTTTGCTTGTGGGTGTGAAATGTGAGCAGTGACTCCACCTGTATACACGCTCCAGTCTTCTCTTTGCACAGGCAGCAGATCAGGGCCCATCTGTTACTGGGGATGTGGGACACATTGGTGATTGGCTCCATCTTCTCTGGATTCCCGATGCTCACCTGCAGAGCACGTATGACACACAATGAGACACGTGTTGTGATCACAGTCTTACATCAACTGCAGGTGTGCAGAAATGTTCAGTGACTGATGCTCCAGTGAGGATCAAATGTATTATTTCTAAACAGTGAAACTATAAGAAACCTCTGCTTATGTTAATGTTGGATTTGATAAACAGAAGTAAAATTTAATTTTAAGTCTTTATTATCTTACTGTAATTTACTGCTGTCTTTCTACTGCTTTATAGTACTTTTACTGTGTTTTAAGAGGCAGCCGATCACACATAATATCAAAGAAACAACTGATCTTCACCTCTGGAATCCACAAGGCACAGCTGACGTGGACCCACTTGGTTCCACTACGGGTCGGCTTCATGGCTCCCCCCTTCTTGGGACATAACTGGCACTTTGGCAGGATGCCCAGGGCGCAGATTCGGCACAGCCAGCTGCCCTTTGGGACTTTCTGGATGCCGTAACACGCCTGGTGAGAATCGCAAACAGAAATCAACACAGCAGCAGAAACAGCTCATCTGAAACATGAGTCATTTTCATTTCCTTTTTATAAAGTGAAACAGTTTGGTCTGAGTGCTACCAGGGAAACGCTGTAATACTGAGCATCCCAAGGTGAAAAACATGTCTGCTGCTGCCAATACATTACACAAGATGAACACTTACTGATCATAAATAACATGTATTTCATTATAATTTTGTATGTTGGAGTTAAATTTTTAATTAATCAGAGTCTGTACGTAGCTCAGAGGAAAGAAGACCTGATACCGTTTCTTTGTTGTTATTATTCATTTTAGGGCTGCGCAATAATAATAAAATTGACATTTCTCTTTAATATTGTTGCAAATAACCCACAAGACAAGATTTTTTGTTCACTTCTACTTTTTTGTTTGTGCCTCTTTCTTTCTTGAAGCCAATATTCTTCTGAATTAGTTTACATTTAGATTTTAAACACTGTTTTGAACAAATAACCTTGTCTCAGGCTCCGTTTCAACCACTTTGCACAGCTGTCAGTGTGTTTATTAGGCCAGAGATAGGCTCTCTGTTATCTGAACACACGCTTATGCAACATGGCACCCTTGCTGATGTGGACTGTCAGAGCACGGTGTGAAAGATTAATGGTACATGTATGCAAGATGTGATCTCACATAAAAACCAGTAGGGAAGTATGAAACTAATGAACCTCAGCCTTCACAAAAAGTGCAAACTTATTTTTCTCACAGAAGAAACTAAAAATAAAGATTTAACACTGTACATCACACTTTAACTATTTAACTATAATTATTTAAAGTATTTAAGAAGTTAAAGGGAGTTAAAGTGAACCTGTGTGTTGACCTCTGACCTGGTGAACGCAGATGTTGCACTTGTCACAGAACACCATCTCGTTGTTGTCTTCGCCGTCGGGCGACTGGCACACGTCACACACCACATCCTCGTCGTACTCGATGCCCAAACCCTCCTCCGTCTCCATGGCGTGGGTCATGTTTTCGTGGCAGCGGTGCTCAAACTCCTCCATCACTCGCTCCATGGTGATCTCGTCCAGAGGTGGCATGGCTGGAAAAGGAGGGACACATGTTTTTGTTGACCTATGACAAGACGTTTGTATCAAATAACACAGCTGTAAGTGATGTGTGACATAACAGGAACAAGCAAGACACAATGGAGACAGACTGTCCACCACTCAGAGGCTTGAAGAGCTGGTGTCAAAAATAAGAGGCGGCTCTATGACACACACATTAGAGCAGAGATATCACCGGGACCTTTTGTTCTGTCTAGAATACATAAAACACAGTTTGTCTGCTCCTCTCATGTTTCCTAAATGCTAATCTTAACCTGTAGCTTCATGTGAGAGGCACAAGCTCAGTGAACCAGTGCTCTGAATCTTATTCATGGTGCAGGAGGATGAGACTAAACAAAGTGTTTGAACCCAGGCAGACAGAAACTAGGCTCATCTGAGGAGCAGAAGACAATTCACAGGCCATATTAAAACAAAATTAGATCATACAAATGTGATTATGTGTGCACCACAGAGCTTTAAGGATGAAAAGAGTAAATGGCAGCACCAGGATCACTAGCTCTCAGCCCTGATGGCGTTTCAGACAGAAGTACTTAAGCAATGCTGTGCTATCAGACCTGGTGCCATTGTACACAGCAAACTTGTCCATCCAGGGTCAACGCTGCTGAAGTTTCCCATCAGTGTTTCAAAAGCCTTAGTGCTACTTTCATTTCTACTTTTTATCTTTGGTTGTTTGCACACTCTCACATATATCACCAGGTTATTCGAGTCTCTCTGATCAGATTGATACTTACAAAAACAAATCGTCAGCCTCATACGAGTTCTGTGACTCACCCGTCTCTGTAAACTCCTCGTTGATGATCTGCAGCCAGGCCACGTCCTCCTCGTTTAGGTCGTAGCGACACATTCCCTCCGCCAGTGTCCGTATGTCCACGTAGCCCAGCGCCTCTGTGCCCGACGTTCGGATCAGCTTCTTTGGCCTGACAAACATGACCTCCTTCCCTTTCTCTGCCAACACCCTGCACCACACAGCCAGGAGAGGGAAACATTAATATCCTCGTATGTACTACGAATGACCCATTATTCATTTTCAGTGTACCCTGTGAGCAGACATAAAAAGCCTCACTGTGTTTAACATGCTTTATATATGCTGTTACATTGCCTGATGTTTATGCTGCTACACAAAGCAGTGACATAATTTTATGAGCCTCTTTGAGGGGAGTCACACTTGGTGGTCCGTTGTCCTACCTGGCAACAGGCTGTGGGATGGACTGGGGGCTGACGGGGACCTGGACACCCTTCTCCCACTCCTGCCTCCACGGGTCGGCAAGAACATAGTAGTCCTCTGGGTTTAACTGGTACGAGTCGTGCACCTTCATGGCTGTGATCAGGTCTGTCCTGAAAACCTGCGTCAGCACATAACAAGGAGTGGTTCAACTGTGAACTCTAATTCACAGCAGCTGTCAGTCACTGTTACTACAGTGTTATGCTGAATATAAGGAGGAATGAATTTTCAAAACCTGGAGCTTTATGTCAATTTTTAAGCTAAAATGTCTCAAATGTGATGTTTTCATTTCATATAAGAAGTGATTTAATGACTAAAACAGATAAATAATTTGTGACAGGCCGACTAAACTACTGATACACACTTTAAGACATTTGTTGTTTCCCTGTTCAGATCCTCGATCTCAGTGATGTCACAGGTTGAAAACAAACATGGAGAACCAGCCAATCAGGATCCAGTTATTGTTTAGCTTTAATTTGATTGGTTGTTGATCAAAGGGAGTGTTCAGAGACCTGCAAGGACCAAGCCCATGGACTGTACAGTGGATAACAGCAGAAACACTCATTAACTAAATACAATAAATGCATGAAGACTAAGATTTATGAGCCACATGTTCATTTAAGACAAGATGCAAAGAATCCACGAAGAAGAACAGACGATTCGACATGTCCTAGGAAAAATGCTTTCTTTTTTTTTTTTTAATCAAACTTTTATAACTATTAGTTTGAACAGTCACAGACGTACCTCAGACGGTTTCTGTCCAGTTCCCCTCCTGTGCTGTGATGAATGCTGAGACCAGCAGGTAGAATTACCTGGAGGAGAAACACCACAGAGCGTTGAAGGTTCCAGCATTTTCCTCCTTTGTCCGTTTCTGCTGCTGCTCTAATGAACAATCTCACATCCTCTGAAGACATATGGATTTCCCCCCATGCAGAGGGGAAATTTCATATATATAAGCGTCTCATTTGGATAGTCAAAATGGTGCAACTGGCATTTTCTGTTTTCAGATTCATTTTACTGCTAGTTACTAACTTGACTTTGGGCTTTCTATAAATTACTGACTGAACTGCTGCATGAACCAAACAACGTCTTCATTTGCACGTGAAACCTTAAAAGTCTGAAGAACTGCTGTGTTTGACATTTTACAGGATCTGTTTGTGTACGTGAATGAAGGGAATCATTTTCATTTTCAAGTATTTCAGAAAGGCATCTGAAACAATTTTTCACTTGTATTCCGTCCACATACAGTCTTCATCAATAGGATAATTAGTCTTTGGCCAGAAGTAACTCTTAACATAAAATACAATATCCACTTTTTAAAACTTGAATATGAGCAAGTGAAAAGAGAATTCTGGAAAGTGGTTAAGGTTTGTTTTTAAGCCACATGAGACAGATTTTTTCCAAATTCCAAACAATCGCAGGGAATGAGCTACACATTCATCTGTCTTTCTGTCATCAACAACTTACCCCAGAATTTTGTATAACGTGGTAAAACCACAACCATGAGAAAATTTAGGAAGGATGACACAAATGCCACAGACTGTTCAGTGAGGGAAGCCTGTCTGCCTGACCTGCCAGCATGTCTTTAAAGATCCAAATGTGCCTCTTGTTCCTACTCTGTCTCCTGTTTCTCAGACAGTAGACCTTCCTTTCCTTTTCCTCAATCTTTGTCCATTTGCTGCCTTTTTTCTTTCTTTTTCTTTCTCTTCGTCCTGAACATGAAGTACAGATTTACTGACACAGCAAGACAGGAAAATACCAAAAGAAGGTGTAAAAACTAACTGAAATAGCTGCTAGTAAAGGCACTAGGTCCTGTGCTGACAGACATTAACAAATGAGGACAACTAAAATAAAAAAAAAGATATTGAATCGTTATCTTTATGTAATAACTTGCTTTTAACCAAAATTAGATTTTGTGGTATGTGGTAAGCCTTCTGGTCTGCTGCCCTTACATTATTGCTTTCCCTTGTGAAATTGTGGATAGTGGAAGAGTTGTGCTGACCTAATTCGGGGATGTAATGGGGCCTGGTATGAATGAGTCAGCAGAGACAATATTTTGCTTACTTCCATTGTCGGAGTCATCGCTGCTGCTGTGGTGCCTGCTTCTCTTCATCGCCATCTGATTGCAGAGCTCTGGCATAGGAACACTTGCCAAACAAGAAGGGAAGTAAATAATGAGAAGATGCATGTGTGATAAAAGAAGAATCTAGACACTTTGTAATAAAGGTCCTGACACAAAGTGTTGTGATGTTTATGTTTCATAGACATAACAAATAATGACTAATAATAATAATAATAATGACAGTAATAATAATAATGACCGCCGCCATAATAATAATAATAATAATAATAATAATAATAATATCATTATTATTATAGGTGGAATGAAAGCTAAACAATGAGCAAACGGCAACTTCTACTAAACAAGTCACTCTCAAACTAATTTTGCATCCTGGCTTTAAATCTCGTTAACAACCAAAACTGAAATTTACTAACTAACCAAAGAAACAGATCATTTAAAGTATGCTCCTCAATAGAAAGGCTATTGTGTCTGTAATAGCAGCTGGATTCACTCCAGTTGTGTATTGTGAAAATTACAGTGAATACATACAGATTAGTGGGTAGCAAAGCGGTGAATCAGTCTCTATTACACACGTTTCCTTGCTGATCTGACAGCACACTAACCCTGCAGCTGCAGAGATGTGCACACACCACTATTAGTGTCCCAGCGATGACAACAACAAGTTACCACATGTATCACAGACAGGAAACAACACCTTAAAGAGCGATGGCCTCAACTTGCAGCGTGCAAAAACATCACCTCAGCTCCCAACAGGTGGAAATATCCCTGGGTCTGCTGCTGGCAGCGTGCACAGGGAGAAAGGTGCTGACCCTGTCCTAGCGGGCTAGGCTAACAGCAGGCTAGCCACGGTTTGAGTGACGCCCCTTCTCCCAGCAAAGAAGAAACTGCTAAATAACTAGCTGCTAACTTTAGCTAACAGCAGACTAGAACAGCTGCTCTTTAGTTAACGTTACTCTGGTAACACACAGACAAACACATCAACATTGCGTTTCCACGAAACGATCATAATTTCCTTCAAAACAGACCTCCACCACCCGGAGCTGCGTTTTAATCAGACTGCTGGTAGCTGCTGGCTAGCATTAGCTAGATGCTAATCTCCAGCACCATTATGCAACACGAAGGCCCACCCACACCCGGCGCCTCAAGTGAGAGTATCCTTTAGAATAAGAAGTGTATTTTTTAAATATTCCGCTACGTCCTTTAGCTTAAAGTAAGTCCACTGCAAAATAAATAATAGTTTCGCTACATGTGTTAATGTTTCTCCACGACTGCACGTTGCGTTCAGCTGTTAGCTGGAGGCTAAGCTAGTTGTTGTGTTTAGCATGAGCCACGCTGCTAACACAACATTGGCTTCTACGGTTAAATTTAAACAGTCACACAGACACGTATCTGTCAAAAGTTAAGGTGTCAGATACTGATTGAAACAAACTACCTGACATCAGCTGGTGAACCCAACACACGAGTGTACGTGTTACTTAAAACGACAGCAGTTTGCTAACTGTGCTGCAGAGTGGCAGCTTCTCCAGCGACCCACTGGCTCGGCTTAATCTTTGGCGCCATTTTAAATGACGTTTCCCCCGCGGAGCCGCACTAACACACAAACTACGACCAAGAAACCGGACCGTACATACGGAGCACGTCAGGCCGAGCCGAGCCGAGGCGAGCCGCTGCTTGAGTTGGACGTGAAGCGCAGTTTTTAGCCGTGAGTTCCGCTTGACCCGCATCCCACAAACACAAACACTGAGCGGCGGCGGCGGCGGCGGCGGCCGGGGGGAGGGTTACCGAGGCCGGGCTGCAGCTCCGCGGGCGGGTCGCTGGAGGGCGGCAGAAACCCGACAGAGCCAAAACACTAACACAGCAAAAGATAGAAAATCATCGTGTTTCTATTTTATTCTAATAAAAACCACGTTTCTCAGTTAAAGTGTCAACAAACAGTTTAAACATAATTAATTTCTAAAAGACGCAGCTGATGTGACAACGACAGGTTTGTCTTAAAGGGACAGTCCACCAATCACAAGCTCGGTTCATTTATTAATTCATTATTATTATTAATTAATTAGAGATAAAGTGTTGTGGGCAGTGGTAGTAAGTAAATAAGTAGACCTACATTTAATTATAAGGACAATTTGTTTGAGTATTTTCGCTTCATCATGATACATAACCTGTGATTCTTGCTCCACTTTAATGATTTCACAGCTTATTTAGCAGATTCAGAGTCTTTATAGAAAATATATATTGAACTAAAGAGAGAAGAGAAAACTTAAAACTATAGAAAGATAAGAGAGAGAGAGAAAGCAGGAGTGTTGTGCAGAACAGGTCAGTTGGGGAAGAAAAGACTGGAATATATATATATATATATATATAATTACAACAAATGACGTAGAACAGCTTTAATAGGAACAAAATGTTAAAAATGAACCTCTCACACAATAAACAGCATGTGTCTCTGTGGTTTAATCTGCAGGATGCATGCTGCAAAGGGCATTTTTCATACGTTTCTGTTGCACACCTTGATATGTTGCATTCACACCTCATCAATAACACACATGCAAATCACAAATAAGAAAAAAAAAGAGATAAACTGTCAATGTTCCATTAACACGCATTAATGTGAATGTTTTAGCAGCTATTTGTTGCTGAGGTGATGTAAACAGTTTCAAGTAAATTAACATCTTAATTAGTCACAAGAATAAAAAAACACCAAACAGGAATTATGAAGACTGAGAGAGAGAGAACGGTCTCAATAGATGAAAACCTCTCAACACCAGCAATGGAATGATAAACAGAGGTTATAGTGAAGGGCTGAGTCCTGCTGGATCTAAACTGGATTTGACATTTGTGCAGTCTGAGTTCGTCACAGTGATCAGAGAAGAGAAACGCAGTCAAACGTAACAGCATCACAACACACAGCTTTAAATTCAGTATTTTTGAAGCTTCATGTCTTTTGACTTCTACCTGTGTAACATAATAAATCAATATACATAAACTGAATGTGCTCGTCTGGCTGCTGCATCGTCAAGAACAGATAAAAAAAGTTATTAATATCCACCTGCTCACAACAGGTACTTACATTTTCAAGGCAGTAGTTTGTCCATAATCTTTCAATAACTGGTTTTGGAAGTTACATTTTTACCTCTGTCATACTGAAACGTGTCTAAGAGCATGTCACTTGTCAATACCTAAGAGAGAAACAGTGTAAAACTACATCTAATTCTTAAAGATAATTATTTTTTAAAAATCACAGGCACGAGAACAGCGCCTGTATCTGCACCACAAGTCGATGTCAGCTCGACAAAACATCAAATTACTGCACCGAGGGCGCTGAATATTGCCTCTCTGCGGGTTAACAGATAAGACTCGTTCTACCTTTTGGAAACAGAAACACAGTCGACACGGAATGAATCTGATGCCGAACTCTACTCTGTTTCTTTGGAAAGATGCATAAACATGTTAATAATGTTACTACATGATGTTCTTCAGCAGAGTAGGATCCTTGAAAACAAGTTAAACGGTAAACACAACATGTGAAAATGTCACGGGGGTTGACCACAACATTAAATGTCGATCCATGTGCACTGACACTGAAAAACAGCTTTTTTTAACCTGTAGTTTTGTGCAAACCTCTCAATCTTCTCGAGGCCTTGAAATGTTCAAGTTTGACTCTCTTCACTTTGCCTCCCTCGACTGTCCCCACATCAGCCCGAGCTCATTTGATGGCCAGGATGGCGTCGTAGGACTTGCCGGTCCTGCAGACCTGAATGTTCTGAAAGCCGGACTTGTTGAGCATGTGGGTGTACTCGGATGGCGGGCGCTCCCGGCCCTCCGCCTGCACCAGCATGTTGAGGGAGAATATCTGAGCCATGACGGGGCCCCGCCTGTTCTCAAACAGCATGGCTTCCACCAGCAGGATGCCGCCGCCTGTGAGGAGGACGAACAGAGACACCGAACTGAGCTGTGAGCATCCATGAAAAAGGTTTTGGTGTTTATCTCCACAGAGTAGTTAAGGAAACAATTAGAACAATAAGGATGTACTGTGTGTGTACACACCCTCCTGAACTTACCTGGTCTACAGGTGTCGTAGATCTTCTTCAGCAGCGTCAGGCACTTGTCCTCAGGCCAGTCATGAATGATTCTGGCCAGAACGTAAAGGTCTGCGTCAGGAATGTCACCACTGAAGAAATCACCTGAAGACAGTATGACAGCGAGTATGTTCTGTTTTTCAAGCTACACCTAATAAACCAGACGTAGCTCACGTTAGCATTAACAGTTGTGTAGGAGAGAATGATTTTTCCTGGAGCTTTCAAATCATCTGCAGATGAGTTTATGAACTCAAGTGTTTAGAAACACCTGGGATGAAGGGGACAAAATGCATCTACTGATGAAGACTGTGTGAAATGATCAAAAACACCAAAAGAGGCTGCTCAATGGTCCTAAATGTATAAAATATAGAGTTTTTTTTATTATTTATTTCTTATTCTGTTATTGATTATTTGTTATTTTCAATCTAATCAATGACTTTAAATCTGTTGCGGTGAATGAGGCGGACGGCAGCTCACCAGTTTGGAACACAAAGGCATCGTTCTCCTGAGAGAAATGTTTCCGAGCTGTTTCTACGACCTGCGGGAGGTCGAACACTGACACGGAGGAGGACGGATACGCCTTCGCCATCTCACGGGCGAGAGCACCAGTGCAACCTGGGAGAAGAACGTGCAACATGGAACACGACGCGTCATCAGCATCACTGACAGGTTAATGTAGCTGTTGTTCTTGGATGGTTTTGAATACAAGTTAATAAATTATACTATAATATAATAAATAATACTTTCCAGGAGTGGAGACACCAACCCTGAGGTTCATGCGCGACTGCCTGACCAACTGATCCACAGCCTCCATTTTCACCATGATTCAATTTTGCATCAACTTGCCGGACTGAGTGCACATTAAATACTGTACGGATTAAATGTGATCTCAGTAAAATTCAGCTGTGATCCCACTGAGTGTCACTGTGAGCAGCTGCACGGCCTCTTACCCCCGAGATCTACTATCGTCTCAAAGCAGGAGAGGTTGAACGCCGTCACAATGTCGTGGCCATCAAGAACCCACGAGGAGTTCATAAGACCCATGAATTTCAGCATCTCTTCCTCTGATCTGGGAGGTGCAGAAACATAAACATCAATAAAAACAAGTGTTCAACTTATGCAGATTAATAATATTGTACAAAAAAAAGCACTTGATACAACAAAATCCAGACAAACCTGTAAATAACTTGGAAAATGTCCTCTGACGGCAGCCCGAACGTCTTTTCATTTTGATTCTTTCCTTCCCTGTGTGGCATAAAGTGATTGTTTGAACTTTGACCTTTTGCATGTTTAGACTACATTTGCCATCTTCTCACTGCTGACTCCACTCACCTGATGGCGTCCACCATGTTGTTCCACAGTGGGTAGATGGTTTGGGATTGGTAGATGATCATTTCATGGAGAGACTTGGCGCTGCCTTTGGCCAGGTAAAGGTTCGCCACATCGGTGCTGCTGTACAGGACTGTTTGATCAAAATAAATCACCTTCAATGAAATCTACAGCAGCAGAATGAATACGAAATAACATTTGTGTGTTGTGTTTACATGTCCCCCGTGCATGCATAAACCTGAATACTGCTAAACAATGGTGTGAGTTTTGTGATAGCTGATAAACTGATGTGTCGGCTCATTCTGTCAGGACCTCCTCCTCCTCCTCCTCCTCCTCCTCACCTTTTCCATCTGAGGTCTCCACCTCCAAGATCTCGATGCCCACCAGAGCATCCAGCAGCCTCTCCATCCCGTCCACGCTGGTGCTCAGCTCCCGGGCCACATGCTGGGCAGTCAGGGGCTCCTGGGACTTCAGCAGGAGGTCAAACACTCCCAGCTCACAGGCGGAAAATATCACCTGGAGGGACACACACACGGTTCAGTCATATCAGATGTATCTGACTGACAATACCGAGGCTGGTATTTGTAGTTTGAACCTCAACGACTGTTGTTGGCATGAAATGACACCAGATATTCTCGATCCCCTCAGGATTGTTTGTAATGTGCATCTTAACATGTTATAAATGTGCTAATCAGCATTAAGCACTAAGCTTTAGCCAAGTACAGCCTCACAGAGCTGCTAGCATCTGTGAGGACTGGATAATATAATAATATAATAAACATTTTCTGGTGCTTTGCAGAGACTAAAACAGAGATCAGACAGATCAAGGGATAAAAATAAAATACACCAGAACATAATGTGACTAATTTAATATAACATGATAAAACATCACTGGAAAACTGTTTTAAAGAGAATTTTAAAGAAGCTCCAAGTAAAACAAATCCATACTTTTTAAAATAAATACATAACATACAGCCTATAAATCTGCTGAACCATTAATAGTTTAATGAATTAGCTGCAGCTTCTAATCTCTGTACATGTGGTGACTGGGGATTGTGAAAATAAAATCTGCATATTAAATAAACAAAATATAAAATCTTAATTGTTACCTTTGAGACCCTGAAGCCGTTGAAATACTCCAGAAGTTTGAAGGGGTAATCCAGCTCACTCTGGGACATATGCTCAGCCATCGCTCTGCAGCTGATGAGGATACGAACCACAGCACGGTCCCTGTTACTGAGGTATTCGTGCAACTTTGTTGATTGTGCACAAACCTGTTTTGCATCATCACTCACCCGATGCTGTCGCCTGGAGAAGAGCCAAGACGATGCGAGCCGATCCGATCCGGGAAGAAGACGGATGATGTGTTCAGGTGCAGAATCAGGGAGGGTTGGTTTCAGCCAAAAAGAGCAAAGATGTCGGTGGAGCTCCTGAAATGGTCGATGGGTCATCAGTGGCTGAGAAACACCCCGGCTCCGGATCTCCACACAGTCCTGAGAAGGAGCTTTTGCTTTTGTGCAGCGGTGATGGCCGAGCCTGCAGCGAGTCGGTGCAGTTCCGGGATCAACCGGAGCAGCAACCGTGGCGCTGTCGAGCCGCGGCTGGTGTCAGGTTTATTTTTAGTTTCTGATGGTTGAGAATTAAAATCTGCACAAGATGAACACGACTGTGGTTCTAACTTCAGATCTGCACAAGATGAACACGACTGTGGTTCTAACTTCAGATCTGCACAAGATGAACACGACTGTGGTTCTAACTTCAGATCTGCACAGGATGAACACGACTGTGGTTCTAACTTCAGATCTGCACAGGATGAACACGACTGTGGTTCTAACTTCAAATCTGCACAAGATGAACACGACTGTGGTTCTAACTTCAGATCTGCACAAGATGAACACGACTGTGGTTCTAACTTCAGATCTGCACAAGATGAACACGACTGTGGTTCTAACTTCAGATCTGCACAGGATGAACACGACTGTGGTTCTAACTTCAAATCTGCACAAGATGAACACGACTGTGGTTCTAACTTCAAATCTGCACAAGATGAACACGACTGTGGTTCTAACTTCAGATCTGCACAAGATGAACACGACTGTGGTTCTAACTTCAGATCTGCACAGGATGAACACGACTGTGGTTCTAACTTCAGATCTGCACAAGATGAACACGACTGTGGTTCAGCTCTCTAACTGCTTCAGAGGTTGATAAAAACTTAAATATTCCTCAGCATAACTTTACATTAACAGTAATATTTCTCTCCACAGGAAACAACTAAATAAATACATCATTAAAAATTAAAAATAAAAATGCACTTTTATTAACAAACAATGTAACAGGTAATAAATGTACCAACAATCTGGTCTAATTTACTTTCTTATTCTCATGCACATGTATTCATTTGTGTATTTAATGTTTTAATATTTATATATTATGAGTGACTTTTACTACAGTTTGTTTCTAATTAAATATTCTTCAGTTTCTCAAACTTGTAGCTCCTTATTTATTTTTTTCCATAGTAACTTATTCGCCCAATTAACTTAATACTTCAGTCAACAATGAATAAATTGCTCTCAAATTAGCAACTGTAGTACAATTACATCATCAGGTAACTAATTATTATTCCAAATGATAATTGCTTAGTTGATGCAACTTTATATTATAATAATCATCATGTTAATTAAATATTATTATATCATATGATCTATGCACATGATTTCTTTGTATATAACAGTATATTATTTAGCAATATATAAATTTTCCGATTAATAGGAATCTATTAATAATTTTCTTTCACTTATTTCTCCCATATGATGAGGGGGTATCCTTTCAGACACAAACATGGACGTTTTTGTACATCTTGTTTTCCGTGAAGCCCTCAGAACACACTTCCCACCTCACTAACCCTCTGATTTACAGACGTCCTGAAGACACTTACTATTAAACCTTTTCCCAGTAGTGCCCCGATCGTGGCGTCTCTGAGAACAAATAAATTACAGACATCTTCAATTATTAACCAAATCGATTTATTATGCATGAACAAATCCCTTCCTGCCTCTGTCACACAGACACGCACACACACACACCCAACATTTAAATACACGACATGGTGGGAATTCGGCATAGCTCACTTTGTTGTTGCACATGCTTTAATAAAATGATAGATATATTTACAGGATAAGCAACGTCTCCGAAAAAATTTTGCAAGAACAGCTCCCGGTCCCGCCCTGCAGCACTTTGCATCGCTCCTTTTTTATTTTGGGGAATTCACCCACATTTAAAAAGAAGTTCAGAACTGAAAGAAAACAAAAAGGAGGAAACACAAACCATGGGGGTTTTGGCCAATACGACATAGCATTATACGTATATGGAGTTCATCAACTACATAAATATGGCAGTAACACTGAGTAAGTCATACGGTCTATTTACAAAGTGGGGAGTATTACAGTCTGTGCATGGACGACTGACAGAACGTATGCCTTCTTTAAAGTCTGGGGAAATGAGTCGAGGAAAAACCAACACCTCCATCCCTTCACTCACCTCCTCTGACTGACGACAAACTAAATAAGGCACAATTAATACTTGGACCATTTTCAGGGGAATCTACAGACTTGCAGCTGGCTTGTGAGGCATGTAAACAATTGATTCGATTGATTAGGACTGCCTTATCACTTTCCCTTTGTTTTCCCAATCAGTGATTCAGTCCGTCTGATGTGATTCAAAACAGGTTTCATACGGCAAGGACCTTTGACCCTCCCAACCTTTTCCTCCCACCCTCAATGCTACTCAACAAATACAATCACATGGTGACAAACAAAGTAGAACTAGTAGTGCATTCACTACAAACACAACAGGAAAGTGTGACATCCGCCAAATGCCTTTGGTAAAGCCACAGCACTGCCCTCTCAACAAGGGGGGGTGAAATGATTTGAAAAAGAAAAAAAAACAGAAGACAGAAATGATTGATTAGCTGTCCGAAGCCGAAGCTGTTTCAGTTGCGATGTGACTAAACCAAAGATAAAAAGAGACTGAAATCTGTTTCCCCATCACAATCCACTGATCGTCTTTGACCAGCGTGTTTCTCTGACTACCTCCGACCAACCTCCACCCAGCGCTCAGCGGCGACCACGATGACCACATCCACCCCTGGAGAAATGACAAAAATAGTTGGAGATTTTGGTTCAAATACATCTAATGGCACGACCCCTGCCCTCCTCCCCCAGATGCTGTTATTTAAAAAAAGCCCCTCGTCAAAGGTTTCCAATCACTTTCTGGTGGTGGTACTCTCCGCAGGACGAACGGGGAGGGACGGAGGTCTGGGCATTGAGACTTGAGTGCGGCCCGTTCAGAACAGCCATGGCACTAGACAGATTCAGGAGGTGGAGAGTTTGGGGAGTGGGCGCAGGAGAAGGACGTGGAGTGGAGTGGAGGAGGTCTGGGGGGTGGGGCGGTCTGTCGCAGCTATTTGGGGCTCCTGGCTTTGGTCGATGTGATGGAACCGCTTAGTCATGTTTCAGGTGGTCTTTGATGTCCTCCTCATCCGTGTACTCCGAGGGCTCGTCTCCGGGCTTCAGCAACCTCCCGACGTAATCGTATTTTTCTGGAAGACATTTCCAGGATCCCCAAAAAATGAGAAACACAAACAGAAGTTATTAACTGAACCTTGTACTTCGTGAATACACCCTCACTAACGACATACAGCGCCTTAAGAACAGATCTTCATGTTGACCTTTTGACCTTTGGCTGGGCCAAACACTGAAGCACCTTTTTCCAAACTGTTTGTTTTAATTTAATTTGTTTTAATTTAATCACTAACTGGTCCAGGACTGTACACAATCCACTACCAGATCAGATTGTGACATTTTGTGTGTGTGAACAAATCTTCAAAAATCAATCGAGTCCTCTCTGTCCTGCTGTTTACGTTACACATGTGCCTGAACTCTCTCTAAAGCCTCAGTGCGCCTCTTGTGTCGAGCTCATGGAAAATAGTGGTCACTGAAAATGTAAATACTTTATAAACAACATTACACTGTGTTTTTAAAAATGACTGTGTTCCCAGCCTGGATTTTTAGATTTCAGTAATGTGCTTTTATTGATCATTTAAATTCATACTTTAAAGCTGAAAGCAGCAGATTTTGACAATAACTCTTTAAAATAGCAGCAGATTATTTATTCTGTCCGTGGACTAATCTATTAATCAACAAAGCTCTACACCCTTTCATCACCAACTGAAATTAATGGATTTGCCCTCAGCATCAGAAACAAACCCTCAGATTGTCAGAGCAGCCAGCGTGGTAAACAACATGCTGTGAGTAATTTGCTGACATCGTCTTACATGATTTAATCAGTCACCATTCGGAGCCGCCAACTTCCAAAGCTGCCCGGCTTTTAAAGTGTTTTGTGCATCGACTGTGTTTACTGCAAATACCAGAGACGTGTCATTTAAGTAAGCAGAGGCCTGACATTACAGACCACTGGATTTAACAACATTTACAATATACAACATAAAAAACACTTACAATTTAGCACCTAAACTATGTTATATTTACAGCTTGAGTACAGAATAATGTTCGGATGGGGACCGTACAGTACAATATGTAAAGATTCCCTCGAGCGTGGGCCTCGGTTTCCTTCCAGTTTTATTGTTTCCTGTTTTTACTGTTTTTCAGCACATGTTGCGACAGGACATATTTTTAGTTTGGGTTTATTGCAGATCCCAGAATCTCTCCAACATTTAGTTATACAAACTATCCACTGGTTTCATGGTTTGAAATGTAATATTTCAGTTTTTCTTAGTTGTAAATCACAGTAAATTTTATTATTTTCATCCCTTATTACTTTTATTATTATTTATTTCATGAGCTCAGAACTGTATCTTTAACTGCTTGTTTGTTTTAGCAGACCCTCCAGTGGCAGGAAAAGTTGGGTAGAGCTGTTTTGAGTATTTTTAGTGAAGCTAGAACGTGCTGCTGCTTTTCTGATTTATTTACAAAAAGAGGCAATAATACTAAACTCCTAATAACTCCTAATAACAGTCACAGTGTACACAAATTGTTAATGCTCTTGCATTTGTAACACATAAAACCAAAGAAAAACTACGCCTTGTCTTGTGTTTTGGATTTTCAGTGTGAGCTGACTGTATTCGTATAGATGCAGACAGAAGTCAAAGGAGATGCTTCTTTGAAATCTGAGCCAAATCAATACCTCAGGAACATTTTCTCTGGTGGAAACATTTCTATATGGGCATCAGAAAACAAGCCTACCCATGAACTGCATTTCCCACTCCCTGACGCTCTCCATCTGTACAGCGGTGAGGTCTGACAAGTCATCATACTCGTCCCTAAGGGCGTCCCTCTCCAGGCAGAAGGTGGCCAGGCCTCTCGAAGCATCCCGGCCCGCGAAAATGCCATAAGGACCATCTGCGAAACAAAATTATTAACAAGTTTAGTAGATTTCCTGACTTTATCATCAGGCTACCAATCATTCTAACTTGGACTCTTTGCTGTTGTGAGTTTTGGGATAAACCTGTCAGGGACCAGTGGACACGAGTCAGTTTCCTGTCCTGATTTGGAGTTCGGCAGTTTCACACAAAGGTGGTGAAGCTGTACAAAAACAGTTCCAGCCAAGCAACAAGTTAACCCTTGGCTTTCATTTTCAGTCATGCAACTGACTTCTGGCTCCTTTTATAAAAAGCAATTGTTGACTGTGACTAAGCAGATCTCTGCAACAAGATGCTGTTGTGGGAGAAAGAAGACGTTTTAATACAGAATTGAGGGTGTCTGATTTCCATCTGATGGTCTTAAAACCTGCGTTAGTGCTAAATTACAGCTGAAATTGATTTAGTCTGTTATAGTAAAGTAGTTAAAGTGTTACAGTAAATATCTCGGTGTCTATTCTGATTTTTATTCAGTTTTCTATCATATTAAACTTTTCAAAAATTGCTCCAAGCACCATTGACCATGACATTTTGAATCTTTGATCATCCACCAACAGGAACATCATCTGACCAGCATGTGAAAACTCTGCAGGCCTTAAAGTTTTCTGCTTTTAATTGTGTAACAGATGCTTTAAAAAAAAAATTGTCGAATGTCGAATCTTCAGAGCGCTGTTTAGGAGTCCGTGATGCCTTATCGCCTCAAAGATTAGATGCGTCTTCTCTTGCACAACTAAATTTACAAGCATTTTACAGATAATCTCACTTTGCAGCAAGCCTCCAGCAAAGCTAACACGTAAACCCATTTATGAGTTATCCATTATTAGAATCATGAATCAGACTAAAAGAGCAAATAACTGAGCCGAGTCTGAATAAGGTCTGAAAAACTGGTGTCAGCTGCAGCAGGACCTTCCTCTATCTAGTTTCATTACTGGTTAATTAAGAGTCAGATAAGGATAAATGCAGCCTTCAGGTGCTTATTTTGTGACAAACCTGACACCAAACAGACACTTTGTTCATTACTGATTTAATATAAATGACTTTTCTGTCAACAGACTTATGAATTAATAAACAAACTGCCCCAGAACCCATGCGTGTATCAACTATACAGCTTAAACATGATATGGTTCTAGATCTATGTGTCACAGTTTTGTGTGCTGGACAGATTGAGGCCTACTTGGCTTGGTGCTGGTGGTGTGGAATAGCAGATGTGACACATGAGGCTGCAGGGAATGTGTCTGAATAATTATAGTTGATCACAGAGTTGATGGGTGAGTCAGCCAGGTCAGAGAAAATGTGGAGTAGCAGGCAAGCCTTACCTTCCAAATAGAGAGAGAAGAAACACGCATATGCATACTTTCTTAAAGTAAAAGTATGCAATATTTGGTCTCTCTCTATATTTACAAAGTAGAATAATGCTATTCTCTCTCCTGAGCTGCAAACAAACGTTTAGGTTAGCACAGCCCAGTAGCTCTGGATGCTAAAAACACATCGTTTGCAAGTATAAACAACTAGCTTCTATATTAGAAGTTACAATATTCATGCAAATGTCCTCATATTGTTGCAGGGAGAGTGCCAACACTGTAAACATGTGGCGTGTCCAGACCAGACAGCGAGACAGTGCAGTGTGCACGTCAACAAGCTAGCAGGCTAACGTTAGCAGCCTAGCAGCTTAAAACCTCACAGTGTATCTTTAACTGAACAAGCTTATTGTTGCACGGGTTTAATAAACTCACATATAAAACTGGGACATGTTCAAACTTCATCGTAGCAAGCGCGACATCCAAAACAGCCAGGATAGTTAGCTAACAGCTAGCATCCCATTCAAAAACACAGACAAAGCCAAACAGCTAACGTTAGCCTGCTAAGCTAACCGGAGCGGTTTGCGCCCAAATTTCTGTCCCGGACAACTCACCACAAACTGGGACATGTCACAGCTGACACAGCGGCCAATTCCTCCGCTACCCGCGCCCCGCTCACCTTTCCCGTAAAACTTCTTGCCGCTGGTCACGTCGAAGATTTTCATGTTGACAGCCATGAGGATGCGGGGGTTCAGCAGCCCGTCGTACTCCCGCAGCTGCTCCAGAGTGAAGTCCCGTCTCCTCATCTTGGGAAGCCGCGAGGCCTCGTCGCCCTGGGCCGCGTCGGAGCCGAGCCGCCTGCCCCACCGCCGGTACACCACCAGACACACCGCCACCACCACAACCAAAATACTGATATTCAGCAACATCCCGCCGAGGCCGAGCCCGTCCGACTCTTCCGCTGCCCCCTGCCCGCCGCTTGTGTCAACTTGTCCGCTCGAACTGTCTCCATCGTCCGCCATACTGTCGGTTAGCGCTGCCCGTACCCGCCCCTGGCCGCTGCTGCGTTCACGTCCTGTCGGACACAGCGCAGCCACCAGTTGAGCTCCGTGCTGTGTTGACGGGCGCTGTGAAAAGTTGAACTTCTTAAGAAAACAACTAAAACCAGCTACAGATCATCAATAAACAACAGCTTAGTTTATATTAAAACTAAATAAATGATTCACAATAGAGAATCTGGGACTCGTGAGTTTGTCAAATGTTTTATTCTGATAAATTGACTCAATTATTAAACTAATAATCTGTAGTTACAGTTAAAACATATGTTACTGTCTCCATGTGAAATCAGATAACTGTTGTTTTCATTATTAATTAACAATTCTGCTTTTAAAATAACAGGAAATTGTAAATTGAAAAGATCACAATGACATTTTTAAATGTCTTATGTTGTCAGTATCTCAAGATATTCAGTACCTTTACATAAACCAGCCTTCTGCCCATTTTGATATTTAAATTAACTCTAAACTAAACTAAATTAGTTTGTTTTTGTCACCATTTTATGATTTAACATCACTGTTCTGCTCTGTGGAACTGATCAGAAAATTAAATGACTTTATTAAATCTTCTGGCATCTGATTTACTCTTATTTCTATTATCCAACTTAGCGGTCACACTTCTTTTTTATGAGGTAACCAACATTACTAATAAATTAGATCCTCCTTCTTTATCCTGCGATATAAAAACAAACTGATCATTTCTTACTAAGCCGAGTGGTTTATAAAGACGAGTAGATGTGAAACTCAAATATCACTTATATTAAATTTGTGTTATTGTAACATTTGTAGAATCTTATTAGACACATTAAACATTTGACTGGTTTGATTTAAATATAAAATCTACTACTACACATTTATTACGCTTCTTTAGAGCTGCGTTTTATTGTAGAATCTAGTTTTATGAGGAACTTGATTTAAGATTTTGTCCCTTCAACAGACCTGTAGTGTAGAAGAGTATTTTTAAAAAGCAGTAACCAAATCTGAATACAAGTTATTATATATTATTATATAATAATATTTAATCTCTCAAACTTAAAGCCTGTAGGATGTTTTAAGTATTTTCTACCATAATAAAACTTAACTTTCACCTTTATAAGATATTATTTGTCTTGTTATGGTCAGGGACATTTACTTCCAGCTGCCTTTGGCTCCATGCTCACCATTTCCCCGTTGTTGCCCTCTTATCTCCACGCTATTTGCACACTTTGTCAACACTTTTGCCTTCGGTTCGTTTACTAAGTAAAATGCACTTGAGCAGAACAAATCTCACTTTAAATTTTTAATGTGTGACAACAGACGAATTTCACTCTGAACCGTTGTTGGCAACAAAAACCTGATGATCTGGCTCGATGACTTTCACTTAGCAGCACCAGAAAATCTTAAACGTTTGCGATGGGAGACGTGTGAAAGTAGAAGAGGTCACACAAACAGACGTTCATACAATCAACTGTTGTTTTGTATTTTTTTAATTTTACAATTCATTAACATGCATCGCTTTATCCTAAAACACTCAAAAACCACACTACCAATAAAACAGATCACTTCTTAAAATCAAAAGAATAATTGAATAGCAAATGATTTTTTATAGTATTTACATTTTTTCTTTAAATTCAACTCTAAAACCTCTTTTTTACGTCCATTGATGAAATAAAGGAAAGTTAACGATTAAAGTGCTCTAGAGCACCAAGCCTCAAACATAATATGAAGTAAACTTCAAGCTAAAATATACTGTAGTTTTATGATGCCAGCTCACACCCATAATGCCAGCAGATACATTTAAATTTTTTTTATTATATTCAACAGCAAAAGCCATTCAAACTGCAATGATTACCTAAGACTATTCCATCAAATCAAGTAAATGGAAGAAAAAAAAACAATAAATTATACTACTTCTGGGTATAAAACTGGACTTAAAGTAAAGCTTCCCAGATAAATTTGCCATTATTTCTGCAGGTTTTCCTTAAAAACCAATGTAAAAGTTTAGCTTTGATGCCTGTTAGTCAGACTTATCAGGTTTTTGAAGCAGCAGCCTTGGGGATCAGTCCTTCACAAATTTTTGACTGCAGCTGTCAACTTTGATTGTCAGAATAACAACGGAAAATATGTCTAAATAAAGAAAGATCTGAAAGTGTCAGTTTTAAACATGTTCAAAGCCCAAATAATAGGCTGGGAAGCAGAATTTGGACTATTTCGTCACCCATCGCCCTCCAGTTGTCCTGGTGTATCAGATTAAGGCACACAAGACGATCTGCAGTTTCGCTTCATCTTGGCAAACTAGAATCACAGTTTAACGGCTCTTTACAGACCAGAGCGATGTACAGATTGCGGAGATCAACAAACGTGTTGTCATCTGAGAGGATTTAAGGCCAAATGCAGGGAATGCATTTTTCTTTTTCTTTGTAAACGTTATGAGCTGTCAGGCGCACAGATTCAAGCTCACTGCCTATGCTTGCTTGCTTGCTTGTTTTAAAATGAAATGCACTGATAAAACCAATCAAATTACATTAACCAGGCTCGGCCTCTCTTCATACCCAAACAGTTTGCCGCTGAAAAGAGCGAACGCTGAACTCAGAGCTGCGGCTGCTGCCTCGCTCCGTGACTCTTCCATCCAAACCCACGCCTCGTGGAAGGGCTTCATTTATTTGGTGCAACACTTTCCTTCTTTCCGCCTTTAGCCTCCGTCTTCTTCCCTTGGGCAGCGGCTCCTGCTGCCGTTTTTTGGCTGTTGTCTCTGGGTGTGTTCTGTGCAGCGGTAGCGGCGCTCTGAGGGGCGGTGCTGGAGGATTTAGAGGCCGGCGTGGGCTTTGAGGTAGTGTTGGAAGGATGTCGCCGACGCCTCCCCTCATCCCCAGCCGAGGATGAGTGATGTCTCCTCCTGCCTCCCTCCTCTCCCATCGGGGGCTGTGAGCACAGAGGTCAGAGGCGTCAAGCATCGTAACAGCGGATTTAATGATAAGAACATTTTTCACTTGGGTCTGTTGTGTAGCACTTGAGCAATATCTGACCCATCTGTGGTCAGTGTGCACACACAACCATCAAAAACAGGTTTCCAGTGAAACTTCCCATTAATACAAGACATGGAAACTCACCACCACCCTGAAGTCCTCCAGGTTCTTGAACTGGGAGAGGTGTTCTTGCAGCTTTGGATCAATGGGCTGGTTCTTCATCTTCGAGTATTTCAAAAAGGCCCAGAACTTCTCCAGTCCGTAGAGCTGCCCTGGTGCGGGGGAAACAGAACAGATCAGTGATGAGAATCTTTGCAGTCATGATAAAATGATAATTTCTTATGCTACAAAAACAAACAAACAAAAAAACTTTAATTAAGGATTAAAACTTAAACTACCTCTTTGTGGTAATTACCTTTCTCAAAGTCCCTGAGGGTCTCTTCTTGAAAGTCCTTGAAGAGATCTAACCTGAATCTCTTCTCCAAACCGTAGCTGTAATATCTGAAGAGACACTCCAGTCCGTACCTGCAGGAGGAAAATAAATATTAATCTGCACTCTAACCTCAGAAACATGTCAAAAAATGGAACTCTGCTTCAAATCTGGCTGCTTGACATGAGGATAGTTGCACACGCAGGATGTTATGTGATGTCACTGCTGAACTTTAAGGCGATCTTTAGCATGTTCGTGACTTTCCCACACACTTTGAGCATTTCACAACAGTAGAAGCTTTGTTTCACACATTATCAATGGCTCTAATGTAGTTGATTTAGGAACCAGACAAACGAGACGACATGTTTTTGATTGAATTCAGTCGGTGCAAGCTGCAGCATAAACAGCTGATGGGGTTCTTATGGTCTGTCTGCTCACACTCCCTGAAGCTACATCCACTCCCACTTCAACATGCAAGGCTGCGCCACCCACTTATTTAGACAAGAATGTGGGTATGGCAGTAGCGGGAAGGCGCTTCTGGCAGATCTACAATAATGGTGCTGAGAGGCTGTTAACCCTTTGCTGTGAAATAATGATGTCAGTGCTGCTGTCTGCAGACACACACTGAGGGATCAGAGACCAGTTCATCATCTTTACACTGGGAAGAGTAAGTGTGTAACCCCTTCAAATTTATTAAGAGTGTGCTTTTTGTTTGTTGGACTAATGTGTAAGAACCAAAATGAAACAGAAAACATCCCCACTCTGCTTCACATTAGGACAGAAAATGCACCGTGTATTGGGTACATAATACTGGTCTGCATTAATACTGCAGCAAAACAGAATATTAACAACAACAATACTGATATTAATCAATAATTCAAACCAATTCTTAGCAAAAATGACAAGGTCCAACTCAACCCAATGGATCTGTTCCATTTAATTCAGTTGCAGTCTAGTTAACAAATTAAAATTATATATTTACTTAGTAAATACAAAGGGAAAACAATCTAATGCTGACAATACCCTAAAACCTAAAGAGGCTTTCAGGACCTTGAAGTAGGATAAATGCAATTACAACCTAATACTACTCACCTGTAGTTTTCTTTGGCATCTTCCAGCGCGTACTGTTTGAACTCCTCATACATCTTCCTGTTGAAGTTGTCTCTAAGGAAGAAGGACCAGAACCTGAACAGAGTGTTCATCTCCTGAGACTGGCCAATCCCCAACCGTTTCCTCTCTGAAAAAGGTTAATTCGGTCACCAGAGATCACGCAGACGTTTGGAGCTCATGTTGAATGTAACAGCAGATTGTGAACACATGAATCTACTACAAAACAAATTCAAGAATAAAAACTTCTTGTACAAAATGTTGGGTTACAAACTAATGTTCTTACCATTAAGGCAGCGTCTGCGGTACTTGTGATATCCTTGCTGGGTAAAGCCGTTGTCCCTCAGCAGCTCATGGGATGGATGCCAGAACTTGGGCAGAGACTGTGGGGTGCAGCCATAGCTTCCTGACAATGGGGCTCCTTCTGATGGAGAGGCGTTGGAGCTGCTGTAAGAGGACGGAGGACAAGAGGTTTGAGTAATAAAGATAAAACTTCACGTACAGCATGTCTTGGATTTAAAATGAATCTGTTGTGTGTCCAGTCATCTCTGAACGCCTCACATCAACTTAACACAAAGAGAAATGGGGATTCTAAGTGATCCTTTTCTCATTTTACAGCTAATAGTGGCATCTCTGTAATGGAAAACACTTGCTGTTGGGAAGCTACAGTAATACAGAGGCTATGTAAAACACTTAAGCATCTTGTTTGACACAAAGAAGTGAAAAAGGTCAACAGTACCAAGCAGAACAACAACAAAAGGTCAGTTGTTGGAAAATGACTGAGCAAAAGAAGGAAGTGACCGCTTCGTGTTCTTCTTTTGATCGTCTCATTTGTAACTGAAACAACTGAAGGGCTCATTACTCATAAAGGACTGAAGCTTTACTGAAAACGAGCGGCCGGACCTGATGGATGCAGAGCGCGGTCTGTGTTCACGGGAGTCCATCACCCAGCCGATGTGAGCCTCCTGAGGAGGGTTAGAACTGTGGCGGGTCTTCTTCTTCCTCGGCGTCTGGAACAGGAAATCACAACAACTCATCTGAGATGTTCATGTACTGAGGGTTCCCTGTAAAACCACTAACACATCTGTGCTAAATTAACACAGGTCTCGTTAACGGACCTTAAACAGCCAAAGATTAGCTCATCTCGCAGTTTGTTATTTGCACAGAACTCTAAAAATACTTTTTACACGGTTGTTGACACCCTGGTGTTAGAAATGCGACATCCACTGTGACATCTACTCTAACACGCTGTGGTCTGGCTCATGCAGAGAAATGTTTGTTTATTCTAGTTCCTGTTGAGTGTGGAACTCACCTGTCCATCAAGCGTGCCACTCTCCTTCATGACTGGATAGAAACGTGGCGTCTTGTTGGGGTCTTGGCGTCCAGGGGTGCGAGGTGTTCGCGGGGTGCGGGGTTGATGAGCGCTGGGTGACTCTGGGACCGTTGTTGGTAGGGAATGGGCGAGCTCTACTCCGCTGTCCACTGAGACCACACATTTTTAAACAAAACATATTTCTATGTTATTTTCTCATAATTTTCCCACAGTTGTGATAAAATCTGAAATTTACTGAGTTTTTAATGTTGTTTCAACTCAGTCAAATCAAGTGTGGACTCAGATCTGGACAATACAACAGACTTTATCAACTGTTTCATGTGGTTTAACTGTTTTATTTTTTAGTTATTTATTAATATTTGTACCAAGAACAACTTTTTCTTCAAGTAGCCAGAAAAAAAACACTTCTTAAAAAAGTCATGCATGAAGAGATGTTTAAAAAATACTGAAGGAAGTATAAAACTGACTTAGCAGCTGCTTCACTAACGCACCTGGCATTGGAGGGGGTGGGACTTCCTGGTTTAGGTCAACGGGCACTTTAGGGGTGAGGGTGTCAAACTCATCTTTACTGATGACGTTCAGCTTCTTGAAGTTTTCCACTTCCTGCTGGAGAACACAGAAACACGTGAACAGTCAGAAAGAGCAAGAAGAACAGCATCAAGACACAAGCTCCACCTCTCGTGACACGACGATTCTGAATGAATATTTGCTGGTTACAGATTCTCAAATGTGAGGATTTAGTGCATTTTACCACAATGAGGTACAATTCATAGTGTGGGATATCAGATTTTTGGCCAAACAAAAAAGAGATTTATACAAGTTTTATATACAAACATGTAACAAGAATGTTTCTGACATTTGGATGTTTTGCAAAGACAGTGATATAATTATGATTATCTTTAACGTATCTTTAAAGTAAAAAAACCCCACAGCAAACAATGTATTCACTTTATTTTAGTGTATTTAGACAATTCAATCGACAATCACTGAATTGCTGAACTTCCACACAGATATAAGTGTAAAATAATCTGACTGCTCAGGTTTTATAAAGTGACCACAGTGCAACACGGTGGTAAACGTCTTAGAAATGCCAGCGGCTGCAGCCGCGCAGGCCTGTGTGACACACGGCAGATGTGGAGCGTACTTTGCACTTTACACGTCAGTGTCAAGAGGAGGTAAAGAAAAAAGTAATTCTGGTGATGTTGGTGTGTTTGTGTGCTCAGGCGAGACATTTCCCACATTTGGCAACATTACTGACAACCTTTGGACGCAGATTGAGCTGACCACGCTGAAAACAACGAAGAAGAGATACTAGCTGGCACTTAAGAGGATTTTCAGCCTTCAAACCATTTTATCTCCACAGTGTGTAAATATTATTAGGTCAGAAAATATTGACTCAGTGCAGTTTTGAAGCACTTTAGCTCAATACTGCGTTTTCTGTTTCATACTGTTAATTAAGAAGAAAGAAACGCTGTATGGAAAATAAAATAGATTCTCTAATAGTCTCTGACTGCTACTGGACAAAGCTATAAAATTCAGTGGTTCATAATAAAGTAACAGATTCAATAACAGGAAGTGACTAAAGTTTTGGAGGAACGCAGCCAAGGTCAAAGAACCAGAACGGTCAGACTCAAACAGCTGCTTTTAAATATCCAGCACTGTCTCACACATGCTCATTATAATGTCTCCATTTCTCTGGTGTGGCTGAAATTCGAGTTTAATCCTATTTAGATCATTCTGTCACCAACAAATATTTATAGTAAACTTTAAGTTGTAGTAACTGTAAATCATGTAATTATGAAAAACAATATAACATCTGGTCTAAACATGCACAATATCTACCAGGGTGAAAAATAAACACCATGGAACATGTTACGTGACAGGACTCACTTGGTTTATGGCACGCTGGACCTTGTGTGCACACTTTATTGTATTTGCCTGGTTTTAAACTACAAAACTAAAACTGCAGCGACACCGTTTTGTCTGTGTTACATATACTTTATCACCTTTCAATCACCCATATTATGTTCTGGCCTGTATGCGTTTTATATTTCACTTGTGTACAATATACATTTCCACAGAATATTCCATGAATATTAAGTTTCAGTTTTAGGAATGTGAAGTTATTATTTGTCGTTAGTTAATATACTGTCAATATCAGCCAACTTAAGAAAATACTGACCTACTTTAGCATTATCTTAATTAATAATGTGTATCTGCACTGTGCTGTGTATCTAAACAACATAAATCAGTAATGGTTTATTAATATAAACTATTTTTTAACAGCTAAGACTTCTTATTATATGATGATTATATGGTCATCAACATGAAACCTGATTATCTTGTGTCATTTTAGCTACTGCTGGTCGTTTCTGTGCAGGCTGCTTGTTCAGGCATGACTTGGCAAACATACGCTTCATGTAATTTACTGTATCGAGTGTTGGTCTCTGAAAGAGGCCTGTTTCAACATGCTTAGTGCATTTTTAATATTTTATTCCAATAGAGGTGCTTTGTACTGTACTATATCACATACATAACAGCTAAATAAGAAATGCATGTGTATCTGGGACAGTTAACATAAATAATATATAAATATACGTTTAAATTAAACCCTTTTTCTGATTTTTTTTTTTTTTTTTTTAACGTGAAGATTGTTTGTCTTACTTTGCTATATTCGATTTGTTCCTCTCCCTTCCACAGGTCCTGTTCGTAGTAGTACAGCCCATCGTTGATGGCTTTAGCCAGGTCGGCAGTGATCCTGGCTCGGGACTCGTGGTTGCCTGTCCGGTCGCCGCCAGGATGCTTACGGATGTAAGGAGGGGTCTGGGTGACAATAAGGATCTTGTTGACGTCTTGGTCGTCCAGCTCATAGTCGGAGTCATCCTCATCTGACCAGTCACTGAACTTGTTCTTCCTGGGAGCCATCTGCTCCATTTCTTCATCGAACAGGAAGTCCAGCTCCTCCTGGTCCGGCTCAGCCTGTGGAGGAGTCTGGTGGTTGGGAGGAGGTGTCTTACTGTCCCCCTAGTCGACACAGGGAACACAAGAACATTAACTTCACAAGAGGATGATAGAAATCTGTGAGGCAGTAAAAATATGACAACTGAAATCTGACAAGGGCCCCGAGCTTTTTTCTGCACCAACATACAGGCTTGTTTGAGAACAAGCTGATGAAAACATCATCATCATCATCGTCGTCGTCCACATTTTTAGCCTACATTTCTTTAGATTTTGGCCCAGTGCCACTATTTACATATGCAGTTTCTCTATGTAGTGTACACGTGTCTGTACACACAATTCTCATCAGACAGAAAATCAAAAGATTAGATTGATCTCAATTAAGTTCAGGAGGATCTTCTATTCTCTCCTTGTATCTACAGATGGTTATTTGTGATTAACATCTGACATGATGAATTCTGATATCTGAGTTATGATTCAGTTCAGCTTCACACAGTATAAGGCTCATGTTTCTTCTTGGGGAGTCTTTGTCCATCTTTCTCTACTAGCAACTAACTTATATTACCAAGCAGCACTCTAAATAATTAAAGATAATTAAAATGAAATAAATAAGAAACACAGGGATAAAGAGGAAGAGGAACAACTAAGATGGGTTAGTGAGAGCAGGAAGTACTCAACTGCAGACGGGGGTCGGTCAGGTTGAAGAACTAATGGAGGAGAGGAGCCAGCAGCACACACATGGTCACTGTCGTGCTGCTGGTCAAAGGACAAAGGACAGAAAAACGAGGGGACAGATGGAGGGTAGGAAATGGACAGGTGAGCAGAGAAGACAAGAAACAGAGAGAAATGTAATGAGAAGCAGAAGTGATGATGGAAGGAATGAGAGAAACGAAGCATCAGCACGTTTAATTTTTCACACTTATGTGGTGAAGTTGACTCTCTGGTCACTGCTAAGTACAGACAAGCATTAATGCACGTTAAGGTTTCCTGTCTCAGTGGCCTCATCTATGCAGAGTCAATAATCATCTGCAGCCCTTTCATGCTCCTAGAATTTGTCCTTTACAGTCAGTTTACACCGAACCACAAGACAACCTAACGATAAGAGCAAAACAGTGGCTCTGTATCAAACAGCTGGATACACAGAATTAAACAAAAACTGCCGAGTCAAAACTTCTGCAAACCTGCGTTGCTCTTAGTCAGTTTACCAGAACTTATCTTCATAGTCATTCATATACTACAACAAATAAGACCTCAGAATTACCCTTTAAAAGACATGAATTCCAACTAGATACATGAAGTGTATGTGTGTGAATGACGGTTACACTGAAATTGCACTTTCACAATCTGTGGGCTCCAAACACCACTGACAATGGGAAGTGGGTTTTAAATGCTAACACACTCTTTCCTGTGGAGTGAACCAAAAGGTTCATTTCAGACATGAGCATTAAAGTAACCAGAGGCTCGACGAGTACCTTTGCCTTTCCAGCTTGTTGTCTGTGGCGTTTCTCCACCTGAATCCAGGCATCAGGGTCAGGTTTAGGTGTAGGGACGTCTTTGGCCGACAGAGACTCCTGGCTGGAGGAGCCAATATCAACCGAGTCCTGAGGCTCCAAAGACTGGGGATGAGTCTCCTTCACAGGCGATGAAGCTGAAAGAGTCGACACATCACACAGACACTCAAACAACCTTCATGAATCCCACCTGTACCAACCCCACCCTCTCATTTAGGTTTTAAGGTGATGCACCATTCCTCACAGCAGGAGACATTCAATGTCGGTTTTTGGACTTCTGTTGAAAATTAGTTTGTTATTCTTTACTCTACACTTCAGTTTTTAAACAGTGAACTAAACAGAGTTGAACGCTGACCAGAGTTTGTGGAGCTGAGGGTTTGTCTGGGGACAAACTCAGGGCAGTTGATGAGCTGGGTGAAGTCGGTCCGAGGGGACCCAACGATGGAAGGAACGGGGATGGGCCAACGCTCCGGCTCAGTTTTACAGCGAACCTTGTTGTCCACCAGCTCCACCTCTGTGCTGGCCTTCAGAGCCTGGAGAGCAGGATTTATTAACACAAGGGCAAAGACATTTAGCCCTAACCAAGATATATATTTAGGTTTCCTCCTTTTCCTCTTTTTGGACAATAAGGATCAGAACTCAGTCAAACACAACGGTTTCAGCAAACCAATAAAACTAGCACACATCCACTTATTGTTTGGTCAGATACATTTTAATTAAAACTAATGGTTTAAATTGTCATTAACAGCAAAGGGGCATCATTTCTGCCACAGTATAATATACATCATTTTTAAAAATGTACCTCCACGATGAGGTTGATATCAGTGGTAAGGGCCTGGACTCTGTGGAAGCTGGCGATGAGAGAGATGGGGAGGAAGCCCTGCACGTCCATTTTTCTCCTTAGGAAGAAGTCTCGCTCCAGGTTGTGGTGGCTGAAGTAGTACTCACTGAAGAAAGAAAGCACAGCGCATGTTAAAAGAAGCAAACCAACAACTTTACATATCAAAAACAAGTTTACTAGGTGTGAGATAACACAACTAATGAAAACAAATGGATTATTTCATGTAATGTTTATTAGCAGTTTGTTATTTTTAGCTTTGTCAGCTATGCTTCCTCCTGAAGATATTTTTTAAGTAAACTTAAAAGAAAAAACGGAGGCAAAGACTTTTTTCTTTAAGCTTCATTTATGCCTGTGTTGAACAAACACTGGTGCCTCAGACGTACTGAAACAGATCAGACAAAATTATATATATATATATATATATATATATATATATATATATATATATATATATATATATATATATATATATATATATATATATATATATATATATATATATATATATTATACTAAATATTATATTGTTGAGCAGATGAAACAAGCTAATTGTGTTGTGTTAAAATGTTAAGCTCTGAGAAATTATGATGCATTGCTGTTAAAAACTCACTTCCAGTGGTCAAGCCTGTTTATCCTGAGAAAACAGACACTGAGCAGTAGTGACTAGAAACAGTAATAAAGCTTTCATGAGATAGAAACGCTGAATCACTAAGTGCTGATCAGTTTCAGTAGCAGCACTAAAATGTTACTGGTTTAAAACTGGAGACCTGCAAAACAGGTTTTTCTTCAAACACCTTGATTCTTTTTTATATGAAGAAAAGTAGTAAAACGTTACGTGTTGTCTAAACAAAGATGAGCTGCAAGAATTTAACATTGCGAGTTTCAAGAGGCCATCGTGTTAATGTCTTATGTGAGCAACAACCACACTAAAGGATATTTCAACAAGATTACTAATCTGCCAAAAAAAGAGAAGGATCTTCTGAGTGCAGCACTAAATCGGTAGACTGGAAAATCTCCCTGTCTATTACTTGCCACACCACTTAAAAGTCATCCTCGCATGCGCACGTGCGCCTGCACATACACGTCTGTGCGTCCAGCTCAGCCTGCAGGCGGTGAGTGGCGGTCGTTTCATGTGGAGTAATGTCGGCTGAGTGAGCAGCCTGAAAAACACTGAGGGAGATGAGAGAGGAGAAGACAAGAATGTCTCCACTTCCCCTCCCTCTCTCACCCCTCAGCCTGCATATAATTCATCCTGTCCCTTCTGAGGCAGGGAGACTATATTTAGGAGCCCTCCACTATTCTGAATCTGCTGCTGTAATGAGGCCAAAGCCGTCAGTCAGACAGCGAATACACGCTGCCCCCTGCAGGACACCGAACCCAGAGGAGGTTTACTCACATGCTTTGCTGACTGCACGTCCGTCAGACCCACTCACACCTCTGATCTGCCTTGGACAGACTGACTCAGTCTTATCTTATTCTGTTTGACTCGGCAGGAGCTGGTGGTTAAAACATAACTTTGACTAGTTCCACCTTGACCTATTTAGTCATAATTTTCCATCATACAACGTGATATGACTGAGAGTAAAAAGAGCTAACATGACCTTTAGAGCTACATGATCCGCATTAATTAAGCACATTAATGTGTTTAAGAAGGTAGAAATGAAATTTGTGCTCACTTACATTACACCAATGATAGTTGAGATGGAACAGATGGATTATTATTAAGGTTCTTTAATAAAAGGTGGTTTATTGATCAGTCCTACATTTGCTTAAACAGACACCCATTTTCTAAATATTACTTATGTGACCTTATATCTTATTCTCTGTGCATAAGTACACACTCACTTAGCCACAACAAAATACAAACTCACACTCTTGTCCGGTTCCTTTCTTTTGATTTGTCTGCAATTAATGATTTTTCCATATTTAGTGATTAGACAAACATTTAGAACTATTAAAGTTTACTGGGGCCCAAGGTGACATAGTCATGTCTCGTTTTGCATAAAGATGTCCACTCTGCTATGATATAAGACAAACTACCCTCTTATTTGAGAAGCAGAAACCAGAGAAAATCGGCTACATCGGTAAAAATAAATGTATAAATATATATTCTGAAAGCCTCCATACTGCACAGCAACATAATGGATCAATTAAAGAAAGAACAGGAACAAGGAGAGCTGTCAAATACTCACATTTGCCGTTTGATGTATTCCTTAAGAAGCTTTTCATCCACTGTGTACATCTGGACCTTGTTGCCGTCGTCATAATAGTAAACCATATTAGTCCCAAACTCTGTGGGGACCTGAGCAGAGCCGTCAGAGGACTGAGAATCCCGGAAGTATTCATAACGGCCTGAAAAAAGCAACATGAACAGAAGAGAAATAAGAGAAACAGCGAACGTTGTACAACGTGTGGGAAATCAATAGGACGTCATCATTAGGCCATTATTTAACTTAACTTAATTTAACTAACTAAAAATTTGGAATAGCCAGAAATCAAACCTCGTCCACGACCTCTCCCGCGCCCACGACCTTTCCCTCTGCCTCGTATCCCTCCACGAACACTCCCACTGTCGCTTCTGATGCTCCCGGTATCGTCCCCAAAGTCCCGCGGTTCTCTTCTCCAACCTGTGAACAAAACACAAGCACTCCATGTCAAATCTTACAGTTACTTCATGCAGAGGTTCCTATGTTAGAAAGTTTCCAAGATCTGAGGGGCAGATCAACTCTGAGAATGTGAAACTAAGAACTTGAACTTAATGCGAATTAAATCAGTTTCCTATCTTAAGGCTAATTAAAGCAAACAGGGTGCGCACTCTGCTGTAATAAATCTGCAGAAATTTCTAAAAACGTCCTCATTTTGTCATTAAGGAATATTAATAGGTCAATTTATCCATCAATAAATTATTCTCTCTAAAACAAGAGTGGTAAAGCTAAATGCAAAACAGTTTACAAGCACTTCATGTCGAAAAAATAAATTAATTGTTGAGGTATTTATTCAGTTTCAGATTTGTGCCATGCTTTCTTTCCACCATGCATTAGTAAACTTGAAAGACAGATGGTAGTTGTGAAAGGTGGTGAGCAAATATGAGCGATGTCAGAGCGGAAGAGAGCAAACAGCAAAGCGAGAAGAAGCAAAGAAACAAATAAATAATAAAAACAGAGACTGAGGGTGTGAACAGAGAACAACGAGCTGCTGGACACTTACTCCTGCTATCATGTGCCCTGTTATTATGGAGCGTTTGATTTGGCGATGTGGCCAAGTCACTGTTGGGCTCCGTGTCCGAGCACGTGGGGCCCCCGGTGGGCGTCTTGTCGTCACTGTCCTGGGTCACTTCTTCCAGCGGCAGAGAAACCCACTTACGTTTGTTACCTAGCGATGATTGCACACCGAAAACAAAGCTTGAAGAGTTTTGTTCCAAAATACATTTTGGAACAACTTAAAACCATTGACTAAACTTCATAACTGTGTGAATTGAACTGTTAACACTAAACTTCAAGGGCTTGTTTGGTGAATTAAGAATAAAACTATTTTTTTCTAGGTAGCCACACTTGGTCTACATGTTAGCTTCAATCAGCTGAGAGTCAGTTCAGCATAAAAGTCTATGTTATTAGCCACAAGTGTTTTTTCTGTGTATAAAATATGATAACTAGTTAGTCAAGTAGGTTACAACAATAACTTATATTGGTAAAGTGGAGAAATCTTGGTGAATTCAAGACAATAAAAATGTAAACAGTAGTTTAAACCTATAGTATCCGATTATCTGTTTTTTAGCCAAGATTAAGATTGAAAAATCAGTATCACTTAAATTTTTGGCCACCAATATAAAACCAGCAGTCAGTTAGCTTATCTTAGCCAACAGCTGAAAAGAGGAGAAATCAGCCTAGCTCTGTCTAAAGGTAACAAATTCCACCTGTCACACACTAAAACTGCTCTTTTTACATTTTGTTTTTTCTAAAAATTAAATAAATAATATAAAACATACGTATTAGTGCTACCAGCTTCTCACCCTATTTGAGGCTTTATGCAATGATAAAGTTGTAAAGTTGATAAAGTACAGCTTCATATTTACTTTTATAGACGTATTGGATCATTTATCAGATAAAAGTTTGTGGAATTTAAACACGTCACACACACAGACACCTTCACTTTGATAACAAAGAAAAGTCTTCTGAAACAGGCTTATTTGTCTCTAATTAGTGTATACGGGTTCATTTGTTCTTTGCATAGTTTGTAAGTGTATTATATTAAGTAGTTGTAGTGTTATATACGTTTACATTACACTGTATATTACGTATTTATATCTTAATAAGAAAGTTCTTCTGTCATCGTAATTGGGGGTAATCTAATCTCATTTTAGAGCAAAACTCTTCACCTCATCTTGGGTTTATGCACTTACATGTCTCTTAATAGTCTCTACGGAAATTAATTAAGTTATTTCTCTTGTTTAAATGTCTATGAAGAAAAGAGTGAACGATAGCAGAACATGCACCAACCAGCAATAACCAATCATCATCAACAGTTACTGGCATGCTCCCAATATGCAGCAATTAGAGATCCAAGTCATCACAGTCCAGTGAAAAATGTGCCCGTCTCCAGATTATTACTTTTATTTATTTATCTAAAAGTTCATCAGATTATGTGAAAACTTACATCAAGGTCTACGTTTTAAAGACACGGTGATAAATGACTTCACAAGACAGTGATGAAAAGGGAAAATCAAACTTGATCATGACTGCAGCCATTGTTATTAGCCTTGTTCAGACTATTTAAAGGATGCTGCTCAACATGCTTCACCCACAGAGAAAAACTTCACACACTCACCTCCTCTCTTTTTCAGGGCGGCACAGTTGGCGTCCTGTTCCGGCTTCGACTCCCCATCCTTGGGCAACTCTCCAAGCGCAGTCGGCTGAGCCTCCTGGTTCTCTTTGCTCTCCCCGCCGTCGTGGCTGCTCTCGGATTTTCTCTCCGGTTTTTCCCGTCTCTTCTCCTTCTCTCTGCGTGCCGATGGAGGTTTCTTCCCATTATTGTTGAGGACATTTTGCTGTTGCTGCAACAAACAGAAAAGTCACAGCAAAAAGCAAAAGATTAAATCACCAGGACTACTTCTAAAGCATCTGCTGATTTTTAAAATTCCACAAAAACTCAATGATTGGTGCATGACAGGAACCAATCTATGTATGTCACAGTAGTGTTGGTCACTGTTTCTATTATTGTACCCAGATACAACGAAGTTGGAAGAAAATTACACGTCTAATTCTTTGAAAACTGCTTTCAAAAGTTCTTTAGACTTCAGCAGTAAGTCAAGTTTCAGATTTACTGTGTATTTGAGGCAAATTTCCCTTTTTACTCACTTGAAGGTTTCCTTTCATCACAGCCTGGCAAAGAACAAAACAACAGAGGAAACAAAAGGGTGGAGATTTGTCTTAAATTCACTGTAACCCTGAAAAGATACCAACTCAATTTAGCTTGTACTACTACTGAAGTTCTATTATGAGTCAGATTTTGGAGGATTTCACATCATGTCTGCACTTTCTCCAAAAAACAGGTTAAATGTGACACAACCACAGAGCAGAGCAGAGCAGAAGACATGCTGTAGCATCGTCACATTCAAATAGGCAACGATCGAAACCAACTTGAAAACAAATCAGGAACCTAAGTTTTTATGCTTTAATGTCATCAACAGTCAGAACGTAGACTGTCACACTACTGATCCTCTTTAAACAATAATGCAACTTGAAAAATAAGTGTAGTGCGATTAAACTGACTTTTGAAGGGGAAAGTACAGAGATGACAAAGTGAAACAATTGGCAGCAAAAGTCCCAGAAGAACCAGGGGATGTTGTCTGGATGTTTCTGGCTGCAGTTTTGTTGTTCAGAGTAAGTTTGAAGGACAAGAAACAACTTTTACAGCACATCACTGTTGAGACAACTGTCGTTAAATCCTGGATGTTTTTAGTGCTCCATCTAGTGAGCACAAATCAGAAAAGCATCTCTGTTGTCCAAACACTGTTCAGTAAAAGCAGCGGAAAGCAAGTGGACGTCATTCTCATCTATAGGTTTCATTCAAATAACACACACATCTGTCCACACACACACACTTGTCATACCTCTTTGGCCAGTTCACCAGGTGTCGGCCAGTTTGTGATATCACTGAAGTCACTTGACTGTAAATTGACAAAGCACAGACATTAACAACATCAACTTTTATCCACCCCTGTAACGTCATTTTAGTTATGTTCACACTGTGTAGTCAGACTAGGTAGTCAGACTAGGTGTTAAGTGCCCTTCTGGTAGAAACCAGCGAAAAGGAAAAGGAGGTCAGTGCTCCATCTGTGGAGAGACTGCAAACAACCACGATAAACAGGCCGAGTCACTTTCCACTGCCATGAATGTTGTAAATTTGGACAACCTGATATGAGATCAAGGTTACACAGAAAAGGGCTGGAGTTACACTCAGAGCTGCACAGCAAAAATAAAGAAAAAGATAATATCCAAAAGGCTGCTGGTGGCGGTGGTTGTGGATAGAAGTGATATGATGGAAGACATAAAAAAAAAAAAATTCATGCTTAAGGGTATTTTGGCTTTTAAACTTCTCTTACTGAAGGAAGTGTACTGACCGAAAAGTTCATATCCCCTCTGTAGTGCAAAGTTTTAAAGGCAATTCACCTAAAATAGAATAAAACTAAATAATTTTTCCTTACCACTTTTGAAAATAGAATAAAAATATTTGTGACGACCTCTGATGACCATTTAAACCAAAATGATAGCAGCAAAAGCCTAATGTTTAATTTCTGACCATAACAACCTGAACATAATCTACAAACATGACTAACAAGCTGGATTTATAGATGGAAATAAACTAAATTAAATTTTCCCCTATTATCTACTAATACAAATAGAAAATAAACAGGCCTGATTTACTGCTGTGTTTATAAAATAATGGATGAACAGTATCAGAAAACAGTAACAACTCAGATTTCGTTCTAATTTTGTGTTGATCACTGTGATAAAGTCACAGCAGGGTCAAATCCTATGTTTTGAATTGGGTTATTTATGCTTGATGCAAATAAATGTGCAGAAATTCTACAGTTTCCTGTTAAGTCACTCACAGGGTTGCTGGACACTTTATAAAACCATATTTAAGACCCAAACAAAGAAAGAATAATACCACTTGCACAGCAGAATTTCTGCAGGTGTTGCATGTGTAGCCATTTGTTATTATACCAAAATGTATGAACAGTCAAACAAGAAGACAAACTCTCAAAAGGCTTCTACAACTTAAATTTATGCTTTGGTTAGTCACACTGGAAGTGGTGCAAATCCTTGGTTTGCACACGTTTGCTTAAGACTGTTTAAACAAAGCCAACAGCAGATTACATGAATGAGATTCAGCAATAATGTTTCCTCGTCCCATGTGTAATCCAGGTTTCACCAAAACATCAATGAGCCACTAAAGTTTAGTTTGTAGCTTCCAGACGTTTGTACATTTGTAGTAGTTGTTTATTTGCTGTGAGCTTGTTAAACACCTGTAGCCACCACTCAGTAAAATGACCCATATGAACATCTCCACAACAGCCTTAACTTTATTTATTCATGATTATCACTGCTCCTGTGTCCTCATGGTGAGTCCTGGGGCGCATCATAAATGTTCCTACTGTAATTTTACTGCAGATTGTCTGCTTAATTGCAACAGCTCTTATTAACAGCAGTGACATTATTGTGCACGCTGTCCAACTTTTCTAATCCTCAACATAAAGATATCTGTAGCATGAAGTGAGCGTTGCTTCGTAGTCGTTATTTGTGACAGCTAATTATTTACTGTATCTTTAATCTTGGAGTCAAATGTCTACGTCTTGCTTTCTTCTTCTTTCCTGTCCTGCTGGTTACTGGTTTGTGAAACGCAGGTCACATGATAAGTCACACAAATGCAACACATGCCACTCACACCACAACAAATCATTAATAAATTATAACGCTAACTATATACGATAGGTAGATTTAATAAACACACGTATCAGTTAGTCTATGCTACATCTTAAAATTTAAGACGTCTCATGATTAAAAATAAGACTTAAATCTTTCATGATCTGTGGGAACCCTGCAGAACATGTTCTGTGTTGAGAACTCCAGCAAATGTCACAAATGCATTTACTATAAAATAATATTTTATGTCCGCATTTGTTTTCTAGGTAGCAGATTCTTCACTGTCACTACTGGTGCATATTTTATTTGAGAATTAATAAAGCACAAACTTGTACCAATTAGCATTTTGGAGTCGCAGAGACGTGCTTTAATATGAAATGTCTAATTTCTTTTTTTTACTGTACAACCATCTATTAATATCCTGCTTCAAAGTGGTACAGCTCTGTCCTGAACACCTATATTTTCATTTTCACACAGGTCTGAAAGAAAAAGAAAACATAGTGTGTGTGACCATAAAAGAAAACGCAGAAGTCAGTAAAGCAAAGTAGTGATGCAAACTAGCACCTTATTAAGTTAATGACAGCGTGTTTTGTTTGGATGTTAATATGTAAATGCATGGCAGTTATGAAAATAGGTCCAGCAGGGACGTGGCAATACAGTGATGAACGATATCATCTTCACGATCCAAAGCAAGGCCATTTTTATAACTAAATTTACGAAATCTTCAATGACAAAACGTAGGTCACAAGATGCAAAACCAACCACGTGAACTATTTTAAAGGTTATGGGGCTAATTTCACCCACACACTTCTGCTGGCTGCTGCTCTATTTCTGCTATGTGCTGATATCGCAAGACAGCTTCTCACCTCAATTAGAACTGTTATATATTATTTAATATCATCATGCAATATCTCATCAAACCCCAAAGGGTGCATGTGCATTAAAGCTTTTGGGATATCAGAGGACAATGTAAACAAAACTCCAAAAATAAAAAACAAACAAACTAATGAAGTCTAACACATCAGTCCTGTAATAAATTTGCTTTCACATTAGTGACAATTTTCGCGACAATCGTTTAGGAAGGTGTTGATTCAGCTGTATGACTGTTGTTGAGGTTTGCTGAATTATTCAGCACTCATTTAGAGGTTAAGGGGGCATTTCATGTTACTTATCTTCCAACTATTCATTTTAAACAACTGCAGTGGAGAAACGTGTTAGCAAGGCAAACAAAGCAACCAGAGAGCAGTGTAAACCAGCTAACATTCAGCTACAGCAGATGTTAATTTCTCATCCTGCATGTCAATACCTGGGAGAAATTACAGTGGTGAAATGTGAGCATGTGATTACATTAAACATCCAAATATGTTGGTTTTATTTACAAATATGAAGCAGGAAGTCCAACACAACTATCACATGCAGCTTCTGTTTTCACTAAAGTCTCAATTTAACAAACATCAGCTGCGATGTGCCAACATGTGTTTCTTATTTTACCGACACAAAATCTGTCATGTGCAGCATTTGGCCACTCGTTTGTCATTTTTAAACTTTAATAAAAACTAAAAACATGAGGGGAAAAAGAAAAAGAAAGGAAAATTACCTTGCTGGACTTTCTCGTTCTGGGCTTGCTGGCACGGACGACTTTCAGAGCGTTTTGTTGATCTGCAGACACAAAATCAATGAGTGACAGTGGCATTGTTATATTTCACGGCTAATCCGGGGAGTTTAAATCCTTTTTTACAATCTTTATTTAACACCAGCGAGCAGCCTGCCAGCCTGGGAGGTTACTCAACACTGGAGGTAAAAAGTCGAGTCATCTACTCTTGCATGCTCAGCCGTGTTTGTGCAGCATTGGGAATTTCTGTCAGTAGAGAATGAACAAATATCCTCCCTCCCAGGGATTTGGCGACTGAACTAGTTGAGGGTGTTTTGTGTACAGCCAGCAGCAGAATGTGGCTGCGTCTCCGCAGGCAGCTACAGGCTGGGAGTGGCCCTCTGCAGCCTGACAGTCCCTATCGCTTAGCAGAGGATGGACGGATTGATAAGAGACGCAGGGCAGAGGCTTCCCCATGAATGGGTGTATGCCTGACTGGGTATGCAGACATCCACCCACAGAGCTGGTTGTACAGTAACACTGTAAAATGACGCCTGTGCTCCTGCCAGAGTCGAGCTCTTCAAATATAGCTCCTCTTGGTTACTCTGTGCCACACGGCTCAAGTATGAGTTCAACAAGACTACTGTTTTATTTCAGAGCAAGACGAAAGACTGTGACCCCCACAGTGAATCAGCACTCTTATCAATACATTCTTACATGTAAAGTGAACTGTCCTGTTTGTTTGAACATTTAAATTTGCACTGAAATGATTAGCTGATTAACAAGTTAGCTGATTGAGTGGATCAATGCAATTCTGATGTCTGGTGGTCAATTATCAAAGAGGTAGTCCAACTATTTAGTATTAAACTTGTATTAACTCCACTTTAAATAAAAGAAAAGTTCAAATTGAAGCAAAAGAAGTTGCTACTTTCCATTTCAGGTCAGATTATGAGTCACACACCATAACCTCTAGGACCTACATTTCCCACAATGCGATAGGTTTTGTCTATTATCCTGTTTGAACATGCACATCTTCCCATCTCCACACCCTGACTTTGTAATGCAGACTTTTTGTTCTGAATTTAATAATCCATAACTGTTGGAAGGCAAACAAAGACTGAATTAGGGATATCACTTCTGAAAACATAATGAAAACTGTATCCAACGCAGTAGCTGTCACAGGTCCTGGAGAATGTGAGTTCTCTGGCACAGATGAGGTCAGCATAATAACCCTACAACTGTAATCTGAGGCTGAACAAACAGAAGAAGGACGGCAACACTAACAACACACTGGATGGTACATGAGCAGGCACAATGTAGTTTATTTAAATAAAACGTAATGTAAATTTTGTAACTTGAAGGCTGTTGTTACTGGACTGGAGTGAAAGTGTCACATTGAAATACGTTCATGTAATTAGTTTATTTCCTGCGATATCTATAATCTGAACCCAACAAACTGAAAACTTTGTGCATACAGTAACAATTATTTAATTGAGCATTAAATTCAGATTTCTTGGTTTGAATTTTTCATAGGTCTTAACTTGTCCTTAATGTTATAAACTATGTGTAATATGGAAAATTACTGGGAGAATTTACAGTAATAAAAAAACAACAACTATAAATTAAGAATGCGAGTTCTTTTCCTGATTCTCTGCTGAAGCTTCTCAAATGTGAGGATTTGCTGCTTGTCTGTTTTAAATCATTGTAGACTTTTAGTTTTAAACTGATCAGACAAAATAAACATTGTGCAGACGTCACATTGAGATCTGAAAACAAATAATGTGCATTTATAGTTTTTTACAGTTTTAATTTCTGAAGAGAAAATACCAAACATTCTTTGTCTCTGTCATATGCAACGTATTTTAGTTTTATGTTGTTGGTTGGGCAAAACTCACAACTGATGTCATTAAATGGGGTGTCAGGAAGTGTGATAAGCATTTTAAATTTTTATATCTATTGGCTCCAGCTTCTCAAACAAGAGGACATTACTATGTTACAGTGATAAAAGCTGAAGGTTTTAGTGTTTTTCTGCTTCAGGTCTCACATCTCAAGACTGTGGGCTTCATTTTTATATATATATTTTTTTCAACTTTTTCTTCTTAACCTTTTCACTTTAGCTAAATTTCAAGTACAAAAGTGTAAAAACATTTTCTGAGAGGAAAACTATGCATGTTTTCATTTGCTAAATGTGTGTCAGCAGTTTGGAGATCACTATAATAACTTCTGAAACACAGTAGTTCTTCACTTTTACCTCTGGAAACAATCATTAGTGGAGCTTTTTTAGCCTTTACACCTGTCCGACCACCTTCTTCACCTCCTCTGCCTTCACTTGTTACAGCAGAGAGCAGCCTGGTGGGAGGATCTGCACGTAGCCAGGCCATTGGACATGCAAAACGTGTCTTTACAGTAGCAGGAACAGTTAGCCTGGCTGTCTTAGCTCCTACACACAGACTCGTCCCTGCAGCTCGATCTTCAGGCTGATCTTGGCTCTGATTGTGCTTTCCCCCCTCCTTGTGCTGTATTTAACCGACACTGTGTCGCTGACATTTCCAAGAAGGGAGAAGCAGAGGGGCAGCTAGCTGCTGTTAGCTAAGTTACAGGCTAAAGAAGTAGCAGTTGACAGTAATCAACACGTGGTGCTCCGGAGCAATCCGAGCACGGAGGGGGATGGGGGCAAATATGCTACCATCAACACCTCTCGACTGGCCCGACATTCATGTTTATGCACTTCATTCAGCCCTTTATTTCAAAAGAGGGGCCTAAAAGAGCCGTGACAGACCCGTGTCGTGCAGATTAAAGAGGATTTAAAGAAGCTGTCAAAGTGCTGCAGCAGCGTGTTCGGTAGGTGGAGGAGCCGTGTTGTAAAAAGTTCAATCCCCACACACACAAGCCCTCATGAGGGGACATTTTAAATCATCTCACCTTTCTCCTGGGAGCCGATGTTGTTGATGGGCACCCTGCCCGTGGTCCTCTTCGTCCACGGGTTGACTTTCGGCGGAGGAGCCTCGACCACCTTCCTCTTCACGGTCTCCACAGCCGGGTCAGCGCTGCTGCTTTGGTCGTTTTCTTTATCGTTTTCTTTGGTTTTCTTGTGCATGTCCGCGGGGCTCTTGGCGGACTCGGAGCTGTGGCCATCTTGGGGCTGTTTCTCGGAGCCTTTCTGCCCCTCGGACTTGTTTTGGTGCTTCTCCTCGGCTCCTCCACCGGAGCTGGCCGCTGTCAAACCCGAATCAACCTGACTACACTCAACCTCTGTGGACATCCTGCTAGTTTCCTAACAGCGCACAGTGTTAAATCCAGTGTGAAGTTTTGGTCCTTGCTCTCTTATCCCAGAGAAAATCGCAAAAAAAGCCTAAAGGGGGTGACTACATCCACAAGTTGAAGTAAACAACTTTTGGGCTGGACCTCGCTAGCCAGCTAGCCAAGTAGCTCCTGTAGCTAACCGTTAGCTAGCTAGCGACCATGCAGAAGTCAGCAGCGAGTCCGAGCTAAATGTTGTCGTTTCCCGCCCCGAGCGACAGTTTCATATCAACAAGTAGTTACCTCTGACTCTGTAGTCGGTCACCATGTGAAAGCCACAACCTGAGCTAGTTCACCTGCGAGTTTGTGTAACTTTTGAGCTAAAAACTGCAGCAGCTACCTCCTCCCTGTCTGGGTTCAACTCCACGCTAAGAGCTCGTGTCTGCTGCTTCTGTGGCTGTAAACAGTGGCTCTAGCGCCCCCGGCGGCCGCTCCGTGGTACTGCAACACACACACACACACACACACATAATGCAAAATCTGTTGGAAAAAACTGTCTATGCACAAATCTTATGACTAGAAATAATTTAATGTAAGTACAATATTCATTCTTTAATTACTTTTGATTGGAAGATTTTTCTAAATAACCATTTGCCAATGTACACAGTTATGTTGATTTATTTAGCCCCAGTGTGTAACTAAACTGTCTGTAGGTTTAGTCATTTTTTTTATTTTAGCTTCTTTTTTGCAACATTCTCATAGATAAGATAAGAGTAAAGTAAATTTAGTTGTATAACATAAAGGTGTTCAATGAACATAAAGGTGTTCTGTAAATGCATCCTGTCATTTGTGGTGCCCACGGTCTCTGTATGCGTGTTAATATTTTTTGTTTGAAATTTACAAAACTCAGTCAAAGACACATGCAACAACCCAAAATAGACACACAAGACCAAAGACATTTAAAATATGACCAAAAATAGACACACAATGTCCACAAAGACGCAACAACGACAAATAAGGAACACATGCCAGCTAAAAATAGACACACAACAGCCACAAACATGTAAAATGACCCCCAAAAGATGCAAAACACCCAAAGTGACAAAAAACAACCAGAGGCAAACACACACATGGGCCTCACAAATAAGGATTCTGCAGAAATCAGAACTGTTAAAGACTAATTAGTTGAATTCATGAAGATTCAAGTAAACATTTTTGTTTTGAGCTATAAGATTTCACGATGCTCTTCATTCATGTTTCCCTCAGTCATTAGATCAGGACTGCAGCAGCAAAGTATCCCCACACCATCACACCACCACGGCCATGCTTGATCTCAGATCAAGTCCCAACAGTTGCCAGAAGTCGACTGAATTCTTACATTTTCTATTTCTGCTCTTGTGGATCAGTAGTTTCCATCTGGATTGACCGGCGTCTATGAAACAGCTCTGTGATGACCACTGCATCTACTTGAACTTTTCCTGAATGATTTGTTTCTGTGCTTTGAAGAACTTTGGAAGGTTTGTTCTTAATTTTGGAGATAATGGATCTCACTTTCATTCTTTGGCATCTCAGAATCTTGACCTCTGCTTTGTAACTCTACCCAGACTCATGTATCTCAATCATCCTCCTCAACTCCTCTGGCATCTCTTCTTCACAGTGTGACGCGGAAAATGTTGTCAGGTTGCAAAGTCTTCATATGAAGATCAGAAACCATTTAACATGTTTACAAAAAGAAGAAAGAAAGAAGATACTTTCACAGGTAACTGCACTGAGCGTACGTCTACAAAGCAAAGACCAGAAGTGTTTTATCTGCACACGACACAGTCTGTGTACATAGTGTGAACTGCGGAGGTGGTAAGGTTACAGATATTTACTGTCCCTGTTAAAAAGATGTGGAGGTAACAGGTGGTCTGGGTTCTGGTTGTGTGACACGTTTCAGATAGTGTCACAGTCACTCTCTGACCTGGGGGGTGTAGCTGTCTGCAAACAGCAGAACACGCTGCAGCCTGTGTTTTGAGTACGACGAGGCAAATTCGAAGCACAGAGGAGATTAAACATTTAAAAATATATGTTTTGACCTGATGAAGGTTCACGTTGGATTGAAACATAGTCACAAAACAAAACGTGCGACAAAAAATGATCTTCAGAATTAGAAAGTGTTCAGTAAATAAGTTCCTTTATATACAGAGTAGATCTGTACAAACACACTTTAGTGCAGCATACAGGACGATTACCTTTAACAGTATCAGACACCATGTACTGCACAGGCTGCAGCGAGTGCATCGGGTGAGTTTGCTCTTTAAGGATTTAAATGTAAAATATGAAATAATGTTATATTCAGAATATTATCATATTGACTTTAGGCATAAATAACTCATTTCAAGCTTAGTGATTGTCTTTTTAGCCTTTTTACTTATGTTACAGCAGTGAGAGCAGTGTACCTGTTATAGCTATTATACAGCATTTTAAAGAAGAAATAAAAGCTAAAAAATTCAGACATCTGAAAATCAGAGTGTTTGTTTTCTAGTGACACCACAGAAATACATATCTGCCTTATAGATTTTTGGATATGATATAAACTATAATATATTTGAGTCTGATTGGGACCTCTCTCTCTCCATGATTCCCGTTTGACTCTCCACTGTTTAACTGTTTCAAAATCTTTATAAAAGAGGAAAATGTGAAAATAGACAGAGAGTTAATGAAACCATGTTATTAAACTGTTTCATAGATTTTAAGTTAAACTGAGTTCACACTTGTTAAAAACATCTGTTACCACAGCCACATGTATGAAAGAAATCATTTCAGATCCCAGACTAATCACAGAGCTGCTATCTCCAGCTGCTATATAAGACCTTCGACAGGTGAGTAACATCAAGTGTTGTTTCAAACTATAGAACATTAAAATGGAAAAATGCAGAAAGCAGCATCATCATCATGAAGGAGAAATGTTTCCGTGCCGGTGCAGACGATACAGTTTTGGGTTTGGTGTAGATGTAAGGATGCTCCTACAGAAAGACAAATGTGCTCAAAACATTTTTTTGTAAATGAACAGACATCATGAGAAAGTCTCGTGTCACCTGTGCTGTACCTCTGACGGGCAGATGAGCTGCACTGGCTCTAAAAACGTCTTTATCATCTCTTTCTCCTCCTCCGGCTGGAACTGAGGAAACATGTTGATCAATTTAAAGGGTCAGTGTCATAAAAAAGGACGTTGAGAGACAGCGTGTTACCGAGCTGCTTTGACAAACCCGACTTTAATAAAAATAATAAAATATTCCATATTTTACGTAGCTTAAACTTTTATAATGTCACCATGTTGTTCCACAGGCCCTTTGCCAGCTCCTCGTGTCCCTTCACAGTGAAGTGGAAACAATCTGCTGTGAAGAAGCTCAGGTCAAAGGTCCCGTCCTGAAGTTAAGAGAAAGGAAATGTTAGAATATAAATCGTATTTTTTAATTTATACGAAACATTTTAACGCTCTGTCTAATAAGAAGGAGTGTGAGTGTGACGTACAGGAAGTCTTGGTGGTCCGGCGTTCTCTAAATAAGGCTGCAGAACAACAGCAAAGTCCTTTTTGAAGAACCGATCAGTGTGCAGCAGCAGCTCCTTTAATCTCCTCTGGAGACAAAGGAAGTGAATCCTACAGGTTAACAGAGTCAGTGCACTGTATCTCCTATGGCTCCTTTCAAAGGTACATTATGAACATTATCTAAAGCTTTTCAAATATGATCTGAAAGTAAATTTATTTTTTATTTAGTTCTGTACTGCACATAAGAATAATTTCTAAGTACTTGTACTTTACTAATTATATTATAATATGTATGTGTGTAGTTTTATCAAACCTCTGATTTTAATAAAAAGATTCAGCTTTTAAAAAAACCAGAATAGAAGCACGATTGAAAACTGTGACAGTTCAGCATTAGGTCATTTAATAATCATATTTGTTGAGAAGGACATTGAAGTTAAAACACACCAATGTCTAGTCAAGCCGTGCACACGTCACTGAACAAACACACACCTGGAATTCGTAGTTAATCTCAACCAGCTCCGTCAGTTCAGGGGAATCTTCTGCAGGTTGGACCAGACAAGAGCAGAATCTCCTGTGAGCAGACGACCAGTTTATCAAACTGTTAGATCATCATCTCATCAGGCTCCTGCACATATTAACACATAAAATGAAAACGTAAGAAGAAAATGATGAGGTAACTTTTGAAGCTGACAGCCCAGAGTTGGTCTCTCAACTTCTCTGAGAGGCTTCATGGGAAGAATCTGCACCACGTTCACGATGGTCCTGGGAATCTAAAACCAGTACAGTCACCAATCGGGAGTGGACGGCACGACCACAAATAACCTGTCCTGAACTTCTCTGTTGTGAATTTACCTCATTCATCATCAGCTCCAGAGCTTCTGTCATGTGGTGGATGAAGTTGTCAGGCGAGAACAAAGTCTGTGGAGAGTTTGAGCAAAACCATAGAGATGAATGTTTAATTCCTAATAACCATCTTCTAAAAACACTTTAATACTTTATTTATTCATCTGAATTCGAAGTATTCAGTGTGTGGTATTTTCTATGTTTTCAACTGTCTCTGTGATGTGAAGCGGTGTTTCTCCGCCCTCTGTGTTTCTCCGCCCTCTGTGTTTCTCCGCCCTCTCCGGTCTCACCTGTGCCAGGTGTGAACAGGTGTGTGCTGTGTTGTGCACTGACAGCAACACTTACTTTGTTTTTACAGTAGTCACAGATGTCATTCATCCCAATCAGCATCGTCACCACCTTCCAGTCCTCTTGGAAGTTCAGACCCTAGAAGAAGCACACAGGGACGTTACTCTAAGACTGTTTTTACTGTCTGATATAAAAGGTGAAACCTCCAAACTTACGGGATAAGTCTTGAATGTCTCGATCATGTGTGTTATCTGATCCGAGACGTTGCTGTAGGACGACACACACGATGCTGAGTCAGTCAAACAGCATCATCCAATAATCAAATAAGTCACAGCTGAACATGAGTTCTGCCTCGTTCTTCACATTTCATGTCAGTGAGGGTTATTGTGGACGGAGCAGGTGAAGATCTTACAGGGTGTTGTGTCCGGTGACGGCGAAGTTGAAGCCGGTCTCGTTCACAGTTGTTGGGTAACCGTGCATCGTCATCATCGGGGACGGACCCACCAGTTTGGGATTAAAGAGTTTGAAAATATCTGGAACCGTAATGTAAAGTAGATTTACTCAATACTGTACTTTTAAATTTTGAAGTACTAGTACCAGGTTTATTCTCAAAAGTTCAATTTTAAATGTGAAATATCAATCTATCTAATCTAAATATCTTTCATTCTTTACATTTCGACTTCATACTGAGCAGGATACAGCATTTCAAATTTATTTTCAACGTTATTTTTGAAATGCTAAATTTAAAAAATCGTATTTTTGTCCCCAAGGCTTCACCTTTACCACATATCTTTCAGAATTAAAAAATTGGACTTTAATTCACGAGTATGAACGGATCCTATGATCAAGAAAAGTTGGAAATTTTCTAAATTGCAATAAAAGTTAAAATGTGTGATTTGTAAGTTCATGTGAACCTTGATTTACGATATCTGACAGAAGAACAAACAGCTCAAGGTCAGGCAAATAAAAAATGGACTTTTATGCATGTGAAGTAAAAATATCAGAGAAACTACTGAATTAAAATCAACATATTGTTTCTAATAAAATAACATTAAATGAACTTGTTTGTTGTTGTCTTTGATTTTAAGTAACGCAGCCACTTACTTGCCAGTGTAATGACATTTTGATAAGTCCCATAACCTCCAATACTACAGTGAAAGAAAGGAGAGAAACAGCGTCAGACCAATAAAAACAGGATTTATGACGACACAAATTAAAAATTAGACCACGGAGATAAGATAAGATAACATTAAAGGTCTATTAACGGTTATCTTAGGATGTTTTGCTGATTTACCTCCAAGATACTTGTCGAAATTCAAAAGGTATCGATAAAATTGTGGAGCCATTGGCACCAATAGCTGTCTGCAATAAAAAACACACACAGAACTTTTAATTAAGAGAAACATCACAGTAAGATGAATATTTAATCTGAATAATAAAAATAATAGGTGTTTCTGACGTCTTTAATAAAGAATGATATTATTCAGCCTATAATTCCTGATTAGTCGACTATAAAACCTGATGTTTAATCAACATAATGTTTATTATTTGTGTGTTTTGGATCCTCTTCCTTTTGCAGCCTGTACTAGTGTCTCAGTCTGTCCACAATGAGCTGTAATGGTTCAACTGAAAAATCCCATGTCAATAAAAACAAGCATTGTTGCAAATATAATTATTAAATACTTAAGAAACACATGAACACAGGAACACATGCGACCACTTTACTCACAGTTAGTGAGTCTCCCAGTGCAGCGATGACTTTAACATCTGCAGCTTTGACGAACTCAACTAGAACAGAAGAAAACAGGCGACACCAGAGATCAGAAAACCCACATCCTCAGTAGAAATAAACCATTTCAGCTCGGGAGTGTTGTCTCAAGACAACAGGTATGTAAGAATAAGACTCACCTGAAGTGGGGACGGTGGGGGACGGGGTCATATCAGGACACTGAAACAGAGGATGGAGGCGACTCTGGAGAAAGTCTGATCCGAAAACATCCTACGGGAAAAAAACACAGGTCACGTAACAGGGAACATTTTGCATTGATTCAGTGAACACACATCAGATCCAAACTCACTCCAGCTGCTGATATGTTGGTATTTTGATATTTGAGATCGATTGTGCTGCAGTGTTGAATGTGTGGACGGAAACACCACCTGATTGAAAAGTTCCTCTTCTTCTATTAACGTGTAACCTGCAGAAAATGAAGATAAATGACAAAATTTGTTTCAGATTTTGTGTTTTTCAGCTGTGAAACCAGACACCAAACACTAAAAGCTGTAAATTACCACCTACCGTGTCCGTGGCACGTTGCAAATACCCAGACTGCAAACAGCACACAGTGGATCATGCTGTCGTCTCTTCACAAATAAGAACTAATACAGAAATAACCATCTGCTGCTGGATCGAAGCTTATTAGTGTTGTTCAACTTTAAACCCTAATAAATACCGACAAACCTTATCTCTGACCTTTGTAGTCTTTGTGCTCCAGGCAGAGTGATGAATATGTAGTGATGGTGTTTCAAACACATTAAGTTCACATTAAAACGTTCATGTTGTCTTCAGCTGTTCAGCAGTAAAGTGCAGCAGATAGTGTTTCTAGATAGAGGGTTATTAACACTGTATGAATGTGTGCAGCCGTAGGAAGACGTTCCCTAAAGGTTTCTTAAAGACAGGAGTGAACACTCAACACTGAATTTCTCCAGTGAGAACAAACAAGTGTCTTCGCTCGACCACTTTACTGGAGACTGATTAAAAACCTAAAGTGATCCAACAGAGCGAAGCACTAGGAGCTGTCGTCCAGATCCGCCTCATGGAGGCTGAAGAAAGAACCAAGTGTCTAATGAATTTGAAAAATGGATCCAGAGATCACAAACGTTCACTGAGGTTGTGACAAAGTAGAGAATAAACAAGAGACGTGGTGTTGGAGCCGTTCCACTTTCACACAGGTTGCTCTTGATTCTTGTCATGTCGTGTCTCGGTCCTCTTCACACGGACACGCAGGTGGATTCACATCAGAACTTCAAAACTTCTTCTCCTGTTTTCTTGGTGCTTTTAAACTTTAGGTTGTATCCTCACGGAGGAGCCACGAGCTGCGACTCAGACAGTTCAGGTTTCTCCTGCACAGATTCACGAGTTCTGACAAAAGGAAACATCTTCAAGAGCGGTGACGGGGATGACTGAGAAGGACCTGCTCGCTCCAGTTCGATGTGGTCTTCAAGAACCTGGGGATTTAGTATGAAAGCTTTTTTTCCTGTGGAGCTGATGTGACGAACTGAAAGGCTCTGATTAGGTTTCCTCTGTCCAGAGGTAGAAGCTCGAGTCTAGAAGTCTTTACCACAAGTGTTCACATCTGATCCAGGATCAGGTCAACATTTGTAATCTAGGTCAGTAAAACCACACAGATCTTCATCCACAGTACAGAACAACATATCGACGTTGATGTGAATGGAAACAATATATAATATAAAAAATATATATTATATATAAAAAAAATATTTATATCAAAGGTCAGTGATCAGATAGAAACAAATGAGTAAAATAAGTAAAATGTTGGAGTCTATGGCTTTTAAACAGTCATTGTATCAGGAGTGATTGATTATTTTACAGCATTTTTATCAAACCTTCATTGAACCTCATAAAATCAATTCTCCATCATTTTCATGAGATCATTAAAATTAGTACATTTATTATTATTATTTTACAATTGCTTGCCCGGCTGGCTCGTGACGTCACTGTTGGGGTCACGGGGGTTGACCTCAGGTGTGTGTGTGTGTGTGTGTGTGTGTGTTCTTCTCCACGTTAATTCCTGCTGTAGGTAAACAAATGGACGCTGCAGCAGTTTGCGGTAAAAACATGAAAAATGTGATCGGACCGCGAGAAAAATGCCGGGACAGAAGAGGAGATATAACGTACGGTTCCCACCTGTGAGTAGAGGGATTATTCTGGGATGTTGAAGCTGCTCGAAGATAAAACAGAGTCATGGAAACAGGCGAAGAGCTGAGTTCATGTAGCATGGAGGGCAGCAGCAGCTGCGTTCAGGGACCGTCCGAAATCTGAGTGTCACCGCCCGGTAAACATGGTTAGACAAGTGGAGCAAAGCTGAATGATCAGTTATCAGAAAATGATGTTATAAAGTGAATTAAAACATGTGGATGATACTGATTAACTGTGATTTAATAATAAAAAAAAACAAGTAGTTGCATCTTTTAGTTCACATACATGTACATATGATGATGATATAAATGTATATACAGAATATTTAGCTGCACTTTGGGTGAATACTGAATACATTTCGTTCATACATTACTTTATTATTATTATTATGAATATTTTCAATATTGTGTTGATCATTATTGACTTGTATTGCTTGTTATCTTATAGGTTGTGGGGATTTTATTATATAATTTAGATCCAACAGTTGGGAAAACCATAAATGCTACAAACAGGCTAACTGGTGTGTTATTTCTGTGGATGACAGTTGGTGAAATGTGTGTTTTCGCCACCAGAGTCGCATCAAAAAGATCATGCAGAAGGACACAGAGGTGGGGAGGATTGCGATGGCGGTTCCTGTGATCATCTGTATCCTTTGACGCCTGCTGATGTGCAGGATGAGCTGCACAATGTGCACAAGGTTCAGCTCAGTGCTTCACAAGCATACTGGGAGTTGTGTGACCTGCTAACACATGACAAGCAATAATCCGGCACGTTGCACTTCTTTAAATTGTAGATTAGACTGGGACTAGCTTCCAAAATTCAAATTCAACATTATTCTGACCAGAAAACAAGTTTTGGAAATTCACAAGATAAAAAAACCTGAAGTGGCGTCAACAAAAGACACCAGCTGCTTCAAAATGATGCATTAGTGAACAAAAACATGCTGCAACAATAAATCATTTAAACAAATGATCTTTAAGACGTGTGGAGCTGTGAAATCCTGAACTGCAGAGATCAGCGCGGGCGTTGGAGATGTTCCTGAAGTCTCTGTTGACCAAAACCTGTCTGATAACTCAGTCCAAGCCCAGCACTGTCATGTCTGTCGCTCACATGTGAGGATCTGAATCTGCACCGATTAGGAGCCCAAGTTTGTAAAGTTCGTAAAGAGCAGAAAACTAATTCTTCATACTGTCATTTAGGAAGCAGTGCATCGAGTCGGAGAAGCTGTTCCACTTCTTGAAAGAACTGGTGGAGCGAGCCACATCTACGGCAGCCCAGAAGGACAACAGAGGCATGAGTATGTGGCCTTTATACAGGTAGATGCTTCTTTTCTGAATAGTTTTGGTTGATTATAAAAAAAAACAAAACAAAAATGACACCTTCTGATGTTTTTTCAGACCAACCCCAAAATATTCAGTTTATAATGATACAAAACGGCAAGAAGCTGCATTTTCCCACTTTTAGAGCTGGAACCTGTGAATGTTTGGCATCAAAATTCATCTAATAAATCATCACACAGCACGTTTAGAGGCATTAAAAGAAAATGTTGTTACTACAAAATACTGTGCAAATAACTTAAACTTTAAATTTAACTTAAAAGATTCAGTCACTCATATGACAGAGAAACGTTCTTCATAATTGATTATTAAAATACCTGGTGGGGTTTTTCTGCTCGTTAACTGGGATTTATTGGTGCTGTTTTCTGAATTAAGTCTCATTCTCTCCAGAACCAAACGACGCGACATTTCTGTCAAGAAAGCGACTGATGTGGGAGAAATGGCTCCGCGGAGGAGCCTCGACTCGCTCGACATCAACTCCAGCTCCAGTGTACGTACAGAACCCTGTGACTGAAAACACTGAGTGTTCTTATCTTTAAACACAGATACAAATCAAAACACGGATTATAATGAGCTTCATTTGTTCGTCCTAGAGCAGGTTGGATATAAAAACATGACACTTGACCTCTCAACTAAACTGTTCCACTGCAGAGAACCAACGGTCACTGATCTGTGCTTTGATTTTCTCCTGTGCTTTGATTTTCTCTTTGGAGAGGACGGTAGACGACAGTCAGACAGTTCAGAGGTTCAAGTTTCATGATAAGAACTTTTATAAGAACAATTATAATAATAGTTTAATACTTGATTCTTTCAGATTTACCTTTAGTCTGAAACAGAAGACACATTTTCTTCATTTAGTTAATTATTAATATAAGTTTTTCATTTACAGATGTTCTGTTCACATCTTCTGATACAGTATTTATTCTAAATGGTTTGTTTCTCAGTGCACTAACACAGCGGAGCGTGTTCTTTTGTTATTTTGCTGCCTAGAACCTTAACGTTCCATCTTTTTTGATCCATTTGACCCCACACTGGATCAGTTTTACCCCAACGCAGCCTGATTGTTCTCTTGATAAATTTAGCGACTCACGAGCTGCGAGACTTGAACTGAGGACACACCTGCAGCTCCATGATTATGATTTATAACTTATTTGAATCATGTTTGTGTGGAACATAGTTTATAACCTGGTTCTTCATGTGTTATTCTAAAATATTGGGGCAGCAGTGGATCAGTGGTCCGCTCTCAGGTGAGGGGTCCTCTTCTATTTTAAATAACATGCTGGACACAGCTTAGACTTTTAAAAATAGATCAGGAGCCGTTGCTCCTCTTTTGGTGTCTCTCCAGCTGGTGGCGCCCTGACAGCAGTTACTTAACCCATAAGAACCCACAGTGACACAAGTGTCACCACTTTATTTATATAATTTTTATTTAAACCGCGTCCTGTCCGGCAGCACATCATGGAGCACTGGATGCCTTGTTGTGCTGGACGTGTGTTTTTCCCCCGGTGTAATTAGGGTGTAGTATTCTCCCCTTTGATTAGACGTCACCAACACTTTAAGAAACGTGTTCCACATGGTCCATTTGGTTTGTTTCATATCTCACATAACATAAGCGATGAGAAAAGGAACGTTCATATTAGGGCGCTGAAGTTTTTACCAACTTCAGCACGTTGAGGTTGTTAATAACACAGAACTATTAAGAGCTCGAAGACATTCCTGCTTGTTTTTTCCAGTGACTCACTTCCTCTCCCTCTTCCAGGAATCGGAGCTCTACATCTGCTTATGACTGCAGAGGAAACTGCTGTGAGCTCAGACACTTTCATCACGTTTATGTTTAAGATTTGCTGGTTCTGTGTCTCCTGCTGAAGGCCATCAGCTGACAATGTACAAGTTGTTTTGGATAAAGAACCGTTTAAGTTGTGCACCATATCAGACCTTTACCTGCTAAAATAGTTTTTTGGATGAAGGAGTTTTTGTTATTATGGTCTTTACCTTTTGATTTGGAGCAGATGTGTTTTAGGAGGTGGAACTTGAATGCTCTGTTTGTGTCCAACACCTTTTTGTTGATTGAGCAATTTCTGTTAAACTGAATTTCAGTAGCACATTTATCAGCTTTTAATTTGTAGCTGAACTGAGAATCTGATGTAAAGATTTAGTTTCCACCCAGAACTCCGTATAGAAATCACTCTTTTTCTTTTACTGCATTTTGATTTCAGGCTTGTGCTGCCGCTCTGGAGCACTTCACTCTCTGTGTGGGTGAAGTTTTGCTTGTTAAACTTTGTTTCTGAAAAAGTGACCTGCAGCGATCTTTAAAACCAAATTAAGTGCTTATGTGGCTAAATAGTTCCCTTTTGTGGCTTCTATTGTGAGCGTTTCATTTTAAAGCACTTGTGTAAATTAATGTTTTAAAGGCAGAAGGCATTTTCGTATGAAATGTGACAATAAATATTAAGATGTGAATAAATAAGTTGAACGTTTCTGCTCGACAGATGTAATGTGAAAAAGTGTTTCACAGAAATAAAAACAAATCAAGCGCATACAGGAATTGGTTTATTCCAAGAAACTAATCTTTTTACACTGTGAATGGATGAAATTATGAATAAATAGATGTTCTGAAAGCGTTTTTTACTGTAAATGTACAATTTGAAGCCAAATATTGCAAAATGTCTGTCTTTAGTTGCTACGCTAGCTACCTGCATAAGGAATTCAAACTGTTTGCACGAGTGACAATGTTCCTGCTGAAGGTCCGAGCTGATCCGATCACGCAGACAGACACTGGGTTTGTGATGTACATGAAATCAAGTCTGAATGAAACTGTACTGCTTAGCGATAAGTGACAGACTTCACGATTAAAGCTCACATCCAGTAGTCATTCCTCCATCTAGAAATGAAACATGCATCCACGCTGAAAGCATCTCGTCTCACTAGTTACACTTCAAACGAGTAAAAGAAGTAAAAAATAAACATTCACTTTCAAAGCAGTTTTTTTTTCCTCAAATAAAAAGAAAAACATTTATTTTAAATCTTGCAATAATTACATATTTATAGAAGTAGAGGCCAATTTGCATTAGTGGTTCAATAGATTCTTCTTCGCTTTATTCAATCCATTTTCCTTCCTGAGTCCCAAACTACAGGCAAGGTCTACATACGCTCCTTCAAACACCTGATCCAAATACTGAAGGGGAAAATGTAGATTTAAATATACTCAAAACTGAAACATACACACACACGCATACATTCACACACGTGACACATTGGCCTCTCTTATTTCACCTTTCCTAACTCTCGTAATGAGTTGACTGACAGCGGGACATCTTGTGCCAGAGAGATCAATACGTTTTAAAAAACCAACAGCAGAAAAAAACAAAACAAAAAGAACAAACAGTACTACAGCACACCGTCTTCAGAAGAGCCGCGCTCCGTAGCCAAAAGTCTGTTTGATAGCTTCGAAGTAGTATCTCCTCCAGCCTTCTTTTGTCTGCTCCTCCTGGCTGTCTGGGACGCCTCGGCACTCCACCTTCAGCTCTGTCTCGCTGCTTCGGTCCAAGAAATTCAACGTGACCGTGGCGTAATGCTCTGTGGAGAAAAACAGCCACTTTAGCAGTGTGAACTTTAACAAAACAATAATTCACTTTCACAGTAGTATAAAGCTTCAGCCAGACACATTAAGTAGGTATCTTCCAAATTCCCTGTTTGTTTCCTTCCTCTGCAGCTCGACAGGGAAACTGTCACAGGAAACACAAAGAGGGAATTTCCAACTAAAAACACCAACCTGATTTAAATAAGAATTCTGCCCCTTGTTGCTTGAATTAAACTTCTGGGGTTGTAATGTAAAAATCAGATGAAAAACCTGTTTGATATGTTAAATATTCCTGTGAGATTTGTGTAGGGAGCTGTTACAAGGAGCCATAAAGTGACTTAAAGCGCTGTGTTGCTTTCAGATAGTTACAGAAGCACTAATTTGGTGTTTTAGATCATATTTATCTAATATCAGCTGGAGAAAACCGCTGCCTGCTGATGTTTATGTGTCCATACATACTAAGAATGTTTTATCTGGCTGCCACTGTTAGACACAGTTCGCTTATCTTTTAAACATAAGAACAACATAAACATAAGATTTACATACCGCAGGGCCAGTTGTTATACCGCCACTTCATGACTATTTTCTCATCAGGTACCTGGTGACAGAAATCGATTTCATGTTAAATGAAGGTACAAAACACAGAAAAGGTCAAAATAATATGAATAAAACACACTTGTATCTGTATCATCATTTTAAGTTTCAAGGGCAGAAACATTAAATCTCACCAGTTCCGTGAATTCGCCGAAGACATTTCCTTCTAAGAGACGAAACTTTCCCCCCCGCTCTGCATCCACTGTCGCTGGACCGTGTGTGAAAGCCTGGACCATCTGCACATCAGCCAAACATCACACACTGATTAGAGTCGAATCAAATCTTTGCTGAGTGCTGTGACCTCTTTCAGCTCTGAGAACAAAGTGAGCGTTATTTAACAACTGCACCACTGATGATTAACAGGTGACGCTCACCTCCTGGTTGAGGAAGACCCTGTAGAGCTCAGGTGGTGAGGTGAGGAACGTTTCTTTCATGCTGAATTTACAGGTGGGGATCTTGACGCCAGTGTTAACATTGACCGGAGCAGCTTTGCTGCTCGAGGAGGAAATCTGTTCAACAAAACAAGGGAAATGTCTAGTGATGGAAGACAAACACTGATAGTTCATCGGTGCCATTTCTGTTACAGTAAATCATCTGCACAAACAACAACAGCACAAACCTGAGTTTTATCCTGGCTGGCTTTGGACTGTGACGTGGACTGTGGTTTGGCCACACCATTCGCTGTGGGCAGGATCATTCCCTGTGTGAACTCTGAGATAAACAACTTAAGGTTAGGAACAACATTATCTTGTTAATTCCTTAATTTAAATCACTTGCAGTAGTAGATAATTCCTACTAAGAGAAAAAGGTTCAAGTATGAAATAGGACAATTATGGATTTTTAATGCAGTGGAAAATGAACTGTAAGGAGGCAAATATATGTGCAATAAGATGAACTACATCATGACGACTGGAAAACATTCATTCTTTCAAGTTATAGTTATCAATTTATTTCATTGTGGTCATTTAGACGACACTTAAGTTTTCATGTGGCACCGTAGGAAAAGCAAACACAGAGAGGGAGCATGACACAGAACAGTGTGATTCAGACGGAGAAAGACTCAGATCAGCATAGACAAGACGAGGAGTTCTTATGAAAAAGAATTTGCTTCTGTCATGTGGACGTGGTCTGGATGTTAAATCCGACACAGACAACAGATGACAAGTTATAACCGGTCCCCACAACAGACTGAAACGTGTTTTACCACCGACTCAACAGTACAGAGAAACTCTAGTAATGAGATTCCACATTCACAACAGAGGCTCAGGTGTTTGTCAGCGCCACATCAGATGACATAAGAATCACAAAGATGGTAAGGAGCGCAGTTACGTCTTAAATGTACAGTCATGGACCCAATTTTAATGACTTCATGAGTTGGTGCAGACGTTTACCTCTACTGGGATATGACATTCTAGTAAGTGGTATTTGAGTCTGTTGTGGGGACCACGGCCCATCATTATAACTCATAATGTTTTGCTATATCACAGCTTTATTCCCGACTCACTCACCTGTTTTTAACAACCCAACGTAGCTTCCCAGGGCTTCACGGATCTTCTCCGCTCCTTTTGTTTTCATCAGGTTAATGAGTGGCGTATCAGGTTCATCTTTGTTCAACATCACTGAAATCTGGAAGAGGATCACAGGACAAGTATCACCACACTGTCCCCCCCAACACCCACTCTGTTAAATGTTTTTAAATTAGGAAAACTCACATCCAGATCCTCCATGTCGTTCTCGTCAGACAAGTTTGGAACTTCAATAGTTCCTTTATATTTGATTCCTGACTTGGATTTTCCTGGTACAAATAAAAAATTGAATATGTGTGTCAGCAGAGATTCTCATCTTCTGATGAGCTAGTCTATTTCATTATCCACTGCTACAAACAAGCGTTTGTTTCCTATTTATTCATTCAGCTATAATAAACTAATTAAATATCTTAGAAAACATTTATTTTAACTAAAATCATCCCTAAAACTAACAGAAAGACAAGTTTTGTTCTTACCAGTCCAAATAGCTTTCAGGTTCCATTCATAGAAGAAAATAAGTTTCCCCTTGCGGTTGTTAATCGACGCCTCTCCTTCCACCTTGCTGACTTCTGTCACCTCACACTTCCCCTCTTCAGCCTCCACGCTCAACCCGAGAAGCAGGAATTTTAATTTGTCTGATGACCAGTTTGTTGCATCTCGTTCAGTCCTGAGAAATCCAGCAGAGACCAGAGTGATGAGTGAGCAGGTCCACGACACTAATCAGTTTTCTGTTGGGTAGTTGTTTTAATATTGTTTGATGTTTTGTGGAGTTTATTAATGACTTCTGAAAAGTCTTCTAGTCGATATCAATATATTAACAACAAATTTAACAACCAAAAAAACGACATCTTCAGTAAGCGATAAAAAATACTAATCACTATCAAGCAAATGCCATATTCTGTTCTTACTCTTGTATTAAAATCATTTACTTCAAACTTGCCTGGGACATAAGCTTAAATTAAACTTCCCATAGTTCCATCTTTGTTTACAGTTTAACTTTTAGTTGGGATTTCTACATCACTCCACAATGACAACATAACTAATGATGCCAATTGTGACAAATTACCCACCTAAAGCAAGTCTAAAGTTAATTATTATACAGAGCTCACAAAACCATCGATGTAAGAGCTGTTTACTAGGCAATAAGAAGCACATTTATCTATCCAGTGGTTAAAACATGTAAAAACAGTGACATAGCTTGGCCTTAGGTGGATCCAATATGGCATTATTATTTTAGTGCTTGTCACTGCAACAGCAAAGTCACACAAAGCTAATTTATTTGTGTCAGACACTCTTTGGTGGTCCAGACTTTACCCTTCACAGCCATTACACTCACACATTATGAAGTCAAAAGATGAAGGATGAAAGTCAACCATTACTGAGCAAAAGCCTCACATTTGTTTTTAGCAATTTATGATGGCCACATATATTTACTTCTCAGTTTTATCAATAGAACAACTCAAAACACAAAAAGGCACATGTTTTTCAGCTGCTCTCCTTTCACAAAGAGCATTCATGATCACAGCATCCTGTTGAAGCTGCCAGAAAAACCAGATCCTTGCTGGACTTCTTCTAGTCTCTTAAAGAAGAAACTCTGAGAAACCTCTTATCAGATTGTGACAGTTCCCCACTCCTATTTTTGTACCTGGGCTCTCTGGATTCCCTACAGAAGTCACAGTAAAATGTTTTTCTAATATAATGTTATATACATCTTTTCTAGTTTTATTCTAAGACTAGACTAAGAAATAAACTTGTATACAATCATTGACAAAACAACAAATCTTTTGCACAGTAGTGTACCTCTCAGGATGTTAATTGTGACACAGCATCATGTAGAGTGTTAGTTGAAGAAATATATGTGTGTACATTATGATTTAACAAGTATTAGTTTGTTACAGTAGAGAAAAGCAAACCCAATAACAGAGCTCTAGTATCCAATTCAGTTTCACAGTGACCAGTCCAGCTATGACATTTATGAAAAGAGCAGGGGCCTAGAATTACTAATTAAGTGGATGATATAGAGGATTTATATATGTTTAAGACATTTCTGTCATTTTTCTTTGCTGTATGCAACAACAGTTAATAATAATAATTTCAGTTAATCAATAAAAACGTATTGATTATGGTCAAGAGATGACAATGGGTGACTAGATTATCCAATTAGAAGAACGTCTTAAAGCCTACTTGTAAACTGTACATATTTTCCATTGATTATGATATAAAATAACAGAAAAACTTCATCAGGGATATTTCTGTATGTGAAGGTTAATAAAATACTTTATAATGAGACATTCAAACGATGTAAAGGAAGTCCTTTAGGTAACATGCTGCAGCCGGAACACTTGAGATCACCTTTTAGGCACTTTCTTCTAATTACACACCAAAATCTGGAGCAAAATATTTCAAACAAAACTAACTTTGTTATAATTAACCTCTAAAGTCACGTTGCAAATGGGCCTACTTCACGTGTTTAATGCAGGTGTAACAACGGTAGCAGAAGACTTAATAACCATCACAGAAGACTGTCCAGGAAACTGTTACAGCGAAACACACACAGTTAAAATCTAGTTAACAAAAAACAACAGTTTTTAACCAAAACTAACGGGTTGAAGCCTCAATACACGTATTTGAAGCTACAATAGCTAGCTACAAGTGAAGCTAGCTTGACTATGACTAGCTATAAGCTATATTACTTTAACTTCAAATATAAAGATTGGTTTCATTGACACGCAGAATAAATCAGTCTGTGAATAAACTATCAACAGCACCTGACACTGCCGGGGTTCAACTGTTTATATCATATCAATACGAACTAACTAAAAATGTGATGTTAGCATTAGCGCACTAGCTAGCAGCCAGTGTCCTTTCATGATTTCTCACCAGTGCCAGTTGTTGACATTAGTCGCATCGGCTCTCTCTTCTACAATCCAGCGAGGGTCACCTTCTCCCCACTTCGCCATTTAGCCAGCTAAAAAATAAAAAAAGGTTTTACAGAGAAACGTTGAGGGGGTTCCTTGAAGAGCTGCTTCTTCCCGGTGCACGTTGCTTCTAGAAGCCTCTAGCTGCCACTGGCTCTCAGACGCGGTGCCCCCCCGTTTATCCGCCGATCACAGAAATTGCTGGAAACGGAACTTTGTAGAACTATGTTAAAACGTTCCCCGTCCCGGAAGTGGTTTTCTGAAGAATAGTTCCGCACCAACAAGGAGGACTTCTAGAAAGAAAGTAAACAATTTTATTAAAAATATGTTGTAAATAAATATGTTCGGATGCAGTTTTTTAGTGTTTGGAGTTGTCGAACAATTTGGTTCAATACAAACAAAAAAGCTAAATGTACTTTATTTGTTATGTGTATGTAATATTACTTTATGTAATATCCTTGTCCATTACACAATCAAGCTTTAGAATTTGATTTTTCCATGATCTTTGTTAAATTTAAAGTAAACATATATAATATATACGTCGTATAATGTGTTATTTAAACGTTTTGTGTTATCAGGGGTTTTCAGTCCCTTGTCCCATGAGGTTTCTATTGTACTATATAACGTTTTATTAAGATGAGTTATCAGATATAACTAACTAAAGATTTGGACATCAGCTCGCCAATTCGAACATCCCCTGTATCATCAGTTCATTCAATTATTTTAATCAGTGTGAAATGTCCTGGAGAAAAACTACTTATGACAATATGATAATAATCTGTACTGTCAGGATTATCAGCAGAAACAGACTGTTTCTTGTTATGAACATAAGATAGCAAATAGTTCAGCCCAAATAGTTTTCATTACATTTGCAGGGTTTTTTAAATTAAAGTATATTAAAGCACATTTTTAAAGTGATGTGATTATTCATGTATAATTTCAGAATGATGCTGTCACGTCGTACAGCGACATCCTGCGGCCAAATGTCGCCAAAGCAGCTTCATCAGTAACATCAGGTAAATAAACCTCTGTGAAATAGTTAATTTAAGTCTCTGTTAAACACCTGTAGTTCGTAACCCCATCAATAAAATTACTAAAGTAAAGTTCATTAAATCTGATGGCTTTTGTAAACATGATATGAAACCTCATAGGCTTCAGTGGGTCTAAAGACACTGATAAATGTCTTTATAGCAGCCCTAATCTCAAATAAAGCATACTTCTTGATCAGATTCTTTATGAAACATTACAATCACTGTGGAGAACTGTAGGAACTGATCTACCAAATAATTGCATACCAGCTTGTGCATGCATTCATGAGCATCGACATGCAAAAATTGATTAAAAGCAAATAAGTGAGTAAATCAGTAAGATTGATAAAACAGATTGAAGCAGAAACCAAATTTTACACTTGGAAAAATCAAGACGCAGTGGCAGATGTTATGGGATAGGCATTTTTTGAAGCAGTTTTAGATCCAGCAGGAAGTAGGAATGGGAAGGTCACATGGGAAAAGCAGGAGTGACTGCCTTACACTGGGACGTTAAATTAAATTAATGTCTGCAAATCAGTGGAAAGCGTCCAAGTGGAACTTTGATGGCTGCAGTTGAACGACGTGTGTCATTGCATCTATGCAATAAGCTCTGGAAATGCAGTTGTGAAATATGTCTTTACTTCTCTACACTGATCACAATGATATAAGAATCCTGTAACAACACAGGGGCTACACATCTTCATCTCGCTAAAATCAAGCTAAAAGAATAAGAAAGAAAACTTTAAGAAAAAGAGACATGACTGTTGTTTGATGTTTTTTTTTATCTTGCAGAGGTTCTCATTTGTTATCTACAAATACATTGACAGTTACACAGTGATCAACAGCTGCTTTGTCAGGGACATGTAAAAATAAAGGGATTAATCAATTAGTCAATCCACAGAGAATAAACATCAAAATGTGATTAATTTGGTCTGTTGACGATTTCTAGACAAAAGTCTAATTAATTACTGTTTTAATCAGTCATTTAAACTTAGATTAAATTAGAGGAGCAATTACACTTGAAATTGAACAGTTTCAAAAACTTTTTGCAGCTCATTTCAGTTGTAAGTAGGATGGTGGGTGATTTATTTTTCATTGTCCCCTTTGCTAAAGATCTTTGCAGTGAGGTGAAAACGAACAGCTTGTGATGGAGACGTCACATTATTCCCATCACTTAATTGGGTTGAAACTGACCCTGAACAGCATACTGTAGTAACTGTAGCAGAAATCCTGCATCAGTCTCAGAGTCTACTCAGCTGTTTTCTTTCTCTACCCCCGTCTTCCAAATAATTTATAGGTTTGTGAAATATACAGTATCGTTTATGGGAAGACAGATTAAAGTAATTATCAAGAACGAATACAGAAAACCTCCATGGTGGACGTAATAAGCATCACCAGCACTGATAATTATTGGTCATTAAACAAATCAGATGCAAACGGTGGTGTGTGTGGTAGTCTTGGCAGGAGACAGAGAACGTGGCTACAGATGGGAGTGACAAGTTTAGAAAGTTTGGAAAGCGAAAATTCAGGAATAGATAAACACTGTGTATTTTGAATCCTTATGTAGCAGCTGTAAGGTGGCTGCAGAGCAGCTCGGGACACTCACAAATGCAGCAAAGAGATCACATTTATGTTGAATTAAAATTGGCAACACACAGAACAAATACTTCCAATTTTAAAATGACAAAGTTAAGTTTCCATCAAAGTAAAGAGATTAAATTGACATATAGAAGCTTTGAAATTCACATTGTTAACAACAGCATTAAAAGACTGGATCAAGATAAATAAATTACATTCAACTGCAATTTGTAATCAGTACACTGCACATACGATTCAGAAACCACTGTGCATGTCTGTGTCCTGTAAATCATTTTAATAGGCACCCAGGTGGTGAGATTATTGACCTTGTTATCAATACTAATTATGGCCAACTACATTACTATAAATATCTGTCAACAAGACAAAGTGAGATGGAAATATATTTATAAATCCAGAATATTGTAAAGAACCAGAGATCTGCTGTATATTGAGTAATTTCACTTTACTGTTAAAATGGGGATTCTGATGTTTTGTAATTGTGTCTGCGTGAACTTACTGAATGAATCCCATTTACACCTGACTGTGGTAAAGAGGGAAAAAACCTCCGAGCAGTAATAAAGTCATAGAGTACTTACATTATATACATGAATCCATCAACAATCAGACGTATATTTGTATGTTATTTTGAAATGGGCAAATCTACACACTGAGTACACCTCCTTCTGTTACTTTAAGTATATTTTGATGCTTAACTTGTGTACTTTCCTTGCTGTGAGGAATGTGTACGTCCTTTTACTAGTAACAGAGTATTATAATACATTATAAAACATTATTAAAGACTAACTACATAAGAAGCTACAACATGCACCACCTTTTAATATGTAGTTTAAAATACCAGAGGCCATATTTCTGTGGAGCAGGCTTTTCTGCATACTGACTACCTTTATTTGTGATACCTGATGCATGTACTTTATTACTTTTTATTGAAAACAAACAAACAAACAAACAAACAAACAAACCCACCTGTCATGTTGTGTTCTTTTTCCTCTAATACATAAGTTACTAGTACCAAATAGAATAAACAAATAAATGATAATGTAGTATTAGAATTACTACAAATAAGTATATATTACTTAAAATGAACTAGATTCTGATACTAAACTTTGACTCAAGTAACATTTATGTGCAACACAGTATTTCTACCCTGTAGTAATAGTACTTATACTTAGTAAAAGACCAGAGTGCTTATTTTACCTTTATTTGACCTCTCTGGACAGTATGTTAACTTACAAGTTACTTCACATTTCATTATTAACACCACACAGCTTGGTAATGTCAAAAACTAAACTACTTCCATTAAGTGGATCATTGGACTGTATATTAAAATAATCCACCGTGGCTTTTTGTATATTTAACTTTCACTCAAGTTAAATTTCTAATGTAGTACTTCTGCACTGTAATATTTATACTACATTGTTTTTTAAATTAAATACCTCTTAAGCACTTCTTCCACTTATAATGCAGAAGAACCAAATCATGTAACCCAGTATTATAATGTGTGGTACTAGGTGTCAGTACTTCAGTACTTGATGTTGATGTACAGCTGGTGCTACACAGTACTACTCCACAGTACTACACAGTACTCCACAGTACTACTTCCACTCGTTCACCTCCAGTTTCTGTCTCATGTGTTCGCTTGTTTGTGTCTTAGATCCTCGGCAGCAGCAGCAGCAGCAGCAGCAGCAGCAGCAGCAGACCTCATTAGAGAGGAATCCCTGGCAGACGGCTGCCTGTGTCGGCCTGTGTCGGCTCCCCTCCCCCTCCTGCCTTCCGTCCCTCAGTCCGCTCCGCGGCAGCAGCAGCAGCAGCAGCACTGAGCGACTTCAGTTTCTGAAGCCGTGGCATGAATGATCTCATCTGAACCTGATCTCCGCTTTCCCTGCCGTCGATCCTATGACCGAGACGGGAATAAAATAACACAAACACGAGGTGAGTACGGCCGGCCAGCCACCCGGCGCCGGTGTCTGCGGAGCGGGCACCGGGGGGACCGTGTGTTGTTTTAGGAACTTAAAAAGAACCGGGCCGCGACGAAAACTCTTGTTTTTGGCTAAAAGGAGGAAGGACCGCGGAGGATGGGAGGTGGTGGGTGGGCGCTTCGGGCTAATCAGGCTAACGTTAGCAAACATTTTACGACACGATCAGGACGAAAAAGCCAAAGAAAAAGCGGAGGAGGCGAATTTTAACCGTTTTTTCCACTAAACCGCTTCAGCCGAGCTAACAGCTAACGTTAGCTAGCAGCAAGCTCCAGCTAGCTAGCCGGCTAACTGTTAGCTACTAGCGCAAAATGGCCTCGTTGTCGCTCCGTGGCCCCGACGCCGAAAAGACAAAGCATGCGGTAGTCACGGCTAGGAGCTGCCAGCCGGTCGGTACAGCGGCTCCAAAGGCGCCGATTAGGCCAAGGAAAGCGGCTAAAATCACGGCGTGGACGAAGAAACGTGAGAGTTAAAGCCGCCCAGTGTGAGGTTTATTTATTAATTTACTATGTGGAGCTGGGAAAGTGCTGCTTCTCAGTTGGCGGTGGGGGATGGGTCGTGCTAGGAGCCATTGACGTAAAGCGAGGCAGCATTTTGTTTGGCTTCTGGCTCCTAGCATAGTGCTCAGTTTAGTACTAACGTTATTCATCCAACCCCGTGTTTGACGGCGTTTTCTCACATAGATCTATCTATTTATGTGTAATTGTCTGACATCAGGCTCCGATGCTGTGCGTAATTTGAACGTGGTGCATCTGTTCAGCTGATTACTCATTCCCTGATCTGTGCCAGACGCACGGGTTTGAACACCATATATGTCAGCATTTTCTGGTTAAATCTTGTCAAAGCACTGACTAAACTTACCATCAAGGCCCCTTAAAATAGAAAACAACAGGTTGAATGTTTTGGAAATGATCTGGATCTCAGACTATAGTTGAGCATCTGAAGCAGAATAAATCTTTTTAGAATAAATATTAATCACTGTTAAAAGTCAGGTACACGGTACAATGATCGAGGACAAATCTTTAATGAGTAAAAGAAATAAAATTGATGGAGATTTTGGTCCACTTTCAGTTTATTCAACATGTATTGTGATTTGTGTTATTTAAGCCACCGCTGACTATTTTAATGATGGTTTTTGTTTTTCAGTTGATCATCTGTTCAGTGTAATAATAAAAAAAATTCCCTTCGTAGCTTCTCAGAAACTAAGGTGACTTCCTCTAAATGTGTCATGCACGTCCGACACTCCAAAACCCAGAGAGCTCCTTCTATACGTTTGTTTTTCACCATATTCATATAAACGAGTTAAATAAGACACCAGAATAGTTGTTTATGGCTGTTTTTCTGTCTGTTGACTAAATGTTTGAGATATATGACATCTAATGATAAAACAATATAAGCCATTTGTGGCTTTCTTTCATTAAGGAATTTAAACAGATCATTACTCTGTAGATTTGTGGAGAATCCTTGAGATTTAACCCCAAAATGCTAAATTATAGGGTGTTCAAAAACCAAATTTGTCAGTATACCTGTAAAAAATATTGTCATGTCCAGAACTGTTTTTTCTTGTGCAGTGTGATTTCTCAAAGGTTGTAGGTTTTCCTGGTTGCACTTGATTTTCTATTTTAATATTTTACACAGTGCTCTCTAGTATCTCTCATTTAACAGGGGCCAGCACAAATGCACTGCACAAGAAGACAACACATGTCCATAATTGTTTTCTCACCCTTTGTATTTTAGATCTCCAGACAACTTCATAAATGACTCTTTTTTTTCTCCCCTATTCTGTCCACTGTCAGGAAATGTTGTTCTATGCAAGCGAGGATCCAAAGCCTTTCAGTGCGTCCTTTAGATCCACGTCTTGTTTGATATGGATTGTAACGTCTTGATATTTGGTGCAGGTTTAGTTCACTCATCTGCTCAATCGGGTGAGGACTGTAGCTGTAATTTAATCTTTCTTTCTGATTTTCTATTGAGTGTTAATGTCTGAAAAGAAGCAGGCTTTACAACCACTTCCTAATGAAGTAGAAATGACTCATTTTTTTGATTTTATTCTTGATTATGTGTTGATTAAATGTTAAATTGTGTGGTGTTTTATCATGCCAGTTTTGGGCTTCACAATCCTGCCTGACATCCCTGTGTGCACTGTGTGTTAATTTAAAAAGTGGTGTATAATTTACACAGATTATAGGGCCCCAGTTTTGCCTGGCACCATAAGATGACATTTTAACAAAAAACAATTTCTGCTTGGCTGGTGTGCAGATGAATTGTGACAATAATAGCCGTGTCTAGTGTATTTAGTTTCCTTGTTTTTTGTTTTCCACAGAAAAGTGGACCCAGTGTTTGTAAAACTGTTAACAACTATTTGCTTTTTTGGTTTCCATTTTGTAAACCCTGATGTTTTGTGAGGAGTCCAACATGTACAAAACTTTTCATTGTACTATTGGTTTTGAATTTTTTGTGATTATGTTTTTAAAAATGTAACACAAATACAAATTTGAAGCAAGTGGAATCATTCACCCCAATGCCCTGCCCACAGGTTTTACACAGTGGAGACACAGCCGGACACTGCACACTATATTTCTGTCTGATGGAAAATTAAATGCCACAGGCTGCTGTTCAGAGCTCAGTCTCCCATTTACTCGCATCCCATTTATTTTGGGAGTCAGGGGGCCTTTAATGTTGGCAGGAGTGTTGTTTTGTTCCTGTAAGACATCTGTGTGTTCACAGTGGTGTGTAATAAGGAAGTTGACTCTACTTTTCTTCCCCTCCTCAGTGAAGAGAAAGTGAAAATCTTGTTCTACTAGTTTTTGAACTGTGGCGTGTGTAGACATGGAAACCTGATACTGTAAATATTAGTGGTTCATGGTCGTATACTGTATTGTGAATATTGTAAATGCTGTTATTTTTGATATCCTTATCACCTTTACTCCTATAAAAGCATCTCATTGATTAGGATATCTTTTTGATTTTCTTGATCACAGGTGCCTGTGGGAAAGAATATGAGTGCACTGATCATGTAACTTGAGTGCTGTTTTTGTTTTCTGACAAAGGTCTCTCTAGTCTGTGCTTACTTTGATGCAGCGTTCGCATTTAGTTGGTAACCATGCTATTTTCGGTGGCTCAGTGGTCTGTTAAAAGTGTGGTTGTTCCGCCCAGCAGGAGTCTTGCCTCAGACTGGCCTAAAATGGGCAGAAATGGTGCTGAACAAAAGCTGCTTGTCGCTCGTACAAAAGTACTTGAAGCGTTGCAGCCGGGACCAAGCTGCATTGCTATTGCCTGTGCCTCTCAACAGGAAAGGTATAGCAAACTTTAAGAAAAAACAACTACAACAAACAATTTACTGTTTACTGTAGTTCACAAAGAGTTTTTAAACCTGTAGAGTTTATTAATTAAGCCACAGCTGCTGTTCAGCAGCTTGTAGCCGTAGATCCCTCATGTCCATGCACACATATTCCACCACATAGCCTCATTACATCACACATTTACATAATTAATTACATGACACTTACTTTTTTACTCTTATTAGCTAGTGAAATTCAGAACACTAGGCACTTTAGTGTGTTTGTCAGTGTGATTAATTTGTTGTTGTGTTTCCACTGGGTGTCTGACTGCGTCTCTGTCTCCTTACCATCACCACAGAGAGACAACATGTTCCCGAAGGGCACCAAGCGTAAGTTCTCAGACTCCGGGGAGGAACCGGTCTCCAGCGGCGAACAAGGCCAGGTGGCTTCATCTGCGGCAGCTCGGACGCTGTCATCCTCCTACAGCCTGCAGCGGCAGTCGCTGCTTGACATGTCGCTGATCAAGCTGCAGCTCTGCCACATGCTGGTGGAGCCCAACCTGTGCCGCTCGGTGCTCATCACTAACACGGTGCGGCAGATCCAGGAGGAGATGACCCAGGACGGCACCTGGCAGATAATGACCCAGGCTCTGGCTGCCGCCCAGTGTCCCGGTGACCGCCTGGTGGCCACCGAAGTGCTCTGCCGGCAGACAGACCCAGCAGCTCAGGCCGGTCAGAACCCTAAGCCCTTCTCAGTGATTGGTCTGGAGGAAGGCTACCACTCCGAAGAGGTGGTGATGGACGGAGACGTAGAGACAGAGGTCACTATGTCCACTTTATCGCCTGTCTCCCCCCAGCTGTCCTCTGCTTCCTACCTGGCAGGTCCCTTTGGCATGGGGCCCTGCTGGGAGGAGGAAGAGGAAGACGGTGAGTGTGAAGAGGATGAAGAGGAGGACAGCGAGGAGTGTGTGTCAGAGGGAGAGGAAGGAGACCGGGACCACCTGAGAGCAGACTCCAGGACAGGGGAGCAGGTTTTTGGGACTTTTGAGATCAAGCACCCGGCGCCGCCCCCTGACCCCGCGCTCGAGGAACTGTTTTCAGACGTGGACCCGTCCTACTATGACCTCGATACGGTGCTGACAGGCATGCAGAGCGCCCCCAAGATGGGGCCTTACGATCTGCTGGAGAGCCTCTCCTCTCACGGGCCCTCAGCCCTGAGCTCCAGCTCGAGTTGCAGGTCAGACCTGAACGAACTGGACCACATCATGGAGATCATAGTGGGATCCTGAAACACAGGACATTCCTCTAGCCTGTACTGATCCCACAGACTCTTTCCAGACTATGCACAGTACACGTGCATGTTCTGTATGTGGTATTGTTACACATGGAGATTGTTGTAAGGTTTTGGGACAAGGTGGGAAATTAACAGGAAGCCAAGTAGATTTTGAGATACGCCGTTAGAGATAGTTACTCTAATGGCCTCGTAGACGAGTCGGCAGCTGCTCTTCGGACCTTTGTCTTTTATTCCTAAAATAAAATTGGCATTTAAAATAGTAAAGGAGTGAAATCTGTAAAGCCAGCCGGGGCCGTGGGTTTGTTAGTTTCCTACTTTGTCGAAACCCGAACCTCCACAACATCTGTGAGAAGGCAAAGATAATTACTTATACCATGATGCATTCTTATTTACGTACTTTCCATGTTTACGTCTGTGATACATTCTGTCATTCTAGCTCCTCCTGATCGTACTCTCTGCTCTTTTGTCCATTTCTATTTATTGTTACATGGACTGTGGAACAATTCATCACACTACATGCATCAGAAACCAGAACAAATTGTAAATCCAAATCTATGAATCAGTGCATATTTTCCTAAAGATTTAAGCAAATATGAATGGAATATATGTATATGTACGTATGTGTGTATATAGAAATATATTTTTTGCATTATACAGCTGGGGGATTTTGCAAGTATCATTTGATATTATTATAATTTTTTTCCCTCCCAAGTGGTTTTTAAGATTTTAATGTAGCCAGACTCGAGACAGTGTCTTCCCATGGTTTGGTATAATAAGTCGACTGTAACCGGTGTCGTGAGCGACATCGTCACACTTTTGTAGGCGCTGTTCTTTCATTTTCTCTAAAGCTTTACACAGGACGGGGGAATTACTGACATTCCGCAGCCGTCCACTGGTGAACATTTGTCTTTTTCTGGTAAGTTTACAGTAGACGGTAAGAAATGTCAGTAAGTCTCCCGCCCTGCTTTACCAATTTTACAAATAACAGTAATAATAACATCTTTTTCCTGAAGCATTTGGAGAAACCCCGGTGTGATAACTGCATCAAGAAGCCATATTTCTTTATCTCATTTGTTCGAATTACAAATGAAGAATTCTGTGTGTCAACCCATCTAATTTATTGTTTTTATTTATTGTATTTATTATATCTAGGTACAGACATGCCATACTGACTTATCAAATCAACCACGAGGCCCGATGAAATTATATTTATCCAAATTTTGCAGTCCGTTTGAATGCAGTACCTATTTATTCCACACATTTTATTATTGTTAGTAATAATAATAATAATAATAACCGGATTACTATTCAAATCGCTATGCAGCTCTGTCAAATGTGTTTCAAAATGATTGTATACGACTCAAATGTCCTTTAATTCCTTTATGCAAACAGTTGCCTTTCTCCTAAAGATGTGGAAAATCAAATGCATTTTCTTTTTCAAAATGGCTCCTTATCATGGTGATGAAGAGATTAACTCAGGCAAACAAAATGTATTGACTAAAAATACAGTATTACGACACGCTTAATACCTTACCACAACACTCCTGAAGGATGTCACTCTGGTCTGAATGGGAGCTAGAACTTCAAAGACTAATTGCCGTTGTAAAATGTATGCATTTTTTTATATTAAGAAAAAACCTTGTAGCATCTTTGTAAATATTTTTTATAATAAAAGGTGCAACTATTAAATGTGCTCTCTTTACTTTCTGTTTTCTAATTTTGCGTTGTACTGATCTTTACTGTTGACCTGTGGATCTTAACAAACCGGTGACAACAATGTTCCCCACTAAGAGTCCTGGTGGTTCCCACTGTCTGTCTCACAGTTGATGCGACTGATGCTTTAGTAATTCTTTTATTTAATTCTCACCACATCAGAGGTCTACAGACAGATCCCAACTCTCCATGTTGGCTCAGACAGTGTGAAGTGTAGATTAACAATTTTATCTATTTCAAATTAAATCTGTAGAACAAAGCGTGTAAAAAGTGACTGATTAGCACTGTATGTTCTGAAATAGTCGTTTCATGTGACCTGGCTGCAGTGGGGCCTTTGTCCTCACATGCTCACATCACATGACGACGTTAAAGCATGAGATTCTGCATTAGATATGCAGAGATGCAGCTAAAAGGATTCAACAGAACAGAACAGGACTAATGTGTGATTGCAGCTCTACGCGCTACTGCTGCTGCTCACAATAGAACATTTAATCCATTTTACTTCTATTAATAGTGACGACTGATTTATTTTATTCAGTTATTCTCAAACATGCAGAAGTTAAATACAATTCTCATTAAGTCTGAAAACATCTAGATATGATTGGAGCTTACTCTGCAGGTTGGCCCCCTCCTCCCCGCCATAGTTAGCCTATAGTTAAAGATTAATGGCGTCACGGTGACTCAGCCAAAAGGCAGCCTGAGGAAAACCCGAGTCATCGGGGAAACGGACTATAGTTTAGAAACACAATAAACGTGATGCAGGACGTGTGTTTAGTGTTTTATAGACGCACACTTCAGACGACACATTTCATCTGTTATTTCTGGAATCAGTCTGAGATACAGTAACATAACTAGTAAGAAATATAAATATAATGTAAACGGTGTTAATCCTAATTAATTATTATAATATAATGTACACGTTACACTCCACCGCCTGTGGAAACGTGCGTGAAATCAGGTTGAATCAGTGTGAACAGGCCGTAGGCTGATCGTGCTGCCTTCAGGTGCTTGTGTCAAACATGAAAACAGTTACTCACATTTATAAGTAGAACATTTGAATGGAAATAACCAAATTAACTTCACGGTTATTTTAATTGTGTTAAACAGATGAACTACCTTCAGTGAACTCGGACATGTTAGTTTTCTTTTAACAGTTGGTCTTTAAACGATCTCGGGTTGGTTATTGTTCACTTACTAACTTAATGTTTTTGTGTCTTTTGGATCTTTTGTCACTGGTGTTATTAAGAAAGCTCCAACATTTTATGTTTTAAGCTTATTTTGCAGTTGTGCCACCAAACACAGCGAGATGTAGGTCAGCAGACAGTTCCAATAATAATTCTGCAGTTAGTGGATGTTTACTTTCTGTTCAGAGGACGAGGAAAGAAGAAGTCAGAGTGTGTTTCACTGTGACAGCTTCGGCAGGAAGAAGAATCGTGGATGAACTGTTTCCTTATTTGGTGTTTGTCGTTCCGGTCACGTCCTCCTTCTTCCCTTGTGACTCATCTGTCCCTTTAAAATGCTGCATTCAGGTGCTCACGGCAGACTTACAGGCCTTCTAGACATTTCCAACACGGAGAGTGTGTACTGATATTTGTTCGTTATATCCAAACACTTTTGAAAAGCTCCAGTATTTCCACATATTCCTGGGCCTCGTGTTAAATTCAAACTCCTCTGACAGGAAAAGGAGGAGCCACTGAGGCTGCTACGAATCCAGGAAGACTCTCGAAAAGCTGATCGCAGCAAGTAAAAGAAGTTGTGCAAGACACAGTACCACTTCAAATACTGTACTCGAAGTACTAAAATGTGCAAGTACTCCACTAACATGGTTGAATTTGGTGCTATAGGCCTTGTCCTGGATTGAAACCATGTGTGAGTCATAAACCAGATTTCTGCAGAAATCTAAAAGTTTCATTCATGTACAGACTCAAAGAGAGAGAGTTACTCATCATTTATATCATTTCTACTTCTACAGCAAATGCTGAGAGCTACACACTGTTTCCTGTGAACTCTGCTGACACCTGTGTACTAATGAACAGTTAATAACTAACTACACATCAGAAGTTCTTAGTTATTTTGTGGTAGGAATCTATCATAGCTGTCAGATAAATGTAGTGTAATGAAGTTAAAAGTGCTGCATATTCCTCTGAGTAGAGTAAAAATGAAAGTTAAGTAAAGTGAAAATGCTCCAGTAACGTTTAAGAACGTACAGTTTATGTACTGAACCTCTCCAGGTCCTCAGAACTAAAACAACGTTCAGTGTTTCGGCAACGGCAGCGAAACAAGCACAAATAAATCTAACTAGGACGTTGTTGTTCACACTCACACAGAGGAAGTTGTGCCCTTTAACTCAACGTTGGTCTCACCGAGTATAGAACTGAATAGTTTTTAATAAAAACACAAACCACAGCTGATAAACATCAAACTATGTTTTAATTTCCAGGTCATTAAAGAGATGAAACGTGAGCAGCGTTTACACAGCGACTATGAATCGTCTTCTTTCCATTCTAAGTTAACTCTGTTGTGCTGACACAGAACAACAGAACCAGAACGTTCTACAGTTCCCTGCGCACCATCTTCTCTTGATGCTGTCGGACCTTCTCAGGGAGCGTCTGAGTCAGGAAGATGAACTTGTCCCTCTTCAGATGCTGAGCACTTGCCTGCTGCTTCAAACCAATTGCCATGTACTCTTCTTTATCTCCATACTTGGGCCAGTGGACGAGTCCGTCCCCGTTAGGAGACCTACAAACATACACCACGGTTACCTCCATCCTATCTCCATGTACAGTAAGACTCACTGTGTAATGAGTTCCTACCCTGTGCGGGCAAAGTTTGCCCAGTAGCTCATCGTGATTTTGCCCAACTGTTCCTCCTCTTCAGTGCAGGCGTCTAAAATCAGGATCATATGGAGAATTCACACTTTCATTTCTCCCAAAAACAATCCAGTTTTTCTAGATCGTGACTCACAAGCTAATTTGACGTGGGTAGTTGTGAAGCACAGTCCTAGTACTGAAAAGATGTCATCGCCATGGTCACACCCGACGAAGCTCGGCCTTTTTGCCTGCAGGAATATGGGAGGGTGCAGGTACTCGTACAGGTAAACAGCAGCTCCTGCATCTATAACAAACACATGGGCGTTACACTGCAGTTCTTGTCTATGCTAGTTTCTATTATTAAATCTGAAGCACGTTATATTAAATATATATATGCATAAAAATATACAAAGAGATACCTCTGTGGAAATTAGCAGTCTTAACAGCTGGGACGTTAAAGAGCACATCTCCAAGCATCTCCCTGAACCCATCTCTGTTTTTCACACGGTCTTCACCCGTTCCAATATACTCATTAATGATCAAATCTCTGATGACAGCCTGTTCGGGGTTGAGAAAATGAGCGACACACGTTAGAGAAGCTTGAATATAATATCAGCAGTAAAGCTTTAATGTTGGACAGCGTCTGTCTTACATCAGAGTAGAAGAAGGACATCCTGGTTGTGACCTCCTCCCGGCTCATCCCGTCAGGGCCAAATGGAAAACCAAAGAACTGAAGAAGACACGGCTGCAGTTACACAAATACTCTGCAGTCATGCACACAAAAAAGAAATCAGTAAAACACGTACTTGAGGAACTAACCACCCCGCTTCATCATTAGTCACACCAGTCATGACGGGCACGGTGAGAAGTTCGTGTTTTTGGAACAGCTCGTCCACTGGTTTTGTCAGGAAGTGTCCGTCAACATTTATAGAAACCAGCAGGTTTTCATCCTGGAGAGAAAAGTAAAAGTTGAAATAGACGCACATCAGAGGGACTGAAGTGAACATTTCAGCATCTCACCTTCCCAATAGTCACGAGCGAATCGTAGTCCAGGTTTCTGACACAATCAGCGAACTTCTCTGTGCTTTGGAGGCTGCAGCCGGATCCATTAGCCATCAACTGAGGACAGACACAACGGATCCATCACCACAAATTAAAAAAACAATAGCTTTTAATAGACTATAAATCATAAGCACTGATCACTAACCTGCATCATTGATAGAGGATCATTTGACACGATCATATCCATGGCAGCAGTGCCGCTCTCAGCTATGGCTCGGTGGAACAGGCCGTTGGACAGCGGCGAGAGAAGCTGTGGGTTTGAGCAACACCAGCGTCACAGTCGGTGGAAACTTCAGTCACATAACTAACACAACCTCTGCAGACGGACTCCTACCAGTAAGGACACGCTTATCCCGCCAGCAGACTCCCCGAATATGGTGACTAAACCTGGGTCCCCCCCAAAGCTGTGAATGTGCTGCTGGACCCACTTCAGAGCCTGCACCTGGTCCAGTAACCCAAAGTTCCCTGGCATGTGCTCGTCTCCGGTGCTGGATGGAACACACAGTTACAGTCTGCAGGTTACGTCTACGCCAGCTGATCACGAGATTCACTAAAAGTAGTAATCCAGGTGTTTTTATTCGAACTGTGACTAATGAGTGGAGCTGTCTTACCTGAGAAAGCCCAGAAGTCCCAAACGGTACTGGATCAAAACCACAACCACATCCTGGTAAGCAGCCAGTGCTGAACCATCGTACAGTGAAGCTGCCTCCAAAGTGAACCCTCCACCGTGGATCCACACCATCACCTGGTCAGGTGAACCAAAGCAAACAGAACACACTACCTGAACCTGACTTCTGACAAAACCCAAAGGTGTGCATCATTACTCACACGGCCATTACGGGCTCTTTAAAGAACAATCAAACCAAACGGTTCTTACTGGGAGCTTGGCGTCGCGGGTTCTGTTTGCAGGGGTGTAAATGTTGAGGTAAAGACAGTCCTCTGAAATCTCAGGGACGTCTGCAAACACCCAACCGAGTTCACTGAGCATATGTAACGCGTGCTGTTTCTGCTGAACACACCTGCAACAGAGAGGATGATTAATCAGAGAGCAGAGATTCAGTTTGAAACAACCGGAGCTCACGGAGGGATGTTTTACATGTTCGGCATCCGGGTGGCGTCTCTCACTCCCTCCCATCCTTCTACAGGCTGAGGTGCAGCCATTCTCAGTGCAGGGCTTACAGGCGGCTTGGCGAAGGGGACACCCAGGTAGGCATGGACCCCCGTCTCCTTCCCCTTCACACTCACATACTCACCTCTCAGACTGCCGAGCTGCGTGTGGACTTCAGGTGCTGTCAGGATAGAAGAACTGAATCAGAATCACGATCTAATGCTTCAGAAATCAGAAATCATCCATTTATTCCTCCAAATACACAACATCTAGCTGGAGCGTCACATCCAGAACAGATTTATGAGTTTTATACAATCAGTGATTAATCAAACATATGAACAAGTTAATCATTAAACTAATTCTACGTCTCTACAGGACTGATGTCAACCTTTGACCTGACAACTCGTTTTACAAGTTGCATGTTGCAGAATTACACTAATTACACCTGATTCAACTTTGCCACTGAATCCAGTTGTGCAATGTCACGAACAACTGTCACACACAGTTTTACAGTTTTAACACTGGAAATAAGTGGTTTAAATAATCTGACTGAGTTGTTTTTGGGTTAGATTCTGCTGTAACTAAGTAAATTTGATTAGACAGGAATCCCCACATTAACCCTGCAGAAGAAACCATTATGCTGAAAAGTTAAATCAGACTTTAAAAGCCTAATTTAACCTTTGGACACTGAGTATTTACCTACCATGCAGGTCTGCAGCAGCACAGAGGTATAAAACACAGGCCAGCTGGATCACAGTGTGCAGTTCACGGACCTCCATGGTTTTCAGTGCATGAACTGAGACACTGTGCAAAGACAAAGTGACGCCTCCTCTGAAGCTTTTCCCTTATAAACATGAAGAGAACCGGAAATTAGGAAATCCTGGTGTGGTGCAACCTAATTTAATCTAAACCAGTGATTTATGATACTTAACCAGCTCCTAACCTTAGTTATTTCTGACCTGATCTAATCCTGAACTAGCTGGTTCAGGTCAGGTCACGTCATCACACAAAACTGCTAGTTAGGTTAGGTTAGGGTTAATTTTAGGCTACAAACCGACCTCACTTCACCTGTCCGCTGTCATTGAACGCCAACGCCGCTCACGTGTTCTCCTACACGGTGTCTGCTTTTTACGAGCCGCGCCTGAACGCAGCAGCAGTCGGAACAAGCGGCCGCACATTCGCGGCCCCGTGAGTGGCGGAGGTGGAGGCTCGATCCGCGGCCGAGCGAGCCTATCACGGCCGGCCCCGAGCTCCGGTGCTCCCCCCACTCGCCTCCCCCGCGGCTCCGCCTCCTCCTCCCCCCGCTGCCGCGGACGGACTGTCCGTACGGTCCTTATTTCTGGGCTCGGCAGCGGCGACGAGACGACGGATTCACGGACCTCATGATACTGTCCGAGGACACAGAAGGTTGGTTCGAGCTTTTTTATTATGATTCACTTCACGTTCACACAAGTTCTTTTATTCTAAGTGGGTTCGAGGTCCGGGGGCTTTATTCTTATGGGTAATAAGTAGAACACGTTTGGTTTCTACCGATTCTGAGAGTTCAAATGTAAAAAGTGTAGAAATAAGAAGTTGAACCGTGCTGTGTTCAGACTCGGTCTCCTCAGAGGGTGGAGGTCAAACCCTGATCTGATGGGGGTTCATGTGAACCAGTTTGTCAGAAGGTCCCTCAGCCATGTTAAAGTGTTGGAGTCTGCACAGTGACTCACATCAGCTCAGTTCAAGTGTCTGAAACAGAGAAACTCACAGATCCACCGTGAAAACCTGAAAACCTGAACACGGAGCAGCTTCTCCTCCGTTTCTCCATCACCTGAGTTTCTCCATCACCTGAGTTTCTCCATCACCTGAGTTTCTCCATCACCTGAGTTTCTCCATCACCTGAGTTTCTGTGTCACTGTCTTTGACTAGAAACTGTTGAAGTGACAGCCAGCGGTGAAGCCAGCCCTGCCTGGTCGGTGCTGTTACATAAAGTGGATGCTGGGTTTATTACACGGCACTGAGGCCTGGTGTGATCCCACATGTGTCTGAGTGTTCCCAAAAAAAGAATAGAAACTAATCACCTGCTTTAAACTGGTGTCATAAAGACAGGAACACTCACAATTACAGGTGTGTGTGTGTGTCTCAGAGCAGAAACTGAGACGCTGTTAATCATTAATCAATCTACAGAAGATTAATCTTCATATTTGTATTTTATCTTAAAACTAAAACCTGTTTCATTAGTCTTCTGTTTGTAAAAGTGTCTGTTTCAGTGTCTCCACAGCCAATATTGAAATATTATACTAATCATGAGCTGTATTATATTTTAAATACCTGCACATTCATTAGTCTAAAATGAAACTGTTTAGAATCTGATGTGACAAAGCTTAAAGTGTCTGTGTTTGATTAATTATCAGAGCTCTACAGCGTAAACGTGGAGACAAAAGCAGATATAATATATAGATATAGATTTATCAAGTTCAATTAGTCTTAAAGAGTTTTCTTCTCCTTATTAAATGTGTTAGTTTTATTTCAACCTTCATCGTGTTGCGTTCTCGTGTCTTTATCTCTTGATCTAGGTCGATGTTGGGTCGTGGCGTGAAGCGGAAGTGGAGCTGCTTGGAGGAGCTGGAGGCCGAGGAAGTCCCCGCCGCCGTGATGGAGGAGAAGCAGCAGGATGGGGACGAGGACAGGGAGGACGAGGGTGGGCTCCTCGTGGCTCCTCCCAGACCCGACCTGAGCCACCTGCAGCAGCGTCAGAGGGTGCTCGGCCTCTGCTTGGAGAAGCTCCAGCGCTATCAGGCCGGGATGGAGCTCAGCCTTCGCCGCTCCGTGTTGCTCATCAACACGCTGCGGCAGATCCAGGAGGACATGAGGAGCGACGGGGCAGGAGCCTGCACAGCGGACGTCCTCCTGAACGGCGTCCACCCGGACTCCTGTCTTCTCAGGGACGACTTCAGGGAGGACATGTCGGTAACGTGCCCCGGGTGTGCAGAGGATGATGGGGCCAGCCTGTCTCTGTCTCCACCACTGTCCCCTGAATTCCCATCTCAGGAGGAGAACGTGTTGCCCGACCAGCAGAAGTCACTGCCTGCTTCGACTATCAGCTCCTTTAGCGATGCGGTCAACGCCATGGGCTACCTCAGCGACCTCGCCCTGGACGACATCTTTGAGGACATCGATACTTCGATGTACGAGACGTCGGACCTGCCGTCGGCCTGGGGCTCGGGCTCTTTGTGGCCCGTCAGCGTGTCACCGTGGGCAGACGAGGACGTGAAGCTGCGCTCGCCCACTCACAGCTCTCCTGCAAGTCTCCAGTCCTGTTTAATGGATCTAAATGAACTGGACCACATCATGGAGATCCTGGTAAAGTCCTGATTCCCAAGGAGAACTCCTGAACATTTAAAGGAGTCTGCTCACGGTTGGAGACGGGGAACAGAGACTGATTCGAGGGTCGTGACCTCGGATCTTTTAAGTCTCCATCTGACATTTTAACTTAAAGCTAGATGAGGTGCAATACAACGATTCATGATATGCACGAGACTCGTTTATAAGGAACCCGTTTGTGCCTCAAATGAGACACGAAATATTTATTATAGCAGCTGAAGAATTGAATTTAAATGTCTCATTGTAGTAGGAAAACATCCACTTTAAAACACTTTTGCCCTTTTTAGACATGATGCAAAGATATTTACAGAAATGTCCGTGGAGTCAAATGAACAGTCAAACAGAGTCAAACAGAGAATCAATCAGTTGATAATCAATCCGTCATTCATTTGTTAAGCAAAACGATGATTACAGGAGCTCATGGGAGAGAGTTCAACTGGCTTTTGGATCAGTTTTCCTCAAACAAAAGTGTGAAATGTAACCTCAGGCTTTGGGAAATTCTGATTTCTTTCATCTAACAGAAATGAGCAGATAAATCTATAAATGTGTTTGTTAAACGGTCAAATTTGACTTATGATGATATTCATTCAGCATTTTCAGGTCACTTTTCACCTTAAGAGCAGGTTGTCTTTTGAGTAATCTGTGAACAATATGTAGTAAAAGCAGACGAGACAAGTCTAGACAAAAAACATTGCACCACTTGTCAGGGAAGTGTTGCAACAGGCAGGATTGGACATCACTAACTGATGAGTGTCCTAAGTGGATTTTCCTTCATGCAGTAAAAACCTTGAATTTCCAAAATCCAGAGATTAAGACGCGTCTCTTTCCCATTTTCTGAGGTTTCAGTAGAAGCAGTAGCAGCATCCACTGCTCAGGAAGAAGCAACCTGAGCGTTCGTGCGTCACTCTGGCTGTTAGATCAGACCTGGGTTGATTATTAATTGAAATCCTTTCAATTACTTAAGAGACAGGATTTCTGCGAGCCAGGAGGGCAAAGGCCCAGGTTTCCTATGAGTATTAGGACTGAATGATCTGAACCAGACCGCGAGTCAGCCGCCAGTGGAACGTCCGGCTGGTGAAAAAGAAGAACGTGGACTTTGGGGATTTACTAACCAAAGAAGTAATCCTCCAAACTCCACAGGTGAAAACACCTAATATTATTCTAATGTATGAATGAACAGATATGACATGTGCTTTGTATGTAGAGCCTATTATTTGGGAGTGAGTGTAACTTATAATTTAGATTCTTTACAGATTGTCATTTGTTTCTGTGACACCAAACTTTCATAGCCTGCACAAGAAACATCCTCGTCCTGTCACCACTAGGACGTCGTGACCAGTTTTTCCTCTTCGGCAGCTTATCTTTACGATAAATCCAACCCGTCACGAACGCAGCATCAAATGCATTTTAAACAGTAATGTAATCCCAGTCTGATTCTGACTGAGGAGCCGATCTCCTCCAGTCAACAGTCAGCAACGACTTTGCCATATCTCAGAATTGTAAATGACAACAGAAGCCTATGTATCTTTATGGCCTTGATGGTGTGAAGTTTTATTGCAATGGTGGGAGTAAAAAAAAAAAAAAACAAAACAGAAAGAAAAGTTTTGTATGTGTTTCTACCTGAAACTCCAACGTCCTGTCCAGTAGAAGAGATACAGCGAGTGAAAGGTTGCGATGAATCAGATGCTCGACCTTTGCTATCTGTGGTTTACTCCTGTTCTACCTCCTGATGTCTGTGTGTTGTCCGTTTACCTGGACACTCCTGTTTTACACCACGAGCTACAGACTGCCTGTCGCATATAGAATTCATTTTGTTATGTGGTTGTTTGATGTGAGCTGTAAATCCAACGCTTCCCTGTCAGACCAAAGTAATCCGTCCTCATCTCCACCATGTTGAAACTGTGCCTTACTACTGGACCTCATTTCCATTCTCGTTAAGGTTCTCCTGGTCTGGGCTCGGGCTTTCATTGATAAAAAGAACTGTGATGGGGTATGTTAAGCGCTCAAAGCCAGAACCGGCATCGTTTCTTTTCCTTTTCCTGGCCTTTTACTGGCACGTGAGCTTAATGTATCCTGACAGGCTGACAGTGAACTAGCTGAGGGAGGAGGTGGCAGTGAGGGCCAGCAGGGAAAAATAAGAGGCGGAGGAGGAGGTGGAGGGGTGGGAGGAAGCTGCTTGCGTCACTTGTCCAGTAGGAGGGGTTAAAAGCTTGTTTTGCACAGACTCAGACCACCAACCAATCACATGAGGTGTACGAGGAGTACACCGCCGCTACAACAACAACTTGTTTTTCGCTCCTAATGGCTCTGCACAGACACACGAGCGAACCAGTTGGATTTCAGCTCATGAAATCAAACCACTTTCCTCTTATTTGCATCATCTATCGGACAGAATATGACAAACAGAAAGCTGCAGTGTTATTTATAATTGTATGAAAGTGTCAGTAGGGTCTGTGAAGCATAAACTGTTTGTTCCAGATGCTTATTATGATGTAAATGTCACTGAAGGATGAGTTTGCTGGGTAATAAGATGATAATTAATAATGTATTGTATTTTTTTGTGAAATATTTTATAGAGTTTATTCAATAATACAGTAATATACCTTGACTGTATTGTGTGGCTCTTCATTCCTTTAACACAGGCCTTATTACGCAACAACACCCAGGCCTGTTTGTGAGTCGTTTTTTGGGTCAAAGACTCAGATGTAACATGCACACAACAAAATCTGATCAGAAAGCAAATAATTACAGTCATATCTGCCAACCTCTCCAGAAACGTGCCTTACTGAACACCAACAATGCATACACAATCAAGTATTAGTCAATACATGACTGACTGTTCATAGTCAGGCTGTTTTTTTCTAGTCACTTGCCCTGAGCATTGCCTCCCAGGCAAAATGTTATCACATAAATCATCGAAACCTCGTCTTCTTTGACTATTATGTTTGAATCTTTAACTCTAAACCTGTAAGACATGTCCCATTTGTGTTTTAGAGTTGATTTAAAGCAATGCACAGCCTGTGAGTCTCAGCTCAGAGCGTAACAAGCCCATTATTATTTTTCCATGCATGACTGAGGGGTCAAATGGAAGCAGAGACTTCCCTCTCGTGGCCGTTTGACAGAATTGCAGATGAGTGCTGACGGTGGCTGTGACTGCAAATTAAAAAAATATGTTCGGTGCCGTTTGTTGATGCTGTTGTCTGGTGTTTCTGCAGCATCATCACGAACAGCTGGTGTCACATGCACGGAACCCGATCCTTGTACAAAACCAGGTTCTGTGATTTCACTGAAGTGGTTCTTATAGTGGGGTGCAGACACTGCTAGGAATGTCACTTAGTTCACTGGAAGCTATTCTAGTCATGGAAAGTATTCAGTGAGAGGCCAGGTCTCATGTTTCACCATCACACAACGGTAGACACTTACAAGAAAGGCAGAAATATCAATCAAATTCAAATAATTATCATTTATGTGTTGACTGTGTTGAATGTTCTTCTGTTCTAGATTCAAACAGCTGCAGCTCAACATTTCTGCATGACACTAAATGTTTGAAAAGGTATGAAACCTCTTGTTTTTTTCACTGCTTTGCAGCATTACGTCCTCTTAGGGCAGCGACATTTTTTTATTGCACTTTACCAATCTCTAAGTGCATCTTTACGAGTTTGATTTCACCCCGGAGAAGGACACAAACACAGACAGAGTCTAGTAGATGCTGCTGGTGAGAGGGGTTGTGGAGCTGCAGGGAGTGGCCACACGTGAGGAGAAGCAACACGTGCAACTCCTGCAGACCAGCACTGCTAGTACTGCTCTTTAAACACATGTGAACATAGCGTGTCTGACAATGCAGCCACACCTGTCTTTCGACATGCAGCACAATCTATCTGTAATGACACTGCTCATTAATCACAGTGGAGCCGAGGCTACAGCATAGATGTGGGCCTGCGGCCCAGCAGACTGCTGTGGTTTTATGTTTCTCTGCAGGCAGACATCACTCTGCTGTGGCGCAGTAAAGCCGGACTTTAGCTCGGAAAGCCTCCGTCTACCAGGCTGACTCAGCACACGCTCACAGAACAAACAACCTCTGCTGCTGCAAAACAAGGGGATGGAGCAAGTAGACTGATGGGTAGAGAGATGGATCGATCCAGCAGTGAAAGAAAAACACGTTCAAAATGTAAAAAAAAAAACTAAAAACAACAACATTCATTGTCTCTTAATACAGTCGTTGATAAACTGACATATTATTTTACTTCTATTTGTTCCTCCATGTTTAAGTTTTCTTGTATTTCATGGTAATGCATTTTATGTGCACGTGTGAAGCAGTAATAAATGAAACCAAAGTGGATTTACCCAGTTATATTAGAGTTAAGCCTTAGATTACAATGATAGATTAGATGTTGGAATGTGTCAGACAAGTTACACAACCCAGAGAAACAAATTCCTCTCTGTCAGATAGTCTGTAAGTGATTTACAAAGTGCATTAGACACTGGGGAGATTCAAGTCCAGGCCTGAGAAGTGACCTGAATGAGCTCCAACGACATCCATGTAGAAATGGATTTGATTTCAGCTGCAAACAGGCTCCCATTCAAAAACCAATTATCAGCTGGCATGTTGTTTTTTTTTATGACTGACTGTAAGACAGAGGCCGCGGTGATCCGTGGTGATCCGTGAAGTGGACGTCGAGGTCATTTCCAGACTCAAACTGCTGAAACACCGTGGACTGGACCCGACCTGACACAGGTTCAATACAACAAATAGTAGAAATAATCACAATTTGATCAGAAAGAAGATTAGAAAAGGTTATATACAGTATAATAAGAAGAATTTATTAAATCCAAGTGTAAGACTGACCCAGCAGTACAGTATGTAAGGTACTAAAGAAATGATTAATTCAAACAGTTCATGAGGTTAATACATATTGTCCTGTATTGTATATATTCAATTGTAAATAATACATATTTATGTATGTCTAATGAGCCATAATACATGAAGAGTACTTTTTGGTACTTTAAGTAGTTTTATGAGCTAATACTATTGTACTTTTACTTATTTGTAACAGATTCTTTCTACACTGTTGTATTGGTAATTTTATTAAGTATTGACTATTTATTTCAGATATGACACATTAACTACATTAAAAACACAACAGTAGTAGCACTGTTGTGTTTGCTGATTGTTTGTACAGTGACCTCGAGTGCTCAGAAAAGCTACAACATGAAATGTTGCATACACAAGCTAACAGTAAATTATATATATGTAACAAAACAACAATATAAATATACATATGTGTGGTTTTGACTTTCATTTCACATACGTTTTATTATTTTACATATGATGATGATGTTGCTGATGATCTACGGTCCTCGAACCACAGTGACACTGAAGCTTGGTCCAATCTAATATTCTCCAAATTAATTATGAATAAAGGAAAATTAAAGGCGGAGTAGAAGCTATTAGTCATGTCTGCCACCGGGGGCTCGTAAATGAGACGGACGCATGTGGCAGATGTGTTTTCACCAACATGAACGAGGTTCATAATTTGGCAATAAAGAGAGTTAGTCAGAGAGCTTTCAGTCAAGTTCAGAGGTGCTAATGAAGTACATTTACTCAAGGACAATTTTATGATACTTGTAGTTTACTGAAGTATTTTTATTATAGTTATTTTCCAGCTGTATTTGCTGGTTACTTTTTACAGATATAGAAACTGTTCCAAACAGCTTAGCTGGCGCTAGCTAACAGTTCAGCTTGTTTCATATTAATTACTTGAACCTTAAACACTGTAAAGTGCCTTGAGATGACTTCTGTTGGGATTTGGTGCTATACAAATAAAATTTAATTGGGCCATATTTCGCTATATAATTTTCAGATTTCATCATATTCTTGTTTCTAATTATTTGACAGTTACTCTGTTTTTTACTCTTGTTATTCTGTGTTATATTTGAGTGGAAAACACCAACACACATTCTTTTGCATATTTTGGCTAATTAAACAGATTCTGATTCTGACTACAGCTCTGTCTTTAAGGTTTCTGGACAGCTCTTTACTGTGGAGTTCCAGGAATCAGATCTGTCTGGAACAAGCACATGATGTGTATAAGTGTAGTTAAATATTCCACTCTCTGCTCATTATGAAGATTAAAATCAAATGAAGTCTGTAAACATCTGATACATCAGCTCCTATCCTGTAAACTCCAAACCTAACAAGTTATATTTATTCTATTAAAACTAACTTTAGCATTTTCTTTTCATAAACATCTAAGCTTGTTTTCTCTAGAAATGCACTGTTGCACCATCACTCCAGTCCATTTTGCTCAAAGAACATAAACTCTGAATGAATGACTTGTTTTACCTGCATGTCCGGGGATTTGAACTGGCAACCTTACGGCAGGGAGTTCATTTGTTGTAGAAGTGCAGGTGAAAGTATACAGTATTTTTTTCCTACATTATAAGTGAAATGTAAACAGATGTAGAATAAAACATAAATCAGTCTATATAAATAAAAACTGTATCATTACTGACTTTACATTATTCACATTATGTTGTTTTTAATATTATAAATCAAATAAATGTTTCTGTGTTAACATGCACCTCAGTAACATGTTTAAAACAATCTTTCTGTGTTATGTGAATGTGAAATCTAATTTCCGTATTCTGGGTAGGGGATTAGAAAAATCGGATTTCAGAATACAGAATTTAGTAGAAACCAAAATAAGTTTCTACAGCTGAACATCTGATAAATTCAGAGACAGAAATGGGCATCAAGACAGTAATCAGCTTCTTCTATGTCTAGTTAAACTTAAAATGTGTGAGCCTCTCTTCAAAAACAAGACCACAGTTTAAGAAATCCAGCGACTGATCGTCTGCATGCATGTGCAGATTCAGCCCAAAGCTGTCAGTAGATGACAATCTGTCAGCTCGTTCTCAACCTAACCCTGAGGTTTTTATGTCCAACTCTAACAAACTGCAATTGTTCCACCTTGTAACCAATCGTTTGACTTTTGTCAGGACGAGAGGTTCGACAAGCAGCTGCCATCATTCTCATGTCCACTTTAATTAAGTTTTCATATCTGTGGAGAATCAGACCACACTTGTACAATATAATTGTACAATATAATTATCTAACACTGCTGAATAACAAGCATGACACTGATCAAAATTCCCAGTTAAGATATTTAATGTACAGCTGCATCCCTCTTACACAACACAACATTACTGTGATTTTAACATAACTCACAGGAATTAGCTTTTATGCAACCACTAAAATGAATGAATCAAAGCGTGTTATGAACCAATCTCAAGCACACTCTCCTGCTGCCACAAACAGTCACTAGACCATCGAACATCGTAACATTTGGCTAAAAACTATTAATTACTTAACTTGCTGTAACCTGAACTCTAATTTATTAGAATTTAATATCTGATGAACATGAACTACATGATTTAAAATCAGTGTGATTCCAGCTGAGTATTTGGATCATTTCAAGTCTCAAGAATCATCAGGTTTGCTTTTCACACACTGACATGTGGGATGTGACCTCATCCGGTTGGATTTCTCTGGGACCTGAACATCCTTAACTTATCATCCAATTCAGTTAACTACAGAATACACCTGAACTGAGACAAACGTTTATGAAGTAAACTACTTGAAACAATAACATCATAACAATGAGTGGAGGTTCCACATGTATCAACACCTACATTACCAATATAAAAAGAGAACAAAAGTGGGCCAAGCACAGAACCCTGGGGCATCCACTTTCACTACCTGTTACTTAAAAAGGACCAGGGTTTTTTTTTGGTAGTAATGACCACATTGTTCTGACTCTGACTCTTCTAAATTCGTCTTCTAGCGTTCACATCTAACACTCGGTCACATAAATGTGACATAAAAATTCAAATTAAGGAGAACCTTGGTAGTTACAGCATGTACTAGTAACCACAGGGTCTCTGGTTGCTCTGCCTGTTATCCTGTTCTCTCTTCTGTTAAAGGGAGTTTTTCCTCTGCACTGTCTCCTAAAGCTTGCTCAAGTGGGATTGTTGGGTTTTCTATATAATTAACATTTCTATATACAGTTATATTTTGTAAGGTCCTTGAGATGACTTTTGTTGTTCCTGCCTGTCATTCACCCCCCCGTTCTACCCCTTCCTGTCTGCCTCCTCACTAACATTATGAAGTCAATAATTCCTAAAAAACCCAAAATAAAAAATAGAAATCTAACTTAATACGTATAAGATCAGAACATGAACAGAAAGCCACAGATGACAATAAGGATTGCAGCTGCTCAGCTTGTGGTAATTTTTTTTGCTTCCTCTCTCTAACCAGAAATTGATTTAGGTTTGGAAATGTTTGTTGAACTTGAGCCAAAACTAAATGCTGTGTCATTTTGTCTGCTCACAGCCAAGGAAGAAAAAAGATGTTGAGAGATGATCTCATCTGTGTGAATTCGCCCAGATTCTGAGAAAAGGCATTTATAAAATCAGTTGTTTAACACTGAAAAGGGAGCTGAAACATTTTATCATTACATTAGTTGAACTAAAGTGTGATTCGATGTATAATGGGATAAAATAACTGTAATTATCCCCTGTGTTTTAATAATTGCTCATATTATTCAACTGAACTGCTGTAAAACTGGAATGTAAATGCATGCCAACTGAGCAGAGTCGGAAACGCTCCTAAAATATCTGCCCTGATATCTGATAATGTTATTTTTGCCCTGTTGCAGTAGACACACCCATCCTGGATACTAAACACTGAAATATAATTTGAAATACTGCAAGCACACATGTTTTTACACTTGCTTTGTTGTTGCCTTTAGTTGTTCTGTACAGACTACACTGTGCGCTGTAGGAGAAAACACATAAGACAGGTCTGAACAATACACTGTAAGCTACCTGATACCTGTGCTTCCTGTCACCATATTGCTGCCTTGCATTTGTGCTGTATTGATCTGACTGCTCGGTCCAACATGGCTAATGCACCGTTAGCTTCTCTCTCAGCTCCAAACATCACTTAGCACTGACTAACACAGGAGAAGGGGTGAGTGCACCAGTGATTGGGTCAGATTTATGGGATGTCAGCCAGCAGGCAGGTGAAATGTCCAAATAGATTTTCATATTAAACCTGATGCTGACAAAAGATAGGTGTGCAAAAAATTAAAGCATGTCATCCTGTGCAGCACCTTTTGGGTAAATTTATGATCAACATTAGTAAACTAAACTCCCGAAGGGGATCAAACCTCTGTTCTAGACAGCAGCCCTCAGCCCACTGAGGAACCCCTGCTTTTACGTGAAGCCTTGTCTGGAGAGATCCAGGTTTCCTAGTGAGTCCAGCGAGTGCTTATTTGATGTGTTAAAGGAATAACCAGCTCTAAATTAACTGAACACTACTATAAAAATTATTATTCTCAGTCATCAAGGTGACGTTATCTGAAACTTGAGTCATGGCAACTGATGAAGCTACATGGATGAGTAGTGAAACATTTCGACTAAACTAAAAGAATAAAAAGCATTGTTTAGGAGAGATAAATACATTGTTAGATAAGATATAATAGGAATTTTTAAATCATGCATTAAGCATTGTAAATATATACATATTATAATTTATTTTCTTGAATTATTATTAACCTGTCAAATTAAATCATTAAGTCTAAAATATGGCAAATATGTTCCCAAAACAATTCAGATTTATAATCATATAAAACGGACTTAATCATTAAGCAATTACAATATTTATTCTTAACATATTAATGGAAAAATAAAATAAAATTCTCCTTCAATCCAGCATCTTTCTGGCTCCTGGCTTTATTTTCTCTATGTCGCTACATTAGCATCTATTATTCATAATGAACTGCTCTTTTACAACAGCCACTGTTCCTCCTGATGTTTCTACCTGTGGTCCCAGTGCTGAAATAAAATGCCTCATATTGTAAGTTAATGAGCTATGTGGTTACTGTATCTGTGACACTATGTGACTAGAGAGTGTTTCCAGAAGAGGCATGACTTGCTGTATTTATCATACAAAAATCAGGTTTCTAACTAACACCACTAAACTTTATCAGCCTGCGGCCTCATGACAGGTTTAAGTTTGACTTCCCTCTCCCATTTTCCCACCTGAAATCTGCATTATCTTGCTTCCCTGTTCACAGTGTGGATTTTAAACAAAGTGCACACAGCATCAAATTGAGTTATGGCCCCACGTCAATAATCTGTTTCACCAGCCGCCGATCACTGCTGGAGACAGAAGCTCACATTGTGAACGTCCTTGAGGTCAATCAGTGAAACTCAACAGAGTAGAGGTGAAGAGGAGGAGTAGAAGTAGAACAGGGTGATGTGTCCTGAGTGTGCTGGGAGAAGTTGGATGGGGGTGGGGGGCAGCTCCTCCCATTATTAAGTTAGGATGCTGCACTGGAGGTCTGTGTTTACAGGGCAGACGAGGGAGTTTCCTTCACTCAGTGGACAGTGAGCGGCGAGCTCTCACTCTTTACTCTCCTCTGTTATTTCTGCAACTCATCCCTCGCTGCGTTGAGACTGGCTGACCTGCATACACAGAACGAGGCGGGAGAAGAAGCAGCAGCAGCAGCAGCAGCAGCAGCACCTGCCTAACCCTCCACCAGCGTCTCTCCTCCGCCTGGGAGGAGGCACAGGACTTCGACTCCACTGCTGCCACCTCCACCACCCCTGCCATCATGTGCGACTGCTTCCACCTGGCCTTCCCCAACTGGCATGCTGCCTCCTCAGGGACGGGTGGGCGCTGTTCTCTTTGCTCTCTCTGCTTTGTGTTTCCTCTCTCTGTGACTTTGTCTGTGCCATTATCCCCCTGAGCAATTCACTGATTCGGCAGCAAGGTACAGTAGTGCAGCGGGAGAGATGACGTTTGTGCGTGTGTTTGTGATGAAGAGAGACAGTGAGCGAGTTTAAGGCAGCTAGTGGTGATGCTGAGTTGTGTTGCTGACCTGCAGTGAGCGATGGGTGTGTCTGCAGAGTGCAGAGGAGTGTTTGAGGATGTCATCATAGAGGATGTCACGCAGCTCTGCATTTCTCCTGTTTCCTTCCTGCTGCGTGTTTGAAGCAGAGGCTGAAAGGCAAACAGACTCTTTTACTCTGGCAGTTCAACAAAGCAGAAATCCTGATTGCAAATAATAGTAGAGGATGTGCGTAAAGATAAAACAGGCTACTGAAATGTGGGAAAAAAACAATTCCTGAAGCAATACCCCACTGGCAAAAAAAAAAAAAAAAACCATGGGTATCAGCTTTAGAGCTAGAGGCTTGATGTGAAAGATGGAAAAGCTACTACCTGTAACCTTGCATCACTTTCACTGCAACACACTAAAATTCATGACAATGTAAGAAGCTCTAAAACTTGCTCACGTTATGGTTACGTTAACTTGAGAGAGACTGTAAATAAACCATATTTGTTAATGGATGACGCCACATCACATCACATCACATTCAAGCCAAAAAGATACAAACAAGAGTAGATCTGGATCAAAATCTGGCTTTTACTAAATAAGTCACTCCTGCAGACAATTCTATACATGAAATAGTTTTCATATATCAGTTTGCAATTTATTAAGGTGTTTTTTTGTGCTTTCAGTGGATGAGTGTCTGGACCTTAACAGGCCATGTATTCTTCCTAAGAGTTTGTCAGTAAACTTTAGAAAGATCCCGCTGTGCTATTTGTTGTAAACTGGATCTCCAACCTGCACTTTTACTTCTGTTTAAGACAGTTTAGTGGATATAGGAGTGTTTATTTAATGTGTATTGTTGATGTTGACACAAAGGGGTCAATTTGTGCCGTGTAGTAAATTACACGTTTCCTAACCATGTTGCTGTGTTGCCACTTTCCATTTTACCCAATTCACCTCATTTCACTCTGCTGCTCGTTTTAATTAAATCTGCCTGAAGAAGTGGAGAAGTTCAAGTTGCTCTGAGAGGCTCCGGGCGACGCTCAAGGTCAAAGAAAGAGAGTGCGATAAGGAGAGGGCTTAGCTTACTGCGAGGAAGTGAGGCAGGCAGGGCGGCTGCAGATGTTCCAGATCCATTACAAAGCTGCAGCCTCAGCCGCACAAATCTTTGTTTTTAAATCAATATTACACTACTTGAACAGTTTGTGTGTGTCACTCAGAGCAGATTAGCCTTTGTGATAAAAGCCAAGCTGAGCATATGTTTTAACCTGAAATCACACAGGTGGATATTACTTTATGTTCTATATGACTTTGGGTTTGAAGTAAACTTGTTTATATTTTGTCATACGTCACATTTGTTGTCAGTTTATTCTTTTCAGAGAGGAAAACATCTCTGAAACATCTTTTACATTATTTGGGAACATGACGTAACCTGAGACACTTGGCGCTTTGAGCTTGTGAAGCAAACACACTTAAACACAGGTGTAGGTTTGTCTCTTGATAAGTATTAATTATAATTATTAATAATTTAATTTAATCTCAGAGGTTTGTGTTGTTAGAATACAGAAAGGCAAATTAAGATGTAAATTCCAGAGCTGTGATAAAACATACTATACGTTTGCAGCAAATTAATTGAAAGCATGCGGTTTTGCAGTCTCATGTTCATATAATCCACACAGAAAATCTAATTCTTTTTTTCTTTCCTTCACTCAAATCTTATTAGAATTTGGATCCAAACAAGCTGCCTTCCACTGAAAGGAGCTTGTGTCTCTCAGCTTGACACAAATGAGCAGAATTCAAATGCAAAAGCACAAATAATGAGCTGTCTAACTTTAAATTAGTTTAGTGAAGGGGGGAGCTTCAGGGAGCCTTCCAGGTGCTTTTCAACAGGAAGCATAAACTGGAGCATAAGGTGGTTTCATAAGAGGTAAACTGAGGACAAGTTAAAACTTTATTTCTAGGATTGCAGTTTTCATTTTTGAGACCTTATCATTTGAACAGATGCCAACACAAGCAAGTCAGCTGCGTGAAAGGATCACTGTCATGGCAGCGTGTTAGTACAGAAGAGTTTAGTGATGTTTAAAGCAGATCCCTGCAGTTTATCCTCACATCGGCACCAGCACTGAGAGATGAGCCACACCCAAATCCAGAGCTGCAGTTGCACCCAAATATGAATCATGCAGGATCTGCACCACAAAAGACTTCAGCATGTACTGCTTGTGCTTATATATGTGCAGTATACAGATATATTCGCCATCAAAGTCGAATTAGAACATGTGGCTGCAGCTTTAGGAACATGTTATCTATCCAACTTTATGATATCTAATCTATGATAAGTCAAATATGGAAATAACTCTACAAGTGATTATATTTTTACAATTTCAGTCAGTGACAGTTGTTATCAAAGCCTCTGCAGCACCCACATGACAAATATTTGAGAAAGGAGGTTCTGTATGAGTGGTGTCACCAGTAGGAGCAGGAAAACTGGACAGAAGTAGTGAATAAAATAAGAAATACATCACCAAGACATGTCAAACAGGACCTAAATCATCCATAAACCCACTGCACATAGACACGGGGACTCACTGCTACAGCCGTTGTGTACTTACTGTAAAACATGTCACATGGTGGTTTTCAGCCTTGAGGGACCCAGGCACTCTGATTAATTTAACAAATCTATCTAATTCTGTTTAGTCTAACTCTATGAAGACATACAGATCAGGACTAACAGCGGTTTCACTTCATTCCTCTCTGACAACAGAATACTGAATGCACCACACGTCTCAAACGATGACACAATTAGTGATAGTTAAAAATGATAATGCAGTATTTTGTACGCCCTCTTCATCTAAACAACTTTCTCGGGCTGATACATACAGCACCTATTAACCCCTATTTTGCACCTATCTGCATTTCAACACGAACTTTTAACATATTTAACAGATTTCTTTAGCAAGTTGACTGATGGTTAAAGCAGTATGTCAGAAAAGAGACAGTTCTGTGGTTCATAGACCAAACAATTAGCAAACAACGAATCGCTTCATCAAAACAAAGTGCACTTGAATTGATTATTTAAAATAATTGTTGCCTTTACAACCAGGCGCATCATACAGACGTTTTCCTTATGTTAAAAACAAGGAGCTGTGTTGGTGGGGTGTGCAGAAATATAGTGTTGCAGCTTGATTTATGCATCAGTATCCATAGCATCACATGCACCTGTTCTGACACTCTGGTTACACCTGGTAACGCTGCAGTGAGTGAGTCATTTTCATCCTCAACCAAAAAAAACTTTCTACAGTGGAAATAGACACAGCAGTGCGTGTAAATGCAATCGTGAATGTTCTGTGTAGATTCAATAAAGTAACATAAATCAAGCTTAAGAGTCCACAGTGACGCTAGTGGCTGCATAAGTCTGTCCCTGTGCACAGCAGTGCTTTAAACTAAATGCTAACATTAGCATTCGCTTTGCTTTAATTACAGATCTGTTAACAATGTAATAGCGGGTTAATCTGAAAAATGAGGGATTTTGAGATGAATGTAGTTTTAACAGGAAGATCTCACCTCTTAGACATGCTAATTACCTTAGTTATTGTTGTTTAAGGTCTTTAAGTCTTGAAAAGCAACAATCTGGGTAATTAATTAACCAGACTTAAGGGGCTGTGTATTAATCAGTGAGAGATTCATGCCGATGTAAGGTTATGTTAACAGTTTTTACAGTTAAGACTCAAAGTCACCACAAGGAGCTTTAGAAAACAATTCGTTAAGTTTGGGAGTGCCTCAAGATCAAGCAAGGTGTGACTTCTAGCTGTACGTGTCCCCGCCTCCTCTGTCCATCTGTGACTGAACTAATCAGTTTAGCAACTTTTGCAGCTGCACTAACACTGGGAATGTGAGTGGGTTTGGACACCGTGTTATTAACGCCTCGGTTTATTTCCAGGAGTTAAACAGACAGCAGCAGCTGCAGCAGGTAGGTGAGCAGTGTGACTCCACAGAACCAGCGGCAAAATAAAAGTTTGGAGATGTTTTTGTTAGTCAAGGATGCTGATGAGTGGATGATACGGACTCATACAACACTTGACTTAATGGTGAAGGCGGCTGTGAAGACGTCTGATTATTATACTGCATTTCACAACATGTCTAGACGCTGCAGTGTTCAGTCACAGAGCGCTCACAGCGACTCTTCTTTTTCTGTTTATCTATGATAACAGAGCAGGTTGAATTTTTCAGTTATAATGTTATTTGATCTTCGATGATCAACCTTGAGGCACAAACACACCCTGATGGGAGGTTCCATACCATCAGCCTCCTAATACACTTACTCCGGCTCTAAGAGCTGTGTAAGTGTATTAGGCGGTGGGTGGGGTGTCAGTGTGCTGGTTATTGAGAAACTACATGGTTCTGTTCTACAGTGAGCACATTTTAACACTGTGAGGTTTCAAATGCGTGTTTCATGCTGTGTTTTCCATCACCTGTCACAGACCAGTTTGTTCTCCCATTAATTCAAACAAGGTTTTCTACTGGTGCTAATTTCATATGGAGCAGTTGATTTGATCCGATTAAATTATTAGAAGTTGCCTTACACCATTATCTTTCATGGTCTCAGCATGTCGACAGAGCTATTAAGGAAATGGGAAAATGTAAAGCTAGGTATAGAAACTGTTCTCCTGACGTCACCTCATTAATCATGAAAGATTTTATTAATGCATTAGCACCGTTCTGTGATCTAGTCTACAGCAAAGACCTCAGCAGACTTCAGTCAGTCTAGATTAGTGTTCATTTTATACTAGTACTGATGAAATGCAGGAATAAATAGGCTTTATTGGTTTCCAGTAGTATGGCTTACTCTTATTTATAAGGTAAGCAATAATATAGATTTTAGGTACATACATTAGGTACTGATGTATTTAAATGTACATATGTCAAACTGTTTTAAACTGTGCATTAGATCATTTTATGGGAGCGTTTTCTTGGAAAATGTTTTTGAGTTTTACGATTGGACACCTTCTGAACAAACATTTGCTCAGTAATCTACTTCTGCTTAATCTTCCAAAACATTTCCACTGGCTGCAAATTAGAAAACAAAGTGATCAGCTGCCAAAGATCCTTTATCTGTGATGGAAGTAATGCAATTCTTTTTAGCCTTTAGTCAAACCACATTTATTTTATACTAATTTATACTGACATAACCTCTGTTATCAGTGGCCTCTTGATGATATGAATTTATTAATCAATAAAGATTGTTATGATGTGATGTTTATAGTTAAAGACCATGCGACACAGTGGTCCACATGTGTTTTACACTAATCTATCAACTGTATCAAGATTTCGTTGTAGAAATCCTGATAACGTACAACAGACGTCTCAGAATGACCTGACTAAAAGTTTAAAATGGAATCAAATTAAATGCAGGTTAGGTATCAGAGCAGGTAACAATAATAATCATCATCATCTGACTTATCAGATTCATTTGGAGTCAGACGTTCCTGTCTCGACAGCCTGGAGAGGCTGAGCTGAGAGGCTGCAGAGTCTTATCTCTGGGTCGATACAGCGCATCACTTAATACAAGAAGGAGGCAGCAGGTCTCTGGAGGAATTATTGCCAGGAAGAACCCTAAATAGTCTCATCACTGGCTCCGGTGTCTCTCCGAGCCTCAAAGCAACTGTTAAGAGTCAGACAGGGCGTAAAGTGATGGCTTACTGCTCAGAGAATGCACATAAACACCAGTGTTTAACATCTGCGCAGTTTCTGCTGCGTTAAGTTGAGCATCAACAAGGCTGTGAAAGAAGCCTACAGAGCATACATTCCACACTAATAGAATTTCCTGTAATATAATTGTAGTAATTACTTAATTAACCATTCTAAATGCATTTTATTAACTGTGTTTGCAAATTCATGCATGTGATTATTTGCCAGATGCCGAACTATCAAAAAATGCACAAAGCTGCGGCTCGTTTTACAGCAGCCAGAACCGTTATATGAACATTAACTTCTAAAGTCACATCATTGTTGGGTTCCGGTGTTTATTTCTGACCTGCTCACTGACTATAGTCCAGCCAGAACCTACAGGTCAGCTTGCAAATGTACCAACCAAGATCCATGCCTTCAGGGGAAATCAGTATTAATTAATGATTAGTGTGCTTTAATGTTGATGTGAAACACCTTAAATTGCCATTGTGTATGAAAAGTTGACAATCGATCTGGTATTTATGTTTGTCTGTTTTCTATTTCTCCTGAACAACAGCTGGTCGAAGGCTGAGAGGACCAGAACCTGGTACTGAGGGCGAGTCAGTAAGTGACTTCACTGTGACTGAAAGTCAAATAAATGTTTAATTTCATGTCTTAACTTTCTCTTCCAGTCACTGAAAGATTCTGTCTTTAACAGAAAAACATCTCACGGCATTAATTAATTCATAAACTTAACATGAACCAATTTTTTTTATGTGTATCAGTAGATACAGATAACTACAATGAGCTGAAAACTAGGCTCTCGACGTTCAGTTTAAACTACTTTTAGGACTTTATATTCTAATTCATATTTGCTGCTGATATAGCTCCTAAATCTACCTGCATCCTGTACTGTCTGCACTGTTAATATCAATTCGAATGAATTCTATTGCTACACCAGTTGACATGTAAAGGATTTGAATGCTTATTAGTCATGTATCATAAGAACAACTCATGAGTTTCAGAAATATCCTGTCATGAACTGTTTGACCTGTTGGTGGCAGTAGATGAAAAAACTCAGGGAACATAACATTTATTAGGACTCATCCTCTGCACCAAATTTTTGGCAACACATTATTATTCATCCCTGAAAACACATCACTAATAATGTGACGATTATTAAATGCCAAACAGTTAAACAGCCAGTCAGTGCTGTCTTTGGCAAAGCAAGGTGTTATCACACCGTTTGGGATCCAGTTTTCTCCAAACCTTTGTTGTTCATGCATGAGTTTTAGTATTAAAACTGTTCTTACAGGTGGCTGAACAAGAGGAGGAAAATGAAATAAAAAATGTCACAATATCATTTTGTTCTTAAGTGTTTTTCCTTACTAACCGACCTTGTGTCCATTCAGGTATGTGACGAACCATCTCAGTTCACAGAGGGAGAAAGGCCGCGCCCTCAAGGTTCATCCCCCGTGGAGGAATATCCTGAAACTGAAAAATACACCGACAGTGACCAAGAGGTACAGAACACCAACATACATCGGTCTGAATCTGCAGTTAAAATATAAAAATGGACTAAGGAATCAGTTTATCTTTTGGAAAACACAGGGCTTCTCTAAATTTCTCCTCTCACATGGGGAATCTCGGTTTCTTTTTAACCCAGTCACTACAGAAAGAAGCCAATAACCTGGTTACTTAAATACTTGCAAACACACCGAGTCATTCAGCAGCTTATTTGTGGTTCAACAGTGTGTTTTGTTGTACATAAATTGATTTACAGAAATAAGCCTGAGACTCAGAGAAGCACATCTCACACAGAGCTACTATACAAATGTCCTGAGATCAGTACACAGACTATATTTAATAGTTGTTATATTTAAGAGTTCCCCTCTATTTTACTTTTACACTTTAAAATCTGTGCTGGAGAAAAAGGTTTTATTGCACTTGTAGTTTGTTGCTGTACAAACACTGTTTAGTTGCAGGGAATGTTTTTGGACATATTCCATCAATTTAGTCATTTCTTCCCTCAAATTGCTTAATTCATCCCTTCAAACAAAGAATTATTAAATTATCATCATCCATTCATTCATTATTTTCTCCTCAACGCCCTCATTATGAACAAATTAGTTTAATACAGATTATTTTAAATCCCCAATGAGGATATGTACAACACAGGGGGGATTAAGCACAAATTTGTACATTTTAGTTGAGTAAATGATAATTAAAGCAGTAGAGTGAGTGCAAATATTGTTTTTTGAGGGTACAACCTATCCACAATTAGTCTGTGCAAATATACAGTATCAGGCCTTCTGCCATCCAGCCTATGTATGAATTTATGTACAGTTTGTCCTTTACCAAATATTTGCAAAGTCTGTTGCAAGTTAGTGAAATATACAGTATGTGTTGTCTTTACTGTTAAAAACTCTGACTGCAACATTAATTCTTTTATTAGATTGAGTTTGACGTTTTTCTCTGTCTTCCTTTAGTGTGAAGGAGGGCATGAACCACACCACAAAAGTGGGAGTGGAAAGAAAACTAAGAAGTCTGGGCTTGGGTCCATGTTTGAAAAGCGCTCGACTCCAAAGATGAGCAAACTGAAGGTGAGACGTTGTCACCGTCTCCTTTGTGTAATGTATCTGTGAGTCTGCAGCTAAAGAGAAAGTGATGATTATTTCTACTGTGATGTGTTGGTAGGAGGCGCAAAGCCCTGAGTCTGGGGTAATAGTGAAAACAGCCAAAGATGGATGTGCAGAGGGTCTCGTTTATGGGGGAGGGGGAAAAGAGGGGATCTTCATTAAGGAAGTGGTACCAGAGTCACCTGCCTCAAAAAGTCTGAAATTGCAAGAAGGTAAGCTGAAAAGTGTTTGGATTTTGGTTCACTGCATAATCCATGGTACTTGGAAATGCTTTGTTGTATAATCAAATGTGAACATTTTAAAACAAAAACAGCAGCTATAAAAATAATCCTTAATTTAAAGTTGACACTTAGTCTCATGTAAGACAATCTTCACTGAAATTATATTCACAGAACAGTGTCATAAACATATTTTAACATATTTCAAAGCCTTCTCATCTGAGAGCTGCTGAAATATTTTGCTTTACTTTATGCAGGTGATCAGATCCTGAGCGCCACTGTGTATTTTGACAACATGTCATATGAAGATGCTATTCAGATTCTGGAGCACGCTCAGGCGTACAAAGTGAAGCTCTGCTTGAAACGTAAACCACATATCACAGAGACTCAAGCAGCCATCGGATCTGACGTCATCCCTGTAACTATTTTCAACTATTTCCAATTCAGATTCTTTAAGATGAGTAGTCTTGGTGCTCAAACTGACATTTCATATTTTTGCTGCTAAACAGGAGGAAGAGCTCTATGCTCCAGAGATGAGGGAACAAGGAAAAACAAAAAGGCGTGGGGATGCCCGCATTTCATGGCCCAAGTTCCCAACATTAGGACGAAAGTCCCATTTCATCAGGTCTCACAGTTCATCAGAGGCCGATGAGCAGAGAAAGTTGGAGCTCAGTCCAACGACAAGTGACACAGAGTCACCAATAAAATCTCAGGATGCTCTCAAAGGCAAAAAGAGGCACAAAATGAAACTTCCTGTTCTGAAAAACAGAGGCCGCATAAGTTCATCTGAAGACCAGGATACAGAGGCACCAACAACTGGGCAGATCAGTGGTGACACTTACCAGACAGCATCAGAAATGCTTTCACCTGAGTGTCTTGAAAGTCCTTTAGGGGAAACACCTGAAATCTATGTGACAGAAGATGTGAAAGTAGTGGAAGCGGAGCAAGATATTCCAACAACTGTTCAACACAGGGTGGAACTCATCAGTATAGATAGCACTTTGAAAACGACTGATCTAACTGTGGCTCTATCAGATCAAGATGGAGTCCCTGGTATCAAATCCCCTGATGGGAAGAAAAAGAAAAAAGAAAGGTCTGAATTGAAAATTAAAATTTCTGGGAAGGATAAATCCCCCAAGAAAGATGCAAAAGCAAAATCCTCACCAAAAAGGCTAAAAACACTGGGGGCAAGTTTTGAATTAGCAGAAAAACCTGAAAATGATACTCAATTAATCACCAGTGAGAGTTCAAAGGCAATCTCAAAAAAATCAGTGACAACTCAGAAAGAAATTAGTGTACCAAAAGTGGAACTTGATATGTTTGATGTCACATTTATGTGCAAAGCTCCAAAGAAAGGTGAAGAAAAAGCAAAGAAAGGCAGGGATGTCAAACAAAAGCAAGAAACAACATTCAAACTGCCCAAAATAGGCTTGAGTGACATTGCCACTGAAGAACCTATCCAGAAAACAGATGTAAATGTTGAAGAATATGCACCCAAAATTGAAGAGGTGAAAGAGGATCCTTATGACAGACTGTCGAAAAGCGGCCTTTCCAGAACTCAACTTCCCAAACGTGAAGACATTGAAATTCCAGGTATGGAGGATATATCTCGGAGGAACAAAGCCAAAAAAATAAAAGAGCCTAAAGCTGCTTTTACAGGACAATATGAAGAAATTCAATTGTCAATTGATGTTGACAGCGTAAAAGAAGCAGTTTCAAAACTGCCAGGATATAAGCTGCCTAAGGTTGACACATCTGGAATGCCTATTCCTGAAGAAATTACTGTAATAGATGCAAATGCGCAAAGAATATCAGTGAAAACACCTACTAAAGTTGTGGATACGAAGACAAAACACGAGGGATACTTCACAAAATTTGACATGATTGCCTCTCCACAAATCTCCATGACCACAGTCAAACTACCGAAGATCACATCTGCTGATTTAACCTCAGAGGAGCTTTTATCTGAAACCAGGATAGGTAAGGATTACAAAACTCAACCAAAACAAAGTGTCAAAGAGATTAAAACAGAGGGCTACAAACAACAAGAAACTGTACAAGATGGAGCCATTCTTCAAGCACAAGAAACTACGGAAACAAAATGCTCAGAGGGCATTGCATTAGAACATAAAGTGGGAAATGTAATTATCCCAACAGAAGCAGATAAAAAATCAAAGAAGTCAAAGACAACAATAGCTTTCACAGGGATTACAAAACCAGACATAAAAATCCCTGACATTGGATTTCACTTGCCAAAGCAAATGATTTCGGAGCAAAAAGTTGATACAGTAAAAGGAAAAAGGACTATATTCCTACAAGAAGTAAAAACGTCACAAACTGAAACAATGAAAGGCGAAGGGCAGATTAGAGGAGAAAGATTATCTGATGTCAAAATACCAGAAATTGACGATATTGAATACATTGATTCAGTAGGTGGTTCACCAGCTAAAGTGGATGGTGTCATTAGGCTTACAAGTCTTGATGTTAATATTGATGCTGCAAAGCCAAGGGCTGATGTCTCTTTTGCAGACACCAGAGGTCATATAAATTATGTTGAAGCCAAGGAGTTCCCTATGAAACAGCCCAAAGACAGAGCAGTTACTTTAGATGTCAGCACAGATTTGCCTCATGTAGATATAAACATTGACAGAGCGGAGATGAAAACACTTGAAAGAGAAGAAAAGGAGAGCACAATTAATATACCAAATCTCAGCATCTCCATTCCAAAGATAAAAGGATCTGAAATTGATCTAACAAGACAGACAGATGTTTCTGTGCTGGAACAAAAGATGAAAACTGAGAAGCCTGAATTAGAAGTCAAACCTTTGCAGACTGATGGTGAACTTGATGGACAAAAAAGCAAGTTCAAAATGCCTAAGTTAGGTATTAAAATGCCAAAAATTAAAGGACCTGAATTTGATCTAAACTTATCCAAAAAACATGTAGATGTCACACTACCTGAAGCTAAAGGTGAAGTCATCCTCCCAGAGGTCCCTGAGGTTGGAAGCGTAGATCTTTCTATTACAGAGCAGAGGATAGAGGTCGAAAAACCTGAATTAGAAATCAAACCTATGCAGATTGAGGGTGAAGTAAATCAGCAAGGAATCAAAATCAAAATGCCAAAATTAAAGGGACCTGAATTTGATTTAAGTTTTTCCAAGAAGGATGTAGATGTCACTCTGACTGAAACTGAAGCTGAAGTCAAACCCCCAGAAGTCCCTGAGGTTGGAAGTGTAGATGTTCTTATTCCAGATCAAAAGATAGAGGTTGAGAAGCCTGAATTTGAAATCAAACCTCTGCAGACCGAGGGCGAACTTGATGCACAAGGAACAAGATTCAAAATGCCAAAGCTTGGGATCAAAATGCCAAAAATCAAAGGGCCTGAATTTGATTTAAGTTTATCCAAGAAAGATGTAGATGTCACACTACCTGAAGCTAAAGCTGAGGTCAAACTCCCTGAAGTCCCTGAGGTTGGAGCCATAGATCTTTCTATTCCAGAGCAAAGGACAGAGGCTGAAAAAAATGAATTTGAGGTCAAACCTCTGCAGGCCGAGGGTGAACTTGATGGGGAAGGAATAAAGTTCAAAATGCCAAAGTTTGGTATAAAAATGCCAAAAATCAAAGGGCCTGAATTTGATTTAAGTTTGTCCAAGAAAGATACAGAAGTTTTGCTACCTGAAGCTAAAGCTGAAGTCAAACTCCCAAAAGCCCCAGATGTTGATGTTACTTTTGAAAGTGTAAATGTTTCTCTGCCAGAGCAAAAGATGAAAATTAAGGAGCCTGAATTGGAAGTCCAACCTCTGCAGACTGAGGGCGAACACGATGCGCAAGGAACAAAATTCAAAATGCCAAAATTTGGTTTTAAAATGCCCAAAATAAAGGGACCTGAATTTGATTTAAGTTTATCCAAGAAAGATGTAGATGTCGCTCTGTCTCAAACTAAAGCTGAAGTCAAACCCCCAGAAGTCCCTGAGGTTGGAAGTGTAGATGTTCTTATTCCAGATCAAAAGATAGAGATTGAGAAGCCTGAATTTGAGGTCAAACCTCTGCAGACCGAGGGTGAACTTGATGCACAAGGAACAAGATTCAAAATGCCAAAGCTTGGGATCAAAATGCCAAAAATCAAAGGGCCTGAATTTGATTTAAGTTTATCCAAGAAAGATGTAGATGTCACACTACCTGAAGCTAAAGCTGAGGTCAAACTCCCTGAAGTCCCTGAGGTTGGAGCCATAGATCTTTCTATTCCAGAGCAAAGGACAGAGGCTGAAAAAAATGAATTTGAGGTCAAACCTCTGCAGGCCGAGGGTGAACTTGATGGGGAAGGAATAAAGTTCAAAATGCCAAAGTTTGGTATAAAAATGCCAAAAATCAAAGGGCCTGAATTTGATTTGAGTTTGTCCAAGAAAGATACAGAAGTTTTGCTACCTGAAGCTAAAGCTGAAGTCAAACTCCCAAAGGCCCCAGATGTTGATGTTACTTTTGAAAGTGTAAATGTTTCTCTGCCAGAGCAAAAGATGAAAATTAAGGAGCCTGAATTGGAAGTCCAACCTCTGCAGACTGAGGGCGAACACGATGCGCAAGGAACAAAATTCAAAATGCCAAAATTTGGTTTTAAAATGCCCAAAATCAAAGGGCCTGAATTTGATTTAAGTTTATCCAAGAAAGATGTAGATGTCACACTACCTGAAGATAAAGCCGAGGTCAAACTCCCTGAAGTCCCTGAGGTTGGAGCCATAGATCTTTCTATTCCAGAGCAAAGGACAGAGGCTGAAAAGACTGAATTTGAGGTCAAACCTCTGCAGGCCAGAGGTGAACTTGATGGGGAAGGAATAAAGTTCAAAATGCCAAAGTTTGGTATAAAAATGCCAAAAATCAAAGGGCCTGAATTTGATTTAAGTTTGTCCAAGAAAGATGCAGATGTGTTGCTACCTGAAGCTAAAGCTGAAGATGTAAATGTCACAATACCTGAAGTCAACCTCCCTGAAGTCCCTGAAGCTGGAAGTGTCTGTCTTTCTATTCCAGAGCATAGGATAGAGGTTGAGAAGCCTGAATTGGAAATCAAACCTCTGCAGGCTGAGGGTGATCTTGAGAGGAAAGGAATCAAGTTCAAAATTCCAAAGTTGGGACTCAAAATGCCAAAAGTAGAGGGGCCTGAATTTGATGTCAGCTTATCAAAGGAGGATGTTGATGTAAAAATGCCAGAAGCCAAGGCAGAAGTTAAACTCCCTGATATTGAGCTAAAAGATTCCTCTGCCAAAGTGGAAATTAAAGCTCCACAAGTTAAAGGTACAGAGAAAGATGCAGAAGGATCACCGTCAAAATTTAAAATGCCAACATTTAAATTACCCAAATTTGGAATTGGAACTTCAAATGCATCTGTGGAAGTACCTGATGCAGACATAGATCTCAAAATTGAAGGCGCTGACATTACTATCCCAGAACAGGATCCTGTCGTTGACATTGCAGCATCTAACATGTACATAGAGAGCCCTTCAATGCATCAAGTTGACTTTGATGCGCAAGGGAATATTTTTAAATTGCCAAAGTTGGGTGTGTCAATGCCTAAAGTAAAAGGACCTGAAATTCACTTTGGATCATCAAAGGAAGAAGATGTCACACTATTACAAGCTGAAAGGGAAGTAACAACCTCAGGGCAAAAGCACAAAATGCCAAAGTTTGGAATTAAAATACCAGAAGTAAAAGGTACAGAAATGGACTTAAGCTTACCAAAGAAAGATATAGATATGACACTACAACAGACAAAAGTTGAACCTGAACTCCCAGATGACCCTAAAATTGATGTGTGTCTTGGAAAAGCAGAGATTTTGATACCAGAGGCACAAGTAAAAGTGACCAAACCCGAAGTCAAACCTTTACAGACTCATTCTGAACTTAAAGGGCGAGGAGGCCAATTTAAAATGCCAAAATTTGGAATCACAATGCCAAAAGCACGAAAGCCCGAAATTGATTTAAGTTTATCAAAGAAACATGCAGACACCACTTTACCAGACATTAAAGCTGAAGTCAAACTTCCTGATGTTGAACTGAAACAACCTTCTGCTGAAATGGAAGCACCTGAAATCAAAGCTGTGACAAAGGATAAGAAAGAATCCCCATCCAAATTCAAAATGCCAACATTTAAATTACCAAAATATGGAGTTGGCAGTCCAAGTGCAAGTGTGGACGTGCCTGATATGGACAAAGACATGAAAATTGATGGAGCTGACATTAAAATTCCTGAGAAAGTTCTTGCAGTTAGCATTGAACAACCAAGCATTAAAGGCCCATCAATAGATCTGAAAACTGCAGAAACTGAACATGAAGTAGAAGGAGGAAAGTTTAAACTGCCAACTCTTGGTTTTTCTGTATCAAAAGCCAAAGGGTTAGACACTGATTTAAACTTACCAAAGACAGATGTAGATGTGACACTACCAGAGGTCAAAGCTGAGGTCAAACTTCCTGATGTTGAACTGAAACAACCTTCTGCTGAAGTGGAAGCACCAGAAATCAAAGCTGTGATAAAGGATAAGAAAGGATCCCCATCCAAATTCAAGATGCCAACATTCAAGTTTCCAAAATTTGGAGTTGGCAGTCCAAGTGCCAGTGTGGACGTGCCTGATATGGACAAAGACATAAAAATTGATGGAGCTGACATTAAAATTCCTGAAGAAGTTCTTGCAGTTAGCATTGAACAACCAAGCATTGAAGGCCCATCAATAGATCTGAAAACTGCAGAAACTGAACATGAAGTAGAAGGAGGAAAGTTTAAACTGCCAACTCTTGGTTTTTCTGTATCAAAAGCCAAAGGATTAGACACCGATTTAAACTTACCAAAGACAGATGTAGATGTGACACTACCAGAAGTCAGAGCTGAGGTCAAACTTCCAGATGTTGAACTGAAACAACCTTCTGCTGAAGTGGAAGCACCAGAAATCAAAGCTGTGATAAAGGATAAGAAAGGATCCCCATCCAAATTCAAGATGCCAACATTCAAGTTTCCAAAATTTGGAATTGGCAGTCCAAGTGCAAGTGTGGATGTGCCTGATATGGACAAAGACATAAAAATTGATGGAGTTGACATTAAAATTCCTGAAGAAGTTCTTGCAGTTAGCATTGAACAACCAAGCATTGAAGGCCCATCAATAGATCTGAAAACTGCAGAAACTGAACATGAAGTAGAAGGAGGAAAGTTTAAACTGCCAACTCTTGGTTTTTCTGTATCAAAAGCCAAAGGGTTAGACACTGATTTAAACTTACCAAAGACAGATGTAGATGTGACACTACCAGAGGTCAAAGCTGAGGTCAAACTTCCAGATGTTGAACTGAAACAACCTTCTGCTGAAGTGGAAGCACCAGAAATCAAAGCTGTGATAAAGGATAAGAAAGGATCCCCACCCAAATTCAAGATGCCAACATTCAAGTTTCCAAAATTTGGAATTGGCAGTCCAAGTGCAAGTGTGGACGTGCCTGATATGGACAAAGACATGAAAATTGATGGAGCTGACATTAAAATTCCTGAAGAGGTTCTTACAGTTAGCATTGCACAACCAAGCATTGAAGGCCCATCAATAGATCTGAAAACTGCAGAAACTGAACATGAAGTAGAAGGAGGAAAGTTTAAACTGCCAACTCTTGGTTTTTCTGTATCAAAAGCCAAAGGGTTAGACACTGATTTAAAATTACCAAAGACAGATGTAGATGTGACACTACCAGAGGTCAAAGCTGAGGTCAAACTTCCAGATGTTGAACTGAAACAACCTTCTGCTGAAGTGGAAGCACCTGAAATCAAAGCTGTTATAAAGGATAAAAAAGGATCCCCATCCAAATTCAAGATGCCAACATTCAAGTTTCCAAAATTTGGAGTTGGCAGTCCAAGTGCCAGTGTGGACGTGCCTGATATGGACAAAGACATAAAAATTGATGGAGCTGACATTGAAATTCCTGAAGAGGTTCTTACAGTTAGCACTGCACAACCAAGCATTGAAGGCCCATCAATAGATCTGAAAACTGCAGAAACTGAACATGAAGTAGAAGGAGGAAAGTTTAAACTGCCAACTCTTGGTTTTTCTGTATCAAAAGCCAAAGGGTTAGACACTGATTTAAAATTACCAAAGACAGATGTAGATGTGACACTACCAGAGGTCAAAGCTGAGGTCAAACTTCCTGATGTTGAACTGAAACAACCTTCTGCTGAAGTGGAAGCACCAGAAATCAAAGCTGTTATAAAGGATAAGAAAGGATCCCCATCCAAATTCAAGATGCCAACATTCAAGTTTCCAAAATTTGGAATTGGCAGTCCAAGTGCAAGTGTGGACGTGCCTGATATGGACAAAGACATGAAAATTGATGGAGCTGACATTAAAATTCCTGAAGAAGTTCTTGCAGTTAGCATTGCACAACCAAGCATTGAAGGCCCATCAATAGATCTGAAAACTGCAGAAACTGAACATGAAGTAGAAGGAGGAAAGTTTAAACTGCCAACTCTTGGTTTTTCTGTATCAAAAGCCAAAGGGTTAGACACTGATTTAAAATTACCAAAGACAGATGTAGATGTGACACTACCAGAGGTCAAAGCTGAGGTCAAACTTCCAGATGTTGAACTGAAACAACCTTCTGCTGAAGTGGAAGCACCAGAAATCAAAGCTGTTATAAAGGATAAGAAAGGATCCCCATCCAAATTCAAGATGCCAACATTCAAGTTGCCAAAATTTGGAGTTGGCAGTCCAAGTGCCAGTGTGGACGTGCCTGATATGGACAAAGACATAAAAATTGATGGAGCTGACATTGAAATTCCTGAAGAAGTTCTTGCAGTTAGCATTGCACAACCAAGCATTGAAGGCCCATCAATAGATCTGAAAACTGCAGAAACTGAACATGAAGTAGAAGGAGGAAAGTTTAAACTGCCAACTCTTGGTTTTTCTGTATCAAAAGCCAAAGGGTTAGACACTGATTTAAAATTACCAAAGACAGATGTAGATGTGACACTACCAGAGGTCAAAGCTGAGGTCAAACTTCCTGATGTTGAACTGAAACAACCTTCTGCTGAAGTGGAAGCACCAGAAATCAAAGCTGTGATAAAGGATAAGAAAGGATCCCCATCCAAATTCAAGATGCCAACATTCAAGTTTCCAAAATTTGGAGTTGGCAGTCCAAGTGCAAGTGTGGACGTGCCTGATATGGACAAAGACATAAAAATTGATGGAGCTGACATTGAAATTCCTGAAGAAGTTCTTGCAGTTAGCATTGCACAACCAAGCATTGAAGGCCCATCAATAGATCTGAAAACTGCAGAAACTGAACATGAAGTAGAAGGAGGAAAGTTTAAAATGCCAACTCTTGGTTTTTCTGTATCAAAAGCCAAAGGGTTAGACACTGATTTAAAATTACCAAAGACAGATGTAGATGTGACACTACCAGAAGTCAGAGCTGAGGTCAAACTTCCAGATGTTGAACTGAAACAACCTTCTGCTGAAGTGGAAGCACCAGAAATCAAAGCTGTTATAAAGGATAAAAAAGGATCCCCATCCAAATTCAAGATGCCAACATTCAAGTTGCCAAAATTTGGAGTTGGCAGTCCAAGTGCCAGTGTGGACGTGCCTGATATGGACAAAGACATGAAAATTGATGGAGGCGACATTAAAATTCCTGAAGAAGTTCTTGCAGTTAGCATTGAACAACCAAGCATACCTGCCATGGACAAAGACATTAAATTAGACATATCAGATTCAAAAGTACCAGAAGCAAAAGCAGATGTACAACTTTCTGGTGTTGAAATCAGAACAGAGGGTGATGCCAAATTTAAAAAGCCACGGTTTTCATTACCCAAGTTTTCATTTTCAAAGCAAAGTGTAAAAGAGCCTAAAGTTGATGTCAATCTCCAATATGTAGATGTTGCCCTTCCAGAAGGAAATGTGGAAGTTAGACAACCTGAAGTGGATCTTAGGCCGCCAGAAGATGATATAGAATTAGGTGGGCAGGAAAGTAAGTTTAAATTGCCAAAGTTTAGTATCTCAGTGCCAAAGGTAAAAGGGCCTGAAATTAACTGGAGCCTATCAAAGACAGATATAGATGGTAAACTACCAGAAGCCAAAGCTGACATTGAGCTCCCAGATGTTAAATTACAAGAACAAGCTGCTATATTGGAAGTTAAAGTTCCTCAGATTGAAACGGGTACTGTTCAAGAATCACCATCAAAGCTTAAAATGCCAGAAATCCCATTACCCAAATTTGGAGCAGCTACTTCAAAGGTCAGTGTACCTGATGTAGACAAAGACATCGATGGCGAAGATGGCAAGTTTAAAATGCCAAAATTTGGCATCTCAATACCCAAAGTTAAAGGAGCAGAAACTGACTTAAGCATGTCTACAAATGATACAGATATCACAATTCCAGATGTTGAAGCTCATGTCACAGTACCCAGTGGAGAATTCAAAGAATTGGAAGGAGCTTTTTCAGTACCAGATGCAGCTATGGTCAAGGCTGACGATAAACTAAAACGGCCAAACTGGACATTTCCAAAATTTTCATTTTTAAGGACAGGTAAAGCCCCTGACACTGATATCAACCTTCAAACAAGCAAGATGGATGTTACATCAGCTGAGGCGAAAGCAGAAGACTCTCTTCCAGATGTGGAACTCAAAGGTACTTTGGGAGCCATTTCAATGGAAGGGTCACCTGCTGCAGAACTTGATGCAAATTTGAAAAAAACTAAATTTTCCCTACCTACACTTTCCTTTTCAAAGTCAAGTGCTAAAGAAACCAAATTAAGTGTTGAACATCCACATGGTGATGTTTCTATTCCTGAAGGAGAAGTAAAAGTCAAGCCACTTGAAATGGAAATTAAAGCTCCTGAGCTTGAAGCTGAATATGATGAAAAAATAAGCAAGTTTAAATTGCCAAAGTTTGGCACTGCACAAACAAAAGCAAAAGCTGAAATTGATTTCTATGCATCACAGAAACATGTGGAAGTCTCACTGCCAGAAGCTAACGCAGAGGTGACTCTCCCAGGAGTTGAAATCAAAGAATCTTCAGCTAGTGTAGAAACGAAAGCCTCGGAGACTGAAGCTAGGCTGAAAGATGTTGCAGGATCACCATCAAAATTCAAAATGCCAACAGTGAAAATGCCAAAATTTGGAGGTGCTAGCTATGACGTCACCATAAAAGCTCCAGCTGCACACATAGCTGAGGCTGAAACTGATGGAGGTAAATTTAAGGAGGATGTCAGTGACCAAATCGCTGATATTAAAATAGATGCATCCAAAGCAGCAGTATTGGATTCTGAAACGACAAAAACTGAGAGTGCAGATGTTGATCATGGATCTCCAAGTAAATTCAAACTACCATTATTAAAAATGCCAAAGTTAAGCTTCTCAAGGCCCAGACCCGAAGACGAATATGTTCCAGTTGACACTGAAAGCAAGGATGATCAGCTGGAAGTGGAAGTGGAGTCAAAAGGAGAAAGTAAATCACCAAAAAAGACTTTGACATCACTTGGTGAGATACTCAAGAATATTGATGTGGAATTTGATGTTTCAACAACAGATAAAGTTGAAGTAAATCTTGAGACTTCAAAGGAAGTTCATGCTACTGATGAACCCAGTGGAAAGCGGTTAGAGACAAAGGAAAAGCAATCAGACACTACCATAAGTCCTGAAAGGACAGGTTGGTTTAAATTCCCCAAGTTTGGACTGTCTTCCCCAACGGAACTTGCCAAGCACAAAGATGAGAAGAGCCCAGTAGGGGAAACAGGGGATGAGGAAAGTCCAACCTTTTCTGTCCAGTCATCAGACGCCTTTGCTGATATTAGCTCTACAATGACTAGTGAGCATGTTGGCCTGTCCTTGTCTTCTCCAACAAAGGTAACTGTCAAATACTGTGATCCTAATGCTGCTGCAGGGCTTGGGGAGGTACACAGTAACATCATTACTTCCACCACAAAGACTGAGATGATCTCTGTTGAGCCCAACTTACCTGAGAAAATCACCATTCTGTCTTCTGGAGTTTCATCTTCATCGGAAGACACACTTAGACTGGAATCTGGAAAAATACATGTAATTACATCAAATATTCAAGCAACACCAGAGGCACATCATGCAAAGCTACTAACTGCTGTGCAAGTCCAGTCAGCTGGAGGCCTTCCCCTAAAATCAGAGGCTAAAGAAGCTGCGGCGTGGACTGTCGAAGACTTGCAAAGCAGCAGGAGAACAGTCGTTGAGAAGCACCTAATTAGGGAAACATCAGGTGAAAGAAGTGAGACAATTGTTATAACTAAACAAATCACACATACATTTGATTCTTCTGAGCCCATCTCTGGTGAAACAGCCTCATCCATACGACGACTGAAAGACTCTGTGCACTCTGACAAAATGAAGTTTTTTGATGAAGCTGAGAAGTGAATACATTTGATGCAGACTATGTATCAAGATACAATACAACTACTAGCTGGTGGCTTGTGAATTTCACTGGGCATGTGACAGGAAAGTGGGAGAGAAAGCATGTTGGCTTATTACTGGAGAGAATCTGTCAGTGTTCAAGTGTAAACGCCAATCTCTTGTTGCATGTTGTTGACCTATAAAGAGACAGAGTCTCTGTGATCAAGATGTTTTTAAGCTACAGGAATGTAACTGAATGCCCTTACTGCAAATTATAACAGGTCTCCACCAAATATTCTTACATATTATGGTACAGACCCAGAGTAAAAAGTAAATATCTTCATAGATGTTAGATGTAGAATATAGATCGGAGCCACTTTCTAGGATGTTAATCACCTGTGCATTTGATTTCAGAAAGGATGATGCAAAACTTTCAACAAGACTGTTGCAAAATTAATCAATGTTACAGACATTCCAGAATATGTTTACAATAATTTCACTGTAAAGTTGGCAGTAGAGCACCTTCAGTAAAATAGTGCAGTATATGTCAGATAAAAATGAATATGAACATGTATCACCAATTTACTCCTATTGCTGTAGCAACAATGCAAAACTGAGACGAACTGCTTACGATCAAACACAGCAAGTGTACTGCTGCAACTATATTTTTATTAATACTTTGCTACTTAGAACCTAATTTGCAACAGCAAAAAATATATATTAGTATGTTTTATTTCAATATCAGTGTACAAAGTGATGATAATAAAATGGCTGTGTAAATAGCTTTTAATGACCTGTGAAGTTTGAATTGATTATCGTGCCTGTCTGTATTCTGAAAGGCTAGAACCTATTTGCACACAATAAATAAATATGTCATATGCAAAACTGTGTATGAAGCTGTGACATGTGTTCTAGGTCAAACCTTCATATCTCAAGATGACCGGACACTAGGAAACAGTAATAGGGATGAATTTGTACACTAGAGGGAGACACAGCTCACAGGTCTATTTGTAGTATTTTCTAATGTTGGGATAAAAGACACTGTTACATAACAATGAATTATCTTTATAATTTGTACAAAAACTTTGCTTATTTGCTTAGCAACTAAAGCAGCTAACTACATGTACTCTAGTATTTCCATATAATGCCACTTTATTCTTGTACTTTCTACTTCATCACATTTAGTTGGCAACTCTAGTAATTTTACAAGATAAATGAACACACACACACACACACACACACACACACACACACACACACACACACACAGAGATAAAACTACCAAACTGTATATAATCATTTTTAATATTATTTTCTGTCTGTGAGTGAGGAGGAAATTATTTTAATAAAGGCTGCCATAATTGCCATTGTGGTTATAAATATTTTTATTTATTTAAAAAAATGTTATTTCCCTAACAGCTGACCATTGCCTGTAGAAACAGGAGTGAACTGAACAACTCCTGTTATTTTATTTTTTTAATTCCAAACTCCTAATATCTTAGGAACCTGCATGGACAAACCTGGTCATGTTACACATTAAACCAGTCCGGTCCAGTTACATAATAAAGTATTACTAATCAGGGGTGCTTTTTATACAGAACTTTAACTTTTATTCTTACTGTAAATACGTCCCAGTACTGTTACTACTACTTTTAATACTTCGAGACAGCTACGGGATCAGAATACTTCTTCCACCACTGTTAATACTTTGATACAGCTGCATTGCAGCATCGTAAATCATAGATCTGTTCACTTACTTTACTTAAGTAGTATAAAATACAGTATATTTGTGTTTCACAGAGTATAATGTGACTGATTATCTGTACCTGTGGTTTTCAGCTAAACTCACATTCATCAACAGCTGCTCACTGCTTTTCTGATTAGGTGGTGCCTTCGAGTGCCCCTCGTAAATTCCAATACAATAAAGAGGTCGTGAAACTCGTTTAAAGTTGATGCTGCAACAACTTTTTGACATGACTGGTGTTTTTGGGAATATGGTCAGATATAAATTCAGATCTTAATCACAACAAATGAGCACATGTTGGTCTAGCAACAACAAATCGTGCCTAAATAGATGTTTGACTGGGCCCACCTGACCCCTGTGTGTGTGTTAAGATATGACTATCAATCGCTTATTTTGGTATTAAAGTCATAAAGCTCAGTTAAAAGATACTAAATGCCCACAGAGATATGCGGAATGATCAATGAGAGGTACAATATTCCACGATGCAATATAAAATGATCATAAATATCCTGTAAGTACAGTTTTGAGGTACAATATTTGTAATTCACTTGTTAAGCTACTGCTTCTACACCACTACATTTCAGAGACTACTTTTTTATTCTGCTACATTTATGTATTAACTCTTACTAACGCTTTAGCAATGTAAAGTTGTATTACTAGTTCAAAGTATAATTAACCAGTTAATTATGGTGTATATATTATAGCCTTTTGATTCCCAGGGGGGTTTCACAATATGCACTGGAGTATAAAGTTATACAAATGAGCTGCAACTTCACCAGCTGCAGAAATAAAGTGATGTAAAGTGAAAGTGAAATAATAAATTATAATAATATATTATTCTGAAACTTGACAGTTGTACAGTTGTGCACTTTAACTGCTTTTGTACATTAATCCTGCTGCACTCATTCAGAATATAGGAGTTCTGTTGTAACAGAGTATTTCAGCATGGTGGTATTCATACTTTCACTTGTACCTCTGAAATAGACATCTACCAAGAAAAACAAATGGCCACAAAGAAATGTAAAATTATGAAAAGGAGACAGGACACAACCTTAAAGCGATGCAACCAGGGTCTAGAAGGACGGGTGGAGATTCATCTTCTCATAACACACCTATCAAAATATGAAAAGATATAATATATATTCTTAAACACATAAAAACAGCATAAATATACTATATGCATGTACATTATCTGCATGAGCGTTACAGATAGGTGCATGTTTTGTTAAATATTATGATTTGTAATTCCATGTGGAATAAGCCACGTTTGGCACAAATAAACCAAAATCTTACAAAGCATCTAAAACCATAAATGAGACGTCTGATTACAAATACTGTGCTAAACATCTTTTTCAATGTAAAATATCTTATAAGTATAAAGTCAAATACATCTCCCACTCTTGCAATCCAAATGTTTCTGACGGCACTTGAAGGCACCACCGGCTCCGCTCCACTGCGCAGTCTCTGAACACTTTGATGCGAGCTTCAACTTCACCGGGAGCCCAGCGCGCCCCGCCGCCTGTCGCCCACAACAGCCCGCATCATCATCATCATCATCATCACCATCATCATCATCAGTAGCAGCAGCAGCATCAGTGTGATGAAGCAGCGGAGGACGGAGACCTTCCTGCTCTGAGACACTGGATCAGCGCGCAGACAGGTACGGAGCTTTTCTGCGCCCTTTCACCATTCTGGAAACACTCAGACAAACGCCTCTTTATTCCAAACACCGACCTACAACCTGCTTTTGTTCATTTTTTGATTAAAGTAACCGAATAACGGATCAGTTTCATGTTTAATGTGCACTCTTAGAGATTTGGGAAATTTCTTCCACCGGCTTTATCCTGTGATTTTGCGCTCAGCTGCTGCTCCTCTCTCTCTCTCTCAGTGTGTGGGATTGTGGGCAGAAAGCAGTGATCAGCCTGTGCAGTGTGTGTAAGTGTAGGTGTAGCAGAAGCTGTGTTTCATACCCCAGTATTTAAATGTATTAATAGCATCAGCTACCTGTTGGGTGCCATGCAGGTAAATCCGTGCTCCACACATTTATTAATCATGCATTTATTTAAAATGCTTAACGATGCTTGATAATAAGTTTCTATGGTTTCTGAGCATCAACTAAAACCATTTAGGTTAAAAAAACAGAACAGGAAATGTGAAATAGGGCAACAAGCACATTAGAAATTAAATGTAAGTGCAGCAGAAACAGGGCAGTGGAACATTTGTACACAGCTGTGTGGTAAGTAAGAAGAATATCAGTATATTTGGCTCTAGACTGATTTTTGTTTTAACGTCCTTGGGCTGTAAAAACTTATTGGATTTATCCAACGAGCCTGCATTTGAGGAGGAGGTGCAGCTGCTGCTGGGTCTGATTTAGAATCTGAAATGGGGAAAGTGTTTGAAGTGAAGCTGGGGGCGATAAGAGGAGAGAGCGGAGCGGTCATTTTTAAAATTCAACATCCCATATCTGCAAAAAATAATAAAAAAATAAGAAATACTGGAGTTTAACTGATTGTCTGGAGGATGCTAATTTTGGGAACGGCTTCCCCTTTAACTGGACCGTCTCCACCATGATGAATCTCATGATGGACAGAAAAGAGAGGAGGAATTTTAATCCGTGAGGTCACACCAGATGTACATCTTTCATCTGAACGGCAAACACCAAGGAAGGGAAAGGAGACCGTGGCTGTGAGCTGAATCATTTCCTGGAGATTGGCTGTTCATGTGGAAATCTGATTTTTTTTTTTTTAGAAAAAGCCCTAATAGCTGAAAGCATCTGGCTTCAAACTCGAGTCTGTAATTCAACACGAGCAGAGTGATGCTCCATTACATCAGGGTGCTGCTGTGTGGGCTGCAACCAATAATTATGTTTAATATCGACGAATCTGATGATTAATTAAAAAAAAAAAATCAGAAGAAATTCAAATATGTCCATTTAAATTGACAACATGATGATGTCTTTAAATATTTTGTAAAAATTCAACAGCTCAAAACCTCATTTTAAATTGTTCTGGTGCTTTAGTTGATTAATCAGCATCAAACAGTTTCCACATTTGATCAGTTGTTAGATTTTAATCTGTTGGTTGCAGCTTTCTACTTTTTATTCCACTGTATTAATTTAGGAGCTGTTACTTCATATTTTATGCACAAAACACAATGATCTTTACAGTTCAATAGGATATAAAATAATATAAGTATGTCCACCTGAATAAATGACACTCATACCTTCTACACCGTAGTACTGCTACTTTTACATTTGTTGGTTCTTAATCTATACAACAGCAAAACATTTGTGTTGAAGTATGTCGCTGGAGTCAATTCGTGCAGATGGCTTCCAGCAAGAAATGGTTTAGCACTAAACAAAACAGATTTCCTACAGCTGTGTGGAAATTGGACTTAAGGATGAACCAATTATATTAGATTTTGGTGGACAAGGGTCAAAGGTCATTGTGACTTAATGCATGTTCCATTCTTGCGAATTCTATATCTGTCAGAAATTGCTGGTCAGTTACAAGCGGACGTTTCACCTTCCGTCCAGGAGGTTTCATCAGTTCTGTGTGTCACTGTGACCACCTGAGACCCGGTGGGAACAGCTGTGAAGCCGCCCGGCTCGTGATGTGAGATCTGGTTTGTAAGTGGGTGATAGATTACACCTCCTCCGTTTAACAGGTTGCTCAATCTCACAATAAACAGCTTCCCTCACACCTCGTCTGAACCAGTTGCCGTCCCTGTCCAGAATATGGACAGAAAAGCCTGAAGAGGATTTCTTTACATCTGGCACAAGTGTCAATTTGGACTCATTCATGAATGAGAATGTGAGTCTGGACAAACACGCATGTAACAAGTGACCTTCACCGATTGGCGGAGGCACTACGGCGCCTCCTAGAGGCCATGGTGGAGAGTTTTTACATTGCAGTTCTGTGTTACTGCTTCTATTCTGAGATCAGCCTGTGTCAAGTAGTAAACCACCACTGGCGAAAGGGTTCATCCTCAGTTGCGGCCGCGGAGCAGCTAGTAGCATTGAAGCTAGACAGATACAGTTACTCAACAGAGGCCATAACCGGTAGTGCAGAGGCTGACCGAGACAGGCGGTAGCTGGGAGTATGGTTGGGACGACACCACTGATTGTGACTGTAGCTGTGTCTGTGCCTCGGTTGATTCTGATTGTACCCATTAGAGTACCTGAGGTTACAGTGAGAGATGAGCTGGTGAAGAGAGATATTCGCCTCAGGTGTCGGTTGAGACCAAACACAAAGCTAAAAGATAGTGGATATTGGAGATTCATCATCAACCATCCCAAAAAAGATGCCGTTCGGTGGCAACTGGAATCGTCAAAGTCCAATTGAAGTCATAACCGTGACCTGGATGACTGAGAATCTTCACAGACATGATCCAACCATCATCCATTATCCTGTTATTGGTCACAGGGACCCGGAGCAAATCCCTGCTGTCACTGGGCAGGAGACCACATTCACATCTATGGACAAGTCACCACTTAACCAAACTGCGTCTTTTGGACTGTGGGAGGAAGCCGGAGTACCCAGAGAGAACCCACACAGACACAGGGAGGACATGGACAGACTCAAATGCAAAACCTATATCATATCAAAAATTAACTTTGATATTAACCATCTGCTTCATCTTTGACAGGTTAAACTTCACAGAGAGAATCGTCTTAATGTTTCAGGTCTCCGTGAAGCAGCTTCCTGTTCATAGGCAGACGTGAACATTTAGGGTCTCAAATAAGGCGTTATTATTGAAGGGTCATGCTTGGCATCTACATTTAAATTCTTGTCTGTTACGCTTCACATCACCCGAGTGAGTGCATTTCTCAGAAACAGGATCATGTGCAGAGCTCCACAGGCCTCCCCTGCAGTTGGTACCTTCAGACCAACAGAGCCTTTATTTTTTTAGTTTAAACCTGGACATTAGATCATCCAGAGCGACCGCACAGACTCCCTCCAGAGGAACAATACGAGCCTGTGATGAGGAATAAAGGCTGTTTTGTCTCTTTGCTGATGATGAAGGGCAGAAGCAATTCCAGGTTTCATAGACTCACGACAACACAGCCCAGTCCTGATGGTGGTAATTGCTGCGTAACGGCACACATGAATACCCCCAAATCAGCTCTCGGCCTCGTGCACTCAGGCAAAGTGCACTATTCAGACAATCAGAGGCATAAGATCTCAATCGTTCGTCCCCATAGCAACAGCGACTGCCGGTCTGATTGTATGGAAAGTGTTGTTTCTGATAACTTGCTACATGGAACGTCTGCCTTTCACTAGTGAGCAGAGAATTGATACTGACAGGCTCTTAGTGGAGGTTTTTAATCAGTATGCTGCACCCTCAGGTGTTTCTGCACAAGATGATAATGAATAAGGTGGAGGTGAGAGATGCCACGATGCGTCACGTCGTCTTTGACTAAGCCTCTTCGTTTGCTTAATTTGAAAGAAGGAACACTAAATATTCATTGGCAGCACGGCTGCAGTTCTAGCAGACATCAAACCCGACTTCCGTTTCAGCATTTTGACTTGATAGTTACTGGAGAGTCTCAGACAGGAAACATGAGAAGAAAGGTTGAGGGGTATGATATGCAACAATGATCCCCAGTTTGAGCTAAACTGGGGACATCACCTAAACATGGCGTGCATCTTATCAAACAGGAAGTCTCCACAAACTACTTCAACTATTGAAAGGTCTTCTTCAAACTAGTTTTCTCATTCTGTTATCGAGGAGTTCGGGTGTCTGATTTACAAACAGTGAGCTAAGGCCAGATATCATTAGAAACACGACTGACGGGCACTAATGGGGCTTTTTAAAAACTTAAGATTAGATAAGTTGGTTTGAGTTCCAGAGCAATGGCTCCAACAAGAAATAATTATTAAGGCTCAGAGCTTGGAGCAATGCTCTGCAGTGTATAGATAATGTCATAGTAAGTAAATGCTGCATATGAGTGCAGTCAGGCTGCAGCCCAAGAAAACACGTACAAACAGTCAAAACACATGCAGATTAGGCACCAGCTTCACCAGTTTGACAACACTGGCTAAGCATGTAGAAAAAAAAAAAAGGGGGGCTATAAATACCAAAAGAAAGAAATATAAATGTTATAGAGGAGCAAATATAGAAAACAAACTCTTAAAATACGTAAATGTTAAACTGCAGACAACTGTAATGTTGCTGCTAAGAAGTGATGGACACCACTGGGACATTGATAATGGTGGTTGTCAAACCTTCAGCGTTCTAGCTCCGATGTGGTACTGCAAAACAGAGTCACTACACTGCATGCAAATATAAGCCCCTTACATTTTATACTATTTAACGTCAAAAGAAGAAAGTACTCTGTAGATAAATTACTGATCAGTGATAATCAACGTGTTCTTCTCCAGGATGACTGAGGTGATGAACTCTCTGGAGCCGGGGACGGAGGACTTCAGCGGGGGAGGAGCAGGAGGAGGAGATCAGGATGCAGTATCCTTCCAGGTGTGAGTGAACGATGATTTCAAACCAATCCTGTTTTATTTGAGTAGAAAAGATAAAAGCAGTGAGTCACAGGAATGAGGAGCAAGTGTAAAACGTGGGTTGACGCTGCTAATGTCATTAGCTGGACTAAAATGTCCAGCTTAACCAAAAGGACCCTACTGTAAGATTTATTTTATTGTTTTATAGTCACAGGGAAATGTTTTGTTTGATAAATCCTAAGAATTTCTTATTTTACTACTTTTACTACGTTTTTTTTACATTTCAGTCTGACATTTAGTAACTTTACCGGATGGAAATAGGAAAAACAAACAAACAAAAAAAAAAAAAACTTAAGCCCTAAGCAGGAAGCACCGATGGAGATTTTCAGAAAGTTGGAAATTTAAAAGTACGATTTAGTGATTTGCAAATCATTTAAAGCCTAATTAATTTTTTGAATTTTAAATTGGACATCAGAAACACATTTTAGTGCATGCACTGGACTCTATGGAGTCAAGCTGCTGTAATACAGGCACAATATATTTTGGCATTACCATCTCTGAAGACTGATTACACAACTTTTCCAGTCGTGTTGTTAGCATCAATTCAAAATGCAATAGCTTTATTTATAATTAATTTATAGACCACATAAATGTAGTGTTTAAAATGCTCATCAATATTCCCAGTGATGTATAAATAGATTTGTTGGATCCAAATCACCTTTATATGTAAATACTTTTAATTCAACTTTATTTCTTACATTTTCTGCTGTTTTTTGTGTGAATAAACTGTGAAACCATTTTTTCACAACCATGAAATGAGCTTTTCTCCAATGAAGAAAAATCAGCGATTATCACTATCCAGCTGTGTTTGTGCACACACCACAAACACCACCACGCGGAGCAGGGACGCTTTAAAAGGTGTTAAAGACAAAAACAAATTCAGAGAAAATCTGCAAAACTAAACCAAAGACAAGCCAAACTCCACACAGTTAAATGATCCGCAAATCTCTGCATTCTTTAGATTTACTACTGTACAACAAGACTATGCTCATAACATGCAGATTGAATTAGTGCGATTCTTCCACATCTTTATTCACGTCTAGATCAGTTATCAAATGCAATTCATAACATATTAGCTATAAAATCTTACCTTTAAAAAGACACTGGACAAAAATGTATGAACTTGTAAACCTTTGATGGAAAATCAGTTTTGGAACAAATCATTCTGTATCACTAAGCTTTAGCGTCTTCATCTTCCAGTCTGCACTTTTCCTAATGCCATTTATTCCGCATTCTTGTCTTTTACATGAGAAAGAGCAATGATTTTCTCCTCTCCCCCAAATATGAAAACCCTTCAGTTCACCCTTACATAAGCTTTTACCAGATCTTCCCAGATACCCATGAAAGGTATCCAAAGTTGTCCAAGAGGCTTCCCTCCATCGTGGTGGAGCCGACAGACGCAGCTGAGGTTGAGAGCGGCGAGCTCCGCTGGCCGCCAGATGAGCCGAACTCTCCGGACGCCCAAACTGAGAAACGGCATGTAGAGGAACAAACTGCAGGTGAGGAGGAGTTGGAGGTCACAGATTATTAGATATTGTGGGTGTGAAGTGTGACCCTGGCATCTTTTTGTAGTTGACCAAGTTAAAAAAACAGCCACATCAGATTCTGCTCTACTGGTTCTGCATTTAAAAAAAAAAAAAAAGGTTAATAATTCCACCAATATATATCTGTATAGAAGGCAGCAAACAGAGCTCATCTTAGCTTAAAGCTTTGTTCAAAAGGTACAAAAGCCTGCTATAGTAAATGGAATATGTGGTTTTACATGGTGTTATAGTATGCTGACTGTTTCTCCACACAGTGAGGACAAGACTAAAATGATTAGTTTTTATGAGCTGCTTATGGCAGAGACACACCTGGCTGACATCAAAGAACTAGCAGCAACCAAGGCCAACTGTTGCATCGCCTCACGTCACCTTCGTCATCACATAAGTCTTCATAACAGCAGGTGGCAGTGGTCTATGTTCGCCTCTAGGGCTGTAGAACTACACAACAAGCAGAGTCTGCTTGGTTTACCATAACTAGCCCTGCAGACAAATGATGCCCGAGCATCATCAGGAGAGGGATACCAAACATCTATGTGAGAGAATACATATAACTGGGTAGTTCAAACTGGGAAACCAAACTAATATTTTACTTGCCAGGAGTAATTTGAAAGATCTGTGTATAATCCAACTTTTGCACGTTCTTTCAGATGAGGAGCAGTCGGACGTCGGCGTGGACGAAGAGGCTTCTGGGGCAGAGATGCAGGACTCCAACTGAACAAACTCTCTTCCTGCTAAATCCACTGTTACTGTGAGTGTGTCCAGACTTGGATGAATAAAAATAGAAAGCAATAGAAGAACATATTTCATGGACAGACAGGAGAGGTACAGGAAAGAAAAGTACAAAACCAGATTTCCAAATCCCAGCTCACAGGCTTGGAGCCAGAGTCACCTTCAGAATAAATTTACAGGTGTTTTTCCTTTTCATCTACACATCTGCACTGATGAAAGAGTTTGTTCTGACACATGTAAGCCCTTAAAGATGATTGAAGGGACCAAGTTGCCATCATTAAAACATTTTGTTCCAGTCTGTAACTGCCTTTTGACAAAATCTTTTCATGTGAAGTCGTCAACGACTTGGAAACGAACAGAAGATTTTGGCAGCAGACATGTTTGTAATGTCAGAATTTTCCCGTCTAACGATGTATGACTGTTGTGATATTTCCAGCTTTATGATTTTTATATTTAATCTTTAATTTGATAAGTTAGATCAATTTCTCTCTCTGGCTCCAAGACCTCGCTGTCCAGATGCCCACAACATCACCTGCACATCTGATCTGGACAGATGTTTCTAAATGCTGTCTTAAGGATTTAGCTTATGTGCGCCATTCTACTGATGGTAGCTACTGTATTTTGTGCACAGTTTTTACATCACTGTTTGTTAAGTGGTGACTGCTGTAGTTTGGTGATCTTGCTCTCACTAATCCCTTTGTAATAATAATAACAACAATAATAATAGCTACAATGTTTGAACGAACAGTATTCGATTAAGAACAATTTTATTCTATGTTATGTTCTTTAATATAATACTGTATGTAATCACCATCTTCATACAGTAAATGTTAAAGGGAATATGATCATGTCTTGTTTTACCCAATATGTTCACAGGAATTCAAAGGCTCTCCATTTTGCTACAGAAGTTAAAAAAAAAAAAAAAAAAAGAACCAGTATATTTTAGATGTGTGTCGCTTGTCACAGACATTTTTTTTTAAATATTGGACACCTAAACTATTGCAAAAGTAATAAATCTTTTCAAGATTCTTAAAACATTTGCACCGGTTGTCCCTGTGGTTTGTGGTTTAGTTTTACAAAGACGGTCTGAGAATCTTCGGCGCTTAATGATGGTGTTGGTTGTTTTTACTGATGCTGGATCATGTTGGATCCAATAATTCAATCTGTAACATTACAAAACCTTAAATCAGTATTAGCAGAAACAGCCTGAATGTAACATGAACTAAGCAAGTGTTCAAGTAAAGTCAAACAGATTCAGATTGGTTTCTGCTATAAAATTTATATTTTCTAGTACTTCAATTAAATTAGCCCAAATAGGCAAGACGAACACAGAGACATAAACACATAACACAATCAGGGAAAAACAAGAAGAGACAAAACTAGAGAATGACCAAACACAAAACATTGTCAGAGACAAAAATCGCCCCCTGACATAAGTGAAATTATATGGCTCACAAGAAGAGCACAAAGCAACAAAATGAGAAAGAACAAATATCCACAAAGACACAGAAATGACATTAAAAAGACAAATGGCCACAAGAGGCTAAATTACTTTCAGATCTGATACCAGGTTCCAGGACCATGGTTCCAGGTCAGATCACTATTTGAAGTCACATAAAGTTACCTATTGATATTATTCCACATTTGGAACATTTAAATTTCTTTATTTGGCATTTATTCATTACCAGGTCTAAACAGGACCCCACCCTCCCCATTTTACAAATGTACACCCCCATTAATGGCCAGTTTTAATTACTATAACTTTGTTTTAGAGAAATTATTTTCATTTTTGACACGGCTGTAAATACTACAATACCCACGAGCCTCAGCTGCTGTTGCCATGGAGAAGAACCCAGTCTGCAGTGGGAATCAGAGTGGTAGCCAATTCAAAATGGTTGGTTGTTGTAGTTGTTAACAAAACATGACACCACAGCTGCTGAATTCAAACCGAGTTAATCCCAAATTAAAAGTGGAGCTTTCACACTGCAGGTTTAAAGTTTATAATGTTGTAGGTCAGACTATTTAAAATGATGCATTTTCAACAGCATATTTTATTTTTGTTGACAAATCCTATAAAATGTCTAAAACCAAAAATGAAATGCATCTTTTTACAGTGTCTCCAAATCAAATTGTAATGGGGTAACAGGCAGTCAGCCCCACCTGACATCAGACCTGTGCCATCTGCTTTTTGCTGTTGTTGCCGTTTTCACTCTCGGGCACTTGATATTGCAACCGTGGGGCTGTTCCTTCATCAGCGACATTCAACAATCCTACTACTATCCTATTACTACATTATTTGTGTTACAAATAAATCCAGTAATCAATTAATCTGATTAAAAAAGTGGCAGTATATAATCACACTTTAAAAATATTTGTCTAGTACAAAGAAGCGTCCTGTGGGAGTGCAGCCTGCAGTACAGTACAGTATTTCTCATCCTCTGCCTTCACAGTGAAGCAGCTCAGGTGTGTATCGTGTGCTCTGAGCTGGAGGCTGCATCAGGAATCTAAACTGTTCTGATTTCAGTCTGATTTATGTTTCTTGCCTCAGTTATTCAAGGAATCTAAACCCAACATCTGCTGCATTTCACATAACAGGTAAAGAATAATGTGACATCTCGGTGTTACAGCTTGGAAACACCGTCACGCGTCATGTATTGCACTCATGGATCAATCATAGACGTAGCTCTTACTGGTGCGCTGCAAACAACATGACGCCAAGTAGTGGCTGTGACAAAGAACAAGAAAATTTTCACATGCTCTACTTGTTATCGTCACCTAAAGGCTGATGAGAGTAAACATGAGTGTGTGTTTTTTTTTTTTTTTACAGCAATGCCACATTTACAACATACAGTAACCTAAAGCAGTTTTGCAAACACCTTGCGAGTCCAGGGGATTCGTTTATTCCCATTTTATGCTCCTCTTTGCGTTTGTTTGCACCTCGACAAGCAATACTATATTTTACTACAGTATTTGCATATTGTAATTTTAGTCACCAGCCTACTTTAAGATCTCTTTGTTTGTCCCAGTATGGTTCACCCAAGTACACCTGGCACTACTGCAGGTCCCCTGAACATATTTGCATTTAATATCTGTGGAGGAACATGCATTACTGCCGAGCGCTGCAGGCTGCTTACTGGACAGACGGAAGGAAACATTTACTTAACCATTATCTATTGTATTCCTGTCTGAAGAGACGATGAAGTATACAGACACGTTCAGCTAGAACTGTGTGGGACTGGTGGTTATTTGGAGTGGAAGTTAACCCAAACAGATGGGGTCAGCATTCTCGTTTCATGCTATAGTGCAGTACCCGTAGTGGCGACACTTCGCCAGCATGAATGCCATGACTTGCAAAACAGGACTTGCATAGTTCAAAGCATCCATTTTTATGTACTGACATGAAGCAGTTTTGCGCCCTTAATCTTCTACATTACAGTGGAGCCCATTAAGTATTAGTTCACCATCTTTATTATTTTATGCAGTGTTACGCATGGAAAAATACTGAGATCAGCCCAGACAGTGAGCTAATTAAATATACCAGACATCAAAATGAGGTTATCTGAAAACAAAAGCGAGGGTTTTTTGTTGGGCCCAATAGTTAATATTTTGATGTAAAATATGTAATTGTGCATAGAATATTAATAGAATAATTAATAATAGCATTAATTAAAAGCTATTTGAAGATATCACCTGGGGTTTGTAACCTTTCAGACATTTTGACAGTTCTCTGCCATTTTATGCATCAAAGTAATAACCATAAGAAATAGAAAATAATTGTTTTGTTTGTTTCAGCCATACTTCAGTTGTTGAATATCTCCATTGTGTTGCCCACAGTTTAAATACATTCAGTCCAGGCACAAGTTTAAAAACTTTAAATTCAACCAATGAGACAGGGTGGTTACAGATAAAAGTTTGTGTTAAAAGTTTAAGTGTTCATTTCTCTGTCTTTTTCTATGTTTCGGTTTCTTCCTTTCTATCTTGTACACACACACACACACACACACACACACACACACAAACCGAGACGTACTCAGACGTGCTCCCACGTACACTTTGATAGCTTGTTGAGGCTGATTTACTGTTAAAGGTCAGATTGGTGTCTCGATCCAGGCAACGAGATGGATGGAGGGATCTCCATCTTGTTTCTTTCGTGCCTCGTTCACTCTCTGAATCTGACCTTTCAGATGACAACCTTGTGAAGAGCACTTTATCAGAGCAAGCGGGGGTCACTCCTGGGAAAATGAAGGGCTGCAGGGAGCGAGGCTGAGATGGTAGGAAAAAACTGCAGTGTCAATTATCTCTCAAATGTCACAAGCTGTTTTTCAGAGGAAGGAAGACTCGCATTCATCTCTAATCTTTAAAAAAAAAAAAACGTCTCACACATACGGACAAACTGTGTCTTGGTAGCATTTTACACACGATTCTCACAAAAGGTGGAAGCTTTTAACATTTTGTGCAATCAGGAAAATGTTATCATGGATTTGCAAGATTCACTGATGCAGATTTTACACAGCAACAGATGCTGATGTTTCTGATCTTGTTCTGGATGTTTTTGTGTGTCGCGAGTGTGTTACCTTTTTAGCTTCTCTCTCAATCAGCAGTAGAATATATGTTGTATACCGGTGCATTACTTGATTAACATTTTATTTTGACAATTATCTCAGTCACAGTAAATAAGTATTTCTCCTAGTTGCATCTTCTACAGATGCTGTCCTGGTTCATTATGTAGAATTCATTCATGTACATTTTGGAGCAAAGACCACACAGACCATGCCAGCAGCCACTTGTAACTCTGTGTTTTTAAAAGTACCTTTTAACACAGCCATTAGAGCTGCTGAGTGTTGTGAGGGAGTTGTGTTTTGATGATGTCAAAGTGTGCTGTGCCAGGACTTTCATCTCCCACTCCTGCTGGCTTCAAACAGGTCTTTCAAATATGTCTGTGATAGGCCGAGTTAAAGCACACCCGCTCTCTGTCACAGCTGAAAATGTTCTCTCTAAACTCATCACAACTGGATAATATGATTCGTACTATAGTTTTAGTGTGAAACACATTATAAACTGCACAAGATCGAGTCCATATATATCAAAATATAGAAAAGTTTGTATATTATAACATTTAGTAGCTATATTGGTCAAAAACTAAATTATAACTCTTAACATACAATTGCTTGATCATAATACAGTTAAAAATAAGTTTTTTATTAGTAGTAGTAATAAATCACTAAAATCTTGCATTTTGTATTGTTAACCTATGATTTGGTTCAATGTCATTTAGTAACCACAAGATACTTTATTTTGAGCGTTTCTAACAATAAAATATCACATTTTCTGCTGCTACTTCACAATACTAGATAAATAAAACACTTTAGATTCTTTCAAATTCTTCTGAGTGAGATAATTACTTAGATATTTTGGTGTAAGGGCTCATTGAATGTAATATTAGCAATATTTTTACTAGCACCGAGTCACCATATTGATTTTTAGGGGAAATATTGTGTAAACATGAGCATCTTAAAGTCAGGTTAGAACTGAGAATAAATGTTCTGTGTAATATAACTTTCAATATCTAATATTGATAGATATTTTGAAAATGAGAGTGAGACTTTTTAGTAGTTATCCAACATTATGCATCTTTGGATCTATGATAACCATAGTTCTCACTGCTGTGTGTTTTGAGACTTGAAGTGTTGTTTTGAAACATTTTACTTGGTTCAAAACAGGTCAAAGGTTTTGTTTCATTATACAAAACTGATGCTGATAATGTGCAATAAAACATAAGCAGAGAGGAGATTTCTTAAAAGGCCAAACATGATGAAACACAGCATGGCTTTGATGAAACACTTGAATGTGCACCGACTAAATTAAAGAGCAGCGAGATGCACTGTGTTTGATTGTATGAAGAGCACTTACTGTATGGACGGCAGCCAGCGAGGAGCTCCGTCTCCTATGAGGCCTCTCAGCCTGCTAGTTGGTCGCCCACACAGTGTAAAAACACCTCCACTCATCAAGGCTGCAGAGCACCGGGCCGTGACTGGAAATGTTTAGCAGAAAACGAACGTAAATACTCATCCGCCAACTTGTAGCTGCTCCACCAGTTGAACACATGCAGATATTGTTCATGCTGTAGGCAGCAACCTCTTATACTATGTGGCTATATCAAAATATCACCTTAACATGTATGGTAAAAAGTTTAGTGTCCAACTAAAGACATACTTTAATAATCATTTGATGTGAAAACACATTTAGAAACTGTAGATACTGGATGTCTTCCCTATAAATGGTCATTTTTGAACCTGTTAAACTCAAACTGATCTTAAATCGCATATTTTATAGTTTAATTTTTATGGTAAATAGCCAGAATCGATTCAGCCAATTACATACACTAACAATAAGAGCATTACTTTGAAAGCTCAGTATTCATGTTAATTGATGTTGTGATAAATAATTTGGTCCAGAAGAGTGTTGTCAGGCCACGTTAAAGGTCTGTGAAGCCCCTAAATAAGTAACACCATTTTCTAGCCTCAACCTATTTTAAAACACCCAGTAACTAAAATAGCAGTTCGTAATATTTCTGTGCAGCTACACTGGCTGTAACGGTGCTATAGGTTTCAAAAACATAATGTTAAGTTGGTTTGTACCCTCCTCTTCACTGTTATTAATATTTACACATTATTTGGACAAGAATTACCATTAGCATCCCCATTAGCATCTAGCCTAGCTTCAGTTAGTTCTACAGTTTGCTAACAGCTAACTAAAGCATTTGTTAGTAGCATGCTGCCCAAGCAACAAACATTTATAATAATAATAATAATAATAATAATAACCATAGAAACTTCTACCATGTTTTGAAGACAACCAGTACCCACCCTGTCTTTAAAACTACTCCACTTGTATAGCCTTATGTTAGCACATTAGCATTAGCCAGCAAGTAGGCCTCAAGCCTACAGTCAGTTCTCCTGTGCTCACCTCAGCTTCACAGCCACAACCTGTGAAGTTGTTCTAATTTATCTTTCTGTAAGTTGAGTTAATGTTGAAGTTCAGTGTTTATTAAGGTGACCACTAGTTATGCACTTACCTGTCTCAGTCCCCACAGCCATTGATAACCACCAGCGACAGCGTTGACCCTATCTAACACTGTCTGCTGTGACCTCCACCTTTTCATGCTACACTCACTTAACACAGCTTATTTTCCAGTTAGCTCTGCTCCACCCACGGCTAATTACCTGGATCAGGTGTGTTCAGCCAATCAGAAACAGGAAGATACCATCTCAGATGAGGGGGGAAGACAAAGTGAATTGGTATCTTTATTTTTATCTTTTTCCCACTGCTCAATATATTATAATATTATACTTTAAACATTTCCCAGAATAACAATAATTCACAAATAATAATAATAATAATAATAAGGGCACAAGGTGAAGAATGTATAAAAATGTTCAACGCAAAGTAAATATTGAATGTTTTGTGTGAAAAAGAGTTCATTCAAAAAACTGTAAATTTGAAATTACATTAATATTTTCTCTATATTGTCTCTACTGTGCTCATGTATTTATTTAAACAGAGTGGGTAAACTGTCATGACCAAATACATGTTGCATGTTGCACACGTGCACATTATTCATTACACAACCAGTTTATCATTCAGGTCTGCTCCAGAGTTATTCAGTGAAGAGCGTCTCTTCATTTGTTTGAGAATAATGTTCCACTCGAACATGCAGCACAGCACAGGGTTACTGTAGTAACCTTTTCTATGAATAGTAAATGTCACCATAATCAATTTTAGATGGGGCGGCTCTGCAGGTGGAGCCTGAAGCGGGTTGTGAGGACGGAAAGAGGAGTGAGTGTGCCTCCGCCTACTGTACCAGGTGGTTTTCTAAAGGCTTCGTGAGGTAAACAGCCTCAAAACAGAAACTTAAAGAGCTGCTCAGCTGACATGAAGGAGGAGAATATGTGCATTTTACATGTACATGAATATCATGGATTAGTTATAATAAGAGAGTGTTGTGATCTGCAACAATACAGTTTTTAGTGTAACTATCCTGAGAAAGCTCTGTAAAGCATACACTCCACATTCAGTTGCACAAATCACAGCATCAATCATGCAAAGCTGATGTCATTTCACGTCAACTGCATGACATTAACGGTGTTGATACGTCCAACAGAGGAACTGGGAAGCGTGGGCGGAGTCTCATTACTTCTAATTAAGTCTTGAGCTAATGCTGATGGGATCAATTCTGTCGGAGAACTCCAGCAAAAACATTTGACATTTCAGCACTCCAGTTTGTGCTGTGAAAGTACATTTTCTAGCAATAGATTATTTAGCTTGAATCAACTTCAATACATGAGCACACTTCTAATGGTGATCCAGCACTACCATTTACTGGGAATAGTTTAGATGGAAACTGGTGAAAGAGAAGAGCAAAATGAAAAGTGATTTATGCAGGAAAGTTGTGGTATTTTACTTGAATAATCATTTGTGTCCAGTGCTCCTGTGGCTCACCCTATGAATAAATTAATTAAAATTGAAATCTGCCTTTCATCCTGTTGGCACAGTGCTGGATGTTGGCACTTTCCTGTGTTGCTCAGGAATCACGTTCAGCTCCTGAAAGGCTTTCTCCTCTCATTTTGTTCTCATTTTTCCTGCCTGTCTCTGCTACTATTAATGCAGCACCCAGCAATTTTACCTGAACAGCAAATAAAAGAAGGCAGGCGACAGAGAGACTGCAATAAAGAAGCAGACTGTATTATTTTCTCTTGGAGACGTCAAAAACAAAACACACTGCTGCAGATGGAGCCTCTCTTGCTATTCTCCATCTGGGTGACCCACATCTTAAACTGAAGATCTCGATGTTCCAGTCAAAGTTGGTTCAGATCAGGTGTAAGTTAAAGCCAAATCCGTCGGGGGGCAGAACAACGTATATCCTACAGAAATGACACAACAAACCATGCACATGTTATGTTTTACCTGCAAACAGTAGATGCAGGCAAAGGGGAAGAGACATGTACAAAGCTATCCTGTTGATGTGATGTGTCACTTTGCTGTAAAGTAAGTGTCACCTTGTTGAAACTGAATCATTTCTAATTTTGCTTGTTGACCCGCTCTAAGCCTTAGAGACCGAGAGGATCACACAGAGCCTCGGGCCCACTCAGGGTGAACAGAGTCTCTGCATCTTTGGTGCACATGACACAGAGCTGATGACACTTCATGCATTATTTAAAGTCCAGCCAACTCCCAGTGTCATAGCATTTTAATCTGCAGCCTCTCGTAACCCCATCTGCATGGTTAATGTTATATTTCCCCCACAAGTACTGACAGGCAGAGGTACAGTTGTCTTTCATAAGGCATCAAAACATTTTTATTATTTATCACTAAATGTCCTTAAGGTAACAAAACCAGTGAAGAGCGTTTGCTACAAAGAAATCTTAACTTAAAATAGCTCTGTTGTTGTCTGACAAACAGTTGACTGAAGGCGATTTGGAAAACATGTTTTAAGTTCTACCAGGATTAATCCAATATTTCATTTGTATCCGCAACATGGACAATTAGTAATAAAGTTCTGTTTATATCTGGACTTTCAAATACACATCAATCATTGTAATCATTTACGATTGAAACTATGTTGAATGTTTCTCACATTATTGCAGTTGAGCTGATGCCCTCACACACAAATACAATTTAATAAAATTACATTTGATGTTTAAAATCTACCAATATATAACAAAGTGTTGGGCTGTTTGACTTTATTTTTAGATTTAAATAAAAATATAAAATTATAAATGTTTTAAAGATTCTTTTCCTGACAATGATCACTTGGAGACTTGGATAATTACCAGACAGGAGGAGTTGCACAGTGATGACAGAATAAATAGTGTTAACTCTCTATCTGCTCTAACTTGTGCTAAAGGCATCATATGTCATTGCTAAGGTGTTTTTTTCCAGAAACCCCCAGAGAAGGAGACAACTGCTGCAACAGATTCCACCTAAGCAGCCTGGAGTTTCTGCAGGAGGATAGTTAGTGAGGATGGTTAGTGAGAGCAGGTGGTCCCAGGGGAGCGGGATGATGTAGAGTGGAGCTGTGTGACCTGCTGCCTCCAATTCTTCACCATTTATCTCCAGTGCTCCATACGAATGGTTTTTTCTTCTTCTACTGTTCTGTGCAGAATTTTTCTGTGTATTCATCCTGAACATTGGTTTAAAAATGAGGAGCTGATCTTGTACTGTCTGGCAAGTGTCCAACCACAAGCTCATGATTATTTTTCTTGTTTTCAACTCAGACAAAATGTGTTGACATTATTTCAATCTCATCTCTGTTTTACCACATGAACATTAAACCAAACAACAAAATGAAATTAAAGGTAACATTACCTTTAACTGCAAAGAGCTTTTATTAAATACACATCTGTTAAATTAAGAGATACAGATGCAAGAAAAGTACTTGCTGTTATCTCTCACTTTTAGACGGTTTTATTCACACAAAAGCAGCTATGAAAGACAGACAATAATCTGCAGAGTTGAGCTGAGCAGAGGTTCTCATTTCCTGAAATGTGACTTCAGTGGTAACATATATTTCAAATGCTCTATTTTAAGAGAAACCCTACTTGTTATTCAGGACTTATAAGAGCCAGACATAGAGGCCCCATTATCAAAGAACACCAATGTTAGACAAACTCCTTCAGGATATTTTCGTTGCACTTGTGGCATGGTTCTATAGGATGCTGGATGAACCTCACAAAACACCCCATTTTATCCCATTGATCAGATGATGACAATATTATTGACTCTTATTAATGTGCTTTTCTACGGGCTGTTGTGTCTTCTGACTTACACTTCTTTACTCGTGCAGCTCAGGTGTTTGCAATGTAAAGTAAGTATAAACATGCACGTACATTATCTTTATTATTTACAACTTCCTGGTTTTATTCTGGTACTACGAGGACATGAGAGTTCTGATTGGGCTTCTTTTTTCACCAACTGCAGACATTGCAGAAAGTGTTTGAAGTGGACAAACTAGTTGCAGCCTGAACACATCATAGCATTTAGGTCTGAAACCATGTTAAAGATGTGGTATGGAGATGGAGGGTCATTAATTAATTAGACTCTGCTCCACAAACAAAATTACCTTCTGTAAATTCCTTAATCTTAACAACATGTTATTTCATTTAATGTTGTTAGCCTGATTATTTCGGTCCATTCGAGAACAGGAGAGAATAAATAGATCTTGTGTGACTTGTAATAACCCCCTGCAGTGGCTTATTCCTGTGCTGGCAGAGTCGACCAGGTGTGTTACTGAGCTCACAGCATCACCTGAAGCAGCTCACACAGTTAGTGGAGCATGACTTTCTCTGGGTCACGAGATATGACTGATATAAAAAAACACTTCTATTTATCCTTAGGAGTTTTTTTTTACCCTGCTTTTCTCTGATTCAATCATGTTGTCACACCTGGAAGCTTCCCAACCACAGATCCCGACTGTTGGCTTCACTGACGATGCTTCTTGATTTAAGTGCCCTGCTTGAGGACATCCTGGCCTGAGCTGGAGCACAGATTATTCACTGTCTCAGGTTCTCTAGACATTTTTTCCTACAATCCTTTTTCCTCCTTTTTCATTGTAGCCTGCAGTGGACTCTGCAGAGTTTTGTCAGTTTTTTTCTGTTTGAACTCTTACTCTCCATTTTCTTTTTATTACTCAGGTCTGGTCTCTGCCCTTAACATCAAAGCCAGGTTGGTAGAAAATGCACATCACATAAACGCCACAAGGAATTATTACATCAGATCACATGTAGCAAAAAAATCCTAGTAACACTTTTGTGCATAACCTGGATTTGTCAGCAGCTCCACCAAAAACCAGTCTGTGTCTGCACCCAGCCCACAGAAAAACACAGCCCTGTGCTGACATAAAAAAAAATAAGACAATTTAAATCTTTCATTTTCTATCTCGAATTTCTTTTCTCTGTCACAGAGACCATTTGTTGTGACTGAACAAAGAAGCTTTTAAAACTCATCCAAATCCTCAGCTGCTCATTCTGCAGGCTGCATGCAATCATAGTGCCAATTTCCTCTCACAACAACAGAAGACAGAAGGAGTATGGTGGTTTTTGAGATGGATACAGTAGGTAATTATTCTGTGTGATTATGAGAAACAAAGATTCCCCCTGTTGTTTACTGCTTTAAGGTTGTTCAAATCGTTCATCCCAGTTTGACTGACACTACTCATGTTGTAGTTAGAAAACTAAAGTGAAGCTGATATAATGTTGAATAAAACCAAACGTAGAGAATGCTTCAGGTTTTTATCACAAAGAAGGGTTTATTATACTCCACAGAATGATTTGGAAATTGTTGGCTTGGAGTATCTTGGAGTTTATGGTTATATTTTTATTCAGAGCTGGAGCTCAACTCTTCACGATACACCAGAAAATGAATGTGACTTGCAGAAGTCTGCACCAGACTTAAGCTGAGGCTGAACATACTTTATGTTTGCATCACACAGCACTGAAGTGATTCAACCTTTCAACAGGAAACAGGTCTTTGAAAGCGCAGCGGTGATGTCAAACACGATTTTAGTTGAATATATTTAACCACAGGAGGTGGTAAAGTGCAGTGAAGTGTGGTTCATGAATTTGCAGGACTAATAGAGCTCTTTATATTTCCATTAAAATGTACTAAAGAGTCATTTAGAAAAATAGCTCATACTTGTACATCCTACACCTTTAATGCACATTTAAGATTTAAGATTTGTTTCTCAGGAAGATGCGGTAACTACCAGAAAAGTGTCAAACCACAACAATTTTTAAATCCTCATACTGACTTTTGATTAGAAATAGAAACCTGGGATTTCCTGTAAAGTGTTGAGTATTACCACAAGATGCTTATTAACTGTCTTTCAAAATGTGGAAATGTTTGTTTTCCATGTTTGATATTTGAGAGATATGAGCTCCTTTGTCTATCTTAGTTTCTGATTATCTGTTGTAGAAAGCGAGGACTTTAATTATTGAAACACACAACAGTGAACTCCTACCCAAAGCTGTTTAGTGCTGCAGCCTGCTGCTGTTTGTGTGCACTGACTGTTTCCTGCAGCTCTCTGTTGTAGAAAAGAAAACTGCAGATCCTCCACTGTGGTACGTCTGGTGTTGTTCAGCCTATATATGTATATACAGTAACATCTAAAGGGCAAAACACAGTGGTGGTGGTGTTGCATCATATAGTTTTACATAGTGTCACATAACACACTCCAGGAGTGGTGCCTGAAAACAAAGAGTCAGTATTATAGTCCTGCTGATTTTTGATAATTACATGATAGATAATTATATTTTGGACATTATAAAGCCAATTATTTCAGCAAATGTAGATCCAGCTAAGTGTGAGGAAAACAGGAAGTAGCTTTAATTTGAAAGAACAATAAGGAAACAACCAAAGTTTTATGGATGAACACAATAAAGTGCAATAGAGTCAGTGGAGGGGAAATAAAGTGCGTCGCAGTCATATGGTCAACAGACACATACAGTAGAGTCGAGGTGTCTGTAAACTTTAGTCCACACAGAGGGAGACAGCGCTGCTGGCACCATAACAAGATAGCAAAGTTTAAAATGTAATAAGATGAGATTGGAAGCAATAAATAAGCCATGGAGAAGAGTGTGTGTGTGTGTGTGTGTGTGTGTGTGTGTGTGTGTGTGTGTGTGTGTGTGTGTGTGTGTGTGTGCTGATATTGCTTTCTCTATATAATAAAGAAGAGGGAGACGAGTGTGTGTGTTTGTGTTTTAGAGCAAGAGAAAGACTCCGACAACCCGTCTCACAGTCGGGACACCCGGTCCTCAGGAGTTGGTGCGATCAAGCCACGGGGGCGCAGGTTATTTTGGGAACCACTGAGGAGGAAGCACTTATTTTCAGCCAAACACCCCCCCGCACAGACCCTCTCCATCACAACGTCCCACCCCCCTCCTCCAGCCTCCTGCCGCCTGACAGCGCGCTCTGTTAATTTGCACAACCTCAATTAGCCTTCAGTGGGGAGAATAAAGGAAGTGGTCAGACAAAATCCTTTAAAAGGGTCTATTCAGTGTAGACAAGGGGAGTGTGTGTGTGTGTGTGGGGGGGGGGCTGAAGGGATAAAAATACATCTGAGGCTGAATGTGTGTTTGATGTTTGCACCACGCAGCAGCGAGGCGGCTCAACCTCTAAACAGGGAACAGGTCTTTGAAAGCAGACCTGTGATGTCAAACGCCACCTCGACTGAACAAATGAAACCTACAGCAGAATGTTTCTGTTTCTGTGGGACTGAAGACTTCGTACTGTCATCAGACCTTAAACTGGACGCATGCACTTCATAAATACAATACATAAGAGAACAGGTGCGTCCCTTGCTGATTTCACCTATTAAGAAGAGGAGGGAAACCAGGTCCAAGATGGGTTTTCATTATCACAGCTGTGACATATAGACTGTGCAAATTGGGGTGAGACTCAATAGTGATAAAACTGTTGGTGTGAATGAACATTTCCTACCTGAGATGTTCTGGATCTTAACTTAGAGCACAGCAGGTACCAGGAGTTACAGCTCAGATACTTCCTGCACATAAACCTCAAACTTCAGATGAACGGTGTTACAGTTACACTGTGGACAGTGGATCCGTACTGCCGGTGAGTCCTCCGGTTGGCAATATAATCTACTTTAATGTTAACGAATTGCATAAAAACACTGAACCTGACAGAAAATACCTTCAACATTTGGGTGAGTGTTGTAAAAATGAGTCTACAGGGTTGGAAACGGTCACGTACGGCCTGGCTTTACACAGAGCTTAGTTAAAAGACACAAAATGACAACGACAGTCGTGACGATATCTCCTCTACAAGTTCTCTGTCCTCTGCCTGAAGTTCCTCCTGTTGTACCTTCATCCCACCACCCGCTCTCTTCTTCTCTGTCAGTCTCCTCTTCTCTCAAACATCTTTTCTGGGTTTCGTCTTTCCCCATTTTTATAAAATCATCTCTGACAGCAAAAGAATAAAAACTCCCATGTTTTTATTTTTTATTTTTTCTTTCTCTCCCCTGAGCAGAAAACTCTGAAAACAGAATGAGTCACAGAGTTGAAATCCAACCTGAATGATAAAGAAACAGACATAAAAATCACCCAGCCTTCACTTTGCTTGTGTAGCTGACACTTTCCTGCCATCTGCCTTTGGACTTTTCCTTTCTTTGATTCTTGAATATTTTATTTTGTACTGTTGACACAGTGGTTTCCAAATCCTTTTAATGTCAAACTCCTCGGCAGTCAAGATATAGTTTTTGAAAAAATGAATCAGAGACGAGTTTTTTCATGTTAGCTTTCAAACATCAGCGACGTTACATAATGCAGACGATAAAACGCTGGAAGAGTGAAGCTCTGTGTCTCCGACCAAACGTCTGCTGGTCACAGTTTCGTAGTTTTTACTCTTCACGACAACAACACCTCAACCTCCGACATTATAAAACGCATCACTGAGATCTGCTGTGACAGAGAAGAGAGGGATGAAAAGGAGCACAGACAGACTGACTGACAGCTTCAAGTGAAATCACCCAGGGCGAGTTGATGGCAAGTTGGCAGGGTATGTTTTATCACAGCATTCTGGGGAAAAGAAAATAAACCCTCTAAACAATGATGGTAGACAGCAAAAAATATCCTGTCTGAATCCTCACACACACAAGCTGATAAGTGATAAGTTTTCCCACTGTTGTAGTGATGTTGAATTCACTGCACACGTCGAGGCATTAATGGGATTTAAATGTAGGAGAACAGACACTGATGCTGCAATAAACCAAAATATCCCCAGTTAATCAGCATTTCCAGGTTATTTTAAAGACCCTGGATACAGCGTGATTATCTTCAGCTCCAACCTGACCTGTGTCCTATCTGAGCCCAGCTCCCTGACCAACAATAGACGGGTGATTTCCTGTCTGCTGTTTCTGTTTGATTGACAGGAAGAAAAACTGAGCACTGTCTGGGTCACCCTGAAAACCAGACGCCAGCCTGGCAGATATGAATGGATCTCATTTCCATATGTCGACTGTGTAATGTTCCCGCAGATGAATGTAATATTTAGTCCTTCAGTGTCGGGAGTGTATGTGGAGGAACTATATGAGCACTGAGAAGACGTTCCCCCTCAGTCGAGAGCTGCCCATGGGCCCGGTACACAACAGAGTCACGTGGGTGGTATTTGTTTGCCTCCCTCTCAGAGATCATGTGTTAGTGACAGAACAGATGATAAAATGACAGAAAGGACAAAAGGTTCTGGGCCGAATGCATTTGAATTCAAGACAGAGCTTTAAAGGTCTAACACACATCGGACAAATCATAAACAACTAATGTGAAACAGAGAATAATAATCGACTTTGTCTATTCTGTTGTTGTTATTTGACTGAGCAGGGTTGCTACTGGATTTGGAGCTAACAGTGCTGCTGACTGTCAGTTAGCTGTGAGATTAGATTTTAACAGTACGCTGAATCATCTATCAGCACTTCCTGCTTGCATCACATCAGTGGATGTGCAGGAAACGCTACTGGATCAGATACAGGTGTGTATTTATATCTTAAAATTAAAATATAATATCTTATTATTGCCTCTGTAAATGTACTTTAATGTCACTGTAGAAAACTTTGTTGCAACAATATTCACATTATATAACTCATACTGAAGTTGGTACTTGAGTATTTGAGTATATAGTTGGTAAAATACAAAATTTTACTTGAGCAGTTTGTTTTTATACCACTACATTTCAACTATACTACATTTCAGATTAGAAAAATTTACTTTTGACTCTATACTACAGCACTTTTTAGATCAAATTAAATTTTTATGTTGAACCAACATGACAATGTCAATTTATAGTTGAGTTAGTTGAGTTGAGTTAAGTACAGAACGAAGACAAATCATCATTTATAATTTCCTATTCATCATCTCATGAACCCTCACATTTAGTTTGTGACACTTTGTGGTGCCCCGAGCCACTGATTGGGAACCACTGGTCTAATCTATTTAACTGTGTACATTTAGACCGACTCTACTTTAGACCAGATGCAACATAAAAGTATTCATACACTGATGCATCAGTATTAACGTATTAATGTGGATTAATCTCTCCACCCTCGCTGCTGTCACTGGATGAAGCAGCTGCATCACTGCGTCCCAGTGGCCGCTTGGTGCTACACTTAAAGTTAAGACATCACATGAGAAAACATTTATTATTTTACCGAACTTTTGAATGATTTAAGATGTGGTCAATTAAAATGTGTTTTTGAAATTTCTATTAAATAAAAAAGAGTTTAAAGAAGAAGACGACGACTGGATGGATGAAACAGGATGAGACGACTTGTGTTAAGCTGCTGCTGACCCACTCGGTCACTGTTCCATATATATATGTACATCTGTAATCCTCTCACTGTATGTCACACACGCACACATCACATTTATCCTCCACATACACCATACAGAGCTGCGATTGGTCACAGTGACTCTCTCTGAGCTAAACCTTTCACTACAGATTCAGAGTGGAACAATCGGCCTTGGAAACTTCCATAGATTACAATGTCTTTATTGAACTGGTCAGCAGATGTGTTGTTTGTATTTTGTTTGTTGATAGCGTTCTGCTCCCATCGTCGAGCAGATGCCGTTTACCTCCTGGTTCTGCTGAGTTTCTTCCCCAGGGGAGTTTTCCTCTCATGTTTGCCTAGTGCCTCAAGTTGATCTGTGGGCTACTGGTTTCTTGTCTGTCTTGTGAGACTTGTACATATGTTTAGAAAAGTGCTCTATAAATAAATTTATTATTATTATTAACATCTCTCACTTCAGCTTCTTATCAAACAATAAGAACAGGACGGCGCTCCATCACAGCACCGTGCACAACAATTTGACACTTGAAGCAAATCAGCCTCTAGTGGCTGCGAGTGGCACGACCGCCTCTGAGAGGCTCCGTTTGACCTGATCTGACAACAGATGACTGACTCCAGCCCTGGAGTTCGACCCTGGACGCAGCTCAACACAACACACGAACACAGCAAATGTTCAGTAGCAGCATCGCACGTGTAGAAGCGTCACAATTTGATGCTGTGTTTCTTTTTTCCTTCTCGACTGTAGAACGATATTCACTCAGAGATAGTCTGCTGTGCTGAGCAATACAATTTATTCTCATCCTGAATAAACACATTTGAATAAATTGAATAAACGCAGGACTAAATCATCTCCTCAGTGCAGAGGGTGCATAATATTATATGCACAGTGAATATAATATATATACATGTGATCAATATTATGCTTTGTGACACCGTTTATTAACTTAGCATCCACAGCTTTGGTGAGTGATAAATGGGTCGACCTGAATGTGAAGCCAAATCTGTTCTCACCACCTGCCCACTGGTGCTGAGGGGGACATCTTCAGACCTCTCCCTCTCCTGCAGCCCTGCTCCTCTCTGCTGCTCCTCGCCTTCACATTTAACTGCTGGCTCTGTGTAGAAAACAGCACCACCTGACTAACATGGTGTAGTTCCTCTTCGTGTCACCAAAACCACCTCTGCAGGTGTCCAAAAGATTTTAGCAGCATGAAGCCTCCGTGGATCAGATTTGTCCCCTTATGTGCTCGATCGGACTGAGATCTGGAGAATTTGGAAACCACGTGACGTGAGAGCTCTCAGACCAGGCCAGCTGCTTCCTTTTAGCGATTTGTGCCACAGTATCTAGTCTGTACAGGATGAGACGAGCTGCCATTCGATCCCCAAGTGCATCAGTGAGGCTTGTGTGACTCAGTCACAATCACACAATCCTTACGCTGCACAACTTTAAGAAGTGACTGTTCAGTAGCTGCGGATTATGCAGTTTGTTTGTTAATCAGTTGTGTTGCCTTTAATTAAACCTTTGCTTGTTATTAAAAAGAAACTTTTAGAGTAAATTATCTAGAAAATACAGGATCTGTAACATAAAGTGTTTCTTCCCTCTCCATGTCTGTAGTAATCAGTTACGACGGATTATTGCAGTCTCATAAACACATAAAGGATCAAATAAAAAATCTTAAAAGGCCCAACAAATGAGATGGAGCTTCAAACAGGTTTCACAAATATCAGTGGACGGGGGAGAGAACTGATCTTGGCTGCGTGGAGGTGGAATAAAGGATGAGGAACTCTGCATTTTGGGCCGTTACAGGTGAGACACATGTAATCCTGACACACTGATTTCATCATTAAGTTTCATCATACTTGAAGTGAGTGGAGATGAAAGCATGAAAATCTTGAACAGATTTAACTAATGACTGGAGATTAGTATAAACTTACAGTATTATAGAGGTATTTCTGTCACGTTTGACATGAAAATAAGGTCGACGTGCCTAAAACTACAAGCTTCACTACATATGAAGCCTATGAGTATTTAATTCACCACTCTTCAAGTCACACCTATTAATTAATGACTAATGACCTTAGTGTGACCTCGAAACAGGAATTAACGGAGCTTCTTGAATGCAGCACAGCTGATCTTTGTAACTTTGTCAAAGGTAAAAATCTTTTAATGATTAACTCCCTCTATAAGTCATAGTGTAATATTCAGGTACTCCTCCTGCCACAGGTCTAATCATTCACTCAGCAGCAGCTCGGTGCTCTTCGTTTAGTCCTCACCTGCTGTCTCACCTGCTGTCTCACCTGCTGTCTCACAGGTAAGACAGGTTATACTTCCTGGCTGCTTTAATTCACCTCCACCTGCCTCACCGACGGTTCGTGTGTTTGTTCCTTGTGGCTACAGAAAGTGAAACTGTGGGAATAAGGCGGAAGCTCCGACAGTTTAGTGCTGCTCTACCTGAGCTCCACAGGTAAGCTCATTATCTCTGAGTCTTTAAGATCGTTTGTTCAGAGCACTGCTGCATTCAGAGGCTGTGGGTGGAGGTGAGATAAGGCGGTCGAGGTTTCTACGGGTTAGTGTTTATCTGATGGTGCAACAGTCTTAGCCGCTTTAAGAGCAGTTTTAAAGACTATAAACTCTATAAAGCAAATAACTGTAAACCAGATACACCTGTAGGATGTGATATAACATAGAGCTGAAGTCATTAATCCAGGGTTGAAAGGTGCGTTTGCGTGGTTTGGTTATTTTACCGTGAGGTCATGTGGCGTCATTACAATGGCTGCATTCATCATGACTTTCACTTTCTACATGGTGAGATGAACAATTGCAGCAGTTGGTATTTTTAGGTGATGACATTTTTATAAATACTTTATTCTGTTTGTGTTAAATCTTTCACACTCCACCTTTCTACACCATTTATCTTTTCTATTGTCCTTTTCTCGTAAACAGAAACTATTTTTTTTCTAATTATTTCGATCAGATTACATTGTTCACATGTCAAAAACACTTTAAATTAAACACTTTGAACATTTCATCGCACATCTTATCGGATCAGCGTTCATGTAAACAGTTGAAATCTATGAAGAAATATTTCCATGTGACATATCTGCAGCCACTGTCCCAAAATGAATGGGTTAATTAAACTCTCATAATAATAATACACAAATTATTCACAAAGATATAAACCTTGTGATTGACTTATGTGTTAACAGCATGAAGCCTCAGCTTATATTTCTTCATTTATAAATTAGGCTTTGTTACAGCTTCATAGCATTTTAAACTAACAATGTAATATGTTGTTTGCTCATCAATTGCAGTACTTACGTATGTATATATGTACTGTATTTATTTATTTATTCATTTGGGACAATGCACTTTAAGTTTTAAAGAGCATGAAATAGAGGAACTGTTGAATTATTTTAGTATTTCAATAAAGTGTAATGTTAATAACATTATAACGTGTACAATTAAAGTCTGATAACAGTTCAAATTAAAACTATAACCTGCTGTAATGGAACAGAATGTTTTATTAATTGGGGCGTCACCAGCTGGAGGGGCGCAGAAACAGGAGGAGATGCTCCTGATCTCATTTAATGACAAACACTGTTAAACCAGAAACACCTGAGAGGAGACTACGTGCAGCTGTAAATCCGACGTTTGCTCCTCGAATCACATTAAAACACTTTTCACTTTCAGTTCACAGGAGCTGTTTGTTTTGCATGTGACATTTAGCAGGTGAACACGCGTCAGCGGTGCTGCTGTTTGTTTGACATTATGTTCAGAGGTTAATGATGTTAAAGTGAGGATAATGTACGCGAGGAAATCACCACGCTGTAGTCAGACAGCAACCCAACAACAGAAGAGCACACTGGACAGTAAGTGGTGATCAAATATAGAATAGAAAGAGATATTTATGAGATGCTGCTTCTTTATGGTGTAAAAACATCAGCAGAGAAAAGTAAAAGCACGGTGAAGGTTCAGAAAAACACTGAGCAGGAGCTGCAACAGCACAAACGTTTGAAGAGGTCTGAGTTTCAGAGATGGAAAACATGAACGCCGGCTTGTTGTGCTGTAGGGGACATTTAGCTGGAATGATCCGTGTCCATTTGTCCCCTTAAAGCAAAAGGACACATGAAGGGGGTCAGTGAGTGGTGTGAGTATCAAAAAGATGTGACAGACAGACGGAGTCGTTTTAAAATCCACTAGAACTGAGGCCAAGAGTCGAGATCCCCTGTTCCTGTTGGCTCTAATGTCCTGGAACAACGTGTAGTTGGACAGATTCTCTGTTTCATTTTCAATTACTTTCTCTCTCCATGTTTATGAGGAGTGCGCTGTGTTATCAGTAAACAAAGGCGCTCCACCTCTTCTTGCTGACGGAGCCACTTACCTTCAATCCACCTGAACTCCTGTTTCACACCCACATCTATCAGAGCAGCGACAGGGAAGTGAAGGCAGACGTCTACTGGCTCTAACCTGTCATTTGATGTTTGTTTCTCAGCTGGATGTTGTTGACAGAGTAAAATGTCAGAAATGACGGACAGGTCAGTGGAGAAGCCGGACGAGGACAGGATGTCTCTCAAGAGCAACGGGAGGACGCCGACCAAGGATGACGCGAAGGCGACGCTGGGCCTGTTCAACTCTCTTAGAAGGAGCGTCAGACGTGCTGTGGAGAAGAGCCCGCTTTCAGCAGTGGCCAAGGGGTCAAAGGTCATATCTAGAGCAGACTCAGCCAGCAGCGAGTCTTCATGTTCACCAGTGCCTCTGTCACCCAGTGAGTAGCCGCCATGACTGAAACCTGCTGTTAGATGGGATATTTGCAGAACGGTACAGTAGAACAAGCTGTCAGAGTCAGAGGAAGAGGAAACAGAACAGGATTTAATGTTTGTAACCAGAATGACTGGTTTAAATTAAACACGCATTCAGAGCAGCAGCAAAAGCCACTACTCCAGTTTGATCCACTAATGAAGATCATCTTATCACATGTAATTCCAATAACATCCTCTACTTACTGTATTGTTTGTGTATCAGTGATTATTGATGATTGCCCACCTGAACATGTGGGTGATGCTGTGTGTGGGTGGAAAGAGCAAGAAAGCAGGTTTGTCTAGTTGGGAAAAGACCGGTGTCGTCACCTTTACTTTACTCAGATGATGAACTGGGTCATCAGCTGTAAGGATTTGCTGCTTCTCTTAGTTTAAACAAGAGATCATTTGTGCTTTTTAGGCCGTTGGTCGGGTGAATCGAGCTACTGTCAGTGAGGCTGGAATTCACCTGGGATTTAACAACACGCAGGGTTTTCTCCAGGAAATTGTTGAGCATGTTTGCTTTGAGTCATGTGGTGGTGTTGAAGAACAATAAGACAGAAAATGTCACCTCCCATGTAAACAGTGGGATTGTTTCTTACTGCTACTCAATGAAACGCTCTGTGAAACAACAGTAGAAATTAGCAATAGCTAAACTTCTCCCTTTTATGTCGGTTATTATCATCATAAAAAGCATTGCAGACATAATACAGGATATAATTCACTTCCTTTTCCTCATTCCTCCTATCTGCATGCAGCTTTTTTGGCTTTGGGGAGAATTTGAAGTGAGAATTTTTTCCTCACTTGATTTTTACAGTGTTGAAGAAGTCAAGAAACCTGATGCACAATCATTTATTCAACATTTATTTTATTTATTATGTATTGCAGGATCTGAACATTACGAAGTGCTAAGATCAGGAGAAAGTTAGGTAGAGAGGTTCATGGTGATTGTACGAGGTCATTTATTGGAAATTCTGTGGATTCTTTTAAACTGTTTCCTCCATCAGCAGAAATGAAGACGAACTGCTTTTCAAAACTTGTGACTTGACTTGAAGACTGGTGACTTTCACTTTGCCGTACGTTGCTGAACAAACCTGTATGTTTTCATCATGACTTAATCTTTGCATTCCAGAGGATTTAGTTTTAGGTCACAGAAAGGACAAAGGCATGCACAGGCACAAGCTCAAACACACCTTCAGAAACCGAATCTATTTCAATTCTCTGGAGCTGAGATTGGTTCTTTTTTCTGCTGACACTCAGAGGTTGGTGCTGTGATATGACAACTGATATCAGCTGCCTCTCTGTTAGGTCTGAGTGTCGGTTCTTCTGTCACCTCTCCTCAAAAAAACAACGGGGAATCCTGCCAAAAATCAGATAAGGAAGATGAGGCCAACGTCGCACCACAGAAAAATACATCTCCAACACACACGAAGAAAGGTAAAGAATGAATCTCATTTAAAGTTGAACAGTACATGTTGTGTTTTTTAGTTTAATAAATGTCCTGAGGTCAGAAATCACTGCCAGCTGGGATTCAGCAGGTCCCTGCAGCAAATCATAAAGTCAAAGTAATGTGGAGTGAATGCAAACATCCATACTGTGCACGTTTCACAATCAATGATCTAATGAACTGCACCAGAAAATCAAAATGTCTGATTTGAAAAAAGCTTCAATTCACGTCTGTTGAGCTAAAAAAAAAAAACTTTAAATCAGCTCTGTAGTTATCATGATGGTTGCATTGGCTCTATTTGTGTTGACTTAGTTTAAACTGCACGGATCAGAACAACAGGTTGCATCTTTCTGCTGAGTTACTGAAACTTTCCATCTTCAGAGTCCATGCTCAGGTCCAGTGACTCATTTGTGGACAGAGCCACAGAGAGCATTCGTAAAAGCATTCGACTGGCGAGTAAGAAGGTCAGGGACAAAACCCACACAAGCACTATTCCTCAAAGCTCATTTGAGGAAAATGATGAAGAGGAGGAGAAGAAGGAGGAGGAGGAGGAGGCGGCGGTGTGTCAGGAGATGGAGGAGGCGTACACACTGCCAGATATACCCCACACACCACTGTCAGGTACAGTCTCTCACATACTGAACGTTAATTATTATAGAACAAGTACAGAAATGGATCTCAGTAAGATACAAAACCAGAAAAGACAGAAACACAACACGATCTCAAAGACGCAGCTTTTAGTTTCTGACTGAAACCTTGACTTTAGGAAACCCGACTGGAATTGTAGTTGCTTATATTTGCATTAATTTGTCCTTCAGTTCACAGCAAAGTGAGCGTCCTGCCCTGTTTAAAGGATTCTGTGGCTGTAAGCTGTGGGTACTGTGGTTTCTAATGCGTTTCTGTCTCTTCCTGTCGGTACCTGCAACTATTTTATCTTTCTCTGTTGTGGCAACAGAAGCTGCCAATGATAGGAATCTTATTCCTGGTGTAAATACACAGGAGCTCAGTTTTTCCACATACTAACATGTTCACTCTACAATCACCACTTCAATCATTGGTTCGTCCATTAATAACAGTTTCTATATATTATTCTACACAGAGTCTAGTGTTGTGTCGTCTGTGTGAGAGAAGACCTTTCATATTTGTTCTTATCCTGAAGGACCTAACAACGGTCATCAGGTTTCTTCACTGTGACACTGGAGCTCTGTACATTTATTAAATCATATGTAGAGATTCATCCACTTCTCGTTGATTCCCAGTGATGCAGATCAACAAGCTGATAGAGACGGGGCTGCTGGAGGAGGCTCACCTGAACCTGCTCGCCCTGCGGCACGAGTTCCAGCAAGACTCGAATCAGTACAGTAAAGAAAAAGACCTCAGCCTCCTCTACAGCGAACTGAGGAGCAAGATCTGCACCATCGTGCGTGACTCCGGCAAAGAACTGTCGGGCTCAGTGGCCCGAATCATTCAGGAAGAGGAGAAGAGAGCTGAGCAGCCTGGGGGGCTACAGGGAAGCTGGATGGAAGCCTGGAGGGAGGCAGTGGCTGAGGGGGTGCAGGAGAAGGTGAAACGTGTTGCTCTGGAGCAGAAGGAGCAGAGCTCGTCCTGGTTGGCTGTTCACCTGGCTCTGCTGGGTAAGGCCATCGTGGAGGATCTGCAGAATGTGAAAGGTGTGCTGAGAGCGTACTACCCCCCCAGCTTCAAAGTCTTCAGCACTTATGTGAACAGTTATCACAGAGTCGTCGGGCAGCACCTGAAGACGCTGGAGCAGCAGGTGACCGAGCTGAAGGACCTGTACGTGGTGCTGGACTGGATCATCAACAAATACAAGAGGTCAGTCGACTTCATTTGGATTCATTCATCCAGGGAAGTGAAGATTCTGTTCAGAACGACAACACAGTCAGAGCTGTTGTTTGGATATTATAATAACTTTCAATGAGCATTATTACACTAATCAGATAATTAAACAACACATGAGTGTCCTCAATGCAACGTTAACTCCCAACCAGGGAGATGTCGGGATGTGACATGTTCAAATATCACCAAAGAACGTTTTAGAAAAAGTAATTATTATTTAGTGACGTGATTCTGCATAACGAGTACTTTAAATAGAAGATTGTACTTGTATTTACTGTGAGTAACATAATGAAAACAGTATTGTAGTATTATTACTTTCACAGTTATTATAATTTGAATGCTTCTTCCATCACAGTTGACCTTTAATCATAATTTAATCAATTATTATTACTACAAGATTACAAAAAAAAAAAAAAAAACCCTCAACTATCTGATACTTACTCAAAGTGCAGTTTCATCCATTTCTTTTTATTTAAATAATATTAGAGGATGATATGAAATATATTTGAAAGCAAAGAGAGATGACATGCAATAAAAGTCTTCAGCTAGATTGGATTATGGACATTATGCAAACAGGATTTTCAGACAGTCATTTATCAGGAAGCCCAGAAAGTAACAAAAGGAAGTCTGATCATTCTTCTCCTGGAGTTTATAGTCTGAGACTTACTGATATATATATATAAAATCTAAAAACAAGTCTCACAGATGTTTAGATGACACCGAACACGACCACAGGACCACAGAGCCGGAGAGAGCTCGAGTGGGGAAAGTGGTTAAAAAAGAGGCAGCGCTGCTAACGTTAGCGTTGTTGAATCAGGCCACAGCAAAAAAAAAAAAAAAAAAAAAGTGCTTGAAACAACATTTGGGATCCTAAAAATAAACAGCTGATCTGAATTTTTAAAAAAAGGCTCGACACTATAATCAGGTCACGTCCACATTTCTGTTTATTGACTTCATTTCACATTAATAACCTCACATCTCCTCATTTTAATGCATCTTTCATGGCTCTGTTTATGTCTTTGTAAGATTGCACTAATCATTTCATCCCACATCACTCTGGTAGAATCTGAATTCCTGCTCCCAACATGAGGCGACATGTCTTCAGCACGCTTTAGTGTTCGCAGTTCTCCATTCCAAGAAAAGCTGTGAACAGTATCTTGTTTCACTCTGACAGCGAGAAGATCATGGGAAGTGTCTCTCTGCAGCCGGATATCAAGGATGAAAGCACAGATCTGCAGCTGGAGGAAAACTTCCTGAAGCAGCTGAAAGAGAAATACTGCTGCAAAGTGAAGGTGAGGAGCTCGATGCTCTGCTGAGAGGAGCTGGTTCACCTGAGTCTCTGCAGAGGAGCAGAGCTGACGTGCACTGTGCAGCCTTATCAAATGATGCTTGTGATCACAGGACAGACTTAGATAATGGATGAGGTGGAAAACCTCTGAGCAGATTCACTTCACTCTGCACTAACTCGTACTGTGTTTCTGTCCACTTGGTGGCAGTGAACACATGCTGACAGTTACCTGATGATATGTTGAACTTGATCTAAAACCTTTATATTATATTTAGGAACCATTTTGAAAGTCTTGTACTTTATTCTAGTATTTCCATGTTGTGATATTTTATACTTCTACTCAACTCCATTTCAGAAGAAAATATATTGATCTCAACACAAAACATCATCCTCAAATAAATTAAAGCAAGATAAAACTACAACTATATACATTTACTACATACTGCACATAAGTTCAGTTTAAATTCATTTTCCCCACAGGAATGACACTGTGGTATGTGTTCTCTAATCTGAGTACTTCTTCCCCCACTGTTGACACTGTTCTTTCTGAAATTAGTTCTTAAAAAAATCTATTTCAGGTTCATGACGTGCTTCTAAGAAGGCAGATTTGCTCGTACTGTTGTATGTAGTTTGATGCACGGTCTAGTTCTTGTCTGTGTCCTCATGCAAGACTCTGCACAAAAGTTGAAGATGATGGAGCACTGGACTCCAAAAAAAGAAAGATGAAGTAGTTGTGCAGCCGAGGCGCCGCTGCAGGAAGTGATCAGCTGATGAGTCTCATATTTAGGGGGGGTCATGACGCTGTGGTGGTGACTGTGAAGTGATATAGTGGCATGGTGCTGTCCTCCAGTGATTTAATAGTGTAGTGTTTATTCATTTCAAATAATACTGCAAAAAAATGACTTAAAGAATTTAAATATTGTGATGATAAAACATGTGACTGTAATTTTAATTCTATTATATGATACAACATGTGATTTTGAACACATCAGCACTAAACTGTGCCGAGATTTCGTTTTTACCTACGAACAAACGTGAGTGTCAGTTTAGGAAAGTTTAGGAAGACACTTCCTCTGAACACTTTGTAGTGTGGATGTTTGGACCTTCTTAAAAATCATTTAAACCATTTTCTCTGTTCTTGTTTCTGACTGAAGTTTGAATCTTGACTAAAGCTCTTTCCTGCGTTGACTCTCTGTGCTGCAGGAGGACCTGAGCTCTTCACTGGACAGAGTCATTGAACTTGAAAATGAAGACTACTGGCAGAAAAGCCAACCTCCCAGAAAGGAGGACGGCTTCCTGGACTCTCACTTCCACATGGACATCTGGACGGTACGAGACTTTCAGTGACTTGCAGATCTTTGTTGCATCCAGCATCTCAGATGTTTTGGAAACAGTATGTGACCATTATAACAATCAAACTGAGCTTCAAGTTCATGACTACTAATACACCGGTTCATATATAACATCCTGATGTTGCTTGATCTAATTAGTTTGTTCAGTTTTTTATATTTCTTTGTATTTTTGGAAGTTTTTACATATTTTTAAGGCACTTTTGTGTCTTAAAAATAAGAACGCGTTCTCTATTAGATTCGTAACACAGTGATTCGGCCACGTGGTGGCAGCAGAGGTCTTCTGGGTAATTTCACCATGATAAAGGTTTTGTGTGTTTTCTCTTACAGAAGGTGGAAAGTGCTGTGAAGAACACGCAGAAAATTGATCCTCAGCTGGACCAGAAAGTCAGCTCCTCCTGCCTCGAGGAATTGAAACAGTTCCCCGTGAGGTACTGCAGTATAAAAACACATACAGTACAATGTACACATATACTTATAGAGCACACACACACATCTGTGCACAGATACTCAGTGGTAAAGTTCTGCTTCACATTTTTCCATTTGACATGATGAAGTTTATCAAAGGGAACTCGAAGAGGAAGATTTCATTGGGCCTGAAGTGAAACTTATTTATGACAGTAGCAATAAATCAGAAACACAAAAAAAGAGTTCAGTAGCAGTAGAGCAGCAGTAGTAGTAGTGGTAGTAGTACTATAGTAGTATAGATCCTGTCATCATCATCCACTCAAAGTTTAAATGACTCCAACCAAACACTGGCAGCAGCCTCGACATGCTACCAGGATAAATACTGACAGTAAACAGCTGTTAACTACGTTAATAACGCTGCATTCACACTGTGCTGGGAAAGAATGAGAGGAACTGGAACAACAACCGTTATTCCAAAGTATTCAGTCTTTTGTTAAGGTTGGAGTCGTGCCAGTAATCACCCTTAATGAGCTTTTAATTTATTGCAGTTGGTTAATAAGTGAAACCGAACAGTGGACACATACCTGCTGAACATGCAGCGTTCGTGTTAACTGTGCATCTGATAATGACATTCAAACACATTGTTGACACGTCTGGACTTGAACTTGTTTTTACACTTGTTTGTTGTGTCAGATACCATCAAATTCTGGAGAACCTTATTTATCTGTTGAAGCTGTGTAACCTGAGGCATGACTCGAGACTCTTAATTATAGTAATACCATTTAGGGAATTCCCTGTGGGAACGCAGCTGCATTTGAGGGTTCAGTTCGGGTTTCACTGGGTCTCAGGTTGTTAAAGTTATAACAACCTTTTGTGTCCACGAGAGCATTCAGTAAACAGTCAGACTGTTTATCTATTAATGAAGAGGTCAAAGGTCAAATGTCAGTGCCAGGCCAGAAGAATAAGTGTAGTTCAGCGATCGCCTGACACTTTGCAGGGGAGGGTTGATGTTAAATTAAGCTTAACATGTTGAATAATAAGTAAAAAAAAAGAAAAAGAGGAAGGTAGAAGTGAGGGAAGCTCAGAAAAACAAAGAATAAACAATCAGAATCGGAACTCTCCGCGTAACCGCGCGGCTGCAACTTCCTATCGATTCATGTGAGAGTGTTTCCATCATCTGTGGCTGTTTTTAACACAATCACGCAATATCACTGTCATCACACTGGTGATATGTTTGTTTAAAGCAGCTACAAGCTAATAACACATGTGATGAGAGGCTCAGAGACTGGAAATGATAATAAATGTGTGTGAGTTTGCACAAGACCCCCCCCCCCACCTGATGAAATCTGTTCTGTCTTTCCCAACATGCAGTTCAGTGTGTTGTGATTTGCTTGGTTTCACATTTTGACTCTGTTGTACTGCTGCCAGTGAAGCTCACAGCAACAGGAGCACTGTAATCTAAACTACTCCTACTTCAGCATTTAACTTGAGTTATCTCATCTAATGTCCAAGATACTGTCAACACCACAACTATAAATATCACTTCTGTAATGACTGGTCATGTCTGTGTCTGTGTAGATTTTATTATTTTATTCAGGTCACTAACATTTATTATTATTATTATTAGTGCATTAAACATATTAATGACCCATCTACACTGAACCTACATATTCTCAGATGTTCCTATTATTTTGTCCCCCTGCAGCTGTGTCCTCTGTAAAGTACATTTGTTCATTTTCTTGAGTATATTAACATTTATTTATACTTTTGCTCCACTACATTAGGTTTTTTAATATTAATGATTTATTATTATACTCGGTCGTTTTTTCTCTTCAGGATTCTATTGGATCAACACTAAGACGTTTATAAAGTCATTAACTGTGAATTCAGACATGTACTATAATAGTATTTCTACACTGTACTTTGTACTTTTACTACTTCCACCATTTTTAAATCTCATATTCCTTTGGGATTGTGAAACCCTCTTGCTTGTCTGACAGGCTCAATCTATCGGGCTCTTCTTGCCTCCGCAGGTTTGAGAGCGAGTTCAAGCGGCACTGTGGCGCTCTCGAGCCACAGCCTCTTTGGGTCGACTATCACATAACCTACATCAACAGCTTCACTGCTTTACAGTAAGTCACGTGACTTCCTGACTTTACCCATGGGGCTTTGTGACAGTGATGTGCCAGCAGCCTACCAGCCCCCAAAACACCACATGCACTTGGCACAGATCAGATCGTGTGGGCTGAGAATTTACTTTCGGTTTTTTAAACGCCAGAAGCTGAATTTAACAGGAGACTGTTTAAAGTCAGATCCTGGTAAATAAATGTGACTTTAAAATGCACGTCCCAGTTCTTCATGGGATAAAATAAAGGAAAATAAAAACCTTTTGAAAGTCTTGAAAATCAAAGCATAGATAGAAAAGAATCTTTAGTTCAGACGACCCCCAAAAGTTTAGACAGTTTAGTGACTGTTGAAAACATAAATAGTCTGGTTATATTCTGTCTTGGTTATGTTTGCTATATTTTAAAGTGTTCTCTGTGTCGTGCCAGCACATTGAGAACAGCACCAACAGCACCAACAGCTCCAACAGCTCCAACAGCACCAACAGCTCCAACAGCCTCCTTTGTAAATAAGCACCCACCACTTGTCTTTCTCTGGCAGCGGTGAATGGGCTCTGGAGGGAGAATGGGCTCATGTGATTTCGGGGAATCGGGGCTGAGTGAGAGAAAGAGCAGTGCTAGATGTGGGGGCAGTACTGAGAGCTCACAGAGAGGGGGGATGGTTTGTTCAGCGTGCAGAGAATCATCCAGAAGGAAAAGTTGAAGAGCCAAAAACAGCTGAACAGTCTCTTCATGGGTTGATTTTTATTTATAGTGACTCAAAATAATAATAGAAAAGCAGAATGAGTCTGTTAAAAACATTGTTTCGCTGCATCTTTGTGAAAACTTAATTAACAAAACAGGTTGTTTATGTTTCATAATCTCAATAATCAAGAACTAATAGGATTGAACAGGTTCGTGTTTAATTTGAAGGAAAGTTGTGAATCTCGTTCATCGTGTGAAGCTGCTGTCGTACTTTTCTCTGTGGTCTCTCTTTTAAAAAGACCTTTGATTACAGTGATTTCGAGTTGGAGCACACTAACTAAAGAAACTGGGTCACTGTGGAAAAACACATTCCAGCTCGGTCTCAGAAATATCTCAGCAACTATGGGAGGATGGTGCGGCATTAGTTCTCATCTGGTTTGAATGTGTCAGAGACTTTGGATTATGATGAAAAGCTGCATAATTAATGTCGCTGCCACTTCAGCTGTGCAAAGAAGCTAATACGGCTCAACTTTGATTTAAAATACAAATCGGATTCAGTTTTATTGGCAGCAGGAAGTTTCAGAGGAGATATTGTCGCACCTTTCTAAACAAAAGTGGAATCACACAGCATGTGTGGACAGGCCCATGAAGATATGTTAAACAGTATGTTTAGGTGCATCAGTCGTGATGACAACACCTTACAGGGAGTAAAAGTACTTGTGCAACAATGGAAAAAGTACACGATTAGTAAAATGTGCTGCACATAAGTAAAAGTTTTCATTCTTTCTGCTGATATTTCAGCTTTTTAAGGGTGAATTCTTTAGAAAGACAATAAAATTCAAATTAGCGGATGTGAGGTGATTAATGGGAGAGTTTTAATGAAGCTGCTGAAGAAGTGTTTGAAGGAGTGTGGTTTGTTTAATGTTTAAAACTTTTATTTTTCAGATATAATTTTAGTCCAGAAAGCAGCCGGAGACTCCAGCTGTCAGATACAGTAAATAAAGGAGCGTGAATGTAGTGAAGGTCAAATGTATTGTTTATTGTAGATAACAGTATTTTCAATAAATGTACTTCCGTGCATTCAACATAGTTTAACCTTATTTAGTTGAAGTAGCCCGATGAACCCGACTGATGCTTCTGTACCCTGGTGTCCTGTTTTTCTTCCTGCAGAGAGCACATGAAGAGCTACTGCGACGCCTGTCCAGAGGAGGTCAAAGGGTTCAGCAAAGAGGTGGAGGACCTGGTCGGCAGGCTCACGCAGGTCTTGGAGAACCAGTTCAAAGAGGATGTGAAGGTGAGAGGAACCAGTGCATCACACAGGGTTTCATGTGGAAAAGCAGATTCTGGTTTTCGTGGGTTCATTTCTTCACAGAGAGCAAATATTTTCTAAAAACAGGAACTAAAAAAGGGATTCTCCCTTCCTAAATCTCTCTCTTCAAATACACATCTATGTAGATATGAAAGCCTCTGAACAACACCACAAAAAAGCAAATGGACTGTAGGGATGGGAAAACAGGATGTAAGACATTGTGGTGAATTTCTAATGAGATGCAAAATGATAAGTCGTCCAAAATAAAAGACACACAAGTAGAATATGGTGAGGAAATAACCTCAATCAGCTGAACATCGTCATCGATCATCGTTACCTGACTACTGAACATCTTTACACATTTAAAGCTTCTTCACTAAACATCTGTGTAAAACAGGAGAAGAGCACTTCCTCCGGTTCTGACTTGGATTATCAGAGTCAGAGTCTGGATTCATCTCATCGGACAATGAAAACAAAAAACCTGAACGCTTTTCTCCTCTGAATTTAAGTTATTTGAGAAACATTTTGAGCTCATTAAAAATCCAAACAGCTTCCCCAGGCCGGTAAACTAGTGTCTGAGACATTGAGTAGTTTGGTCGGTAATATGTCAGAAAATAGTGGAAATATCCAGACTGAGTTATCAAACGCTGTAACCAGAGTTAAGGGATAAATAAAACAAGCAGCGTGTTTCATCTTCATACAGCATCATTGGTTCCTTCTAAAACACAAATCACCTGAGAAGAAGAAATGGTTGTTTGACTATTTAAACTAGGAAGAGACGCTGTAAAGGAGCTCAGTCTAATGGAAACTGTTCATCTTCAGCGGGTACTGTTCAAAAAGACAACTTTCATTTCACAGAAGAAGCTACTTACAGTTACAGTTACACCCAGTTCCTGCACAGGTACGAGAGAGAGACGGACAGACGTGTTCTCAGAGTGGAGGCTGCACTAACACACCTGTGGTCAACCCAGAGCAATCAGCTGTTAGCTCGTACCAAATGAATTCACTCAATTATATTAAACATTCATCAAGTACACACGAGAACGTACACAGACATCAAAATACTTCTCTCAAATTAATATATAGAGTATTTTAAGAAGAGCGCTGTGTGGTTTAAAGTGCACCTTTCATGCCTCTCACCTTGATCTCTGCCCTTCTCTGCTGTTTTCCAGCCGTATCTGAGGAGAATGATGACGAGGAAGTGGCTCAACAATGACAGCGACTTCACGGAGCTTCATTCTCGGACTAAACTTCTTTCCCAGCACTGCGCTGTCATGAGGCCTCCGTGCGTCCAGGTGAGGAGGAAGGGGAGCGGGGAGGAGACGGCAGGATGGAGACGCCGGCAGGATTCCTGCACTTATGACACACTTTATTAATAGACCCCACCGTTTAGCAACAGCTAGGAACCTCAGGAAGTGTTAAACGTCCTGAGCTAGAGCCAGAGGCTTTCTGGAATATGTCTCATCCTGATTAGAGCAAAATTATGTAAGAAAATAACTTTTACTTTCATTTATGGTTCAGAAGGTTTTGTGCTAAAGAGCATAAAAGGAAAAACATAAGAGTGAAATAAAATTGTGTGATAAGGCAGCCTAATGGCTTTAGGGGTGTGTAGAGGAAATCCTTATTTACTTTTTGTTAAGCTTCTTGGATGTTCCAGGGAATCAGTTTCAGCACCATTGTTTTGAGCCGGATGCTGCAACAGCAGAAAACATTGGATTGAGAGAAATAAACGTGCAGCAGGCGACAAATGAATAGGTGGAAGTGAAGGTGTCAGTTCAGATGATCTAACGAGTGCTGGTCGTGTGACAGACCAATCAAGAAACAAATATCTATCCTGTTTTCTGTGTGTGTGTGTGTGTGTGTGTGTTTCCCGGCGATAGAGGTTTGCAGACCGTTTGTACCTTCACATGGCGAAAGAATACTTCGGCCAGCTGATGAAGAATAACTACTCATGCAAGAACAGGAAACACGAGAAGGCAGCGGCCAAGATCCGTCAGCAGTGGGGGGAACTCGGGGAACAGTTTGAGGACATGGTAATTCCCTATAAAAATACTGTGGAGCCAACAATTTGTTTCACATCTGTCAAAAAACAATGTTTAATTTCAAGTTAAAGAGTAAAGAAAGATGGATGCAGGTGATGTGATGCAAACCACAGCACTGGAGCCAGTTTGAAACCAAGACTTGCATCTTATGCTGGCACCATCCTCGTTGCTGGGAGCCAAGACCTTCCTAACAGGGGCTTAGATTCATTCTGATTCATAACTGCAGACCAAACACTAGTTTCCTGACTGTGAAATATAATGCAGCATTTATACTGTACAATTGTTATAAGGCCAGAATTAAACAAATGACCCTGAAAGAATTATCGACTTCGTATTCTTAGACTTCTAATAACGAATACTAATAACTACTGTATAATTAAAAACAACTGAAACAATAAAATGCTGCTTTCACATTGATGCATCATCCTGTAATGTTCCGTATCACTTTTCTACAGATTTAGACTATTTACATACATTCTACTAATTATATTTCTGTACTGTGTTTCTATTGCTTGTATGAAGTATTTTACATTGTTGTCCTACGACCTTCACTTAAGAAAGTAATCTGTGTTTCCTCCAGCACAGATTAACAGGATACAGTCAGGACATACAGATAAGAAGGTTGTGAAACTGTTAGTATTGGTTATTGGTTAACAATGGGTAATATCCACGGGGGTTTTGTGACTTTTACTCCCTAAAATGTGTCAAGCTCCAAAAATGCTGCTCACACAACTTCTGAAGTTATCAGGTTTCGGACAGCTCCCCCAGAGCTTTATTAAATTCAAAAATCTAATTAATCTAGTCCGTTCTTAACGGGGTGGAGTGCACATGTTTCTTGGTACATTTCTGATGCTGATGCTGCCATTCTTCTTTCTAGCTCTGTAAAAGTAGGAGTGCCTAATATGAAGACCTCGCATGAGCCAAACCAACATTTATACACTTCTAGTTTATTATTGTTTATATACAGACATCCTCTCAGGCACCCTGCAGTGCTGCTGTACAAATGAAAACACTAAAATTGTGTGAATGGGAATGGTTACAGTATTAAATCGATTTTACTTTGTGATTTTAAGATATTCCAGCCACACTCCATGTCATGGGAACTGTATTCTTGAAACAACACTTTGCAGGAGCTCACTTTGTTGTTCTGTTCGTTGTAGAAGTCGACTCACGAGTGGCTCGACCCCGTTGGAGACGACCTGAGCAAAATCATCGGACAGAAAAACAAAGCAGACATAAAACAGTGTCTTGAACCTTTGGTGAAGAATTACCCAGACTTCGGGTAGGTAATTCTACGTTAATAGAAATGACTCTAGAGCACATCACACTCTTCAGATCCTAACAACATACTGATATTTGCTGGTGCCAGAGTGTCATGGTAACATTTACTGGTCATAGATGGGATCATTTTGTAGTTTAAACATATCTGTGATCTGTCAGTCTCATCAGAGCTTTATAGAAGACATCAGGCAAAAGGCTCTTTAGCTTTTAGCTTTCAGCACAATAACTCCCCAGGAAACACTGGATATACATGATGATGATGAACGACCTCAAGGAATTTTCTTTGATGGAGCCATGTATGTGCAGGGCTGCTCAGGGCCTGCCAAGGTCACTGTGGCTACAGAGGAGGTGATTTCCCAAACAACACTCATCAGTTTCTAATGAACAAGGTTTGTCAAAGTGAAAGCTACATGGATGTTAGCAGAGCTCTGTCACATGTCCACATGTGGAAAAGATGTGGTTTTGTTGTCAAAATTGACAAATGTTAAAACAAAACAAAACAAAAAAAAAAAATCCAGAGTGAAGACACTTCTACCAACATCTGCTTTATGATTCCTATTACATTTTTAAAAATATTTCAGAGGCTTCCTCTTTGTGATTGTAAAGTATAACCAGGTGAATGAGGAAGCAGTGTTAGCTCCACTCAGACCGTGTTTCCTCCGTCAGCGTCTCCATCAGAAACACTGAACAATCATCAACAGTGAGAAATAATCAAAGTCTTTCCACCAGTTTCCTGCTCAGGAGAAAACATCTCAACTCTTCATCGTGGGCAGCGAGACCGTACTGTTTAGAAACACATTTCTCAAGTCAACAACTAAAGAAATGATCCCTGAAAGTACAGTCTTAGTTTGGACTCACTGTTCCTCTGGATCTAGTGTCTGGAGCTGACCTCTCGTACTCGTGGTGACCTCCAGTGTTTAGAAAGTCACACCTCCTCCAATCACAGCTTGGTCTTGAAGCTTCCAAATCGTTTTTCCTTTCCATGTGTCCTTTGGTTGATTCAAAATGAGACGTGCTGCTGTATTTTGGATCATCTGGAGGTTTGATGGTGCAGCTGGTGACGCCGTCAGTGAGACACTGAAGTAGTCAAGACGAGATACGACCAGAGTCTGAACAATGAGGTGTGTTGTAGAGTCTGATCTTTGTGATGTGGAGACAGAGGAGATGAGGTCAGTAAAGCTCAGCTGATCATCAGTGAAGTTTTCCAACATATGTTTGTTGTACATATGAATTCTTACAAGTCTCTGTCATTGTGTGAGTGTGTGGAACGAGTTATCTCATCCACAGTCATCAAGGGACAAACAGAAGAGGTCTGGGGGAGTTTGTGAGAGCTGACTGCTCCTTCTTTCTTTCACAAGCACACAGCACCCATAGAGTTTAGGGTTGGGAAAGAAAATCTATTTAGAGTAGTTTTGACCCACAGGACAAAGAAAAGACACTGAACTGTTGCTTTTTATATTATTAGTTAAAGTCTAGCTCCACTCAGACCGTGTTTCCTCCGTCAGCGTCTCCATCAGAAACACTGAACAATCATCAACAGTGAGAAAGAACCAAAGTCTTTCCACCAGTTTCCTGCTCAGGAGAAAACATCTCAACTCTTCATCGTGGGCAGCGAGACCGTACTGTTTAGAAACACATTTCTCAAGTCAACAACTAAAGAAATGATCCCTGAAAGTACAGTCTTAGTTTGGACTCACTGTTCCTCTGGATCTAGTGTCTGGAGCTGACCTCTCGTACTCGTGGTGAAGTTGTGGAACATGACGCATTTCCCATTAGTTTGAGGTCCAGTAGCTAACTACCAGACTGAATCATTAGCTCGTGGGTGATATGTGGTTAGCACAGTGAGATTATAATAAACTGAGGCTCTTTGAATGTCAGATGATTTAAAACCAATGTGAATCATTTGTTTTCATTTGTTCCAAACCCCCCCTGTGCTGTATGTTGTTATATTTTTTATATAACACATCATAATGAGTGAACTGTGTCCAGAAGACGCTGGACTTCCAGCGTTCAGTGCCACGTGTTTGTGGACCGCTGTCACCTCCTCTCAGAGTCGAACCCTGCACAGTGAAGCTGCTTCACCAACAGCTGCAGGGACAGAGCAGCTGTTCAGGACTCTTTGCAGTTTTCTGCACCTGTCTTCTCCGACGACTCGGTTGCATCTAACAAATGCACCAAATGTGCTGCTCTGTGCTTCTCATTACACCACAATGATACACCGCCTGGTTTAATCAGTCATTTCAAGCATCTGGGAGGGAAAAGCTCATGGATGGATAATGAGGCAATGGACACCCCCTCACACTCCGTACAGTGGGATGCAGCATGTGTTTGTTAAATGTCCTGCACGCTGCAGCTTTGTCTGTGTGGGTGTGATGAACCAGTTCAGAAGCTTTCACATGACGTTGTCTGATCACAGTCACACTGACATGAGGAGGTGGAAATGAGCTGTCATTCAGGAAATAGTGTCTTCTTGTTTATAACAAAATGAAGGATTAAAACCACCCAGACAGAGTCGGACAAGTCTGTAGTGACAGGTTAATGTCAGTAAAACTTCAGGAGCTGCTGCTGTTTGCTCACTACACATGATGTGTTTACTGCTTCACTCAGGCTGTTCAGTAAAACAAATTCAAATCCAAACTGCTTCACTCTTGTTCGTTTTCTTAAACCTTTTCTGCTTTTATACACAGATGTGAATTCACAGCACAAATATAATATAATATTAACCAGAGCTTTGGAAATGTTCTCAAACATCCATCCAGAAATACTGAAGGAGTCAAATCGTTGCATCACTTCTTGGGTTGTTGAGTTGAAAACCTGTAGAGACAGAACCACATGACATTATTTTGATTTGGCTGTAAGACACACCTACTGCAATTACAATAAAACTACTTTCCCTTCGGGCAAGACACAGCATGAGAACGAGGCAGAGATGAACCAGAAAGCACTGATTGAGCAACACATCCATGACTTTAAAAGCTACTCAAATCTCTGCGTGAGTGACGGTTTGGAAAGTTGGCGCAACAGGTTTTTCTCCAAAGAATCTGTGATGCACAGTCACTTATTTTGAGTCAGACTCATGTTTTGTTCTTTCGTTTTTACTAAATCTCCGTGCATGCTTGTTGCAGAGACCTTTTCTCATCAATCTCACAGGATTTAGTTTATAAAAGAAAGTAAACAGCTTCACTGCACTAGAATAAATAGAGTTTACATGTTAAAGAAAACATCTGTACACAAGAAAGTCTAGCTCCACTCAGACCGTGTTTCCTCCGTCAGCGTCTCCATCAGAAACACTGAACAATCATCAACAGTGAGAAAGAACCAAAGTCTTTCCACCAGTTTCCTGCTCAGGAGAAAACACCTCAACTCTTCATCGTGGGCAGCGAGACCGTACTGTTTAGAAACACATTTCTCAAGTCAACAACTAAAGAAATGATCCCTGAAAGTACAGTCTTAGTTTGGACTCACTGTTCCTCTGGATCTAGTGTCTGGAGCTGACCTCTCGTACTCGTGGTGACCTCCAGTGTTTAGAAAGTCACACCTCCTCCAATCACAGTGAGACACAGCAGTAGTCAAGACGAGATACGACCAGAGTCTGAACAATGAGTTGTGTTGTAGAGTCTGATCTTTGTGATGTGGAGACAGAGGAGATGAGGTCAGTAAAGCTCAGCTGATCATCAGTGAAGTTTTCCAACATGTGTTTGCTGTACATATGAATTCTTACAAGTCTCTGTCTTAGTGTGAGTGTGTGGAACGAGTTATCTCATCCACAGAGTTTATGGTGGGGAAAGAAAATCTATATAGAGTCGTTTTGAACTGTTGCTTTTTCTTATTATTGAATAAAGTTTAGCTCCACTCAGACCGTGTTTCCTCCGTCAGCATCTCCATCAGAAACACTGAACAATCATCAACAGTGAGAAAGAACCAAAGTCTTTCCACCAGTTTCCTGCTCAGGAGAAAACACCTCAACTCCTCGTCGTGGGCAGCGAGACCGTACTGTTTAGAAACACATTTCTCAAGTCAACAACTAAAGAAATGATCCCTGAAAGTACAGTCTTAGTTTGGACTCACTGTTCCTCTGGATCTAGTGTCTGGAGCTGACCTCTCTTACTCGTGGTGACCTCCAGCTCCACAGCAAGTTAACTTCAAAACAGGTGAATTAATGAATGAACACGACATTTATCAGAATTATGTTTTTTCTTTTCCACCTGCAGAAAGAAACACCTGATCGCTGTTTTGAACTTCAGAGGCCTGTTCAGAGGCCGCGAACACCAGCTGATCCTGCAGAGATTCACGGAGCTGAAGAAGAACGTGAACAGCGAAAGCATGGACAGAAGCAGAGTTTTATTTAAGGACATGCAAGTCAACGTCAACACAGACTGTCTGTCCAGTCTGCCGTTCTCCTGCTTCAGAGTCCTGCTGCCAGAAAGCAGCAACTAAGAAAACACAGAATAAGAAATGATGCCTGGACAAAGACTAAAAGCTGAAGAAGAGGAACACAGCTCATCTCTGGTGATCTGTACATCAGTCGCTCAGTCTCTGATATACACACAGACGTTCTCCTGCTTCATCTGCACATACATTTATATCGGTGTGTAATTTCTGTCCTTTCATCCTTAGATGACCTCCAGCTTTCTTTACCTATGCAACAGATGGTCCCTCCGTTTATTTTGTGCTGGGACCAGGAAAAGCAATTTCCCCCGGTGGAAATTAGGTTTTTGGAATCTTACATACTGATGCCAGCTGGATCCTTTTAGCAGGATCTTTAATCTTTTCTGGGGATCCTCTAAAGTAATGGTAATGTTTGTTGACATGCTGACAACAAAACCAAAAAACACACCGCGTCCCTTAAATAAAGTTATAATGAGTTGAATTTACAGCCTAATAGAACTTAACTGTCACTCATAACTATAAAAGAGCCACATCATTTGTTAATGCTTACAAGATTTGGAAAATCTAATTAAATGTGACTCAGGCACTGTGTCGCACTCACATCACTGTTTCCAGCTTTGTGAAAAAATGTCCACTTCAATCCTCTGGTATTCCTGGCAGATTGTGAAATCCCATGTGTGGATGAATGTGGAGCTCAGGATAAGAACAGATGAAACACGCACTGCAGACTTTCATGGTTAATTGTTTTCAGAGTGGCATTTTATTTTGTAGTAAGATTGAACAGTTGTTTTTCTAAATGCATCTTCTTCTTTAGCTGTTTGTCCTCAGATTGAGTTGAAATTGTCTTTAAACACTTTTTGTAAGCTCTCACGTGTATCTGTCATGAATAGTTCATGTGGTGTTGAGGAAAATGAAATGAAATTGGCCATGAGGTGAAAGATGCAGCTCGCTGCAGGATGTGATTACTGTCCATCATATAGAAAGTTCCAACTTAAAGTTGTTTTTTCTCTTTGTTTTTAAAAAAGTCCCTGAAATGGACTGAATTTATCTATCAAAGCGTGTGACCTGGTGTCACTTCTTATTGGCAGCAGACAGGAATATATTGGGAAGTGAGCAACTTCTCACAATAAATGTGACCTCTTATTAATGTGACTGACCTCTTATTATTTATTGATGTGTCTCTGAACCTGTAACTTCGTGTCATGATGTGATTTGTGAGCATGAATCAGACATGTTGTCACTGTCCCATAGAAAACTGTTCTGTTATTGCAATAATAAATAATAATTCTGTTTCTTAGCATTGGAGCTGCAGCTAATGAGAGTGTAAATGAAACAGTAGCGTTAGATAATAGTTCTGTGTTTAAGGGGGTGTATGAGCAGGGAAACAGTCACTGTTAGGGTATTTATTAGAAAAAGGGACTTTTTATAAAGGTTAAATAAACCGGTTGTTGAAGATTCTTTCTTCCTCTTTTTGAAGATTAATTTTGTCTCTTTCATCTTTACTGAAGTCTCACATGATGTTTGGGTCAGTTGTTACTAAAACAAGGAATTGTTTTTTGGCTTGAGACGCACTCACATGTGCTCAGTTTGTTTGTGTGGTAATAAAAACAAACACATTTATATCATATTTATAGAACAGGAACAGTTAAAGATGGTAAAACAATAAATAGAGATGATGGATGAACAGAGGCTGCTGGTGCAGCTCCACCATTAATTATCAGAGCGAATGGAAGCTATTTTACATAGGAGGCAGATTCTGGATGTTAAAGAACGTTAAATGTTAAAGAACATCAAATTCAATCAAAGACAGAAAACAAGGATTTGGACTCAGATCAGTAAACACAGCACAACAAAGTGTTTCCCTTTAGTTTCTAATGTCAGACATCAGCTTACAGAGGTAAAACGTTGACTGGATCATCGCAGAGTGAAGATACCGACTGTGAACAGAAACCCTGCCGTCATGTTGGATGCTTTCTTACTCCCACCAGCTACATTTAAAGTTAATAATGAATAACTTTAACTCCCGCGGTGCAGAGACCTTCGTGTCACGCTGCCACGAGTGTTGAAATGTTGGAACAATAGTTTTGAATCGTGGGGAGTATGTCAAACAAACTGTGATAAGAGTTGGTGTTTATCACATATTTAGGACTTTGTTGAGTAACTCTTGGCTCAGAAGTTGCTCAATAATGGACTCGAGCACAGTGAGTGTTTTACAAAGAGAATGGATTTGGTGCATAATGTATCACCAGGCCTCCTGACTAAAGATTACATGCAGCCAAGAGTTCTGCTCCCTTCTTGCAACATTACAGTCTGGACCTGAATGCTGTGAGGTTACTGTAAGGTTGGGAACTTTCTAAGCAGTTAACCTGCAGATATCATGAGGAAAAGTCAAGACTGGAAAGATTTGGAAAGAACAGTACAGTTCAACTTTAGGTATAAATGAAAAACAAACAGATGCCTTTAATTTAACTGCAGATGGGAAAAACTAACTCACGGCTGAGTGGAAGCATCGAGGGATTCGATTGCAAAAGAATTAGAACAAAATGAGGCCTGTTTCATTTTCTTTATTGATTTATTGAGTCAGATTTCTATCCAAGCAGAGATAATGGCAAACAAACATGGGAATGTTGTGGGAGCTGGGAGAAGTCCAGCTCCTAAAAAGACGGTTAAAGGTCTGAAACCCACGGGTCGTTTGGCTCAAACAGTCCCGAGTTCATTATCAATGAAGCTGTAGTGTTTCAGCCAGAGAGAATTGGGCCACGCTCCCATTACACCACAGAGTCCCCAAGAGCATCAACTCACTGTCCGGTAAGAAGAAGCCTAGTGGGGGACAGCAGCAGAGACCGGGGTCAGTGGACGGATGAAGACGTTTGTGGAGAAACAACACAGAAAAAAGCAGCTTTTGAGAAAAATGTGCAGATCAATGTAGAAAATATAAAGAGTAGTTTAGTCTTTATTTGATAGAGGATTTGATGGAAGCAAACGGGAAACGTGGAGGGAGAAAGAGGCCAACAAGTATGGGGCGGGGGGGGGGGGGGGGGGTGTAGGTTTTATATTTACAGTGTGTGACTCAGTGAAAATCAAAGAGCTCAGAGAGTGTGTGTCCCTCCTCCATTTATATTACGCTTTTATACCATTTCATTTCTAGGACTTTCCTCTGCTCAGTGTTTTCCTTCACTGTGTCACAAGAATCAGTTCACTGTAAATCTTCACCCACACATCACAGAAGACAAAGAGTCCTTGTCGCTCCACGCTGCCCTCTCTGTCATCTCTGACTGAAGTCTGAAGTACAGCTGACGTCCAGAAACGACTATCAGGGTAGTGAAAACTGAACTGGGCTGTAGACACAGGAATTCAAAAGCTAAGAGCTGAGCTGAGCGTTACAGCTCTTACTAAACGAGACACGAGCGGTGACAATTCGATCCGTTGGCTCAAGCAGTTGTAGGTTAATTCATCCTGATTCCAGGAAATCCGACGACAGCCACTAGTGTCAAATGTGCTTCATGATAAAGAAAAAAAAGGTGATTAGTCAACTCGTGACCAGCAGTTTCACAGCCAGGGGAGTCCTGTTCACTAGAACCCTCAATATAAGATCCAAAGAGACCAAGTGCTTAACAAGTGGTTAAATCAAATGTTTGGTGCATTCTCATAAGGAAGTGCTGCAAAAGATGTTGGTGAAAAAGAAAACCCTTCATGTCAATGAGGGAAACGTTGGTTAAGTCAGCCCACTTCTGCTTTCAGCTGTGTAATTGAAAAATGTTAGAAGAACTTAGACACCACAGAGCAATAGAAATAATACTAAAGTAATAATATCAGTCTTGAATTTCATGTGTGTTCATGTGCTCTTTAATTTAGAACTCAAAAAGGCCGACGAGGCACATTTTGAGATAAATGAGATGCAGCAGAATTAAAGACGTGTGAATCTAACAAATAACAATCCCAGATAACACAACTAATAAATAAGTAATGCAAACTGTGTTTTATCTCAAACATATACTTTAAACAGGGAACTCTTCACGTGTCTGCAAAACTAAAGCTCACATTTCTCCAGTTAGACACAAAAAACAATCCCCCACAGTTTGGTCTTAGTCTGTGGACGCCTTTCTTCTTCCAACTTGAATTCAAGACAAACCTCTTCTACTAAACATCTACTGACTGTAAACACCTCATTTCCTTTAAATTCTCTTTGTTTAAGGTGGACCGTGCACATGTTTCCACTTGTGCCTGCGGTTACTGTCGAGTCAGACACTTCTCATTTGATGTATTTGCGTTCTATAGCTACTTCAGGCGCTGATGGTGACGAAGTCTGAGCAGCTGCTGCTTTCATGCTTTCACTTTTCATCTCGCCTAATTTAGCAAAGGTTATTATATGGCAACAGAGTGGTTGCATGTCAAGTTGACCAACACAGTTTTTGTGACACAGTGGAATGAAATGTTTAAAAAAAAACCTTTTCATGCAAACGTCTCGTTGGGTAATCCACTCGTTGCTGCACCAGCAGGCGTAGCGGGGGTCTGTGAGTATTTAGAGTCTGTGTTTAAAGGTTTTTTTAAATAACAAGCTGAAACACAGTCACACGTGAAAACTGCTCATGATGCTTTTTATTTCTTGTCACTTACAGTTTCACCCCTTAGTTTTAACTTCCCCTTAAACTGAAATCTGGCATGAAAGATAAAATCTTTGAAAAGCTACTAGAAATTAATAAAAACATGTTGACTAGAGACCTGATGAAACGTGCATGCAGCAGGTAAACTTTTCAACTTTGCATCATGTAACCTGACTGTTAAGTCGAGCTAACCACATCCTGACTCGAGCTTCAGATTGAAAACAAGTGGTGCTGGTCTTAAGATCACGTTTGCAGAAAGAAAACTAACTAAACTATTTCAGATCACAGTATGAAGGAGAGAGGATTCAACTGAATGTATGTTTCAGGATTACAACGTCTGAAGTCCGTGATAGAAAAGCTTCTCTCAGATTCAGGTTCATTTTAGTTCATTTTCAGGTCAGCTGCGTGTACATTAAGTGAAGTGCCATGGTGATGGTTTTAAAAGTGAGGCATATGAAAAACATTTGTCACCTTAAGCAAGTTACAAATATAAGCACAGGAATACGTTTAAACTGGAACTTCTCTGTTTTCTGAGGAAGTGAGAACCTGCATTGCCATAATGTATATATGTACATGGCAGTTTACTGTATGAACTGTTTTCCTCTTTGTAAAAATCATCGTATTGTAAAAATATTAATTATTAATTAACATGGTGTTTGTGAATTTATGATTTTGAAATTATTGCTTTTAAAATAACAGAACTTTGTGGCAATTGGAAACTGCTCATTCCTTCTTGAAACCAGTTATGATTTTTTTACTTTCACATCATAGGTGTAAACTTTCACAGGAAATGTGAGTAGGTGCACAGATGGAAAGGAGAGCGGGGTTTCTCACACTGTGACTTAACCAACATCCTGATATAAGTTGATATTTGCATCTCATCAGTTCAGTTTTCTTAACCTGCTGCAGAGACAGATGAACTTGACACACCCGTGAGCCTTTCTGTCTTCAGGAGAGATGTTATCGACCCTTCGCGGCTGCCTTCCCTGCAGGACCTGCAGAGCAAGAGGTAAATAAACTGCATCATCCAGGTTTTAGTGACCACAGATTCCAAACTGTCAAATAAGAACCAGATAAAACCAGATAGTGTAGACTATAAACTGTAAAACCTTTTTTTTTGCATCCACATATGTCACATATGTAAAAGAAAAGGCATAAAACAAACTTTGGCTATTGTTAGTAAGATCACATCGGTTTATCTTTATTCAGACACTTACATAGTTTCTACATTTAAATCATATGAAAGGACAAAAACAAACTGCAGGTGATTCATTCATCATATAACATGTGCATGCACCAATACATGTAGAGTAAAAAAATAAATACATGTGAAAAACAGGGAGCTTAAGATCATCAAAGCCTGGGAGGAAGTTCCCAGCACACATGGGACTTTCACTGTTTATCTCTTTATCAAGTGGGAAATAAAAAACTGAACTTCTAGATATTAATTAACAAGATTTCCTCAATTTATTAACAGAAATTGTAATCGAATAGTAGCTGCTGCTATGTTTCCCTCAGAGCAGCTCATTTGTTTTTGCAAATTAGTTGTATAGAAATGCTATTTCTTGGAGGGGGGGTTGAGCAGAAGAACATCAACAATAGCTGGAAACAGACTCTTTTATTCCTGCTGCACTATTATAAGATACCATACCAACGATGACAGGATGTGTGCATCAGTGAACTTTGGTTCCTGTGTTTTGAGGAGAGTGTCGCATTTCTCTCTGCTTCCAAAGGTCAACGGTCATTACTCACGTAACACTGGACCAGTGCCTCGTAATGCTCATCATGCAAGTTGCAGCAATTATTTTCATCTATCTATTGTTTATTAAATTATTATATGGAAAAAAGCAAACATTTTATAGCTTAAGCTTCTCAAATGTGAGACTTTGTTAAAAGGTTCAAGATATTTTGACTGTGGCACAAAAAGAAGGCATCTAATGATCTCGCCTCAGCCTCCATGACATAAAAACTGAATTTTTCCCAGTTTCCTGGTGTTTAAAAGTCTAAATCATTCATTGATTAACCAGGATAATTTCCCCCTAAATGATCTATAATAAAAACATTCAGAATTTGCAGCCCTTTGAACGTGAACATGAGTCACTGACGGGAATATGGTCAATTGTTTGGTGGGCATCCTGTCATCCTGTGTTGGACTCTGGTAGTGATTCTTACCTCTAGGTGGAGCCAGATGAAATTTGAGGACCTCTCTGAAGTTGAAAGAGTCACTTCTCTAAAAACCAACAATGCATGCACAGAATTTCATAATAGCTCATTATGTTCTTGAGCAATTTCACACGACCAAAAACAGGAGACTATTTCCTCAGTCCGCCTGGGTTGTCTTGTGTGTGTCTCGGTTTGGGATTTCCACTGCTCCTTTTCCAACACATCATCAAGTAGGAGGTGCCTGCAGCTTTATATAGATCCTCACATAGTAGCTGTCTTATTTGGGATTGAGCAGAATCTGAGAGCAGGGTGAGTTAAAGCTGTGACACACACTTTCATCTGCTTCTCTGTTAGAATCTAACTTCATATAATAACATAGTAAATAGTAATTATAGTAATAGTAAATATTATTGATGTTGAAGAGTGGCTGAGATTTTTTATCAAACAAATTCTTCATTTTCCTCTCTTTAGTTATTTTTTATTCAGAGCCTGTTAAAGTACTATCTCTGTCTAGTTGTCTTGAACAAGTGCTCTGGCTTTTTGTGTGGCTTTTATTAAATACCTTTCAGATTGGTAACTCTTATTTTAATTTGCAAGCTTCATCTCTGGAGTAGTTTTAGCTTGTAAGATTAAAATGTGGATGTTTGCATGTCCTGTTTTCTCACGTTGTTTTCATGCACTAGCTTTTCATTTGCTGTTTGTTGCTTAGAGATTTTTTATTTATTATATATTTTTGATAGTATGCCCTATACTGCTGCAGGGTGGAGGATGGTGAAACTAAGTTAAGGTCCTGCCTTGTGCTTTCTTCTGCTGGCTGATTAATAAAATACAAACTTCTCTATTACACATTTTTTCTCTAATTTAATTTTTTATTTCACTTTTTAATTATTTCGTCTATTTGTGTTTTATTTTGGAAATAACAGGAAGTTATTTTTAGAGTCGTTAGCTAATAAATAGTTTTTCTAGTTTGCTAACGTTAATGTTTAAGCTTTATTTTTACTCATAATATACCAAAATACAGGTTATATAGAACTTTAAAATGCAGAAACCAGACTTTAATTAAAAATCTATTTTTAAAGCATAGAAAATTGGAGGAGCAAGTTATTTAAATAAGTCCATACATTAGCAAAGATACTGCGATGCTAACCAAAATGCAACATTTAGCGTTAGCAAAGATGCTCACTTAACGTTAAGTTTATTATTAATTGAAGACCATTAATCAGTAACGATTTGTTGACTCCACAGCTCCTTTTTCCCGTGTTTCTACCTGGTTAACGATGCGGTTCCCGAAGCTGAAGATACTGAGAAGCCCCAGAGGTCAGAGTCCAACAGAGGCTAACAACAGCGCCACGGTGGTGGATGGAGCTCAGTCCGTGTCCAGCGATGAGGAGCCTGAAAACGGTAAAATACATCACAAATACATGAAAATACATCACAAATACATCACAAATACATGAAAATACATCACAAATACATGTAAATACATGAAAATACATCACAAATACATGAAAATACATCACAAATACATGAAAATACATCACAAATACATCACAAATACATGAAAATACATCACAAATACATGTAAATACATGTAAATACATGTAAATACATGTAAATACATGGAGGGCTGGATCTTAATGCAACAAGGATCCACACAGCAGGAGAGTGTTGATGATGTTTATGTTTGTTGATTTTGGAAATTTATCAGCTTCAATTATAGGAAATAAATGAGAAGTAGTAGTGATGCAGTTTGGTCCCAAACACGATGTTCTTACTTTTTCTACCCATTCTAAAAGTTTGAATAGCTCATTTAATAATAAGTGTGTGTGTAACTGTTTCAGTGATCCTCACGTTTGAGGAAAGCCTTGAGAGACTCCACCTGAGCCAGGCCAGCCAGATGCTGATACAGAGAGAGGAGCGTCTGTTCGGGGAAATAACAGAAGCAGAGGCACTCAAACAACACAAGGAAGACGTGGACAAGCTTGCTGCAGACTACAGGAAGCTGAAAGACATTGTAGAGAGTGTTATAGACCAGAGTATGTCTGTCAGCATCGATGGAGTCGGCCCTGACACTCTGACGTCTGCGGTGAAGGCCATCTACCAGGAGGAGGAACAGGACCAGCGGTGGAGACAGAGAGATCAGACACCACCGGCCTGGAGGCCCTGCCGCTGGAAGGCAGACCACGACTCAAAGCTCAGTAAAATGGTAAAAGACCGTCTGGACGCCCCTTCGACACCCCCTGCTGAACTGATAGATCAGTCGTCTCTCCAGCAAGAAATCAACCTCATCGGCAGGCAGCTGAAGGACGACCTGCTGTGGGTGGTGGGGGTGGTGAGGACGTGTTACCCTCCACAGGCACACATCTGCAATTTCTATGCCAGGCTGTACCACCAGTTCTTCAGCTCCAGAATCAATAAGATCGCAAACTTTGGTCTGGTGGACAAGGACTGCACTTTCCTACTGCGCTGGGTGAATGAGTACTATCCAGGGTAAGTTTAAGTTATCAGTTATATTATATTTCTGGGTTCATCCTTTTCTTTTTGGGTGTATTGCTGTTTTCGTATCGTTTTATTATTGAATAATCAGCACCAGCACTTTGACTTCACCCAGGGACAAGATGGCCTGGCCTCAGGTTGCAACACTGTTTAGAAACTGTAGAAATCTATTTGAGGCTGGCATAAATCATTCAGTTATGCTCCCACAGAACATTTATAGCACACAGCTGAGCCGTGTTTTCTAATTAGACTTGAGTTGTTTTCATGCAGTTACACCCTGTTGTTGACAGATCAGTGGGTGACACACAATGTACTAAAAAACAAGTCGCCACCAGCCTTTGTTTTGAAATTTGAAATGTAAAGTTAATAAATGTTGTGATTATTAAATTCTGTTTTTAGGGTAAATATGTGTCATAGAGTACAAGATGTGATTGTTGCTCTCTGTGTGACAGAATCCTTCAAAGTCCAGATCTGGCCAGAGAGATCGATACTGAAGCCTTTGGGAAGCTGCTGCCTAAAGAGCTGCTGGAACCTCTGGAAGAGCAATATCTGAGCAAGCAGCAGGTAAACAGAGCTTGTTTTTAGTCAGTTTTACTTTTATAATATACTTTATATATACTTTTTGTCTCAACAGACTATTCAGTTCTAAACACTGCATGTTTATATCTGATGGAATTGTGTTGCTTTGTGTTCAGAGTGAGTTAAAGACTTACATTGGTCGAGTGCTGGATGAAGCAGCACAAAAGTGGAATAATGGGGAGGAGCCTAAAAGGGAAGACGGCTGCTACACCAGTCCTGTGGCCTACGACATCATTCAGGTATCAATACAGCAACAAGATGAGCATGAACACAGTGAAGTATGCAAAGCTAAAGGACTAGAGGCTGAACAGGGACATTTTCTAGTTAGTTTGCATAGATCAACTAAAGCCGCACTGATGAAGAAGTAAACTGTCCAGACTTTGAGGAAAATATTAACCAACAAGGAAGAGCGTGGTTTCTGTTTCTATGTATAGAAAGTCATCAGCTGCTAAAAATGGTCCTGCAGCCTGATTAGTGGAGCACAGCACTAACACTAATGATAGCAGTTTGAAGTGCTTTTAATCTTTGCTTCAGCGTTTTACTGTAATTTCTACATGCTATCATTGACGTGTGTCCTTTTCTGTCTTTAGCTTATCAATGGTATGGTGACTGCAGCTGAAAAGGTGTTAGGAGACCTGACTAAGGCCCAGAGCGTAACGAGGGAACTCAGTGTTTTCATCGAGAGGTAACAGGATTCACAATTTTCTTTATAATCATCATTTTAAAAGCCATTTTTGGTTTATAGCTCGAGATTTAATGGAATGAACTGTTTTATTTCAACTCCTAAAGGTTCAGGAGCTTCCAAGACAACATCATTAGGCAAAACAGAGAGGACAGCAAGGCGTACATCAAGGCGAACCTCGGCTGCATCAAACAGTTCAGGTGCGAGTCTGACTTGTATACAGTGTTAAGTGAATCATACAGAGGTCAGGTTCTTAAATGTGAGCTAATGGAGCCTATGTGGTTTATTTGCAGGGAGGTCCTTGAAACAAAGAGCTCTCTGTTTCTAGAAGATGAGCGAGTAAAATGTTTGAGTGTTCTGGATGAAATGAAACAGTCTGCTCACATGTACTTATTAAACCCTGTGCATGACAGCCTCAAGGTACGTTTTTACACAAGTAGAATAACTTTCAAATAAAACAAGTGTAATGGATGAAACTATTACAGTCTAATGCATCCTCGTTTTTACACAGCAAAATTACCGCAAACTGGGAACCAACGACTGGCTGAACAAGTCTGCGTTTGACAAGCTGCTGGTCAGCATTGAAACTCAGATTCATGATCTTCAGGGTTCGACCGAATCCTGTCACCAGGTACTGTAGACTGCAGAAGGCATGAAACTACTGACAACCTTTCAAAACAATTGTCTTTTTCACTATTGTTGATTTAATGTTGATTCATTTCAGGAGCTGATGTGCCAGTTTCATGAGGATGTGACTGTAGAATATATGAGGAGGCTCCTGAAAGGAGAAGTCAAATTGAAGGACAGGGAACGGCAGGACCAGGCCTACATGCTGGTGAAAAGCAACGCAGAGAGATTGCACAGTTTGTTCAGCAGAATGGTGAGAATCTGGACACCAACACATCCCTCCAACAAATGTCGGATCGTAACAGATGTGATTTTACAAAATAAGACTGATATAATGATAGTATTTGCAAAAGAAGCTGATTGGCCTTTTGATTTATTATCAACATAAGGCACAGAATGAATATCTTAAAAAACTGTGGGTTAAGACTTAACACACATCACCCTGAACCAGTATGAGTAAGAAGGGACTTTCCAGGGTGACCATACATTCCAGTAAAAATCCTCTCTAAAAACACACACTGTGTCGTTTACGGTTTGTGTGGACTGAACTGACATTAGCTCTCTGACTTCACAGGGATCAAAGGAGGTCTGGTTGAAGGAAATCCTGACAAAGATGGCAGAAGTGCTAAAACTCCAAGACCTGCCAGCCATCCAGATGCAGGTGGTGTCACTGGGAAGTGCTTTCCCTGACCTGAGGTAACCTCGATTCTCTGATACTGAAGTAAATACTTCATGATTTACTTCTAACACTAAAATATAAACAGTGGAGGAAATCTCCCATGGACGCGCAGTGGATTTATTTATTTAGTTTGACTGTAACTGACTTAATAAGGAGAAAATAGCTTCATGCAGCTTACACTACATTAGGAGTGAGGATGAGGACAGACACTTTTCTTGGATGAGTGGGAAGTGGACTAAGCCTAAACATCTCCAATGTGTTCAGATGTGTCCAAGTATGATATTAGGATATTAGAAGTTAGAAGTAGGCAAAAATTAATCAGATTAGTTGCCAGAAAAAGTCCCTCTTTTATTAATGCAGGAGTGCCGAGTGACAATGGGAAACAGCTGCTCTGTCCTACTAGTTATATGAAATAGAGTATAACTTTATAACTGTATTCTTCTATTAGTGCAGTAATAATTTACTTGATGTTTTTCCTTCTTTCACCCACAGTGAAAAACACATTTCAGCCCTGCTCAAGCTCAAGACCAACTTCAGCAAAGCCGACAGGAAAACTGTCAAAGAGACTCTTAAGGATGCTTTGAGGGAAACCACAGTTGAAAATCCTCGGCCGTTTTTCTCCAAAGTTCCAGTCAAATGAGAGTGTATCACTCACTGGCTTGTACAGTTTTGTGTATTATATTGTTTGTGCTGTATATTGTGTGAAGGTTGCTTGTGTTTTTCTGCAGAATACAAGTACTGCTGTTATTTATGCTGGAGAGAATCCGTGTGTGCAGACCGACTGTAAAACTGAAACGTGAGTGTTGCAGGGTTTTAGGTGGACTAAGTCGCCCTAGTGCTCGTAAATACTGCATGGTGCTTTTCACTGTTAAGGAATTTGGTCAGGTTTGTGGGTTTTCATACAGTGTCTGGTTAGAATTCACAGTTTGTGTCGTATTTTCATTTGTTGACCTCCGTGTGCAATAGAGATTTAACTCAAAGTAAAATTTTATATTTCTACATGTTTTTCTTTGTACAGAATTTATTTTAATTTCTAAATAAATGTTTAAACCTCTGATCAGACTGTTGTTTTTAATGCATTTGTCACATTTACCACAGGAAGAGACAATAAATCACTGAAAACATTTTGGCTCAATGATAGAATTAGGTAAAGTCAGTGTAACTGTAATTTATCCAGAGGGAAAAACCTACTAAATTTCATGCCAATCCTTTAAATAGTTGTGAAATATCAGCGGATCACTAAAGGAAGCAGGATTCATTCATTCCAGGAACCACAGCTTTATTGTTGACACATCACTGGGAAACTATTAAAACCAGTAATGTGGCTCAAAAACCATTACGTCCTTCAGATAAAGATTTCTAACCAATATGAAAAGCAGCCAAATCAGCTTCAAACAATTCTGGGAAATCATTGAGCCTGTTGCTGGAGCAGAGCCTGTAGATGCTGAGCAGAGATGCTGCAGTTTGTTATTCCTCAGTTAAAACATAAGCTAATAGCCGTTCGAGAACACTAAAAGGAAGGAAGTTAGTCTGCGGAGTGCGTTGGTGCTGTTTCTGTATCGGTTCAGGAAACAGCGTCCCTCCAGGAGCGAGGGACTGCAGTTGGCAGGAAACTGGACTGGGAATGAACAGGCTGTAACTGGAAGTTGGCTGGTGGACGACCTCTGCGTTCCTGCTGAGCCACTGACCCAGACGTGCTCCAGCAGAAGCAACAGCCAAAGTGTCTGTGAGTCACTTTCAGCTGGACACTGATCACTTATTAAGACTTTGGCACCTTGGACTGGGGGTGGACCTCTGTGGCTGCGCTGCGAGAGTTTTCCCTCTCAGTCATTTGAATTGAATCGACGACTGTGCAGTTTCTCTTTCCTCCCATTATGATTCTACTAATGCTAATGTCAGTCCACCACTTTGGTCCAGATCGTCTCAACAAGTTTTCAAAGGACTTTTTAATGTCTTGACATTTTGAAGCAGCATCCTTGATGAATTCTAATGACTTTTGTGATCTCCTCACTTTTCCTGATCTGAACACCATGATTATAAAATGCTAAGAGAGGGCTTAACATTATAATTATTGTAATATTATATATATAATAACATTAGTCTGCCAGCTTTGGGTTAAGCAAAACAACACTAAAACTGCTTCATGTGCAGCTCTGTAGTCATTAGCATGCTGGTAGCGAGTCTCAGTGACTGAATTTCATTGAATGACAGTGAATGGACCTTTTGTCTGCGCTGATTTGCAGCTGAGCGTGAGGTCAGTATTTAGCTCAGATCCAAGTGTTGATGTTCCAAAGTGGACCTCCACAGAAAGAATGTTTTCATTTTACTGTTCTCATTTATTGTCTTATGATGAGTCATTTATAAAGTACAAATAAAGTGGGATTATTGCCTAGCGTGACTCTAGAATGTGTTTTAAATCTTTAGTAGGGCGGAGATTTAAAGTCTGTGTGTGTGTTGTGTAATCAGAAACCAAAAGCAGATGTTACACTGAAGTTTTATTTGTACATTTAGATAAAACAAAAAAAGAAAACCAGGGAATAAATATTCAGAAACTTGGAGACGGAGCAGATTACATCTGATGGAGCAGATTACATCTGATGGAGCAGATTACCTTTCTTTGTCCCATGTTGATGAGGGGTTTGGTCTCCATCTAGTGGTGTTTAGTTGTTGTACAAAAGAACATTTTGAGAGTCTATAAATTATTTTGTTCCCTGTTGTTTTTCACTACTAACATAAAAATGCAGAACAATGTAAAACAGCACTTCATCACCACAGTTCAGACTGAGAAGGTTCCTGACACTCAACAATCAACACTGAGCCAATGAAATTAATGCTCAATGTGGATTCAAGTTCCAAATAAATTCGTTTGGTTTTTTTTCAAGCACAAACACAAAAACTAATCAAACCTGTTTCCTGAAAAACTAATTATCTTCAGCAGATTTTAGCTTGATATGACACACTTTGGATCTTTATGAAGCTGCTGAACTGAATCACACTGACTAAAACACTAATAATTGCGGTAGTTCGTAAAAGAAATTTAGTAATTAACAATTATCCACTCAGACCGTGTTTCCTCCGTCAGCATCTCCATCAGAAACACTGAACAATCATCAACAGTGAGAAAGAATCAAAGTCTTTCCACCAGTTTCCTGCTCAGGAGAAAACATCTCAACTCTTCATCGTGGGCAGCGAGACCGTACTGTTTAGAAACACATTTCTCAAATCAACAACTAAAGAAATGATCCCTGAAAGTACAGTCTTAGTTTGGACTCACTGTTCCTCTGGATCTAGTGTCTGGAGCTGACCTCTCGTACTCGTGGTGACCTCCAGTGTTTAGAAAGTCACACCTCCTCCAATCACAGCTTGGTCTTGAAGCTTCCAAATCGTTTTTCCTTTCCATGTGTCCTTTGGTTGATTCAAAATGAGACGTGCTGCTGTATTTTGGATCATCTGGAGGTTTGATGGTGCAGCTGGTGACACCGTCAGTGAGACACTGAAGTAGTCAAGACGAGATACGACCAGAGTCTGAACAATGAGGTGTGTTGTAGAGTCTGATCTTTGTGATGTGGAGACAGAGGAGATGAGGTCAGTAAAGCTCAGCTGATCATCAGTGAAGTTTTCCAACATATGTGTGTTGTACATATGAATTCTTACAAGTCTCTGTCATTGTGTGAGTGTGTGGAACGAGTTATCTCATCCACAGAGTTTATGGTCGGGAAAGAAAATCTATTTAGAGTCGTTTTGAACTGTTGCTTGTTTTTATTATTGAATAAAGTTTAGCTCCACTCAGACCGTGTTTTCTCCGTCAGCGTCTCCATCAGAAACACTGAACAATCATCAACAGTGAGAAAGAATCAAAGTCTTTTCACCAGTTTCCTGCTCAGGAGAAAACATCTCAACTCTTCATCGTGGGCAGCGAGACCGTACTGTTTAGAAACACATTTCTCAAGTCAACAACTAAAGAAACGATCCCTGAAAGTACAGTCTTAGTTTGGACTCACTGTTCCTCTGGATCTAGTGTCTCGGACCCTGACCTCTCGTATCGTGGTGACATCCAGGATACCTGACAAGGCGACAGAACAGTTTAAAAACTGCGAAACCATAACAAGCACATTTCTAAACTCAGCCAGTACAAAAAGTTTCAGTCTCTCTAGTGTTGCTCTGGATTTCCATATAACTCTGTGCAAGAGATTCTTTTAATCCGACAGTGTTATTGTTTTACAGGTCTAACTCCACCACTGCAGCTCAGCATAACCGACAGAGTCTGTGATGGGGCGGATATAAAAACATTCCCTTCAGTTGTCTGTTATCAGAAAAATAGTACACACTGCTAATCGCAGCTTAATCAATGACAGATTGAGTTAATTGATTTCTTGAGAGAAGCAGTTTGAGCTTCAAACCTCTGTTTCATAATAGAAAGAGAAAAACCTTGAGTGTGTGGGAAAGTGACCGGTCTGCATGGTTTCAGTTTTTTTTTCTAAAGATTAGGATGTTGAAGAAACGTTTTGCTTTTAAAATGAATCAGCTCCACTCAGACCGTGTTTCCTCCGTCAGCGCCTCCATCAGAAACACTGAACAATCATCAACAGTGAGAAAGAACCAAAGTCTTTCCACCAGTTTCCTGCTCAGGAGAAAACATCTCAACTCTTCATCGTGGGCAGCGAGACCATACTGTTTAGAAACACATTTCTCAAGTCAACAACTAAAGAAATGATCCCTGAAAGTACAGTCTTAGTTTGGACTCACTGTTCCTCTGGATCTAGTGTCTGGAGCTGACCTCTCGTACTCGTGGTGACCTCCAGTGTTTAGAAAGTCACACCTCCTCCAATCACAGCTTGGTCTTGAAGCTTCCAAATCGTTTTTCCTTTCCATGTGTCCTTTGGTTGATTCAAAATGAGACGTGCTGCTGTATTTTGGATCATCTGGAGGTTTGATGGTGCAGCTGGTGACACCGTCAGTGAGACACTGAAGTAGTCAAGACGAGATACGACCAGAGTCTGAACAATGAGGTGTGTTGTAGAGTCTGATCTTTGTGATGTGGAGACAGAGGAGATGAGGTCAGTAAAGCTCAGCTGATCATCAGTGAAGTTTTCCAACATATGTGTGTTGTACATATGAATTCTTACAAGTCTCTGTCATTGTGTGAGTGTGTGGAACGAGTTATCTCATCTAAAGAGTTTATGGTCGGGAAAGAAAATCTGTTTAGAGTCGTTTTGAACTGTTGCTTGTTTTTATTATTGAATAAAGTTTAGCTCCACTCAGACCGTGCTTCCTCCATCAGCGTCTCCATCAGAAACACTGAACAATCATCAACAGTGAGAAAGAATCAAAGTCTTTCCACCAGTTTCCTGCTCAGGAGAAAACATCTCAACTCTTCATCGTGGGCAGCGAGACCGTACTGTTTAGAAACACATTTCTCAAGTCAACAACTAAAGAAATGATCCCTGAAAGTACAGTCTTAGTTTGGACTCACTGTTCCTCTGGATCTAGTGTCTGGAGCTGACCTCTCGTACTCGTGGTGACCTCCAGGATCCTGACAGTGACAGAACAGTTTAAATAACCTGAGAAACAATAACAAGCACATTTCTAAATCAGCCAGTAAAACAGTTTCAGTCTCTCCACGTGTTGCTCTGGATTTCCAGTATTAACTACATGCACAGAGATTCTTTCATTCCTGACAGTGTTGATGTTTTTACAGTCTAACTGGAGGTTTGATGGTGCAGCTGGTGACGCCGTCAGTGAGACACTGAAGTAGTCAAGACGAGATACGAGTCTGAACAATGAGGTGTGTTGTAGAGTCTGATCTTTGTGATAGATAGATAGATAGATAGATAGATAGATAGATAGATAGATAGATACTTTATTGATCCCCAAGGGGAAATTTTGATGTTGCAGCCATTACACAGAAAAACAACAACAATACTCAAAACACAGTACAAGAATAACACACAATATACACAGTAATACCAACTAAACACACAGTAGGACTTGAATGTAAAGTGACTTAGTTACACATTGTTAAACCATCAGCGTTGTCACAGCGGAGCTGGAGAAGTCTCTGACTAAAACTGCTCCGCTGTTTGATAAGCAGGCTGTGGAGAGGATGTGAGCTGTTCTCCATGATGCTCAGCAGTTTGTGCAGCATCCTCCTCTCCACCACCTGCTCTAAAGGTTCCAGAGCAGCCCCCAGCACAGAGCCAGCTTTCCTGATCAGTTCATTCAGTTTCTTAGTGTCGCTGGCTCTGATGCTGCTGCCCCAGCAGACGACAGCAAAGAATATCACACTGGCTACAACAGACTGATAAAAGATCTGCAGCATCTTGTTGCACACATTAAAGGACCTGAGCTTCCTCAGGAAGTAGAGTCTACTCTGTCCCTTCCTGTATACAGCCTCTGTGTTGAACTTCCAGTCCAGTCTGTTGTCCAGGTGAACTCCCAGGTATTTGTACCTCTCCACCACCTCCACCTTCTCACCCAGAATGGACACAGTGTCAAAGCCAGTTTTCTTCCTCCTGAAGTCCACAACCATCTTCTTGGTCTTGCTTACATTCAAGGTCAGATGGTTGTTCCCACACCACTTCACAAAGCTGTCCACCAGACCTCTGTACTCGGTCTCCTCCCCACCGCTCATACACCCAACCACTGCAGAGTCATCTGAGAACTTCTGCAGACGGCAGGACTCAGTGTTGTACTGAAAGTCTGAGGTGTACAGGGTGAAGAGGAAAGGTGAGAGGACAGTCCCGGAATATATGTTAAAGTTTTCCAACATATGTGTGTTGTACATATGAATTCTTACAAGTCTCTGTCATTGTGTGAGTGTGTGGAACGAGTTATCTCATCCACAGTCATCAAGGGACAAACAGAAAGTGATCTGGGGGAGTTTGTGAGAGCTGACTGCTCCTTCTTTCTTTCACAAGCACACAGCACCCATAGAGTTTAGGGTTGGGAAAGAAAATCTATTTAGAGTAGTTTTGACCCAAAGGACAAAGAAAAGACAAAGTCACTGTCACATCATTTAAAAACAATGACACTGAACTGTTGCTTTTTATATTTTTAGATAAAGTTTAGCTCCACTCAGACCGTGTTTCCTCCGTCAGCGTCTCCATCAGAAACACTGAACAATCATCAACAGTGAGAAAGAATCAAAGTCTTTTCACCAGTTTCCTGCTCAGGAGAAAACATCTCAACTCTTCATCGTGGGCAGCGAGACCGTACTGTTTAGAAACACATTTCTCAAGTCAACAACTAAAGAAATGATCCCTGAAAGTACAGTCTTAGTTTGGACTCACTGTTCCTCTGGATCTAGTGTCTCGACCTGACCTCTCGTACTCGTGGTGACATCCAGGATCCTGACAGGGACAGAACAGTTTAAATAACCTGAGAAACAATAACAAGCACATTTCTAAATCAGCCAGTAAAACAGTTTCAGTCTCTCTACGTGTTGCTCTGGATTTCCAGTATTAACTACTGTGCACAGAGATTCTTTCATTCCTGACAGTGTTGATGTTTTTACAGTCTAACTCCACCACTGCAGCTCAGAATAACCTGACAAGAGTCTGTGATGGTGGACGGATATAAAAACAGTCCCTCAGTTGTCTGTTATCAGAAAAATGAGTCACACAATGCTAAATGATAAATTTTGAACATGAGATTAAATAAATGAAGCCGTCAGGATGACTTGAGGAAGAACTTCCTTCTCTCCTCTTGGTACAGAACAGTTTAACATCAGTGAGATTCCACGTACAGAGTTGTTTCTGCATCATCAGACACAAGAATTAAGACTATTAGATCGTACAAAAGGTGCAAGAAAATGTTTGTAGATGAAGCTTATTTTAAGGAAGCCTCCTTGTTAAGTTTCTTTTATACAGGTCAGATTATTAAAGCTCCACTCAGACCGTGTTTCCTCCCTCAGAAACACTGAACAATCATCAACAGTGAGAAAGAATCAAAGTCTTTCCACCAGTTTCCTGCTCAGGAGAAAACATCTCAACTCTTCATTGTGGGCAGCGAGACCGTACTGTTTAGAAACACATTCCTCAAGTCAACAACTAAAGAAACGATCCCTGAAAGTACAGTCTTAGTTTGGACTCACTGTTCCTCTGGATCTAGTGTCTGGAGCTGACCTCTCGTACTCGTGGTGACCTCCAGTGTTTCAGAAAGTCACACCTCCTCCAATCACAGCTTGGTCTTGAAGCTTCCAAATCGTTTTTCCTTTCCATGTGTCCTTTGGTTGATTCAAAATGAGACGTGCTGCTGTATTTTGGATCATCTGGAGGTTTGATGGTGCAGCTGGTGACGCCGTCAGTGAGACACTGAAGTAGTCAAGACGAGATACGACCAGAGTCTGAACAATGAGGTGTGTTGTAGAGTCTGATCTTTGTGATGTGGAGACAGAGGAGATGAGGTCAGTAAAGCTCAGCTGATCATCAGTGAAGTTTTCCAACATATGTTTGTTGTACATATGAATTCTTACAAGTCTCTGTCATTGTGTGAGTGTGTGGAACGAGTTATCTCATCCACAGAGTTTATGGTGGGGAAAGAAAATCTATATAGAGTCGTTTTGAACTGTTGCGTTTTTTTATCATTGAATGAAGTTCAGCTCCACTCAGACCGTGTTTCCTCCGTCAGCGTCTCCATCAGAAACACTGAACAATCATCAACAGTGAGAAAGAATCAAAGTCTTTCCACCAGTTTCCTGCTCAGGAGAAAACATCTCAACTCTTCATCGTGGGCAGCGAGACCGTACTGTTTAGAAACACATTTCTCAAGTCAACAACTAAAGAAATGATCCCTGAAAGTACAGTCTTAGTTTGGACTCATTGTTCCTTTCAGTGTCTTAAACCTTTAGGCAGCTACTTTAACTCATGGTTATTTCAAGTGACACAGAAAAACCTTCATTCTATAATCACACAAAAAAAAAGCTGAGGTTCCTCACAACAACACATCAAACACAGACATTGAGCTAATTTTCTAAGGTCACATGAATTGTGTTTATTGTTATGATCGTGATCATCAGTGGAACAGCATCGTTGCTATGGTGCCCTGAAAGAAACATGATCAACCCACGTCTCACTGATCAACTCCAACACATCCCAACGTTTCCTTCCTCAGCAAGTGTTTTCATATGACTCACGAAGCAACAGTTAATATTCCCACATGCGTGTCTTCATGCAGTTTGCCTTTTGCTTTTGATGGTCCGTGTGTTTAAGGTGGGGACGGCCGAGCAGCTCCTGTGTGGGAAAGCACCGCTTCTCATGCTGACATGAGACCTGAATAGTACCACATTTCACTTCTGTATTTTATTTTCTACTATTATGAAATCGTGTAATTGTTAAATAAAACACCAGCGATTGTGAAAACCTTAGGATAAGTCTGGTTGTCACCTGATTAACTAAAAGGGAGGAGCGACAAAACGAGAAAGAGAGGCCGTAGATAGGAACGCTGTTGAACTGTGTTCATAACAGCCAAGGTGTTGATGGAACTAGTGACCATCCCCACAGTCGACGGTCGGTGCTGTGTGATAGTGATGTTTGTAGTTTTATCTAAAGTCACCCTCCCTCTCCCTCTTGGTTTTAGCCACAATCAGGTTGTGAGCTCTACACCCGTTTCTCCACCTCCCTCCTGTAGGCAGACTCATCACTGTCCTGTCATCAGCCACCTTAACGAGATGGTTGGAGCTCAACCTGACAGGACAGTCTTAGGTGAGCAGAGCTTTCAGCAACACAGAGTCCTGAGGTGAATCTGTGCTCAGAGAGCTGAGAACCAGGAACCTCAGCTTCTCATTACTTGAATTTCTATCAGCTGTGTTTAAGTAAAATGCTTCAAACCACGTGTGGGACTGGGGAAAACTAAACTCCACTTGATCTCCTCAGTTTTTTGAGAAGTAAAAACTTTGTGGTATGAAGTACTTTCAGGTTTTGCAAGATTCTTAGAAAAGCATCAGTTTTCTGTCAAAGTATCATTGATGACGCTCAGTTTATTATTTGTTTGCACTGTGTGTGATTGGAAGTCGTACGGAGGCCCAGGAAACAAAGGGTTTGACCCAAAAATCTGTAGCTGATTGTCTTCAAATCTAAATTATGATTAATTAACATTTAGCTTCGTGAATATGACCAGCTGACATTTTCAAACTGCTCAGATGTCATTTTGAGTCCAGCAGCCAATGTCAGCTGGGTTTGGCTTCACAGATGAGGGTGAGGTGAACAGATACAAACTGTGTGTTGGTTAGAAGCTGTGTGTGAAATATGAACAGAAGTGTTAATTAGTGTTTTTCTCATCACGGGACTGATATCAGGTGTCATTTGCATCTTGTCCTCAGTTTAGTGTCGATACAGGTGAGTTTTAGCTCCCTGATATCTGAAGTGACGTCCTCCAGTCTTCACAGCTGTTTCTCATGCAGGAAACACACATTGTACAGTTTATTAGTTAACACTGAGTTGGACTGATGTGTGATCGTAGATGTCTGAACACTAAACAATGTTTAACAAGGCTGACAGGGTTTTAACTGGCAAACTTTATAGAAGTAACAAGAATTTACTCCAAAGTTTATTGCATGTAAGTTGTCGTAGCTGATGATTAATATTATTTAGTACTTGCACACAACAGAACACGAGGACTTCCATTTTAAGAGAGACTCATTTTAATAGTGTAAAAAACAAAACTCTGGAATAGATCCAGTCCAACCCAGGACACGGTGGATATCTCCAGTCCAAGTATAACGACCTCTCACACATGGAGTTCCACGATGATAATATGCAGAGAAGGAACAGAGATCGTCCAAAACATTTAAAAATCCCCTGAATCGCAGTGACTGAGGAAGCGACAACTGAGCCACTGTCACGCTGACGTCATCCAGAGGCTCTGTAATGTGAAAATAGTAACTGCAACAATGCACACTGTGTTTCTAAAGAGCAATTGATAGATAACAAGTGTTTTGCTGCCTCTAATTAAACACAGTTCCCTTATCTGATCAATGTTCTGGAGAACAAATGGACCCGCTCATTAAGTCCAATCACTGCAGCTCTTAATGTTCATAGACATAATATGTTGGAGGCAGGAGTGAGGAAATGACATCAAATAATCAGTGTTGTTAATTATAACTGGAAAACAGCTCCTTCCCTTTGGACATCTCACACCTAAACACGAGAGCGTCTTCTTCTCAATGAATTTTAAAATGCGACCACTCTTTGACCACTTTCTCTTTTGGTGCCACATTAATGCAGGACAGGGTGTTTTCCTGTCTCCGTGTCTTTTTTGGCCACAACAGGTTCTTTAAACCTACAAATGCACAAACAATCGATGCAAGAAAACATTAGTGTTGAAATCAGTGTTTGACTAAAAATACTGAAAGTCCACAATCTGCTGCTTGTGGAAGTTTAGTAAATTTGGTAACAGTGATTTTTATTATTATTATTATAATTAACAAAGATTAATCATGAAAATACTCAAAAGTCCTGTATCTATGCAAAATATAGCTGGATGTGAACGTGGACAAAATGCAGCAGTGATGATATAAACAGTGCATGAAATAGACAAAATATTTCCCTCACAGTGTCCAAACAGTTCTGGTGTTTCTAAAGGGAGCGCAGCTTGGAGAACATTTTTCCATCACATCATCCAAAGCAGGAGGAGCCAGTCGATGCTGTGAAAAGCTCTGCAGTCGAGACTCAGCTGTTCACTGTTGAAGAGGAGCAGCTACGAGACCACGGTGAGTCACAGCTGCTGGATTTCAGCAGATTTCACTTTTCATTTTTCGTTCTATTCGACTTAGGATGATGAGGACGACGAATTATTGGAAACCAGGGCCTTCAAAACTCAAAGCTGTGATTGATTACAGGATTAAGGATACGATTCATGTCGTATCTTCACATGATCTAGATACTTTAAATGTTTTCTAATGAGGCCCCCCCTACCTACAACCAGTAAGAGAATAACAGGGATTTTTACATGTTTACAAGCAGGTTTGTAGTGTTCCCATTCATTTTAAAGTTATAATGACTACATGAAGGGTTGAGCAGTTAAAAACAGTAACTCTCCTTTTCCAAGTGATTTTCAAAGTAAAATGTTCATTCAGGGTTTTATTTTGAAAATAACACCAGAAACCAGTTAGTTGGTTAGCATTAAAGCTAAGTTTAATGCTTTATTATTATTTGCTCATTGTCATGTGTAATACAATAACATTTTAAATAATAAGAATTATTGGTTTAATCTTTATTTGATTTAATAATAGATAATGGATCAGACCCAGGCAGACGTGATGGAGATGGACGGCTTCATGGATCACACCGCAGGACTGTTTCACAGGTTACTGAGAATCAAGAAAGAAGCAGGTAAACTCAGCTAGACCTCTGTCAGCTGGGCAGTTTTTGTTCCACATTAAGTCTGTGGGTAACAGAGATTTTAACCAGGAAATATTCGGAAAAGTACAAAACCTGTTACATAAAGCATCAGCTTCACTCCACCGTCATTCAGATGTTACTGTTTGCTTGTCTACATCACAGTTAAATATCAACTGCACAGCATTTACTGTATTAAAAACAGACCTGCTCATTCTTCTCTTCTTCAGAGGTCCTTACATTCGAGCAAAACCTGGAAGAACTCCACTTATATGAAGCCAGCCAGCTGCTGAAACTGAAAGAGGAGCAACTGTTTGGGGAGATGACAGAGTCAGAGGAACTGGAAGGTCGCAAGGAAGACATAGAAAAGCTGGCAGCAGATCGTAGTAAGCTGGAAGTTGTTGTACACGACACATTAGTGCAGAATCTGTCTCTCAGTCGTGGAGAGGTCAATGCTGAGACTCTAAAGTCTGCTATGAAGGTCATCTGTCAGGAGGAGAAGCTTGACCAGCTGTGGAAACAGACACGTCGGACGCCACCAGTCTGGAGACCCTGCAGCTGGAAGGAGCTCCACGACTCGACGCTTCGCAGCTTAGTGGAGGGGCGCATGGACATGGCCTCCTCTGATGACCAGGTGGATCAGTCATCTCTCCAAGAGGACATCCACAGCATGGGCAGGCAGCTGAAGGAGGACCTGCTGTGGGTGGTGGATGGGTTGAAGAGATGCTACCCATCAGAAATGGACATCTGCAATTTCTTTGCAAGGACGTACCATCAAACCTTCAGTGCCAGAGTCAGGAAGTGGTCAGACCTCAGTCTAGGAGACAAGGACTGCACCTTCCTGCTGCGATGGGTCAACGAGTTTTATCCAGAGTAAGTTTGTGTAAGTTTTGAGATACCGAGCGAGTAGATGCATGAGCTCACACACTTTTACACAAATAACATTTGTATTGTTGTGAAACTAGAGAAGTGAAAGAGGAAGCAGCGCTGTGACCCCTGGATGCATTTGATGATTCACAGACAGAGCAGCTCGCCCTGAAATAGCCTATTCATTCAGAATGTCTAGAAACTTACTGCATGAAAGCTAAACTGAAATCCTTCAGCTCTGCACCTAAAGTAGAGAAGAGAACAGAACCGAGTTACTGAACTGAGGTAGAAGAACATGAAGCTGTTAAAATAAAAAGGTGAAATAACTCCCGGAGCACAGTGAGCAGCTACAGGCTGAACCACACATACATGAATGTGATGTAACGGCCTTCGTCTTTGTTTGTTGTCTAAATGTTTGCTCAGTAAAAAAAGTTTTCTAGAGTTAATATGTGCTGTGGTTTAACCAGAGATGTGTTTTCTGCTCCATCAGAATCCTTCAAAAGCCTCAGCTGGCCAGAGAGATCGATACTGAAGCGCTGGGAAAACTGCTGCCTAAAGAGCGGTTGGAGCCTTTGGAAGAACAGTATCTGACAAAAAGACAAGTTAGTTTATCTGTGTTTCATTACATTTAGTTTCTGTATGTGCTGTTTGGGTGGTTTTACTACTAATGAGGGTTTGTTTTTTCTAATTTCACAAAATTGACATTAACAATATGCTCAATTTATCAACAAATGTGGGTCAGATGGTATCAAATATAACCCCGGTCTATGACCTAATCTACAAATGTTATAATAGATTATAACTGAGGGCAGATTTAGAATTTAATTATAATAAAAAAAAAGGTTTGTGTAGATAAAACACAAAGTGTGTGACAGACTTTGCTTTGTTTGTGTTCAGAGTGAACTGATGACTTACATCAGTCAGGTCCTGAAGGAAGAGGAGCTGAAGTGGAGTAATGGAGAGGAGCCGAAAAGAGAGTACGGCTGCTACGTCAGTCCTCTGGCCTACGACATCATCCAGGTAGGATATCTAACAACATGATGTTAAACCAAATGACAAACACGTTTCATGTTATATGTGTTATGTTGTTTACTGTCATTAAGTTGTGTCCTCGGCGTATTTCTAGCTCATCAACGGTATGGTGACTTCAGCTGAAAAGGTGGTGGGAGACCTGCACAAAGCTCAGAGCGTAACGTGCCAACTGACCGGCTTCATGCAGAGGTAACAGGACGGATGTTTGTCATTTCAGAAGCATGTTTGTGTTAAACTTTGAGATTTTAAAGCAGCTGTGGACGTGAAAATGAGCAGTTTTTTATTTTTAAATAAAAAACTGCAGGTTCAGGAGCTTCCAAGACGACATCATTAAGCAAAACAAACAGAACAGCAAGGCGTTCATCAAGGCGAACCTCAGCTGTGTCAGACAGTTCAGGTACCCGTCTGACTTTTAATCACTGATACCTGAGTCCTAAAAACAGTATCAGAGTGTTTCACTGTGAGCTACTGTTGCTTCTGTCGTTGACGTGCAGGGACGTCCTGGTGGATTTCAGCCATCTGTTCCCACAGGAAGTGCAGGAAAACTGTTTGTGCATTGTGACAGACATGAAACAATCTGCACACATGTATTTGTTGAGTCCTGTGCACAAAACCCTCAAGGTGAGTTTTTATATAACAGAATGTATCTAACAAACATCATCTGATGTCATTTATTTCCCTGTGTCAGAGCACACACATCAATGAGTGACATGTTGCTGCATTACCATAAACACACACTGTGGTTTATTTAGACTCAATCCCACACACACTGTCCTACATCCAAGTCTCTAATGTAAACTAATGGACTAGAAAGATGAGCTAAAACATTTTTGTTATTGGTGCTGGGTTGTTTCCAGAAATACGCTCAATGTTTCTGTGAAAGTGTTGAATGTCAGATACATCCTGTTTTTACCCCTCATGCAGCCACAGTACCGCAAGCTGGGAACTGACTGGCTGAACAAATCCGCCTTTGACAATCTGCTGGTCAGCATTGAAACTGAGATTCAGGATCTCGAAGCTGTGACTGAATCCTGTCGCCAGGTACTGAAGTCTGCAGATGGCACGATCTTTTTAAATGAAGAAGCTGTTTTTCTGTCCTTATCTACAAATGTTGACTCAGTTTCAGTAGCAGACTTGAACAAATCTTAAAACTGACTTGAGTTCTGTTAACAGAAGTTACGACAATGTGTTCTGAACCAATGATTTGATGATTGGATTAATTTCAGGAGCTGATTTGCCAGTTTCATCAGGAAGTGGCTGTAGAATATGTGAAGAGGCTCCTGAAAGGAGGAGTCAAGTTAAGGGACAAGGATCAGCAGCACCAGGCTTACACCATCATGAAAGACAATGCAGAGAGTTTGCACAACTTATTTATGGAAATGGTGAGATTCTGGATAAAGATTTAGCCCCATGCATGAAATATTAACTTAATGTATGAGAAAATGACATTTAAAACATTATTTATTAATTATTGTGGTTATTCATCCAACTTTAACTTTAAATTGAACTTAACAAACACTTGACTATGAAGTATCAGTAAGGTTAACTAGACTACAGTGATCGTGGGAAAATGTAGTGTAAAACGTCTCTAAAACACAAACAATGTGTAGATTACTGCTTCAGGAAACGCTGACTGACGTAAACGCTCTGACTCCACAGGGATCAAAGGAGGTCTGGTTGAAGGAAATCCTGATGAAGATGGCAGAAGTGCTGAAACTCCAAGACCTGCCGGCCATACAGATGCAGGTGGTGTCGCTGGGAAGTGCTTTCCCTGACCTCAGGTAGGATCAGGAAACGATTAGAGGAGAAACACACCCACTTTTCACAGAGAGTTGAGGCTCAACAGGAAGTGAACGGAGCCAAAACAAATCAGTTTGAGATGATTCCAGGCAGCAGGGATGTGTAATAGTGGTATTTAATATTTAACCTAGCTGCTGGTCTGTGTCAGAGTAAGACCTGTGATGGGAGTGAGTCACTGAGACATATTAAACCATCTTATTAAACAGATCCAGTGGAGTAATGCTGGATATTCTAATGTTGAACTAGAAAAGCTGAATTTAATCATCTGAGGCCACGAGAGTGTGTCATAAAGGTTTCCTACTGCCTGTGTCCAAATAATAAAATAATAATAAAAACAGAAGGAGCCTTTGTTTCACCCGAGTCTGCAATGAGATTAGAAATGGAACATGCGCAGGGGGTAACTCGTTAAAAGCAGCTATATTGCAGGAAGATGGATCACACAAGGTAAAAATCCAGTGTCAGGTCACAGCCACAGCCCTGCTGTTCATCAGTTTGGCCTCTTCTCAGTCCTAATTCATTTGATAAGTTCTGAATGACGTGGGTCTGCTGACGCTGCTGGAGAATAAACGAGCTTGTGTTTGCAATTTCACGGTTCTGGCAAAGTTTCTACCACTAATGCGAACAGGCTTCAGATTGTTGGACATGTTGTCACGGTTAGAAAAGAACCAGCAGGTTTAAACAGAATATTAAAACTCAGCTCAGTGTTCCTGCAAGAACCAATAAAAAATAACAGAAAATGGAAAAAACAAGACAAAAAACTATAGTTTGTTTAGACTGAATTCATATTTAGTAAACCTTTTCTTTCTATGACCCACAGAGAAAAACATGTTTCCGCCCTCCTCAAGCTCAAGACCAACCTCTCAAGTTCGGACAGGAGAAGAGTGAAAGAGACTCTGAAAGACACTTTAAGGGAAATCACCGTCGCTGATGCTTTTCCATTTTTCTCCAAAGTTCAGGTCAGATGAGTCGTACTGCTGTATGGGCACAGTTCTCATTAGTGTTGATACGTTTGCTGACAGATGAAGTCTCAGATCAGGGAAATAAGGACCAGGTCAGTGTTAGGAGGTGTAAACTGTATTTTTATATCAAATGATTGTTGTTTATGTTTCAAGTACTGTATTTCTCAGCTCCATTACGTCTCCCTTCATCTGTATCTAAATCATATTAGTAAGTGTAAGTTAAATTCATAAATAAAACCAAAGTAAAAGCCAGTTTGTGTTTTCAATTTAAAATGCTTTTATTGTGAAACAGCCAATAGTCTCCAGGTAACTCAGTGGTCCTGATGGTTGAACATCAATAGCTGCTGCTAATGTTCGTTCCTGAAGGAGCAGGAAGGAGACGAGTCTGCAGAGGGTGTTGTTGTAAATTCTTATGAGTCAGTAGGAGGAAGCATGTGTTAAGGAAGACCGGGCCACAGCTGCTCCCCGTGCAGAGTGGCAGGAAGTGAAGCTCATTAAAACTGCTGGCTCGGACTGGAACTGTGTCAGACTAGACCGAAAATATGTGTCTAGTAGTTTATTTACTGTCAGGGGTCCCATGATGTTATGGTTTATGTGGTGTTAGTCTCCATCTAGCGGTGTTTGCTTGTAGTAAAGTGAAAACACACATGTAACTGTATCACACTGAAGTTTATTCATCACTTTACTGACAGAATAAGAAGAGTCTGTTTAAAGTGTCCCAATCCCTAAAGAAGACCCATCATGTAACACTAAAATGTGATCTCTATTTTTACTGGACTCACAGGAAAGAAGTGTTTAATCCAGTAAAACTTTACAGAACTACAAACTAGAAATGACAGTAGAAAATGAATTAAAAAGTACTTGTTGTTGTTTCAAGTCTGAATAGAGAAAATGTGAGCAGTAGGTTTTTTACATAAATACATTAAAATGTGTTAAGATAAAAACACCACTTTTAATAAATGGGCAACAAACATGTAACAGTAAAAAAAAACCTTTAGTCCCTTTACTAAACAGTATGTTTATGAGTTTGAACAGTAGAACCCCGTCCTGTTGGTTCCAATCAGCCTTTCCAGCAGATAAAACAGTTCTGGGATCCAGATCTGGTTCTGGAATGATTGTCGTGATGAACGGCGTGCAGCACCTCACTAACTTCTCCATTAGAAAGACCTTTCCATTTTAGCAGAGCAGGCAGCAGCTCCGGGTCCTCTCTGCAGTTCAGGGGGAAGGAACAGAGTTAGTGAGCTGTAGCCCCCCCAAAGCCACAAGACGCTGGTTTTAATTTTCATAACTAAAGATTCAAATTGTTCCAGGGTTGCAAAACAGAATCTGTCATATTAGAAACGTACAAAGATGAGAAAGGTGTGAATCTGTTCAAGTCATGCTATAAACAATAAAATCAATTAAAATCATGAAAAGGGTTTAAATTCTAAAAGCTGGATCTGTAGTAGATATTTGTTTGTGTTGGAAGATGAAGAATAAATCACATAAATATATAATAATATAGTTATAAGGTCTTAAACCTCACAGTGTAAAGTGCTTTGGGATTATTGTGCTATAAAAATAAACTAAATTTAATAGAATAAATCACAAAACACATTTAAATTTCTCATGTTGTCACATTTCTTTGACTTAATTAATAATAATAATAATAATAATAATAATAATAATAATAATAATAATAATAATAATAATAATAATAATAATAATAATAATAATACATTTTATTTATAAGTGCCTTTCTAAACAGTCAGTGTCACTGTACAAACACCTTACTAAGTACCTACTCATAATGTTTATCATTCATTGTTCATTATAGTACAATACAACACTCAGCTACTGTTATCATGTTCATTTCTACAGTTTCAGTTTCTAAAAATAACTTCTCCCGCTGTTTGCATCAATTAGTGTTAGAGAGTAGAGAATATAAACTTCAGGAATGGGCTCAATTCTTCTAGAAAGAGTGATTGAAAGTACGTAGAATCCGTTTTTGTACTGACAACCAGAGAAAAACAGAGGCTGGACTTGTACAGTATGTCAGACACTGACTGTAGCTTCTAGTGAACACGGGGGTCAGTGTTGTGCTGTAACCATCAGAATAATTTACCTCACTATGAGAAAATCCTGTAACTCTGCAGCTGTGAGCTTCAGCGCCTCTTTGCAATTACAATCCACCAACTCTGTGATTTTCAGCAGTACTTTGTTCCTCTGCTCGATACCTGGAGCCTGATGCAGCACATGCAAGTCAGAATTCATGCAGATAAATGTCCTGTTGATTTTACCAACAGTCCAAATGCTGATCTCACCAGCTCAGAGAAGGTTTTGTGGAGTTGCTCGGCATCTTCACGGATTCTTTGCCCAACGTTAGGATTCCAGCACTTCTCCAGTTTGCTCTTGTTGGTTTGGATCAGATATTTGACGTACATGGAAACTATGAGCTTGTAGACCTTATCCATCACTTGCTGAAAGACACAAAGACAGTTTAATAAAAAGTACATAATTAGGAATTATGCTGCAAGTTACATTCAGCCGGTTTGACCGTGGGGGAACTTCTTACTTTTTGTTCATCCAAACCATAAAGCAGCTTTGGAAAATGTTCCTCTACTGCAGCAGACAAGGGGAGCAACCTGTTTTCTGAATTGAAGTAGTTTTTAAGTCGTGTCTGCAGGACAGAAATTACTGTGATTATCTAGTATGATGACTAACATATGCATATAATCTAGAAAAAAAACTTTTAATTAGCCACCTCTGCAATTTTCGTCACAATGTCCACGAGAAGTTTCAAAGTAAAATCTTCCAAATCGTCGAGCGTTTCCACAGTTTCCTTAGAAGCTGAAGCTCCTTTGGTTTGAACATGTTGTCTGTGAGTAAATGTCATAAACATCACTTATTATTGTCAGTTATCACATTTCTTTTCTTACTGTAAGTCATTCCTTTAACCAGAGGAGAAATGTTACTGTACTAAAATACAAAAATACACAGTTTACTTAAGCAGACCTTTGACCACCAAAATCTATTCAGATACACAGGTACATGGTCAGTAATCAGTAATGATGATATAATTTATACAGTGGCAAGAAAAAGTATGTGAACCTTTTGGTTTTCTGCATTAATTTGTCATAAAATCTTCATCTAAGTCAAGAGTATTAACAAATAGAATGATCCTAAAATATTTACACAAAAGATTCTTTATGTCTTCATGTCTACTCCCAACCACCAAACTAATTTGCTTAACTTATGCTAACACCTGACTCTAATTAGTTCATTATTCCAAGGGTTCACATACTTTTTCCACTAACACTATGAGTTTTTTATGGTTATTCTTAATAAAGACAACACTTTCCTGCTTTAAGTACTTTTATTTTCAAGCACATTATTCAGATTTTACCCAACATGCAGGATTTGTTCTTGTACGAGTATTTTTGCTGTGTTGAAAAACTAAAAAAATAAAAGCAACTTAAAAATAAAAAGATTTAATCTGCTTTAAAACGTTAAAACGTCTAAAAGTTTGATTCAATCAAAATAACTCACCTGAGTTCCTTACAGGTTTTTAAAGTCTTCAAGAAGTGAATTGTTTCTGGTTTGTCTGTTGTCGCTTTATCTCTGAGACGTTCAGTCTGCTCAGCAGCGTAGCTGCAATGTCACAGGGGGAGTTTGATTTATTGTCATTAAATTAAATGTTTAAAGCTAAAATCAAAGTTTAGTCTGGTTGAAAACACGTGTTGGTAAAGATTTTATTCCTGAAGTCACAGCAGACTCACCACTTCACAAATGTCAGCAGCTCTTTCAAACAAACCTTTTGAACATAATCAGAGAGTTTCAAGCTGATTTTTTTTGCTTCTTTGGGCATCGCATTGACGCACTAAAGGGAGACAAAAGAGCAAAAAATAATAATCTAATCCGTTCATTAAATGAAGAGATCAAATGTAATTGTAAAAGACGATGACACAAACACACAATCAGACTGTTTCCCATCAAATACAGTTTTTAAAGTACCTGTATTGTGTCCAGATAAAGTCTGACGTAATCTTCCTCATTTTTACAATGTTCTTGGGTTCTTTCATTCTGCAGGATGTTCTCCAGGGAATCTCTGACCTCTTTCTGTGGAAGGAGACAAAGAAACACGCTACACAATGTGTTTTTTCTTTGACGCTTTGTATCTTCAAACCTTTACTGTGACCCAGTGACTCTACTGACAATAAAAAGCTTTTATCTAAATCAGATGTAAAGGTGGTGCCTCCTTTATGATTAAGATCACTTTGGAGCCTGAAGTTTTTTGTACTTTGACCTCATTTATCAGTGACAGCAATATAAACTACTTCTCTGTATAATTAATTATTGTTTGTAGATGTGTTCAACTGTTAAATAAAAGTTATTAGAATAAAAATTTCCACTTATTTTAAATGATCTCTCAAAGCTTCTTCCAAATATTTTTTCTAATTTCAATAAGCGCTGACAGAGCTTCACGTACCAACAAAAAACTCTGGGCACAAGTTGGCAACACAGTGTAAGACGTGGTTATTCTGCCAAGACACTGACAACTGCATGCTGGGTAATTCAGCAAAATCCAGGACCAGAGGCGTTACGTCTTTGCGTTGTCTTAATTCTTGTGAAGATGATATCTTAGTAAGGTTTGGAGGGAAGTCCTGTCAATGTTGAACTGTTAAAATTTTGTTGCCAAAGGTCAAAGGTCAAGGTGTGTAGCTGTTGGAGAGTTGCGTTGGGTTTTTATTGTTGTTCTTGTGCACACACACACACACACTCACCTACCTGCCTACCTACCTACCTGCCTTCCTACACCCCTGCTGCCCCCAGTCTTCCCAGCCACGTGTACCCACCCCCATTTCCAGCAGTCGTGTCCAGCTGCTTCTCATCAGATAATCAAACATCTACTTCTCCCTGTGATTCACTCTCGCTTGGTCAGACTGTTGGTTGAACTTTTTATGTCTTCATGCTACTTTCTCGTAGCACTTGCTCTGTACTCTTTAGTAAGAAGTAGAGTATAGAAAGCGATTTTCCGTTTGGAAGCTGTTTTCCACTGTCAGTGTCTTTGTTCTGCCATAATTTGTATTAAATCCCTTTTTGCCCCGACCTCCTCTGTTATGTTGCACACTTGCGCTCGTCTCGTTGCCTTGTTATGCACCTAAACTTCAGGTGTTAGATGCATGGCAGGTTGCTTCAGGCCAGATATGTACCTGAGTCACAAATCAGAGATCTACACCACCGGTGGGACACCATTCCACAGCCCTGTGTCATATTTCTATGTGGTCTTTGTGTTTTGTTCCTAATTGTTGGGTCCTGATGGCAGTGCTAATGTTTCCTCATGACTCATGAAGCGTGATACAGCCCTAATGTGTGAGAGTTAGTTTTTTACCAGCACATTTTCAAGCAGCCGGTCCTTCGCCTTTGCTCCCCATTCTGTCCACAGCAGTGGGTCGACTCTTTTAATGGGATCCATTTTTTGAAGGTCAGGATGACCAAGCAGCTCCTGACTGGGAAAATGCCACAAACACCATCAAATCAGAGCTGAAGAGCAGCACATTTCACTTCTGTATCATAAACGACCGTCATATTATTATCATAAAATGAAAGAATGAACTTCTGTTTGGAGTTTAAATTAACTAAAGGTTCATATGGAAAGATAAATACTATACCTCAGATAGGTTTTTAGGCCCCAATTCATCAGCACAAAGGAATTCTGGGACGAGCTCATGTTGTTGGTCAGACTGTTCAGGTGCTCAAATATGTGACGATGGTAGCAATCGATCACATGTCCCATCAAATGCTCGTCTAACAGAGGACTCAGCTTCGTGAGCTCATTGAGAACAGTGTTCTGCATGTTCTCCAGGTGCTCCTGGAGGTTCTGCTCCAGATCTGCTGGTGGCTCTGGTAAATTCTGAGATACATGTTTTTTAATGAGGCTGTGTTTCAGGGAGTTTGATTTAGGCGCCGAATTAGAACTAAATACGTCCAATGAGGCGTTGGAGATGGCAGGGCACTGAACTTGAAGCAGGTCAGCTAGTTCCTGAAGTGTCAGCTCCTCTTCAGGCTGCGGACTCTCCGCTTCCGTGGAGATGCCGAAGGTGTTCTGACACTCAAGGTTGTCATCCACGTTATCTTGCTGGTCAGGTGCTAGAAAAAAAAAGGTTTAACACTTTATGTAAAAGTTTAAATACCAGTGAATAGTGCATGTACCACGTTGAACCGAATAATATTTAGTTTTGCGTCATGACATCTGTCTGTTGGTCGGTACCACACTTCAATCCAGATATGTCACAGAAATGTTTAAAACTATTTATACGTCAAGGTATCATATAGCTGCTGTGTTATAGATTGACGCACCTACAAATACAGTATTTCCTCCACAAATGGTTTGTCTGCACACAAGCCTGGATGCCACAGTTAGGGTTCTGAGATTCAATAGCTTTTGTGTGTGCACATTATACCTACACAACCCTCAGGTCAGGACTCAGGTTCACAGAAATAGTGAGAACAGTCGAGGGATTAGACAAAGGCTCAGAGGAGACAGGCGTTGGTAACAAAGTTAATGTGGGAGAGCGTGAGGTGGGGTGACTGCAGGGTAAATAGGAGTGTTGAGAATGAGAATGTGGATCGAGGAGGAGTAGAGCTGACAGAAAACAGGAAGACATAAATGAAAGCATGTATTACAAAAATGTTATCATGTACCTAAGAATAACAGGTCACAACCTGCTTCAATCTTGCTGTTTCAAACAACCTGATAAGAATCTAAGATTTAAATTTGCTTTCGGGAAGTCCCACCACTCCTAATTTTAACGGCAGAAACCACACACAGTTCGCTCTACTCCAACTTCAATCAGATCATGAAATAATACTGAATAGTCACATATTAACTTAGCCCCAGTATCCCACCGTGTGACTTTGCTTCGTTAGACTTGTTTTTACATAAACAAACCAAGTACAAGTACAAGAGTACAGGTGCTTTTGCAATTCCAATTTGTTTCGATGAAGTAAAGCACTTGTCTGTGCATTTCACACGTACAAGACAGAAATACTCCCTGCTACATTTAAGCTGCTTGATCAGAGACAACAGAGATGATGCAGCTAATGCAAACAAAAAGCAGCTCTCAGGTGCACACAAAGGCGCAGGTGAAACACGCCCGTACAGCCGTAACAACAGGTTCTTACCTTCTTGTGGGTTCTTCTTCTCTAATAAAGTTTTTTTGTTGTCGTTCTTCCTGAACATTACTTTCCATTTCCGGATCATTATGAACTCCAGCAAAGACAATGCCACCTGGGAATCCTGCTCGTGACTGTGTTTGTGAGTCGCTCTGTGATTATGGGATTGCCCCACACCACCCTCACCATCAGCGCCACAGTTTGCTTTCATTTTGCATGAGGGCTGATCCCTGCTAAGAAAGAAATTGTTGCGTCATTCAGTCAGTTACAGCACTGAGCTGCTAGTTTAGTCTCGTATGTGATCAAGTAATAACAATGTGATGAAGTAGTAAAATACTGATATTACAAACCTTTGCAATGAAGTGTTCTGGTCAGTCTGGTTGACACGCAGCTAATGATAAAACACTCACTACAACCATAGGAGACTTGATTTGAATATTCAAAACTTGACTTGTAGACACCTTTACTTTACTAGTGAAGCCTTCACACTGTTCAGCATCCTCTGTTCCCACTGGATAAAAATGGAAGATTGCACTGAATAAGAGGACGTTTTTGCACAAATACATTGTGTTGTTCTAAAGTTATATTCTGTACAGGCTCCTTGTTTGTTCTTGAATATCTCTGTTCACTTTTTATTGATTCTTATGGTTCATCCTTGTTAAATTCTTTGACTGCTGCTAACAAGTAAAATTCCCCCTCGTTATCTTATTTTAACTTATCTTATCTTTAAACAACATAAGAATGAAATCAGTCCAGTGGAGGACAGAGCGTTCGTGGGTGGTTTCTTTTGAGATTTCAGTTTTAATATGTAAGCTCTGTTTTTTGTAAGCTTCATTTTGAAACAGAGATCTATAGAAGACTTCATCAATACTGTATTTGATTATAGTTTCTTTCATCATGCTCCAGAAAAACATCTTTACGTTCTATCACATTTCAAAAAGTGTCAAAAGACAACTATTTAAAAGTAAATATAAAAACAAAAAAAATTTAACTTCTTTTGACTCCTGAATCTTGAAACAAGTTCTAAAATAATAAGCTGGTATAAACAGTGGTGTTAGACTCCATCTGGTGGTTTCTATTTGTGGTACAATGATTTTACAGCCAAAACATTTTCTGTTTAAACTTTATTCATGACATAATAAGAAAACATTTTAACAAGTACGTTAAATTCACCAAAGCATAAAATATAACAACTCTGTTAGAGTTTTGTAAAACTCTTCTTATAAATACATAACATATAAAACTTGTTAAATTATATTAAAATAAGAACTGGACCTAAAAAGTTTGTTAAACTTCAGTTCACAAATTAAAGTAACTGAAGTAAAAAACAACAATTCAAATTTTCCTTATTCTCATATTCTCTCTTTTTGCACAAAATCAGATTTTACTGTTAACGGTGTGCAAACATCCTGAAAATGAAAAAAAACAAACACAATACAATAACAATTTCAATAACATGAAAAACAATGAGATTTGCAGCAGTAACAAAAGGACCCGTCACCTGAACATGTGCACGTTATCAACTTAACAAATAGTGCAAAAAGGGAAAATAGGGGAATTTGTGCAAATGATGAAAAGGTTCCCTTTACCTTTCCTGGAATGACAACAACACTGGAGCATAGTTCTGATCTTATATGTTGGGAACTTAAAGAAACAGTCTGTGTCATTGTCTGTTTCTCTTTGTCTGTGTTAAGACCTGAGACCAGTGACAGACTGACTTCTAACACTTCAGCTGATTAGAAATCAGTGAACGATTCTGCTCCGTCCCCTTTGCCTCTTGCTATTGATCCTCTGTAGAGATGATCAGCCTTCACCAGCAGGTGAAACATGAGTACCAGCGTCCAGATCTAGGTGTGGGTTGATAGTCGTCAGGAATGGCGTCCAGCGTCTCCCGAACCTGCTGTTTAGTGAGACCCTTCCATAGCAGCAGTCTGTGCAGGAGTTCCAGGTCCTCACTACATAAAGGAGTTAGGTTAGAGATGTGGTGAAACTAAACCAACATATTATCAGTTTCCACCTTATGTACATGTTTTTATGATTGTTCTCAATAAAGACTTGAAAGACCAGACGTTTTATGACAAATTCATTAAGTTTAAAAGCAGCTTGTGAAGGAGAATTTGGACAGAACCTTTTACCTTTTTGTTAATTTTTCCTTCTGCATTCCTGCAACTGTCATTTTCAGTGCATCGCTGTCGTTGCAGTCCAACACCTCTGTGACTTTCAGCAGCATAAGATTCCAATGCTGCACACCGGGAGCCTGATATTACAGGAAACAGAACCAGTCGAGAGTTTATCTTCTAACGTCATCACAGAACAACGTTTTCAGTCAGTTACACTAAACGTTGATCTCACCAGGTCTGAGAAGGTCTCGTGAAGCCACTCAGCATCCTGAGCGACTGTTTGTCCAACGTTCGGACTCCAGCACTTCTGCAGTTTGCTCAGTTTGATTTTAATCAGAAGTTTGATGTAAGTGTGAACGATGATCTTATAGGCTTCATTCATCACCCTCTGAGAGACAAACAGAAACACATGTTCAAAAAATACACAACAAAAATGTAACACACTCTTATATTTCATTGAACCACATTTAGCTTTGATTACAGCACATCCACCATGTCCTCTCCTCAATAAGCTTCTGCTTAAACTTTGCCGTCTTATTCTTCAAGACTCTAATTCCAGGAGGAGTTAACAACAGATTTGAGAGTCAGGACTTTTCCACATTTACATTTTGTAACACACCTCTCGTACGTCCTCGTGGTTCATCAGTTTTGCAAAGTTACTCTTCACTGCTTCGATCAAGAAGAACTTCTTGCTCTCTGAACGGAAGTAGTTCTTAAGGTGGCTCTGTTAGCAAAAAACCAAATAGAGACAAAAAGAGAGAAAATAATCTCAGCACTAACCCTATGAAATACAAATACATGTATTGTATATGTGTGATTAAACTGAGCCGCTACCTCAGCGATGTTAGTTATAATGTCCAGCAGGAGTTTCAAAGTAAAAGCCTCCATGTCGTCAAGAATTTTCACAGTTTCCACACAAAGGGAAGTTCTGACTCCTGCACCTTTGGTCTGGACGTACTTCCTGCAAATAAACAGCATAAACACAACATCAGCGCATTTCTATGCTGCAGTGTCTGTGTTGTGATTTGTGATCATGAATCTTGTTCCCAACTAAAATCTGCAGATGCAAAAGTCTTTAAATACTCACTTGAGTTCGAGACATGTTATGAACGTCTTGAAGAAGTGCATCAGTTCTGGTTCATCCACTTTCGCCTTTTTAACAAGAAGTTCAGTCTGCTCGTCCTTGTACCTACAAGAGATCACACAGATGAAACGTCCCATGAAGAGTTTGATGTGTATTCCTTTAACTGGAATCATTTATATTTAGGGCCTGTGTTGACTCACCTCCTCACAAATATCAGCAGCTGCTGGAAACACACCTCCTGCACATTACGGGACAGTTCAGAACTGATTTTTAGTGCTTCAGTGGGCATGGCGTCAACGCACTGAAAGAGGCACAAAAAAGAAACTATAGTATTGTAAATGCACAAAACCACAAGTGCTCAGGTCCAGAATCCCTTCCCAGCTCCCAACAAACACTTGTAAAAGTTTTATTACCGCAATAGTGTCCACATACAGTCTGACGACAGCTTCATCACCATCACAGCCTTCCTGGTCTTCCTCGCGCCGCAGGATTTTCTCCAGGTACCCTTGAACCTCTTTCTGTAGACAACAGGAGGCAAAGAAACACTCAGTAAACCAAAGGAGCAGTTAGTATTGGTGCTATTGTCCCTCAGCACAGCTACACAGCGCTTTGTTTATTCAAAAATAAGTTTCCATCTAATGCATGATGTTCTTCACAATGATGAGCAACTGGTGAATTCCAGCTCAGGTCCAGGCTCAAAGAGGCTTCTAATAAGACCTCAACGCGGTTCACAGTGAATTGTTGCTGCATGTTATGGTTGTTACAGAAAGTTGCATTTGTTTTTCACAAAACAGAACATCTGGCGTTTCACAAGTGACTCAACAGGAAATTAAATAGATTTTTTATTTGATGAAGCTAATTCCCATTTTACAAACTTGCATCAATAGGTTTTAAAATCTGTACCAGACCAACAACAACCTCTGTCCTTAGTCCCTCTGACACTTTGGTTTAGGTCTAAATGCCTGCGAACGTAACACTGCTGTGCTTTTAAATACAGAACTGTTAATATGACATCTTCACATGTTCTCAGTTATATTTATGTTTATGTCCCTCTAACATCATCTTCAGACCTGGACTCCTGTCCCTGCAGACTCATTAGTCCTGATCGTTCACCTGGTTGCTCCCACTAGTATTTAAACCAGCCTTCACGACCACAGTGTCTGTTGTGACCTTGCTGCTGTAGCTGCACAACTGTTTAGTTTCCGACCTTTGTCTTTGTTTTAATCTCAGCCTGATAAGAAAAACTGTGAAAGAGTTTAGTTTCTGTTATTCCGTCACCGAGAGTGTTACTGTACACTTTTCCACATCTGAGAGCTCGAGTTCCTGTTTAACAAAGATTCATTCATTCAACTGTAAATGAAGCAGTTTCTGTGTCTGTGATATCTCAGATCAATATTTACTTTTCATGGTGTTTAAATGCTGAGATTTGTGGCTTTGTTTCACGTTTTGTTATCTTTTCTTTGATTGGAGATAAAATTACCCTGATGTTGTCACACTCTCTTGTTACTATTCAGGAAATGGTTGATTAGTTAGTACTAAGACATTATACACGTTTAGCTGTGAATGAGCAGGTTTTCATTTCAGCTTCAGTAGAAAACTGAGATTTCCATCATGTTTTGTCTCAATTTCCCACAAATGAAAATTTCCTCTGTTAGATCACATGTGATTTTACACAGATTCAGTCAAATGTTACCTGCACGTTTTCAAGCAGCTTCTCTTTCGCCTGTGCTCCCCACTCCGTGAAAGGCAGGAGATCGACTTCCTTCACGGGATGCAGTTCTTTAAGGTCAGGGTGTCCAAGCAGCTCCTGACTGGGAAAATATCACAAACACCAACATCTTTACATCAGTACAGTGTGTGTGTGATGTTCTGCTTCCTCTGAGATTCCTGAGACGTCATAGTTAAAGAGTTGATTAAAGATGTGAGAGATGAAGGTGGATTGAATAAATGTGAGTGTGTGCACGTGTTCACTAATCCTGGCTACAAGTCGTCTGCATCAGTACATTTATCCATCTGAGCAAACCTTTGCTACTTTGTCCCATCGAGAGAAAATAGAGGATAAAACACAATAACATCCACCTAAAGTTTGTCTGTTCTGCTTTTCTGACAGATAAATACCTCAGATATGTTTTCAGGCCCCACTTTATCAAGACAAAGGAATTCTGGGAGGAGCTGGTGTCCTGGAGCAGACGCTGCAGGTGGTCCCATGTCTGGTGATGGTAGCTGTCGATCAGACATCCCATCAACCCACGAGGCTCCAAATAGGGACTCAGCCTCGTGAGCTCACTGAGCACAGTGTTCTGCACGTTCATCAGGTGCTGCTGGAGGTTCTGGTCCAGATCTGCTGGCGGCTTTGGGAAGTGCTGGGACACTGATTTTTGTATGAGGCCAACAACAACTGACTTTGGATCAGGTCCCATTAATGTATAAATTCCATCCTCGGTAAAGACGACATGAAGGAGTTCAGCCAGCTCCTGAAGCCACACTTCCTCCTTCAGCTTCAGATCTTGCTCTTGGATGCCGAAGCTGTTCTGATCCAAGGGGCTGTCTAACCCGTTGTCATCCTGGTCGTATGCTAAGAAAAATGTTGAGTGTATTTTAAACTTTTAGTTCAGATATATCACTTAAAATATACAAATAATTACACATGGAACGGTGCAGGTTGGTTAAACTAGTGGAGTCAGTAACACGAGACATAACCCAACGTGTCTGAGATGGTTTAGTACAAAATATTACAGAGTTTAGATGTTATTAAAGTGTTTGCTATTGAATGTTGTTACGATAATAATGCTGCTCAGATGAGAGGTTGCAGTTTCTCACTGTGACACATTCACACACACAGATTCACATGTTTGAAAAAAACCTACTCAACCTGCTTCTTCTTCCTCAAACACACAACAACAACAGTGTGTTGTGTGTTTGCATCACTGCCTACCATCATTTCAAATTATTTTTTCAGGTATTCTCGGGGATCTCCTGCATGTGCACGTCTCACACCCACCCTGCTCCAGTTTGATCTGGTCTGAGCTGAACTGCAGAGTTAAATTTAGCAGAGACCTCATGTGTCTGCTCCTCTCCCTCCACACATCCCTCCGTCAGCTGCTGGAGGACGTTTTTCTTTCTCTTCCACTGATGATTCAATCATTACACAGTTGTCTTATTTCAAATGTCTCTCTGTGTCGTCACCTCAGCCTCTCCTGTGGAATCTCCTCTGCAGCCAACACATCACTCATCATCTCTCTCTAAACTAGAATATCAGCGTTTTCCAAATAATGCTGACACAACGTCGATTTGATCTCTTTAATCCAATATTGTTTAAGGTTTTAAAAAAACCGACCAGAAATAAACTGCTCCTCTTTAAAATAGTCGTCACTGCACTCATGCTTGTGTACAATCCACTTAATAACATAAGAATACAACTACATTTAACTATCTAACAAACTACCAGTGTCTGTAAATGATTCATTATGAATGAACTCTTACCTGCGTCCATGTCCTTGATGTCCTCTATTAAAGGTTTCCGGCTTTCGATCCTCCAGACTTTGCTTTTTGGCAGAAGTTTTTCTTTGATATCTTTCATCTTCCCCATCTCGTGTTTTGACTGTTCAGTGTTTCAGCAGCGACTTCAAATCCTCGGTGTCTTGTTGTTTATCAGTGAGTCAGCAGCTCAGCGGCTCTTTTAAAGGCAGCTGAAGGGAGTTCCCATAAGATCACCGTCCTCTTTTTCCACTTTCAGTTTCCACTGGAGCTCTGTTGGTGAAAGTTGTTGCATCAAGCTGAGAGGACATAACTATTACTACTGTAACTGCTCCTACTACAGCACTAATATTGACAGAAATAATAAGGTTACTATGATATAATGTGAATATTGTTTCATAACTGAACGTTAATTCTTTACTTTACTGCTCAAGGAAATATTGAAATATTTCTCAGCACATTTTCAGATTAGTTTTTCAGATGATCAGCCAGTAACTGAGCTTCGTGTTGTGATTTAATCAGTTCATCTGCACACGGTCACGACCATGAAGTCAGTACTCTGTTAGTACACAGTACACAGTTTCAACAGTACAACGTAAAAGCAAACATCCCTGTTACACACTCATGAGGTGACAGTGTATCTACAGGTCGTGCACTTTTTAAAACTGTGTTATACACATCTTCATCAGAGGGAAACGCTCAGTTTGTTTTTATTTTTTGTTGGTTTTGTGATTGTTTGTGGATCTTTTGCATCTCCTTGTGGTTATTTTGTGTCTGCATCAACAGAACAAACGGAGGTCTGAGTCACACATGCTCTTTTCCATCCCAGAGGTTTTTCCAGTAACCCATCCACAGTTACGACTTAGAGTAAAGGGATTTATGCAAAACTACCGCTACGATCTTTTAAGGTCAGACCTGACCAGAAGTCAAGGCTCTAAACGAATGCATGTTGGAAACTTAAAGAAGACAAATAGACACAAACAAACCAAAACAAGAAACTCAACAATGCAGAAATTAATAATGTAGCACAAACAGCCGTAGCCTCAAAGCTCAACACACGCTGCACAAAGCAGGAACCTGCAGCAGTGTGAGTGGGTGCATTTGTTCCTGTGGGCCTGCGGGTAGACTTAGATAGTATTACCAAGCAGGAATGCCAGCGTGCTGAGTCATAGATTGAAAGTTTTCATTTGCAAATGATAAAACTGACAGACTGCAGCTGCTGCTGGCAGCCTGTTAGGAAAATGAAACATGAATTCAAATGTGAAACTCTGCACAGGGAGTTGTTTCCTCTGAAGTGATAACAAGTATGTGTTGGTATGTCTGATATTGTAACCTTTCAAACTGAAATTCCCCCACAGAGGGCATAAAGCCCTTAGGGTTATTCCACCATCTTGTGGGGGAAATCCATTTTCCAACTGTAAGGGTTGGATATTCCCCATAATCCCAACAAACCAACACAATAAAACAACATGTTTGTATGATGCAGGACTCTGATTGGTTCAGTTAAACATCAGTGGATGGAGCTAAAATTTAAATTATCCACTGCTGTGTGTTGACAGCTGTGAGTAAAAGTCCTGAATCATTTAGCAGCTGATTATATTTTGCACTAAAAATTGCGTATTTACAGAACTTATACAACGTTTTAGATCAAGCACAAGAACTCATCCACTCATTTCCAGTGATGAGTCTGTCAGTGTCTCTTTAAATAACTTTAAATACGATGTGCTGCATCTTTTTGGTCAGATGGTTAAATGACATTATTCATCCAGGTAGAACAACTGTTTAACTTTCTATTTCTGCTTTTCTCTTTCCAGTTACAGGGGAAATTTAAACAGGAAGAAAAATGAATGCAGACATTCTACATTTCATTTCAAGCTCTCATGATCACCTGGATCACATGTGCAACGAGGAAACGGGAGCAGCTGAAAAATAAAACAGATAAAACCACGTAAGTTCTGAATAAAAGTCTCTTTGACGGTTGATTGTCTGGATATTGTTTCACATGCACGGAGACTTTGATAAATTCTCTGATCTTTAGTTTGTTTGGAAATATGGGACCATTTTTAACTCTTATGCAATTCCAACAATTGCTTGAATGAAACTATGGGAGGCTTTCAGAGAGGAAATCACCTTTTGGTGGAACAGGTTAAAGCATCTGAAACGTGTAACAGACTGGTTTACGTGCTGGTTTCCTGCAGTTTAAAAGTCCATCTTTTTTTTTTATATTTGAAATCTTGGTTTGAAAAGCAAACTAAAGCTGACAGGTAAATGTAGTGGAGCAAAATAACTTCAAATGTCTTTTAAGTTCTCTCTGTGTGAACAGACACACCCCCGTTCCCCGAGTTCCGCAGTAAGACGACCTCCTTACTCCAATTATCCAGACTCACCTCAGCGTGGATGGATTTGTCTTTAAACTGGCTGCTGCTGCTACTTAAGATCCTTTGCTCCGTTCTTGCACGTTTTCCCATCATGACAAAACAAGTGACATTTGCAGACAATCAGAAAATCCACCGGCTCCATCACGACAAAGTTTTGCAAAGGTAAAGTAATAATTTCATTTAATATTTTCATGCTAATGACAGATTTTTGTCCTGATTGTATTTTAAACCTCTAATTGTGTTAATGAAGTGAAACTTTAATGATGCGTTTGCTGTTGCAGCAGTTTTTGGATGAGTGAGTCTAAAATGGGTATGTACATATTCTACAGCAACACAGTATTTATTCAAATTAAACAAGTCAGCAGTAAAGAAACGTGTCAGCAGAAATTAGAGAAAACCCAAATAAAGACACTATTAGTTCAGCTTTTTATTCAGCACGCTGAATCCTCTGCATTCTGTCTATTTCACTGTCTCTCCTTGGTTCAGATTTCAGATGTGTGAGCACTATCTCCTCGTTAAATAAACAAAACATGTCTGAAATCTGAGAGCCGAGGTTTTTCTGTTAGGGACATGGCTGTGAGAAAAGATCTGTGGTAGAGAGCAGGAAATCCTACACTGAAACCTGACCTCGGTCACACCTGAGGAGTTACAGGAGGAAAGCTTGGTCGTCTGCTCTTTGGTTTAAGCGTTTAACTAAACCCACTTACAAGACTTTCATGTGGACCATAATACACAGTTATGACAATATCAGCAGCCAACTCTTACACTGTAACTCAAACTTTACTTTAATACATTATAAAACATTTGTTGGTAGATTTATAGTCAATGTGTGTATTTGGGAAGAAACAGAAACTCCATTATCAGACACTGGTGCTGCTGCTGAGTGTGTTGCTATAAATACCTTTGAGGATAACACTGCACTGTTATCTTCAACCAGAAATCCAAGATGTAACAAGAATACAAATCCCCAAAACCATGGCTGCAGCCCCATTTTTGAAGGTAAACTACCAAGTCATTGTGCTCTAGTTAGCATCATGGCATTAATGTCCACCAATGTGCTATAAACTGATTCATTAAGATTGTAAGAAATAAAGGAAAGAATGTAAAGTTACTGATCTAATCACATCCTGAATAGTCATTAATCCAAACCTGTGTCTTTCCCTCAGCACGCAGCACTAACACCAGCTCAGAGGGAATATCTCTACACCATCGCAGCTTCCTCTGGCACCACACACGTCCCCAACCTCATCACCCAACACTACATGAACATATTGCACAGGTGTATACATACAGGTAAGAACCATAGTTCACTCAAACCAACAGAAACTGTCCACTTCTTTAACAGTGGAACAAAGCAGGACATCGTCCACAGCACTGGAACCTTTACTGACTCTGGCCAAGGTTAAAGGTTAAAGAGGTCTCTTTCAACTTTATTGTTTTTTGCCATTGTTTTTAATGATTAAATCTTTTACTGTGACTGTTTTTAGGCCACAGCCTTGTTACAGACGACCTTATGGTGACATCTGTGGCCTCATGTGAGAATGAAAAAGTTTCTTCAAGGGAAGAAGAGGACAGGGGAAAGATAAACACTGCAGGTCACTCTGGGAAATCCTCTCTCCCAAAGATCCCAAACAGAAAACCAAGGTGGGACTCACAATTTCAATATATACCATTTACACGAAAAGTGTTTTTCAGGCAATTACACATCTGTTAGAGGTGGAAAAAGGTCATCCTTTTAGAATAGCTTTTAGTTAAAAGCTCAAAACTGACTGTTGAAATTAAATTTTTAATGACACAAAGCAGCAGGATGTGGTCACAATTTGTTAATTACGTATTTCAGGTGGTAGATATACAGTAGCTCCTTGAAAATTAATTTGCATAATATTGCCGGTTTTCCAGCACAATAGCATCCAAACAGAGAAAGATGAAGAAACACACAAAGACGTCAGTCAAGATAAAAAGAAGTCCAAGACGTGAGTCAGTGAAATGTTCGAGATTAACGTTTTTTTCTCTGTAAAGAAGAAATGAGCAATTTCATAAACTACTGTATTAAAAATGAAAACAGTATTTTATTGTCCTTAATATTTAGATAGTTATGATTTTGTTGATGTTGTTGCCAGAAGCCAAAATCAAAGTGAAGGAGGAACAGCAGCAGGAGGAGGAGGAGGAGGAGGAGGAAGGACTGAATGATTCTCTGAGTGATTGCTTGAGCTTACTCTCTCTGGGAGACTGGGATGATGACAGCTTCTCAGATTTGTGACCTTTTATCTCATCTATACTTCCACAGTAACATGTTGATATAACCTGAGAATAAAAATAAAGATTTAATTTCTGCCTGATTCTCACTGTTTTGAATATCGAAACTGGGGAGTTTATGAAAACATAAACCAGAAATCAAAGCAACAACAATAATGTTAAAATTCAATCAGGAACAAATGTTTAAGAGAAGCAGTCAATTGTGTAAAGTAACACTGAATAAACAATAAGTGCAGCTCCTAAATATTGTTTCCTAAATATTTAGCTTGTTAATTGGCTAATTGAAAACTTATGGTAATGTCAAGTATAATGCAGCATTTTATTATGTTGTATGAAAAATAAAACCACCCAGCACTGTGTATATTAGTTCAAATTAGCATCCGTCAGAGCCAAATACATTTACATAAATAATATACATATATATTTATTACCTTTTGTATATTTTGCTGATAACACTGACCAACTGGGGGATTTACTTTTTACATTGTCTTTATCAGTTTGCATTGTCATCGGTAGTTGCACAGGCGATGTTGTGTTCTGACGCCCCCCACTGTCAGAGAGAGAGACTCTTTATATAAAGACCTCATTTACAGGAAATCACCTTACACATCCTAAACCTCTAAATGTTCATACGAGGTCTGTGAAGAGAACAGACGTGTATTTTATTTCATAAAAATACTTTATTAAAGTGCCTTAGGATGTTTCCATTTTGCTTGTAACTGGCACGATAAAATGACTTAAATGTAGACGGCAGCATTCAACTGTATGTGGTTATTCTAGTTTACCCATATTTCAGAACACCTTGCTGGAAATACAGTAAAATAAAATTCTACTGGACTAATATAATATAATATGTAATATATGATAATAATAATACTTTACATTTGAATAAGAAAACGAGAGATGAGGAGGGATTTGATCTTTATTGTGGGAAAGAAACAACTACATGAAGCTAAAGGCCTGTTGTTGGTTACATGTGCAGAACGTAACAAGGGGGAAAATTTAAAAAAGAAAAAAAATTATAAGAAATGGCACAAAATATTTCTTTTGATAACAAATACGTGTGACATTATTGCATTCTCTACAGTTACCAAATGACAGCTTGGATACAAGCAAATGCTGATGACATATAAACAATATAATACAAAGGTGTTGTAGAGTTAAGTTACAGCGTTAACATTGTGGTGACTGTGGGGAAGCTGCTGCACCCCGGTGGAAAGGAATGAAATGATAAACTGAGCCGCGTTAACCCAACTCTCGCTGGTCTCTAAGATTTCTTGTACTCGATTCTCTCCACCTTCACGTCATCACCGATCAGCTGATAGACGTACGTCACCACTGTAGACGCCTGGATGTCCATTAATACAAAAGAGGGGATGATGTTGCTGTAAGGAGAGAAGACAGAAGTGTTTTAGTCAAGACTATACCTGCTTGTGTCAGCAGGTCAGACAAACCGGAGCTCCTACCTTTCCAGTGCACTGTAGGCTCCTGTGGCAGAACCGGGGTTGATGTAGAACTTGTTTTCATTCTCGAAGGCCTCAAACTTGTGCGTGTGCCCAGAGATAAGGATATCGACGTCCAGCTGTCTCTGCAGCAGCGCCAGACTGGCCATGTCGCCCCAGGGGATCACTTGGTGGCCGTGGATGAGGCCGATCTTAAACTGGCCGACTGTCACCACCTTCTGCTCCGGGTAGTTCAGGTTCTGAGAGGAGAAAAGAGGGAAAGTGGCAGAGTGAAAAATCAAACACACATCAAACTCACTTTATAATAACATCTAATAATAATAATCTACAAGTGAAAACTGTCATTTTTGATAATCAACCAACGGATAGCTTGTTGTTCTATATATTTGGGCAGTTGTTCTCATGAAAGACTCCTGAAATGTGAGAAACAGTAACAGGAGATTTTACCATACTCGACATGATGAAATTAATTGTTAATTAAAGTCACAGTGCACAGACACAGTAAACAGTGAAGCTGTGGCAGCACACTATTCAAGGACATCAGTGAATAAAGTGGCCATTTGCAAAAGTTGCACACCTGACTTGCAATTATAGAATACATATGAGTAAACCATCAAGTAAATTCAAGATTAAATGAATAGAATAGTGTTTAGGAAATACTAAATAGGTTCTACTTTCTTCTATTGCTGTCTACAAACGCACACAGACCTCATCAAAGTCTCCTCGGACTATGTGAACGTCTCCTGCGAGGGTCTTCAGGTAGTCATAGCTCTCTTTGGTGCACAGGTTTCCCGTGCAGAGAATGTGCTGGATCTTTCCCGGGACCAGCAGCTTCTTGAACTTGGCTGGCAGAGTGTTGCACCGGTGGGGGATGTGCAGGTCACCTAACACCAGGACCAACTGATCGAATCGCACAGACACACACATTGAAAGGTCAGTTATCAGACGATGAGCCCTGGGAGGGTTCAGACTGTAGCATCTGAACATGGACAGAGCGCTGCAGGATGCCTGTTCATTTCTGGAGCAGAGAATGATGCACACACAGTTTACCAGTACCAGTACCCCCTCAGATGTTACTGGTTAATCTTGTTTCTTCATTAACACCTGAGGTTTTTTGTTATCGTCTCCACACAGGCTTAACCCATAAAGCTCAGGCCTAAATAAGCTATAATTGTGAGTAAGAAGCTAAGGATATTAAGTGTCTGAATTCAAACTGGATTGTAAACATAACTTTTTAAATAATTTGCAGAAATCTCATGGTGGAAAATGTCAACTGAATCAGAACAGCTGGATTTCAGACACTCAATAGCAGGTAAGAGAGAGAATTGTGGTTTCACACTGACACAAGCAGTCAAAACAATGACCAACAAATCAACACAGACCTCATAAATAACCTTATAAATCCACCGATCGGCAGAAAGATGCTATGAATGGTAGAATTTCTGGTAGCATGTTACCACTGGAGGAATTTCAAGGTCTGACCCCACAATGCAAAGAGCTGATGAATTGTAGATTAACCTGGAATTGTGAGTGTGTGAATACTCATTCATCTGAAATAAATAAGTCACTAGGAAGGGTTCCCCAAAAAGAGATTAACCTGCCTGAGTCACAGTGGACTTCTATACAGGTTCTAGACATCTAAGAAGATTTAGTTTTCGTCCCCCAACTATTATGAGTGTACAATTATGCTTTGGTTTAGAAAACTTGAAGAGAGCATGTGTAATTAAAGCGTCACAGCCAGGAAAGAACCAGATTATTGCACTGCAGTTGCTGAATTAGCAGCAGCTGGTTGTTCTGTGAGCAGAACCTCCACAGCTGTGCAATCCCAATCCCATGTTAGTGTGCCAGGCAGCAGCGTGAGCAGAAAACAGGGATCCAACACAGAGCGAGGGCACTTACCCGGTGACCAGCCTGGTTGATTGGAGACAGGCAAGGAGGAGGGATGGGGGAGGAGGAGGAGATAGGGGAGCAGGTGAGACAGGGAGGAAGGCATGATGTGCATGGAGAGAACAACATGATCAAAATTTGAGGAAAATAAAAGACAAGAAAGAGTTGGGACAAGAGGAGAAAACTGAAATTAGAAATTAAAAAAGTGAATGACTTAGGTAGACACATTAATCATTCAAAAACAAATAAGAAAAGTTAAACAACAATGTGGTTGAATCAGGTGTTAATGGTGGGTGGTTAGTGATAATGATAAAGCAAAACTACTATAATCTCCTGAGTGAGCATTTGCAAAATCATGTGGTGAAGCAAATTAAAGTGCTGACTGGAATTGAACATACAAACATCGGGATCTAAACTCGAGCTGAAATGATTGGTTGGGCTTGTTAATAACTCATTTATCATGTTGTTATGTTAGCATCATTGCTAAACAGGAAAAGTGCCTCGTTTGAATGAGGCTGTTAGCCTGTTAGCTCTGACGGCTAACTGATTTGCAAACAAGATAAAGTGCGAATGTGTCGTGATAGTAATTAAACAGACAGGAACAGTGGTTGATAAGCAAACGTGACAAACTGAGGCTTCACCGTGCAAATGAAACTGTGACTTTAGGGCTGCTTGCAGCTTGTTGCAGTGAATTTCTGGGGAGCGAACTGCTCAGCTGTCATGTGATCGTTGGTCCATTTCACTAAAAACACTGAATTCGGACTGTGTGGACGCTCGGAAACAACGATGTCGGTCTCTTTACGTCGAAAACAAGTCTATGAAAACACAATGCAGGTAAAGTGCTCGACGATCCAGCTGTAAAGGACAGAATTTGTGGACTTTTCGCCATTTCATACTCACCATCTTCTATGTTGCTGTTTCTGCGAGACAAGTTGAGGAAGCGCCTACGTACGTACAGCGTCACGACGTCAGCCAATTAGGAAAGAGAACAGAACGTCAGATACTTCCTCTTGACCTTTCAAAATAAAACAGCTTAAAGTCATGTTTAGGGAAAAATACCTTACAATGTTTGAATTATTACATATAACTGGGGGATATATAATTGGATCAAATGTGTATTTATTAGTAATTTGCACCCCTGAAATATAATATTGAGTATGAGGTCCTGCATCATCCATCTTGTTGACCTGGACTTGAAGACACTAAATGAATTTCAACCCTATAACAAACAACACATTCTATTTGTTTTGACCAGATGCCTACGTTGAATGAACTACTACAGAAACTAGGAACCTATATTCACATTTCAGAAGCCGATCACAGTGAATTTTAAACTACATAATTAATCAGTGGACTTAATGATTAATTAATTGTGTCAGCTCCACAGTACCGATGGCCTAGTTTGTGTGTGTATGTGTGCTTGTTGTTGTTTCTTTCTCAAAAGTTAAGGAAATAAACACAAACATGGGAAAAATGTATTTAAAATGAACACAAAGATGCTAAACAATTACAATAGACACACATTGACTACAAAGAAGTACAAAGAATTCACAAATAGGCAGAAAATGGACAAAGAGACAATAAAACTACAAGAAAATTCAAGAACAACAACAAAGAGTCAACAGCTGACAGAGGCACATGAAACAGCCACAAAGAGACAAAAACATCATTCATTTGTAGTCATTTTGTCTGTGCCCTCCAAATTCATCTATGTAATGTGTTTTGTAAAATATTAAGTTGGCTAAGAGTACTTTAATGAAACCATTTTACAAAGGTGCTTTACTTAAAAGCTACATAAAACATAAAACTCCCACACATTCCAATAAAAACCCACCTTACATAAACAAGCGCCTTTTAATTTGAAATGAGTGCTATCCCCGGATGTAGCTAACAGTGTTGTTGCCGTTAGCTTCACCTCGTCAGTAAAAGCGACGTGAGTAGCAGCATTTCGCAGAACATTCGAGAGGTAAGGTACGAAATTATTTCATCACATTTTTCTGGCCTCGTTTTTTTTTTTTTTTTTTGCTGTGGATTTCACCTTAACGGGCGCATTTCCACAGTGAAAATGTAGCTAGCGGTCCACGGTTGAAGGTATTATCTAATCACATTATCTTCGACCTTTCGCGTCGTCAGCGTTTGGCTAATAATTGGCTTCGCGTTAGCATCTGGGATCAGGCTTTTTCCTGGAGTTCTAACATTAGCTCTGGGTTTAATAACGGGTAAAACCAACGGCGAAGCTTTATTTAGACGTGGAATGTTATCATTTTATATTATTGCTGTTATTTCGACGTAAATGTTCCGTATAATTTGTCTTAATGTGGGGAAATTAATCGATGAGACACGTGTAACGTTCCCTTTAGCCAGTTAGCTTCTCAGTTAAGTCACAGTGTCTTAGTTAATTATACTTGGCATCATTTAATCTATTGATGTTTTGCGATTTTTAGTTATGTAACGCGACGATTGCACCGCTCACCCACCCAAACCTACGACGACAGCTGTCACACCTGATGATGCTAACGCTAGCGTTTTAGTCCGCAGTTAGTTTGAATAACAATACCCTTTATTTTTCCCCCAAAGGTCCCTCAGAACCCCGAGGACTTTCCAGATAACCCTCCCACTCTCTCTGGCCTGGCATCTGCTCTGTTTGAACGCTTTGAGGTGTTGAACTGTGCGTCTTTGAGAGCCACAAAACCATTAAGGAACCCAGCTGTAATCAATACAACACCAGCACCAGGCATCGACCACCGTTCACTGCGGCTCTTGGACGATCAGCGTTGTGTTTATGTCTTTGTTTTGCAAAAACGGTGAGTGGCAGACGCAGCTGATCACATATTTTAAATGTTTAGTTTAACATATATGGGTTTCCTCAGCGATCTTGTGCAATAGGACCTGTTTTCTGTGCCACAGTATCAAAATGGCGTCTCCCAGTCGAGTCACTCGTGTGCAGCGACTGTATGACGCACTCTGCACCAAGCAGCTAGCTAAGCTAACTAGCCTCCTACTGAAATAGTCTCGACCTCTACTCTTTTTAAACAGCTCAACTCTGGTTACTAATGTTCCAGACAGAAGCATGTTGGTTTATTTCATGTCGAATCGCACTGATCATGGCAGAGAAAACAACCACTGCACACGGTATGTGGTATTAGAGTCGTCAGCAGGGGGAGAGTTGTTTGGCAGCTGTTAGGCCTCTTGTTTGTGACCTATTAACAAGAGCAGGCCTTATGTGACTAAAGCCAGAGGCCTTCGTGTAACACAAAGGGCTTTCACAAAACTATTCTTGTACATATGTGGACTCAAAGCTGGGAATGCGTCCACTTTTGTAACTGGCTTTTATTTTTCTTCTCTGGACTAATCTGTCCTGCTTGCTCACCATTTGATCACAGGGATATTTGCTGGATTTGATTGTGTTTTGTAATCCATCCAGCAACGCAGGAAACTGTGATCAAACGTATTTAGGTTGAGAAATAATTTTATAAGGGACTATGCAATATCCTGACAGTCTCTGGGTACTTTATCATATTTCTTTTTGTACTGACTTATATGGCACTGAGTTTAGTCTGGCTAAATAGTGGCAGTCATTGAAGAATCACGCGCCACAGGAATCGGTTTCATCATGTTGCTGTGGTTTGCAAACTGTCATGGCACAAACTACATTACTACTGTAGTGTCCCAAATGCAGAACCGGTTTTTTTTCCTCTAATGATCTAATCAACATATTTAGATTTCTCTCGTATAAATCCAAGATGTACATCAAGTCTTTACACTTTGAATTGGCTTATGAGAGAACTTAAAAACACTAAAGTTACAGTTTTAATTTTCTTTATTAAATAATTATCTTTTTGTCCCTATCCTCTTTCAGAGCTGTTGCGCAGCCGTTGGAACCTGTGTGGTGGAAATCTAGCCTTCAAGCAAGGAGCTTGCGGCCACAGCGGCACAACGTTTTTCATGTCAGAGACCGAGCACGCTTGCAGTCGTTTATGTCATCCCCTCTTTTCCAGACAGAAGATCCCGAAAAATCCCCAACCAAGATCCTTTTATCTTACTGATAGTGCTAACACCAAGCCAAAATGTCTGTCAACGTCAACCGCAGCGTGTCAGACCAGTTCTATCGCTACAAGATGCCCCGTCTGATTGCCAAGGTAACTAGCACCTGTCTCCGTTTTTAAGTTTGTGTATTTTTAAGTTGATGCGGTTGTAATGATTCCTCATCTTTTCTGTCCAGGTTGAAGGCAAAGGGAATGGAATCAAGACGGTTATTGTCAACATGGTTGATGTTGCAAAGGCACTGAACAGGCCTCCAACATGTAAGTAACACCAACACCATGTGTAGCATCATCTTTTGTTTCACTCATTGTCCAAGATAGTTGGTATTTAACCAAACTGCAAACTGTGTGGGGAGGAAAAGTCGACCTAAAAATCACAACAGTTGCCTCTGAATTCTTATTATAACGTTTCTATTTTGAGAAAACTTTATTAGAAATGTAACATTTGATTGTTTTGCTTCTTAAATTTTTCATGTCTCTTTCATGAGCTGATTTAAAGAAGAAACTTTTGTTGTAAAGGTCAGTTACTCTCATTTCTGTTCTCCACCATAGACCCGACCAAGTTTTTTGGTTGTGAACTCGGCGCTCAGACCCAGTTTGATACCAAAAACGACCGTTACATCGTCAACGGATCCCACGAGGCGAACAAGTTGCAGGACATGCTTGATGGGTTCATCAGAAAATTTGTGCTGTGTACCGAGTGTGACAACCCTGAAACTGAGCTGGTAAGTGTCTCTCAGTATCTGTATCACAAGCCTGGGCGATGAAGCATAAAGTCCCAGAAACACTTTTACTGTAATTTATATTTTAATTTCTCGTAATAGATTGGGTACATTTACATATTTCAAATTAAAAAAGGTTCGGTGTGGTTTCTACAACTAGTTGCCTTTCAGCACTAATAAGAGTCTGTTTTCTTACAGCATGTCAATCCCAAGAAACAAACCATTGGCACTTCCTGTAAGGCCTGTGGAAACCGCGGCATGCTAGACACCAGACACAAACTCTGCACGTTCATCCTCAAAAACCCACCTGGTGAGATTTTCTCCTATTGTAATTGAGAATTTGGCGCCATTGTAAGTTGTTTAGGCAGTTCAGCTTTAGGGCTTTAAACTAAGAATGTACAGTGACATCTGGTGGTTTGTGAAGATCATAGTAGCCCTGAATGTCTGGATGAAGTATTGTAGAGTCTCAGCAAAACAGATGCTGTGAGGATTTTGACCTTTTGTGATAAGAAAATAGAAATCTGTATGTATTTAATAACACATGGTCATATCTCTGATTGTGTCTCATCACAGACATCTGAAGCTTTAGACATCAACAGCCACGTGATGGTTTTTTTTTTTTGTTGTTTTTTTTAATAAGCTCAAACACAATATATCGAAACTTTAAACTTCACTAGAGCAAAACTAGTCTCATCCACCTCTTCCCTCTAGTTCATGCTGGCAGTGATCACAATAGAGACCTTGGCGCTGGTGCAGCAGTAACTCCAGAACAGATTTGATAACAGCAGTTTTTCCTTCTCCAATAACAGAGAGCAATGATAGTGGATCCGCATCTGCAAAGAAAGAGAAGGAGAAGAAGAACCGCAAGAAGGACAAGGAGAATGGCTCTGGCAGCGGAGAGGCTGGGAACCAAAAGAACTTTGATGCTCCTGAGGCTGTGGTGGGTAGTCTTACATTCCCAGGTTTCTACCTGGGCTTTTAGACCCTCCAGGGACTTGGACTAGGAAGTCCTTCCAGCTTGATAATGATATTTGACCTTTTTATCTTATCACACACTAAATTGCTGCAGATAAAACCTGTCATATGGTTCCTCACACACACTGAGTTATTTGACCTAGTTCAGTGATGGTCTTTGTTTAGTCATGATCATACAGTCGTAATTCATTGTGTGAAATGTTTTATATGCTAGTTGGCTGTTGCTCTCAAACCCAGTCATTTAAGGTGCTGGTACAGACATCGGTACATAAAATTAAGTGTATTTTATTTCATTCCTAAGATGATAAAATATTCTAATTAAAAATCAGCACTGATTCTCAAACCTACACAAATGTTTGCCTCACATCCAGCGGCCATCTTGCATTTACCTTTCTTGAAAGCTCTTAAACAGAACCAGGCAAAGAATCACTAAAGTCTGAAAACTGACCTGGGTGTCTCTGATTGTCAGGATGGAGATGACGACGATGAGGACTGGGCAGAGGAGACTACGGAGGAGGCGCAGAGGCGGCGAATGGAGGAGATCAGCGACCACGCCAAGAACCTGACGCTCAGTGAGGACCTGGAGAAACCCCTGGAGGAGAGGGTCAACCTTTTCTACAACTTTGTCAAAGTAACAGACTTACAGTCTTGTTTGCTTCCTCTCTAAACTTCCTAGTTGAGATTTAGAAATAAGTTGTAAAATTGTCCTGTTCTACAAGTGGTTAAAGTGTCAGATTTACGAACTGAAATGTGATTTCAAGATGGATGAACATGAAATGAATAATTTAACCTTGACGTTTGCCCAACTCAAATTTTTCGGTCTATTTGCAGCAAAAGAAGGAAAGTGGAACCATCGACGCGGCTGATAAGGAGATCTTGGCAGAGGCAGAGCGTCTGGATGTGAAGGCCATGGGTCCCCTCATCCTCAGCGAGCTGCTCTTCAACGAGAACATCCGCGACCAGATCAAGAAGTACAAGCGCCACTTCCTGCGAGTAAGTTAAATATCGAGTAGTTTCTTTTTCACACCTTGAATTGAGTTGACGCTTTTTTTTTTTTTTCTTTTTTCTTAACCAGTCACAGAATTAGAATGAGTGTAAAGTTTTCTGATTAAAAAATTTCCCTCAGTTCTGCCACAACAACAAGAAAGCCCAGAAATACCTGTTGGGAGGCTTTGAGTGTGTTGTGAAGCTGCATCAGGTCCAGCTGCTTCCACGCGTTCCCATCATCCTCAAAGACCTTTACGACGCTGACCTGCTGGAGGAGGACGTCATTTTCGCCTGGGCAGAAAAGGTGGGAGCTTGTGAGCGGAGTGTATATATTGAACTTTAATTAGATATTATATTTTCACAGCAGTTTAGTTGCTCTCTGTTCTTTCTTTTGCTTGGTTGAGCTTCATTACATGTGCAGAATATGGGCTTTAACTCTAAAAGTAATGTTGATGTCAGTTTAAACGGGGATTAAATTTCCACTAAACAACTGTTGCTTGGTTGCACGATGTTCTTTTCAGTAGAAAGAACTGAACTTGGAGCCGTGCTCAGTCAGTGCTGCAGCCGTCCTGAATGACAGACTGACTTTATTTTTGTCCAGGTTTCTAAGAAGTACGTCTCTAAGGAACTTGCCAAAGAGATCCACGCCAAGGCTGCTCCTTTTGTCAAATGGCTGAAGGAGGCCGAGGAGGAGAGCGAGGGCAGCGAGGAGGAAGAGGAGGAAGATGATGAGAATGTGGAGGTAACGGGCACAGATCCCTTAGACTTAGTTCTACTCAGTAGGATTTATTTAAAGTGGTCACTTGGCTGATTTCTCTGATTAATAATAAAGATACATTTGGATTACTTTACATTATATTATAAAATAATTACGCACTAACGTGTTGACATATGAAGAAATAAGTTCACGCTGTGCCTGCTGATGATTAGCATTAGCAGACCAGAAAGAATGTTGTGCATGAATGACAGTTATCGCTCATATGACAGATAAAACACATGGGCCCACAGATAAGGGCTGACAAATGGACATGAACAAAGATAAACAGCAGGGCAACGGCTACGTACTGACACTGACCCACACATAGGCAGGTATCCACTCAGTGACTCCGAGGGCTAAAACATGCTTGTAGTGACTTAAAACCTCTTGCAAAGTCTGACAGTAGCTCCACCTACAGTGGCAGTCGGTCTCTGCTGTGTCCCCCTGATCCTCCCACAGTGCACGCTACAGAGACAACACACCTCATACAGTCCTCAGCATTTTCTAACCAAGCGGAAAGAGTCTTCTTGGACTCTTGAATTGGCAACGACGGATGGCTGTGTTAGGCAAAATCTGGACCATAAAACCTATCAGCTCTTCGGGCATATAGTAAAGAGAACAGCTGCAGCTTTGTTGATTTTAATCCATATATAGTTTAGTAGAATCCAGCAAAGTGGAGTTTGGAGAGAGACTGTCTGAGATTTTATACTTTGAGCTGCATAAACTGTTGACGTCTTACTTCAGATCAGCAAAAAGTGACACCTACATGTACACAGTAAACTGCTGAAGTGGCCCAAAGCCTCTTATTTAGTTTTTCCCCTGTGATTTATATCTGATCTCTGACTCTGGCCGACACCTGATTAGAATTTATGTGGTTAAAAATAAGGAAGAAAGGTTACGTTGAGGTTTGACATTTGTCTCTTGCAGAGGTTCCTTCCTTCAGTTAGCTATGTCCTCCATGTTCATGATTTAACTGTCACCCATTAGTTGTTGTCCTCGTGCACATGGGGCTCGCACTGCAGTTAAATCTGCACATACGTGTCAAAAACAGATCAGTTCAGGCTAAAATATCACAACACAGCTTTAAGATGAAGTGAAGAGAGCTTCAAACGAGTTTGCTAGTGTGAGAATTTCCTAATTTAACCTTTGTAAAACCCAGAGGGAAATCTTTTTAAATGCCTGTTGACACTGTGCCGTCGCCTCAGACCTGAAGCCGCTTGGTGTTTGTGTCCACAGGTGGTGTATTCGTCCTCTGCCCGCGAGCTCAAAGTGGAGACTGTGAAACCAGACACGCCTGAAAAAGAAGAGGACGACATTGATATTGATGCGATCTGAGACTCAGACTATGATGATGCTTTTTCTTGTGTTGTGGCTTTGACTGAACCTAAATGACCGGCCGCCCCAATCCTGGTTTTACTACCTGCCCTCACCTTTCATCCTCATCATTCCTCCATCTCCAACCCATAACCCTCCTCTGCTTCGTGGCATGACTTAACATAGCGCTTTACTTGCTGCACATTAATACGTTAACTGTAATTTTGCAAAGTATTCAGTTGATGAAATGAAGTTGCTTTGGGGATTTTAATCATGGGTGTGGGGATTATTTTGACTGCACATGTGTTTTTGTTTCTTTGCCTAGTATTTTTTTCCAGTCAATAAAGAACGAATGTTTTGCTATCCACTACACCTGGTAGTTCCCTTTTGTTATGCTCACTGTTTCCTGTCTTACGAGGTAAAATGGAAATCACTGCTTTTCTGCACAGACACGGCGGGTTTTTACGCTCATTCAGTCACATATGAGAGTAGTTACAGTTTAGAAAAATAAAGCCTAAATGATAGTTGGAGCTTGTTCTAATTTCTCAAATGTAAATGTTTCCTAACTTTCTAAATCCTGAGTAATAAACCTAAATCATTGGCTGAGCAAAACATGCAAATTAAATATATCAATGTGGACTCTTCACTATTTAATGTTTGGCTGAATGTTAAATAAGTATAATTGGCACATGACTACATTTAAAAATATTCTAATATGTTGTAACAACATGACCTATAATAGATAGTTATGAGACATTAATCACATACTTTTTACTTGCACACATTAGTATAATATGTTTGACAGGATGTTCTGTCATATCAGTTATGTGTAGATCTGTTGGATGTTTCCAGTTCCTGAAAAGCACAGAAATATTTGGACAAAAGATTTAAACTAATTGTTAGTCATTTGTGTCTTAACTCACATTTTTACAGTGGATTTTTTTTCTCCTTAACCTAGAACTACTAATTTAGAATATACCCTGAACACTGAAGGGGTTTTGTGGGGTTTCTCCCTGATATTGGAACAACGTGACATCACTCTTCCTCCTGATGATGACTTCTTTTGTACTTTTGGACCAATCGCACTCAGGTCGCCGGTTTCCTCATTTCCTCAGCCGGACACACTCTGCTGCCTTCACGGGCTGTGGGAAATACCACCGTTCACATTCCTGCACATAAGGACAATTTAGAACATTTACATTTAGCCATTTGGCAGACACTTTTTATCCAAAGCCACATACAAGTGAGGTACAAAGGCAGGCAAGGAAAGTGAAATTTGTCCTAATATATTTTTATCTCGTTGAAATGTGAACCAAAACATCCCAATGTGTAGAAGTGTTGTTAAAGACTTAAAAGGTAATAAGTTCTCCTCATTTATGTAAAGAGGGTGGACAGAATATCTTACTATCTCTTAATATATAATATATGTATTCTAGTATGACTCCAGCACCACTGTGACCTCAATAATAAACCTTTAGTAGAAATATCACCTCTCTGAGCGTTTAAACAAAAGCTGAGAAATTCTAACCTGGTCAGAGTAGAATTAATGACACAGCTGCTGTAGTGGCTGGCATTAGGTTGTACTGGTATAAATACCTAATAAAGATGCCAGTGATTCGATATGAATGCCTTTCCTGTATTAAAATATACCTGCATATGGCTTGAAAATCTTTGTTGCTCATACTTTGTAAGTTAAAGCCTTGGTCGACCTGCTCTTCCAGATGACATCATCTGACTTAAAAGATTCCTCTAGATGATGTCATCCAGCCTGAAAGTCCTTAGCAACCAGTCTAACAGCGAAAGAACATAAAACAAACAACAAACAAAAAAACTTAATCAAGTGCTGCTATTGCCGAGGCTCTCAGGTTGTAGCCTGAGTTCCTCCACCTGCTCAGAGAGTGTTTGGATGATTCACACCATGTTCCTGCAGTGATGAGAGTACAGTAGAGGGCGGATGATGACAGCTGGTGATACAGGGACATATTACACATTTTACTCCACTAGTTTTTTGACAGCTGACTGCACATTAGAAACATATGATGGCGTATCATTAGCAGTTCCACCAGAGAGGAAGCTTCTTGATCAAAAAATAAAAAACTATTGTGTATGATCATTTATCGGTGAGAGAGACCTGGTGCTCGTACTTTTCACAAGTGTTAAATAAGTTTTTACTGCAGCTGTCATTGGGTGCTGCTTCCAGTGATATCCATACTTAATTGTTCAGGTGATTAACTTTGTCATTACAGAACGTTCCAGTTCTTTGTCTAAAAAACTTTTGCAGTAAGAAACTCGAGTCTATTGTTCATCGGAACTGCGAAGCACCAACAAATGAGTTTGATCAAATGAGAACACTTCATAACTCATCCTGTTCTGTGAGCAGTCACACAGAAGCTGATCTGTGCACAGTTCCTCAAATATTTCTGACCAAACCCTTTAATTAAACTGACACTCAACACTCTAAGTTGTTTTATTTGTACATTTATGTAAATATTCCTTTAAGAAACAACTGTTTCCAGGTGCAGTAGTCATTTAACAAGATAAACAATGTCTGCTCTGTATATTAGGTCAATGTAATGTTATAAAATAAGCTTTTCGTTCAAAAACATTACAAATAATACGTGAGTCCAAACAGCTCATGAAACGTTGTGATGTCGGAGCCTGGGAGGGGTCCGTGAACGCAGCCTAATCCAGTCCAGCCGCTGAGTAGCCATTTTGGTCCCACCTAAAACAGACGAACCAGCTTCACTTTGGGCCGCCGGAGATGGAAGAAACCGAGCCGACGGCGAGTATTTCAGCCACCGAAACCTTCTGAACCCCCCTCAGAACTGTCCAGCGGCGACACTCGACGCCATGACTTGTTTCTAGACAGAGAAAAAAAAAACCTTGGCGATTTTTGGAAGTGGCGAGCGGCAGCGCCTTAGCGTTAGTTTGGTTAGCTTCAGTGAGTCCAACCCGAACGGACACGGACACGGATTCGGTTTGAACGGGGTCTTCGGGCCATGTAGATACTGAACGTTAGCCGGATCTGCTGGTTTGTTTGTGCCGTTAACTGTTCAGCTGCTCGACTCTAACACGTCCGGTCTGGTTCAAACAGTGTCACGATCCATGCTGAGACAGTTTCACCGGAGCGAGCTGCGAAGCGGTTATTGTGTTTTTCGGCGTGAGGAGGTGTCGGTTCGGGACCTGGATCTGACCAGCGACTGATTGTAGGAAGGACGATTTAAAGATGTCAACAAAAACTCCTCTACCGACGGTCAACGAGAAGGTGACGGAAAGTGTAAGTAGACATTGATTACTCGAGCTCTCTGGCTGTGCCTCTGTTCGCTGTTACTCATTAACTTGCAGGATAAAGTGGATGTTTTGATGTTTTACACTATTCTTCCATAATTAAACTGGATGGTAGCTAACTGTGTCACACGGTGTGCTAACGTTACACTTAGTGGATAAAGGGTAAACAAGCAAAGCTGCTCCACTTTAAAAACGTCCTGGATTTTTCTTGTGTGTTAATGTTTGGTCTTATCGACCTATAAGTCCTGTTTTGGTTGGCGGAGGTTAATGTTTGATGTGAATATAGGTGATTTTGAGGCCCGGACTCGGACGCAGCTCCTCTACCTGCTGCTTCTGGCAGGCAACAGTAGGTTTTTTGGTCCGGCCGGCTATTGGCTCTCCGAGCTGTCACTCAAAGCTTTCAACCGCTCATCTTCCAAATAAGGCCTATTGGTTCCGCCCCATCGTGACCAATAGAATCTCACGCCTGGAAGAGCGTTAAAGTTGGAACTTCCGGTCAGACTTTTCAAAATGAAGCTCATTTTTTCATCGACATATTGTAGCGTTTTATTATCTTAAATCCAAAATAACCAGGACATATAGACAGAATCAGCAGCTGTGTTTCACTATTGTATGTCCTCTTTTACTTTATTAACTGAAAAAGTCAGATAGGATGGATTCCAGGGAGCTCTTTTGTGAAGTCCTAGCCTGTTTCCACCCATCTGAGTCATATCTCCTACTCTTTCAACCATTCTAGTAAACAGTGCCATTAGAAATCATGTCTGACTATCACACTACCAAAAGTTCTGCCAAAGGTTTAACAATAGATCATTTTTTTAATTTAAAAAACAAATGTTCAAGTTCCAACTCTCCAGCTCTTGTTAACAAATGGACATCTTTTACAGTTTTCAGACATTATATAGAAAAATAAATAAAAAGCCTTTTTTTTGCAGCTCAACAAATAATCAACATATTGGGCTCAAGAAAATATAAACTCTTATAAGACATTGAGAAAAGTGAATACTTACAAATATCAAATTGATGTAAAATGTTTGTGTTATGTCTACAGCTGGTTTCTTTAGGTTCATACTCCACTTATTTTTCTATACCTTTGTCAAACATTCCTTTTCCCCTCATATTCCATCTGTGTAGCCGCAGCCACGTAATGTCTACATGCGGTATAATCAGAATCTCATGAATCATCACAGTTGCAGCAGAGAGTCGGCTCAAGATAAGACTTATACTGCACAAACAGAGCACTGACAGGAGATAAGATTTTATTGAGCCCTATAGGGAAAACTAGGCAATTTAAGATTCAGTTGCCAGTAAGACAGGTCTGGAAACCAGTGATTGGTAAAGTGGGTCTCAGGGACTAAGGTGGGATAACGTGCTGGATTCAAATTTTTGAGTTTGGACAAACCATGAAGTAATATTGACTCTTTGTGCTCTAGTATATCGTAATGGCCATTCCTATGGCTACAAATATAGTATATAGACAAATTAAGCAGTTTGTTGTTGGTTGGTTGGTAAAAAAAATCTAAATCTTATCTTAAAATTGTAAATATTGGTGCTCGCTGTCTGCAGCAATCAGTATTCGTACTTAAGCTGTGCTCTTGTTTATGCAATTGCTCTCTCTGGATCAGTCTACAGCAGCACACGGTTAAGTTTGATTATACCGTAGCGTACCCTGTAGTCTGACGTGCACCTCCTCAGAAATGTGTAATTCTGCTTCACTGCGATGTGAACTCGGTGGCATCGCAGTGGTTTTACAGACTGCGTCGGTAATTTCAGTAGAAGTAACTGCTGCTCACCAGCTAGAACAGTTGTGGCTACACTGGAAAAAAAATCTCAATTTTCCATTTTATTATCAAATTAGATAAATAAGTGGCAAATTCTCACATTAGCGAAACGTGAACTGGGAACTTTATACATTTTGCTCAGAAAATAACTGATTATAAAAATAGATGCTGATTAGTTTTGCTGTTTATCAATTGATTCACTGATAATTATTGGTGGTGGATGGTGAAACAAACTTTGCTGCCAGTTCCAGTATTACACTGAATGGAATCAGGATGGAGGACCATATCAGGAGTGATAGACTAGATGCTTTTAAGGTGAAAGGAAGAGCCCCAGATTCCGGTTTCGGTATATCTCTCTGTAGCAGGCTTGACTCGAATCAGTCCCCCTCCCGCTGTCTTCCTCTCTGTCTCTCTGTGGTTAACGGGGCTCTGAGTTAGGAAAATCTGGTGTTGTGGGAATCTCTATGGGAGTCATCAGTGGGACACAGAGTTTTCCTGTTGAAACATGACGGGCTCTCAGGCAGCCAGGAGACACCGCAGCTTTGTGAGTAACCGCTAAAAAGGAAAGGATCACATACAGTTTTTTGCTCTAACAGGAAGTTGTTAACTGGAAAAATGGAATTGGTGGTTTTTAGAAAATGTTTACAATTAGCAGGTCTTACAGTGGACGGAAAAGTCTGCATCGTAATGTTTCCACAGACTTGTTTTGTTTTTTGCTGTATGTCTGTGGTATTCAACAGTGACCTTATCCTAGTTGATGGTATTTTTATCTCCTCTATCACTGTAGAAGTCCTAAAATACTCCTGAAGGGACTTAAAGTGTGTCTGTGCTGCTTGGTGGAGTTTAAAGTGACCTTATTGTGTTTGGTGGCGAGTTACAGCTTCTCAGCTTAACTCTTTCAGATATTCCTGTGGAGGTTTTTAATGTCTGTAGTGTTAATTAAGTTTATTATGACCTTAGGATTGCTATTAAAATATTCTTAATGAAACTTATCAGCTGTAATGTCTGCTCTGTATCTATAGAATTAATTATGCCACACTCTTTTTAATTGCATTAGTGCTCAGAGGACTTAAAACACGAGGTGGAGATGATGTTTCTTGCTTATCATGTTTGACCTCTGCTCTGGCTTTATATAAAATGTATAAAACAGTAAGTGCACATTATTGTAGCTGTTAATTTTCCCACTTCACAGTCCCTCTTATTGTCTCTGGAGTGAATGAGTTGGGGATGGGATGGGATGGAAGGGGAGGGGATGGTTGGAGCCGGGTGGGGCTGAGGACACTGCCACTATTAATGAGGTGTTGGCCAGATAGTTGATACTGAGGCCGCACCGAGTATCTATCAGGTTGTTTTTTATTAGTTGTACAACATCCAGAACAGTGCAGCACAAAATCTGTATGTGCAAAATAACAGAATGTGATAAGTTTTGTCTTGCAGAGATTCTTTTGCACATTCTGTCAGTGAATATATTGTTGTTCTATATTTTTACAGCTTCACAAGTCTAAGACACACGCACACACTGATTCTGTCAGTGTCAAAGTGCCGTTAGCTGTGTTAAAATCCTAATCCGGCTCACTGTAGGTGTGAAAGGAAAATATTTTTTTTATAGCAGAGATGGATCTCCTTGATAAGTTTGTCAATTAACTAAGGAATCATTTGTATTGTTAGTGTAAAAAAGTGGCTAAAGCTAATGGGGACATCTTAAAGTCGCCTGTTGTGTCCAACAATAATTTAAAACCAATAATCAATACTTGAACATTTTGAAACTTTCATCATTTTGTTTTAAAAAAAAATACTCTAAATCCCTCCCACTGAGAAACATATTGTCCTGTTGGAGTGATGTATGTGCAGGGATAATGTAGGGGACATCTTAGTCATTAAACTTTGATCAAAGGTTTGCTTGTAGGAACCTTCTAAATTATGAATTAGTTTTTAAGATGTGATAAATTTTCCTTCAAGTGACAAATGGAGACATTTCTGCAACTTTAGTGATGTTCAGGGAAAAGAAATAGAGATTGTGTTTCACTGAACAGATAAGTGATTATTGTTTAATCTGATATCAACTGACCAGATGCCAGTTTAAACAATCTGGTTCTTTTCTACTAACTGTGCTGAACAGTTTCTCACGTCTAATTAGAGCAGTAGTGTGGGAGCAGCATGTGAACTAGACTGCTGTTATGGATTGACCCTTTAACTTTCAGTAACCTTTTAAAAACCTTTTATTTGTTTCTGTTTGTTCTGATGTACATCCTGTTTTTCACAAAGTGTGCGTGTCATTCACAGGATATGACACTGGCAGAATCTGCCAGCCATTTGATGTTATATTTTAATTTGATGCTTTGGTCCTTTGACAAGGCAGGTTTATTTTTATATTAACCGTTGAAACCTAGAGGTTTTGAAGATGCTTTGCATGTGACAATCGCCAACATTGAAACACAGTAAGGAGGAAGAAGATTAGCAAAGAAATGAATATAAAATAACTGATAATGTTGTTTCAGACACATCTCTTGTTGTTGTCCTATTCTGAAACAAGTAAGACACTGTCCTAAAGTTGAGCACAGATTTCTGCTCTTTACCCCGGTCACACTGTTTCAGTTTAGTTGTAAATTACTTGTGAGTGAACGTGATTCTTATTAATTTGGAAGCTAGATAGGTCTTTTCTGCAGATTCTGGGTGGAAACGTTAAATCTTATTTGTGTCAAATCAATTACGAGCAGAGCGATAATGTTGCTCAACTAAACTGATCAGTTTGTCCTGAACGTGATTCAAATTCCTACAAATATTACTTATTGTCTTGGTGGTTAATGTAGGAATTTGAATGGCAAAAGAGATTATTTTAGAGCTGAAACAATTAGTTGAACAAACTGTTAAAAGCCTTAACGAGCTCGTTTTGTCTAGTCAACAGCAAAAACATGACTAAAAGGAACCAGGAAAGGAGCACGTTTTTACATTTTAGAACCTGCAGCTGTCTACGATTCACTCACTTTATGAAAACAAACCTGCTTTGGGTGTCCACACATTCACTTCATGTAGCTTAGTAGGCACCAATCCTGCTTAGAACAGCTGTACGTAGGCTCAAGTTAGGGTAGCACAGCTGCCTAAATATGTATGACTAAAGTTAAAAACAGCACCAAGAGATAAACAACATAATTAATAAATGATCAAACGAACAAAGAGTGGGTACAGTTGGTGTAACTAGTGCCCTCTGGTTGATGTTTGTTTGTTTTTTTGTTTGTTTGTTTTTTTTTTTCCTGTGGCGCTAAAGTGGATGTATCACGGTGGTTCAACATGAGTCACCACTGATGTGTAGATGTTTCACTGTATGTACCTGTATGTACTGTCCTGTACAGTAACCCTAACAACACCCTAGCTGATGTGTCTTATGTTTTTTTACAGCACACTTCTCACACTAATGGACGTCAGGAAATCACCACACGCTCGGCCCGCACCGGGGTGCGATCCCGTGGCTCGGAGGAGCTGCAGCAGCCGCACGTCGGCAACTACAGGCTGCTCAAAACCATCGGCAAGGGCAACTTCGCCAAGGTCAAACTGGCACGACACATCCTCACCGGCAGAGAGGTGAGTTGGACACTGGCTCAAGTGTTTTTTATAAAGAGTGATTTGTACCAACAGATGGGTTAAACTAAATCTTGAAACCATTTTACTTTGCGTTAATATTACCATTGAAATTCATCACCAGTTTGAGATTCAGTGTCTCCTGAAGTAAACACATTAGGAAACCTTCAGTTAAACCTCAGCACATTAACACAAAATCTCTTCTTTGAAACATTCTGGAGCTTCTTCAAACAAGTAAAAAGCTTCTTCCTGTGATTTCTGTTGGCTTTATAATAAAGGTTGTGTAACAAAGCTCATGCCAGCTACTTTGGTACAACCTTTGTGAGAGGGGGACCCACTCCCTATACAGATATAAAAGGCTCATTCTAAGCTAAAGAACTGTTTGTGAAATACAGTGGCAAGAAAAATGGACAGGGAAAGGAAATGTATACCACGTTTTCTGATGTTGCGCTCTTTCTGACACTGAACATAACACTGTATTAAATCTCGTGACTATAAATGACTCGATATGCTGTAAACAAAACAATTGATTTCTGCAGTGTATTTTTATGTCATGTTGTGCCCCCTACACACTCTACCCAGCGACCACCTCTCACCTAAACCAAACAGACTATTTCAGTGCAGTTCACTTACTTTATCTTGCCACAATAAACTTGTTCTAACGATCTCTTGCCTGCAGAATATAGCAGATACACTATATGTAGTTAAAATATTTAATTTAGGTTAAAAAAACATGGTTATGGTGTCAGCAGAGGAGACGCTCACCCTAACTTTCTCCATATACTGCCAGATTGAGCTCTAAACTGTGTTGGCAGTAAAAAGGTTTTTAGAGGGGGAGTCTATGTTGGTGAGCTTTTAATTTGTTCATAATTTATGAACGGAGAGAGATGGCATCTTAACGCAGCATACAACATTTACTGAAAGTGATGCCTCCTGATTCTGTTGTTAATTATTCAGCAGTTGCTTTTTGCAGTACTTTATTTCAATTATGATGTAACTGTCTTAATGCTCTTAAAGATTGGCTTTTAAGTCTTCTTTTTAAAAAGTGATAAATGCTCTTCAATGTCCGCCTCCCCTTCTGAGCTGTTGTCTCTTTTCTACTAGATTTCACTTCCTCTGGTTTTAATGGTGTCTCCCATTTAGCTCAATTTCAGTGCTGTTTTTTTTCCTCTCTGCAGGTGGCAATTAAGATAATAGACAAGACACAGCTGAACCCAAACAGCCTTCAGAAGGTAATTTACTCCCCCTCCTTTTCTCACCTTCTCTTCTGTTATGCTCTCTCACTGTGGCAGAATTCATTTACTAATTCATGATGCACAACAGATTGATTATTAATTGTGTAAATGGGAAGCAGGGCATGCTGTGGCAGAGCATGTGTTCTCTGTATAGCTTTCCGGAGCGATTTAAAAGCCTTTATTTTAGTGTGATGCTTTTGCCAGTGGAAGAGATGATTCAGCTCTATACACACTGTTTCACTTAGGTTTTGCACTTTAAAGCATTTAATGAGACTATATCTGTGTTTGGTTTAAGCTTAATAAATTATCTTCTAATTCCAGAATGAAAGAGAAAATTAAGTGTTTTGACATTTTTAAATGTGTTTAAGTTTTGTTTTGATTCCATTAAGGCTTTTCTGCTGCAAATTCTTTTATTTTATCATTCTTTAACAGTATTTATTTGAACATGTTTTAGCCCTGATGAGAACTGATTTGTTTTTTTCCCCTCTACTGGTGTTGTCACGCAGCTGGGAGTGACTTTTCTGTTTCCCTTGTTAATTCAACCATATCAGGAAGTGGGTTTGCTTTTAACATGCAAATTGTCACAGGCTGAGAGTGAATGCTGCTTTTGCTGCCCAGTCAATAGCAGTTTCACTTTACATTTTGAAGTGGTTGAGTTGAGAACGAGCTGCCCATAGCCCTGTTTCTCTTTTCCTTTTCGGTGTACTCTCATTAGCTAGGGAGATGTGCGTGCATGGTAGTTTTGATCTGTGCTGCTGTTCATTTTGGCTCTGTCTCTCAGCCTGGAAGTGGTTTCGGGGAAGTCAGTCAGAGCGATATCGACTTGGCTGCTGCAGCTCTGGAGGCATTTTTTTCTCATCAGACAGATAAGAGGGGACTGGGCAGAGTGCGGGGCCGCCTGCTGCTGCTGCTGGTGATGATGTTGGGTGTTGATGTTCAGCTGGCCCCCGCCACATGGCTCCTCTCTCCCTCGTTCCTCTCAGCGGTCGGCTAGTGGTTTTCCATCAGTTTTTCCAAAGCTCCATTGATTCTGGCCTTTGTATCTCAGAGGCCCCGGCCCTTTGGCGTTGGCTGTGACACAGTGCTGACAGAGAAACACTGACTCATGACAGCGCTGTTCACGAAAACACAAAGCATGAGGTCTTTGTCGGCTGTCCTGTTGTTTTTAGGTTACTGCTTTGTCACAGTCAAGGGGGGAAAAACTCTTTTAGGTATTTGTTTCCTGCTGTTCCACCAGGGATTCAGATTTCTTCTCATGTTTATTTGAGGAATTGGAACGCACATTTAAAAAAAAAACAAAAAAAAACACACATTTCACACTTTTAGTACTTTTTCATGATTGACACTTTAAATGGTCTCATTCCTGTCATACATTTCTATTTATAGACCCACTTTCAATGCTGTTGGTTATTATTTTTTTCTGATTCTCTTTCATTTGACAAATAGGCAACTCAGAGTTAAAGGAAACCCTGACACATGTAAGATGTTTGGATTATTTTAAGCATATTTAGCATAATAATTGACCCTGGCACTATTTTAGCAGGTTTACATTGGTCTGAGTCACTTTTACAGGAACCATTTCCGAAATACACTTATTTGCTTTCATGCCAAGAAACAGAAGAGAAAATCTGGTCTGCTCTTGCATGTGTATGATAGATACAAAGCTAACACATAGCTTTACATAGAAAGAAGACTTGAAATGGGGGCACTGGTGATAAAGAGTCTACAAAGTCACTGTTCCTGGACAACAACACACAACAATAAAACAGGAGAACATGTTGAATAGTGAGCTTTAGAGGTGTTTGTCATGTTTTGTAACCTGTGCACAGAGCCAGAAGTGAAGGTTTGAGGCTTTTCTTATTATATTATATTATTATAAACTGATTCCCTTTAGGTTTTCTACAGATGGTCTGGAACAACAAGGCACCTGAAGATGTTATTCGGGCTGTAACAGTTCTAAAACTGCCTCAGTGTGTTGCCTTACCCTGCAGCCCTGTTGCAAACATCACACTCTTGTATATTAATAGTGGCTCCCTGATACCGTCCAATTTCATGTATATTTAACAATATGCTATTTCTTGTTCCAAGAGGACCTATTACTTGCCTTTTGCTTTTGGATGAGCGTGTTGACTGAACATCATCCGTTAACTCCTGCTTTGTGTCTCGGATGTTGTGTTCAGGTTCAGATTAATTTTAAAGGACTGGATCTCGTGTTTATTTTCCTCCCTTCCTCTGAGCTGGTGCTGCCAACGTGCTTCAGAGCCGGCACGGCTGCATCCTGACCTCTTATGTAAGTGGAAGAATTGGCGAGAGGCTGATAGCGGGGGATATCGTCTCTGAAGTCTAAATGTTTATTTTGAGCCTCTGTTCTTAATAGTTTGGAGGAGCTGAGTCGACGTTCACATCTGTCACCGGCTCCTGGCAAACTGCTGTCAGCTCCCACTGTGTTCCCTGTCCGTCCCGATTCAACCTGCTGACGTATGTGTTGTCGTCCAGGTCAAAGGTCAGAGGAGTGAGTGTGATACTTGGAAGTCTTGATTAAATGTAAACAGTGTCAGATGGCTGGAGTCTGGGACAAACCTCTGCTCCCTGTGCTGAGTTTTCCTTTTCACTAAGTGGTTGTGGAGCAGTTACTGAAGGATTAACAGCAGAGTTTCTCAATATGGAGGCAGGAAATTAATTCACCAGAGAAAAAGTAGTTTTGTGAGGAGCATGTCTTTGTTATTTAATGATATTTGCTTTTGTCATGTGAAAGAATCAATGTTTGCATAATTTCATTAAAATAGGACGAACGTGTTGAGCCTCAGCACGTCAAGAGTAACTGATCCAAATCAGTCTTGTTGACCACTTTAATCGTATGAGTCGTGATCTAAATGACGATTTCTCAGTTTGAAGCTGTAAATCACCATTATGCTACTTTTCTGAAGAGCTAAATGCTGAACCTCAGCTCAGCTAAAGTCAATAAACCAACTCAACACTGTTCGTTATCTTGCAGTATTTACCTTTGTTTGCCAACACTAGCCACAGAGTGAGACTTGTAAAGGGAGCAATGCATTGTTTCTTCTGTCACGAGTTACATAGTCTTTCCTATAAGTCATTGGGGAAATTTCTGAGATTGTAAATGAAGAGGCAGCATTTTGTAGAACAGCACCTCCACTGAGCTTCTCACAACCCATAAATATAAAACCTGTGACCTGGGGTTTTCACGTACAAATAACTTTGTGTTGAGGGGCTACAGCTGTAAAACCGACTAAATTGTTCTGGCAAGAAAACAAAAAGAGTTGGTGCTGAAGTTTGTTCTTCTCTCTGTCTGCAACAGTCTGATCATTTAATGGCCTCTCTTCATTTGTGGCTTTATAACTTTAAAACAGAACAGTTTCCTCAGTGTCTGAATCTAGCAGTTAATAACAGTAAAGTGTGTTTATTCCCTCAGGTCGATTTGTTTGCCCGGATGAAAACAATAACATCCAAGCTTTAGAGCAGCGACATAACGGCACTGAGCAGCAGTCTGTCTTAACAGTGCAGAAAGCTGAGCTTAACAAAATGTACTCGGGGCAACTCCAGCGGTCATAATGTGCACAGACGTAATGTTGCAGGGGCTGTAATCCGATTTGTTGCGACTCTTCTAATCTTTGACCTGGTGGTATCAAAGTTTGCTGAAGAAGACTTGCAGTAAATGATCTAATGTTGAATGTTGAACCCAGGAGTTTGTTCTCCTTGCACTCGCATCACTTGTGACTGATGCAGTGTTAGGTTAAAGAGGAAAATGCAGAGAGAGATTTTCCCACTAAGATCTGGACTCATGAAAACCAACTGTAGGTGTGATTTCACCCTCACTCTGTGTCATTTTGCCTGGTGCCATGCATTGATCACAAGACAGATTGCGTAACAGGGACAGCTGTGCATCATTGCGGTGGTATGACTAGATCACCAGCAGGTTTACGTCCTCGACCTAATGGTCGTATTATGTGGTGAATCATGTGTTTTCCACTAATTCTGTTTACTGCATTACATACCTGACAAAGTATTCCCATATCCCCATTGGTTTGTTGTTTTTCACACTTCCCAGGTGTGAGGAGGCTCTTGTCTGCTATGTAGGACAGGACAGGCTGTGCTGGAAACTTAACAAAGTCACACAGTCCTTGAGAAATAGATTAGACTTGTCTCTTACCTCAACACATTTATTCAGATTCACTGTTTCTCTCTAGTAACCAGAAAAGATAAAGTTCCTCTCCTTGAGCAGCAGCGACTTGGTTTCCACTGTCACTCACACAACCACCTCAGATTTATTCCTCGGCACACTCTGAGAGCGCTGAAGAGTATTTTCAGTATAATGACGGGCAGAGCAGGATCACAGGCAGCATGTAATGACAGTGAGGAGACCTCAGAACTCCTCTCCTCCTCATCCTCTTCGTCAACAGGCAGACTCATCCTGGCTCGGGTAGTTAACATGACTTCCAAATGGGTCGACTCCATGCTGAAGGCCTCGCTGACTGGAGCTCATAATTAACCCCTCAGTTGTCTCAGAACTGGGAATGAAATGATATTTATTATCCCAGTACCTCCCACAGCCGGCAGCCTGCGCAGTATTGGAGTGTTTAAATTACTATTTTTGAATCATGTGGTGTCAAGTGGTAACATACGCCTTTTTGACCGATTTTGGAGGAAAACATTTGCTAAAATGTTTAATTTCTTACCAGAGCTGCAACTGGAGATTTTAATTTTGATTGATATCTGTCAGAAATCCAATATTGCTCAGCCCTTAGCATCTTTTTTTTTGGTGACATCTGCCTCATCGTCTGGACAGTGGACTTGTCGAGTTAACACCAGGACATCCAGACCTGGTTCGTCGTGCAGAGAGGTCAGGATGAAACACATAAACATGTATCTACACATTTTTGTAGAACTGTGTAACTGTGTTCAAACAGCTCGGCTTGCAGCACCATACTGAATGTGAAAACAACACCCGCTGTTATTCACCATCTGTTAGCCTCTCAGGGTTCAAGACAGAAGGCTTTATCAGGGCGTCCTCGTGGATCTGTGGGTTCGAATCTGTCGTTTGTTTCGGTCAGAACACATACGAGAAGAATTAAACATCTATTTACTATCTTAAGTAAATGTTTGACATCACATAATCAGATTTGATCAGATTATGAAAGTGATATTTACAATCTAGTGTTGGACACAGAAAATTATATTTTAGTTATTAGTTTATACTATATTAGGTTATATAGAAACCTTTTAATGAACTTTATTTCTCATGAGTTGTGAGTGTTCGTGGGCTAAATGTCACCGCTGGAGAGGAAAGGTGAGTCCATGTGTGAGTCGACGGGTGGCAGAGAGCTCGGACATGTTTGGAAAAACAGCAGGACAGAGATGACTGAATGCTGCAGAGGTTACAGCTAGAACGCTGATAAAACAATTTATGAGCTTTATTAATGTGGATGAAACCATGTAAAGACATTAAGTTCCCAGAACTCAGAACACATTTATTACCACTTTACCCAGACTTAAAACAGATAATTAAGAAGTTAATTATATAATAGTTTTTTAAATGAACAGTTGGGTATAAGAAGGTTAAAGACAAACCAAACTCAATAATGTTCCAGTTATATAATTTGCTGTGTGTGGTGGAGATATCAGGTTCTTTGGCTGCACGGCCTTTACTGTTTATTCGTCAGCAATCTAAGCAGTACACTGTGGCTACTCCTTCCTCATGAGATATTGATGCATTTTATATTTTTATAGAAGGGAACAGACTGAGATATAGTTACCATTGGATCAATAATAAATAGTGTTCATTTCTCTTTATGCCTCACACAGCAGAAGACCTAAAAGCACATTAGGCAGTTTGATGGCAGATCTGCTGGTCTGGTTCCTCTGAATCCTGATGGGGAAGTGGAGCGTGTGTCACCAGAGCTTCTTGTTATTAGTGTGAGATGGGGAGATGTGATGCTGCATGCTTAACTTAATTCAGATGCTCTTTTTGATCGCCACAAGGGGGGTGTCGGCTGTTGTTCGAGAGTCTTTCAGGCTGGTTCAAACTGACACCGAGCTGGGGGGATTTCTGTTGTCGTGGTTCTGTGCCGCTGGAGACAAAATGATCACACTTGGCTGACAAAATTATTGATGCTGGCAGGGACAAGGACCAGTGTTTGGGTCTGTAAACCCATGATCTTCTGTTATGAACCGTCTAAGAATAGGCATGAGCTAAGAATAAGAACAGCGTTGAATGGTGAGTGATGCCTCATCACTAACACATCTGAGCAGGACAGAAGAACCAGATACAAGGAATAAAACAGACGATAATGGGAGTGTGTTTCACTATGGTTCTATTCTTCACCTTACTTCTGCCTTCACTATAGTAAAATATTCCTGTGCTTCTAAATAAAACATCATCTTGAGAGGTTTTCCGTTCAGATTATAATAACTGGTTGCTCATATTTTGGAGGCTGCAGATTTGGTTCTTTAAAAAAGACGAGGTCTGGATCCAATCACGGATTTGGAGAATTGTTCAAAATTCATATAAATTGTAGAAACTTTTATTTTCCTCCAGTTGTTTAAAACTTTTTCTCTTTTACTTTCAGCTCTTCAGAGAAGTTAGAATAATGAAGATCTTGAATCATCCCAATATAGGTAAGTGGATATAAACACTGCACTACACAGACACAGTACAAGAGTTTGGTTCAGGATAAATCTGTTTGATTTTTTTTTTACGCATAAATTGAGACAAACTTTGGTTGTACTAAAAGTAAAGATTCAACAGTTTGACCTGTTTGGATTTATTGTCTGCTTAGAGACATTTTACTTCCTACTATATTAGAAAATTAGGCGGTTTTAATCAATAAACGAGAGCACACTGCCTGGAGCAGTAGCAGACATTGGCATCGAACATGCAGCTGCAAGAGGAAATACCATCTAACACCAAACCACTGCAGCAGCAAGAAACCAGCATCATGAAAACCTCAGCTGTTGAGGGTTTTAGCTGAATAGCTAAAAAGAGATGGGAAATAGCACTGTGGCTTTAAGGCTGCAAATAACAACTACTTTAATTTGCTGGTTATTTTCTCAATCAGTTTTTTATTGATCCAAAAACTGTAATTAAAATGGTAAAAATAGCTGTTTGTTCCTTTTATGAATCTTGTGATTCATCTGACAAAGGGCTGTGTAAATTTGACCAAAATTTCATTCCCCGATTATATAAAATGAATTTCATAGACAAATAATGATGCATTTGAAGTTTTGGCACCAACTCATGTTACGCTTGTTCCTCAACGATGTAAATTGGGTCCATATCTAATATTTCTCTACTTTTGGCATCGATATTCTTGTAATTCGAGGAGGATCTTGAGGCAACCTCTTATTTTTGTCTGCAACAGAGCAGATCTTAAGCTTCGATACAGAACTGCATGGGTCTCTCCAGAAACCTTAATGGCATTTGTTATCTCCTCCAGAGATGGGAGTTATTCTTTGGCATATGGTGTGCTGCGGGTAAAACCCCTTTGCAGGGTTCATTTTAAACACCTGACTGTACTTTTGTGGCTTTCATCCGTTGCATAGTTGATAAACAAGGCTAGTGGTGTTTAAGTCTGTTGTGTTGACCAGTCTCCAGCATATTTAACTTCAGTCACCACTGGCATTGTTCTGGTTTAGGTCAAGCTTTTCAAACCATGTCTGAAAAGTAAAAAATATTACGGCATTGAAAGAAAAAGACCCTAATGGGAATGTGAACAAAAAAATATGGAATAAAAATACACCAAAAAAAAAGTCGCACACTAATATTTTGTTAGACAACCTTTAGCTTTGATTAGGGCACACATTCACTGTGCCATCGTTTCAATAAGCTTCTGCAATGTCACAACATATATTCTCGTCCAGTGTTGCTTTAATTTTTCACCAAGATCTTTTACTGATGATGAAACGCATTATATGTTGGCTGTGAAACATAATGAATTTAAGTATTTTACCAACTTGCTGCTCGGCCTGATGATGGAACATTTGTTTTTATTGTAACGAAGACCTCCTAGGGAAGGTTAAATAACAGAGACTTCCCTTTATATAATGCAAGGCACAAACTACATGTTGAAATGTTATCATACAGTTGCATTAACACATTAACACACCCTCATGCAGGTGACCATCACCTGCATGACGCAGGATTTATTTCAGCATTTTCAGGATTACACTACGTTACTTTTAACTCTGGGTACCTAATGAACTGACAATCAGACAATCCTGCGATGGTGTGTTTGATGTTAAAGACGGGATTTCCCGCTAATTACTTTTAATTTCCTTTCCCTGAGCTCCAAGATTTCCTCTGCAGAAATGTGATTATAATTACCAGGGTGATAGTAAGAGCTTACCATACCAGCATTTACACTGCATCTGTCCTCTCTCTCTTTGTCTTCCTTCCCACTTTGTCTATATTTAGCAGTGCAGCCTTCAGCCGCTCATCACACAGTCTTTTATATCTTCAAGCAGAACACACTGCAGTAAAAAAAATGTTTTCACACTTACAGTAAATACTGAGGTGCTCAACTCGGCCCAGTTCTCGGCTTACATGGTCATGACACACGGCTCCACATGACATTTCCCCTTCATTTGTCTTTTTGGAAACATTTTTTGTTGTTTAGTGTCATTACTGTCTCTGTCTAAATCTCCCCCATCTTTATATATGTATAAATGATTGAATTAATAATTTTCTCATTGTTTCTCTCTCTGTGTCCGTTCTAGTCAAGCTTTTTGAAGTGATTGAGACGGAGAGAACGCTCTACCTGGTGATGGAGTACGCCAGCGGAGGTGAGACACAAATCAAAATGTTCACGTGTAGTTACTGTAAAGATTAAAATATCAGTCTCTCTAACATGTCAAGCCTGTCTTACTGGGAATTACAGCATCTTTAGTTGAATGACAATGAATTTTAGTCATTAACACGTCACTTTTTGAAAAATAATTTCATATGCTTAATCCAAAATGAACCAGTCGTCCTGTTTGGATTTTAAAAGAGACTGTAACCGAACAGATACAGTCCGTAGAAATCTGCACACTGTGTGCTCCTCATGGTCTCAAGTTATAATTTATTAACACAAAATGTGATAAATGTGTGTGTTAATAATTAATCCATCTTGGGAGCTGCATGTAATCTGCAGACTCTACCGCTACCTGAAAGGACAAAAGTATAAGAATGGTTGTTCCTTAAAGTACGAAAAGGCCACCGTGAAGAGATGAATCATACTGAAGCTGTTTGTTAGTTACAAAATCCACTGATGTGCTGTTTAGTCCACAACTAGAGCATACGATCACCACAAAATATAGAATAATGCCACATTTTATTTTCCCCTAATACGTTTCTCTTAATATTCTTGGACATTTCCTTGAAGATAGAGTGTTTTGGAACAAATTATAATGAGTAATAATTCCATTTAAAGTAAAGTAAATGTATATTTATCATTCAACTGTCATACAGCATGTTGGTTTTTGCCCTTAAACAAATTCCACATTTTCATCTATTCTGCTGTACAAGAGACTCTAAACTAAGCTAGTTTATTGTATGTGTATGAACTTAGTTAGCACCACGTTTGCAGCAGTATCCCAGTTTCACATTATAACATGGAATGATTCTTAATGGATCTTCATGTCACCTGACTTGGTTATGACACCTCAAAAAACTCATACTGTTGCAAATAGAAATAGCAACGTGCATTCAATTGGACCAGATTTGGAAAGCAGCTACTGTCTGTTTAACCCATAATTAATTGTTCTTTAAATTTATATCTACTGGGAAATATACTCGGAAATAGAGGATTTTATTGATAATAGTTTTCGATGTGTGGAACTTCATACATACAACAGGGAAGAGAGGGGAGGCAAATGAATATGCTGAAAATACAGAGCAAGGCTAGTGTTGGATTTCTACTTCTCTGTAACTAAAACAGGAAGTCATTGTTATTTACAGTACATCTACATTATGTTTATTAATACAAAGTGTTCAGCTTCACTTGGATGGGAACTGACCTCCCCCTCTTATTGAAATGTGGTGGGTGTAGTTCCTTCTCTTCTGTCAGTGATGAGCCTATAAAGGGAAATTGGCACCAGGTGTGTTCTCCTAAATGTTTATTAGACTTTATGCTGCAGCACATGAAGACGCAGGTGGACTCGTAAATTAAGGCCTATACGACATAGTAAACCCTGAAAATCTTACAATGGTGGATTCGTTCGGTGAAAGACAGAACAAACATTGGACTTGATGTGGTAACTGAGAGGATCTGACCTGTCGCTGACACACATAATCTTCCTTTAATTAGTGCCAGTATTACAGACTTTGACCCCAAAGAAGAAGATTAGTACCAAACAGAATAAAAGTAAAGTTTTTTTTTTAAACAAATGTGAGAGCTACAGCTTCTGCCCCCTAATGAGTTTAGTAATGGGAGTTTTGTCTGATTTATTTAATGCAGTATCACACACACCCAGACTCTAAAAGGCATATCTCATCATTGATTCCCTGAAAGGTCGTATGCAGGCTGCTGAGCCAAGCAGAGACGACACATTGTGAAGACCTGCTCGCCGAGGAGAAAATCCTATTACCGCCGAGATGAGAACGCTGATCATAGGCCAATTGCATTAGATCTTAATAAAGTAAATCTAATATTTCTCGTCTTTTGGCATCGATTGTCTTGTAATTCGGGGAGAATCTTGAGGGCAACCTCTCCGTTTTGTCTGCAGCACAGCAGATTGCCTTTTAGCATGGGTCTCTCCAGAAACTCGATTTCACCCTCAGATTCAGTTTCTAAACATGTTATGCAAAGAAAACTTAAAATACACACTCATCAGATGGAGGGAGTGTAAAGTGACAAAAAACGTTATTCATTGAGACAGATGTCTTCCTGACACAGCTCACAGTTCTCAGGGCTGACGCTGACCAGCTAATCAGGCTTAGATTAGAGAATCCTAGTTTAGAATTTAATAAAGACTGATACTGAAAGTACAAGGGCCAGTAGAGCGGCTAGGTGAACAGAGGTAATTATATGTAGACGTGCTGTATTTAAAGAACCATTAATGCTGCAAAGATCCCTAATGCTGCATTAGGGAGTTGGGAATCCTCAAATATGTGGTGACTTCCATTTTTTGACTTGATTTCCAGAAAAGCTAGCTACATTAGCATTTAGTTGAAATCATCACTACCTGTACCTACATCTTTGCAGAGCTGCAGTAACCTTAAGACCTGTTGATGATGTTTTCTACCATCCAGTGGTACGTTTATTAACTTTCTTCCAAGAACAGGAGCAGATCATTGACTGAAACGTACAAGCTGCATGTGACATCAGTGCTGGGAATGCTGTGTATTTAGTAAACATGCTATTGCAGCTTTATTGCTACTTTCCAGATTTGTTCCCTAATCTCCTCCCCATGTATAACACATGGTGTGCTCTTTACTCTGACATACAAAGTGTTAGCTGGCAGCTTCTGTCTTTAGCTCTTGAGTCAGTCATGAATTGTTGCTTTTCTAGAGCGCTAAAGTACAGAATCACACACTTGGACGCCTCCACAGGTCAGTGCTGAGAGAGTGGGAGAGTTTCAAGGATTCGGGGGAAGTTGGGGAGGTAGTTTTGTCGCAGGTTTTGTTGCTTGTATTTTCTCTTTTCACCTCGATATGGACGCACACGCCAGCCCCTCGAGTTCAATTAGCACACGAGCAAGCATAGTCACGTGTTGCCTGTACATTGTAAGTGTGGGCCGAGGGGAGGGTCTGCTGCTACAACCAAGCTCAGCAGCAGCTTTGCGCCTCCAGGAGAGGCTCAGTGTGGAGGAAGCGGCGCACACGTGCCTCAATATGGTCAAGAAACACCCTCAAAGCATGCACATGGGTGATGGAACACGCCAGCTGCATAGAAAAGTTCATCCTGAAGTTATTTTTATAAACTGTGATTCACTTTTCTTCCTCTCCACATCCTCTGAATCTCTTTTCCTCATTCATCGCTCTCACTGTCTCCTTCATCTCTAACATTGTCTCTTTGTCTAAATCCCTCTCTCTCTCTCTCTCTCTGTTTTGCAGGAGAGGTGTTCGACTACCTGGTTGCACATGGAAGAATGAAGGAAAAAGAGGCCAGGGCTAAATTTAGACAGGTACCCAGCTTTCTCCCCCTGCAGTGTTCTGGTTTCACACCTCTGCTCCTGGCTCTGCCTCAGACAGGCCGCTGTTCTTTGTCCTGCCTGAGGGACACACCGTCTCTGTTGTCTAAAGACTAATGAGAAACGTCCAAACTTGCCTCCTTCCCCATCAGTTATCTCTCAATGACTGTCACACAGAGTCCAAAGTCTCTGAACTGGACAAATGCTGTTGTTCTTTAGAAATATGGAAATATCAAATTAATGAGCCCTAAAGGTGGGATCACATCAGAATTCAGAGCAACTATCTCTGCATTGTTTTACATTCTTCTCTATTAAAGCCAGCACAAATTCAAGAATGTGTTTTTTGTGTGTGTGTGAGATCCCAGGTCTCGGGCAGATTATCACTTTGCATGTCACCTTAGATCATGTTTAGCTTATAGAATCTGTAATGGGCTGTTTGTAAATGATAAAATGATCACATATCCAGTCTAGAAACTGCTGCCCTGCTCCCAGACTTTTACAGTTTGTCTATTTTGCTTTAATTAATAGCTGCACCACAACATGAGACCTGTTCTTTTGAACTGTGACATAAAACAGTTTCAACTTCACAGAAGTTTTGCTTTGTAGGTTCCTGTCACTTAAAGTAGGGTGCTTATTAAGAAAATAGGTTTTGAGGACTTTTAAAATGAAACTGTTTCAGGCATCGTTAAGCAGATGTTTAGCTAAAACAAGTGCAGAGTGATTAAAGAATTGATATTTACCTCAGTTCGCCCACATTTTGGCTGAACTTTGTCCACATGTATTATGAGCATGATGCAGTTTTATATCAAATACAAACCTGGTGCTTTACAGCATTTATATTTTTAAATATCTTTTTCTCATTTGCCAGTTCAGTTCTTGTTCCATTTTGCAGTGTTGGATATCTGAAAACATCAGAATACAGCTTAATTTTGCAGCAGTGCAGATTTAAGGAATATTATTGCCCGGAGCAATAATTGAAACAAACAGATGATGCACTGCAGCTCCTCCAATCGAGTTCTCAGGCTTTTCTGTACAGAGCTGGAAAGTGTAGCTGTTTTTACAGTCATGGAAACATTTTAAGATAAAAAGTGAGAACAGTGTACCACAATACTGAACACCTCGCCTATTTTGATTTGGTGAAGGTGCAAAATAAAAATAAAGAGAAATAAAAGTTTTATTTGGATCTAAAACAAGTTAACGTCTAAAGTGAACACAGGAACAATGTGTGATGTGCAGACTGTTCTCTGGACTAAGACGTGTGATAGTACAGTAGTGCCACTGCAGAGGAAACCTGTTCTCTCACCCTCTAGATGTCTTCAGCTCTGTTTTATCTTTCCTGTTATTGCCTCCTCCTACTCCTCCACCGCTTCCTTTATCACAGTCTGAGAACTCACCACCAGACATTTAACTCCACTCTGCTTGTCTCTTTCTTGTACAGATTGTATCGGCGGTGCAGTACTGCCACCAGAAGCACATTGTTCACAGAGACCTCAAGGTGAGTACAGAGGAGCCTCCCTGGTTTGTAGTTCGTTCAGTAGCTGCAGAAAATTATCTTAGAAAAGGGAAAAGGCTGAGGTGATGCAGTAGCTTCATGAGGCCAGAATGCAGTGCAGCAACATGATGGGGTGTTAATAAAAAAAAAAAAAAGTGAAATGTGCAACAATTATCATAGAAACATTCATTTTCTCTGGAATTCAGACTTCACAGCATACATGACTTTCAACTATGAATAAAGGCTTGATGTAACATTACAAGGCTACAAAAATAACCACACAGTTATGACGTCCAGCATTCCTGAACCTGTGACACCAATGAATCTTTGAAAGTGGTCTAATACACTATTACACCAGCAGAATGGTGTTTAACTATTCGTTTTCCTAATTCTTGTGTATAAACATATTTGCTGATGCATCAGTTTAGCTGTGAACATCACAGATTGATGATACGTCAGGGAAATTCGCATTTTAAATCTCCGTTTCTAGCTGCAGAACCGTATTATATTTAAGATACTCAAATGAATATCCATTTGTAGTATTGGTCATGCTTATCAGTAGTCATATCTTCTGTTTAAAGGAGCAAATCTCTCCACCTTTGATGCTAATTATCTCTGACTCATTTTCTATAGAAAGGTCAGAGTAGCTGACGTCAGCGTTGTGCTTTCACTCTCATCTTAACTCCCAATTATTATATATTCCCACTGATGAGTCTAACACAGCATGGCTAATTCCAAAACACTGCTTATGCTGCTAATGAGGCTCTTCTTTGCCCTTTTCTGACTTTCTCCTTTTCTGTAAACCACCTTAAAAATGAATCAAGGGGGAATGCCTGCGAATGTACAACCAAGCAGCCTTCTAAACTGCTCACATGTTCTCCACCACATCACCCGTTGTAGTGTAAAGGCACCGCCTCCATGACGCGCTTTGCTTCTCCAAGTATAAATATTGATGCTTCTGTATTTTTATCTCTGTGTCGGTGGGAGTCACTCTGCTGAGAGAAGCTTGTGCATCTCTACAGCTGCACGCCTTAACTGTTTCCGCTGTAAAGCTTCATGAATGATCCATGAGGAGGGAGAGAGCAGTGAGGAGCAGTGTCCCCTATGCATGCAGTGTGTAATGTGTGTTTGACCTGTGGCTTACTACCATACCGACATGTGCACGCCCGTGTTTAACTCGGACGATGGCAGGTGTCAGTATTTGTGTCTATATGCCACAGATGTTATTATGCAGACACAGACAAATGCCACTTAGTTTAGAAAGGAACACAATTCACTCAGGACAAATATCAAGCCTGCAGAACTCTACATGGTGTAAAACAGGGCAGGGATATAAAACGGTTTCTAAACCTTTGCATATTCCCAGGAGCACAGTGGCCTCAATAATTCTGAAATGAAGAAAGTTTGGAATCGCTAGGACCGTTTTTACTTTTGGACGTCTGGCCGAGTAACCTGTCAAGGTCACTAATACATCAACAGAACCTGCTGCAAAAACGTCCATCAATCAGGTCTTTATGTGATCGTTAGATCAAACCCACAATCTGTTTGGATTCAAAGGGCTCCATACCCCTTTTTTCCACTAGTTCAATTCAAGAACTGGTTCAGAGCCCGTGTCTAGTATTAAACCAGTTCAGACAGCCAAGGAGACCTGGTTCCAGAGTAGCATCAACTCTTTTGGTCCCTGGTAGCTGAACTATCATGACCAACTAAAGCATTTTGTTTAACTATGGTGTGATACCAGTGCAGTTGATGCCTAGTAGTCAAAAATGAAAATGTACCAGGTGAAAACATTTCCCATCGAATCACTGTTTATTACGACTATGAGCAGCACAAATGTGCGAGACATCAAGATAATGCTGCTGGTTAAACTGAATTAATCGGACTAAAAACGAACTGCGTTAACTTTTCACTGAATGAGCTCATGTACAGTATCTGAACTTGATAAATGTACTGTAGGTAATAATTGGGATAACCCCCGATCCGTTTCTGTCTCCCTGCAGGCTGAGAATTTGCTCCTCGACGCAGACATGAACATCAAGATTGCTGATTTTGGCTTCAGCAACGAGTTCACTCTGGGCAACAAGCTGGATACGTTCTGCGGTTCTCCGCCGTATGCAGCACCAGAGCTTTTCCAGGGAAAGAAGTACGATGGACCAGAAGTGGACGTGTGGAGTCTCGGGGTCATACTGTACACGCTGGTCAGCGGATCACTGCCGTTTGATGGACAGAACCTGAAGGTGGGTTTGTGGAAAAACTGACGCCATGATGCGATAGATGAGGCCGTACTTAGATCCAACATGAGCAGAGGTTTACACAAAATAATCAAACACCTGTTTGTTTGCAGGACAGTACTGCATTAACAGATTTCATTTTTTTTTACCGTTTTGTTTCGCTGACACAACAAACCATTAACTTTTGATGTGCTGAACTAACTTTGACAACCTGTCTCAGTTTTATTCTAACTCCATGTTTGTCGTTCTTTTCTCTACAGGAGCTGCGGGAGCGTGTGCTCAGGGGGAAGTACCGCATCCCTTTCTACATGTCCACAGACTGCGAGAACCTCCTGAAACGCTTCCTGGTGCTCAACCCGGGCAAGCGGGGTACTCTCGAGGTGAGGGAGGACGCAGAAAATGTAAATATACCTCTCAGTTCTTAACACACTCCACCAGCACGTCTGCACCATCGGAGAATGCCATCTATCCTCCTTCTCTCCCCTCCTCCTGGTCTCTGCATCCCCCCTGCATCATCTCCTCTGACGCCCACGGTGTCCTGTTTTCTGTGCGCGCCCGGCCCGCTCTCTCCTCCTTCTTTTTGATGTTGTAACCATGAATAATGCATCATCATTCTTCTGTTTGTACCAAAACTGTCTTTCATGTTCACTTCTGAGTTTTTAGTACAACATGTAAAACCATCAGAGTCTGAGTCATCAAGAGAAAGTTCAGAAAAACCAGTGTGGATCCAAGTCTATTGTGCATTGTTTTAAAAAAATACAAGAATCATGATTCAGAGAGATTTGGTGATTGAGGTGAAAAAACAAAGGTATTTCTAATATATTAGGAATTATTTTTCTTTTAAACTGTAATTTTGTTGATGTATGGCATCAAAAGTACAAAGTAAGTAAAGAGGCCCCTGTGAGTTACATCCTAAATTCTTCTGAAAGTGAAGTGAGCACTCAGCATTCTGTAACTCCTAAAATGATGGTTTTAATAAGAATTCCCTCTTTGTGTTTCCCTGGGCACTGTTACAGAAGAAGTAATAACAGAAAGAGGGATTTGTTACTGAAAAGACTTGACTTATTCCTGTATCAAATATAAACCCAGGATCGTTCTCTAAGTTTTGCTTTGACTTCAGTTTTTTTAGACGGACATTAGCACCATCAACATCTTATTGCAACTAAAACATTATCTCCCGGATTAGTCCTTTTCTTCTATAATTCAGTCTCCTGAGAGAATTATTCCTCAGATCAATTGTAGTGTTGATCATCTTTGAGCTGTGACAGTGTTGGCCTACCCGATGCCCTGCAGTAAATCATTAGCATATAAAATCTCTTTTCTGGAGTAATTTTAGCATGTGAGCTTTAATTAAAGAGCTGATTTCCATCTATAATTTGCTTTTAATGAGAGGAAGCCGTTTCCTTGCATCTAGTTGAATTGAATTAAGCTAAATGTTGTTGGCTTGACTCTGATGGTCACATGTGTTGGACTCACACGAATGACCTGAATTACAGCCTGAGCTCCATTTTCATCAGAGCATGATCAGTGATAATTAGTTTGGCTCTGTCATTATTAAACACTCCCCCAGAGAGCAATTGATCAGCTGCAAATTAAAAATAAAGGTGCAAATAGGCACAGTACAATACGGTTGTTACTCTGAAAGGGCAGGATAACTGTGTAGGGTTCACACTCTGCATATTTCTCCTGTGACTTTTGTTGAGTCACAGACATTTAGACTTTTGTCTATTTCCAACTCAATGTGCACTGTGTTCAGCCTTAGCCTCCTTTCAAAATAAGGCACTTCCTTGTTAAAGAAAAGGGTCAAATAAATGCTAGAACAACCAGCAACTATCTGAATCCATAACATCCATAACATAAGAATGTAAATGCACACACTGAGGGGGAATGTGGTTCACGAGGTTCAGTTGTCAGTGATCGTCGTTGTGCCGTTATCTATGTTAAAACTGGACATTTAGCATTAAAAGGTTTCTAGTCTAGGAAATGGGACACCAACTTCTTACTCCTTATTCACTAATATGAAACATCAGCAAGCAGCCTGAGGTAATAAAATCTAGTGGTATAACTCTCAAACTTATGTTTTTAGTACAAATCCCCTCTTTGTTTTTCCCTGGACACTGTGTCCATGCTGCTGCTGCTGCTGCAGAAGAAGAAGTGAAATTAAACATAATCTGTTACTACAAACTTTGAGATGCCCACTTTATTTGTGTAATTTTTGCAGAAGTATAAAGTTCATTCTGTCCTACAGTTTTTCTAAAACTAGAGTCATGAATCAGCCAAATGGATTTAGAAGATCACTGTAAGTGCATATCTTGTTGATAGTGCTTCTGTAAATTGTTCATGTCCAAAAACAGGAATCGGCCAGGTCATAATTATTGGATTAATTAAATTCTCTGAATCTAAATAATGTTTTATCACTTGTGCACTATTGTATGTTATTATTTCAGAAAACATGATACATACAAGCTTTAACCAGTGGTCACAGTTCTTTAAAAGGCAAATAAAAGGGCTCATTAATGGCGTTTATGTCCAAGAAGTTGTTTTTGACTGTAAAATAACAGTGTCAGTCAGATTCTAACTGTCTCGATCTGTTTTTGCAGCAAATCATGAAGGATCGATGGATCAATGCAGGATTCGAAGAGGACGAGCTAAAACCTTACACTGAACCAGAGCTGGATATCACGGATCAGAAGAGAATAGGTAACAAACACACCACACACCAGCTGCTATGTTTTTTTTTTTTTAAGGAAAGTTTGCTTGGTTATTTATAAGTTTTTGCTTTAGCTTTGTGACCATCAGGCCTGTGATATCCTGTTGTGTGATCACAAAATGTCCACCATCCTCTCCTTCCTTTGTTACTGTAAAATCTCATGCTGTGTGATTTTTGTTAGAGGGTGAGAAGACGCGTGAGGTGTTAAACATTAGCCGGGTTTCAGCTCGGCACAGAGCTGGTCTCGTTATTTCTGTGCTGAAGAGCTTTGAAAGAAAAGATGAAACGTGATCGTGAATAAATGAACAAGAGCTGCGCTGTAGCTGCATGCAAAGACTGAAGACACAGAAATGGTGAGAAGCCTCCCCATCGTGCCCTGGATAAAAGCTGCAAACGTGTGGGGGGGCTGTTACATAACAGCAGCTGGGTTTGGCTGGCGCTGCACATGTGTCTGTATGAACTCGTAGTCACCCAGGAAAAAGAAAGAGAGAGAGCTCATTGTCTTTCTGCGGAATCCCTGAATCCCAAGGAAGAATTTTACATGAAACGTTTCCCCAAATGAAAAACGCTGAACTTGACTAACGGTAAAATGCTCAGACTGTCCTGACTTGAACAGAACCTGTAAAGACAAATGAGACGTGGTGGGTTTTAGGGAAGTAGCTCGTTCCATTTTGTGTCATTCCAAGTTGGTAAAATACAGTGTTTGGTTTAGAAGCTACAGACAAAGACACAATGGCAAAGAAAGAAAGATAACTTGGCAATACTGATGTAAACAAACGATGATGGACTAGCTTAAATGTTGGAAAGTCAACAAAACAGCAGCAAAATAAAATATTTGCGACAGGGAAAAGTACACATCCTTTGAATATTTATACAGTACTCTACTACTACTACTACTACTACTACTACTACTACTACTAAATCTAGAACTTAGTTTTACTGAGTGCAGCTATAAACACACTATAATGCTATTAAACTCTCCCTGGTGGTTTTACAGGTCAGTCTAATGTCTGAATAAACCTCAGTCACCTTTCTGATAAATCTTTTGAAAATGGGGAAATTTGCTTTTATTTAAATGGTCAAACATAAGATTTTTGAAGACAACTTGCAGCTCTGTGGAGTTCTGATTCACACAATTGACTTTTTAATGACTTTCAAAAAGGTACTGTTGAAACCCGTCTGCATAGGAAATGTTTTTTAAATACTATTCCTATATAATACTAATAGTTTTTAAATAGGAATTGTTTTTCAGTTGAAACATTAATAAATTTAATTCATAAAAAATTGACTATTGTATCTAATGATACTGTAGTGAACCATGTAATGAAGAGAAACTGAACTGAGAAGCAGAGGAGGCAGCAGTGTTGAGGGGGAGCATGAGGCTGAACGTGAGAAAGATGAGGCTATCACAGATTCTGCCTGGTTAGAGTCGGATTCATTTCTCACTCTCTTCCTGCGCTGAACTGACAGCTTTACATGAAGCTCAGTGTCACAGAGCTGCAGGTACAGAAGTCTGATGCAGATTTTGAAATCATGATTCATTTGTTTTTCTAGCTTACTGTCTCCATGTGTGTCAAGATTTAATTTGACCAAATTAGAAAATGTCAGTGAGGAAAGCTGGTAACCCCCTGACGATGATGGCATTAGTACGGCTTTCAGCTGAGGAGTTTCAGTGTGACGTGATGAGGATGGTGCCTGAAGGGCTTTTCTGCTCCAACAGGAAGAAGATTGTGTTGGACAGAATGAATCACTTTAATTTGTAGGAGTTTTGGTCTCTGAAAACAGTTAAACATTTGTGCTGAACGGCTGTCAGCAGCAGGAATCTAAACCATATCTAACAGGTCACGTCATGGTCCAAAACTGAATTTCAAACGGGTTACGATTATTTCTGCCGAAGCATCCAAAGTAAAGAAAAGCTGCAAGAAAAGCTCATTAGAAAAATTTGAAAAAACTATAGTTTGATTACAAAAAACCTCCTGTGACTATTATTATTATCAATTATTATTGAAGAGCGGAAGATATTTACAGTGAAGACTCGTTTCAAAACGTTGTTTATGTTGATGTGATCTGCTCACGAACGTCCAACATGTTTCACGTGGAGGGGTCTTTTGAAACATTCATAGGGTGTGCAGTGTTGAGCTGAAATGATAAAAGCCCTCATGTTGGGGGGAGGGACTCGGATAAATGTTTAAAGCAGAGCAGGCTGTGGCGGGAAACCACCCAGCTCCACCTGGCATGCTGCTACAAACGTGAGCTGGACAATGAGGGAGGTTATGTGTCAAAAGAACAGCTCTTATCCTAAACTCGTGCAGTAAAAATGTAATTACTACTGTAATATGATAATGTAAAGGAGCTACGTTTTTTGTTTTTGCAGATGTGATGGTGGGGATGGGCTACAACCTGGAGGAGATCCAGGAATCTCTGGCCAAGATGAAGTACGACGAGATCACAGCCACCTACCTACTGCTGGGCAGGAAGGCTTCTGAGGTGCAAACTGCAGTTACTACACTCAGTAAAAGTACAAGTACTAATCCGTACTGTCAAATCAGTAGGGAGAGGAGTGGACTTATCCACTATGTGACTCCAGTTTCCCAAATCAGAGTTTGCATAGAAAACATTTTTCAAATTAGGTTTCCACCTGTTCTGTACAGGAGTGACTGTAGGTTACGCTTTTAGGGGAAGTAGGGAATACCGGCATTAAAGGATTTTATTCAAAAGCTTTCCCTGATGCAGCTTTGGATGTAAAATAAGGATTGTCCACATGCATATGTAGAATTTGGAGATGTAGACTTGAAGAAACTGGAGCATTAATGTGTAGTTTTAGTCCACATTTGACTCGGTGTGTCTGTTCCCCAGCTGGAGCCCAGTGAGTCAGCCTCCAGCAGCAACCTGTCTCTGGCCAAACCAAGACCCAACAGTGAGCTCAACGGACAGTCGCCCTCCCACCTCAAAGTCCAGAGGAGCGTCTCCTCCAACCACAAACAGAGACGTTACAGTGAACAGGGTGAGCATGCCCAAACAAAACCAACAACAAACAGATTTCAAACATAAAACTAGCTCTAATGGTTTATGATCGATGTGGAAACATTGCTTATTTCACACATTGTGGCAGCTCTGGTGCTAAATGTCTTTTTTAGAGCACACTGCCCAGACTCTGCTGTATTTTTGCCTCCTGATAAAGGTCGTTTTCTGTCAGTAGCTTTGTTGTCGAGCTGATAAAAGCAGTTAAATCAAATCAGTCACATAGTGGAAGCACTTTGACCTTTGCCTTATTTGCACATCTCCGTGCTGTCTGCTGTGATATAATGCTTTGTCAATAACCTTAGTTTATGCTGCTTCCTCTCCTTTAAATCTGCAGCTTAAAGCACTTCACTGAGAATCTTTACAGTCTAACACGACAATTTACGTTGTTCACTGTGACTTTAACGAAGAAATATGACATCTTCACTCTTCCTGACACCCAATATTAATTATATTTTTGATCGTTCACGTCTTATTAAATCATTGATGAATTGCATGTAGGCCTGCAAAAAATGTTTATCAATTAAGCTGTCAATGAGTTTCATAGGCAAACAGCTGATTATTTGTCCTAAAATATCAGTAGAATAGTGACAAACATCAAAAATTAAACCTCAGATCGAGATATTAAAATGCCTTTGTCCCACCAACTGTCCAAAATCATAAATTGCTGACGTTACTATCACCGAAGGCAGAAGAAATTCACATTTGAGAATCTGGATCAAGTGAGTTTTTTCATTATAGAAAAAGTTGCAGAATAATTTTCTTCAAGTTATTAATCAGCTGAAGACATGAGCTCAAGCCACGTTTGTCTTTGTCCGGCCACAAGCTCATTATTCTTCACTAACATGTAGGTAGGAGGGAGAGTTTTTCAGCTATGGAACAAATCCTCCTCCTCTTTAGAAATGCGTCATCAGTCACTCTGACTTGGTGTAGGGATTCTTCTAACAAATGTTTGTCACATTTTAAATAAACACTTAAATTTCAGTATTTTTGCCAGACGTGCAAACAGTCACTAAATCTGTCCTGTTTCTGTAGTCGGCCAGAACGTCCCTCCAGGGATGGCTCATCCAAAGAGGAGTCAGACGACCACAGCGGAGAACAGCGCAAAAGATGAAGGTGGAGTCCAGCTCCGTAAACCCAGCACCGCAGGGAGCCGCGGCGCTCCCCCCTCCAGCCCTCTGCTGGGCAACGCCAACAACCCCAACAAGGCCGACATCCCCGACCGCAGGAAAGGCGCCACCACTATCGCCCCGAGCGTGAGTAACATTAAAATTACAGTTTAGCTCATCAGATACTAGTTATCTGAGGCTGGATGATCTCAAGTGTCAGCCTGTCATGTATCAGGAGAATGATCTACTTAAGCAGCCAGAAACACTATTAAAGATCAGTTGTTAGTAACTTAAAGAATTAAATAATTTTCATATAACAATTTAAGTGTCTCCTTCTCCTTTGTTCCACAGAATAACACTGCGTCTGCAGGCATGACCAGGAGGAACACGTATGTCTGCAGTGACAGAAACAACACAGACCGCCTGTCCGTCATTCCCAACGGGAAGGAGAACAGGTGAGAGGGGGATGTTTACTGCCTTTGAGCAGAACCTGGGTTTGAGCTTTAACCTCTTATCAGTGAGGAACAGTGGACACACAGATTCAGACAGCAAAACATTTTCACTTCTTTGTTCAGATAGTTTATTGTAAGATGAGGTTATTGAGTATGAACATTTTTGTGGAACCTGCTTTGGAAGCCAGTGTGTTTATTTTTTTTAGTATTAGAGCAGTGTTTTGGTCTGAATGCTGCAGTAGAGCATTTTCTACCAAACAAAAATGCAAACCTCCACATTATGAGCACACATGTGGTCAAGTTCATGTCTAGTGAATGTGGATTTTATTAGGGTCAGTACAAAAATATCAGTGTCAGCCTTCCAGACTCATGTTGGTTAAACTCTAATAACAGTGTTTCAGCATTAAGGCCCAGATTCGCTCCTTTACTGCAGACTTCCTTTGTTTTATTCCCTGATTTTCTTTCTTTCTATTCCTTCTGTCTTTCTTTCTTGTATTTACTCTCCCGTTTCTCATCATCTTATTTTTCATTTTTGCCTGTGTGTTTGTGGTTCGGGCTGGGTTGGGGGTTTTTCTTTTTGTTGTGGCATGACCAGCATGACTGAGATGGCTTGTGCCACTAGCCCCTCTTCTGCCTTTGCGGCCACTGCGTTCGGTGCCTCGTCCAGTTCGGTGCGGCTGCGGTATCAAACCGTCAGCCCTTTGTACGCTTGCCAGGCAGGCTGGGCCGCACTGCCCCACTCCTACTACGCTCTGGACTACGGCTCGCCCAAGTAAGACGGCAGGGCTTCCAAACTCCCTCCCCTGTCTGTCTCCTGTCATGTCTCAGCCCCTGTTTGGCCCCTCGCTAACCCACACATCCAGCCAGCTTCACACTTGGTAACACCTCAACTTAACCATGACCACTATTTCCACAGTAAGGACCATGTGCATCCGACTTGTTTTGTGGTGTCGTTGTCTGAAATTTACGCCTATCAGCCGTAAACGGGTGAAAGAAAAGAATTAAACTGAAGATTTTGTGTCTACCAGAATAATTGCTTTTACAGTGGTGTTCGTTTACTGTAGAGTAAGACGGGTTACAGCAGAAAACTTAAATTCACACTGATGATCTGTGATCTTCTTTTGGAAAATTAGAAATAATCACTTTTTATGGATTTACAACCTTTTCACTTCATGTAAAATAATATAACCTAAAAATATTCAATGTTCTGCACCGTTTTCACATTAAAATTCAAATCAAGCCGTATTCTTTAGGGACTCTGTACAGTGGTTGAGAAAATGTATACATTTTTTTTATTAATCATCATCAGGAAAAAATATGTATATTATTTGTAATATTAAATATAATATGACACCAAATAAAAGCATCTGTAATCCAGCTTGTTGCAAACCTGTAGAATAGATTTTCTAGAGCATATTCGGCTCTTATCAGGCACCAGGGCACCAGATATCATTTCACCTGCACTTGGATTGTGGTGGGTGTTTATTTCAGACACTGACAAAAGTGGAGACTCAACTGGAGAAAAATATGTATCCACACACTGAAGTCAAGCTGCTACGCTTCGACAAGGGTCTTATACTCTGTGTGTGATGATATTTTTCCATGTTTGCATCATCCCTCTGCCAACCATAAACTGGAGGACCTCTTGGCTCTGCCGCAGATGTTCCAATAACAAACTCTCTCAGTTCTGCTCCTGATCTCTCCTCCATCCTCTGCTGTGATCTTTGATCCCTGATCTTCTCCGTCTGGATCTCTCACCCGTCCGTCTCCGTCACGATGGCCGAGCTTCACCGCTCACAGGCTCCCCTGCTGCCCCAGCTCCCTCAGTCTGTTTCTGTTTAGATGCTAACTGATCAGGGACTCACCCTTCATTGTTTAGAGCTTGATGTCCAGGGTGGCAAATTAACCACTAAATTTTGGCAGCTGCTGGTAAATTTATCTTTACTTTTACTGTCTTTTCTTTTATCTTTTGCTGGTGAATCTATACAGAAAACCTCCAGATCAGACCAGGAACCATATTAGAAATTAGTTTTTTCTTTTTACTGGAGGAACCAGGGTGTAAATTGGTCCTGTATCCACCAGGAGGTTCCTGCTTTTTCCAGTATCCAGTAACTATTTTCCACCATTTGCTGTTAAATTAGTTCGATTAAAAAATTAGCCTCTTATGCCGGAATCACACTGAACAAATGTTTATGGAGTAAAAGTTAAAGTTGGTTTAAGCTCCAAGTTGTGTAATTTGTGCCAACTTGCTCTGTGCTATATCAAACTTTCACAAAAATAATAAATAGTTAAATAATAAATAATGTTTTTAGTTTGACTTTATTTTTCTTTTAACATATCGTCTCTTACCAAACTTGAGTGAGCAGCCTCATCATATCGCTAGCAGTTGTTCAGTGTTGGAATCTACCAGCTCACGTTATTTATTGCTTTATTGTTTTTTTGTTTGTTTGTTTTTCTTGTTGAATTTCCTACCCTGTTGACATCTAACATGCAAGATTACATTATGTAAAACCCATGGCATAGAAACACATGTAGGAATAACAAACTTTAAAATAAATAGACTTTTACAAGTTTTTCCATCGCAGTTTTGTAAAGAAGCAGTTACCTTTAATACTGTAAACAATGAGCAGGTCTGTTTGGAGACTAACAGATTGAATTGGCTCCATCAAATATATAAAGGACAGAAATGTTGCGTACTAGTTTGGATACAGGTGCGTTGAAGTTTGTCTGCAATGGAAAAACGGTCTGTTTTTGAGCATAAAATCTGATTAGTTTCTTCTTCCTCTTCCTCCCTCCACCTCAGCAGTGTTGCCGTGTCTCCTGGCGGCCAGAAGAACCCGGTGGCATCGACCCATAGCATCTCCAATGCCACCACGCCCGACCGCCTGCGCTTCCCTCGAGGCACCGCCAGCCGCAGCACCTTCCACGGCGGGCAGCTGAGAGACCGCCGCATGGCAACGTACAACGGCCCGCCGGCTTCGCCCACCCTCTCCCACGATGCCACCCCTCTCTCCCAGACCCGCAGCCGTGGAACCAGCAACCTTTTCTCCAAACTCACCTCTAAACTCACCCGCAGGTAGGCAAGGAAATAAAGTACTGACAAGACAGATTTCAGGGTTGGGGTTTAGCTCCCTTTGTGTTCAGTTAGATTTAGGCTACCACCATCACTTACATGAACTTATTCACTACTTACTACTTGTATAAATACATGTTGAGTCGCTCCTCAGCACTGCAGTAGAAGGTGAATAGACTCCAGTCCTGCTCTATAGAGTATAATCTCCTGTGACTCTGTCTGTTTGAATTACAAGCCAATCAACACAGTGCCTTGTTGAGTTAGGATGATTAATTAGATGCTGGAGGAGCACTTCACTGTTCTGTACGATGTGATTTATTCTTAAATCTAAATTGTTTATCTGTCGCTGCCTGGTTGCCTGCCAGAGAGAAATGAAACTGCTCCAAATGAGCCTCAATTTGACCTCCTGTCATTTTCTGGGTCATAACACCGCTGATAATTTTAGTTTTCGTTGTGCGTTTCATTAACGAGGTTTGCTGATGATTTTCTTGGATAAAAGTCATGTTAGGTAAATGGTGAAATAATTCTTCAGAGGTTGTCCTATCACATGCACACCAGAGCTAAAATGAAGTAATAAACTTCAAAAATTAATGATTTAGGTACTTAACATACTTACGTTACTTATTAAAGCGCAGGACATTCACGACCTCCAGGTTCGCAGCTCAGAGAATGAGCTGTTATCTCTCTCGTATGTCATAGTAAACTGGATATCTGTATTTAACACATTTAAACACTTCACTTTGCTGTTTTCTGGAACTTAACAGACCGTAACGATGTTCCAGTAAATCAAGACAAATAATCAGCAGACGATCAGCTGTTTTCGTTGCAGTTCTAATTTTATTAAAGCATCCCAACCAGACCTCACTCGTTGTCTCTGCTCTGAAAGTGGCAGCCAGGCCAGCGACGTCACCCCTGCAATGACTGACCTAAAATGAGGAATTGAAATCATTTGATAATTAATGGAAAACGAGAATCTTCCCCTTTTCACTGTTGATGATTCCAATCACCCCATTTTTGTTCACTCATTCAGATTCCTCATATCTACCCACCCTCCCCTCCTCCTTTCACTTCCCCTTCACCATTTTCACTGTTTCTTTGTCTGATTCTGTTGTAGAAACATGTCATTCAGGTTTGCCAAAAGGTAGGACTCTTGCACTGCCTTTCGCTCTGTGCCAAAAATAATGAAAATAATCTCACTGAAAAACTTCCTCTGAAACTCTCCAGACGCGTGGGGCTGCTGGCACTGAACTAACCCACTGCTTTGCAGCAGTGAAAACACTCTGGGTACATTTACACACACGGGTTATAATCAGATTAATGTGGTCGGTTCAAACTGGGATGAGTTAACCTCAAAATATTGTTTTCTAATGTGTGTAGAGGGCTGGTTTTATTCTTGAAGAAAGAGTTTGACTTTATGGGAAGTGTGTTTCTTTGCTTCCTGGCTAAGATGTAAATTTTAACTTGAACAGTGCTGCAGCCAGGCTAACCTGGATCTATCTAAAAGGTTAAACACTCTGCACTGGAATGAACCGCTAAATCAAACTAATTAATGATCTGTCACATCCCGTTGATGAAATGGTACAGAACCTAGAGCCTCTGTAGAACTTTTCCTTGACTCTGGGCAGTTACTTCCTCAACTTTCTGGTGTTTTTCTGTTTCCTGCGTTCATCTCTCATTACAAACTGTGGTTTTATTTTTAGTGGTGTTTTTTGTAGGGCTGTAAGGATTCTCTAAATCCACAATTTTAAAACATGGATTACCTACACTCTGTGCTTTCCCTGAACGCCTCACACCACAGATGACCCAGGAAAACGAGACCGTGGACACGTCACACTTTTGGTCGCAGCTTCAGAACCTTTGTGTAAAATCTGAAGTTTTAAAAAGTTGAACACTGTGGATCGGTTTATACTTTTCACGTGTGAGTATCGGCCTTTAAGACTGTTTTTGATCCAGGGTCACATGTTGTTTTCTCTGGTTAAAAAGATTAAACAGAGCGATGGATTCTGTAACATCTCCACCTAAACTAGTGTCATGGTTAATGTTCTCTATCCAAGCTGCTGACACACATCACTCAGTAATCATCACTGTAAGAGTATTAAATCATTTTTCACTTTACATGCTGCATATTAAACTCAGTAGCACCATCATTTGAACAAATCTTCATAAAAGAGTAATAGTCTTTTAGCTGAAACATTTAGAAAACATTTCAAATATTTTGCTGCTTATCTCTGTTTCAGTTTAGAGACAAAACTAATTACGAAAGCTTAATTAAGATTAATGTTTAATTGGATAACTACCACTAAAACTATCATTTCCAGGTTCTAATCCAACAACAGCAGATCAGATGTTTTAAATTTTATTTATAACTTACTTTATGATGAAGGCTTAAATTAGTGTTAATAGAGATTCAAAAGGCTTCAGATCCCAGTGTGTTCACTCAGACAGAGGCTGTTAGTTTATAGTTTGACAGATTGGCACCATTTAAAAGTTTCTGTTTGTAGTATACTACTGTGAAAACTTAAAACTCCCTCACAGTATCTCACAGCTGGAAAACATCTAGATTAAAGTATTAATTAGGTACTGGTAGGCAGACTTGGTTTGAACAAAGCCAGTCTCCCCCAGTGTCCAGACTTTATGCTAAGCTAATCAGCTCCTGGCTGCAGCTTCATATGGAGCATACGGAAAGCAAATGAGTATATCTACCAAAATGTCAAACTATAGAGAATCAAAATAGAGAAGAACAGTTATTATTAATTTGTGTATAAAATACCATCTAAGAAGAAACTATAAATGACTCTGTAGTATTTAAACTGTCCTTTATCAGAGTTTTGCATTAATCGGGTTTGAACTCGTGTTTCTTTGTGTGTAAATGTCCTCAGTGTGGCTGTGGTTGGACTGAGTGGATAAAGGCTGATTGGGAGAGCGCGCCGCACTCCTTGAACAATCAGTCGATTAACCAACACCAACAACAAAAGCAGCTTGCCACTAATCAATCGCCAGCGCATGCATGAGGTCGCTTCTTACAGCTGCCATTGATTGTGGTCGGTTTTCTCACCCCATTGATTGTTGTTGCCAGATGAACTTTTTCTCTTTCTGATGTGGAATCTGTACATTTTAGACGGTGCTTTTAACATTATTCTGCTGCATTATTCAACTTTTTTTAGTTTTTATTTTATTAACTCTCTCTAAGCACAGAATTCACCCAGGATGAGATGTTTCCTGGTTTTAGCCAAAAAAAGGAGACATTTCTGGACCATAAAGAGCTCAAATAGTTAATAGATTTGTGTTTTTCTTTTATGAAACAGCTTTGGTCTAGATTTGTGTTTCTTGTGTAGGACTTTGGTTCATTTTTCTTGTCCTGTTAAATGTTTCTGCTGGTGGATATTTTTATCTCTTCTGTAGTTTTCTGTTGCGTTTTGGGAAAGGTCGGAGGTTTTGAACAGGTTTTCTGGATTTGTGTAAATTTTTAGGAAGAATTTTAAACTTATTTTCAAGAGCTTAAGTCTGTAAAATAAATGTCATGTATTTATTGGCCCATTTGTTTGAACAAAACCAGGAGATATTCAGTTTACTAAAATGTAATCAAATCATCACATTTAAGAAGACTGAACTAACATGTTTAGCAGCTTTAATTAAAATGCAGATCTAACAATTATTTAAATGTTATGAGATTTGAGTCTAGCCCACTCTGGGTGTCGTCACCCTTCATTTCAGGCATTAGTAAAATTACAGCAACCAGTTACCTTCTCATTGTATTGTACTGAGAAAATGTGAAGCTGTCTTTAATGTAATACAGTAAAAATAATACTCACATTCTATCAAAACAGTTCTTTAAATACAAATATTATTTGTATATAATACAACTAATATAAAGTGGGCTGTATAAAGGACTAAATTTCCCAGTTGAGACGTCCGAGTTGCCCTGTGTCCCTCCTAAAGGGATCTTGACTCTTTATGAAAGACTCGTAATCGTTTCCAAACATTTATCACATAAATACCTTTTGGTTTCCTGTGGTGCTTGAAGACGTTGGGTCAGTTCGAGTTCATTTCTCCCACTAATGAGGGTCAGTTATAAAAGGAGGCTGTAAAACTGACCTCATCAGGCCAGGACACTGAAATAAAACTTAACAAGCCAGCTTGATTCCTAAAATAGATATTTTAAGTGATTGGAAGTCTGTGGTTAAGCTGTTGTAGTTATCAGTATCAGCTGTGGGCTCCCAGAACAGTGCTGCCGCTTTATGGCCCTCACAGGGTGCCGTCGCGAGGCTCGACTGTGCCCCCTCGTGGCTGAATCGTAGACGGGTTTCCTTCTCTGGAAGCAGCATCATCATCATCGACAGACTTTTCAGTCGACTCTGGTGTCGTCTGTCATCACCATCCTCTCATCTCACTCTTATCACTTAAATTAGTTTCACCGTTTGTTCTCATTTTTATGGATTTTTGAACGTGACAAAAATGTGGTCAGAGATTATTCGACAAGTCTGTGAGGTTAAAGCTGGTTCAGTTAATAGTAATATAAAGATTTACACCTTTGCTTTGTATCATTCTAGTGTTTTCTTATTACTGGCGTCTCTATTTTTAGACATGTAAACATTTGTTTAATTACAAGAAACTGATTATTATCATGGATAAATAATTAGTGTTGATGTGTGGCAACACCAAAAAAAACACCTGAAAGGCTAATATGAATAAGATTTGCATGAGAGGAATGATAAATGGAAGATATTTAAAGAAGAAGGGAAGGATTAAAAAAAGCATTATGCCAATGTGTAAAATTAATCAGATTCTGATGAATTATTACATAACTTTTGTTTTTAGTCAATTAGTTGGGAAAGTAATAGAAAGATTAACAGTAATAAATATGATCTATAACTTAAACTGTTAGACAATTTATTTATATTATAATATATGTGAAGAAGAAAGGGTTTAAATGTTTATAATTCTTTTTCATGTCCATTTTAATTATTTAACTATAATATAGTTTATTATTCAGTTATGTTTTGACTTGTACTCTTATAACTCTACTACATTTTGTCAGTTTTAAACCTCCATATGTTTCTGCTAAAACAATCTTCTTCACGTTTTATGACTTAACCAACGGGTTTTTGTCATCTTCCTCCTCCTCAGGACATTTGAGCTTCAGTCACTTCCTGCTCCCTCCTCACAGTTTGTGTCTTTTTGTCTTCCTAACCTTCCTTTGTCCTTTAACCTTGACCTCTTGCTGCTCTTCCTCTCTGCCTAGGGTCAGTATTGACCCGGCCAAACGGCAGACGGCCAAAACAGGGCCTGCCGTCCCTTCTACCCAGGGAGGAAAGACCCTTAGTAAGTCTGCTGCCCTCCAATCTCTTTCAGCCTTTCCTTCCTTATTTCCTTCCTTCCGTCCTTTCTTCTCATCATTCCTTCATGTTTTTATTCTTTTTCTTTTTTTTGGTCTGCCGTCATCTCATACATTTAAATATTCTCTTCCCCCTCTCTCTCTTTCTTTTCTTGTCATGTGTCTAATGAGAAATTCGCAGTCTCCTCAGATTCCCATTTTGTCTTTCAGATTCAGGAGCAGAAGATATAGAGAGTTGTAGGAAGATGAAGATCTAGAGTAAGGGGCTGTTTTCAATCCCTCAATATCTCTTGAGATATAAGTCTGAGTTATGTGGGTGGGGGGGGGGGGACCAAGCCGCCCTCCCCTCCTCTGGCCCAGCCTCCCTCCCTCACACCCTCGGTCTTGTGATTTTCACAGCCTCTCTGACCGACCCAGGACCTGCTGTCAGTCCTGTCTGTTCACTCATCCTCTTGTTTGTCGAGTCCCTCGAGTTGTCAGGAGCTTGGAGTCACTTCCTCCTCCACCCGTCCTGTTTTTCTGTTCTCCAAGCTGCAGTGCATGCTGGGAACCTGAGACAATAAAAGCCTTATTGTCCGAGAGGCAGGGAACGTTTGTTTTAATCTTTTGTATGACTGCGACACAGTTCGTCTCCTCAGTGACTAGTTCCTGAGTACAGACGTACATTTTACTTAAAGAAACACGACGGATCTGTTGGTTAGCGACCATCACCGGTCACTAACATCTCAAGAACAAGGACAGAAAACTTTACTTAGAGTCTCTGTGGATAAAATGACCAAATAGAAATGAACCTGACATATCAAAGAACTTTCACCTCATTGTTTCCACTGCAGCCTCGTACCACAGTATGAACAAGACACATCTTCATATTATACAAACATAAACTCTGTGCTTTATTCAGACGTGTGGCTCTGATTCTTTTATACTGTCACATTTTTATTTAAAAAAACTACAGATGTTGATCCAGTGCTTGATCATTTAGAGAAGAGTTTATCCGACTGTGTACTCTTCATCATACAAGACACTTGCTGTTTAGTTATTTAGCTAATTAACTTAAAATCAGCATCTTCTCTGTTTTGCATCAGTGAGGACGAACTCATCAGTGCAACAAGTTTATGAATCAAGTCACTTTGGTATCGTCACACACTTTGGGCTCATGAGAAGTTTGAGTGTTGTCGCACCAGTCGGCTGCTGAACGTTACTGAACATGTCACAGGGACAAATTATAACCAGGGAACATTTGGTTTGAGGTTTAGAGTTTTATCATCTGCATGTGTAACACCAGCATCCACACAGATTTTTGATAAATAATACAGCTGTGGTTTAGTTTAGTGTTAATATAAAGCTGCTTTTTGGGTTAATGATATATGAATATTATCAACTGTCCTGTGAGTTACATCAAAATGACTAAATTCTGAAATAAACAAATCTTATTTAAATCTAACAATTAAATACAGTTTTGGTACCCAGCCCGACTTTAAAACCACCATAAAGGGATAAAAGGACGCAGGTTGACAGGCTTTGTAGTAAATTTAAAAGGTCTGTACATGTAAGGAATCAGAAAATACACCTGTGAGGTCCAGCTCGGCCACATCATCTGAACTAACAGTTGAGATTAGGATTGAGCTGAAGTTGTTTGGAGTCGACACTTTTGGGTTTCGCTCTGTGTTTTTCCTCCTGTCTGCTGTTTTCACTTTCAGTTTGGGATCGAGTCTCCACATTCATCACTGTTTGTTTCTTTTTCATGATTCTTTACTGATTTTTAATGGAAGTCAAATCTTCCATGACTTTGTACCTGTTGTTTTCCAGTGGTGGCTCTCGTCGTTTCACCCCAGTGTCTCTCTCCGTCTTATCACACGTCACTTAATCTCTGTTTTATTTTTTTTATTCACTGGAATTGATCTAAAAATATTTATAGTGCACAATCCACATCTTTTTTTTTTTTCTCCTCCTTCTTTTTCCCTCCTCACTGTCTGATCTTCTCACGCGCCCCAGAGTCTCAACCGAGTTTGAGAGAAACAGGAGACTTGAGGGCTCAAGGTGAGGTGACCTGCCCCCGCTGTCCTCGTCTGCAGCCTCAGAGTCGAGTAGCTCGATCTGTTTGCATAGGAACCCTCCTCTCTCTGCTTTGTTTGTCCTGGGATGTCTGGATGGGTCGGACGGCTGCATTTGAGGGTTTCAGCTTGTTTAGTTTTTTGGTTTTAACGTCTGCATGGCGCTGTGCCTGAATGCTGCTGTTAGCATGGCTTTTTGTTTTTTTTCATTGTTCAGCATGAAGTTTTTGTTTGTAGCCCCAGTTTATTTTACATTCACAGTCACAGAGGTAAGTTTTGAACCAGACAATAAATACTTAAAAACAGTCTTTGAAAACCCAGCAGGTCATTTAAAAACACATCAGGATAAAAAATATTAGTTTAATCAGATTTAATCGGTTTCACAAGCTACTTCAAAAATATAGATTGAATTAGGTTAAAATTTGTGATAAAATATACAAATTGTGAACATTATTCCATTTTAAACATCACCTTGGAGGGAGGGATTCTTTTTTAGACACTCTGTATTGATATTTATATTTTTAGTTTATTCTGCTGCTGTTGATTTGAGTTTTTATATAAAACAAATTGAATGAAAAGTGGGATTTACCACAGTGAATAGAATTTAAAAACACTACTGTGACTAACATTAACTGAGGAAGTGACTGTTTTTATCATCGAATAATGTTTAAACAACAACAAGACAAATAATCTGTTCGTGACAATAAGCTGAATATCTTAGACTTTGTCATTTTGGTTTGTAGTGAATTAAAAAATAATGAATCGATTGATAAGAACAAATTATCAGATCAGTTATTAATGAAAATAATCACTTTAGCTTAGTTTAGTTTTTAGTTTTCTTCCTTTTTCCTATTTTTAATTGTGAAACAAGGTTTTCTGAGATCATTTGAAAAGAATTTATAAATAAGTGGTAACATGGAGTTAAATCGTCTTTCAGGGTTTTTAAAGTCTACTGGCTTTTTATTATTTAAAAAAAAAAAACGAATGCTTAACTCTGTGATGTGAATGTTTGAGACAAACAAACTTAAAACTGGGGTACAGACGTGTCCTCAGTGGAAACAAACCACCACAGTCTAAATAAGTTTAATGGAATAGTTTTGGGGAATATAATGTAAATCAGTGAGTGGCAGGAGGTGCTGACAGGTGGAGCTGTGCCTCATATTCACCCAGACATGTCAAACTATTCCTCTGAATTTAGACTGTGGCTCCGTTTGTTTGTTCTACGAGCTTCTTTGACTGAGACGTCACATTTTTATGTCTACGACAGCATAAAAAGGTGAAACGGTCCGAGTCGCTGTAAATGCAACTTAAACTTGTCCTTTTGTCCTCTTCCCCCCACAGTCGCCATGTACCTGGGGATCAAAAAGGGGAAAATAAAGACAGTAAACCCCGCTCCCTCAGATTCACTTGGAGTATGAGGACCACCAGCTCCATGGAGCCTTGTGAAATCATGCGGGAGATTCGCAAGGTGCTCGATGCCAACAACTGCGACTACGAACAGCAAGAGAATTTCCTGCTTCTTTGCGTCCACGGGGAGGAGCGGGCCGAGAACCTGGTGCAGTGGGAGATGGAGGTTTGCAAGCTGCCCCGCCTCTCCCTCAACGGCGTCAGGTTCAAAAGGATATCCGGATCATCCATCGCTTTCAAAAACATTGCTTCCAAAGTTGCCAACGAGTTAAAGCTATGAACACAAGGGTTTAAAAGTGTGTGTGTGTATATATATCTATATAGATATATATATCTAGAAGTATTTAAGCTGTACAATCATCCTGGTAGCAGTTTCCAAATGTCTCCTTTTTTAAACAAAATACAGAGTATGTATTGAATATTATATTGTATAGATTAAGGCTTTTGGCAATAATCACTGAATTACCTACTAATATCTCCGTCTGTTCCGGCCACACGGGGTCGACATTAACGAGTTGAATATGATTTGTCATGCTGTGAATGTGGACAAAAGCATTTCTAGTCTTATTTATTTCATCTTTTTTTCTCTCTCCTGGATAAAGAAGAAAAATGACGTAGCGTTTTGTTTTCAGTGTAAATAATGTATCTTACTTTAAGACAGCTTCACTGCAATACTCCTTTTTGTTTTTTTTCTCTTTTGTATTTCGTTTAAAAAGTAGAGATGATGGGGAGTCTGTGTAAATGCCCACGTGGTTAAGGGTCACTCATGTTGCGATTAAAGTGTCTTGTCGACTTGAACGAACGTCTCATGATGATCTTTGTGTCTGGATGCAGTTGAGGTGAAAAAATGTTTGGTTTGACGTCTTAAATAGATTGAAACTTAAATCAGGTCTCTTTACAAGGAGCTATAGAACTGGTAAATCTATATTATATTCATGTGTTCTCACTGTTCTGTCTTTTAAAGGATTTAAGTAAGATTTACTGGAAAATTAGATTTGATTTTTAGTAATGCGGTGAGGGTTTCAGTTTCAACAGAACAGATTCCTGATCAAGCTTCAGATGATGGATCAATTTGGCTTTGAAGCTGCCACCTGCTGAACTTCTGGAGAAAAGATGTTCCACCTTATTGACAGGTGCTCCTCTACTGGAGTCACAACCTGCTTTTCTCTAAAGGCTGAAGTCAGCAGTACCAAAACTAATCTAATGGTGATGTAGAACTAATTCATGACTTTAGCTTCAGTTATGTTCATCACTGCAGCAGAACAGAAGGTGTCCTCAACACCTCACTAGGTGTTGATGGTTTTGGCTAATTCAAGTTGAAAGATCGTGACTTTACAAGTCAAAACTTTAAGTTTCAACTTGAGCCACTGACAGATTTAACTAGTGGACTTAAAGTTATGATCTTGTAGTAAAACTAGTTTTAAACATCTTCCCTAGTCCAACACTTGATGTTTGAACTGCAGCTTCACCTGAATCGTTTCAGTCTCAACAACCAAAAGATATTTAAAAAAACAGATTCAGATACCAGTGTGAAAACAGCAGAGTCCAGTTTGTTTGTGTTTTATTTCATATCCATCGTCACCTTACAGGAACAAGTTGGTCTTAAATACTCAAATCCTAACATTCAGAGGGGGGTGGGTTGTAACGGGGGGACGGAGGCTGGTTGGCTCGGGTTTTACTTCTGGGCAGGTATCAGGTCATCGACGGACTGGCCTTTCTCCAGCCTCTTCTCCATCTCGATCAGCAGTTTGATTCCATCCACCACCATCTGAACCAGCTCCACCTCAGAGAAACCGAGTCTGTCGGCGTTTGAAATGTCAAACACGCCTCCGACAGCAGCAGTGTCCACGCCGCCTGACAGGAAAACAGTTAGTTTCACGTCATCGTCGTCTAGATAAAAGCACAACAGCAAATATAAATGTGAAGCTCGTACCGGTTCCACGTTTCTGGAGCCTCAGCCTCTTGAGAACCTCCTCAAACTTGGCGTGTTTGCTCATTTTGGGCAGCTTCACGTGCACACCTGCACGCAGACCAGTGCCCAGGTTGGATGGACAGGTGAGGATGTAGCCCAGGTGCTCGTTCCACATGAACGCGTGGCCTCTCTCCTTGAACAGGTTCTCGATCTGAACAGAACCACAGTTTAAACAGAGACTCCAGCTACACGTTCACCTTAGAGGTTCTTTGTGGGTTCTACTGACCTTAGTGAGACCGGTACAGAAGCGAGTGAACACCTCCCTCATGTTGCCTCCTTTCTGCATGGAGATGACGCGCAGGTGGTCCTCCTCGTTTACCCACACCAGGAAGGTCTTGTTGTCGTTGTGCCTTAAGACAGAATGAAATTCAGCTTGTTTTAAAATGGGTTCTCTGTAAATCTGCCTCAGTAGAACTGTGGGACAGACTGCACACGGAGCCTCACCAGATGCCCCTGGCGTCGGGCCAGTCGCGGGCCATCCCTGAGGCCAGCAGCAGAGGGGACACTGGCTTATCAAACAGGAAGTGGTCGTCGATGAGCTGCTGCTGTTCGGCCTCCGTCATGTTCTTCAGGGCGTAGTATTTACCCTTGAGGTCTCCAGTCAGCGAGGCCAGAGCTGCAGGGACAGACAGAACGTTAACGGACTCCGTGGATCCAGTTTCTACAGTTCAGAGTCCTTTAACCACAAAGACAGCAGCAGAATCTCACTGTGATAACCGCTGCTGCCACTAGAGGGCAGCCACAAACCAGCCCCACAGGTCCAGAACAGTTCGGTTCCGTGTGGTTAAACATGCACACAGGAAGAGTTCAGTCACAGATTCAGTCTCTACCTTCGTTGGACAGTTTCTCCACAGCGCGTCTCTCCCCCCGGCTGCAGTGTGGGGGCAGACAGAAGCCACGGATGCTGCGTCCGGTTCGGACACGAGAGCTCAGAACGTAGTTGGGGTCGAGGTCGTCTCCACCCTGAAAGACGAACACACACACACACACACACACGAACACACACACACACACACACACACACGAACACACACACACACGTCAGCCTCCACAGTCCCACCCAGCACGGTTAATTTTTCTGGGGGGGGTCCGTACCTTCAGGTGGTCCGGGTTCAGGTCAGTCTTGTGCTTGTCTGTGGGTTTGTACCCCCCGTGTCGGTCCTGGATCACGGGGTTCAGCAGGTCTCCGAACACGTCGTACGTCTCCTCGTCTCCGGCGACGCAGCCCACGGTCATGATGTAGGGGTGACCTGCACGGAGAGCAGGGGGGTCACAGGGGGGTCACAGGGGGCAGCGCCCAGCTGACAGACCATCATCATCCTCCTCCTCCTCACTAACTGCTACTGTACCCGGATTATCAACCCCTGTCTGAATGACACCATCTATGGTGAAGCCGCTGGGTGTAGCTCTCTGCCTCAGCCTCCTGTACAGGTCCAGGTTCAGGACCGAGGCCATGTGGTTGTGGTGCCGACTGAGGTCTGGGAACTCCTCCTCAGCCGACAGCCTCTTCAGGGTCAGCTGGGCCACAGAGTCGGAGCTAAACAGAGACAGTCTGCAGGGTGAGGGGGGGGGCCCTGACACTAACCAGGGTCCATCATCACGGACCAGATACTGGTCTAAGAAGCCGAGCGACAGACCCACAGGGTGGGTTCGTTTGTACCGAGGTCACAGTTTAACATCTGATACCGGACCCTGCCTCTAACGCGCTCTGGACCTGGTTTTACCTGGGTTATCGACCCCGGTCTGAATGACGTCGTCCACCGTGAACCCGCTGGGCGTCTGTTTGCTCCTCAGCCGCTCGTACAGCTCCGGGGTCAGGACTTTGGCCATGTGGTTGTTGTGTTTGCTGAGATCCGGAAACTCCTGCTCCGAGCCGTACTTCAGCTTCAGCTGGTTGTGCGTGTTCCCGAAAGGCATGACTGCTCCCTGGGTGGGAGGACACGGGGCGGGGGGGGTTCAACACGGATTAAACACACACACACACACGCGGAGTGTTTGCAGTAACTGGAGGTAAATAAACTCCTACCTGTTGTCGGACGTGTGTACTACTTCTAGTACTATTACTACCAGCGGTGGACACAAAGATCCCTATTGTTCCTGCCGAGGAGCCTCTCAGACCAGCTGCTCTCAGACTGGATCCGGCTCCGGACTTCCTCCTTTATACGGCCCCGTGTCTCCTCCCTTTGGTCGGGACTTACACTCATTCATTTCATTGGACGCGCTGATCCAGACTCCGACTCATGAATTCACTGATGTTCGATGTTTAAATCAAAAAGTTCTGATCCAGATGTTTGATCAGGATCAGCTGATCAAACATCAGCTCTGAGCCGAACTTAAAGTGTCCACTTTATGATACTCTACTAGTCTAATTTGATTCTATCGATATATATTTATATTTACTAGTTAACAAACAAACCAACGACTAACAAATTTAATAAAATACATAATTAAAACTAGTTCATACTGGACTTTAATTGTAAACTAATATTTGTTGTACTTGTAGTTTCTGCAGGTAATCATCTCATACACAGTGTTTAAATATAATAGAAATCAAAACCAGCACAGAGAATTTAGTTTTCAAGTTGTATCTGCTTTTCCACATAATATGATTAAATACTAATCTTGACGGTAGATTTTAAAACGTGTCAACATATCTATGTATTTATTGTGGAGTCTTTAGAAGTATAATAATTATTAATATCTTTCAGTAACTGTGCCTGAACCTCAGATCTACAAATCATGTGGACGGACTGTTTGAACCGAAGTTGTGCGCGGAGGGAGTTTACAGATCAGCGAACCGGTTCATCATCCGGTCCGTTAGGACTGAACTTCCTCTGAAAACAACACCACGTGTGGGGAATGAATGGGTAACGCTGACTCTCACTGTGGTTCTCATGCACATACAGCGACAATAAGAGCAGAAACTCATTTACTGACCGTAATTTGTGCCCTTTTAAAACGTCGACGGACACTACTGCTGCAGAAGGTAGGTCGACAGTGTCCAACGGTTCTTCTACGGTAACGGTGGCTAGCTAACGTTGCTAACACTAGCATGCTAGTTAGCAGGTCGAAGCAATGTTTATCGAGCTAACGTTTAAACACAAAATGTATTAAAACGTGTTAGTACGATAAGTAACGTTGTTAACAGATATTTTAAACTGTGACCTTTTTTTAGTTTGAGGCTGAAATTCCATTATACTTTTAAAAATGTTTCAAACTTGAGTTAACGTTAGCCAGCTAGCTAACTAACGTTAACTGGGTCCGTCATCGTTAACAGCTAACGTCAGTTGGGACGATGTCGTTAGCTAAATTAGCACAATATTGTTACAGAAAATGTTGTTTAGACAGTGTTTGTGTCAAATTCAGTTTATATATGTACGTTTTTCCCTTTCCATATTGTTAATGAATCTGTCATTTTCCTCCGACGCAAGGCTAACGTTAAAAGAAATCACAATTAGCATAGTTTAAAGAACCCAGATCTTCTTAGACAACAGAAATTTAACATGTCATTAAATAATGTCACTCACATATTCTGGATGTTATCTGACATTTCTTCGCGAAGCCTAAATTAAATCCTCCTTGGCTGTTACCGTGAACTAAAACTGAACAGGTGTTGGGCAGGTTGTAAAATCTAAATTTGAAAAATAACTATTATTTTCAACTAAATAGAATCCAGATCTGTCACCACGGCAACGAGGGTCCATCACCCTCCAATCAGGAGCAGGTTCAGCATCAGCACCAGAGACTGTTGTTAGTAGTGACTCCGTCTCTGTGTGGTGAAATAGAACAGAAAAGGTTTTTGTGTCTATTAGTGGACTTTTAACAAATCTTAAACAGCTGATAGACTGAGACAAAGATGAGAGACAGTACTCAATACTCAACAATGGCTGACAGGTCTGCAGGCCAGAGAATAGTAAGTTTAGAAAAAGCAAGATAAGCCTCCCGTGCTTTTGGTTGTCCTGTGTCTATTTGTGTTTGTTTTAGTTTTTATTTTTATTTTCTTTCTTTTAATGTCTAAAAAGACAGACACCAATGGTCAAAATGGAAAAACCCTGCACCCTAAATATACTGTTGAGTTTCTACTTGCCTAGTTTAGATATGTTTGTTTATCTCGACTTTTGATTGGTTTAGATAAAAGTCCCCTTTCTACCTTTCTGTTGCAGACTGACTGTTCTCATCATGAGTTTTGTGGAGTATGGAGACTTCATTCAGGATGGGGATGTCGCTATTATTTATTTGGGCCATGACTCCATGATGCCCATCAAGGTGCAGCAGGGCGCCCAAACACAGACCCGCTATGGCGTCATTCGCCATTCCACAGACCTGATAGGTCAGCGTTATGGGTCGAAGGTCACCTGCAGTAAAGGTGGGTGGGTGCACGTGCTCCACCCAACACCTGAGATATGGACGGTCTCCCTGCCTCACCGCACACAGATCCTCTACACCACAGACATCTCCATCATCACCATGATGCTGGAGCTGAAGCCGGGCTCCATTGTCTGCGAGTCAGGTGAGTGTGGAATCATATTCAAATCAGGTGGACTAGTAAAAGTGTCGTATTATCAGCCTTCCAGGTGAGGTTATCTGGAAGTAGTGTCATTATTCCAAGTAGCTTCTTCAGTCTGAGGAAAGTTAGGTTGTATTTATATTTGGTGGGCTTTGGTGGCTCAGTTTTTTTTTATGTTGATAGTCCACATTCATGTTTGTAAGTTTCATGTATCCAGCTCTGATGTGAACACAGCTGTAGTCCACCTCTAAGCATGTGCAGATTTAACTGAAACTTGATCTACGTTTGTACAATAACAGCAGCATCATTTGTGCAACAACCAAATGGAGCATTGTCCTAAAAACTGTGAGAAAACAACACTGTAGCCACACTGTCAGATTTACGATGGATGGATCAGATCTGATTTAAAAAAAATCTGATTTGGTTTCTTTAGACTTCCATGAGAAACCCTTTATTAAATCAATTGGTGATGTGAAACATTGAATATGGTCACTTCAGCATGTATGAGTGAACACATCCTTTGTTACAAAACCCGACAATGAACTTTAATGTAGATTTTATTTATCACCTTAACTGAATAGTAGGTTGACAATAGGAAGAGTGTGAGTAGAGGAGAGTCATGAGGATCTTATGATAATGAGTCGCTTTCAATAAAAGCGTCAAAACAACTTAATGTAAATGTAAATGCACGTTAAAAGCACTGACTGTTTCCATTGTTCACCTAGAAATCCTATTCAGGTCAGGTGAGAAGTTAGAGGAGGATGAATTTAGACTTCCTTAGTCAGCTTTTCTCAGCCTCAACCATTGTCTTCCTGATATGAGTGTTTCCAGAGTGGAATGTTACTTCACCTTATTGAAAAAGCTTATTGAATTATTATTTTGATGTGTGAACAGCAATAATATTTGGGGATATTGTTGCTGGCACAAAAATGTGTTTAAGGAAAAAAATAGCATATATATTCAGTCTTAATGCTAAAATATGTTTTATTTTGATATGCCCAATGGCTGTCTGTTAAAGACACAGGAGTAATAGATCAAAAATCAATCAAAATGAATAATTCTCTGTAGTGTTTACATAATTTATGCACATAATAGTTAATGAGCTGCAATAAGAACTACCAGAAAGACCTAACGTAGCCTGGAACAAGCAACAGAGAATTGCAGAGGATTACAGGGATACAGGAAGTATGTCTACATAACAACAACAACAACAACAACAACAGGATGACAAATGGCATGTTTAATTTTAAATAATAATGTGTACAAGTGGACAAAAACATGGTTTAATTACATGAATCACTCACTTGGCAGCTTCCAGAGTCCAACAACAGCAACAAGGTAGTTATTGGTGACACACATGCAACAGAAGAAAACGGACTCAAAAACTATGTAACTTGAAGTTTTACGTCTAAGTAAACTTGAAGCACCAAGAACTCCTGGACTGTAGCGTCATTAAACAGCGTACAGTGTGTTTATCTATCAACAGGCCGACTGTTTGACTTTAAAACCAAGGAAAACATCTGATCAGGAGCTGAGACTTCACTGGACAGTCTGTAGTTTATTTCAGAGTACCAGCATTTCATCTGAACAATTCTTATGATGAGGGTTGCAAATTATTTCCAATTTAAAACATCGAAACCTAAATCCAAGATGTTTTCGCCAACAGAACCTCAGCTGTTTATACTAAACATCATGAGAACATCACATGCGCTATTGAGCAGTCAGGTGTTATGTAACATAGCTTTTATGTTTTATTATCTTTTTACAGTCAACTTTTGTCCTTTCCCTGTAGCTTCATGTGGTCACTACTTCCAGCTTCATTCTTCATTAATTTAATTGCAGTCACTCTGATTATATCAGTGTGTTTCAGCCAGCTGTCGCAGTTTCTCCCTGCAGTCAGGATGCTTGTGTGTGGTGCAGGGCTTCACCATGTTTTACTGCTTCCAGCCAGATGTCACATTATTGATTGTACTTAGTGTGTGTGAGAGTGTGTGTGTGTGTGAGAGAGAGAGAGAGAGAGAGACTTGAGAGGTCCTTGGAGTGATGAATTAGTTCAGGATCTGTTTAGTCAGCACACACAGCAGCAGTATGGAGACTGCAGCTCTATATGTGTTGGTATCACATTACTCAGTTTTTTTAATGTGTGTTTAACACTGTGTATTCACAAACAGTTTGTCATTTCTGCACATCAATATTTACACAATAACAACAATGACAAAGTAAAAACACATGGGACGAGAACACTGGCTTTAATGTTTCCCATTGATAAATAAAATTTGGCTTTGAAAACAAAGTCTCAGGTATAAAAGGAAACATGACTGAAATCCGTCTTATTGGCATTGAAAAATATTTGAACTGGAAAAATTAATTCGGTAGGTTTGCAGTTAATATGTTGTCATACTTAAACTCTGCAGACCCAGAAAGATTCTTCATTAAACAAGCTTCGTAAAACACTAATGTCGCCTGTGTTTAGCTAAAGAACTCAGTTACTATTAGCATTTACCAGCACTTAGCTTAACAAGCTAATTGGTTGAGTCTCTGCCAAAGCAGCTCTGGCTCTAGCTTCTCTGCAGAGAACGGTCTCTCCCTGACCAAGGCCAGTTACTTATTTGGTTGACTCTAGGAACAGTCCTGGTGGATCCAAACCTCTTCCAATTCCTATTTACATTCATGTTTAATTATTTCTGTATTTTCAGAGGTCACAGTAGCAACATAACATTTAATGAAACCATCTCTTTGGAAGTCCGATCACATCTAACTCCAGAGAAACAACATGTTGAATAGTGGATTAAATGCCCTGTTTATGAAATAGTTTTATTACCTGCACATAATAACCCTTGACTGTCATTATGTGCCGATGAGGTGCGAAACAACCTTGTTATGGCACCATGGTGACTCATAATGTTCAGCTTGATGGTCTATAACAGGTCTTAGCTGTGGACGGAGCTGTTTGTGAACAGTGGAACCATGTAGAGGCTGAAGGTGGTAATTGTGTCTCCTCAGCCTACGTTCTCATCCTGCTGAAGGAGCATTTGGTCGTGTAGAGGAGTCACCTTGAAGGGAGATTGTTCGAGTGTTTGACACTAATTATTAACTGTATGTGTAATTTATTTTACATCTGTATCAGTGTTTCACTTTGAGCCGCTGCAGTGTAAGTATACTCAGCAAATAATCACTTCAAGGTCTCTTTATGTTAGTAACCTCCATGGTAGGAGGAGGAACTGGTAAGTTGGCTAATGCCAGCACTGAAGTGGGTAGTTGTGGACAAGCTCTACGAGTCTCTCTGCCATTGTTATTGGAGAGCTGCTGCCAAGATTCTTTGAAACTGCCCCCACTGCTCAAATGTTTCCACAATGACAAAATGTGACGTGTGGTATAGAGTACATATACAAAACCAAATACACTGCATTAAATATAAACATAAATAAATAGAATAAAATTAAACTACAATATAACTATACTGTATGTGCATCAGCTTCTTTATTATCAGCCTTTGAACAGTGACACAGTGATGGTGCAGCCACCTACAACCGCCATTTAGGCTACTCTGCTACAGCTCTCAGCCGCTAAGTGCTTTGCTCACATCTCCAAAGAACAACTTATGGATGGAGAGAATCCCTCTCTTACTGTCACTTTCTAAGTTGACTGCTGGGAAATCCATTTCTGAAACCTCTGGCTTGGTTTTTTTCTTCTCCTCCAGCCAATCGTCTTGTTGGATTTGATGCAGCTGGAGAACAGAAAGTAGGAAGGAATGACCTGCAGTTCAGGCTTTTTAGATTGAGACAGTCAGATTCACCATCAGCCTCCCCCACCTCTTCAATCACTGCTTCCTCTCAGACAGTAACTGGCTTTACGTCTTGTACTGAAAGGAGAATAGAACATTAATGAGTCATGATTCATCTTGACCTTTTGCTTCAAAGTGAAACTGTCCTTTAAGGGTACTTCATCATTATCTCAGTAATGGGCTGCTCCTCAGTACACTCACACCAGAGTGTGGACAAAAGATGCAGTGAATATGACCACCACCAATCATCATTATCAGATATGATATAAGCTATTCTATAAATATGAAACTGTACTAATACAAAGCCGCCGTAGTAACAAAGCTCCAGGAACTTGAGGAAAATATTTTGATGTGTTTTGAGTGAATTGCCTCAATTTAGAAACCACGGTCAGTTCCTTGTATGTTCAAACATACGTGGCCAGTACAACAAATACTAGAGAGATGAAGATAAATAACAGAAACATCTCTGTATAATGCTTCACAGACTACATCCTCCATAAGGATCATACAGTCAAAGTAATGCCTCTTTAAAAACTGAACATTATCACCTTCATTAAGGTTTATTAAATATTTATTGAATTGCATTATCCCACGTTTCTTGCTTTGGATTCCCGTCATGTTAAAATTCCACAATGCCTCTGAATTCAGTACAGTATCGTGGAAATCTCATTTACTGCTGTAAGAGGACCTTGTCTTTGCCTTTGTGCTCAGGGTTTATTTTATAAGAAAGTAAGATTGTGTCTGGTCTAGCGTCAGCTGTGTTGTGAGGCATTCAGTGACATCACAGAATGTAGGTCATCTGTGTTTTCAGAGACCCCAATGCTCCAAAAACCAAATTATTAACAAGGCTATGGATTTGGAGAATTGTTACACTCCTATTTATGGTTTATATTTGCAGTCCCAGCTTTCCCTTATTGAATGATGAATGCAGACGGTCACCCGCTGGCATGTAAGTACAGCACGTACATGCTGGCTGGCTTTACGCTGTGCTGCTTCTTGCCCAGATGAAGGTGATGCTATGGTTAGTTTGGTCGTCTCTGCCCTGAGTTAACTGATGTGTCGGTCCATTTCAATGCTTTCCTCAGTGTGTCTGTGTCTTTAAAGACGGGTTACAGATTTTTTTTATTTTCAGAAAGTGGCTTAGTTCACTCAAACAGCAGGAAACCTTGTTGCAGACCTTTTTCCAGCAGGAGATTAATACACATTTGGTGCTTCAGTGCATGTGGGATTGAGTCAATCAGAAGTGTGACTCACTGATGTCTTTCTAATAGATTCTGGACAGTGGAGCCATGAGGCACGAGGAATATATGAGGTTCTGGATTCATAAACACTTGTTAGTAAGTAGTAGTAGTCAGTAGTAGTTTTGTCCTTTACATGGTCATTTAGAAAGAGGAAAAGTACAGACACCACCAGACTTACAATTTTTGACAGTCAGCAAATTTGTGCAGACAGGAAGTGACAGTAGCCCAGAGTACAACACTTAGAAATCTACAACAGTCTAACGTTGCAGCAATTTTTAGTGAATTCTGTTGGATTATAGTTTTCTGCCAACTACAAAACAAACCGGTGTGGAAGTGTCTTTTATAATAAAACCTCTCATCGAAGCCATTGAAATCAAAGTAGATTCTGAAAAATCATGCTAACTAATCATGCTAAACAAATGGATCTGAGAAACATACCTTCCTTGATGAAGATAATATGAACCAATGGTGCAAGACGGTCAGGAATCACCACAAGAGCTGAATCCACACTCTTAAACAGTGAAGAGGTTGAAGAGGTTGCATTTTGTCTGGACTTTTTATTGAATTGCATTACCTTGTGTTTAGTTTATGTGTTTATTTTGGTACTGAATGTTCATAAGGTCCAGCTACACGGCACAGTTAGTTCCTCGATGGAGATAATACAGTTGTCTCTATCACAGAATGACATAATTTAAGCTATTCAAGCTTATCTATAGTTATTTGCGTCCTCTCTCTCTCTCGCTCTGCGGCTGTGGTTTTATTTGTGACATTTTTTTGGTGCATGTTCATCGACTTTGTATCTGCGTAATTTAATCTGCCTGCCATAATTCCTACAGTTTACTCCAACCATCGAAACAGTTTTACATTTACTGTTGCTTCCAGTCACAGACCATCTGCTTCAACAGTGTGAGGATTTAGCAAGTCAGAGCGCTGCTGAGGGGCGAACACTGCCCTCTTTGTCGCCATGCAAACAAAGGCGGCAGTGACGTAATATCAGGAGAAGGAGGATGTGTGGAGGATGGGATCTAGCTGTGATGCTCTATTCCCCCGCCTGAACTGCAAGTCACATGTCCAATGTTATTTTTCTTATTGTGAAATCTCACACACTCGCTCTCACAAACTGTACATTAGCTGGAATTGTTCTGCGGCAGCTTGATGAAAAGGGCCACTCAGAAATGTAGCATCCACTTAGGAAACAGAGGTTTGTGTTGTAGTAACAGCTGAGAAGTCATTGTCTGGACTGTTCCAGAGGAGAGAAAGTTTTTAATGCTATTGTGCCAAAGTGATCAAGTGAGAACTGTTTGTTGAAGTAAATGCATTTAGTTTAAATGTGTAACATATGTAAACACTCAGAAGACATAATCATCACCTCTCATTCACTTTATCTTTGAATATGATTTCAGAATTGGACAGATCCTCACATATTCATGTTTGAACCAGTATAAATGTTGATTGATCAAAGTGTGTGGTTCACTTGTGGTGTGTGGTTTTTATTTATTCTTGAGTCACACTGAACTGCTGTGACCCTGTTGCAGACGTCTATTGTCTGTCATCATGGAGTCTCCCACATATTAACAGCCGCCTCCTGATACTCTAGAAAATTGCGTTTCATTAATTAACAATTCAGTTCCAAGTCTTGTTTTTAAGATTTCCTTTACAGGATCTCTGTGTGTCCAAATCCCTGTTGTACTCATTCACCCCTCGTGTGATGTCTGTGTTGCAGGCACAGGCAGCGGCTCCCTCTCCCACGCCATCCTGCGGACCATCGCCCCCACGGGTCACCTGCACACGGTGGAGTTTCACCAGCAGCGGGCAGAGAAGGTGGCTGAGGAGTTCAAGGAGCACCGTGTGGATCACCTGGTCACCGTCAGGAACCAGGACGTGTGCAAAGATGGGTTTGGAGTGACAGGGGTTGCAGACGCCGTCTTCCTAGACATCCCGAGCCCGTGGGAGGCAGTGGGGCACGCCAAGGCTGCTATGAAGAAACAAGGTAAGACTCACCTGCAAGCATTAATGTTGGAGAAGTGGGTAAGCTGAATGTTGTTCTCTGTGTTTAGTTTTAGAAACGGTAATCACTTTTCCAGAGCAGTTAGTCAGTGCATGCTCAGCACAGGTTCAGAAGATGGTATCATACCAGATGTTAGCATTTGGAAATTCATGATTTGTTGATTTGGCAGAAAGACATCACATCCAGTCTCCTGTGTTAAACACAGTCATCATACAGCTAGTTAGAGTTATAACCTCGTCCTTTGAGGCCTTTTGCCGCCCACAGAATGTAAACACGAGTGTATTCACATAGTGCAGAGGAAGAAATTGTTAGTGGATGATTACATGTTTATAATAATTTAACGTTAAACTGTTTCTGCCATCAAACAAATTAATGAATCGACAGAGTGTGTGTGTTGTGTTCATGACCAACACAAATTAGTGTTACACGATACACAGTAGTCCTTAATACTGGTCCCTGTGAAATCACGAGAGGATTTCAAGCCGTTTTAATGTTTGAGTATATTTTTTCATTTTCTCATCGTCCTGCTGTTTTTACACTCAAACATCATTTTATGTTAACCAGGACTCACAGTTTAGTCACAGACGAAGAATCACCACCACCTGATGATGACTGTGACTAAGATAGAGCAGATTTTAAAATATCAGCCAGTAAATTCACCCCCACACCCCATCCCTCCCCCCACCCTACTGTCACCTTGCTCTGCACTCAGAACAGCAATCGATCCTGGCCAGCACCACTCTCATTAACTTTGTCCTTGTGTGCGTGTGTTAGTTCCTGGTCACAGGAGAACAATATAAAGTCAGCTGCCGAGGCACAAAGCATGTCGGAGTCTCTCTGACAACCAGGACCAGCAGCATGTCCAGGCAGGTTTGTAGTTCACTGAGTGGGATTATGTTCGTTTTAGGCAGAGCACTTAGCAACTCAACGCTTGACACTCATGTCGTGCAGAAACTAGATGCTGTGTAGACAGTTGAAGAAGTGTTCACACCAAGCATGAAACCTGCTTCCTGCACCAGGAAACTCTGGTCACAACAAAACCACAAACTGAGAAACAACCAGTCGAGACAAGTGTTTGCACACTGTGGCACTTCTGTCTTTACACTGACCGAGCAAATATGTTGAATTAGTTATTTTTAATTAAAAGCGGCAGCAATAACACCAATTACCAATAAATAGTAAACAACTTCTGTCAGAAAGGTTTAAATTTAAGAATTAGGAAAGGTCCTGTTTACTATATTGTCAATGTGGGGTACGGAGGGGGAGTCGAGTCGTAGTTAAGGTGCAGCTTTCAGCTTCCTGAGAGACGGATGACCTACGGTAGTAGGAAGGGCAGTACCTGAACACACAGTGATGAGAGCCTGCTATCTGCTAATGCTAACACTGCTAGGAATAACCTTAAACAGAAATGCACTCGTATCATTTATCTTCTAAAGGTTCCTTACACCAACGTACAGCTCGACGTTAATGGTAATCTACATTATAAAGTTTTATAGGTCTCTGTGTTGTCGCCATAATGTTAGCAGCAATTAGCATCTTCTCTAGGGAGACTTCCTTTGACGTCTTTTCTGAAATATACCAGACTAGAGAGCAGGAACCGCTCTGAGGCACTGATACGAACCAACAGTGAGTCATAACTCACTGTTCTAAACACAGTGTTGGTGTTTGTGCAGAGCAGTTTTCTGTTTAAAGAATAACTCACTCTTTTAATGAAACTGTTCAGGCTTCTGGTGAAAAACATCCATTTTCAAACTGTCAGGCAGTGGGAGCTGCACTAATTTGGATAAATGTAAACATTGTGATGCATCTACAAACAGCACAAATTGGCATTTGTCGACTTAATATTCTTTAAATATTCCTGGACAGCATCAAGTAGCACGACTGATCTAATGAAATCACACTGGAGTGAAATCACTTGCACCATTAAAGCCGTTGCAGTATTTCTGTTTTCAGCAGATGTATGTTTGCCTGTGCAGAATCACAACAGTCATTCTGTCGTGTTGAGTGGTTTATTACCAAAAGCTTTTAGCCTTTTCTGCACAGTTTATTGTGGTTTTTGGATCAGAGCTGACACATACTCTGCTATCAAAGTTTTCCTGACCGGTGTTTTTAGTGTTTAATAGAAGGAAAAGACCCCAGTACTCTGCCACAGTGGTTGAAGATGATAATACATTTGCAGCATTCAGGTTCAGGTTCAGGGATTTGATTCCTGAGTCACATACTGTACATACAGCTGGATTTCATAAAGCCCCAATGTGAAGAGGAATGCAGGAGGAGCGAAGATACTGTGCGGCTGCAACTCTCTCCCACCTCCTCTCTGACTCCTTTTATGGTGCCACTGCTACATATTCCTTTCATGAGCTGTCGACCCTCACACACACACATGCGCACGCACACACACACACACACACACACACATATATACACATACAGATAAATAGAGTGCAGCCATCGTCAAAGCATTCCCATAACCATACAGGGTTATGCTGCAGGAAGAGAGCTGGTGAATGTGACTCCATAAGGAATGTGCTCCGACTGGATGTTTTCTCCAGAGAGCCAGAGCCAAGCTGAGCTCCTCTGCCCCAGAGCGCTTCAACAAACCAGGAACAAAAGACAGAAAAGTACATGAAATCAATCTGGAGTATCTCAAGTGTCACGTTCATTGTGATAGGAATCTACTTCCTGGTTTGCATAAAGAAGCCCCACAATGTGAACTAGAAACAACGGGAGGTCGACACAGCTGAACTTCACGAGCTTATTGTTCATCTTTCTGCACATCAGGGTGGACCAGATGTTTTCAAACTGTGCAGAGCAAACCAGATTTTTTTATTCTGAATGTCAGACTTTGAGAGCCCTTGTTCTAGACGGACTCTGCACAGGTTTACTGCAGCGTGCACAACTTCAGAGAAGAGCCAGTAAAATATTTCTTTTTTTCCTCTCCAAGTTGTAACTCCTCTTGTTTGGCCCGAGGCCCAGCCCTCTGCTGGGCTGCTTTCTGAATCCTGGCAGTAACCCCCCCTCACTCACAGACTTGGACTAGTCTTACTATGCAAACATAGAGCAAACATGTGCCATGAAGACAAACACTGAGGAACCCTGAGGTTTACATTAAGGAATCAAAAACTGATTCATGCACAGATCATATTTGTGGACATTCAGTTGATATTTGAGCCTATATACCAGTTTGACACGTCCTTGTTTAATCATCAGCCCGGCCCCTCCCTGTGTGTACTTCCTGGTTGCTAGGACAGCATTGAGTTGTGTTTATGGCCGTCTGCGGGGAGAGCGCTGGTATCTGAAACATCTCCTGTAATGTGTTTTCAGCCCTAATGAACTCTCCAACAAGGCTGCCCTCTGCAGACCTGTTCTTTATTTCATTAACTCAGAATCTGTATCTGTTACATGTTGGTGAGTTCTTAAATTAAAACCTTGATGAATAAACTGCAGCTTGTCTCTGTGTTAGTGCTAGCTGCAGCACAGACATCTGGATTTTTGGTAGATGACAGATTTGCATCTTGTGGTTAAATCATATGAGCTTATGCTTGTTATGTTATGTTATGTAATGTAAAAGGAGAGGCCGGTACCCTGGAGAGTATTTGAGCTGTGCAGCCATTTTTAATTTTCTTCACTAGTCAAAGTATTTTACAGTCGTCCCCAAGCTGTGAGGAGAAAATAATAATATAATATTCCTTAAACTACAGTATCTGCCCTGTATACTGCACATTTCCTCACTTTCAGAGATTTGTAGTAGAAAATATACAGGAACTGAATCCAACTGTACTAACAGAGTCACGTTCTTCGCTCTTCAGGTCAGTTGGTGAAAGTTTTCTTGGCTCGTTGCTCCAGCGTCCCGCTGCAATCACAGCAGGGTTTCATAGAGACGAGAGGCTGCGGCTCAGAGGTGATCTGTGTTTATTAGAGCAGCGGCTCATCCCCTGATGATCCTCAAACCACAGCCTGGAGCCCAACAGCTCTCAGGACTGTTTTCATAAGGAAAGAAAATGCTTTAAAAGTGCTGTAGAGTGTAAGAAATACTACTTACTAGTAGTTGTAATAGTATTTAGTATTTGTCTAGAGTCATACTAGTTGGTCTCATCCTCTATAATGTGTCTTTATCTTTTTTGCTGGAACTCTGGTGAAAAATCTGCCCCCCCCCTGGCAGGGGGTGTCGACTATGCTAAAACCTCATGAACATCCACCTCCCTAAGAACAGGTTGTGTTCAGCGGTTGGAAACAGAGTTTAGTGAAACTGAACAAACCAGGAGTCGAGCTCAGAGAATGTAGGACAGCACTGTGATCATGTTCCTGCACGAGGCTCATTATATTATCTGTTGTCTCTCTGTCATCTCTTTCAGGAGGTCGGCTGTGTTCCTTCTCTCCGTGTATTGAGCAGGTTCAGAGGATGTGTGAGGCGTTGGCAGATCAGGGGTTTCAGGAGATCAGCACCATGGAGGTTCTGCTGAGAGTCCATGACGTTCGGACCGTCTCCCTGCCGCTGCCTGACTTCGGTCCAGAGTCTTCCGTTCAGACTGAGCCTAAAACCAAAGACGAGGCGCCTCCCACCTCCGCTCCAAATCACCCCTCCTTCACCCTGAAGACCACCACACCTCCCAGAGAAATGCCAGGTCACACCGGATACCTAACCTTCGCTACCAAACCAAGAACCTAAAGCTCAAGAGTGATTTTCTCGAACATGGTTTATAATCCGCAAGCTGGAGTATTTCCCATGTCAGTTAATGCAACTGTGATAATTCAGCAGGGGTACCAGGTTCCTCTAGGTCCCGGTTGGCATTGTAGTGCCAAGAGGATTTACAGTTTTGTGTTGCATAACTTTATGGTCCTGTCACTTGTTGCTTGCATCAAGCAAGAGTGAAAATCAGAATCACAAGAACTTAACATACTTAAAATCAGTTTTAATTAGAGCTTTAATTTGTTGGTAAAGAAATTTTATTATTTCTTGTTCTTTGCATTTTTGTATTCAAGTTCATACAATAAATGTGTTAAAGTTTTCCTTGTTATGTATCACAGCTTTATCCTACATCTTTCAGAGGGAAACTAGTATTCTCATCACACTCAGCGCTGCAGGAAACTCGGTCTTTTCTGGTTGTGTTTTACTTTGAGTCCTAATCAATTGTCTCAAATGTACAAAACTAGTAAAAGCACCTCACAGTTCATCTGCTGTTACTGGTGTGGAAATGATCACGGTAAACATCACGCCACTAACACCCGGGAGCTGGTAGGTGGGTAATATGAACACTGGAGCTGCTGTAAGCTGCTGTTTCTTTTTTAGTTTGGTATAAATATGTAGAAGAACCAGCTTCACACACAGGAGCTTCAGTTTTCCTCCTCTCAGACTTGCACACAATGACGACCACTTTTCATAACCGTAACTCGTGATTTGAGGTTTCCAAGCGTTATGTGTTTCAAATCTGATAAACATTCAGACATAGTTTCTTGTCATATCTAATTAACTCAGACCTGTTTTGTCAGTGTAGTATCACCCGACTGCTGCAGGTCAAAGCCTCCTGCTACATTTGGAGTCTTGGTTTGTCGTGTAGACTGTACAAACTGGTTAACACAATAATCCCAGGCTTACTGTGGGTTATAAAAAGCACTGAGGTTGTTCTAGTCTCCACTGTCAGACTGTGTATAAAGACAGTTTGTTGCATGTGAGTGTGTATGACCGAGTGGCGCTGCCAATTTTCCACTTCTGCAGGCCACAGGCCAGTTCCAGTAGCGGCTGGGCTGTGGAAAATATTCATTTTAACATCAATATCTTGGCAACAAAGCTGAAATCTGCTTTAAACCTGGCAGTGGTTTTAAACGAGGACATTGTCTGATACTGTAAGGTTATTTTAGTGTGAAGTCAGAAAAGCACACATCGTAAATACGTCTCTGTATAACAGTGGAAACAGGGAAGTCATTGAGTCGGAGAAATGACTGTTTGGGTGTCTTGAGTTTTCTGGTTTGTGTTCCCATGTCAGGAGGAAGTTTGTGGGTGGAGGGATGTGAGTGAGGTTCCCTATTGAGGAGGTGGGTGTTGCTGTGATTAAACAGGGGAGGGGGTGTGAACAGCTATGAATGTAAGAGCTAATTATTTTTTTTTACCAATAATCAACAACAGCAGAGTGACGATGATGCTTTTCTGCAGTCAACACGTTATTTACCGCTCCGTTAAATAAATACTTCTCCCTCTGGTCAGTTTCCAGAAAACTGAGTCATGTAATTGAGTGAAAGCTGAAATAATGCCTGAGCACTCTGTGCATCGTCCCACCCGCAGGCAGCTCCAGAGGGTCTAATCTGCCTCGTAGAGACCGGGAATAGCAGCTGTGAGCTGCTGGAAATCCTCCGGCTTAATCAGCTTGTCTCCTGGCCTCCTGAGCCGGGAGCTGATAGGCTGCAAACCTCCACGCTGCCAAAGAGCGAGGACAGTGTGCACAAGACGGGACGGCACGCAACAAGATCACTGAGAGGCCACAGAGTGCTGGGTTGGGTCCCTGCAGTTCTGTGTAGGTTGTGCTGAGTGAGGACAGAAACTGGACTCTGGGCTAATGGACCAAAAAGACCGCTTTACACTAACAGGTATTTTACTAACAGAGTCCTGAATCAGACCCTCAGCCCGGTGGCTACACAGTCTGCACTGTCTCAGGTCTGTAGTTTTCTCCTAATGCTTTAATCCTGATGGGAATAAAACAACGAGACAGAAGGTGAAAAGTGGCGATTATGAGATTAGAGCTGGAAAACAGACTGATGGGTAGAGGCCTAGAGGTTTAAAACACTGTCCACATTCACCTGGTTCTGGTTCGTCCTGTCACCTTTAATTTGTGTCAGTAATATAAAATAAAAATAATTAGGAAGGAAAAGCAAAAGTCCTCATGTTAAAGAAAAAGTTTTATTTATTATAAATCATATTTTATAAGTTCTTCCTCTGATTAACGTGGAAAAGTAACCAAACAGCCCAGAGTACAAAGTATTATAAATATCAATATAAACAAGGTCAAAGTAGTAACGAGTAGACGAGTCCAAGTGGTGAAGTGGCCTCTCTGCAGCCCAGATCTGTCCTCCAACGAAACCTACATACAAAACATCACAAACATGGAGAGCCTTAACTGAGCAGCTCAGATTCTCTATCAACCAAGTGCAGGTTGCAGCCTGTGAGATGTCATCGTGTTTCTGTGAATCTCCCAGAACAACATGCAGCAGGTGATGATGATGATGATGATGATGATGCTCTGACTCAGACAGAACCGAGCTGGATACATTTTTAAAATTCGGAATCTGACCCAGTTTTAGGGACAAACGTTTGTGTCCTGCAGCGAGTTCAAAGCCACGGGCTTCTTCTGTGATCCAGTTACTCCACTGTCAGACTGCGTCTAAAATATTGATGAGAAGTTTGTTCCATTCGTGAATAACAATCGATCGTTTTGTGAAGCTGATGCTGATTGAACCTGTCAGAGAAACACAAGATGACACATCTGTTTGTTACTATACTGTAGCTCTTCTCCTTTGTGTATATTTAAAATAGTAACGCAGCCCTTAATCATCAACATCTTGTGTATAAAGATAAATTATTTATGGATTTTCTCTTTACGAGAGCCACATATGCATCTAGAGAACTAAGCTTTAAACAACTTAAACAGGAATTCTGGCTCATTAAAACCCAACACCACCCTCCAACATTCCTGTGCTGCATTTTGGGGTCACGCTGAAGTAGGACGACAGAGAACACAGGGCGGCTCCGCTCATCTTCATCTAATGGAAGAACTGGTTGGCAGCAGTCCACCAGTGAGAATGGGCACTCGGCACTGGGAACACTGGACCATTGTGAGCCTGGGAAAAGGGGGATGTTGTGTATATTTAACTGGAGGTTTCTTACAATAAGAAAAACTCTTAAACACCACAGTAAACTCAGCAGAGTCCAGTAGCAGGAAGCAGAATCAGTAACTGTGGTGTGTAGCTTCAGATTTATATATTTAGTATTGTGAGAATCATATAAACATAATAAATGTTAGGGAATGATTTTTTCAGAAAGTCACTCAGAAGCTTATTAATTATTATTTAGGTAAATTCTAACCAAATCTACTGTAAAAGTGAATTATAGTACTACATATCTCCAGGTGTTAATTATTATCTTTAAAGTGACTTTATAACTACGGACAGCTGCTCCTGTTCAGTCTCACGCTTTTGTTCTTAGTGTAATTAAAATATTTAGACCAGTTTTAGTCTGAACAGAGGCCTACAGCAGAGGTTCACTGAAGAACACTGAAGAAAAAGGTAAATATTTGCTGAAAGATACGTGATTACCAGTAGAATTATCACTTTCTTAATGATGTAAGAACATTTTATCCTGTCATCTGTCTGTTATATGTTCTTTAACATATCAAGGTGTAAATACATCAGTGTGCTGACTGTGTTTCACATTTGTGCCACATTCGCCTCGTAGATTATGTTTCTGCTGAAATCTGAGTCTTAAAATCAGAAAACTGGTGGAGCGGATTTTAATTATGATCAGTCAGCTTCGTTTATTAGTTAATTTTGTGTTAAGTATCTGTCCAATAAATGTAGGTGTAGGAATTTCAAACTGTACTTAAGTATAGTTCTTATCTCCTACAGTGATGCTGCAGACAGGATGTGTCTCCGCCTGTCGAGTACAGAGGCAGCGTTACTGTGTGTGCTGCACTGTACGTCTTTGTATCTGTGGCTGCCTTGTGGTTAATGTGTTCGTGATTTCTCAGAGGTCAGAGGCAAAGCTTTGTTCTGCTTCACTCTGACGTCACCGACCCCTCAGCTGAGTCTTTGTTACGGTTTCTGCAGCTCTGAAAATGTGTCCTGCAGAAACTGCAGAGCTGCAAACTGCGCTCAGGGTTTACAGAGGCCTCCGCTGATAAGAAGATTATTTGTTGTTCAAGTAAAAAAAGTGTAAATCTGCTATAAAAGCTCTTTATGTAACAGCTGCTCTGGACTTGAGGCTCGTTTGAGCTCCTGTGTCTTTAAGGCTTCAGTCCTGCTCTGTTCTGATTGGTCAGCAGACCGGGTCTTCCTGTGGGTCAGCACAGAATCAGAATATCACGCCTTTAACTACAAAAAGTGTTTATTTATAGGGGGTTAAATACATTTTTAGTGCTATTCATGTTATTTTCACTATAAAACAGTTTTTTGGATGTAAGTTACATCAATTTACGTCTGAGGAGCTGAAATGAATTATGCATGTGATGTTTTTTCTTTCTTAAATGTCTTAAATGGTAAATACTCTTAGAACAGCTGTAACTTAAATATCTAAACCACTTCGCTACATTGACTTCTTGTTAAAGCTTCCATGAGTTTTATATATATACTGTATTTATATATCTGAATATGCTCATGTAGGCAAAGTCCTGTCAGCATCTTATCTGAACACAGTGTAAATGTGAAGTCTGTTCTGTACCTGCAGACAAAGTACATGTAAGAGCAAATACGCCGCATGAACACTTCTTATCTTGAATTTAAATGTAGTGGGACTCTGCAGAGGTGACTGTGAGGAGTCAAAGTCTGGGAAGGTGAAGAGGAAAATAGAAATGGAGGCTGTTTTATATGTTTAGCATTCATCTCCTGTGTTTCTCTTTTCCAACCTGCTTCATTGATGCTGTTTGTTTGTGCATCAGTTATAATTTCCCTTCACGCTCGTCCTCGAGTCATCTGGACTCACAGCAATCAGCAAAAGTACGTTCTGTTTAACTCAACTCAATATCTCTGGTGGAATTTAAATTCTTGCAGCTAATTTCAGAACAGAGTTACACAGGAAAAGCATTCAAAGCTCAACCATCAGCTTATCATAAATGTAAAATCAGCAGCGTCGTCTTTCTTCCTGATTGGCTGCAGGTGATCTCACATGTGTCATTGAGGAAGTAAAGAGTCATAAAGAGACGATATGAGACAAGGATCCAGTGACCTGTGTGTTGGCTCGGTCTAATCGCTGCCTGCTGAATTGTACATATTGACAGTCACGGGTTAGACGGAATAACTTTGTGATAACGAAACTGGACGACAGCACAGTTTTAAAGGGCACCGGCCTCACGTTAGCTTGTTATAAGTGAGGATTCATGAGTTATTAACACCTGAGCTGGGAAAATCTCACAGTGTGAAGATGTAAAAATATAAAACGTACCTTAAAAACAACGTCTTTACACCTGATTCTCACAAACACTATTAAAGACTGAAGGCTGTTAAACTAGAGAGTTTCCAGCCTCACGTTTCCTCTTCTTAGTTTAAACAAACTTCCTAATGATTCATATGATGCCACAATGTTTTGTAATTATTCAAAATATGAATCATGACAGTAATTCTTCACAGAACAGCTTCAGCTCATGTTCTTTGGCTTCCTGCAGAAACTTCTGCAGGAAGCCAAAGAACATGAGCTGATTTCTGTTGGGTTAAGGTCCAGACTTTGACTCGAGCTTCTGAAAACTGTGTTCTGTGTGTTTGTTCCTGCAGAATTTGCTTCAACAACTCAGAAGTGAGGGCCGGCGTGTTACTGCCTCGTTAGCTCATTTGGCACTGAGCAGATAAAAGCGATGAAGTTGATTTCACATCAATAGAGCGCTGTAGGGATGACGTGTTCTGATGGGAGCTGTGGTCATGTTTAATCTACAACAACCTCCGTAGTGTTATTTAGCCACTTGTTAACACCGGCCTGTTTAACTCCACCAGCTGTGTGTTTACTGACAGATTTTATATCATCGAATAAAATATGAAAATGACGAAGTGTTTAAAAGACTATAAAACCATCTGGATCTGATTTGCTTCAGTTCCAGCAGCAGAGTAGCATGACTTAAAATCCCGTCTATATTTTCCATGTTTCTGAGTACGTGCAGCTTCTGTGTGAGTCACTGTATCATGGGATGCAGCAGGCGGAGCAGTGTTTCAGAATAGAGCTCGGTGGACTCACACAGACGCAGCTGACATCTGTCTAACAATAGAAGGAAGAATTGAATTCCTGCAGGAAATCTGCAGCCGCTGGAAAAAAGTAACACATGTGCTTAAAGATGTTTCACACTGACTGCAGAAACAGTAAACACAGTATTTACAGTGTGGTCCATGTATTTTCTTTGTTTTTCCCTCTCAGTCATATAACTACTGCTTTGGACCGGGTTCTATCGTCGCCTTTTTGTTCTTCTTTTCTCCTCCGGTCGAGGCAGATGGCCGCCCACCCTGAGCCTGGTTCTGCTGGAGGCTGCTTTTGTTAAAGGGACTTTTTCCTCTCCTCAGTTGCTCTGTTGTTTCTGTAGCTCTTGGCTAAAGGATGATTCTGTTGCTCGTGCTACTTTGCCTTTGTAAACACTGTTTAAATGTAGTGTGTTATTATCCTGTGTTGTGCTGTGATCAACCACAGTGGAACTAAGTCTTCTCACTCTCTGTATGAGTCATCAAGTCAGATTCCTTGTTTTAAGGCGTGTTGCTTTCCTGCTGGTGCACGATGTGGAGTTGCAGGTTGGACTTTGGTCCAGGAGACAGCAGCTGCATCCAGCTCCATTATGAATCAATACTTATCAAGTTAATAGCTGCAGCTTTTAGCGAGGCTGTGTTAACAGCACGACGCCCGTGTTCTGGTTTGAACCCGTCTGAGCTCTGATACAACACGTCACTTCAGAGATGAAGAGTCAATAATTAGTAAATCATAGTTTTACTGTCTCTGTTTACATGTGTATAAACGTTTTGGTGACAGACTTTAGAAGCTTTGCAGGATGACGTGTCGTTTAAAGCTGAGTTGATCTATTTGTTGGAGACGAATCCACAAACCTCTGACCTATGTTTAAACTACATTTTCTGTGTTGTTAATCAGTCCTGTATCCCAGAGATCCCCTAATACCTGAAATGTGGCTTTTGAGCTGCTAGATGTTTCTAGCTTTGTGTGTTTGGGCCCCTGGTTTTATAGACTGAGGCTGATGAGAGGATGATTCTGTAAAAACAGAAGTGTAGGTTCAGTTTGTAAATCGTACTTCAACGTTATTACTGAGAAGAAATTACAGCGGTCTTCAGCTACACGACCTCTCCCTGCCCTCTAATCACCACTGTAACCCTAAATGATACCTGTCCAGCTACTTTAGTAATTTTCCACCATCAGATGAACCACTGTAATTAGATCTGAACCACCCCCCCCCACCTGTTCCAGCGTCTGACCTGTTTCCCGTTCTAGGTTTGTTTACCTGCTTGGACAGTTGCCTTGATGAAACCTTTTTACTGACAGAAACATCACGTTCATGTTGGATTCAGAAGTTGGTTCTTTCTTCTATGGAGCTGTAAAATATTTTATTGCCTTTCTTAGTGGATCTGCTGTAACTTTCCCAACAATCATTAACCGGGAATAAGATGCACATACGTCTTTTCTGTCATGTGCTTCCTTATTGTTGCACTGACGATTCTCTCGCTGCAGAACAGGAACCATCCAGCGTCATCTTCCCTTTTGTAGTAAAACACTGTGTCTCAGGTTGGGAACATGGATTCCCACAGGAGAGGAGGAGCAGGAACAACAACTTCCCCCCCTCTACCCTGAAAACTCCAAACACAGGCGCCTCTTGTTCCAGGTGGAATCGGACGCGAGGATCGGCTGCCCCCTGCCGCTCAGAGTGAGGTGTGCCAGCTTTGTGTTACTGACATCAGCTGTTTCTCAGGGTTCTCCTCTGCTGCACCTTCCACTTTACACCAGAGCCTATGGATCTGAATTAAACATGACATTGACTCTCTCCCATCTCGGCCCTCACGCTGTTCCTCTGTATGAACACTCCAGCATACATAAAAAACAGGACCTGCATTTGTGTTGTTTTGTGTTCACACACTCGTCTGTGACGCTCGTCTCTCTTTCTACAGCTCAGCCTCGTTGGGTGACTCCCTCATCACTTCTGCGACTGCTCGTGCACTTCGCCTCTTCCTCAGATTGCACCTCAGGCTCAGAGTGAATTAGAGATGTAATACGTGGGAGTGGAGACGCTTTAATATCCGCGGGACAAACGGAGGAGGGAGTGAATCCTGCTGTTGCTGTGGCAACCAGCCAAATATGGCCCCACTGGCCATTAGTGTCAGGTACCGGTGTTAACGGGTCAGAAGTCTCTATTCTCAAATCCACTGATGCTGTTTTTCTGTGATGGTAATTATCTCAAGCTGTTTATTCTGATATTAAATTAATGAGTCAAGTATGAAGAAACACGTGCACAGGAGAAGACATGAGACTTCTTCTTTTCCAATTTGGTTCATAACTAAAATCTCAATGAATCTGTTTCTCATTCAGATTCGTGTTCCTTATTCTGTTTTACATCCCTTCTGGGATCCATAAAAGTTAAACTGTCCTGCCTGAATTCCCACCTGTGAAATCCGTCTCTTTTCACTGATGGTGCTTAAATCCTGTTCACTAACTGAAGTTGTCACAGGGCAGCACAGAAGGAAAAATGAGTCTCCAGCTGTCCTCTGTTATTTATTAATTAATTTATTTATTGATGGCTCGACAGTGAAGCTGCAGACAAGAAACATGGGCGACAGTGAGAAGGAGCTTTGCCAAGAGTGTTTCCCCACAATGTGACAAAATACACAAAGTGTGAGATACATGCTCGGCGTTATCTCATTATGTACAATTAGAAAAAGAGCTGATAAAACTAATTTGTCCTTATCACAGCACAACAGGGCATCTGCTCTTCGTAATCTGTCAACTTTCAGCTGCTCATTTCTCTTCAGGATTGTGATTTTCCCCATTATGTGCTTTGCAGAGCAACTGCTGTCTAATTAAACCAACAAACGAGCATTTCATCTTTTTATTCTGCAGATAAATTCTCCTTCAGGCTTAGAAGCGTCTGAATGTATTCAACAGAAATGTAAAGACGTTTCAATTTGGGACTGAACATGAACCAATCAGCACTCGTTCATTAATTATAAGTTGTTCATCATTTAAAGGTGAATTTTACATTTAAAAAGATTAAACAGCAGCGTGTGTGAGACTGAACGCGCAAATTCAGTTCAGAGTTATTAAGTGATTACTGGTCTGTTTTTAATGTCAAATGTAGACGAACAGAAGAAATCAGTTTGTGGATGGATTTGTTCACACATACAGTTCAGGGTACTCTGGATCCTGTACTGGACCAGGCTGACAGGACGACAGCTGTGAGCAAACAAGCACTGCTTTTAGAACATGAGCCTCCAACAATGTTCCTCCCATCATAACATTTGTTCATTTGCATTTGGGGACAAAATAAAAGGAAGTACATTAATAATCATAATCACTGTGCACAACTCAGTTAGTGTTGGTTTGAGTGTGATAATAGGGTTCTATTCCTCTAGTGTAGGTAGAACCACAGTCCTAAATCCTGCTGCTGGTCCTCGTATCTGCAGCACAGGTCCAACTGCTCATTAACCACTTCATTTTATCCCCCTCAGCCCTGCATGCGTTACATAACCTGCTCCTCTGTTTCTACTCTGCTGCACAGCTGACAGGGATCCTGCTGCACGCTGCGTGACATAACCTCCACACGTCCAACTGTCCTCCCCTCATCCCTTTCTATTTTCCTCTGCAGGTTTACTGCAGTTCTTCTTGCTATTTTTACATGGAAATGCACAAATGGATAGAAATACAAAATGAATAGAGCTCTAGTGTTCAGGCTCTGCAGCCCGTTCTCTGGGACACGTCCTTGTCTCGGTCTTCTTCCTGTGACATAACGTCCTCATGATGCTGTCTGAGCTCTTTGACTCTCACCAACTTAGAAAGAGTTTTATTTTGATAAGTTGGAAGGAAGTCTGATATTTATTTATATTTCTTATTTTTATATATTATATATATAGGACAAAGTCAACATCATCAATTTTTTGCTTTTGATTATTTTTCATCCACATAAAGTGTTTAAAAGATTTAATATCTTTAAAACCAGCAAAACCTCTGCTGTAGCTAAAGCTAACTGGTGGCTAATGTTAGCTAATGTTAGCTGGTGGCTACTCTGTAAGCTGTTTATTTTCTTCTCTAGACACTTATAAACTTAAAGTGAAAATCTTTACGTCTTAAAACTAACAAAGAGAAAAACACCGATGGCATCTTTTCTCGTTGTTTGGTTTATTTTCCATTAATACACAAAACAAAAATACAGCTAAAGTAAAAAAAAGCTAACTGAAGCTAAAGAGTGGCTCATTAGCTAAATGAAGCTGCTCACATTTAGCTACTAATACAACTACCGGTTTATTCAGTTTATTTCTGCTTATTACACCAAATATCTGGCGATATGTTATAGGTAGAAGACGCTAGTGCAAATATTTAACTAATTAATGTATTTAAAATAAAGATGAAAGTTACAGATAAACATGATGTATTCATGATTAACAAAGCTAACTGGTAAAGCTAACTGGTAAAGCTAACTGGGGGCTGCAGTTGGCTAATGTAAGCTACAGGTAAGCTAGCATTAGCAAGCTAACATTAAGATAACACTGTAAACACGTATTAGCAAAGCTATAGCTAACAATAAAGCTAGCTAATGCTAATTTACCTAATTGATTTTTAACCAACTAATTCATGAAGTAGTTAATAAAGTTTAAACTTAAATGTTGTTTGTCATGTATTAAAGAGAACACAAAATCATTTGAGAATATTTAACCTTTGTCTGACAACGTATTCACAGAATAATTAACTAAAAGTAGTTTTTCCTAAAGTGATCTTAGTTCATTCTTGTTATTTGTTCTTCTATTTACAGAATAATTAACTAAAAGTTATTTTTTCCTAAAGTGATCTTAGTTCATTCTTGTTATTTGTTCTTCTATTTACAGAATAATTAACTAAAAGTTATTTTTCCTAAAGTGATCTTAGTTCATTCTTGTTATTTGTTCTTCTATTTACAGAATAATTAACTAAAAGTAGTTTTTCCTAAAGTGATCTTAGTTCATTCTTGTTATTTGTTCTTCTATTTACAGAATAATTAACTAAAAGTTATTTTTCCTAAAGTGATCTTAGTTAATTCTTGTTATATGTTCTTCTATTTACCTGTCTGACTCGGTTCAGCTCTGTTTGGTTTCGTTTGACTCAATCTTTGAAGTACTGATATTTAATATGTCATTTAGTTTATCATTGTACTATATAATAGCTGTTTTCGACACTTAATCTTGAAAAGTCATTTAATTATACCTGAGGTGTAAATATGACTGTTCTAAATTAAATGCTTGAATTTTCAGTTCAACACATTTATTTATTTTTATTCTCTGCTTTGTTTTATTGTTGGACAAACAAAAAACATGACGGCAGCAGAAAATAGGACAGAATATTATAATATTATAATAAATGGTGCATGTAAGTATTGATGTGCACTGTACCCAGGGTTAGTTACAGCATTACAGCTTATACAATCAGCACAGTGCATGCTGCACACACACACACACACACACACACACACACACACACACACACACACACACACACACACACAAACACAAACACACACACACAAACACACACACACACACACACACACACAAACACACACACACACACACACACACACACACACACACACACACCCCTGCTGCCTGCAGGGCTGAGGACGTGGTGCCCTCTGGTGGATGAAGCAGAAACTCCTGTGTCTGGATGATAAACCGCTGCAGATCTTTGATGACACACTTTTCTTTTCTCTTTGCAGAGAGGAAACCGGAGCCTGCAGCAGGAAGTGATTCTGTGGGTTTGTCCTCTAGTTTTTGAAACACACACTTTCCTCCACTAACTGATCGTAACGTGGTGGGAAGGACATTTATTTAAGCTTTTGTTGTCGTTGTGTATGACTGACATGTCACTCCTCCAGTCCCAACATAAAAACTGAAAATAAAAACAAAGACACTAATATAATAAAACAAAACAATAGTAAAATGAAAATCTGAATCTGAATAGTATAGTGTACTTTTTACTTCACTGCATTTATTAACTACACCTGCAGATTTTTTTAAACCTATATATTTTATTAATTTGGAGTTTGAACCATCAGCATGTTTTGTTTTTGGTTAGAACTATATCACTATTAACTCACAAAACCCAAACTTTAGCTTGTGACACTTTGAAGAGTATATGTATAGTATTTTTACATAGTACTGGAAGTTTTACTTGAGGTTTTGAGTACTTTGTCCACCACAGTGCTCACATCCTTTTAAAGACATATTTCCTGGATCAGCTACGAGTGACGCTGTCCTGTAGTTTCACTTCTGTCACATGAGAGATTTTTGAATTTTTAATGTTCTCTCTGCTCCTCTCAGTTTTGAAGTACAACCACAGTTCACCTCGTCGTTTTAACGTATTTCGAACCCAAAACGCTGAAAATATTCAGTTATTTCTAAGAGAATCTGGAAGATTAAAGTGTTTTGTGCTGTAAATGTATCGGGTCCCTTTTTAAAATGCTGCTCTGGGGAACAAAATAAGCTGCTTCATTATCTCCTTATTTGCAGCTTTGATGCAGGAAAATTGCAGGTTTCCTCTCAGGAGGACACATAACACCCTCACACACAGACGAGAGGCTCTGCCCAAAATAAATCCAGGCTGACATCAGCAGCTACAACAAATAACAGGTTGAAGGGTAGAGATGATCATCAAGCAAACACAATAAGGAGGTGGTTTGGATCGCCTTTATTAAAAATCATGATTAAAAAAAGGATCACACAGCTGAATATGTTTGGTTTTTGGTGGTAGACCTGTGATTGTAGGGAACTATTAGACCCGACGTTAAGGGAATAGTTCAGACAGAAGAAGCCAGAGCTGAAACATCTGCATTTCCTCTTCTGTTTGTGCTGATTTGTGGCCGTTCTCTTTTCTTTTTGGATAAAATATTAATATTTATATTATATATTCATCCTAAACTTCTATAACACCTATAGATTGGAGTGCTTTTATTGACACAGGAGCTGTAAGAAATAAGTGGCAGTTTCTAAAACGTCTTTTAGTCCAATTAAAATACTAGTGTGTTTTTGTTTAGCTGTTTTAATATAATTAATATTTAATATTAAGTTTTAATAACTATAACTACTGACATATTAATCACCTAAACAAACAGGAACATATAAAAGTTAGATATATACAAAGAAATATCCAAATAGTTTCCATAATGTTCATATAACTCATATTATCTATTCACTGTGCATGTGTCAACTTCAAAACATAAAAAATGAGCCTGAGCTTTGAAAAGAATATTTAAAAAATCAATGTGTTCACAGTAGTTATGTCTCTTCATTAGTTTCAGCAGCGTGAGCCCGTCTTTAAGTATTATTAAGCAGACTAAACCCACTTACCATGTATCCCTCCAGCTAATAGTCTGGCTCTACATCAAAGCCAGAGAAATCAGTGGCATCTGGCAGGAATTCAGCCGGTCTACGGATGTTTTCTGTCGTTTCTCTGTTCCCACTCAGCAAACAGCAGACAGACACAGGGAGAGACTGGGACCATTAGCAGCTAAAGATCCAGAAGAAAGTGAATATCGGTTGTTGGATGGGAACATAAGCAGCATCCCAGTCTCAGAAAACTGTGGCTAAAAGTGTTTTGAACACACTGAAACTATATATTGGCTTTTGGATCATGATACAGTAGCATTTTTATTATAGGTCATTACCTGGAGGCAAACTAACGTCTAATACTGTACCTTAAACTGTGTGGTAACGTGTCTACGATGATGGAGAATAAGAAAGATTTAAAATCACTGTACAAACAAACAAATCCATCATAGACTGCAAAGTTTGAATCAAATTAAATATTAGAATTAAATTTACTGTGCAGCCCTTGTCACTAAAATGGTTGTAGTTAAGTTATTTTAGCGTGCTAACCTCGGTCACGTAGCTTAAAGAATAAACCTGACAGAAACATTCAGCTGACGAACTCAAGAGTGTAACGACGGTTATTAGTAAATGTAATTCAGTCAATTAATCAATTAATCAACCTACAATAAAGGACTATATGTAATATATATGTGTATAAAGATTATTTTTGATGATTGACTGATTATTTACTTACTTTTTAAAATATAAACAACATAAAAAAAGATGATCAGACTCTAGTTACTTCTATGATGTGAATATTTGGATTTTAACATTTTACAAATATCAAATGATTAATCATAACATTCATTTTCAAACTAATTCATGTAGCTTGTAGGACGTCTCGTTTATTTCTGAACTGACTTCAGATCTCTGGTCCCTGTAAGATCACAGAGTCCGATTTCTGCAGCAGCCACGTGTCAAAGTGTCCTGAACCCCCCCTCCCTGTGATATATCTGTATATATATATGAGAGTGTCTGCTAAAACTTTAATGCACATCTACAGCACAGATTGAGTTAGTGATGCACCAAACGTCTTGTTTCCAGCCTCCCTTGGCGATACAGTATGTTTTCTTTAAAAAACCATGAGTGGGTTATTTAGGAGGCTAAAGAAACTTGTCAGGTCCTCGTGTCCCCTGGAGAGCCACCAGACTCTGGGATTTAATAAAAAAAACACACTCATGAAGACACGATGTCTTTATTTTTCAGTGGGAATACAAATTCAAAACACAACCATCCATGGAGCATTCACACGACTTATTTTTTCCAGTCTCTGTGTGCTTTCTGTACAAGCGCGTCTCGGAGGGGAAACAGCAAAAGCCCGTCACAATCGATGCAGTAAAGGCGACTTCAGAAGACGTATATTTGGAAAGGAGAGGAATGCAATGCATTTCCCATCACAGAACACATTCCTGTCATTTGCACAAAGAAAGGCAAAGTTGAAATAACAAAAAGAAAAGTGCGTTCAAATAAAATCATTTTGCAAAAGCTCAGTGAGGAAGAGCTTTTCTCTTTTGGTCGATTATAAATTCTCATTTTCCGTTTTTGCTTTCTGCCACTGTACGATCGGTTCCTGCATCAAGCAGCAGGTTGTACCAGCTACGTGTGGTTTAATGCAGAAGACTTGATTTAAGGAGCAGTTTGACAGTTCGGCTAAATACTTTGTTTGTTTGTTTGTTTGTTTGTTTGTTTGTTTGTTTGTTTGTTTGACTAAGAGCCGGACTGGAGTTTTGTAGCAAGTGCAGGGCCTGAAACATTCAGGGAAGTACATGGACACGCTGAGCTACAGTCATGTCTTCATTCAGACAGGAGCAGAGTTGAAAAGCTAAACTGAAACAGCTGATTTTTCTGCTGTCTGTGTAAGAAGTATCCTGCAGCAGTCACATTCTTCCTACTACTGATGTTTAAATTGTTCACCGGTGACGTGCATCAGCGCCGTCTGGGCCGCTGTGTATGAACCATGTTCCAGCCCTGAGCCACCTGCACCGATATCCGACGTGCTTGCTATGGTTCCAGTTTGGGGAGAACAGCTATATGAATCATTTCAACCTCCCTCTCTCCTTCTAGCTGAAACTGCACTAGCTAGTCGGAGGTTGTAGTGAGGCTCTCTGTAATCTTGGTGACACCTGGTGCGAAGTGTCACGTTTTATGAGAAACGATGTGATTAAAGCGTAGAAGTTTAACTGGTGGAGGAACAGCGTTCAATGCATCACTACCACTCCCATGTACATCACATCACACACACCAACATAAGCATTTTTCAGTGTAGACGATAACAGGAGCAGTGAAAAACTATTTCTGCAGGTCACAAATCGACTCTTTAATATCAGAATTTGATCCATTCTGCCCGGTATCATTTGGAAAGATTCAGATTTTGCACAAACCTCAAACATCATTATCGTCTTTTTCATCTGTTCTTATTGAAATAAACTTTGGTACCAATAAACAAAAACAAAACATTCCTTCACGACTACATTCAAAATTAAATATTCAAACCTCTGAATCTTCAACTCACTCAGCCCGTTTTTTTTTTCTCCCTCGTATCAATTCATCGTCCTGTAAAAGGCTGAAAGTCAGAACGCCACCTTGAATCTTTTAACATCTCAGACTAATGGACTCCAGAGCCACCAGGTTCAGACGCTGCAGACTGAAAGCTGCTTTTAACAGTCCGGTGTGTGTTAAGGGGAAAAGAGCATCCAGCTGGAATATTGAATGATTAGAGCTTCTGGTGGGAGGTTTGAATACTAGTCTAAACTGATCAAACCACTTCTCAGGGTGCATTAGTAACTAGAATATGAACACATATCACTGTTTATTTATATATGAATAAACTCCATTTATAGACTCGTCAGTCAGAAATCTGTTCTGCTCTTTTTTGTCTTGTTAACGAACCCCATCAAGAAACCAAAATATATCCAAACTCTGGAATGTGATATTCACAGTAGTTAGAGTATTTTAACTCAGTCCTACAAAAACTCACTAAAGCTCCAATAGCGTACTAATCCGCCGCTGAAAATAGTCCACAACGGAACTGTTCACTCCTGTTTGAGGAATGTTAAACAAGAAAATACTGTGAAACCACTTTTAGATTTATAGATTTATATCTTCAATAGGAACAAATCAGTTTGGAGCCACAGAGAAGTCAGAGAACCTGGAGAGCTGGAGATGGCTTTGGTTTTTAATGGGATGTGTTGACAAGTAAATCACCAGCTTTATACTTTAAAACGCTGCTTTGTGAGTTTTTCTACAACTTGGATCCACACTCGTGCACCATCATGATAATTGTAGGAAATACAAAACAACACATCACCTTAGATTTGGAGATGAACTGCGAACAATGTTATGTTGACCAAACAACCGAATCAATAATAAAAATAATTGAAACTCTGGAACTGTTCTGATTAACCTACATCTAACGGGACCAGGGTCCATATAGAAACAGCACATTTTACAGGAGCAGTGGTGATGTCGTATTTTGGAACAAATTTAACAAACAAATCCTTCACTTGAGTGAAAACATTTAGAAAATCGTGTTTCACCTCTCTGTCGTTCTCCCTTTTAAGTTTGCACTTTGAACTACAGAGTATAAATGTGTACAGTTGCCAGAACACCCACTCATGAAGGCGCCACTAACACTGAATTAAAAAAAATAGAACACAGTGGCTTCGAGACATTTCTAGACGACGAGACACAGAAGATCTAAGTAATACCCCTTTAAATAGTGTAAAACCTTTGATAAATGATTCATCTCGGTGCTTAAAAAGGAAGCAATGTACAGAAATGCAGTGAAGTCAATGTACATTTTTATATATTACTGCATACAAAAAAGAGCATATGAAGTTAAGGTGTGTCTGGGTTGGTTTGGTCTGAGAGAGCATAAGGTTCGCTGTGAGAAAGCATCTGTTGCAACAACAGTCAGGCAGGTTGACAATGTTTGATGAACACTGTTTAATCTAATTTTCTCCCGTATGACTCAGCCCCAAGCCCGGGAGGACGATCTGCGGGCTTAATGCCAGAAAACGAGCAGCTTAATGCTGATAGAAAGGGTCTGTGGGAGTTCACTGGAACAGGTTTTTGTTTTCAAGAAGCAGTGATAGTCGGGTTTAGGCAGCGGGGATGAGCAACAAAACCTCCAAATAGTTGCTTCAGCTTTGTTGCTTTAATCACATTTGAGCAACTTGTTTCTCAGGAACTATTAAGACAGTTGATCCTTTATTGTGCGTTCACACTGCAAAAAACAGATAAGACCCGAACAGACTCATCATCAGCCTGTTTCAAATGACAGCTTCAGTGTTTGTGATGAGTGGTTGTCAATCACCAGAACCATCTATGGGTTCTTTAAGGTTTAGGTTTTGGAAATGTAGATTTTAAAGATGTGTTGTTCATGTTGGCTCAAACTCAGCAACAACCCTGACCATCAGACGAGGGCGACCTCCTCTACATTTAACACTCACATACTCTTCTAACTGTCCGGCTTCAAAACAATGGGTGATTCAATGAGCAAAAACACCATTTAAATCATATAGAAGTCTGTTTAGTTTTAAACAATCAGCAGTACATTAGCATGTAAAGGGAAAAGACATTTCGCTCTGATATTTTGCGTCTGTTTCTTGCAGCAGACACAGAACATTATCATTCATTTGTAATCGTGTTTTCTTCCATCTCACTCTCTTCTACCTGTTTTTAGACTCCACCAACTAATAAGAGCAGTTCTCTGCTCTTTAGTTGCTAAATGCTCCGATCTATTCACCCGCTAGGTGCTGCCTTTGTCTGTCAGTGGGTTAATCAAAGCTTTTTGGGCGTGAAGTTCCCACACATCCAAAAGTACGAGCTATTAAGAGTTATTAAAAAGCTCAGTGGCTGCAGAGCGACGTACTCATCACTACGAGCTGCCTTTTTATTCACCTATCCATTGTTAACATAAATAAATTGATTTCAGCTGCTTTAAACTCCTCAGAGGTTTCTCAACGTCTCCAGTTTCACACCAAGAAAAAAGCTTATTGTGTTATTTGACTGAAAGCTTTGAACAGCTGAAGAACTCAAAAACCCATCTCAAGGATTCAGAGCTGCTCTGTCAGTGAAGGCTGTTTGCAGTGTGAAAGCACAACGTGACTCGTTGGTGGGCTGCATTATTACAAAAATGACTGACCAGACCACGACCTTAATCAGGGAATAAATACTGATTTGAAAATGCCTCAATTTCAGACAAGTAGTGCAAGTTTCAAGGGGCGATAATGGCCAAGGTGCTCTCATAAACACATTCAGTGCTTTAGTTTCCTCATTGTTGTGCATTGATCCGTTTGCATTCTTTGTTCGGTCGGCTGCACTACACGGCTGCTTTTACACACCGGTTCAAAGGGAAGGGTGAAAATAAAGGCACAGAGATTTGGACTTCTCTTCCAGTCCTTTCCCTCCCTCCTGCCGCCTCGAGCAGCAGCAGCAGCAGCTCTGAGAAGTTTCTAGAAGGCTCTGTCGGCTGCGATCACCGTCAGTACTCTCTACCTCACAGGACCCAAATGTCAGTCCTGTAAGATCGGCCTTGATGCGTCAATTCAGGAAATATCGCCGCCTCAACCTCCCCTTCCTCTTCGTCTCCCTCTCCCTCCCCTAAAGGGACCGCTAACGGTCCTCCATCGTTTGAAAGCGGTGGATAGAAACAAAAATCTAAAGCAGCACAAAAATAAATAATAAAAATCACCTCCTCCATCTCTGAATTCAAACCTGATCCATTTATAGCCCAGCACGATCACACAAAGTCAACAAACATTTGAAACATGTTACAGACTACAGCTACACGAGCAGCGACAGGAACGGTGCTTTTATCTATTCAAACGTTCACAGCGGCTTCATCAGATAACACCTCAGCACAGATCTGGGTGGTAACTGGAGCTCGATGCCTCCTTCCTGTGACCGGTTGCCCACAACAGCTGTGGTTCGCAGGGTTTTGGGGACTAGAGCGCTGCAGGACACACGGAGCAAACGCTGTGGGACTAAACAGGGTCACGCAGGAGTGGACAGTGACCTTACATCAATAATGCAAACTCCCACTGTTGTCTCTCTAATTAATCTGTTTAAACACACGATGCCCAGATTCAGCACCAGCTGATATTTGCTTCAGCTCGTTTCACCTTCCAAAAATGTTTTTAGCGTAAAAGCACCGTAAATTAATTGAATTTTTCATTTAACGTTTGTTTGAGCCAAATAGTAACAGACCCCATCTGATGTCTATACAAACTGCAGCAAAGTAAAGAAAACTTCGACGGTAATTTACTTTTTTTTTTTCTTCGTTTTTTGACATTTTGGAATCTACACAGAACTCCACAGGTAGCAGTGCACGACTCTCTAATCAGGTCACTGTATTTAACACATGCACGGGCTGTCTCCATTAGCAACTGACACTAATTAATCAGGCCAGATGGGGAAACCACTGCAGTCCCGATCCATCACACTATCAAATGCAGTCCAGACGACACGACCACTGTCGTATCTGGTATCATTTAGTGCTTTGGCAGCAGGCTTCAACAAGCACACACATTAAATATGACGATGATGACAACTCTCACACACACACACACACACACACACACACACACACACACACACACACACACACACACACACACACACACACACACAGGAGATTTGAAAAAGAAAGTGTTCAAAAAGCACAGACAAAAAAAAAAGTGTTTCACAAAAGGAGTTTTTCTGTGTTGTTGACTTTTCAGCACGGCTACCACGAAGAGACAAAAGAAAAGCGCTGCTGCAGTGCATCCTGGGGATTTGAGTCCGTATTTACAGCCAGTGGAACGATGACGTACCAGTGTTTTATTTACACACATTATCAGCTGCACAGACGTCCCATCGTCTGTCCCACCGTGTAACATGCTCCCACACTGTGTCAGTACTCCCACTCGTCCGTCTTCATGTCCAGGTAGTTCAGAATGTTCTGGGCAAACTTCACCGCCTGCTTCCGGGCCACCTTGGTTGTCTCGTCACCCTGCGGATCCACGGCGTCCAGCGTCAGCAGCTGTTTGGTCAGCAGCTCCTCCAAGATCATGTAGTTCTTGTCAGCCCGCTTGCCGTCAAAGCCCAACACCTGCGCCTGGAGGTCCGAGAGGCTCCCCAGGACTAGCCACACCGCACGGTGTGAAGGGTGTTCGAAGGGGCCGGGCTGGCGTCGGGCCAGTGCTTCGCGGAGGTCCAGGAAGGTGATGATGGCTTGGACTTCCACCACGGCACGGCGCCGGGCTTCTCTGATGCACGGGTTCTTAGCGGTGTCCACCTGGTCCAGGTGCGTGAGGAGGCTCTGCAGCTCAGCTTTGGGTCTGAAGCTGAGATCACCCATCACACAGTGTCGCAGGACGCCCTCTCGCAGGTGGGAGACGTGAGCTCGCACGGCTTCAATCTCACGGATGGAGTTGTTCTGGGCCAAGTCGTACCTGAAAAAACAGAAACGGTGAATTCTGTATGACGTAATAAAATACAGACCAGTAAAGGATGGTTACTCAGAGACGACCAGGTTCTTCTTAGTGTGAGGCGACAGTGCTAACCTCTACTCCACTGTGCCGTCCTTGATATCAGGATGATTTTGGTAAAATTCATCACAACTGAAACTATTAACGTCCTAATATCTGCTGCACTTTGTTGCAGTGAGTCAAAGTGCCAGCGGTGCCAAGCTGAGGCGTCTGAAAGTGGTGGAGCGGAGGAGGCGATGCTGCTCCAACACACCAGCCAGAAAAGCACAATTAGCAAAGGAAGTGGGCCGCCAAAATAAAAGCACAGGTCAAGTAAGGTCAGTATAAATGTGTGGTGAGCTCAGCTTTGTAATGTAACCTTTTAATACATTATTTAATGAACATACTTTAAATTATTTTGTTCATTTTTAGACATTTTGTTTTATTCTGACTGGTGTGAATATTTTTTGTAAATCTTTTGATAATTTTATGTGTTTTCAGTGAATAATTTAAAACAGCAAATCTGAATAAACATGCATTTTGTTCTGTAATAGAAAACCTAAATCTCAGAACTGAAGAGTACTCAAATCTGGGCTGGAATGTTTTTGCATAATGCAGCTACTTAGTAGGTGGTGGACTGGTCCTGAGACACTGGTTATGACTGATTCTTATGACTCCTAAAGCTGGAGCAAGATTTTAATCAGAATTTAACAATTCAGTAAAAACACATGAAATAATCAGTCAACTGAATTAATTAATGACTAAGATGATTAATTAAAAAGAATCTGCTTATTAATCAGTAATAAAAATAAAGTGTAGTTGCAGCTTCGTCTTTAACGCCTACCTGCGTGTGTCGTCTCCCTCCCCCTCCAGGTCCAGATGTTTCAGCAGCCCGTTTATCTCCTCCACAACCTGTTTTCTGTAGTTTCTGATCGCTGCGTTTCCAGAAACATCCAGCGCGTCCAGCTCTACCTGCATCTCTGTTAGGATCCGTGACAGGTGGGCGCAGCTGTCCCTCCCACTCAGGCCCATCAGCAGGGCCACCAGCTGACTGCGGGCCACGCTCACTTTCACCATCACCTGGTTGATGCAGTGCACGGCTTCGTGGGTGTCGCCAGACAGCGGCAGGGAGAGGGTCTGCTGCTGTGTGCGCCCTTCGATCACGTCCTGTACAGCACACAGACGCGTCAGCGCCCGGTACCGGGCTTTGCGGAGCGGCACCCTTCCCTCTGTCTTTACCTGGGTGAGCTTCAGCACGAGCTCCTGCAGGGCGTCCACCAGCTCGTCGTTTATTTCGGCTACCCCGCCACCACGTTGAGGGGCCACCACGCGCTCGTCCACCAGCTGCCGCGCCTGGTTGCTGAGCTCCTCGATGGCCAGACGGGACGGATGGGTGGCGTTCTCCTCCAGGTATCGCAGGAGGCCCTCCACTTCCTGTGCCGCCCTCTTTCGTGCCCCCTGCAGCTCAGGTTTGCCCTCCGTGTCCACCTGGTCCACCTCCAGCAGCAGTCGCGTCAGCTCTCGCTCCAGACGCTTGTAGTCTCGGTCGTTCTGCATGCCGCTGAAGGTGCAGACCTGAGGCCCCAGAGAGGCCACCTCCTTCTGGACCTCGTAGAGCCGCATCATGGCGGGGTGCTGAGGATTATACGGCTGCTGCTGCTCCATTGGATGTTGCTGCTGCTGCTGTGGGCCGCCATGGTCCATCCTCTTCCCACCATCAAAGGGCTTCCCAAACAGGCTGGAAAAAGGCAGCATGAAAGGAAAGTCAGAACAATAAGCAACAATCCAGAGCGGGGAGGAACAGAGCCTCAGCAGAGCTAACATCATTGTTCACTGGCCAGAGCGGCTAGATTACTTCAAAAGTTTTGTTTCATACAGTTCTGCAGCCAACACTGGTTGAATAGGACTCCAACTAATGTGTGGATCCCTGCCAGAGAAGTGAACCCAGGACCCTCAGGCAGACATTTGAATCTCCACCCTGTCCAGAGCAATTTACAACAGTACGGTCGAACGTAATACATCAAATGTGGTGATATTACAGTGTTGGCGAGTGGAAGAAGTATGTTTCTGCAAATCTTTCTCCACATCAGCCGTCCTGAGTAAAACACACAGGCTGGTTCAGTCTTTTTAACATACACGATGACCTTTTGACCCAGCCCAGAAGGCTGTTATGATGCACTCGAGACAGTCGCCCACTCACAGACAAGCAAAAAAGAAAGAAACTCAGCTGAGGATCAAATCTACGATTTTCTTACTGGTAAATCCTCCTCGTTCAACATGTCACAAATCCAGCCCAGGGGCTAACGAGTCATTAAACACGAAAATAACCCGTGTTATGTTCGAGTGACGCTGACGCACCAATACAGAACTGAACCTGGACAAGGTTTGCTCCGAATCCCTTGTGGCTTTTTGGTGGTAAGAATCCAAGATGATACTGTTTTTAAAGAAATGTGATAGTGATTTAATGTGACGGTTTTGTGATTGATTTTGTGGTTTTTTAGCTATTTAGCACATATTAGTAGTAGTTCTGCGTTTCTCTTTTTATAACTTTTGATGACATGTTTTTGTCTTTTAGGAATTGTTCTGTATTTCTTTTATAGTCATTTTGCATCTTGAGCTGGACAAATAATAATCAGAGAAGAATGATAAACTAACGTCATACGTTGCAGCCAAACAACCTCTTCAACTGTACATGTGCCACTTTTAAAGCTTCCAAATGTACAAAACCAGCGAGTAGAGGAGTCCTTTCTTGACCTTGACCTCTTTTGTTGAGTCTGATCTTATAACTTCTGATCACATTACAACCCAGCAAAAGATAAGACAGGAACAAATGCCCACATAATATATTACTGGGAAATCAAGTCCTTAAAATCGTGCAAAAGAAAATGAATGAGGTTAACCTACATTTTAAGAACAACACCCACATGACAACCATTCAGAGTATTGCTGTGTGTTTCTATCAGGCTCGCTGGCTGACACGACAGCGATAGCTCTCTAATCCACAAAAAAAGAAAAAGGACCATGTCTTGTAAATACTGAAGAGAAAATATATGCAGCCGACCACCGACACCCAAAATGTGCAACAGCTCAGTGCATCTTCAGACTCGTGAAGAAGGATTCAGTGAAGTGTGGCACAAGTGCCTCAAGCTGGGAAAACGAATTCCCAATTTAACATCACTCAGAACACGGCCAACATGCCACTTTCTAGTTGGGTTAATAACGGGATTTTCTTTACAGCTGGAACAAACAGCTGGACTGGATTTGGTTGGCAGATATGTGGAGCTCGGACTTGACAGCGGCTGACCGTCACCTAGGCCCCCTCTGACCCTTTGGCCCCTGGGTTTGGCCACCTGAACGGAAACCTCTACTCTAATGAAACATGAAACAAATCCAGCATTAAAACACTTAATCTGCTTCAGGTTAGAAAAACAGATAAAGAAAATGAAACTAGGAAAACTGTTCCTGAGGGAATTTTCCAACAGCCGCCCACATTGAAGTGATCTTTCCATGTCTACAGGGTGGATGCTAGTACACAGGATTAGGATGAGGCTTGGGTTTGAATTACTGCAACACAACGTGGCTCTGGGGAGAGGTTGCACCATGAGACAGGCTGTCATTAAAGCCGAGGTGCCTGAAAGCATGATGTGATTGTTGCATCTGAATGCTGCAGCCCACAGTGTGATGTTATTCACAGCATCAATAACGCTTATTAGAATAGACAGGATTACGTCTCAGCATTAAAGTTTTATGTAAGAGGACGAAGGGATGGACATTTCCAGAAGAGCAGCTGGGTGCATGCTGGACAAGAGCTTACATATCTGAGTATTTACTGGGATAATCTGGACAGAATCCACTCCAGCGTGGCAAACACCTCCTCCCTTAGTGGGATCCAAGAGAGACGAGGAGAAGGAGAGTGCTGGTTCTAAAGCTTACAAACGGTCTGCTGGTAGGAATCGGTCTCCCATGAAGGCTCCCTCAGCTGGAGGTGACATGAAACCAGCACCCCCTCCTTTAAATCCTCCCCAAATGGTTGGAGCACCTTCCCCGGCTCCTGCACGGCTTTGCGCATTATGTCACCGTAGAAAACAGTGTTCGTGCAGCTGGCTGCTCCGACAGCCACCAGACTACCACAGCTGGACCAGAACCACCGAACACCCCCCACTCCATCCAGACCCCATCGCCAACACCCCATGCATCTCCAGCAGCTGTCAGGTGAAGCCTCTGCACGTCAGCTGAGCACCGTTTGCAGCATTTCTCACCTTTTCAAAACTCCGAACACATTCGCGCACATTTTTACGGATGTCTGTTTCCATCAGCCACAGCTGGGCGGTTCGGGGGGGGGAAGCGGCACCAGAATAATAATCCCAAAACCGGAGACGTGTCGATGGAGGCGCTGATACCGAGGCTCCGGTCAGCTTCAGCACCGAGCGGCTGACTGACGGACTGATGCGGTCGGGCTGCTGGAGTCGCCCCTCCCACAGAGGATCAGAGGGGCTCCCTCCACCGAGTCTCGCTTTAAAACAACTTGAACGTGAATCCACACATGTTAATGTCGCCTTTAGGACATTTAAAGTGTGGGTTTGGACCCGCAGCAGCACTGAGCCCAGTTTTCCACGTACCCCGCTCTCTGAATGCCATTGTCTGGTTCCTAGCTAGGCTACCGTTGATCACCTGACTCTGCCCCACCTTGGTCTTATAACTTCAGTTTTCTTTGGTCGTAATATATTAATGTCACTCTCGGCACTTTAACACGTTCATTCTCACCTGCATAGCCAGCGTACAGCCATCTGAAGAGTTGCGGGAATGTGCGCACGTCCTCTGATTAAAGCTAAACATTAGCCTACCTAGCTACCTTCTAGTAGTTACTTTCTGCTCTCAAAAACGAACTAACCCGGAGTTTGTCTTAACTTAAAACGGCTAAATAAAACAAATTCATCGACACTTCTTGACTACCTAAATAAAACATGTAAGTCTGTATTAAATTTATATTCTAATAATCTTAAATCTTATATTTAAGTATTATCTTGCGGGAGATCGTCGTAAGAGTTTTTAACGAAGTGTAAGTTTTGGTCGTCCAACATCGGGTGCGTTTCATTTATTCATTAAACTGTGCCGTTTGTTACGTGGCGGAGAAGGTGGGGAAATGAACAGTGTGGTACTACCACAATAAATATTAAGGTACTAGAGTATTTGATTTGTTCATACTTCTGAGTGAGTATTGATTAGAAAAGTACACAGTATATATATGTAAATTATACGTGTTATATTATTATGTATTGTTAATATGAAAGGGGTTGAACATAGAGTAACATTATAATATTATTATAGTACAATGTAAAACTTTATGCAGTACAGTATTGTGAGGTACCTGTATTTTATTGAGGAGTATTCTAGTTGAATACCACTTCAAATATGTACTTTTTACTCTCCTACATTTATCTGAGACCTTAAGTTATTTTTCAGGATGAGAATAGTAATTTAAAAAAGCACTAATAATCACAATCTAATAAAATTGTAAAAATACTTTTGCTTCCTTTTTTTCTTTTCTTTTTTTACTTGTAACAGAGTATTTGTACACAGTGGTACTGTAACGCCTGCTCATAAATAAATGATATGAGAACTTCTACCCTCTCTGCCCAAAAGAAGACAGTGACTCAACAGGAAACCCCGCCCGACCCGCTCAGTCCCTGGCAGAGCCGGTGTGGTTATGGAGCGCTGCTTGAATCACGTGACAGGACTGCTGGTCGTACACAGAAGGACACCGACATGAGCTCGAAGAGAAACATGGTCCACCAGGTCTGATCGGATCCTGTTTAGTTCGTTAAACTGAAAAGTGAAATGTCTTCCCGGAAGGCAGCAGAAGCGGCGCTGGGATGTTTCACCTGGAGGATGTTCAGTCCCGTCTCTGGCCCGCGGAGTTTATCAGCAGTGACCAGGCGGCGGTGCAGCTCCACGGAGGGAACCCGGGACAGAACCGCAAGGGTGCGTTTTCTTACAGCATCACAGCAGATTTCCCTGTTGAATATCTGACTTACAGACGGTGTCGTGTCGGTGTCGTGTCGGTGTCATGTCGGTGTCGTGTCGGTGTCGTGTCGGTGTCATGTCGGTGTCGTGTCGGTGTCTTGTCGGTGTCGTGTCGGTGTCGTGTCGGTGTCGTGTCGGTGTCGTGTCGGTGTCGTGTCGGTGTCGTGTCGGTGTCATGTCGGTGTCGTGTCGGTGTCATGTGAACCACTCATCAACCTTCACAGCTTGTTTATGTCTTTTGGAAGCAGCGGTTGCTACGATACTGTTGCTGTTGTAATTTATCTTTTTATATGAAGAATTGGAGAGTGGAGAAAGTTTGTAATCAGAGTTTAGTGAATCTACTATTTAACTATTGTCCATTACCTTTAAAAAGTCACTTCTGAGTCTTCTGTGTGTAATTTAATTTAATTTAATTTAGATATAACTGTCCCTGTGGTCCATCAGGCTACGCTCAACAACCCATAGAGACAAAGTGAGTCCATCAGTGGCAGCCTGACTTAGACATAGTTCAGAAAGGCCCACAGCAAAATCTGTTATGTTCCATAGTTGTGAAGCATGGTGGTGGCAGCTTCATGCTGTGGTGGTGCAGCTCAGTGGCAGGGACAGAAGACCTGGTCCAGAGTACACACGACTTGAGACCGGGGTGACAGGTCACCACCCGGGACAGACCTGAACTAAATAGCCAAGACAATGCTGGAGTATCGTCAGGACAAATCTCACACAGACAAAACCCAGACTTTCACTCTATGGGATACGTACGGAGAGACCTGAGGACCTGACTTTAAAAGATTTGCCTGGAGAACTGGGAAAGACTACTCAAATCCAGGTCTGAGTAGGTTTTAGAGAAAGCTTGACTTCTTGAAGAGTTGATAGAAAAATGCTTTTTACGTTGTCCTTATGGGTTATTGTGATTAGACTGATGGGCAAATTAATCCATTTAAAAATGACTGTGCACCTACATCGAATTAATGTGTAAAATAAAGTGAGGCTGTCTGAATATTTTGACGTGGCCGTAATTACCGTACCTGTAAAACCTCAGTGACTGTGAATGAACCGGCATGTTACAGTTGAACCTACCTGGTTTCTGGTCTCTGGGTCCTGGAGAGTTTTCTCCTCCTCATCGTGCGGTCTGGTTCTAAATGATAAGCAGCCTCCTGACGTTCTGCTGTTTTTTTACACCCCCTTGACGTCCTTCTGTCTCTGGGTGTGTAGGATCCTCCCCTTTAGTAGTCAGATACTTTAAATCCTGACTTTGTCATATTTAAAGAGATTTAGTGGAGTAAAGACACAAAGATACACAGTTTTTTAAATAAATACTTTCTCTTAAACCACCTACAGTTTGCTAAAAATAAACAAACTGTGTTGGTTCTACCAAACCCTCTTGACAAGAGAAGATTTAATAGTTTTTAATAAGGAATAACAAGAATCAGCTGGTTCCAAGACCGGAAATGTGAGAAACTTCTCTTTTATATCGCTGTAAATTGAACATCTGTAAGTTTGGACCATCACCTGGAGGAAACTGATATTTTTCTCAATTTGGTTATTTCTCACTTATTTTAATGTATTTTATTTTTAGTAGTCCATTACTACTGTTGTACTGTACTGTTGTTATAGCGATTTCTGCTGCTCACCTTCATTCCCATTAGTACCAACGTGTTCTACAGTGGATTTCTTGTTCTGGTTTCAGAGGGCTACCTTCAGACCAGCAGCCAGCTCCACACATGACTGGATCGGTCCACCGCACCCTCTGTCAAACCTGCGGCCGATCATTTACCACGTCCCCGAGAACGAATCGGGGCTGGAGAGACGACTGAGACACCTGAGGCAGGAGACGGAAGACTGGAACCATGAGTTCTGGACCAAGCAGAACATCAGCTTCAGCAAGGTTCAGTAGTGTTTTTTATAAAATTATCATTTTATTTAGAAAACAGATCTTTAGTCCTTCATTTTCTTCTTCAACTGATCTGAGACCAACAATCTGACTAAGAGGCAACCTGAGGGCCACTGTTGAGGGCCAACAGTGGCACTCCAGTCGGTGGTACACACCGACTGGAGCGAAGCCCTCCACTCAGCAAACATCCATTTTTATGCTGGAGAGTCTCTACCAGCTTCAGGGCTTCTGTCCTGCAGCTGACCTTTAACCTCTGACCTCCCTGTGGTGGCAGAGCGTCCCAACAGGGAATTGGTAAAACTGAAAGCTGAGTTCTTATGTGAGAAAGTTCTGATTCTCACCAGCAGAGAGCAGCAGCACTTCAGTTTTCTGTTCAACACTTCATCACTGTTACAGAAAGATGTCTTAAAAACAGATTTTATTTTTCTAATTGTGCTGATCTATTCCAAAAAGTTGATGCTATGATGTGTGAAAGATGCTCCTGTATTTTACATAGGTTGATTCTCTGTAAACTGACGGATCAGCACATTTTAGACTAGTCTGATGTTCCAGTGTTTGAAGCTTGAATCATTCACAGTAATATGCACATTGTTATGCTGCTGTCTGCAGGACAAAGACACCTTCATCACTACACAGCTGAAGGCAAAAGGCTTGACTCTTCATGACGAGCAAGGTGAGGACACGCAGCTCCATGTACTGCAGGAGGTGTCGCTCTGTAACACCTCTGAACAACCACATTGGACTGAGTGGTTCTGTAGTTTCAATAACAGTGGAGCATGAGAAGCACCTTAGATAAGACAAAGAGAAATGGTGTAATCCTCCTTATAAGGTGCAAGCACGCAGCAACAGTTTTCAGTAGAACTTATATGACCAACACTCTCCTTTATTCAGGTGTTTGAAGAAAAGATTTAATCCTGGATTAATTTAAAAATCCTGCATCATAAGTTTCTTCATCAAGGATTTAGTCATAGTGCATTAAGACTGTTTTGTCTGTCGGACCATGTCAGCTTGCTGAGGTTACGTAAAACAGACTTTAACGTGTGGTGATTCAAAAAGGAGCCTGGTCGTAATGAGAGTATAATGTCATCTGCTGTGTGTCTTCTCCCCCCACAGGACGCCGACGTTCCCTGAACAGTGAAGAAATGGCCGTGTTTTACAAAGGCTTCCTCGACAAAAACAGAATACGACATGCTAATTATAACAAGTGAGTTGTTTTGCAGCCCGTTATCTCCCAGGGCGCTGCTCGGTGTGAGGGTGGGTGCATCTGCCTCCATCTCCACGGGAGCTGTGGGCTTTAACTGACGCTGTTACAAAATGCTCCACGTCGTGTGTAGACAACAAACATACACAGCAGCCTGTGAAGAGCTTTCCATGAATTAGCATTCAGCAAAGTGCTGCATTGTGTATAGGTTAGTAAATCGTCATGTGTGGGATTGAAGCTCTTCCTCATAAAACATCAGCAAACCTGATTTTAAGGTATTTAAAATTCAGCATGATTAACATGTTCACTCGCTGGAGGTTGTTGCTTTGCAGCACTTCCTGTTGTGTTACCATCGTATGTTGATCCTCTGAGTATTCAGAGATCGGGAGTCATGTTAGATGGATACCCACTCGTTAGGAGAGTAAACAGAAACTTCATATCATCCACATTTAAAACAGCTCTGTGTAGATACATGGACTCTTTGAGATGGTGGTTTTGGTTTTGTAGCAGCATTAATCCAAACCTCCAATCACTGGTTGGATTCCAGGTTTGCCAACATCTGAAACTCCTCCAGTTCACGATGTCACTTCCTCTAATTCTCTTCTTCTCCCTCCTTTTCACATCCAGGGAGTGGTACCGGCGCAACTTCACCATTACCTTGCTCATGGCTCGAGTCGCCCTAAAAAACATGTGGACGACTGTTACTGATAAACACAACAGCAAGAAAAACAGCACCCCCCCCACCTGATGACAAATAAACTGTTCAACCATTCTCATACGAAGTGTTGCCATTTGTTTTTGTAATTGTCAATAATTAGAAATCTATCACTTGTCTCTGATTTGAGTTTAATTTATTTATTTTGATGAATTCCTTTAGATCCATGAATATGTTTTACTGCTCACTTGAAAACAACAGTCACCATCTTTTTACAGCTACATTAAATGATCATAAATCATAAGGAGCTTCCCATTAGGGCGTTCACCAGGAACATCTATAAAATAAATACATCTATTAAGCCCGTTTCCACCTGGTTGCACTGTACTTTAAAACTCAAACACCTCAGACTGTAATTATTTTAAAGACGGGTTCCAACAACTCATACAGGTGCCTGAACCTGCATGTAGAGCTTATAGCAGTGCAGTATGTGCAGCAGATGCATTTCTTATTATTTTTCTTTTCTTATTATCTGTTTCTTCACAAACAATATACAGTGGCAAGAAAAAGTATGTGAACCTTTTGGAATTTCTTGGTTTTCTGCATTAATTTGTCATAAAACATGATCTGATCTTCATTTAAGTCAAGAGTATTAACAAATATAATGTGTCTAGTATGATAACTGCTATTCATCCATACAACAACATATAGGAAGAAATGTCCTCACGTTTTCAGGGAACTGTTACCAAGTTAGGTTTCAGTTCATTTACATCACACACACTTAGTTTAGCTCTAGTGTTACAGTATTATTGGTAGAGAGCTGCATTTACAGAGGGATTCAATACATTACTGTATATTATGTATATATTATACAGACAGGTGTTTCTGTTGCTTAACACAATAACTTAGTTATAATGGGGTGGACAAAATAACAAACACCACCAGCATCATCTCAAAACAATCAAACAGATACCTCAACACCTCTCTGTGAACTTTGAACCTAATCTGAACATTTTCTCCTTCATAAAGAAAGGTTTCTCTCAGCGTACAACAGAGGACATTGGCTCGATGTTGTACATTTGTGCTGTGGTGTAAGAGGAACTCTGACTGTTACTGTCATAGTGTGAAAACTGCATTAAGAATTTGACTTGAGTAAATGTATGTGTCATCACAGAAATGTACTTAAAGTATTAAATGTAACAGTACTCATGATGCAGAAAACCAAACAGTGTATTGTTGAATTATTACTGAGTTAAAAGCCTTTTAGCTACAACTTTCTGACAAGACAAGATTTAAAAAGCTGCAGCCTCTAATTAAAAGCTAATATGTTAATGGTTAATAAATGATTTACCTGCTCTTCAGATCAGCAGCTCAGTTATGAGCCATTGATTAATACGTAGTGAAGTATTTAATTCATTAGTTTGACATCTTGTGGAAAAGACCTGAAGGACAAATGGACCAATTTATTTATTTATTTATTTATGATCTCTGTGTTTTAGTGTAGAGTAAATATTCTAGATTGTGTTGTGTTGTGTTGTGTTGTGTTGTGTTGTGTTGTGTTGTGTTGTGATGTGTTGTGATGTGTTGTGTTGTGATGTGTTGTGATGTGTTGTGATGTGTTGTGTTGTGTTGTGTTGTGTTGTGTTGTGTGTGTTGTGTGTTGTGTTGTGATGTGTTGTGTTGTGATGTGTTGGTTGTGTGTGTTGTGTGTGATGTGTGTGTTGTGATGTGTTGTGTTGTGATGTGTTGTGTTGTGATGTGTTGTGTTGTGTTGTGTGTGATGTGTTGTGATGTGTTGTGATGTGTTGTGTTGTGATGTGTTGTGTTGTGATGTGTTGTGTTGTGATGTGTTGTGTTGTGTTGTGATGTGATGTGTGTTGTGTGTGATGTTTGTGTTTGTGATGTTTGTGTTGTGATGTGTTGTGAGTGATGTGTTGTGAGTGTTGTGATGTGTTGTGTTGTGATGTGTTGTGATGTGTTGTGATGTGTTGTGTTGTGTTGTGTTGTGATGTGATGTGTTGTGTTGTGATGTGATGTTTTGTTGTGTTGTGATGTGTTGTGAGTGTTTGTGTTGTGTTGTGTTGTGTTGTGTTGTGTTGTGTTGTGATGTGTTGTGTTGTGTTGTGTTGTGATGTGTTGTGTTGTGTTGTGATGTGTTGTGTTGTGTTGTGTTGTGTTGTGTTGTGTTGTGATGTGTTGTGTTGTGTTGTGTTGTGATGTGTTGTGTTGTGATGTGTTGTGATGTGATGTGTTGTGTTGTGTTGTGATGTGTTGTGATGTGTTGTGTTGTGATGTGTTGTGTTGTGTTGTGTTGTGATGTGATGTGTTGTGTTGTGTTGTGTTGTGATGTGTTGTGTTGTGATGTGTTGTGTTGTGTTGTGATGTGATGTGTTGTGATGTGTTGTGATGTGATGTGTTGTGTTGTGTTGTGTTGTGTTGTGATGTGTTGTGATGTGTTGTGTTGTGTTGTGTTGTGATGTGATGTGTTGTGTTGTGTTGTGTTGTGTTGTGTTGTGTTGTGATGTGATGTGTTGTGATGTGTTGTGTTGTGTTGTGATGTGTTGTGTTGTGTTGTGTTGTGTTGTGTTGTGTTGTGATGTGTTGTGATGTGTTGTGTTGTGTTGTGTTGTGTTTGTGATGTGTTGTGTTGTGTTGTGTTGTGGTGTTGTGTTTGTTGTGTTGTGTTGTGATGTGTTGTGATGTGTTGTGTTGTGTTGTGATGTGATGTGTTGTGTTGTGTTGTGATGTGATGTGTTGTGTTGTGTTGTGTTGTGATGTGTTGTGTTGTGATGTGTTGTGTTGTGTTGTGATGTGATGTGTTGTGTTGTGATGTGATGTGTTGTGTTGTGATGTGTTGTGATGTGTTGTGTTGTGTTGTGTTGTGATGTGTTGTGTTGTGTTGTGTTGTGATGTGTTGTGTTGTGTTGTGTTGTGATGTGTTGTGATGTGTTGTGGTGTGTTGTGATGTGTTGTGATGTGTTGTGATGTGTTGTGTTGTGTTGTGATGTGATGTGTTGTGTTGTTGTGTGTTGTGTTGTGTTGTGTTGTGATGTGTTGTGTTGTGATGTGTTGTGTTGTGTTGTGTTGTGATGTGTTGTGTTGTGTTGTGATGTGATGTGTTGTGTTGTGATGTGTTGTTGTGTTGTGTTGTGTTTGTGTGTGTTGGTTTGTGTGTTGTGTTGTCTTGTGTGCTTATTTGTGTGGTCCCCTGTGTTCTCGTGTCCCTCCCTTTGTTTGTCCCTCCCTGTCTGGCCCTCCTCATCTATCCTTTGCTTTGTTTGCTCGTCACAGTCGGGCTCTAAATATCCCATATGTCCCTAAAATTTGATCCTGTGTTGATGCATTACGCCCTCGCTTTTACCTCCCAACTATACGACACAACCACACCGAAACTACACCGGTGTCTTAATAAAACTGGATGTTTTCCTCCTAGAAATGCACTTTATATAAATCTGGCTCTCACTCCCACCGCAGCTTCCTTCCCCTTTAACGCGGCCGAGGCTGACATCATTACCCAGGACGAGTGGGGGGGCGCCGGGTAACGCCATTTTCACGCACCGCGCAGTGATCCAGCCCGGGACCAGCGAGCTGTCAGCTTCAGGGGCGACTGGTCCACTTTGTACCCGGTCCTATGAAGCCGCTGACGCTTCATTAGCTCGACGGAGCCGCTCTTCTCTGCAATGGAACCACAGGAGTCCGAGCTTTCGCTGGGGGGCTCCGTCTAAATCCAGGGTTTGACAGTTCGGTGGTTAGCTATGTAGCTAGCTGGTCATCATTAACGGCGCTTGATGCGGAGAAGTCCGGCGGAGACAGCTCGGAAATTCAGTTTCATACAACTTATATATTTTTTTAAGCTTATCAACAAACGCGGCGGCTCAAAGGAATAATACGTCCATTGGTAGAAAGACGTGATTTAAAGGAGAAAGAGGCGGAGGACGAACGTTACAGTCCGGCTACATTGGCAACGGATGTCCTAAGGAACGGTAAGAATGGCTCCGTGTATTTCCTGGATGGTGTCATTACCTGATTATCCACTCTCACGTTGTACCAGACGTTTCTCTAAGTGTCACTCTGTCAAACGGCAATAAGTTCAATTATTATATTGCATATAGAATATTAACTTAATTTGGGCACTTGTGTTTTAAACGAATATCCTCTTTATTGTGTGGTAACGTTGCGTGTTTACGTTAATTGCAGGAATTAGACGCCCGCAGAGGTAACTAGCTAGCGCTCTGTGGCAGGAAAGTATTGGCTAACTGGTTCCACAGGTTAATCTATGTCTAGAAGGAAACACAGCTGAGACAAAGCAGCTGAGGCTGTAGTCAACCCGCTGGAGAGATGCACCGGTCGGGTCACTGCAGCAGCCTCCAGTCCCTTTCATTGATATTCAGAGCGGGGTGAGGGCTGTGAAAGCTGCCTGTGTTGGGCAGACTGGGTCATGGGGACAGTGGAGCTCAGTGTGGGACTCCCAGCTGGGAATCCAAAGACACCGAGAGGCGTCCACGAATATCTTAAGATCGAGTCGCATGCAAACACACAATTTGTTTAATTTAATCTGCACCACATCTCAGTTTTTGTTTGCGCTGCCCTGCAGTATTTGATGTTTAATCCACCCAAAGGGAGCAGTCCTGGCAGTCTGCAGGATCCTTCCCCAGGCTAACACCCCCTCTGTGCTGCCCAGGAGGCAGCTTGTTGTTGATTCAGGTCCCAGAGGTGTGTTCGAACCTTAGGAGGGTTTTTTCACTGCAGGTGAATGAAACAGTGAATGTGTTTTTGCTGCAGATTGTGATGAAATACTGCAGGTTTGCTCTAAAAGCTTTTTGCAGGTGAGGTGTGCAACAAACCATTTCTATTACAGATTAATCTTCCAAACAAATCCAAGGTCATTTCTTGTTCTGTCTGCACAGTCTAGAACCCCAAAACTACCTGTTCACAGTCATATAAGACAAATAAACAGAGGAAATCTTTATTTCCAAGAAGAATTACTTATATGATCATTTATTTACATCACCAGTGTCTTCAGCCGATTCACTGATTATTTAGTAATCACTGCAGCTCTAAGGTGTGGCAAGTAAACCAGAATAAAGTCGATACCTGCTAAAAGAAATGTACACAATCACATATTGGTATTTGATTACATCGGGTCCACATTTATCTGGGTTCAAGTCCACAGCACGCAGGAATTAGATGCAGTAAATAAACAAATGTCGCTTGTTTCACTAAGCTTGTGTCTTTTTGCTGAAAAAAATCTCATGTTTTAATAATTTACAGTACACTAGTTGCCACCTATATAAAAGTAGTTCAGTCTCATATAACAGCAAATTCAGCAGTTGTTTTTTAGACTTCTTGTTAAACAAATAGCCATCTTGACCAGATGGTGCTGCTCTGTGCCAAACTGATCACTAGTTCTTTTATAAATGGCTATGATGCAAACTAACTGGTGCAAAACGATGCTTTTAGCAAAGAGAAATGTCTTGATGAGAGGCACAGAAATACTGTATAGACTAATGAGGAACAGTTTTTAACCTTGTTAACTCAGACTTTAAACTTAAGTTTAATCTGTGGAGAGTCTGAAGCAAGTCACATAACAAAGACAGCGTCTGTATAAGAAATAAATCCAGTGTATTCTCTCAGTATCTTTCAGCCTTCAGGCTGCTGCAGCAAGCAGCGGTGCCACTGCTGTCTCTATAGATCAGAACATCGTTCTTCAGTGATTCAGATAACACATTTAATTTATTGCCTAAAGCTTCCTCCTGGAAATAACAGCATTATCAGTGCTCTTGTCATATGAGAGCTTATCCTTTTAATGAGATGACACATAGTTTAACGCGGCAGGCTGCGGCAAATTAATTCACACAAAGTCGGTCTGTCCATTGAGAATGAGATGTTTTCATCGCCTGTAGCTTCCGATATCCATCAGACACAGTCTGTTAATTATTAACACCAGTCATACTCGTCACACCAGCTGTAATCGTCATTTCCTGTGCTTCAACTGTGCATTGTCATGTCCTGTGACTGCCTCATTTGTTAATCCTTTTCTTGGTCTCTGATGCTAACAGCCTATGACATCACATGATGCATTAGTAACAGCATGATATTTGGGTAACACTGATGTTTTTCAGGAAAGATTGCAGCATGTGGAAGGTCACTTAAAATGCCAAACTGCAGAAGATATAATTACCCTAACACTGAAGCGGCTGTAATCAAAATGTTTATATCAACAGTGCATCATGTGACCTAATGTGTTTTCTCTGAAAACCCCTGTACTATGCCACTGTACCTGTACAGCACCAAGCAGTGGACACACAATATTAAAGACTAGCTCATGCTGACAGAGGAGGGCGGTCAAATACTCCATGCAATTACGTTTTCATAACTAGCGCGGGGCGTCTCTTGGCTCATTGGTCGGAGGGAACCCCGACCTTAACACTTCCTTCTTTGCTTCCTAATGAGATCAGGACGCGCATGAGTATGAACAATTTGTCTGTTGCAAATGGCGTATAACCCCCTTCAGAGGAGTTTGCATGTCTCCAGCTGCAGGAAGCATATTGAGGCCTTAAGCAGGGACAATAAATCCAGTGACTACTAGATTTAAATTTGTCAGCCCGTTCCTAATGAATACTAGTGTTGCTCTTAATGTGCAACTGATTGCAAAATCCTTGCAAAAGTTCCCATTTCAGCTGAGAAGATGACAGTAAATTAGTGTTTGTTAGCTTTCCTCCACATAACAACATCAGAAATACAGGTTTTTAGAGGCAATCTGCAAAATTAGCGTGATTTTCTTTTTACAATTATTTTATTGAGTTTGTTCCTGATGTCTGTGCTGCACAAACCAGTTCAGACTGGGTGGTGAGGTCCTGTGATGGGAGTGCTCTTTATTTTCAACTTTACCAGTACAGTAGCTGGTGTGGTTACGTCCCTGCCCAGTTCTTTGAGCTTCTTATACCAGATAAACCTGCATCTCTGTGTGTAGCAGAGGTTTTAAATAGTAAACACAGTGTTTTCATTGACAAGCTACAGGTAGAACAGCTGCTGCGTCATTTCACTCATGAATAGCCAAACAGACACTTGTCTTGAAGCATGTTGTAAGTGAGTCTAGATTTAACATGATCCAGTAAATTTAACTCGTCAGATTTCTGTCTGTTTAACGTGATTAAAGCTCTTATCATCTAATGACTCTCAGCCCACACGTCGCTGACTAAATGTCCTTCTCACAGTGCTGTTCGTCATGCTGCAGGCACCATCCTCATGAATAAAAACCAAAGCAAGCGCCCACATTTCATATTCTTCATTAGCCCCCAAACATTACTCAACCCTTCATCCATACCCTCCTCATCTCGCTTATCGCCTCATATCACCGGCTTAACCCGCTTATATGAAGAGCTGCAGTAGCCCCCGGGCACACAGCTTCAAGCCAGCTATTTACATTTCAAAAGTTAACATCAGAAATAGTTTCTCTGCCACTCCCTGTGGTGTTTTGTACTCTGAGACTCATCTGATGCCAGAAATAAGATTGTTGGATCAGAACAGGAAAACAGGCCTGTGCTGTCACTTTCGCTTCTGTATTACAGCGCCTGCAGTGATCGTTGTCTTTCTTCTTTTTTGCAGTTTCCAGTGGTTAAATATTGACCTTGCTCTTTGTTGTTGTATAAAGAACACATGTTGCCTCTTTCAAAGATCCACTTTAATAAGTCCGACAGTTTAAGAAGAGCTTTTATTTAGATATTTTCATTTTGAAGAATATTTATATAGGTAAGCCTAATGTGTTAGTAGATTTTCAGCCAGTCCTTCTGCTGTAAGGAAGCACTGGTGTTAATTTACATTATGTGCATTTTCCTTAATAATTCATAGATTACGAACCACAGTGGTAGGTAGTCAAAGCAGAGAACAGTGCTGCTGAATGGGAGCATCAGTGATCCAAATGATAATTCTTTTCTAGTAGATGTACAAATCAAAGTGTATTATTATTATTATTATTACATTATTATTATTATAACTTGAATTGTTGTCATTAACTACTTTATAATAAGCTCAATTAATTAATTAATTAAACAGTAATTATTTGACAATCAAGTCATCATTAATATAATATTTGCACTGAATTAGAGAAAAGGTTTTCAAGATGTTTGAAAAAGCTGAGATGGATATTCCTACATTTTATAGTCTAAATGATACAAGACCAATAATAAAGTTCACCTATACTTCATGTTGGAATAGCACAGACTAGAAGAAGCATAAGGTTATATATTTCTGTTTTTGTCACATTTGTTCTACTGAAACTCCCCCTGTGCTGCACAGCTCCGCTCACCTGGAGCTGCTGTTTTCCATCTCCTCCCGCACACAGCGTCACCTTCCTGCTCTGCTGCCAGCTGATAGGCTGCACGCCGGTTGCTGAGTCACATGGAGCGATCAGGGCTGCAGCCCTTCCTCCGTCTGCTCGCAGCGCTCTCCAGCTCATTGTTTTTTTTTTTTTTTTCTTTCAAACATTTGCACTGAAATGTGAAATCTGAGGCAGCTCAGGACAAGTCTGCTTTCTTCACCTGGTACAGTACCATAGCAGCTTTTATACTGAGACGGGCAAGTTGATTCAACTGATTTTACCGTTGCATAAAGGATAACACTAATGTTAGATTAGTCACACCCAAGAGTTGTATTTCTGTATTTTTCAGTAAAACCTCAGTCAGAGCTTCTGTAATTATTCACTTGAGAGAGTGTTTGCAGTTTCAGTTTGGTGTAGCTGCAGAGATGTAATAGGCAGCTCGCTACAAGTGCTGCCGAAGCGCTCAGTCATAATCCTCTTAAGTGTGTGAATGCTTTGAATACAAAGCAAATGAAGTCGGGGTGGAGTGAGATGTAGCGCGTGAAGATCATGTTGAGGGAGAACATCAAGACCTCTGATACTAAACTGCAGTGTTTGGTTGTCTTTATCTAACTTAGCATCCACACCTAATGGTGAACTTTGTTAATCATCAAAGTTGATTCAAGATCTGATCACGTGTTATGACAGTATTACGCTCCTGCCAAGAAGTTAACGATTATGGACGATACTGTGAACGTGAACATGGGTGTTAAGGGTGTGTAACTGCAGTAGATGGTTAATAGTGACATTTCCAAAATTTCTAAGCATTTCAGTTAAATAAGACTAAAACTATATATTATACCTGACTTTTGAGTCATATTTAGGTAGATCTTTGGTTATTAACCTAGCTGGATATGGCTAAAACTGATTAATGTTGACTTGAATTCATATTAAGATACAACACTATAATTTTTATCTGGAATTTTAATAAAAATTCTTGTTAAAAATTCCCACAGTCCAAGGTGATATTCAAGGTGATCTTCCAATGTCTTGTTTTGTCTGAACAGGCATGCATCCAAATGTTTTGAGTTTATCATGTATGGTGAGGTAAAGCATAGAATCATATTTAAAAAAACTAGAAACAGTAAATCTGTCTGTGATTCCATTAAAGTTGTTAATCAGTTCCTGTCAGGTTTCCTGTCTGACAGTCCTCCGCTCATATCTGTCGTTATCTGTAAACCACACATGCCCAGAAGCCTCAGATGTGGATTTAAACTGTCAGCAAGCTGCAGGTTTGATTTAAACTTTTCATCATGTCTGAGCAAAACTCTCTTTTTTTCTTAAAGCACCTGAAATGATGACTCCTCAGTTTTTTTTACAGAACTTCAAAGAGAATTTCACAAATGCCATATTACATTTAATCTTTGTTTATCCAGCTTTTTCTACTGCAGCACCCCAGAGCTCCTCACACTGTTCAGAGCTTTTCAAGTCAGGAACTACCTGGTTCAAAGGCACCTTTAGTTGGATAGTGACACATGAACATTTCTTCCTCTCTGAACCACCCACACTTCTAAACCCAGTCACACACATATGGTCTAACCTTTCATTTAAGCCAGTGTTGTTTCTCACCCTAAGCCCAGTATTTCAGGAAAGAGAGATGAATCACTGACGGGGATGGAAAAGGCTTTATGTTGCTCAGAGATCAGAGAAGATCAGAACAAGAATCTGAATGTGTCTGCTCATTAGTGATTTCTTTACATGAATAATACGTCAGACATTTCTGGTGATTCCCAATCTGCTCCTGTGAAGTGACCTGTCTCTCTGACAAATATATGTTTTACAGTATCAAATATTAACCCTGAATAAACCATTCTTCAGAATATTTAGACAATAAATTACTTTTATTTCATTTTAATTTCAGTTTTTTGCCCTGCTGCAGTCATTAGAGCCTGATATTTTCACTCTTTGACATTATGAGCATGTTCAAGACAGGTTCCATTAATACAATGGATATGTTGTATAAATGTACACACACGGGACCAGCTGACATAACTTAAATCTATTTAACATTTACCAGTTTTATATATTGTTAGGTTTGTGCGTCATAATGACACGGCACTCTCCTTTACTTGTCGTAAAATCTGCAGGATGCGTGAGGACATGTCCACCATGGTGTGTGTGGAGGAGGAGGACCCTGGGGAGAAGCTGTCCCAGGATGAGATCATCTCTCGGACCAAGCAAGTTATCCAGGGCCTGGAGGCTCTGAAGCAGGAGCACCACTCCATCTTGGAGGGTCTGCTGGGCACGCTGCGCTGCCTGAAGCAGGACGAGGAGGGAGTCCTGGTGGAAGAGAAGTCCCACATGATCCGCAAGTCCTTGGAGATGCTGGAGCTCGGGCTGAGCGAGGCACAGGTTTGTGTCCACAGAGTCTAAGAATCACTGGTGAATGGTTTTAATCTGAATAATGGAGACCAAATCTCCTCTAGTATATATGTACATTTAATAAATAACAAGCACAGATATAAAAAATAAAAAAAATAAAAACACAGCCATGACATTGAAGATAATCTGTGTACATTCCATATTCACATGTTGTGTTTTGTTCGACTGAAAGTACAAAACTCAGAAGTACTGTATTTAGTTTGCTTGAGAGAAAGAACAGTTTGCCGAGTTGGCAAACACTGACAATGAGTCACTGATGACTCATTGTCAGTGTTTTAGTGTTTTAGCCCCTCGACTTCATCTCCCAGCCGGCTTTATCTAACAGATGAAAAATACACTGCACGGCCACCAGCATCTGATATTTACCTCCAGCTCTTTGCTTGAAGTTGTGGCTGCAAACAGTGTGCAGAATATCTGCCTCAAACATTTTGTAATTACACCAGATGCTAGGTGGATTTAATTGCCTCACAGTAGCATTAGTGTCTTACCATCTTGCTAATACGTGAATTTATTGTCTATTTAATGAACCCAGTAGCAGACTCCAACATCAATCTGTGTGACCTCTTCTATGACCAGGTGATGATGGCACTGTCTAACCACCTGAGCTCTGTGGAGTCAGAGAAGCAGAAGCTGCGAGCTCAGGTACGCCGCCTCTGCCAGGAGAACCAGTGGCTGAGGGACGAGCTGGCTGGAACGCAGCAGAAACTGCAGAAAAGCGAGCAGAGCGTTGCCCAGCTGGAAGAAGAGAAAAAGCACCTGGAGTTCATGAACCAGTTGAAGAAGTACGACGAGGACTTGTCCCCATCTGTGAGTTCTTTAGAACGTCTGACGTAGGCTTCTAAATAAAGAAACTCCAGTAAGAGCGTAGACACGCACCATTCAGATCTAACAGACGAGTGTCAGCACAGATATGAGTTTATGAGGCCAATAGGATATAAGCCCTGGAGCTACCCATCCTAATTTCTTTTTCAGATGTAACTGTCACTATCACTTATAGTCCTGTAGTCATAGTGGGCCACATCATGTTCTCATGTTTATCAACATAAAAGTTAATTAGTGATAAGAGTTTAAAGTTCTGTTATATAGACACATTTGAGAAGAGTGTTGGATCAGCTCAGTATGATTTGTGAGTGGGAGTGAAACGTTTCTCTAAATGCACGGTTCTGTTTGGCTTTTGTGTTGTTTTTCGTCGTTTTGGGGTTGAAGCCTCTCGAGTCACAGATGACCTACACTCTGTCTTTATGGGATGGTAAAACCCCTAGTTAGCAGTGGTATTAGTATGAAGAGAATTGGTGCGTCCCTAGCACAGGATATGTAAAATATTAAAGATATAATAGATGATGTCATGATATCATCTGTTTTCTCATATTTGACAGCTAATAAGGCTTCAGATTATGTTTTTTGTAATAGGAAAAAAAAAGTTGGATATATATATAGTTAAAAAAACAATGTCCTCCTTTTCCTCTCTCCCTTCCTTTTGCTTTATGTCCTCTCTTTGTCCTCCTTCTGTCCACTCTCCTTCTCCTTCTCGCTCCCCTCCTCCCCTGTCCCAGGAGGAGAAGGACTCTGACTCCAGTAAAGAGACTCTGGACGATCTCTTCCCAGATGACCAGGATGACCAAGCCCCAGGCAGTAAGTGTTCCATCTTTGCTTTCTTCCCTCTGCTCACAGGGACTCAAGGATTTTCAAACCTGGACCCAAATATGAAACGTAGCTCCTGGCTTTGGGATTTAGAATAGCAGGGGTTCTCTTGTCATGTAGTTATGAACCTAAAGCAAGTTTGTGACCTGAATTAAGTCCTGAAAATTTCTGTGTTCTTCAATGATGGTAGAATAAGAGCAAACAACATGAAGTGATTATTAATTATTATTATTATTATTAAGGAAATGTATAAACACCACATTTATCATGTTGCAGTTTAAGGCGGTAATCATTAACATGCAGAATTTTCCCTGTTTTTAGCAGCAATTTTGAAAACCTCTTTAAATCTCTCTGTACTTTCACACTCTGTCTCCGTCTATGACTTTGTCACACATACACGCCTCAGGTTCTCTTTGCTGCCACTCTTCATGTCCAGCCCTTCTCTCCATGTTTAATGGGGTCTCAGCAGCCCAGACAATAAAGCTAAGTTGGCTGTAAATGCCCATTATTCAGGACCTAGTTGATGCTGGAGGGATGCCAAATGGAGTCAGATCCTCCCAACCACTGGTGTTATATAGTTCCAGTTTTTGTACAGTGTGCTCTGTATTTGGCAGAAACACAGTTTGTCTGTAAAACTGAATACAACTAATTAATTTAAAAACCTGAATTTAAAGAAATGTTCTAAAATTTGAACTTGTTTTGGACAATTTGCAGCGTAACCTTCTAGTCTACTTAGAAAATGCCAAACCTTTTGTTCCCCAACTTGATGGTAATAGTCTTTCTCGCTCCAAGGAGATTCCCATTTGGCTGCTGGCACCAGTTGGTCAGCCAGTTTAAACTTCTGACTGGATGGACTGGTTCACACTCAGTCCCCTTTTAGCACTTTGACTGGTCTTCTTTAGACTGGACTAGAAGGGTTAAAAGGTGAAATTTGATTTGTTTAGTCAATGCAGACACAGTTTCATCGTTTAATATCTAATTCTGGTGTTATTGTATGTTTTCTTTTTGAAACCAAATATCACATTAATGACTAAAGCCAACCATGAATTGACCGCATTAACAAGTGTTAACCACAGCCTGTTCTCTTGCTCCTCTGTACCACAAAGCGAGCCACACTGCAGGACAGCATCAAATGTGTATAATATGCAGATGCAGATGCACCAATTACTTCAGTTTGGCTGGTGTTTGCTAAAAACTAGAGTTCTGCTGTTGTAGGATATTAGTGAGCATTTCTTTAAAAAGGAAACTAAACCAATGGAGATGAACAAAAAGAGAAAGTCAGAAGGAACTCATTGACTTTGCTCTTTCATGCGATTTATGGACACTTACAAAAACAGAATATTTCCAGCTGTATCCTTGACACTTTTCTTCCAAGGTATAATTACCCTCTCTTAGAGCATTTTGTGAGTTTAATTTTAAGGTTTCATCCAGACCTCTCTGTGCTTTGGCCCAAATTAAAATGGCAGTGCAGGTTGTAGAAGAGATGATGTTGAGCAGGTTGTTTCTGGGACAGTCTGTCAAATAACATTTTTTAATGTTTTTGATGGAAAACTGGCTCCATTACTCTGTTTTCAGCATTTTCCCTACCAGTGGTGGTAGAACCTTTGCTGTCTTTGCCAGCACTGCTAAATGAATTCTGACTGGACAGAGTTTAATAGCATAAAGCTGATAGGGATTAACTAGGTTGGTGAATAAGAGTAGCAGACGACTGGATTTAAACGGCATAAGTCACATTAAAAGCAGTGGCATTTTGAAAGTCAGTGCTGCATAATGATTAAAAGAAATACTGTCAAACAAGACCTGGAACTGCAAACAGACTATTTTATCAAGGATTTAAAATTAGGCTTCTGCCATTTTAAATGTTAGAACAAGCATCATTGTTCATTAGTGTAGTCTTTCATTGCCTAAATGCTGCAGGTTGTCAGGATTTCTAACATTGACACATAATTTCCAATTGGAAATGGTTTACAGCACTTGAATGTGTGAATGGTAAATGAAAGAAACGGGACACAGGTCATACAGTAATGCAATAATTATGCACCCGCACCCATTCACACATAAACACTCATTGTTGCATTTCCAGGTCGTGTACAAACCCACACATTCCTAATCACACCTTCATCAGTGTTTACACTAAATACAATCAAGTCGCCACATCTGAGGACAGTATAAACAAGACTTAAAGGTCTGAACAGAAGTTAGGAAAGGAACGACAAAATGTCTTTTTACGTATCACTTCAGTTACATGAATGGGTACCAGGGTTATTATCTAAAACAAAATCTTACTTTGGACTTATCAAGTGAAGAAGTGAGGTCAGCATGTTGATGAACTATTTTAAATAAAACAATAAATAATTAAATAAACATTTTAAATATAAAAATAATTTCTAAAAAAGTTAATTTCCAGCAGTGGACTGTGTTTTTATAAGTCTACAGAGTGGAGACTGTTTATTGTCTTGTCCAAGGACTCTTTGACATGTGGCCAGGAGGAGGAAATGAATGAATGAATGAAAAAGCCACTCTGTTATTTCAGTCAGTAATCAACATTTCATATATTCTGACGCTCAGTTTATTTCAGTTCAGAGCTACAGTTTGAGAACATTAAGGCTTGTGTAATTTAAAAATGTACTTTATTTTACACAGTCTTTGGGTTGTAGTAATTTTTAACTTTAGTTATTTGCAAATGGTGAAAGCTTACCAAGACTAAATGTGAGACTGTTTTTCAGAAATGGAGAACTGGGATGTATTTATGTATTTCCAGCTCTGCTGGAGCATGGAGAGGGAACATCATCAAATGTTATTAATCCTAAAGCCGAGCTGCCTGAGACTCTGACTGCGTGTGTGGGGGAGAGTAGGAATACTGCTTGAACGCTGCAGTAGATTAGATGTCTTTCCTCCTTGAGCTTATTCAGGCTGCTTGAAAAGCTTTTTGGGTAAATTGCTGTCTGCAGGAGGAAGATAATGGTAATGACAGCTCTACCTTTCTTTAAATTGACCTCAGGCTAAGTACAGTGATTGTTCAGAACAAATATTTCCATTTCAGTCATTTAGCCAAAAGTGAATGAGCTTGTAAAGATTAGGTTTGTTATTCCTTAATAAATTGGATTATTGTAATTAGCTGCAGTTTATGTTGAACTTGGACTACTTAAAGAGGAACTTCAGTAATTATACAGCTGCATGTCCACATGAAGAAATGACCAGTCACTCTCTGTTTAGGCAGTTGAGCATGTGGTGTTTGGTCCCAGGTCTTTCCAGTGCAGCCAGTTTAGTTAATCTATTGCTAGATTTAGTGACTTCCAGCCAACTACTCTACTCTACCTTGAGGAAAGTCACTCAGACTTGTGAGTGAATGTTTTCTCCTGTGGCTGTGAATTCTTCACCATAACCAGTGTGTAAGTGGGAGCACAGCAGCAGCTAGAAAGAAGCATGAATGGCCTGTAAAATGCCAAAATAATTATTAATATTCTTCAGCGCTTAAGAGCAAAACAAAACGCATGTTGTCATAAAAACAAACCAAAATGCCTCTAACTTCTTGTGATGAATGTAAATACTAACTACTGATGCTGCTGGGCTGATTAGATGCTGCCAGCATGTGAGTGTAGGTAGACACGGGCTGCTGTGAGCACCTGGTATCACTTGGTGTCTGGATACTTCTCTGTGGTCGATGTTATTACTGCAGTGGGCGACTCCCACTTCAAACCTCACAGGCTTTCCTTCAAAGTAAATATAGAGCTGCCGGCCTTTAATAAGAAACCCAATCAGGTGGTTTCCTGACCTCTTGCTCACACACATTCATATACATTCACCTAGAGACAGCCAGGCAGACATGTGGCAAGTCATGAGCGACATTTCAGTCAGTCTGACACAACACACAGAAGCCGAGGACTGAGGACATTGTTTATGTTTGAATAATGTTTTTAGGGCATATTTTAAGTGAGTGTCTGTTCATTAGGGTCGATTGTTTAACCATTAAAAAAAAAACGGAAAGAATTAATCAGTTAAGTGCTTGACTGAAAAACTACTTTAAGCTATTTTTGAGCACAAAATACTAAGATTTATATCTCAGTTTTGTGAATTTGATGTATTATTTATGTGAAATTAATAAAACATTTTGGTCCAGTTATTGTGATTGAACTGAAAAAAGCAGTTGAAATCGTCATGCTGGGCTTGTTTGTTGTCCAAATTCTGTTACAATGAACTGGTCAAAAGCACAGACCTGTGAATTCTGATGTTTTATCTTTTTCTCTCCACCTTATCTCCACCAGTCCAGCCGGCACATGGCAGTGCTGCAGCAGCAGCAGCCCAGCAGGGAGGCTATGAGATCCCAGCACGTCTGAGGACCCTACACAACCTGGTGATCCAGTATGCCTCCCAGGGCAGGTACGAGGTGGCTGTGCCCCTCTGCAAACAGGCTCTGGAAGACCTGGAGAAGACTTCTGGCCACGACCACCCAGATGTGGCCACCATGCTTAACATCCTAGCTCTTGTTTACAGGTTAGTTTGTCAAAGTCTATTCACAATATTAACTTATCAAATGTGGTTCTTTATGAAAACATATTCCTGAGGAGATCTAATGTTGAAACATTATTTTGGTAACTTCTGCTTTTAGTTTAGTCCACCGTGTAAAATGTGACGCATATTTACAAGGTTTCATTTAACATAATGTATGTTCTCGTTTTATTTCATACATCAAAGTAAACAAAAAGGTTATGTTTGTAGATTGCGCTGGATCATAAATCCTTTAAGGCCCCCACCACTCTGAGCATTTTACAAGACTTCTCCCAGGATATTGCTGAATACTGGGACAGTGTTTGCTTTTAGCACTGTTTGGTAGAAACATGGATAAAAGGAGTGTTTGTTTTTTTACTCTCTCATCTTTAAAAACAATAAATAATGCAGGAACTCTCTTCCTGCAGGACCTGAACAGGTACATAGAGTGTTTCGTGATTGGCCTCCTAATTAGAGCCCGATGCCTTTCTGCTTCAGATGTGGAACATAGCAAACATAGCCCAACGCAATCAAAGATTTACAGTGAACGTTAATTTCCCAGCCCAAGAAGGAAAGAACAAAAGAGTGACACACAAGAGCTGGAAAAGTGTTTTATAGGGCTGGTCCAATGTTTTCTTAGATCTATAAATCTAAATGAATGAATAGTCGGTGCAGATTTTTAGTCTGGTTACAACAAGGCAATGACAGACTGGGTGGACTTTCTGTCACTGGACTCTTGCTTTGACTGTGGGAACTTCTGCAAAGCTGCTTTTACCATGTCATGTGAAAATAATGGGCTGTTACTGGAAATTGTCACCATAGTTTATGTTTGTTCTCTTTCTATGTCATTCTGCCCATCTGTGTCTGTCCTGTCTGACTCTGTTTGCATCTGTCTGTCAGAGACCAGAACAAATACAAGGAGGCAGCAAACCTGCTGAATGATGCTCTGGCCATCAGGGAGAAGACTCTTGGTCGGGACCATCCAGCTGTAAGTACATCATTCTCGACACATCGTCAAACATACTCGGCTGTGGGCTCAGTTTTCCTTGTGCACAAGCATCCTCAGATTTACACACCGTAGGGGCTGCTTTGGTAAAGCTCTGATTTAGGGGAAGAAAAACATAGTTTTAGTCTGGACAGAGAGCGTTTACATATTTATCAGGTTAAATGTATTTGTACTCATAGTGCAGGAAATATGAAAAATACCTATGTAAAAGCTAAAAGTAATAAAGGAATAGAACATTTTAGAAAGCATGCCAATTCACCTTCTTTCTAAGTAACATAACAAATGATGCTGCTGTTGTACCTGTAAGGTAAATATGAAGCTACAGTCTGCACCTTGTTAGTTTAGCTTATCCTAGCGACTGGAATCAGGGACAACAGCTAATCTGGCTGTGTCCAACCAACCAGCTGCTTTAGTCTTTATGCTAAGCTAATGTTAAATGTCATACTTCCCATAGAGTTGTTAGTGACATCATTTTCTCATGTAACTCTCAGCAGGAAAATAAACAAGTATATGTACCAAAGTGTTGCAGTGTTGCTTTTCTAAAAAGGGCACCAATAGTAGATTCCAGACTGTAATGTAATAAACACTCAAGCTGAGCTGTGGCAGTTAATGGAAGAAGAAAATGAGAGTTCTTTATCTTGTAAGACCAGGCCTCTGGCAGGCTGAACCATCCATCTACCATAATGTGTGTTTTATTTTCCCACACGGTCATAACCTTCTCCTATTGACTGTGCAGCTATTTTCAGCTGCTGCGTTGTCCTTGTTTGCCCTCTGGGATCAATAAAATTAATTAAAAATTATTTATACTCAGCTCCCCTACCTGGTAACACAGCAGTAAAGACTGAAAGTCACATCTTAAGTGTTTGATTTCTAATTGTTGTGGTGTACAGAGGACAAAAAACATATCTACGAACCTGACTGTAGTTTAAAATACATCTGAGCTGCTGATATATAGCTTTAATGTGTTACCACAGCGTCTTACACATTTTAAATTGTACCTGCTCCGTCACCGATCTCCCAAACACCTTTAATGTGTTTCATAAAAAAGAAGATTTGTCAGTACACATACAGCAGGTCGACTAACTCTGTTAACCCCAGCAGGGCTGCGTCTCCACTGTCTGGACCTCCACTGCGCTCCATTTTGTGAAGCTGAGGTTAGCCCCCCTACTCCTCTCGTACCACCTCCATCCTCTCATCCTGCCACCAGGCTCTGATCCTTCTCTGTTGTTCAGAAGAAATCGTAGTTTTGGCAACAGCATAGCCAATTAGTGAAAAATGATTAACTCTGATTTTCTTGTCACGTTATTTTGAATCTAGTTATTTGATTCTTAAAATCTTATTCTCTTCTACTCACCTTTGTCTTCACCCTTTGTTTTGCAAGTTTGTTAGAAATGGTTCTTAATTTGAATCGATTCCACAAATAAAGCATTTCATTAGAAATCTTTTTGAATTGCCTTTTAGGAAATCCTGACTCAAGTATGAGCATGCTGGACTTTCTGGTCTGCATCACTGGTTATATACAGTGGCAAGAAAAAGTATGTGAATCCTTTTCAGCTTGATGACAATCTACAATTCATGATCCTATATCCTCTGAAAGCTTCTTTTAACTTAAAATTTTTGAATGGTTTTTGTCAGTCAGAGTAGCTCTAGTCCACACCCTTAAAATGTTTTTCTTAACTTATGCTAACATCTGACTCCAATTAGCTTTATTATTCTTTATGGTTCTTCTCAATAAACATTTGTTAATACTCTTGACTTTCTTGCCACTGTACAGTATATGTGGGACGTTTTTACATAATTCCAGATCAAGTGGTCTGAAGCTGTGTAGCTCAGCATGGCGGCTCATGGCTGTGAATCCTGGCACTTATGAATATAGGATGTCAAATTCTGCAGCAAACCTGAAAGGTAGCAGGGTGGGACTCGCCTCTAAATGTGCTCTCTTCTTTATACCATGTCATTGTGACCAAAATCCTGGAGGGAGTGTTTTCCACTGAGGGTTTGAGAGACAACAGGCACTTGTGGAAGTGCTGCTCTTTTTGAGGTTTCTCCAGAGAACACAAGGGTCATGATTCTAGTTTCTGCTTAGACTTCACAAAGCTTTAAGTATCTGAATCTTGAGTGTTGAGTGTGCTGTTTGTGGACTTTGTGAATCTGCTGGGTATTGACAGAAAAGCCTCGAGGGCTTTGGATAAATGGCGTGTTGGTCCTGGATCAGTGGGAGCTGTGGCTCCTGGCTTTATGACTGTGGCTTTACAGAATCTACACACAAATGATACTGAGCCCAAAATCAAATGAAGCAACAAAGTTCTTAAAAAAGGGTTGAAACTGTATGAGTCCTCTCCCATCTCCTGTCTCCTACTTTAATTCACCCTGAATCACCCATCTGCCCTTCCTCCCTTCTTTCCTCCCCCGCTGTCCACATGGCCACCAGATCCTGGTCTGACTCAGAGATGAGAGGTGACCTCCGGGTGCCTTTGTAGTCTACCTCCTCCTGAGTGCACGCGTTGGGGATTCATACTTATGATTGGGATCAAATTACCACCCTACTTCCTCTGTCCACACGCCCTCTTCCTCCTTGCTCACCAGATCAATGGCACTGTGCTGCTGTGGTGGAGTCTTGCGGTTGCACCCACACAGCGCACACAGATGAATGATCGATGTTGGAAAAATATTGAAAAATAATAAATGTGTTTGTGTCTCTGTCAGGTCGCTGCCACCCTGAACAACCTGGCTGTCCTGTATGGGAAGAGAGGAAAGTACAAGGAAGCGGAGCCTCTGTGCAAGAGAGCGCTGGAGATCAGAGAAAAGGTGGGTCAAAGGTCAAACACCATGACAAAGTAGAACCTGTCAACAAATATAATACAACAGATTCTACTGATTCTACAGCTACAATCACTCTTGCAAACAAATTTCACTTCACTTTCAGGCAAACTGTGTTCTACTTGGGTACAAAAAACAAAACTCGATGATTCAACTTATGATGGTTAAAAGAGTCACTGGCTTTAAAGGGGAAAACACTTTCTTTTACCAGAATAAATACTTTCTGTGTATTTTTAAAGTTTGCTTCGCTCCTGTCCAAATTGTGGTATAAAGTGTTTTTGGCCAATCCGTCTTCGTACAGACTACAGAGAGAACTAGGAACAACAAGATATTTATGGAATGTCATGTTTGTTAGAGGCAGCTGAAACAACGGCTGGCGTTTCTCATTTGAACCAGGATTTGCAGTAGCTAATAATGAGAAACTGCTAACTGACTAACTGACTCTACGCTGCTATTTGCTAATGATAAATGCAGCAGCACACAGGAAGTCCATGCAGTGAGTCACACATCCTCAGGAACTGCTCAGGACATCTCTAATTCAGAGTAGTGAAATGTCACATTTGGCAGCTTTTTTTACTTACATAATTCTCTCTTGACTTATTCCTGCTTATTCTCGTTCTGCTGTGTATTGTTCAGAGATGTGTTTCGAGGTGCAGCCTTACATTCAGACTATTTTCCCTCAGCTCCAGTTGGGTGCTTACTAAACTGCTGCTCAGCAATCCTGAAATTATGAAAGACACTTTATTATTCAGTGTCTGTCCTCAACTCTTGGCTTTGAACATACCCTACTTCGTTCTCCTTCTCCCTCCTCTAAGAAACAGACGTCAGCTTTGGTTAAGCTGAGAGATTTCATTTTTATGCTACTTAAACTTCGATGATAAAGCCCTCGCTTTAAGCTGTAAGATTTGCCATTAGGTTTTCCAGCACAGATGAGGCAGCACGAGGCGGCTGTAGCTGAGCTGCTGAATCAGAAAGAATGTTCTTGTCTTTCCTGCACTTCTATTTTTTATAGATGCTCAGTAAGCTCAACTTTTGAGTTTGAGAATCGCAGACAGTGGGAGGACTGTAGGTAGCACTGCTCACATAGCTCACAGAGAAGCTGCCAGTCTCCAGCAGAGAGGGGTTTGATCTCAGACCTCTCACTGATAAAAAAAAACAAAAACAACTTACCTGGTTTACCTTTAGTTTTAATCTTTAACCTTCAGAATTCTTCCTCAGTTTTTCTGTCTTCTTATCGTTCACATCTCCCCTGTTTTATAAGGCTACAGTGGTTTCTCAGTGAACAGCAGCCAGCATTACTTTTCCATGTCTGTTCTCCTTTTCATTTAGTCTCTTTTACATTTCTGATCTCCCTCTCTCTGCTGGTCAGACTCAGATACAACTCTTACAGCAGAGAGGCAGATATAGTTTACTGTGATAAATGATGTTTGTAGCTACTATCTTATCAGGTCAGTAGTTCATCATTTTGTTAGATACAGACATATAGATGCTGCGTCACTTTCACAGTTTACTGAACAACAGAAGGAGAAACAGATTCCCCAGCACCTGGCCACGGACGAGTGATAATTTCTCACCCTGGATTAGTTCTGTTAACCACATGCCTCACACATGTTGTTTTCTGATTAATTCACCAAATGTTGTTTCATCTGCTTGCTCCTGGTCCAGGTGCTAGGGAAGGACCACCCAGATGTGGCGAAGCAGCTGAACAACCTGGCCCTTCTGTGTCAAAACCAGGGCAAGTATGAGGAGGTGGAGTATTACTACATGAGAGCGCTGGAGATCTACCAGACCAAACTGGGTCCTGACGACCCCAACGTGGCAAAGACCAAGAATAACCTGGTGAGAGGAATGGAGGCGGGGTGGCAGCAGTATTTCACTAATGGAGGAATTCAGTTTTTGTATTTTAGTTTACTGCAGTAAAAATAAAAATAAAGATTTCAGTTCAGATTAAATAAGGAATGGAGCGCTGCAGGTAATGCTACATTTTAGTTGTTTACCTTCTGCTAAAGTGTAGCATACCTAATTAAATTTAGTGGTTAACATGCCACGGGGTTAGAGTTTCATGAGGGTTAACTGTTCATTAAAGTAAAGTCTGTAGCTGGTGATCTAACATGCTAACAGCCAGGCTAACATGATTCTCTCGGTTCCTCCTGAAAGGTCAGCACTGTCAAGACTGCTTTCTAATAGTCAGCGGCACAAATTAGCATGTCGGAGTTCACCAAAGTTCAACTTCACAGAAAAAAATCTGCATGTATTTACGTCCACCCACGAAATCCACCTATTGCTGCAATTACACTGAGATGAATGGTGTTGTTCCACTTGGATAACTCAACCATTTTGTATTTAACAGTTATTAGTTGTTGGTTTTACATATCTTTTCCAATGTCGTATTGACTATTAATTGTATGTTGTTATGTGTTTTTTATCCATAGGCTTCCTGTTACCTGAAGCAGGGCAAGTTCAAGCAGGCTGAGACTCTGTATAAGGAAATCCTCACTCGTGCTCATGAGAGAGAGTTCGGCTCTGTTGACGGTACGATTACAGCCAGTGTCCTCTCATTCAGGGTGACATAAAATAACCGCAGCACAAACATAGAATCCCTGATGTTCTCATGTTCCAATGTAAAGGTTAATATTATCAGGCTGCTGTAAACAAAAACGACCTTTCAGCTGAAAAATACAACTGAAAAAAAAAAAAAAGTCATGTGTATGAACCATATTCTTTCAGAACCAAAATGACGACTTAAAAATGTCTTTTCTCCTGCTGTTTGTGTGAGCGAGTGTTTGTCACAACAGATTTCTATGTTTGTGTGTTTGAGGTTTTTGTTTCTCTCTGCAGATGAGAACAAACCAATCTGGATGCATGCTGAGGAGAGAGAGGAACAAAGCAAAGTAAGCGTCTGCAAAGAACAACAGTATAACTAGACATGTTTTTTTAATAAGTTATATGCATGTTTTATTAGTGTAACGTTTCACTGCTGCCGCTAAAATATTATTATATCATATTATATTAAAGATGTCATGCGTGTTTAGTCAAGTCAGAGCTAGAACAAAGATATGTTTTTGACACAAGCACATATTACACATATAACACTGACAGTAGACATTAATCTACTGTGACTGTATTATCGTGTTATTTAAGATGGAATAGGAAGGATTGACTTGCAGTTGGATTAGCAGATTAAGTTTCAGTAATGCTGATGATGATTTTTCAACTAGGAGTTTATTTTGTCAAAGTGCAGCAAAGCGGCAGAACCCTGGTCCGACTATAATCCCACTACTGAAAAATCATTGTATTTAAAAAGGCTGGATTAGTTTAGCTCGTTAAATGCATGTCTAATGTCACACTTTGGACATTGGGCCTGTGTATTAATTATAACATCTGTGTAACATGTTGAAGTGTTTATATCTTAAAGCATATTTGTGTAAACTGAGGAACATGATCTTTGTCTCACAGGGGAAGCAGAAGGATGGCTCACCGTTTGGAGAATATGGAGGCTGGTACAAAGCTTGTAAAGTCGACAGGTACGTTTGTACGTTTGAGGCTGGGTGATTTTACCAAGATCAAGAAAGACGATGACACACAGGCCAAATGTTTTAGTTGCATGTGCAATAAAACAGTATCAAGCAAAAAGAAATGATTAGAACAAACAGGAAAGGTCAAGAAATGACTATTACAAACATAGAAAATGATAAATGATGATGGAGTAATTAAATCAGTCAAAAAACAAAATGACATGAATACGACATTAACTTCTTCTTTCTAAATATTTTCTAAACATAGTGAACTCTTAACATTTAAATATTTTGGCTGTAATTAAAAAGAGACGACTCATACTGTCTTGTTCACAACACAAGTTTCCTTAAACCCTCCTTCTTCTTTTAAGCAGTTTGTTGAAACTCTAAAAACCTAAAGAACAAAATAATAAAGCTTGAGTTCTGGCATTTATCAACATATTGCTGTTTGAGCCTTCATCGCTCTGTGTGATGAGATATTTCTGCTTCTCGTTTGTGCAGCCCCACAGTGACCACCACCCTGAAGAACCTGGGCGCCCTGTACAAGCGACAGGGCAAGTTCGAAGCGGCTGAGACTCTGGAGGAAGCTGCCATGCGTTCCAGAAAGCAGGTGTGGTCTCTGGATGATGTGACTAATGACACAGGATTTCTAATTGGGGTTTAGACACAAATGTGCAGAGAGAGTACCATTTAGATTAAATGGGTCAGATGAGTGTTTAACCCGGGGTAAAAGGCAGAACATACGTTCTGGTAAAACAAACTGAGCTTGATATGATAAAACCCAGCAGGCTGCAGAGGGAATCTGATGGGGTGTTACTGAATGGAGTCTACTGTGGAGATAAAAAGTGGGCGGCAGTGGTTAAACCCTGCAGCTTTTGTCCTGAATTAGGATTTCCTTCCAGGATTTAACATCAAGTATCTCAGTAACACACATGTCATACAGTACTGCAGTAGAAATTCAGAGTGGATTCCTGTGGTGGTGCTATAATTAAAGCTGCAGAGAGTAAAGTAACATTTTCATAATTACAGTAATTAAAATGTAAGTACCTGTACAGACGTGTACAGTATAAATCTCTGTTAAACTGCTCTCAAAAAGTGAAATTAAAGGCAGAATGTTTGTTTTAGTTCCACAAATTGCAGGTCAGTTTCTCTTTTACATTACTCACATTGACAAATCCTGTGTCACAAGCTTTTGGAATTTCAGCAATTTATACTAATTAATAAAATAAAGTCTTTAAAGATAGAGGAAAGTGAGAAGGTGATTCAGAAGAGTCTGACATCGCTGATCCACTGTTTGTTGTATTGTGTTTTTCCCTTCTTGAATAATTTATCCTTCAGACAGAGTCATAATTATACCAGGGCCTTCTCAACTCTGCCAAGTAGTTCCTAAAGAGAATTCGCACTGAGCTGATTTTAATTATGCATTTGTCATAAGAAAATATGTATTAGATTGTAGAATTAGTCATAAAATGTGATCTAATCTTCATCTAGGTTAAGAGTATTAACAAATATAATGTCTAAAATAATTGTAATCTTTTATGTCTTTAAAAACAACAGTAAAAACCTCATAGTGCTAGTGGAAAAAATATGTGAACCCACCCCTGGCAGCAATAACCTCAACCAGGTGCTTCCTGTAGCTGTGGATCAGACATGCACATTAGTCCATTCTTCCTGTAGAACTGCTATAGGTCTTTGCCCTGACTTGGCCACTCCAAAAGGAGGATTGAATTCTGAATTTCAGAGTTTCAGCTGACGTACAGACATTCTCACATTATGGAATTCATCTTCCTCCCTAATCAGTGCAAGGTGACCTTTTTACACCAGATGTAGTTCTGTTTGTTCTTTCCAAATAGTTCAATATAGTTTCACCAGTCCTCAAAACATTTTGTCAATGCTGTGGAGTGTCAATGTGCTCTTTGACAAACTTCAGACGAGCAGCAATGTTCTGTTTAGTAAGTAGCAGCTTCCTTCATGGTGTCCTATCATAGACACCCTGCTAGTTCAATAGCTAGTTCAACCTACTGTAAACTCATGGACACAGATGTTAGCCAGTTCCAATGATGCTTGTAAATTTTTATCTGTCTCTCTGGGTTGTTTCTTTACCTCATTGATGAGTGGTTCTTGTGCTCTCGCGGTCATTTTGACTGGCCGTCCACTTCTTGGTAGAGTAGCCACAGTCCCAAAGTGTCTCTGTAGATTGTTTAACTAAAGAATTTCTAAAGTCTCTGACATCACTCTGTAACCCTTTACAGCTTCTTGTAAATCAACAAATCTTGTTCGTAGATGCTCTAAAAGCTCCTTTTGACGAGGCATAGCTCACATAAGAGTATTCTCAAACTCAAAAAGAGTGTTTTGGGTTTTTTTTGTCAGTCGAAGTAGCTCTAGTCCACATTACAATTTTAACTTAACTTATTTTAACTTACGCTAACAACAGACTTTTTTTGAGGTCATTATTCAAATACTTCATCAATCAAGTAGCACTGTCAGATTTTTATGGTTGTTCTCAATATGAAGACATGAAAGATTTATTTTGTGTTATTATATTTGTTAATACTCTTGACTTAGATGTTTTTCGTGTGATGAAATCTACTTTTCAACACATACATTCACTGTATATCTGGATGCAAAAGTCCACAAATGACTCTATACACACCCATCATATTTAATTATGTTTGATCCAACAAATGTCTTTGTTCATTTTCTTTAGTTCTTTTTGACTATGAATCTATGTGTGTTTCATTTTCAGTTCCTTAGTTCAGTTGTTTTAGCCCAGAAGAACTGAACTGTAAATATTTTTAGGTTACTTTGCGTTTCATGGAGTCATCTGGTGACTTGGGTGAAGATCAGGACCATGAATACTCCTGGTTTAGATCTAGACGTGGACTCTTGTTGCATATGATCCGTCATTTCTCTTTTATAGTTTTATGTGCAAAAAATCCCCAAATAAATGTAGGGGGGTGGCACCAAACAATAAAGCTCCTTTTCTGCAGTAAACAACACTTAGACTGTCTTTCACTTGAGAAATTTGTTGAGGAATGTCTAAAAAAAGAGTTTTCCTCCATTTTGATGCTGATGTAAGTGAGTTGTATGACTGAATTAGTTTCTACTGCTGGTGTCTAGTGGAAGAAGTCTGTGAAGGCCTGTGTTCAGCAGGTGGTAGGAGACTGTGGCTTCAGGGTTAATTGGATTTGATGCATTGGTTCCTGTTCTTGTCAGCTGTGCAGTGCAGCTGTGTGTGTTACAGTGCTCACAAGCTGAAGCAATGCTCAGCTTTAGCTTTAATTAGATTAGTTGAATTGGCATTTATTGCTGCCCTGTGTGTTTATCAGGGTCTGGACAATGTGCACAAGCAGCGCGTGGCCGAGGTCCTGAGCGAGCCGGAGGCCCGTGAGAAGCAGCGGAGCCGCGAGAGTTTGACTTCTGACACAGTGAAGTACGAGAGCGGGCCAGACGGTGGCGAGGAAGTGAGTATGAGCGTGGAGTGGAACGGGGTAAGTACAGTACACAGCCCTCAACACATCACTGAGAGTCTGCAGGTCAGGGACAAAGACAGATTTATATGACACGGCCTCCATCTATCTAGACAAAAGCCACATACAAATTAATGTCTGCTAAACATAAGATGAATTACGAATTTCCAAAGGAAAAAGAGATCAAGGCAACACCGAGCCTCCAGTTACACCAACTTGGTTTGGACAAGATTAATAAAAATGCAGCTGGACCACCATCTAATGAGTAGTAAAAATAACATTTAGGATTTGTTCCAGTTTGAGTGGTCGTCATTATAGAATTGAAATGTTTGTCAGAGTTGATCCGTGGCTTCTGTTTAGGGAGATGTGATGAAGCTGTTACTTTACCCATCATTTATTACTGGGGCCAGAAGTGTTCAAATTATGGAACTAGAATAATTTTGCTCTGTGCTACACTGATAATGCTGATTGACTGTCACACCTAGTCTCCTCTCTTGCAGTAGTTATCGTTTATACTACACTCTCATGGTGATTTTCATTAATAAGATCAAGTGAAAAGCTTCACTTGTCTGAATCTTAAATCTCTGCTTTAGTCATAGTGTTTCACATTTACGTAGATCTGTGGTCATTATAAACACCTAACTATCCTTCTGTAGAACTAACCCAGGCTCTTTTCAGAGTATCTGCAATGACTAGTGACTGCATTAGCAGAACATTTAGATGTAGGGTCGCTGTAGGCTGCTCACAATCACCATCTCCCGCTCAGAGCTAGCCTGCTCACATAGCAACAGTAGTCATAGTTCTTTGAACAACCAATCAGCATCTCCTCCTGTACCACTGGGAGGTTTGGTGTGAGACACATTGACATCTACATACAGTCAGCCGGTTATTAAGATAGAGCCTCCCGTAGGCAATCTCACATCAGCAGCTGCTGTCTGGACCCATTTATATCAGGAAAAGGAGCCTGTCGTGTCTGGAACGAGCTTTAGTTGGAAGTAAATTTTAATAATAGTGCTTTGTGTTGCCTTTCATTCTCCATTAATCAAATAGTTGCTGCATAAAAGAGAAAAACATTTAAATGTAAATAAATTGTTGATCAGATCAAATATAGTTGATCCAGGAAAAGGAATCAAATTACAATTCTGCAAATTACAGCAGAAGACGACCAGAGAATTAGTTAGTGTAGTAGGAGCATACAGAAGACTACATAAAAAGAAGTAAAGGAAAGTAAGGCTTTGGTCATCAACAAGTAAGAACAGTGTTTTATATACATTTAGATCACAGTGGTATAACACATGCAGCTTATTTGAATGATGGGGAAATGATATAATGTAAAATAAACATTTACATAATGAACACAGAACACACACACACCTCCTCAGTTGTCGAACTAGGTTCTGTCTTTCACCCTGTCAAAGAAATCACCACTTCCACTACAGCTCTCTCCACAGGCAGGTGTGAAAACTGTTTTCTTCTCACTTCTTAAAAATAAGTTCTCTGACAAACACAGTGACTCATCAGTCTGTTCATCGACTCAACTTGGGCTCTGTACTGTACTCCTTCTGCTGATGTTGTCCATCTTTGTGTGTACACGTATCTCACCTTTGCATTTGTTTGATGAGCTGCTGCATGAGGATGTTCAGTAAACTGTGATTTTTCTTTTTCCTCATTTCTTTTCTTTTTCTGTTGTTTGATTTGTCAGCATGTTAGCAGCCAGAGAGGAAGGAAAGTAAAACAAGTTACCCTTAAAACACCATAAATTATGCTTCTGTTAAATGTCAGACTCCAGGTTTGTGATTTCTAGTAAATATATAAAGAAAAAGTAAAAAGTAAAGAAAAGACCTAAATGTAAAACATGTAATGATGAATTATTATAACTTATGTGCTGTTTTCCTGCACTGACCTGATTGTCAAACAATGTCAGACAAATAATAAGAAAATAATGATTAATTGTAGTCCTGCTTATTCTGATGTCAAAATGATGTGAGCAAACATTAATCAGCAGATATTAAGTTTCACAGTTAATAATCAGTAGCTGTCGGGCTGCTCTCATGTGTGTCCTACCTGCACCCCCTCTCTGTTTACCTAGTGGTGATTTATCAGCGTTTAACTGTCGTCTTCCTGTTGTCAGTGTGTTTATGACAGAATCTCTCCAACTGAACACAAGCTCCACTTAGTGGCCAAATCTGTGCATCGCATCTCAGCTGCTTCAACCAGACGACGTGAACAGTTTATTTGACCTACATCACAATTTTAGCCCTAAATGACAAGATGAGCTTCGAGCTGATATCTGTCACACACAAAATTGACTTTTAAAGCGTAGTTGGACATGAGAAGAATTAAATAAGTCAACGGGATATGTGTCCTGAATCCTTGTTAAAACAGGTTAATTAAGTCAATTTAGACCTTTTATTCGATTTTGAATGTTTCACCTGAAGCAGAAATGAGAAGGTATGAAGTGTGTCTAGACTCAGCGGAGGAGACCCAAGGCCATTTTTATTTTACCAGAAATTAAAGTTTCATGGAGCAGAGATGGAACACAAATATTACTGTGTGGCCTGATTTTAGAATAGAACTTAACTCCCCTGTACTTAACTTATTCAAGACTTCGTAGAAGTATGACCAGTAATAGTTAATGTAAAGATAGTTAATGAAATTCTTGATATAAAGTTATTAAAGCACTAAAAGAGGCATTACAGGATTACAGTGCAAAAAAATTATTCACATTCGCAAGTCCCAAATGTTCCATAACCACTTTTAAATTATTGCCACTGAGCAACTTTACCAAACAAATTTGTACAAACTACTGTTCAATTAACACAAACATTAAAACATTTAAATCATCCGGCTGAATAAAAACTCTGAAACCGTTGGAGATATTCTGTCTGATCTGTGAAACTGATTAATAACCTCTGCTCTGTCTTTAACTTCTGTTCCCATCTTCCCCCTCTTTTAATTGTTCCTCCCAAACTGTCTCTCTCATCGTACTTTCTTCTTTTCTCTCTTCCACTGTTTAAACCTCTTTCTCTTCTCTCCCTGCTCCCGTCCGGCTGGCAGGCATAACTCCAGATGCCTTGTAATGGTTCTAAAAAACTTGTCTTCTGCATGACGGACGCCTCACCTCGCCTCCACCCCTTCAGCTTTGCAGTTTTCTTCTCCTTCTCTTTTCTCCTCCACCTCTTCTGGGTTCTGGTGGATTTCTTCATGCTGGGTTCAACCAGAGCGATAATGTTGCTTCTGTAGCCTCCTCTCAGCTGTGTTTGGGAACATTTCGGGGTGAAATGTGGGTCTGAATCCAAACGTTTGTTTCCTACTTGTCTTGAAGCACTATGTGAATCTGCTGTTGGTGGGAGAGAGGACCAGGGTGATGTCTCTTTATGGCAACATTAAACCTGTGCTTCTTACCTTGTTCTTTAACACTAGCCTGCGTTTCTCTTCTTCCTCACCTTCTGTCAGTCTCCACTGTCTTTAAACTCTTCTTTCATTTTGGCTGTAGAGTCGTTTGATCGGTTTTTGGTGGAATCATGTGAACAGACAGACTTTGTGACCAAGGCCTTGTTCTATCAACTCTCTTTAAAACTTAACTCTCTCCATTTTAACTTGGACTCCGGACGCATCAGAATCTTTCTAATGACATGGGAGAATGAGGAAAAATGATGTTGGTCCATGTTTAATATGTCAAGCCAGTCTGTTAAAATACAATTAGCATTTTCTGTGAGAAAGTACTGAGAATGCCAATTAATAAACATTTGATTGATTTGATCTCCTGAAACTTTATTAGACAGAAGAAAGGAAACATTTGATCCTGAAGTTATGGCCAAACCTCCACCTTCTCTCACAGTGGAGTCTCACACATAATAGCTGCTTCCGCAAATTCAATATAATATGCAGCAAATCTGATACGGCCTTTGTACGTAGGCTTAAATTAAGAAAGTAATGCTGTGTCTATAGAAGACGTAGGTGTAGGGTGAACTGCTGCATTCAGGGAGCGTACAGAGTATAAACTGAACCATGGATTTGAAAAATTGTTAAAATGCTACTTACAATAGAAAAAAGTTTCCTCTTCTACAAATTGCATTAAAATAAAGCTTGATTTAAAATGGTCAGAGTTCAAACTTTAATCTCCTTTCTCCCTCTTTCCTCTTTGCCTTTCCCTCTGCTGAGATTAGAAACTCTCCTGCAGTCCGTGCAGTTTTACTCATCATGAACATTAAAATCATTAGTGGTGACTCAAAATGTCTTCAGCTCATAGTGACTTAAGATGCTGTAAATAACATCAGCCTAACTCGTCAGCATGACGAAGAGCACTGTTGATTGTGGCTCTGTAGGTTCCTGCTCCTATTAGAGTTTAGTCATTAGTATCTCTCTGTGCTCTGTGTCAGCTGTTCACAGTGATATTAGACTAAGCTACAATATGTTGTAATGTCAACGAGAGGACACGTTAAAGGTAACGGGGTTCATGCACGATGGCTCTAAACAGAACAGTAAAGGAGTAGAAGATTTCAAGTTGCTGCAAACTGAAACAGAGCCTAAACACTGCACATCCAGCCTGTTTACCTTCTGTATATCTCTGTAAATAGATGCAGGGGTGGGTGGGGGTCACAGTAAACAGCAATGTTGCATTTGTTGGAAGTCTGGGAACTGAATAGTCTTCTCGTCTCTCTTCTTGCTCCTGCTACTAATCTTCTGCGTGTGTTGTCCTGTTTGTGCATCTTACAGTTTGTCTTTCTTAACTTCTAATAAAACCTAAACTCTTTGCTCACCTGAACATGTGCCTGTCGCCTCTTGTGTGTTCCCTCTGTTTTCTGTGTGCGCCTTCATACCTGTCAGCAGCAGCACTCTTGGTACTCAAACTAGTTTTAATTGGCTGGAGGCAGATGTAACTCCCAACATCACTGTTAATCCTGCAGTAGTCAGGCCACATATTTGTCCATGAAGGATTAAACACTAAAGAAAGGCATTAATTCAAGTAAACATTCATGAGTTCTGGATCATCTCAATTCATCCCTGAAGTCAAAAGCAAAAGAACCACAGCTAGTCAGCTCCTAACATAGCACTGATATTATCCATCTCATATTTATCAGATTCTGACTTTGCTGGTAAGTGACAAGCGAGAGCAGGTTTCTGTAAACTGTTCCACTCTGTACATAGTTTTATCACAGCTTGATGGAAAAATTAAGGGATCCTTATCATAAATGGTTTATTATATATAAGTGTTTTAAATGTTGCCTTTTTAACCATTATTTAACTATTTAATTAACAGTTTTAACACATTAGTAATATGGTTATAAGAATGTTTTTATGTATTACAGTATATTTACTACATGTCTTCATTAACACCATCTAGAAATCTGCTCTAGTTTGTTTAAGATCCAGGATAATTATAGTGATTTCACAATTCGACTGTAAGTCTGTTAGACAAACAAACGATAAATGACCACTGAGCCTTGTTCAGTCTGTGCTGAGGACTTCGGTCTAAAACCTGATCCAGAAATACGCTCAGTTGGAGCTGGTCTCCTTTATCCACCATAGAAACAGAGTCCTGATTTTGTTGGTTTGTTGGTTAATGAAGAACATTATTTCAAAAAGGACACACACATTCCGTGTATCAATAGACGGTACAATCTGCTCCATACAGGAGCAACAAAATAGGTATTCTAATTTTATTCCTCAGTTTGTAACTTCACTGGTTTCAGGTGAGTGTGCATTTGCATTACTGTGTCTTGTATGCACGAGAAGTTGTGTGTGTGGGGGTGTATACGCACTCTGTATGTGTGTTTGAATGAGTTAAACCTGTGACATTTTCCATCAGGATGGCTCTGGATCGCTGAAGAGGAGTGGCTCCTTCAGTAAACTGCGAGCGTCGATCCGTCGCAGCAGCGAGAAACTCGTACGCAAGCTGAAAGGCAGCAGCTCCGCACGAGACAGTGAGCCAAAAAACCCCGGGTAACTACCCCCCATTCCCACCCTGACACCTGATGACTTTCACTTTATGCACTGGAGGCCTGTTGGATGTGCCGGCCCTCCGGCCCTCAGCTCGGCGGTTGGGGTACTAACCAAAAACAAAATAAGGGATTTGCTTTACTTTGCTGGTGGTGAAGGGGTGAAACTCAAAAGCTGTTTGCACATAAAACGAGGGAGGGAGCTTTTACCGCCACATAACACTTGTCTTTTTCCCATTGCATTAGTTTACCTTTTATTTCCTCACATCGCCATCTACAGTATTTATTTTACTCAGACACACCGCCCACAGCGGTGTTATTTATAATTACTACTATTGTTATACTACAAAAAGCTGTAATATTGTAAAGAAATGTTTTAATTGCAATATTTCTTAGAAAATATTTTAATGTTCAGAACTAATTTAAACATTTTGAGGTACAAAAAAAGTCATAAAAGTGAGAAGAACATAGAAAATAAAAGTGTTAAAATTTTAATATCTCAAGGAGAAATATAAAATAAAAAAACAAACTGGTCTAAATATTTCAATAAGTAATTTGTAATATAAGAACATTTTGAGAATATGAAAAATTACTTATTATTAATCACTAATAATTATTTAATTAAAAAATCTAACAGTAATAAAACTGTATGCTGTGACATTTTAAGGAAAAATAAATACATAAAAACTTTTGTTCCATCTAAAAATGGAATATCTTCAGAAAAAAGTAAAGTAAATATTCAAGAATACCAAGAATATTTCAGAAAATGTGCAATACCTAGAAAAAAAGTTCAGATATTCAGAGAAAGCTGATGTTCTTAAAATTGTTGTAAAGTAGAAGCGATTCTGAATATTTCCTGTTTTGGCAAAAACAGAATATATCAAGAAAAAAAGGGACTAAGAAATGTTTCTATATTACTTTTATTGTATATTACGTAATACAGTAATAAGAAAACAGTTATTGACAATTCTAAAATATTATCATCTTCTGAATTCCTCTGACTCCTGAGACGTCTGCAGTGGCTCTTCCACTGTTCCACTGTTAAATTAATGAAATGGGAAAATTATGCGCTACTTCACACAAAACATCTGCAATGAGACACAAACTACTAATGTCTGCCTTTGATTTGCGCCTGTGGAACACATTTATTTTTGTTTCACCTAATAGTTACATCTATTTATTGCATTTTGTGGCTTTGGACTATTTATTTCACCTGGTTTGAAATATAGTTCAGTTTTACTCAGCTTTGGATTTGTATTTAGTTTCTTTATGACTCTTTCTTTGAAAAACCAACGTGTCTGCATGGCTGATTTCATTTAGAATTTTCTGTTGTGGTGAATTTTTATTATAATAAATTTTTTTCATTTGAATGTCTACTTGCATGATGCCTCGTCTGTGTGCTCACTCGTTTCCATTTTCCTTTCTGTGCAGCTCTTTCTGTTGCTCATTATGAATGTGACAGTTTCACTGTCATCATCAAAACGACTTATCAGCTGTCAGTAACGTTAAATCACTGCAGAAATGATCAACTAACAAATTACAAACCCAGAAGTTTCCCAGTCACTGTGACAGTTTACAGAAGAGGTTCACAGGACGTTTTTTGAAAGAACAAAATGGAAAAACAGTCAAAAGGCCCAACTCGGTTCTGATTTGGGATTATGCTGTTTTTTGGCAAAATAAAAGCCTTTTTTGAAAATTCAGAATAGTTATTTAATTGATTTTTTTTTATTCAAGTTTTTTTTTTTTTAATAACACAAAAACCCCACAAAATTATATATTATATATATATATTAAATAAATATATTTAAATAATTATATATTTATATTAAAATATAAAAACTATTTTTTCCACTATTATACCCTTCACCAGGTTATGTATCCCCATATAAAAATGAGGAATAATCTATTCCACCTTTTAATATCTGTCTCAGTATTAATAAACTAAAATATTTAAGTATATTATCCACTTTCATTACATTTACTCATGTGTACTTGGATGTTTTGGGTCAGGATGGACGTGTTCTGCAGCTTCTGGAGCTTTACTGACATTTTGTTCAGGCATGAATGTTGGTGTGTGCATGAACTTTACTGACATGTGTACTGTGACTGTGT